>NW_027117413.1:1484656-2969313 GCF_038363925.1 Apiospora phragmitis | reverse complement strand
CCTAACCCTAACCCTAACCCTAACCCTAACCCTAACCCTAACCCTAACCCTAAAGTAAACTAAGCAATTTAACTAATTAATAAAAGAGGAGATTAAATATATAACGGCGGACGTTTTTTATATATTTTATATAAATACTTTTTATTTTAATAATTAATTTAAGTATTAATTTTAACTTATTAATAAAATAAACAGTTTTAACGAAATTATTATAAATACTTTTAAACCTACGTACTTTAATTACTTTTATTCCTATAAGTTATTACTTATTATATTAATAAAAGCGACTTTTATTATACGTTTAGATACTTTTTTATATTATTAATATAAACCCTAGTATATCTTACTAGGTTTCTTTTAAAACTTAGATAGCGTTCGTTATAACCGCGTATATTATTACCGTTATAAGCGTCTCTTTTTTTAAATAATAAACCGCGCGGAAATACGCGCCGATATACGCGCTATTTAACCGTAATACTATTATATAACGTATATAAAAAAGGAGCCGACGCGGCCGGTCGTATTATACTTATTCTTACTTTATTCTCGCGCGTATAGAAAAGAGTTCTTTAAAAAAGAAAAAAAAAAAAAACAAGTCGCCGGCCGGAATCGGCGTACAAAATATAAATTTAAAAATAATTTATTTTATTCGTTTTTCCGCGGTCATTAAACGTTACTTTAATTCGAACGAACTCCGACATACCTTAAATTAAAAAAAGGGGGGGGGGCGCGGGGTATAACGCGCTAATTAACCGCGTTACCTTATTACGTATTATCCTACTACGAGCCGGGGGGGGCGGGCCCGTACGTTACACCGAATCGCGAAGTTATTTTATTTAAACAACCGGCGGAATAATGTTTAAGGGGGCAAGCTTATACGTTATATTAAATCGCGAAGTTATTCTATTCGAATAACTAGCGAAATAATACCTAAGGGGTAAGCTTATATATTATACTAAATCGTAAAGTTATTCTACTTAAACCGGCGGAATAATACCTAAATAAATTAACGTTTATTTAAAGCATAATATATATAATCACATTCATATCTAAAATAATGTTCACGCCTAAGCACAAATAGTCACATTGTCTCTAAAGCTCCTATTAGCCTATCCCTTAACGCGCTATGGACTTGGTCGGCAATGTCCACTTCAAAAGCGTCGCACTTGTCCTCCGTCTTGCCCTGGCATTCCTCCAGCTCGGCTTGGCGCTCCTCGAGGCCGTTGACCCTGCTGTCGAGATCGGCGCCCTCGACCTCGAGGTCCTGGGTCCTCTTGTCGTGCCGGCGAACCATGTCCTCCAGCTGGTCTTGCCTTTGGCGCATGGCCGACAGTTCAGCACGAAGGGACTTATTCTCCTCTTCCGTGGCCTGGGCTTTCTGGAGCACTTGCTCCAGCTTCGAAAGAACCAGGGCCACGGGGTTGGACTCCAGCTTCTCACAGCACGATGCTTCAGCGATAGGACTAAACAAGCGTCGACGGTAGAGCTGGACATCTGGGTCTGGACTGTCGCGTAGTCGTTTCCCAGGTTGTTTGCCTGCAGAAAGACTGTTAGCAAGAAGGTTCATCTGAAGGAGCGAGAACTCGCACCTTTCATATCGACTGCTGCAGCATCCCCAGCATCTGAATCGAGCTGATCGTAAGGGGGAGGACTGTCCGCGTCCAAGTCGTCAGCAGCAACAGCATCGGCAGCATCACTGGCATCTTCGTCATCGGCAGCATCACCATCTTCAGCGTCGGAAGCATCGGCATCACTGCCTTCTTCGTCAGGCGCCGACCTCCTGTAGGCTGGTGGGGTCGCCGTGGCAATAGTCGAGTCGCCCGAATCGGAGGCTGTGCTGTCGTCGTCAACGGCTGCAACATCAACCAGCTTACCACCCACGCCGCCGTATAATGCGCCCAGCCACCAATCACGTTCCTTGTTCCGCTGCTGTAGATCATGGCGGGAGGTCGGGGACGTGACGGCTTGCTCGAGACATCGAAATTGATCCTTGGACAGGGTATTTTGCGGCATGAACAGGACAAAGTCCAGCACGGCAGCCAAGGAGATCATAGACGCGAGGGTTCGTTGCGAGGCGGGCTTGAGGGCGAGGTCGCGGACGGGCTGGACGAGGTTGCCGGGCCGTTGGAGCAGGAACCGAACACGCGTAACACCACCAGCGAAGTGCTGCAGCTCATCTTGGTCCATCTCGGTGGTGTCGATGTGGTGGGTCTGTGCGAGCGACGAGATGTGGTGTGGGGGCACGTCGAAGTAGAGGGTCGTCTTCTCCTTCTTCCCGTCGTCGTCATGGCCGAAGATGTTGACGTGGAACCGGAGCGTTACGATGGGGGGCTGGTAGTTTGCCTTGAAGGCCATGCGCAGTTTGTATCGAGTGCCTTCGGCGTCGGCGTCGCGATCGTGGACATGTTCTTGTCCGTCATGCACCTTGAATGCGACGACGACACTTGTCGCCTCCTGGCAGAAAGCCTCCCGAGATCCTACAACTCCATCATTAGTGGGCATGATTGACTCACCTGGACTCGCAGCAGGCAGCGGCTCCTCCTCTGCCAAACACAACGCGATTCAGGCTCGCGACCGGTAACCGGGTCAGGCTCCTTGCCCAAGATCCTGGTCCTTTCGACGAGCGCGCTGGTCCGCAACGCTCGACGAGTAGGAGTCAGTGTCGACAGTGATCGAGGGTGCGAGTGCTGGTCGGTTATGTTGGCAGCAGGTAGAAGGCTGTACGATGGAAGGAGCCCTCGTCGCGCGATTGAAAAAGTGTGATGGAGATGCAACAAAGTCAAAAGCAACAAAACCAATAAGCACTGTCGACTTCCAACACGACCCAGGCTCGCGACCGACAGCCGGATCAGGCGCCTTGCCCAAGATCCCAGTCCTTTCAGCGAGGTGTTTGCTGGTCCGCGCACACAGTCGCTGAGTAGGAGTCGGTCAAAAGATGATCAAGGGTGCGAGTGCTAGTCGGTTGGAGCGACGAACAGTGATTGGTGATGGATGGTCGCAATTGAAATGGAAGATGTTGAAGTGATGTGTGATGGTGGAGAAGATGGAGAGAAGATGGATTGACGAGAGACGAGACACGGCTGAGGAATTCTGGAGGCTGGTGCTGCCGATGACTAAGGTAAGTGGGCTGCACCTCCGCCTCAACTTAGCCACCTAATTTAGCCACCGACACAGGCCACCACAGGGCAACCCGTTCGCGCACTGGGCAGCCAGTACATACCCATTCACCTGCACAGGACAAATTCTGCTGGCCCAGCAATGCTCCACCCCGTAACGAACCATTCGCACCCGTAGAATTCGGCACAGTGCAATTGAAGCTACACTGCCACGCGGAATCTACCCCACTTCCTCAGTCGAGCTCACCACTACAAGTTCAACATCGTCACGATATACTCGCTAGGAATACCGAACCCCATCATTTCCGTGTGGTTGGAATATGTGATACTTCTATCAGAACCACCCAAGGTTCCCGTGGCCGGTACGGTGTACTCCTCTGAAAGATGTACAACCTCAGTACTTCCAGCTGCCACCTGCGAACAAATTCTCTGTGTCAGGCTAATTAAGGTCAACCATCGCGCGCATGGGCCGCTCATTTATTTCTTCCGTGATGTTGCTTCAGATTGAATCCGTGCCCTTAAAAAGGTTACAGTATAGCTTCAATGGAGTTTGACGAGTCTGATTCTCACCATGCATTTGCGCAGATGAAATTTCGTTCCACATACCAAAAGAAGCCGCCCGGTACGGAGTATGGAGAGCAACAAGCAGATGTCGCTGAGGAACCCCTGTTAGTGTCGGGCCCATGGATCAGGGCCTTGCTGTGCAAATCAAGGGATGCACTAACTGCATCGTGCCAGCCCACAGCGCTGGACTCAGCAGACAGCGCTGAATCCGGTCGACGTCAACGCGCTCGGTGCCCAGTCTAGATGGCCCGGATCGTGAGGGCCGAGGCCACGCATTGATCATGAGATCTATTCGACGTGGGACGGGTCTCGGTCTGACGGTGCATCAGGTACGAAAGTCGGTTTCTGCTCGGACAGCTAAGTCTGGACGATTGGCATCTTGACACCATAGATGTATCTTGCTACTCGTCTGATCTTCCAGAACCTAGCTGTGGTTCAACAAATCGCTTCCTAATAAGGAGTATCATCCAAGGCTCAAGCTCTACGCGGCCTCCAGCATCTAACCAGCCAGAGCGAGCCGATATCCGAAACTTCAAAAACAAAACCCTGGTGCAACGTTGTAAACCCCCGAGTTTGGGAGTGTATCGGGGATCAGAAGGGCTGATCGTTCATTTCGGCGAGACACAACCACGTGGTCTGCCATTTATTTTCTTACGAGATGTGGTACACGGCGTCCCATTTCTCCAGATTGGATGTCACCCGCTGCCGGTCAATGACTCGCCTGTGGCGGCCGCATTACGACGGATCTAGTTCGGATGGGATACCGGCATCGCATGGTGTTTGTTTTAGTAAAAAGCTTACTGCTCCAAACTGGACGAACAAAAAGGGCTGGACAAAGAATAGAAAGCCAGGCGCCTAGAGAGCTTATTATACTTATACTTCCTTGGTCCTGAGGTGTGGTGTATTTATCACCGAGGCTGTGGTCTCGAGTCATGCATGGTCAATATGTAACATGATCTACGTTGCATCGCCGTAGCGGGGTGAAGGATCACCAGAGACTTTCAGCGTTTCCAAGGAACGGTTGCAACCATCGCAAAAGCACCGCCGCAGTCACCTTAGCCTCCTGCCGCAGTGATCTTGACTCCCTGTCCCATTATGCGAACCATCCAATTAAGCTTATCGTGTCCCGGAATCGTATAATGATATCTTTCGACCCATCCCCGCGTCGCTTGCCCGTCGCGCAAACATGTAGCAAGATAAAATCGGTCACCTCCGCTCCATTACAACCATCTTGCCATGAATTGCAGCAAATAGGCAGAGACACAGTGAGACTACGATCACGCCTGCCAAGCGTTGTGGTGGGCGCTTGCCACAGTCAATAAACCCCGAAGCCATGTCGTCGATCAACTTGGCTGTTGCGATACCGACGCTGGCAGGATCGATCCTGTCCCTGTTGGCCACCTCGGTGGCTCTCATCGCACATGTCATCGCGCCCCCGGGGGACACTTTCGCCATGCCCTAATCTTGAACCTCCTGGTTGCTGGTACGCAATGTTTTCCGGTCTCAATCCACGCGTATAGTCACTGACCTTGTGCGGTTATCAGACGGCATGAACTCGTTGAACAACTCGATATCGGGTATCGTGACGATGCTCAACCTCGACAAGCCGCAACCGCTGTCTCCGGGCATAGCTTGCAATATCAATGCTTTCGTGGGCCAATTCTCGGTCCAGGCCGTGGATTTCAACATCCTGATCATGTCCGTGACGGTCCTATTGACGCTGCGGTCGAACAAACTCTCGACAGAGCCGTCGCGCCTTACGATACTCTCGATATGCGCCTTGGCTTGGGTTCCGTCCGCCATTACCAGTATGTTCTTGTATTACTTGTACTTCGTATCTTCGCCTCAACTTTCAGCTAACCTCAAACAAAGGCTCGGTTGGACTTGTCCTGGACGCTTATGCCCCAGTCAGCGGAAACTGGTGCTGGATCAAATCACAGGACGTGCCTCTCCGCTATGCTCTTACTCACAGTTGGCGCATGGCCATTTTCTTGGCCACCGTCATCATCTACACATACATCTACATCCATTTGAAACGCACCTTCAACAAGTTTGCATTGAGCACCACGAATGTCACCAATCACAATCCTCAGCCAGATCTCCCTGTAGGTGGGAAGGCTAATGACAACCCGGACACCACGGAAACCAGCGACATCATCGTCAAGAAGACGTTCTACATCGACGACGGGGTTTCCTCAGCAGACGTTACCAGGCCGGCTGCCTTCGCGAGTGTGACGGCCGGAGATCCCATACCACTCCAGGACCTTGAGCCGGCGAGACCGTCAAACGGTGCTGCCCTTGCGCGCCCGTCCAAAGCCGACCATGATCACCACATCCACGGGGGTGCCCGTCATGGTTCCAATAGCAACCTGCGAAGGATGCTCCTGCTGAACGGCTATCCCGTCCTGTACATTGTTCTCTGGATACCGGGCATCGCGACGAGGCTGGTTGAGGCGGTGCGCGGGTCTTCGCCTCCTTGGCTGCTGGTGATGCAGTCGTCCACGCAATATATTGGCCTGGCCAACGCGGTGACGTATAGCTGGAACGAGAAAATGACGCAGAGATTCAAACGGCTGTGGAGATGAGCGTAAGATACTCTCTTGTGATTATATTTATTTAACTTCGATTCGATTTCAACCCAGCTTGGTCGATAGTGAGCACGATACCCGCAAGCATGTTAAAAGCTCGCGTCACAGCGAAACGATTCGCTTCTCTAAAACTTCCACTTGGTGCGAAACCTGCTGCTTCGTCTACCAGGTCTGTTCTCAATGGGGCTGCTTCCATACTGACGGAGCACGACGCCGTAACTGTGACAACTTTCCCTCCTGTTAGTTCGACTATCTGACAAGTAGCGACACCGACGGCGACAACACAAACCTGTTCCGCACCCACCGGTAGGCCTGGTATTGCAAGGAACCCTCGTGCCCCCAATACTGGAGTGCCTGGTCATGCAGGTCGAATTTCTGGCTGCACCTGTTCGAGCCACACACACCGGTAGGACGGCGCAATCCGACGAGGAGAGTGGAGAGTCAAGACGGATTGGGAGATGACAGAACTGAAACAGCCCAAACCTACTCGCGGAACAAGTGGCACTGCGACGAGCAACGAATAGATCGCAAGTATACGGATAATTAGTACTCATAGGAAAGAGTCAAGAGGCTTCCATATTCAGATACTTTCATGATCAAGCCTGTATCCGTAATCCACTTTAAACGATTGTGCTGCTTAGATACTACCAGAATATCATGCGGGCCCCTTTAACTCCTGAGAAGTTATCTTCAACCCTAAGAGCTTTCCCACAAGCTTCACCAGACAAGCAAACCATATTCTTCCGCGTTCGCCTACAACACCCATTGCTACATCAATCGAGACATCTTGAGCATGCGCTCGCTTCAGCTGATAGAGAACTTGGCTGTGAGCTGGTGGCCTTCGGCAACCTCAAATTGGATTTGGAAATTGGTCCCTGCCGCACTGCGCACGCTATACTCCGACGTCTTCCACCTCATAGGAGCCTTCTCCCCTTCGTTGTAATACATGGCGAGAACCTTGCCAGCCGAGTCTGCATGTGAGATGCTCGTCACGATATCGCACCAGCGGACCCAGTCGTGCACGCCTACACCACGAAGACACGCTCATTACGACACTGTAGAAGCAGCGCGCCCGAATATCCGCTATCGTTCATGACGAGTGTGTGGTCGGAGGTGCCGGTAGAAATCCATCCTTCTGTGCTAGCAGACTTGCTCGCTGACCAGACGACTTTTTCGACCGGGACGAAGGTTTGCCACGATGGCTGGTCGATGGTCAGATGTATCGCGTACGATTTGCTGTTCGAAAGGGCAGTCAGCAAGCTGGTTCCTCCAAGTGATCTATTAGATCCGATACACGTACGCAGTCATCTTGAAAGGTAAAGCCGTCCCGTTGTCCGTCGACCCTCTGTACGTTTCCTTGACAAGAATGGCACGTTAGTGCCCAGTTGTTTACGCTAGGGGAGAGGGAAAGGTCTTACCGTTGCGTATATAACGCTTGCAGTCTGTTGGATGGAACTATATATTATTATGGTCACTGGAGCGGAAGTGAAGGGGGTCAGTAGTTAGCATAGGTTCAGCTCAGCACGTCCAGATGCCCCCTGGGAGGCTAGGAGTGCACTATCCACTTTCTGTGTAGGGCAGTGCGAGCGCGAATGCTATACACATTACCAATCAGGCATTTTACGTAAGCGCTACTAAAAGCTTATGAGTATCGCACATATTACGTTTTGAGGACGAACTGGTTGCTCCGGGGCGGCTTCATAGGCGCACAGGGGCAGCGCGGCTGCCCACGACAGGGTTGATGCAATAACCACGGCGTTAGCATGTGATGCCCTTGTCAAGCCTCGCATCGGCAAGTGCCTCGGTGCTGAAACTCGAGGAAGTCCATCTGGGCGCTGCTATGACCCCCACTTCGGCGAGACGAGCGTCGCGATACGCACGTGGGGGGGATATGTCGGCAGAGGTTGTCTCCCTTGTGGACATGACGCAGGAGGGGAAATAATTTGCGAATGAATGGGGGTGCGAGAAGTGATGCTGGGACCGCAGCAGTAATCACAAGTCTTCTATGGGTCGTGGTGAAATGCCGCCGCTTCTGACAGCGCGTGCCTGCAGAAGGTAACCTGTTCTCTTAAGGAGCATGGGTACAGACGTTTCCGTCTCTCCGTATCACAGAAGCGGGCTCATGCACAAGAGTGACAGAGTCTCGGTTCGGCACCCTTTGTCCAGTGACAGGCCTTCCCGAGTCGGGAGCCACAGGTGGCATCGTCTCGACACAGAGTGGTACGAGAGAAACATTCTTGTGTTCCCCTAAACGAAGAGAAGCGGATTCGATCGGCATAAGAACCAATCAGTCGATGATGTGTTCCAGTCGCAATACACGGGCCGCGACTTGACACAGATGCAATATCAGTTGCCGACTTCTATCACAGTGGCACTTGCTTTTGACTGCCGCAATGTGAGAGGGATAATGACATTGGGGGATGGGGGATTGGGGATTGGCTTAAAAGACACGACAGGAAGAAAACGCCTTCCATCCTCTCGGAGCATCCCTTTCCCCAGCATCTGCTAGGCCGCCTCACCCAGCCAGTCCAGTCAGTCATTTCGTTTGGGAGCTGAGAAGATACACGAACCCTTCACTGGTTACTGCAATGTTCGCTTTCTCTACAGCCGCCAGATACCTCACCATGGTTTGGCTTGTGGTCTGGGGCCTCGTTCTAAAAATATTTCCCCAACTCAGCCCTGAGAGACTCGTCCCAGCAGTCGGCCACGTGGTGCTGAAGACTCCAACGTCGGTTCTGGTGCCTGTCGTCAAGGTCGCCGAGACCCTGGCCAGATGCCTCAAGTGGGTACCTGTGTTTAAGAATATCGAGTTCACCAGGTTACCCTTCATAAGCAAGTACTTCGCGATCCGTCCCACATGGACTGCCAGACTAACACGGCCAACAGGACCAATTCTGATGGGCGTACAATCGATTCTGGCCCTCAAGGCAACCACCGACGCAGCCAAGCAGAAAGTGGATCAATTTGCAGGAAATATGGTGTCATTGACCAAGGTAGTGCCACTGGATAGCGCAGCGACGGCTACTGGGCAGCACCTGTTGGATATGCAATCGGCTACATTATCAGGGGTCAGTACTGGTGCATCCTATCTAGGAGCCACGGCCAAAGCACTGGGTAATAAGATCGGGAACGCAAAAGATACGCCCGATCAAGTTGTAACCAATAGAGCTATACCTTCGCTGGGTGGTTTCCTTTAGTCAGAGGCTGGATCATGATAATGGCAGGTAGCAAGGAAATGGCCGGTATAGTTGTAGTCTTTACATTGGTAGAGCTCTCATCATCATATAACTGCGCCCAGGTGAAAAGAAAGTTCCTCTACCAGAATTTCCGCCACTTTTCGTGCCATATCCGACTTCTTCCCCTAGAAGCCACAGTCCATTGACGCACTTCTGTGCACGCCGTATCGTCTCTGCCAGCCCATCACCGCCGGCTTCCACCAGCACATACTGCCGTTGACAATCTGCTTTCGCAATAAGGAGGACAGCCGCCTTGGAGAAGGCCTGGATCAAAACGACTGTCCAAGGATCTGTGAGTAGCGTCCCTTCATTGACCGAAGGATGGAAGTCCGGAAGCTGGGGCTCCGTGTAGAGGCGGTCCCCCATCGGCGTGGGAAGAGGTCGCGACTCCTGCCAGGTCTGAAAGCTCTTTGATGCTCGTATCCTGCATCCTAGCCACGATTCTGGCTCTCAGGCGCTGGTCCATGCCGTCTCTGGTCCCGAGCCCTTGCTTATTCACTGTTTCGATCAGCTCCGCTAACAGCATAGCCGCCAGATGCCAGTGTCCCGAGATGCACACGAACCAGCTCTGGATCCGCCCAGGCACGCATGCAAAGTCCCGCACGAGATCTCTGAAAAGTTGCCCGTAGGTAGTGTTCCAGTACCGATACAGATTCATGGCACTGTGAAGGATGTCCTCAATCTTCTCTCCCTGTTGACCTCGTCGTAGCGAGTTTTGGAGCCAGGCGACGTGGCGGTACAAGAGCACCTTGACGGGGCCCGACTTGGTGACGGCTTCGGCCAGTTCCTCGTAAGTGCAAGGCCACCGAGCCCGCTGAGCAGGAGATTCCAGCCGGTCTTGGGCAAAACGGTCCACATTCCAGCGAGGACTGTCGGCTTCTTCACCCGGGGAGTCTTGGTGCTGACAGTCTTGGTCGGATACCACCAAGGGCCGATGATTGATGGACGAAGAAACAGTATCGAACATAACGGCGAGCCAGTATAGCAGTCCAACGGAGGTTTGGTCATCTTCACTCATTGACTGAGCCGCGTTAATCGCCCCGTCGTCGCGGGAAGATCGAGTGTGAGCAACAGCCTTCATGACCGAGTCAAACCTGAACTTCAGCGTGTGCATCCTCCGAGCGGCTCGCTCCATATACTTGGGAGGCCCATCCTGTGAGATGGCCTGCGAGATCTCATGAGCCAGTCTATCTTGGTCAAACCTCGATCTGCTCGGCCGATACGTCTTGGTTTCGGCAACTGTTGCCACCTCCTGCTCTCTGTGCGGTAGCTCTCTGTGCGGTAGCTCTTGAACCAGGCCAAGGATGGCTTCGGCGCAGGCGAGTCTGAATGACTCCACGTCAGTCATTTCCCGAAGGACCTTTTCTGACTGGGACCAGAAGTGCCACTGGATCTCCCGATCAAACTCGTCGGCGAGCCCTCCAAAGCTGTCTTCGGCCATCTCGTGATTGCGGCGGCTTCCTTGAGTCCACTGGGTAGCGAAAGCCATGATGGCTAGATGCAATGCTCGGTTGCATGCACGATCCTCCGACAGACTCAGCCGTACCAGCCTGGCCTTCTTGGCCGCTTCTTCCAGTTTCAAAGTGCGATGATAGAGGCGATTTGACCATGAAGGCCCCCATTCGGCGGACTTGAAACTCTTCTGAAGAGGAACCGGCCTTGAGCGATATGGGCAGGTGATCTCAGTCAGCCAGCACGAGAGACTGTGCTCTAGAACATCATGGTATATTCGCAGCAGGTTGGAGGAGATCAAGCTCTCATTGGTACTTGCTGCGATTTTACGGTTTGCTGCAAACGATGAAAGTGGGTTGGGCCATTCTCGCTGACTGATGCCTGATGCACGGCGCCGCTTCAAGTTTGCCCGCAGCCTGGAATTGCCTTCTTCATTGGCCATTGTGGCAGAATTGAACAAACTTTGGGTGGTTGGGCTGTATGTGGTGTCCGACAAGCTAGTTCCATCGGTTCCCCAATCAGTTCCCCAATCATGTTGGCCTTCCAGTTGGCCTTGCATCTGGTCAGGAAAGCCGGAGTTGCCCAAGAATGCGGACCCGGGGGACTGCTCTGCACCATGAGCCTCGTGACCCGCAGTCGTTGAGGGTTCGGTTTGCGCTCTATGCACAGAGAGACCAGCAATTTCCTCCCCATTCGGCCAGCGACAGACCATGGTCTGCTTGTTGATCCACCGGAAAGGCACCGCGGGTCGCGTCGAAATCTATCGAGGATTGGAGATCGCCAGCCGGTTCGCTATACTCGAAACAGCTTGGGCTGGCCAGGCCTCCGGAGGCCAGTCCTCCGAGGTCGAGGCTGTAGCTAGGAGAAAGGGGTAGCGCAACGAACTCATCGCCCGTCGCCTCCAGTCTCTGGCGCTTTGATGGAGACGCGTCGTCCACGGGAGACACTCCACACGATTCTGCTTCCAAAGCTCTCCTGATCCGCATCTGAGCCCAGGCCCAGTTGATTGTGCACTCCTTTTTTGTTCTGGCACAATACGAGCATGGCTGGGTCTTGGGGGCTAAGTTTCGTCAGCTAATATTCCTGGCGGTCTTGGATACGTAGGACAAACCTGGCCGAGTCGCTCCGGTCAAGAGAGCCAACTCGGTAACTCCAAAATCCACCAAAGCGAGGGCGTCACACGCCCGTTTGGATCTCCGGCATTGGTCACAGGCGTGGCATTGACGCCGCATTGCTGGTAGATTATAATGGAAGCAGAGGGCGATGTTGTGATTTAAGGGATGGTGTACGTATGAATGTGAGGCAGTGGATAGAGAAGCAGCGGTCTGGGGAGTAAGGTCGGAAAGCCCCAGTTTCGCCTTCAACATTGCCCGCCCTCGAGCTGGATGCCTACGAATGCCAAGAACCGCCATAAGAGTGGGTGCGTGTTCGTGTCCCCCAGCGAGTAGCAGAGCGTAGATATGGGACTCGATACCAAAGGGGTCAAGAGAATACGCCGCTTCCCCGGATTTCTCCACTTCCCCGCCCAGACGCCCCTGTACGGATGCCCGGAGGGCCCAGTTCTCTCGTGCACGTACTGTAGATCGCCGCATCGTGTTGGGGTACTTGCAGGGTTTCTGCGTCATCTGCCACGGTACTTGGTCTCTCGCTGTTTTGCTCTTGTACGTTACTGCTCCTGTTCGAACGGTCCATGTGCAAAAAGATCGAAACAGGGTTGAAGTCCAAGTGTGGCTCATCTAACCAGGCGTGGCGGTGTGTGGCTGGCAATCTCAACAGCGTATGTGGCCATGGTCAAAAGAAAGTCAAGATTACGCCTCTATCATGATGGATTCCAGATTACATGAATGAGTTTCATTCTCACCCACGTGGGTCGGATCTATGCGAGTACAAAGACTACCTACTTCCTTTCCCTGAGCGCCGTGTATACCTCGGTCTCCACTTTCGCCCAGAGTCCCAAGACCGCCGGATCCGCGAAAGGCAATATCTGTGTGCAAACCATGCCGGCAACACCGCTCTCGCGGTCGCACCACCACCAAGTGTTGGCGATCCCTGCCCAGTGACCAGTCCCGGTCGACCGGCCCGTGGCCCCGCCGTTGCTCTGCATAAAGGTGAGGCCCCAACCCTGGGGAGGGTTCCCTTCCACCGCGTACAGGTCGGGCAGGGGGTTCGTCAACTCGGGGACGGCGGCGGGGATGCCTTGCCTGCCATGATTGGGAAAGTCAGGGACCTGGTTGCGGAACATCTCCTCAACTGTGTCTTTGCCGAGTATCCTCGCGCCGGTCCGAGGACAGGTCCCGTCGTTGAGCAGCACGGCCAACATTTCTACCAAACCTAGGTCAGTTTTTCTGGTTTTTGTTTTCGTCGTGCAGCGCCAATGGACTTACTGCAGTACTCGTGCGGCTTGGCGAACATGCCAGCACCGCCGCTGTTAAAGACCTGACGTGTTTGAGATTCGTCATCTGGGTCAATTTCCAGCAGTGCCGGAAACAGGTAATCTCTGGCCTTCAAGGTGCCGTCCTTGCCTCGGGCGTGCATATGCACAAGGCGGGACCGCATTTCTCTGCTTGGGATCATGGACATGTCCTTGACTCCGAGAGGAGCGAAAAGATGCTTTTGCATGTAGTCATTGAGAGAGAGGCCGGTAGACCGTTCAAGCGCGATACCAGCCCAGTCCACGCCGGTCTGGGTTGTGAGTTTCAGCCAATGTCGAGCCACGTAGCTTTCCGTCGGGACAGACTCACTCCGTATTCCCAGCCCTCGCCTGGCTGGAACAGCAAGGGCATCTTGACGTCTTCAAACGTTTCCGGAAGCGCATTCAAGCCAGCGGCAAAACACCAGTCTCTCAGCCGCTCGTTGAAAAACGCATAGCCAAAGCCGGACGTGTGGTTGAGCAGCATGCGCAGGGTGATATTGGTCTTCTTGTTCTCGAAGGAGCCGTCCGGTCGCAGGACCTTCAAATCCTGGAGTTCTGGACAGAGATCCTCGATCTGGTCGGCGTCATCCAGCCGCAGCTTGCCTTGCTCTACCAGTTGCATGACGGCAATGCCCGTAAGCAGCTTGGTGCAGGAAGCCATGAAGTAGATGCTGTCGAGAGACATTGGCTCGTCGGAGTCGACCCCTCGTTTACCTGCTGCCTTTGCAAATAGCTCTTCTCCATCCTTACCAACAACGACGACAGTTGCGCCGGGTATGCCAGACGTAGCGTCCGCGCAACCGGTGTCGACGATTCCGCCGAGGCGTTCAAGGTTCGAGTTGTTGAAGGGCATGTTGATCACAGCAATATCTTACCCTGACGATAGAAAACATGAAAAACGGGGGAAAAACTTGTATAGAGTCGCTGGATGCCTCCCCATATGGTACCCCACTACCGACACCTTTATGTAGAATCGGCGCACAATACCCCCAGATCCGGGGTAGCCCCGCTCTGCTCACCTCATGACCTTTTACACAGGGTGGGGGACATGCGGATTGCTAACCACGGACTTGGGGGGGACATTGCGGGGGCGGTTCCGAGGCCGCATTAGACTCGTCAGCGAGTGCAGATCCCTTCGGTGCCGGACCTAAGCAAGGGGTGCAGCTGTCCCGTGTGATAGGTTAACGCCTCGCTGGCAGGACCAATTATGTGTAGATGATGATGCCGTTTTGCTGCTGTCCAACCTCACACAATGCAACCCACCCGCGGTTGAGGACCAAAGTCCGGCTCTGAGACACGTTGAGCCTTCTGGTGGACAGGAAAGAGAGGGGGTGTTGACGGGCGGGTGGTCGGGCTGGGCAGTCATGGCAGTGAAGGGTAGTATAAAGTACTCCCGTCTCCCAGCCGATGCAGCGACAGAAATCCCCAAAGACAAGTCCTACAGAGACACTTGACCCGGTCTTGCCTCAATCCCGTCTGCGAACCGTTGAGTTACTGCGACATAGCTACGATGGGCTCAATAAACCCCTCCCACCCGAAGAAGTTCAACACCGAGTTGACGGACTATTCCGTATCGCACAACGAGAAGTCAGGGCCCTACGCAGAGAATCTCGAGGTCGATGCGCTGGTAGTCGGTGCCGGCTTTGGTACGTTGCTCTCCAAATACAAGTGTGCTCAGTAAATGAAATACATACTAATAGACTTGCATCACAGCCGGCATCTTCATGCTCAAGACCCTCCGCGAGCGGGGTTACAAAACGGTTATCTTCGAAGCCGGCAACGACACTGGGGGCACGTGGAGGTGGAACTGCTACCCGGGGGCAGGCGTGGACTCCGAGGTGCCCGAGTACGAGTTCTCTTGGCCCGAGGTCTGGAACACGTGGGACTGGACCTCCAACTACCCCAACTACCAGGACCTGCGCGCCTACTTTGACCATGTGGACAAGGTGATTGGTGTAAAAAAGGACTGCGCCTTCAACACGGTCGTGGTGGGTGCCGCCTTCGACACCGCCAGCGGGAAGTGGACGGTCCGCACCGAGGACGGCCGCATCACTAAGGCCAAGTACTTGATTCTCGGCACCGGTTTCGTGAGTGGATTCCCGCCAAATCCACCATGAGCATGTCATCCTGTTTTGCTAACCGTCCTCGCAGGCGGCCAGACGCTATATTCCCGACTGGCCCGGCATGGACAAGTTCAAGGGCGTCATTCACCACTCCTCCTTCTGGCCCGACCAAGAGGTCGACGTGAAGAACAAGCGCTGCGCCGTTATTGGCACGGGCGCATCGGGCGTGCAAATTGTGCAGGCTTGGGGTCCAATGGCCGGTGAGGTCAAGGTTTTCCAGCGGACCCCGAACCTGGCCATTCCCATGCGCCGGAGGCAGGTCGACCCCAGCGAGCGGGAGCGCCACCGGGCCCTCTACCCGGAGCTCTTCAAGCTCCGCGAGACCAGCTTTGCGGGGTTCCATTACGACTGGTCCGAGAAGAACACGTCCGACGACACGCCCGAAGAGCAAGAGGCCTTCTTCGAGCAGCTCTGGGAAGACGGCGGGTTCCGGTACTGGGTGGCCGGCTACAAAGACCTCCTTTACGTCCCCGAGGCGAACAAGCGATCGTACGACTTCTGGGCCAAGAAGACGCGGAACCGGATTGGCGACCCGCGAAAGAGGGATCTTCTGGCACCGGAAAAGGGGCCGCATTACTTTGGCATCAAGCGCCCTTGCCTCGAGTACAACTACTACGAGCAGTTCAACCGTCCCAGCGTCGATGTCGTGGACATCAAAAGCAACCCCATCAAGGAGTTCACCGAGACGGGCATCACTCTGGCCGATGGCACCCATCACGAGTTCGACGTGATTGCCGTTGCGACGGGTTTCGTGAGTCATGGCCCCATCTCGTTTGAGCGACGAATCTTGCCGCTGACCTTTTTTTAACAGGACGTGGTGACTGGAGGTTGGTTCACTCAAGACCCTTGATGAGAAAGCTGCTGACAATGCCCCCAAACAGTCATGACACAGCTCGGCCTAGAGAGCATCCACAAGACCAAACTCCAGGAGGAATGGACCGCGGGGGCGCAGACGTACCTCGGCACCAGCGTCAGCGGCTATCCCAACATGTTCCATATCTACGGCCCGCACGGCCCCACCCTGCTCAGCAACGGGCCCTCCACCGTCGAGATCCAGGGCCGGTGGATCGCTGACATGGTCGACAAGATGCAGCGCCAGCACATTAAGTACGTCGACCCCAAGCCCGAGGCGGCCGCGGAGTGGAAGAAGTACCTCGTGGAGCTCAACGACAAGACCCTGTTCCCGACGACCAGGTCGACGTACATGGGAGGGAGCGTGCCGGGCAAGGCGTACGAGCCGGTCTGCTACTGCGGTGGCGTTCCCGCCTACAAGACCAAGATCAGAGAGGCGTTGGATTCGATGCAAGACTTCGAAGTGGTAGCCAACTGACAAGAGATAACTAGCCGGGTCGCTGATAAGTCAAATTGCTTTGGGTTAGGACTATGCAGTGACGGACATTGGAATTTCCTAGTGAACAAGACAGTTGCGTTTCCTTGCTACGCATGTTTCCATGCCACAGTCACGCGATTAATCAAGACATCGAGTGTATATACCGTTGTGGTTGTATTATGTACAGTTAGGTACGTTGGCTTTTTAGTAATTAGGTAGGGTTTGAGCTGACTCGGGTTCGCAAAAGTCCTCCTGGCCACACCTCCATCAAGCGGCATTGTAGACACCATAGTACACATTATTAGTAAGTTCATAACAAGTTCTGGCCACCACCCATACAGGTCGTGCTCGACCCGTTTACAGGTGCAGGTTAGCAGTGACGTCACCAATCTGCTGGCAGATCATGGTCTCGTCACCACCGGCGTGGCAGTAGGTGGGGACATCAACGTTGCCCCAGAAGCCGAAACTAGACCAGGATAAAGGTTAGTTGTCTGACGGGACCAAAAAAGGGTTGTTTGCAAAAGTCAGGGAGTTACTTACGCAGGGGCGGTCTGGTGGATGATTTGGAGGGTCATGACGTTGTCGTCGCCGACGCTGACGAGCTCGAAGGCGTAGTGGTGGTTGTCGTCACCACCCTTGCAGTTGTAGGCGTTGGGCTTCATCTTGAGCTTGTCCTCGCCCTCGGCGGCCGAGGCGGTGCAGACGAAGCCCTTGGTGCCGGCCTCCTCGCTGGCGATGATCTTGAAGTCGATGGAGTCGACGGGGCCGTTGAGGGTGCCCTGCAGGTGGTTCTTGCGGGCGTGGAAGTCGGTGATCTGAACCGACTCCTTGGTCTGGTTGGACTGGGGAGCCGGGGCGGCCAGGGCGGCGCCGAAGAGGGCGGCGGTGACGGCGAAGGTGAACTGCATCTTGATGGTGGTTTGGTGGTTGTCTAAGTGAGAGACGGAGAGAGAAATATTGGTTGAAGTAGGTGAGATTAAAAAGAAGGACTTCGTGTATTATTAATTGACAGCTGAGGAGTGCTGAGGAACAAAAGGAAAAAGGAACAACTAGACGGCTAATGTCGCTGGCTTTATAGAGATGTCGTCTGGAAGACCGGCGATGCCGGGGGGTCGACGGCTGTGGCGGCCAAGGTACGTACGGGCATGAACTAAATCCGCTTGGGTAGATTGGCCCGTCCATGCTCACCATGCTTTGACAGCTAGCCAGAGCGGGCCAGGGGGGTGGCCAGGGGTAGTGGGGACGGGCTAGAGGCCGAATGTGACCATGCACGGCCACTTCTGGTGCAGCCGGCCTTGGATACGAGAAACCGTAGCCGGAAACGAGGGTCCCCCACCTTTTGCCCTCAATTGCCGGTTCATGCTGGCCTATTCTGGAAGAGCGGAAAGGGGACATCCCCATAGACAAGTTACGGCACATCACGGCACGTTGCTGGCAGTTAGTAGGGCGCTGCTATCCCCTTGATGGCGGAATCACAGCACCCCCCCTTGTTGGCCGTATTGTATGTAAGGGTTGATTTATCCAATCAAATTGCACACCCAGCGGATCGGACGTCAAAAACGGCACGCCGATCATACTAAATTTTCTGAAGACCGTACTGTACGGCTAACCAGGGGTGGGGGAGTGGCTGTGATCCCGCCATTAAGGGGATAGCCCGATCGGAGAAATCGGCATTGTATCTCGTATATTACTAGCGCTATCCACTGAGCATCACCGTTCATCCATTTTTTGTGACAGCAGGACTAAGGAAACTGGAACACGGTCCAAATGCTGGCCACTGTCTATGGAAGCCAGCGGATCCCCTCCTAAAAATAGCTTCTCGAATAATCCAGGGGCAACTTGGCCTGTTGTCCACCATTGTTCGAGAAGCCGCACGGCGGTGAAGATGGGCTTGATGGAACTTCACATCTGTTCCTGGCACCGTCATAGAGAGGGCAGCCTCGTATGATCCCGGTCCTTCCCACGGGGTCGATTACCTAATTAGAGGCGGAATGTAACAACACTTCGTGAATGTTTGCATAAGTACAACCAAGCAGTGTATGCCCCGATAAAAAAAAGTTCAATCGTTCAAATCCACAAACACTTGCGTTGATATTAGAAACGAAGGGGCATAGAAGTTGGTAGCCACAAGTCTCGTCCTCATGTGGAACGAGGTCGGCAAACTATCATGAGAGTCAGCCCACATGTACACAATTTGCTACCATCCAGAGCCTGCTAAGAGTGTGCTGCATGTGAACAAATACCGATGACAAGGAGCGGAACTGCCTATTCGCCCCAGGCTGTCGAAAGGGTTGGGGAAGCTCCCACGGAGTGGCTGACGCGGGTGCCGGTGGCAGCCACCTCCTTCTTCAGGTGCACGCCAGGGCGTCAGACATGGCTCGCATGGCCTTGTTCATCTGTCCAATCAAGTACTCTGCCACCTATACGAGCTGGCCGGCCCCGAGAACGATCTTCTCGACAGCCAGGCCATAGGAAAGTCTTCATCCAATTAAAGAAGCGAACAAGTCTGCGAAGTCGTTCTGGAGCATCATCCGCCGTTTCCATATACCATGAATCACTTCGCCTGACGTACTGCGACTGCTTGATGTGGGTGAAGTTGAAAAAAGGTTTAGCGGGAGGGCACTAGAAGAGCTGACTAGAGAGCTTCCGGGATAGGGGCGTGTTAGTGTGGCTGGATTGATCCTGTGTAGGACAGATCGAAGCTTGGTAGTGCCCATCCCATGTACATTCGTGGCCCAAAGCTGTGTGTCTACTGTGCACCGAGCTGCGGCCATTTCTTGCATCTTGATTGCCAAAGGCCCTTGATAGAATTGTGTGCTCGTCGGCCTCACACCTTGCCAGAAGGCCGTGAACATCATGCCCTGACCCGATGCGGAAGTGCGTGAAGGCGTGCAGCTTTGGCAAACTATCGTGGCCTCATCTGTCTGTATTTGGAAACAAGAAGCATCCCAGCAGAAAGACGCCCGCCAACGGGACCAGGAGGGCGAGTACAGCCCGAAGGCCATTCATTCTAGCATCTATGATAACAAGCTTCCACTGCCCCGAACCAAGGTCGCCAACCTGCCAAACCCCATGGATAACGCTCGTTCGGAGGCTTGCAGACATCATTTCTGGCACAATCACCTCTGTGGCGGCAGGCTGGATTGTCCTAAAAATGTGAGGCCAAAGGCCGACTCCAGCTTGAGCATGAGATTGATAGTTGAGTCGCCAACGCAGGTTACATGATGAAGAATGATCCCCCCAACCGACAGCAGTGATGTCACAAATGGCCCATCCAATGGGGTGATTCCACCTAAAGTGGTTGGTACCTGGTCATGACTTAGAGCCTACTACGTCTAACCGTTCGGGGTTACTGAGTAATTAGTATGAGACTAGCCATGGCGGTAGGTAGACTAACCAGTCTTGGCGACTTTCTCGCGTCAACTCCCCTTGATGGGGTTCAGTGGTAGACTGATCCACATGGCAAGCACACAGGCCGCGGCTAGGACGGGAGGAAGTAATGCTGAATCAGGGCATACCCCAGATTTCCAGATTTCGTGGAAACGCTGTATTTTTTGAATGTTTCAGGCTCCTTGACGGTGGACCTCCTGAAGTGGCCAGGGACTAGGCAAAGTTATTCTAGGCCAAAATAATGTGAGCAATCGACATCGTCTAGGCCCTTGGCTAAGATCTAGAACATCAGAGCTGAAAATGTTTCCCAAGGGATGAACCGAATTTCCGTGTGGCTTGCAGGTGCAGTATGGTTTTGCTGTGCGCCTGCGCAGGGAGAACACCAATGGGAGTGAAACATGGGAGTGAAACAGACGCGGGGGCCTTGGCCAGGGTACCAATCACCATCAACGATGGCGTCAAGCCTCCTCAGTCTTGATAGGGCAACGTAGTGCTGAATGACTACCCTTGTCGCAGCCGCACGGTGGCGCCTATCAAGCGGCTCGAGGTTCGCGCTTTCAAAAGAACCAGGCGCTGTTGATGGAATTTTTCCCGACATAAGTTGACCCCGTTTCTGCTCAACCGAACACTCAGGGGCAGCTTTCCCAAGCGTCGGTCACAATCGACCGATCACGGAATTTGCGGCTTTGTTACGCCAACATGAGACTCTCAGTCGCCTTGTTGACCCTGGTCGCCCAGGGCTATGCTCTGGAGAACTTGTCGCACGATGTTGAAGATATCCCCAGTTGCGCTCACGCTGCTCTTGCCAGCGCCATGGCCAAAGAAGGGTGTCCGACCGCCGATATCAGCTCCGCCACATTCGACTGCCTCTGTCGACACATGACCCCGATCAAACTCGACGTACAGCACGCCGTGAATGTCGATTGCACCACAGGTGAGTATGGGGGGCTCGCCCTACCCTCAAGCAACATGCCGGGGTTCTGTTGTCTGACCCAATTCATTCTCTGCAGAATTTTCCTCCGCGATCGGACATGTGTGTGGTATGTGGAAAGTGAGCCAGTACGCGTCCACCACCGCCTCCGACCTGCCGGCAGCAACAAGTATACTCGGGACGGAACTGGGTGCTGTAGCTGCCGCCACTGCAGGACCTGCTTCCCCAGGGACCACCACTTTGAAAGCGGCAGCAGCTGGTACAGCTCGTCCGGTCGCTCGGTATCTGAGTGTAGCCGTAGCCGCGGTAGTAATATTCTGAGCACTGCGGGCTTTGCTCATCTGAAACATGGTACAAGGAAGCCTTCTTGGTGACATGTGTAAATATAATGACAGTCAGGTTGGACGGAATATCTTTATTTTCATTCTGTTATCGAGCTTCTACTCATTCTCTCTGTTGTTAATAATGAAACACACCGTAAATACGATCTCCTCATGACAGCTCTAGAGTCTGACTTGGGTTTTGTCACCTGCCTCCAATATCAACTAATGTGGAAGCACCGGAATTTCTTGGCATAGCTAAACGAAGGTCATGGGAATGTGAGCGGTGATTTATACCATGTCGGTACTAGCATACCATCAGAGTGGCCTAGACACCACTACCTGCCTCTTTGACCTTTTCCACATCCAACCTCTCCCGGCGTAGACAGAGACTTGCAAGGGTGGCCAGGCCAATAGCCCCGGTGGCGACGGCAAAGCTTACCCTGATACCCGCCATGTAGCCTATCAAAACCTGTGGCAGGTTCTTCCCGAAAACTCTTCGAAGATCCGACGCCCCTGTACCCAACACCAGCGGAGGTGGCAGGCCGGGTACCAGCGACAGGACCTTCTTGCTCATGACGTTGAGGAAGCCCACTTGGGCTGCGCTCACCAAGAACGAGCCCCCGATGATCTGGAAGAAGAGGATAATGGCCGTCACCGAGGGGAGATCCACGGCGCTGCACATACCCTGGCCGATGGAGACGGGGATCTGGAACGCTACGCCATACCCGATGCCGGCAATCGCTTGGAACGTTATCCATTTGCCCGGACCGCTGCCAATGTCCAGGGTGTACAGCATTCCCGACGAGACCGTGGCCAGCGCGCAGCCGAGAAGCAAGAACGGCATCGCTATGCCCGTCTTGGAGATGACACCGCCCATGATAACGGCTGCGATGCTGCTACTCAAGATAAAAGGTAAGTTGCGAACTATTGATCAAAGAATCAGTAGCCTATCCTTGCATCATGAGAGTGAAGTCAATACGTCAACTTACTGCCGGATTGAGTAGGGCTGACTCCATCGATGGCCTGGAAGTAGACAGGCAGGTAGTAGATGAGGACAAAGTAGCTCCCGCCGAGGAGGAAAATGATGACCGACGGAACCCATACGTTCCGCTGACGAATCAGCCGCGGCGTCATCATGGCGTGTTCGCCCTGATACTTTTCCCAGAGGGCGAATGTGGCGACGATGGCGGCAAACCCGGCCAGGAGCCCAACTACTTGCTTGTCGGACCATTTCTTGGTCGTGCCGCCGTCTTGCAGCGCGAGGGTGAAGGAAACGGCGGCGCCCATGACGATCATGACGCCGACGAGGTCCAGGTGGTGCATCTTGTCAATGAGCCGGGCCTTCAACGGTTGAGCCCCGGCGGGTGTCGTGAAGAAAAGGAAGATGACCGCGGCCGAGATACCACCAGCGGGAAGGTTGATATCTAATGAACAGGGGAAGTCAGCAACGCTCGCCATGGACAAATTGTCGCATTTGGTACTGACAGAAACACCATCTCCACGACAGATGATCCGTAAGCACACCCCCGAGCAGTGGTCCAGCCACGCTGGCGATGCTGCACAGAGTTAGTTCATGTTGTTGTGTGGACGCAACAGGTGAACGATGGCCCAGGACGAGACGAAGTCAAGACCTTGCCTCACCCACGGCTGTCGATCAGAGGCGTGAAAAGAATTTACATACCCGTAGGCGGCCCCGAGCAGACCCAGGAAGATAGGACGCTTCGATGGCGGGGCTATGTACCCAACGATGATAAAACAGCCAGAGGACAAGCCGCCAGCGCCGACTCCCGCAATCGCGCGCCCAATCACCAGGGCCACCGAGGTAGGAGCCACGCCGCAGATCAAACTTCCCGCTTCAAAGATTCCTAAAGCTCATGATTAGATGGCCATTATACTATACGGACTGATGAACCTACTATATCAAGGGTTAGCTTGGCTTTGCGAATGTAGTAGCTCATAGTGTCTATCCACTTACCCAAGGGCGCTCAGAAACCCAATCTTCAGGGGAAAGTATCGATAGATCTTGCCCCAGGAACTCTGAAAGCCCGCCGTCGTCATGAAGAAGGCCGAAGAGTACCATGCCACGTCGCGCAGACCAAATACATCGGTTATCTTGGGAATGGCAGTCGCAACAATGGTCTGTCGAGTAACATAAGTGAGTATTCAGCCCGGGGGGGTTTCATTTTTCATGGAGTAGGAAGATTACCAAATCCAGTGACATCAGAAACACGGTGAGGAGCAAGGACACCACGATCATGTAGAAACGGAAGCCGGTCGGTAGCTCGCTCACCTCATCGTCTGGCTTGATCGGATCCGTCTTCGCTTCTGGGGAGAAAGGACTGCCCACACCAGATTTCTCCTGGGTCAGGGGTGACGTGGGCGACTTGAGTTCTAGGGGCAGCGGTCGCGTCGAGCGTGGCATTGGACAGACAGACTGGTGGATGGACCCGTTCTGGAAGTACCCCGTGGCCATGAGCTGATGATACGACCGAATGATATCGGCTTGCGTCTGCGGCGACGGCACAACATCGTCACCGACGTTCAGGGGATACGGTCGTCGGCGGCTTTCTCCCACCTCCCCATTTGGGGGGTACAGATTCAGGCGAGCAGGAACCGGGCTGGACCGTATCTCCGGCGTGTTGTTGTTCGTGGGTAGTCTTCTAGCCCGCCGTCCGGTTTCGGTCTGCGTCGAGCTGCTCCGGTAGATGTGCGGAAGAGGGGCTGCGCTCGCCGCCCCGGCATTGACGGACGACGTGTGCCGCGAGGTGTCGTGCTCGTAGCTCTCGATCAGGGACAGCTCGTCCACACTGTCTAGTTCCACCAGCGCGAGGTCCAGGTCGACGGGCGTGAAGTGGATGGCGGACTCGTTTTGCAGCTTCCGGCAGAACGAGCTGACGTTCGAAACGGCAGGCGTCCGCAGCCTGGCCCGCGGCGGAAACGGCAGGGATCTCCGGTCGTGGCCCCCCGGTCCCGCATGCGAAGATGCTTGGTGGGCAGTACCCTGTGTTGCTGCTTTGACGCCGACTCCGTACTCGTCGGTGCCACTGGGTCTTTCCGATGGTATCTGGGCCCGATCGGCACCGCGCGCATGTGACGACGGGCTGGGAGAGCGTATGGAGGTGGTGGCATCGTTATATCGTCCTTGTCTGCGAGCAGCATCCAACGTAGCAGGTGGGCGGTTGATAGGCGAGAAATTGGCGGGCTGAGAAGACATGCCTTTTGTGCAAGTGCCGTTGGAGAACCCCCCAGAAGGCTTGTTCAGGTTTCCTGAGGTCTATCGCTATGGCTGAAATATCGCGACTTACACTTCTACAAAATATGCGGCAAGGTTATTGTTTCGAGTGGAAGCAGAGCCAGCATCATTCATGTTAATAGGAAGATATGATCAACCCGAAAGTGGACAATCCGGCTACCTCCCCAAGAGAATCCTCAACCACCTCTCTTCTCTTGTTGATGCCTGCGGTGAGGGGCTCATGGCTTCGCACTGACACCTGTCTGTACAAATACAGTACTATTCCGAGTCATCTGAACGCGGACACACAGACTGTTTGTTGGACCCCTCCATCTTGACCACGCAAGCTTCCGTCCATCGTTTGTTCATCCGATTACCCTATACGTCCAGAGCAAGATGCACCAGGCCGCCAGTGGAAAAACCGGGGCGTGGTTCGAAGAGCTAAGAGACGCAGCCTGCCTGATCCGGGGATTCCGCAATCGCTAGCGTTATCGTAGCCGTAATCGACCAGGCCATGTCGCCGCCGCCTGGCAAGGTAATCCCATCGACCATCATGACGAGCTGGACATACCAAGTAGTTTCGAATGGTTTCCCTGGAATAAGCTGATGATTGGGTTTATGGCTTGTTTCATCTGGATGACTCGTCGGTTGGCTTGTCACTCTTTATCGGAGAACACGGTAGGATCAGGAGTCCGTGTATTGTTATGTATTGTATCGTATCGGATGCCCTCGTCGACAGCGTTGACAGCACCAAGTAGGCCGAGGTCAAACGAGAAACGTTGTTGTTCGAATCGAGCTTCGCGAAGGTGTCACGCCCGAAGAACTGCTCATGAACAACCCGGCATACAAGTCGAGGTCGGCCCGTCAAGTCAAGGCTTGCCCATAGAAGACGAGCCAGTCACATTGGCCAGTATCTCACCGCTGACTTCCAAGAGATTTCACTTCGTTGGCCACCCAGTAATGTGCTAGCATAGTTGGATATCATGGTAACGGTCCCCTACTAGATGAAGTGCCCGCGCGCGATTCGTACGCAAGCCGTTGGCAATTGGGGAAGCCTTGCGAGCGAAGGGTGAAGGACCTGGACAACTAGAGCTGAGATGGCGTCAGTGAATAACGTGCACGGTACAGAGGTCGCCAATAAGACGGATGCACTATCTGTATTGCTGTTGATCGGATGATGCCCTTTAGGGGTCCGCCAGCGAGCTTATATCGGTCGAGGTGGTAGTACTACGTGCAAATACATACCGCCCAGAACGAGCACACGGAGCACATATTGAGCCGGGCCACAACGCTGAGCTAGAAGAGTACTAACCCGCAAAGGACGTGAAACAAAAATCTAACCTAGACCATCCATTGTAATAGGAAAGTAGACCATAGATAGGGTTGACTCATGGCCTAAGGCGGGAGCAATATTCAGATCCCGCAAGGCAGGCTACTTGTCGCCTCGAGGCGCGATGGCTACGACCAGAAGTTGCATGGACAAACATCTGCTTAAGAGCTGCAGACACATTTCTCAATGGGTGACCAATTCCGTCCCGAGCCATGACTATAACTGGCCCTGTTAACCCTGGAGGTCTAGCAAACGGACGTCGTTGATTGGCCCTGCGTTGCAAACCGGTTTTTGGGCCGGCCCATAATAGCATGCCCTCCACGCTTGGCGCTGGGCAAAAAGCTCCGGGGAGAGCTACGGAAGATGTGCGATTTGCCTAACGTTAACCGAAGCCAGAGGAGAGAGTACAGGTAAGTATGAAGGGTGGGGCCGCAGCAGCTATCCGCCGGGGATATCTACAGGGATCGTATTACACCAACGTCATGGAGAGGTCGATTGAGCCCGATGAAATCGATCAGGGAAAGGGGCTTGAAACGTCACTGGCTCCCACCGAGAAACCGAGATGCACCTGGCGTTAAGCGAAGAGGGACATGGCAAATTACCGACATGAGAGAGAGATGGAAGACCTGACGGCGGCCGACCGACTTTCCCATCTGCCCAAGCACTTTCTCATGATCTCGTCCATCCATCCATCCATCCACCATTACCCAAAGACAATGAATAGTGGTCGGCCATAGCGTTCACAATGAGCGATCCGAATCCCAACGTCAGCAATGGCACCTGTTACACGGCCTCGGGCCAAAAGCTCGACCAGAGCTTCATCCCGTGCGGCAACGACGCCTTCGGCCGCCAGACGTGCTGCGGCAAGGGCGACAACTGCTTGGCCGACGGCGCCTGTTTCGGAGTACATGGCCAAGGATATGGCTCCATGTTGACGTACTGGGCCGGCTGCAGCGACCCGGACTATGAAGACGCGAGCTGTCCCAAGAAGGTGGTGGGTGAGTGCTGCGCAATGTCCCCCCCCCCCCCCCCAAGTTTAACGAATGCTCTAAGGGCGAAGGGCTGACGACGGTTCGGGGGGATAAACAGATCAGCCATGGGTGGCCTTGACGTTATGCGACAACGGCGACGGCGAATGGGCCATCTGCTCGCAGAAAGGAAACCCCTCCACGCTCCAGCCCGGCGCGTACTGCAGCTGCACCGACACGGCCAAAGCCACCGTGGCCTTCAAGGACGCGAGATCGTTATCGAATCTCGTGTCGCTGCCCCAGAACACGGGCGACACCATGAGTTTCTTCGGGGACTACAAACCGACGGCCACGGTCCCGACGGCGAGTTCCACGGGAGGAGGCCAAGCCACGTCTCCTGTCAAGACCACATCACGTACGTTAGAGACCAGTACCATTCCCCCGTCAAGCCCACCAGCTGGCACCACCACCCCATCAACGTCTTCCCCCCTGCGCTCAAGTGACTCATCTTCTGGCTCTTCTTCAGCAACCACCTTCACCGACGCCAACGGCCGAACCACGACAGCGACAGTCACTAGAACCGCCACCTCACCAAATAACACCAACGCAGGATCGAACACGGGCAACGGAGAGGGCGGTTCCGACTCGGAGTCAGCGGGCCTCGATACGGGGGCCAAGATCGGCGTGGGCGTCGGCGTGGCCGTGGGCGGCGTACTACTCCTCGCACTTGTGCTCTTGCTCCTCCGGCGACGCCGCAGCCGCCCGGCGAAGAGGATAGAAGAAGATGGAGGGGCCATGCCGCCGCCCGAGCCCAAAGTGCCCCTCGCGGACAGTGCAGCGATATTGGAGGCGGATGGCCGGCCTGCGAAGCCCCACAAGCTACGGGGCGAGCTCGGAGAGGGGACGGCGGCGGTAGGACGACGGCCCTCGAACAAATTGAAATCGGCACACCGCCCGCGCCCGTCCGATGGCTCGGCCGTCAGTGAGCTCGAGGGCTCTCTGGGTGGTGCTGGGGCTGGTGATGGTGTTGTTGGTGCCAGGCATAGCGAGACGGCAGCGCCACCAGCGGACGAAGGATTGGCTACGGTGGCCGAGCTGCCAGGGACGGATGTGCAAGGCGGGAACGGGAACTACGGACGACGACTCGCCAGTGATGATTCTTTAGTCCCCGCGCCACTTCAAGTCCACCATGGTGGAGAGGGTGGGCATGCAGCTCCCCAGGCTTCAACGGCATCGGGGCCTGCGGATAGGAGAACAGGGGGAGAAAGTCAGATGACTAGCGATGCACGAGTCGAAGGGGCCCAAGTCAAACCATGGGGTGCAAGATGGCGGCGGACGTGATGATGTTTTGGCAGAATGATTTGATGAGCGAGCGAAACCGGAGTACAATTGACTGAAACAATACAATGATACCATGAAATACACGAGTCGATGTACCAATTTACATGCGTGAAGAAGAAACGTCGGGTTGAATTGGCGGTTGTCGCGAAGTCCACGGATCCACCTCCCCATTAAACAGAAGGACCACAACAGCCCCAGCTCAGCCCTACCTAGCTTCATCCGAGATGGCTGCCTGCTGACTCACCGGAGATAGCACCCGACAAAATATGAAATAGGCAAATGTCACCAGTTTTATCTGCTGTGGAATTGCGTTGTCAATTATCTGTCCAGGTTAGGAACTTGATCTCGAGGTTGAGCAGACGAGAAGCCATCGACCGGATCGCAATGTACCAAAGCCTACAGCTGCCCTGGTCGGCAGAGCCCAGCCCCGAGGAGATGGCCTACAGAAAGGCAGGCTTGGTGCGCACCCAAGGCACAGTGTTCCTGCTGCCGCCCGATCGAGCGGCCCTGGTCGAGTCATTCAACGCCCCTCCGAGGCCCAAGTCACGCATGTCAGCGGGCGCCGTCGCTCTTTGCAGTAAGTGCCATGTTTCAAGAAATCGGGGGACCTTCCTATGTTGTGTACTACTGCAGGTCCGTGACAGCCGAGCAGCTGGGAGCTGTGTGGTTGAGTGGCTGGTACGCGGGGTAATTGATTGACACCCAACTCAATAGAACATTTCGAGCGTGGCGGGGCTTCGTCAGAGCATGGTCGGCCACATCCCTTTTGGCCCTGGCCCAAGGGCAGCAACGAGCACAAAACGGAGCTCGCGGCCGGCGTGCTGGACAACGTCTTGGGCAATGTTCGCTGGGAGAACGTGCTCATGCTGCATTCGTACGTCGCCATTTACGAGGTCCGGAATAGCCGCGGGTTCGGGCTGCGGTGGACTTTGAACCTCGAGGGCGGCACGACACCGCCGTCTGACCTCGAGCCAGCAGCGGCAACAACAACTGCCATGACAGATGATAACGTTCCTTCCGGGGCGGATGCGGACCAGGGACCGACGCCTGCATTGAGGATATCCAGCGTCGCCTTTCGCGGTTTCGTTGAGCCCATTCTGAACCTGGATCACGAGTTGCCTGACGCACCAGTTTAGATGCAGTAGTGGTCAAGGTACAGCTTCGATTAATGACACCAATAATTTAAACACGGCAATTTAGGTCCTCGACAATGAGCCGGCAACGGATTCGACATGGAATGGTCACTGCACAGCAAAGAGTTTGAGATGAAACGTATTTGAGTCGCGTAGAAGGGTATCCCAAAATGATGACGTCTATGCTGTCTATGATATCTATTACAATACTTGTTAGGATGATTTGCTCTAATGGATCTATATCTCAGCGCGGGAAGATCCAGCAACATTAGTAGTCCTCCGCGTGGTTGCTGAGCACGAGTTTACTGAGAACCCTCCGGAAGGCGACCAGACCAAAGATCCATGTCGCGCGCTCGGATAAACTGGGGAACTTGGTCAGCGCACTAACAAATTCGAACGGATCGGATGAGCTGAGCCGGCCTGGACTTACCTTGGTCTTGTACACAAGCTTCCAGATGATGATGGGGATCACAAAGATGGGGATCCCAACATAGGCCGCGATGAAGCCCGAGGCCGTAAAGTTCCCCTTGAGGAAGACGGGGAAGCCGGTGATGAGGACAATGGCGGACGAGCCGATGAACCCGATCCACGCCGCGTAGGGCTGGAAGGGCGCCTCCCATGGCAGCGTGTCGCGGCTCACGCCCTGCACCTGCATGGCGCGGTGGAAGCGGATGTAGCAGAAGCAGAGCGTGGCCCAGGCGATGAGCCCGGCGACCGAGCTAAGGATGAGGAGCCAAGAGAAGGCCTGGGCGGCCCCGCCCGCTCCGAGACTGAGATAGGCCAGGGGGCCGAACAGCTAGGCGGCGATGACGGCCACCCAGGGCACACCGTTCTTGGTGGTGCGGCCAAAGATCTGCGGCAGCTGGCGGTCCGTCGTCATGGCCACATTCATGCGGGACCCGACCCAGCAGTACGAGTTGCCCGCCGACCAGGCCGAGATCATAATGCAGGCATTCACAATACTGGGCAGCACGCTGATGCCGGCCTCGCGGATGGCGATGACCCAGGGCGAGCTGTTGGCGTTACCCGTGCCCGAAACCAGGGAAGCATTGCGCGGGTCCACGACGAGGCTAATAAACAAAGCGCCCAAGATGTAAAAGATGGCGATGCGGTAGGTGACGTTGCGGGCCGAGCTCGGGATGGTCTTGTGCGGGTTGACGGCCTCGGCCGCGGTGATGACGACGGTCTCGACGCCGATTAAGCTGAAACTAGCGTTCACAAAGGCCGACAGGAAGCCCAGGAAGTGGCCGGTCGAGCCGGTGATGCCGTGGAAGTCGGTCCAGGCGCCCGGCTCGCGCCAGTACTTGAATCCGACCTTTTCGTGGTGGGGCGCGCCGCCGGCCGTGATGACGATGGAGACGAGGAGGAGGCCGATGAAGCAGGTCACCTTGATGGCGCCCGTGATGACCTCGGTCTCGCCGAAAAACCGGACGCTCATGAGGTTGATGGCCAGGATCAGAGCCAGCGAGATGCTGATGAGCACGGCCGGCGAGATGTCGGACCAATACGAGACGAGGATGGCGGCGGCGGAACATTCGGACGCGATGGCGATGGTGAAGCAGTAGCCGTAGGATATGGCCAGCGAGAAGCCGACCGCGGGGTCGATGAACCGGGTAGCCCAGTGAGGGAAGGATCCTGCTGTAGGGATCTGCAGCACATGGGTCTGGTCAGGCCAAGTTCGTGGCCAATATCGAGTATACAATGGGGGAGGGCACGGGGGGCTCGACTCACCAAGGTTGCCAGCTCGGCGATACTCTGCATCACGCACCAGAGAATGCCTCCGACGATGATGAAGGCCAGAAGCAGACCGGCGGGGCCGGCCTTCGCATAGGCCGCGCCCGTGCCGATGAAGAGACCGGTACCGATACCGCTGGTGATACCAATCATGGTCACCTGGTAGCTGCGCAGCCGCCGCTGGGTCGCGCCATGCCCGCCGACGTTGAGCTGCGGCACGTAGGGGTCTTTGTCCTCCTGCTGGCTGTGCAGCGCCCTCTCGGCATCCCGATGAATCGCATGGGACTCGGCGGCGGCGGCGGCGGCATCCCAGAAATTGTCGTGACGGAAGCCATAGTCTTGATCCGCAAGAGGAGGGGTCGTCGGGCTTGGGCACCTTATCCTAGGAGACTGGGAGAACACAACGACAAGACACTAATGCAGGTACGCACGAGGGCGAACGACGAGGGGGGAGCTCCCATGTGTGCCATTTTAAAGACATTTTGAATAGAGGCATCGATATGCTGTGCTACTCGGTAGTTCCGCTATCGCTGCTGTCCGTCCCTTGCATACATTGTCCCCGGTGGCAGGCCACTTCCGGATATCGGGCACAGGGGGGGGAGAATTTTCCACGCGCGGTGGATCCTTGGGGCGCGACGGTTCAGCGACGGGCACATGAGCTGGGCCGGAGAGTCCCGCCTCCGCTGTTCCAGCCCTCCAGGGCCTTGACGAAATAGGCTACTGGCCTTGGGTAGCTGGTAGCTGGGTTCTAGGCCCTTGCGCGAGGGGACTACGGACTACTCTCCAGATCTCAATTGGCCTGGCCCGAGTGGGACCCTCACGGTGGCGTGCTGGGACGGCTGAGACTGCTGGGACTAGGGCGAGAGAGCTGTGGTGAAAGAATAGTTACATCTTTTTAGAGGGATATGACGTGACGAGTCATGTGCGCGAGGAACCTGGGAATTCCCATCGAAGCTCATTGATTTCGGCGGCAGAGGCTTTGCAGCAGCCACCCACTATGAAGGACCTGAAAACGCCCTGGTCCTGCGTGGATCGCACAATATTGGCAAGTTCCTTGGCCCAGGGTCCCTAGATAGATGGAGATATTGACAGTGAGCATGTGAGTGTGACAGGAAAGCTTGACATAACAGAAAGGCTTGGAAGAAGACGCACCTTATGGTCCGCCGCTTGCGTATGTGCCTGCTGCTTCTCCCACTTCTTGGTCGTCGTGTTGTAGACTTCGCCTTTGGTGCCGTCGGGATATAACAGTAAGCACGGCGCCGTCTCCAAAGTCGGAGCGGACGTCATGCTTCGGACACTTTCGCCGTAACTCTTGATGAGGCTGGGAAGCTTATTCAACTTGGTGCAGTTGATGCCGATGCCCCATGGTTTGGAACCGCCACTTAGAGGTTCCAGCATCCCCTTCACCGCGTGGTCGACGGGGGTCCCGTCCGGCAGCAGATTGGCCTCGCCCGGGAACACGCAGGAAATCCAGAACTCCTTGCCCATATCCGCATCGTGGTACGCCCTCCGCACCGCGCGGATCTCGTCGAGGCGGGGGAGCGTCTCAAAGGCCACATAGGCGATGCGGTCCATCAAGCCCTGGACGTTGGTAAACAAGCGCAGCCGCTCCAGATGCCACCGGTACAATGCCTCCTCGGTGTCGTGGTCGTCGTCGTATTTCCCGCTGTACTCCTGGCTGGGGAGCATGCACGCCCATAAGGGCCCAGGCTCAAGGCCAGGCTGGCCGAAGAAGAAGAGGAGCTCTGGTGTGGTGGTGCTGCTCTCCTCGCCGCCTTCTCCGCAATCCGGACGGCGTTGGCCAGGTAGCGCTCAATGGCGAACCTGGGGATGCCGTCCGGGAACGGGGCGACTTTGGTCCTCGCGAAGCCCTCGATGGAGACCTGGTAGGTGGGGGTGAGCAGCACGTCGGCGCCGGCCTCGACAAAGTCCCTCTGGCAGGCCAGCAGCGTATCCGGATCGGAGACGATCAGGTGCGACGACCATAGCGGGGTCGCGTCGTCGAACACGACACCGTAGCGATCCTCCAACGAAGTGCCGAGACCCCCGTCCAGTATGCGCACACGCTCGGGAGTCGTCATCGTCATGTCCTACCTACCTCTTTTTATTTGTCGAGTCCCGGAAGAGAAAAGCGCAGAATTAGGGAAAATGGAAAGATGAATATTTATGTGTGTTTTTGGGGGGCCAGTCTTCACAGGTTGCTACCCAGCCGCTAGAACTGCATCGTTTCTTCTTCTGAGGGGTGTCCGACCGAAGGATTTAGATACAATAACTACTGGAATTAGCTAATCTAGCCCCTTGGCCGGGAATCGCAGCACACATTGCCTGCTGCGTCTCAGGTACCCCATGCATGTGGACACCTACTAATTAACAGGAGCTCTCGACGGACTTGGCGGCCTGCGACACTGCCTCGTCGACTTGTATTGACCACAGGGGTTGGATGGATGTTCGCAGCCATCGGGAATTCGAGCAAGAAAATATCATCTAAATCATGCATAATATGCGCACGGCATCCAATACTATGCAATGAGTCTGGATCAATGGAAGGTAAAGTAGAAATCAGGAAGGAATATTGAAGGTATACCAGATGATCGCTGATAGAACACTCCAATCGACCCCATTTTTAACTGAACCGCCGCGTCAACAGAGGCGGGGCTTTCGCCGATACACTCAACTCCGTTCTGAAGAAAGTGGTTGACCCCTTCCAGTTACTACAAGTGACTAGGTAGGTATATGCTATATCAAGTACGGATACACAGTCCGGTAAATCAAGGAAGCTCACCAAGAAATAAAAGGGCTATCAGGATAGGATTACGAGACTCGGGTTTAGTGAACGGACATTCTAAATCATCTACATCACACGTCTCGGGAATACATGACAGTCACATGCAAGATGTACAACTGGAACTTATTTCCCTAGAAAGGGCATGAAATGATGTTTCTTACGAACTACATTATGCTCTCGTCCTTCTGATCAGACCCTCAAACGTCATGCTGGACCACGGAGATAAGAAGTCATTGACGAAAAAGCAATATGGGATAAAGCGAGCGACCTGGTAACTGTCCTGCCACCCCCACCACCACTGTACTGCTTGGATATCGGGATGCCATCTCAAGGAAACCTTTGTGGTTTGACGGAGCTGTCCCGACCTGTACGGAACTAATCGCACTTTTGGGGGTTCGCGCACGCCGAGTCGCAGTGGGCAATGTTGTTGCTGGCCGGCTCGTCGAGGCACTTGCCACTGCAGGCGCACATCAGCTGGATGCTGGCGGGCGCGTCGTTCATGCAGATGAAGACGGCCTGGCCGGGCGGCGTCTTCGGGGTGTTGTTCGGACAGTAGTCCTTGAGCCCGTCGCAGTAGGTCTTGTTGATGGTGTCGGGGGAGAAATCTACCATGATGCGCCGGGCTGTCAGAGGGCGAGAGAGAGAGAGAGAGAGAGAGGAAAGTTCGAACGAGTGGAGGGAGAGAAGAAGAAGAAGACTTACTGTGTCCGCCTGACTGGAGCATGTAGCCGCAGTAGGTGTAGCCTTTCCCACAGTTGGCGGACGTGCTGGTGCTCAGGGGCGCACGAGCCGATGCCAGTGAGGAGGGTGGCAAGTTCTGATGCTTCTGGATACTGGCCAAGCCCAAGCTGGCAAAAAAGATGGCATTTCTCAGACCGGTGCAGCTTCTCATCTTGAATAGCGTCTCGTTCGGTGAATGTATTTCAAGGACACGGAACAGATCTGATTCGGTTGGTAACTGCGTGTGGCTTTGGAAGCTTCGGGGTCAGTGATGCCTTGGATGTTGAAAGAGATGGGTTTGATATCATAGCGATCTCAGGCTTTATAGACGGTGTCGAACGAACTGAGAGATCTAGTCCGTTTTATGGAATGGTTTCCTCGGGGTCACGGCATGGGCTTGGGATAGGGATCAGGTGAGTACTACTGCCGTCCGTGGCAAGTTAAAGCGACACATTACTTCATATCGAAACCATGAGGAAGTCCCGCGTCCTCAAGGCCCAGGACGGGGGATGCTGAGGACGATTACGCGAGGTATTAGAATATCATTCGTTAGGATACATCGTGGTCAGCGACGGCCCCGGTGAAATGTGTCACGATTGCACCTAGAAGGTGCCTAAACGAGCCGTATAACGACTGGAAGACTTGCTCAGTGACGCGTTCCAGGTCACGTATGTAGCATCATGTTGCCATAGAAAGCCGAACAGGCCGTAAGGCTTTAGGATCCATGATGGAGCTTGCCATCAGAAGAGGAAGCGCGGCTCTGATGAAGTTGGTCGTGTCCCCACGACGGGCACACTTGTGATGGTCCAGCCTGTCCATGTGACGCCGGATCCGTGTCTCGGGCGGGACTTAGGGGGCTTACAATGGGACTATCCACAGCAGGTCTCGGTTATCGGAAGAATCGAAAGGAGGCAGATGCGAGATGCGATACAGCAGGTTAGTGACCAGTAGAACTACCCTGCGTAGGTTGCGCGCGCCTGCATTAGTGGCATCGCATCGAGGCACGAGGCTGGATTTAGTCCGGGTTAGAGCAAGGGGCCAGGGAGGAGGTCGGCAAGGAGACAGTTGGTCATAGAAGGTTCCAACGGTGGTGTCACGGGAGGCGCCGAGAGTCTAAAGTCTGACAGGCAAACAGGAAAGCAAGGGGAGAGGGGCGAGTTGATGATTATTGGATCGTACCTGGCGTTGGGGTGCATGATGGTTCTTCATGTTTAGGAGCCAAGAGCAGGCCTACATGTAGTGGTCAGTTAATTCCACTGCTTCAAGATAACATTGAAGATAGAAACGATTGGCATGGTCTCACTCGGCTAGTCGGGATTGGATCAATATGAAAAATACGGAATGGTCCCATGCAGTAGTAGGATATTATTGTGTCCATCATGGCACAGACAACTAAATCCATAGACGGCCATTTTAGCATCCTTGCAGGCGCATGCGTCACTGATGGATGATGTCCCATTGATGTGGTACTCCGGAGTCCAGCCCAGCCCAGTCGATCTGCCCCTCATCCAGGTGCTACATAGGACTTTAGGAAAGACCCAGATTTACCCCTCCAAAACCCGAGATTGAACGCTGACTGCCCCGCGGAAGAACAGTCAGCTACAGCGCTGCAACTAATCGAACCTAGCAGCGGCTGACCTACTTCCGGAAACAAAAGTCAATTGCCGCTTGTACTGGTCAATTTTCGAGAACGAAGCAAAAAGAATCACCGGTTGTCTGACATTGAACCCATTCGAGTCCCAGTACACCCTCGTCTCTCCCCCCATCCGCCACCATGTCGACCGCCGCCGCCACCCAGCCCGTGATCACGACATCCGACGCCGCCAAGGCGGCCATGACCACGGTCCGCGTCGGCACCCGCAAGTCGGCCCTGGCCCTCAAGCAGGCCGACTTCGTCGTCGCCTCGCTGGCCAAGCTGCACCCGCACGTCCGCTTCGAGGTCCGCGGCATGGACTCGCTCGCCGACAAGGACAAGATCACCGCCCTCTACAACTTCGACAAGTCGGGCGGCAAGGGCCTCTGGACCAACGAGCTCGAGGCTGGCCTCGTCGCCAAGGAGTTGGATCTGGTCGTGCACTCCCTCAAGGACATGCCCACCAGCCTGCCCGACGGCTGCGTGCTCGCCTGTATCCCCGAGCGCGAAGACCCGCGCGATGTCGTCGTCGTCAAGAAGAGCCTCCAAGACAAGTACAAGTCGCTCGCCGACCTGCCCGCGGGAAGCGTCGTCGGCACCAGCAGCGTGCGCCGCATGGCCCAGATCCGGCGCAAGTATCCCGGGCTCGAGTTCCGCGACATGCGCGGCAACATCGACACGCGCCTGCGCAAGCTCGACGCCGAGGACGGAGAATACACGGTGCTGATCCTAGCGGCCGCAGGCTTGTCGCGCATGAGCCTCCTCAGCCGCGCCAGTCAGTACCTCGAGAGCTCGTCGGGCGGCATGCTGCACGCCGTGGGCCAGGGCGGGCTCGGCCTCGAGGCCCGCGCCGACGACGAGACGACCCTGGAACTACTGAAACCCTTCGAGAACCGCCAGGTCATGCTCGAGGCCGAGGCGGAGCGGAGCGTCATGCGCACGCTCGAGGGCGGCTGCAGCATCCCCATTGGTGTTGAGACGAAGTGGCTGGACGACAAACAGCTGCGCATGGTGGCCACGGTCGTCAGCGTGGACGGCACCGAGGGCGCCGACGCCGAGATGGTGGAGCAGATCACGACGCGGGAGGAGGCGGTGGCTTTTGGCAGAGGGATCGCCCAGGAGCTGACGGACAAGGGGGCCCAGAAGATCCTCGACGCCATCAACGCCGAGCGCGAGGCGAACCAGCAGGGCGCCGAGAAGTGGGTGCCCGCCTAGGTGCTACAAGGGGTGGTCGGGTTGGAGACCAGATATAAGATAGAAAGATACCACGAAATGTGATGCAGCTAGAAAGAGCATGCATGCGATATGCAATTTCCAGCGGTGCGATCACCAAAAGCCATATAATCTGAAGCTTGCCGAGCTTGCGCTGTCTGTTTGACGAGGAAAATACCCTGTTGTGGTGTTTCGTCTATGATACAAGGTTGAGCCAGTTCAACGACTTCTGCCTCCGCTCCGATGTGTGTGGTACTTTCCATGTGACCGTATGCACCGCGTCCAATGATCTATGTTGAACATGACCCTCTTCCTTCCTTCCCTCCCTCCTTTGCCAACCGAACGCCCGCGGTGCCCGTAGCCTCCCTCCTCTTCTTCCTGTCGCGCGAACAGGGCTGATGGTCATCTTTCTTGCTTGCTTTTCTGCCTTGACCTATCTATTCGTCGCTGCCGGTAAAGGCCTTGTACTCCTCGGCGTCCATGAGGTTCTCAAAGTCCTTGACCCCTTGCTCGTCGACGGCGACCTTGGCGATCCAGCCGCCGCCGTGGGAGTCGTCCTCGGGGACCTGGTTGATGGTGCCGGGCTTCTCCTCCAGCAGCATGTTGACCGAGGTGACGCGGCAGCTGAGGGGTGCGTTAATGTCGGCGGCGCTCTTGACCGACTCGACGGCGCCGATGGAGTCGCCGGCCTGGAAGGTCTTGCCATCTTCCGGCAGTTCGACGTAGACGACGTCGCCCAGCTCCTCGGCGGCGTACTCGGAGATGCCGATGACGCCGCTCGTCTTATCGGCGCTCAGGTCGACCCATTCGTGGTCCTTGGTGTACTTGCGGATCTCTCCTGGTGGCGTAGGGTGGTCAGTGGGATGTATAATGGAACATAGTGTTTCTTCTTCTTCTTCGTCTCCTTCTTTTCTTCTTTATTTTCTTCATAGCCATGACCCATAGGTGGGTGAGGTGCATCGAGGCCGACTTACTGAGGGGAGTAGTAGAGAAAGTCCGAAAAGCGGACGAAGGGAAGCGGGTGCTGGGCCGGGCGATAGGCGCTTGGGCAATCTTCAGGAAGTTGCCGGGCGCACGGGTGGCCCGCAGGCATCTTGTCGCAATTGAGGCTGCCATTGTGTTGTTGCGTATGGGGGATTATGGGCGCGGCAAAATAGGTGGAAGACTGAGAGCGGAGGGGGTGGTGATGATGCGATACCAATTATCACCGAATGATGAAGCTCTGACCTGATTGATTAAGCCGGCCGTGGGGAGAGAAGTTTAGCTCCAAAAAAGGGTCGGTGGTCGGGTCGGGTCAGGTCGGCTTTCGCTGCCACCAATTGAATCAATTGAAACACGCCGATTATGCATTGCCAATGCCTTATCCCCTTATCGATGCCATTCAATTGCTTGACAATTGGAATGACCCAACTCGAGTAATGCATGTGGGCGGGCGGCCTTCGGTGGAGTGAGGGTGGCTTGACTTTTTGGGGCCGATAAGAAGCGGTTTGGTGGGCTACAGGAACTTCTAGCTCTCTTCTATTGCAGATTGCACTGACTGACTGCTACCGCTATTGCGACCGTATCTATTCCTCTCACACACTGTCGTTCCTGGCACTGTCCGGGCAGTCATCGGAAGCAGTCAGAAATCAACACAGGACACCAATGAGGAAGCCCCGCGTTAATCACCGTCCAGTTGGTCAGGGGATGTTCCTTGCAACGTCAACACGCCTAGCCAGACTGGTTCGAGAAGTCATCTTCATGCAACAATGCTTGCTGCATGGAGGCTCCGATTCCAAGGCGACTGGCTGGGCGACTCTCCGTGAAACCAAGAGAAGAGGAAAGGGGAAGAGAGACAGAGCTGATGGAAGATGGAAGGAAGCCTGTCAGCCTGTTTTACTTCCAGCGAAGACAAGACCCGTCTCAGACCGAGCTGCTAAAGTAATACCACCCGTTCGCAGCGTCTGCCAAGTACGTGCATGCAAGAAAAGCCAAAAGGTCGCGACGCGTCTAGATCCCATCATAGTCCCATCGGCTTCTATTCGCTGCTTGTGATGACTGGACAACATAGCAGTCTTCTCTTGATTGGTGCCAGGAACCCCTCGTCTTCGTCGTACTTTGCAAATGTTTTCTTTCCCTTTCCCTGTCTGGCGTGTTGTTTCGTTTCCAGGGAACCGAAGTAGGTTCAAGTTATGGAGGCATCCAGCCGTGTTTCCTCCACACCCGTTCTTTGTTGCAGTCTCAGATTGTGTGTGCTCGGGATCGCCCCTCGTCCCGCCCGATCTGCACTGGCACTGGCACTTGCGAGGGATTGAGGGCCACGATGCATTCTAAAACAAGCGCCAGCACTTGGACGGTATATACATGTAGTATAAGTCAATCAATACAGTGCTCTTTTTTTTGCTTTGTCGGTCGCAGCTACAGGGCCATTGACTCCGGCCTACATTGCCCAGGTTCCGTTGATATTAGAAGGGGGGGCCACTAGTACAGAAGCCAGTACCTACCCAACGGCACCGCCTAGCGTAGCACGTTCAGGCCTGGTACCTGTCAATCGGAACACAACAAGGCCGCGTTCAGCCAACCAGAACGCTTTTTACTGGGCGGTTGTTTAGGTCTGGTGCCATCAAGACTGCTGCTGCTGCTGCTGAGGCACTGCATTTGCATTCGCGCACATCCATCCCACCAACATTGACATCAACCATTCAGGTCATGAATTGATTACCTACCTCTTCAACATCCGTACTTACTTACTTCGCAACATACATTCTTGCCGTTCAATCGATTGAGGAGAACGACTGACTGCTACTGCTCCATGTAGCATCCGCTCCATCGGTTCCAGTGGACTGCTTCTAGTCGCAGCACAGTCCAGTGTGTCCAGTCTCAGGTCAGGTTAGCCGCCGCCCGCAGCGCAGCATTGAACAACCATCGCATCGCCCGGATCTGAGACCCGCCCGGTCTGGATACGATCCATTTCGATCTGACCTCACCAACCAACACTCTCCTTCCATCGACCTCCCTTTCTTATCTCTGACCTTCGACCCATCCCTTCCCCGACTGCGAAAGTTGAGCAACTCCGTTCATTCGGCTTTGCATCCTCCGTCCACTTGCCTCTTTCGACACCCGCCTTCGAATTCTGCCGCCACTTGGCCCGCCGCCTTTCTGGTTGCCCGTGTCCACCCCACCGCTGGGCATTCTTGCCTGTCCCCAGCACAATCACAGTCACTACCACCGACCTGCCGCGCGCACGCAGCACAAGATGGATCAAGACATACCGCTGGCGTCGCCGCACGAGGTTGTGCCCAACACCCTGCCCGATGCTGTCCCCGTCGCTGCACCCGATGCTCAGCCCGAAGCCTCTATGCCTGTGGACGACACCATGGGCGGGATCGAGGGGTCGCCCAACCTGATACCCGGTGGACAGAACGGTCACGAGCGAAGACACCGATCCCTAGATCAGACCCGCCCGCAGAGCTCCCCGCTTCCCGACGACATGAACATGAACGGCCGGTTCTCGACACCCGGCACCCCCTCACAACCGCAGCCGTCAGTCTCGAGACCGGCCTCGGGTCTGTCCGGCGCGGGCGGCGAACGCCATTACAGCGACCATGCTTCTCGCGGCAGCAACGGGGCCGCCTCCAACCCGGCGGAGCCGCAGCAGAACGGCCGGAACCACGTCGTCATCAAGGTCGGCATGGTCGGGGACGCGCAGATCGGCAAGACGTCCCTGATGGTCAAGTACGTCGAGGGCAGTTGGGACGAGGACTACATCCAGACGCTCGGCGTCAACTTCATGGAGAAGACCATCAGCATCCGCAACACCGAGATCACCTTCAGCATCTGGGACCTCGGCGGCCAGCGCGAGTTCGTCAACATGCTGCCGCTCGTTTGTAATGATGCCGTCGCCATCCTCTTCATGTTCGACCTGACGCGGAAGAGCACGCTGAACAGTATCAAGGAGTGGTACCGCCAGGGCCGCGGCTTTAACAAGACGGCCATCCCCATCCTGGTGGGCACCAAGTACGACCACTTTGTCAACTTTCCGCGGGAGGACCAGGAGGAGATCTCCAACCAGGTAAGTCCCGTGGTCACGAGGGAAAGGAAGAAAGAAAGAGAGAGAGAGAAAAGCGCATTACTTGCTTTTCTTGGGAAGATCTTTATACTGATGTTGCATATCCAGGCTCGACGCTTTGCCAAGGCGATGCGCGCTGCCTTGATCTTCAGTAGTACCAGCCACAGCATCAACGTCCAGAAGGTATGATCTACCCACCCCAGTCCTCTCCGCCGCCATCTTGAAACCATGGAAACTAACTACTTTCCCCAGATATTCAAGATTGTGCTCTCCAAGGCCTTCGACCTGAAATGCACCATTCCCGAAATCGAGAATGTCGGCGAGCCCCTTCTATTATACCAATCTTGCTGATAGACCGGACGCAACCCGCTTCAGCCGCCTCTGCCTCGGCCGATCCCTAGAGTCCCTAGCTCAGATTGGTTGTTTGCAGCGTATTTGTCAAGCGCCACCCTAATTCATGGGCGCCAGGTTGCGGCTGGACGTCTCATGAATTGACGGCCTTTTATGACAAACACATAAATCTCCACACATTCTAGATTTCTTGCCCCCCCAGGGCATCCTCATCTGGCCGGCTGGAACTGTCGTAAAACGGCCAGGAGCTCCATCATACGAATCTCTGCCCATCGGATACCTGCCGCGGTGGGAGGGGGCAGTCGCATCCTTTGTGCGCTGCCGAAAGTGTACAAGTCAAAGTCACTCCAGTCTTGTGGCTGGATACTTCTCACCTCTTTCTTTTGTTCAAGTCATCATCCACACATACACAACAGCACTAGCTGTTGGTTTCACCCACCCCCCCTATGTCACGCAACTGCAGCGTAGCGTTGCATACGGCTACGAGAGATGGAGGGAAGAACGCGCGTTGGGTGGAAGCAGTGTCGATATATCCTGACCACCCGATAAGACGTCGGTCCTCCCCCCTCTTCTCTTCACACAAGCATCATACTTCTCGGCAAGGGAACACGGAAGTTCAGGCGCGCATAAGAGAAAAAGGGGAACCTTAGCAAGCAGGACTGCTTGTATTGATTTACACTACTGGAGAATGAGAGAAAAGCCCCCAAAAGGGAGGGGAAATTCGGATTTGTCAAGACTACCAACACAGCTGTAATTACTAACTATATTCCTGCCAAGTTTGTCGGCAATTTTTCTTGTCTTTCTCTTTCGTCTTGGAAAATTGGCCTGGCTCCCCCCACACACAGGAGAGGAAGAAGGGGGTCATGATTGCGTTGCATTATGGGCATACTTAAAGGCAGCGGAGAAGGCATCGTGCTACTCTGCATCTTAGGCGGCATGGCGGTGGCGCAAGAAGAAGGGACCTGTGAGCGTAGAGGTATCAATATTATTGGAACTTGCAGTCAACCTGTTGGTGAATGAGCATCACCAACCCAAACTTGGCAACGACCCATCGCGGGTTCTTCCGTCCGTATAACATGACCGTGCTATTGCCGCTTCTGGTTGGATCTGTACAGAGTTTGATGGACCTGTAAGGGGACTGGCTTCGCCAAGTAGAGGACCAACAGGTCTCGCCAAGGGGCCAATGCTACTTGGACAATGAGAGTGATGCATATCTCGTACTTTTATCCATATTGGGTGAATAGCTCAATGTACATGTAAGCCCAAGTCCAGTCGCTGTAGCGGTGATGCTACCCACCCTTCCGCGCGCTTTGTGATACCGACATGTACGATCTGAAGATGGTCTGCGAGTACGTGAAACCAACTAGCCATTGACTCTAAAAGGTTGGAGTGAGCGTAGAATGAGAGCAGACATCGTGTTAGGAATGCTTCTCCGTTTTAAAATCCAAACGGCATGAGATCCCGAGATATCTCCTGCCGGGATTTTGTTCGGTTAGGAACCCTGTAGGGATTTGACGTCGATATGCTTCGGACAAAGGATACAAACATTGAATACAGGCCTCCCTGCATGTAGAGCACCTCGTCACTTCGACCGGATGTGCTTTTCGTATCAGTGTTGATCTATTCTGGACACCACTGGCCCGTCTAGGAAGCATACACGCGGAGTGCAGCAGTCCTATGTAGCAGCAAACATCAATGATGCAGCTTACTTGCATGACTCTCGCACCCGTTTTGCCGTATTTCCACGAGGATCATTATGGTGGTATACGGATGAACAGTGAGTCCTAATCATCTCAGTGGTTCGTCCAATTCGATGAAAGTAAATGCCACCACCACCTAATCTCCTCTACGGGGATTGGGGTCATCCCTGAGACGCGGCATCCTTAATATGGTATAAGCATATCCCGGGTTGACACGAAGGAAAGATGCCGAGAGGGTGGCGTAAGAGGCCCAGTGAGCTTCAAAGGATACCCACGATTGCCGTTCTAATGTATTAAGTACCAAACTCGGTTATCTCGAGTCTCGTGTATATAAGTCTGGTTGTGGACCACGAATGGTCCTCAGCCTCTTCTATTAGAGTCTGTCACTCATTCTTGAATTACTTGAATACTTGACAACCAAACCTAACCCAGACCCTCTCTGAAGAAATCAACTGTAGCTACCATCATGCCTCTGACCAAGTACAAGGCTGCCGCTGTAAGTGAGCATACCATACGTGCTCACCCCATACAAACCCGTGGGTGCTAACTTGGGCATACTAGCTCACTTCTGAACCAGCATGGTTTGATCTGGAAGGGGGTGTGCAGAAAACTATCAGCTTAATCAACGAAGCCGGCCAAGCAGGATGCAAGCTTGTTGCATTTCCCGAAGTCTGTGAGTGTCCCCCATGGGAACAAATAGCTTATGTTGGTTCGGAGTCATCATCGCCACAAGAGATCATGGCACCGAGTAGAAGAAGGCTGACCGTGGATCTTATTCAGGGATTCCCGGATACCCTTACTGGATGTGGAAAGTCACCTACCTGCAGTCTCTGCCCATGCTGAAGAAGTACCGCGAGAACTCCATGGCGGTGGACTCGGAAGAGATGCGGCGGATCCGCCGCGCCGCCCGGGACAACCAGGTCTTCGTCTCTATGGGGTTCTCCGAGATCGACCACGCCACGCTGTACCTGGCCCAAGTACTCATCTCGCCCGCCGGCGAGGTCCTGAACCACCGTCGCAAGATCAAGCCGACGCACGTGGAGAAGCTGGTCTACGGCGACGGCGCGGGCGACACGTTCATGAGCGTGACCGCGACGGAGCTCGGCCGGCTGGGCCAGCTCAACTGCTGGGAGAACATGAACCCCTTTCTCAAGTCACTGAACCTGAGCCAGGGCGAGCAGGTCCACGTCGCGGCGTGGCCCGCGTACCCGGGCGTCGAGCGCCGCGTCCGCCCGGACCCGGCCACCAACTGCGCCGAGACCGCGAGCGACATGGTGACGCCCAACTATGCCCTCGAGACGGGCACGTGGACGCTGGCGCCCTTCCAGCGGCTGTCGGTTGAAGGTCTCCAAAAGAACACGCCAGAGGGCGTCGATCCGGAGACGGACCCAGCACCTTACAACGGCCACGCCCGGATCTACCGGCCGGACGGCAGCCTGGCGGTCGCGAAGCCGGGCAAGGACTTCGACGGGCTGATGTGCGTGGATATCGATCTCAACGAGACGCACCTGACCAAGACGCTCGCGGACTTTGCGGGGCACTACATGCGGCCGGACCTGATCCGGCTGCTGGTGGATACGCGGCGCAAGGAGCTGGTGACCGAGGCGGACCCGCGGGGCGGTGGGGGCATTGCTTCCTACAGCACGCGCCAGCGGTTGGGGCTGGACAGGCCGCTGGATCCGAAGCCGGAGAGGTACGGGGGCAAGGGCGCGGTCGGGAAGGAGGAGTTGGCGGAGGAGACGGTGACGCTATAAGGGAGAGTGGAGGGAAGGGTAGTCGGCAGCACATCAAGGAAGTCTCATCTCATTATGTAGTTAGTTGATATGGGGATAGGCAATGTAAACTCAAGGGGGCTCAGTAAGTTTGAAGCCCTTTGTTTATTCCTGGGAAATGCACCAATTATAATATAATTCCTGTTGTACACTAATGCAGGCTCCGTCGAGCCGAGGCTATTGATTTATTAGTACGGAGTAGGAAATGTATGCTTTTTCAATGCATTATGTTGGTACACAGGGTGAATAGTTTGCCCAAGTGAAGGAGTTGTTGCGTTTCGTCCTGCAGCAATGCATCTGCGCTTTGACAAGTCTTCGGTATCAATCGCATCACACAACAGCAGACTCTAGTCGTCCTTGGCTGGGCCGCCCTTCTTGACAGCCTCGCCCTCGCCCTTCTTGGGATCTTCGGAGGGGTCTTCTGCGGCGGTCCTCTTGGAGGGCATATCGGAGCTGCTGCTGGCTACTTTGGTGGCTTTCTCCTCCGTCTATATACAGTCATGGGGTTAGCTGCCTGATTGATTGATACCTTGCGCGGGTAGAGGAAGTAGACAGATGGTATGATAAACTCACGGTCTTCTTGTACACCTCTTCGTGGCCCTCCTTCTTCTTGTCCCAGTCGCCGGCGACGGACTCATTGTCAGACGGAGGAGGAGGAACTTGAGTACCCGTCTGGCTGGAGCCGTAGGAAGCTTTGGGGTCACCACGCAATATGGTGGAGGGCCCTTCCTCTTTCTTCTCCTCGTCGGGGGCTGTTTTCGCCTGGTCCGGTTCCATGCGCTTATGTTCACCGTGGTGGGTACGGGGATCCTTGAGCTTCTTGGAGCCAGAACCGGTGGGCAGCAAGTAGGCCATGCCACCCACGAGGGCGCCGCCTCCGGCGATCATCCTGTTCGTGTTGTCAGGATAGTCGAAGCGGGAGAGTTCTGACGGGCTCTGCTACAGAAGAGAACAAAATGCAGGCTCTGCTGGAGCAAAAGAGGATACTTTCTTACCAAGGCAGGTCGCTGGATTGACTGGCGCCATGGTCACTGGCATGCTGAGTGGCATAGCTTCTCCGTGCAACACGGGTCGGGGCTGGGCGGCGAGTGAGTGCGCGCAGAGAGGTGCGAATGGCAGGGCTTCGGAATGCCGACATTTTGAAATGACCGAAGAAGCACTCGAACGTGTGTGTTTTGTTAGGAAATTGTCTGGCAGGGAAGAAGAATTGGGATGTAGTGAGTGAACGAGAGAGACAGATGCGTAGCTTTGACGAAAGTTTAACCGGTTGGGTAACACATTTGATCCAGGAACCTCGGGACACCTGCAGACATGACCTAACCGTGACATGCTCATAACGGAAGAGAAGCCACTCACCACTCCATTGGCCAATCCCATCCATGGCCTGGACATGCACGCAGCTGATCTCACCACTGGGACTTGCCCATCTAGTTGAGCTCGTTTGTCCGGCTCTCTACACTTGCACTTGCACTGCACTTCCACTTACACGGATCAATTGCTCCCTGTCGGGTTCTTCTAGAAGAGCTCCTGTGGGGCCCGATGGGTTCGGCAATAGGTTATGAATTCCCAAGCTACGTCATGTAATCATAATGCCATTCCGAGGCGATCAGCGATGCAACAATGAGGTCTGCTGAAAGACAGCACCGATGGGCACTTGTACTTGGATGTAGGCACTTGCAATGGACCTCTGGGATGGTTCAATTGATGCAAGAGAGGTAGGGATTGGGTAAGGTAGTGCTGCCAATGACCAAAGGCAGGCAGAAAGAAGCCTTAGTTAGGTAAGGCGACCCCGCGGCCAGCTTGGGCGGAGCTCCATCCTTCCTCTTGCAACCCCACCAAAGTGTGGCTTGACCAGCCAAGGCAACAAACAGCTGTTGGATGTCCAGCAAGAAACCGACCTTGAAGTCGATCAATTGTTCACACTTTGGGTTTGTTTTGATAGCATCATCCAACCGCATTCTCGCTTTCCACCTTTGCCTCTTCGTCGATCAAATCCGAGGCCACAAAGACGAGAGAGACTTGACGTCCACCACCATACCTGCTGCCCTTCGTTCCATCCTGGTAAGTCCCCGTCCCAGCTGTGCCTCATCTCCGTTGGCTTCTCCTCCATCAATGGACTTCAAATTTGCCCTGCTCCCTTGATCCACCTCCTGCCTGTTGCCTGCAACTTTACCAGAGACAATAGCCTGCGGTGACACTCCATTCTTGGTCTTTGACAAAGCTTCCGCTGCTTCTTCTCCGATTGCCAAATCGACTCGCCAAGCACAGGCGGATTTCTGATATTTTACTTTCCAGGCAGCCGAATCAAACGACCCAACCCCAACCCCTCCTCCATCCAACACCAACCCATGCTATTTCCATGTCATAGACTACCACTCGACCGAAAGTGAGGGAAGCAGGACTCGCCCACCACCCACCACCCACCTCTCACCATGGCGACCTCGATCAACAACCCGAACCCCAGCACCATCAACACCCTGCTGGGGAAGCTGACCGACCCCGATCCCGACTTCCGCTTCATGTCCCTCGACGATCTGAATCAGATCCTCACCAAGCACAAGACCGACTTCCTTAACCATGACTACGGCCTCGCCTCCCGCACCGTCGACGCCGTCGTCAAGGCCCTCGACGACCAGAATGGCGAGGTCCAGAACCTCGCCATCAAGTGCCTCGGCCCGCTCGTCGCCCGCGTCCCCATCGCCGCCGTCGGCCCCACCCTCGAGAAGCTCACCTCCATCAAGATGCAGAACGCCGTCGACAACTCCCTCCCCTCCTCGCTCTGCGCAACGTCATCTCCGCCTTGCCCAAGCCCGTTCGCGGCGTCGCCCCCTCCCGCGACGTCATGGATACCTACACCATCATCACCCGCGTGCTCATCCCCCGCATCCTGGGCGTCTCCGCGAGCGCCTCCCCCGGCCGTCAGCCCACCTCGGAGACCTATGGCCTGCTGGACGAGAAGAGCGAACCCACATCCGAGGCTGTCGACGTCCTCATTGAAGTGGTGCGCTGCTTCGGGCCCCTCCTGCAGGTCCTCGAGGTCGAGAAGCTGCAAGAAGTCGTCGTCCAGGTCCTCGACCGCAAGACCACCCCCTCCCCCGTCAAGAAGCGCGCCGTCGTCGCCCTGGCCATCCTCGCCCCGTACCTGTCCGACGAGGTGCTCACCAGCCTCATTACCAAGATGGATGCTTCCTTGAAGCAGCCCAAGCTGAGCCCCGTCATGCGACGTCTCTACATCACCATCATGGGCTCTTTGGCTCGCTCCATTCCCCACCAATTTGGTGACCACCTGCCCAGCCTTCTCCCTCACATCTTCAAGATCCTGAGCCAGACCGAATTACAAACACAGCTTGACGCCGTCAGCGAAGGCGACGATCGGGCCATGGTTGAGTTCAACGAGATTCGAGAGGCCGCCCTGATTGCTCTGGAGGCTTTCCTGTCGTCTTGTGGCACTAAGATGCGCCCTTACACCGAGGAAGTCATTTCCTGCTGTCTTCGCTACCTCAAATACGATCCCAACTACGCCATGGACGACGACGAGGACATGGGCGAGGAGGACGAAGACGATGACGATGACGGTCTCAGCGATGATGACGATTTCGAGGACGACGGAGGCTTCGACGACGACGATGACGACGCCAGCTGGAAGGTCCGGAGATGCGCAGCCAAGGCGCTGTATACCCTCATTTCCACTCGAAGCAGTGACTTGCTGGGCAAGGGCACGCTCTACTCCGAGGTGGCGGCTCCCCTCATCAAGCGCTTCGACGAGCGCGAGGAAAGCGTGCGCTTGGAGGTCATCAGCACCATGTCTCTGTTGATCCGCAAGACGGGCGAAGGTATTATACGGACTGTCAGCGCCGACGAGGAGCTGCTGCAGTCGCTCCCCGAAAGCCGCAAGCGCCGACGCCAAGACAGCGGTGGCTTTGCCTTTACGAACAAAGCCCCCTACGGCGCCACCGGCCTGACTTCGCCTATGCGCGAGGAAGTCCCGCCTACCGGACCTCGTGCGGACCTGTCCAACCTGACGTCGCAACTGGTCAAGGTCGCCACCAAGCTTCTCAAGGGAAAGCAGATTCCCACCAAGCAGGCCATCGTGAACCTACTGGACGACCTCATCTCGGTGCAGCATGGCGGTCTCTCTGCGTACTTCGACCAAGTCATGCAGCCCATCATTGACGCCACCAAGGTCACGACGGGCAGCAGTGTCTCAACCTCGGTGGCTTTGTCGGGAGGCGCCGCGTCGGCGACCATGACAACGTTGCGCGTGGCCGTCTTGGTCTTCATTAGTGACATCGCCAAGACCCACTCGTCCAACCTCTTCCAGGCTTACCTGTCCAAGATTGTTGCCGGAGTCGTTCTTGCGGTTCAGGACCGCTTTTACAAGGTTTCTAGCGAGGCCATCCGCACCGCCGAGGAGCTGGTCAAGGCCATTACGCCCCCACGCGCCCGGCTGACGTCTCAGAAGTACAAGCCGGATCTGGAAACCTTGTATGATATCATCGTTGACCGCACGGCCGCCAACGATGCCGACGTCGAAGTCCGCCAAAAGGCCATCCAGGCTCTGGGTACTCTGCTTTCCCGGACCTCTGCCACCGACGGCCAATCGCTTCTGGACGCCGAGAAGCGCCAAGCTGCGCTGGACCTGCTGCTCGACCGCTTGCGCAACGAGACCACACGTCTGTATGCCGTCCGTGCTATTGACAACGTGGCAGCCCATACCATGACGAGTGGCACCTTGCAACCATCCTGGATACAGCCCGTTGCGCTCGAGCTGTGCGGCCAGTTGCGCAAGGCCAACCGCGCTCTTCGTGGTGCGAGCATTCAGGCGCTGCAGCACCTGGTCATGTCGCCCACAGCCAAGGGGAAACCTCGAGCCCAGCACCGTGGATGGCATCGTGGCTGCTATCTTGCCCGTCATCACTGCCAACGACAGTCACCTACTCGGCCCCGCTCTCTTGGTCCTGGCTCAACTGCAGCAGGAGGACTCGAATCTCATCTCGACCGATGGCCTTATTCCAGCCATTTGCGCACTGCTCAAGCACACCATCACCGGCTCAGCTCTTGAGGCATTGATCAGCCTGGCTACTAGTGTCGGTCAGGTCGGCATGGGCAAACATTTGATGAGCGGCGTGTTACAAGTTGGCGTTGGAGGTGACCCTGCCGTGGTGGGCAAGGTCGCTGGTGCTCTTTTCGTGGCCAGCGAAGGAAACGCCGGAGTCGAGATCGGAAGCTTCGTTCGCGAGCTCGAGTCTGCCAACCAGGCCTCGGACAATCCACGTCAAAGCTTGGCGCTGGCTATTCTGGGTGAGATCGGTCTCCGCATGGGTCCCAAGTCAGAGATGAAGCCGGATTTGTTCCTCAAGCAGTTCCATCAGGAGCCCGACAAGGTCTCTATGTCTGCTGCTGTTGCACTGGGTCGCGCTGGTGCTGGAAATGTGGCCGAGTTCTTGCCCGTTATCTTACAAGCGGTGCAGGCCAAGGGAGCCCATCAATATCTCTTGCTGCAAGCCATTCGCGAGATTCTTCAACAGGTGGTGAACTCTTCTATTGACGTTGGTCAGTACCAGACCACCATCTGGGAACTACTCTTCAGCGCCTCGCAGGCCGAGGATAACAAGGCCATCTGCGCCGAGTGTATCGGTCGTCTCGCCATCATCACGCCCAAGACTTACATCCCCAAGCTACAGGTATATTAACCACACTCAACCTCTTGTTTGATCGCGTTGCTCACACTGACAAAACCTAGGAACTCCTTCAAAGCCCGTCCCCCTCTTACCGCGCGGTTGCCATCCAAGCTCTGCGCTACACGCTCCCCGATAGCGACGAGACTTTCGATGCCATGTTGAAGCCTGTGCTTGTCGAGATGCTTCTCACCGTCCTCAAATCTCCCGACATGGAAATTCGTCGCATCGGTATGACGACGTTGAACTCGGCCACACACAACAAGCCCGACCTGATTCTGCCCCACTTGGGTGAACTGGTGCCATTTGTCATGGTCGAGTCAATCATCAAGCCCGAGCTTATTCGCGAAGTACAGATGGGTCCTTTCAAGCACCAAGTCGACGACGGTCTGGAGGTTCGCAAGAGCGCATACGAGACGCTGTACGCGCTCATGGAGAACGCCTTCTCCCGCATCAGCTCCCTGGAGTTCTACGACCGCGTCATTGCCGGTCTGCGGGACGAGAACGACATACGATCGCTGTGCAACCTCATGCTGAGCAAGCTCATTGTGATTGACCCCGAGGAGACTACGCGCCGCCTCGACACGATTGCCGAGTGCTACCGCAAGACGCTCAGCACGAAGCTGAAGGAGGGCTCGGTCAAGCAGGAGTTGGAGAAGCAGGAGGAGGCCAACAAGAGCGTGCTGCGTGTGACGCTGCTGCTGGCGGACCGGACCAAGACGACGCTGCCCTCGGCCAATGCCGCGGGCGCCGCGCCGAGCCAGCAGACGCAACAGGTCAGCAACCCGGTCTGGCAACAGTACTGGGAGTGGGTCAACAAGGACTTTGAGCGCCAGATCAAGGTGCTGCGGGACGAGAGCAAGGATCTGGTCTAGTACACCCAATGGATATTATCGGCCAAGATACGAGCCCCCATCTGTCGAGCCGAGACCGAGACCGAGACTGAGACCGAGGAGCCCACCATGCAGGAGGCCGGCTTCAGCAACCCCAAGAAGAGACGAAGATTTGGTATGAATAACTTGCTTGCCGCTCTACCCCTATTACAAGTCACGGGTAGGTAGTAGACAGTAGGCAGCCAAGAAACGGATCTTTACTTGGCCCATTATGCCTTTTGACAAAGGGGCACATATTGGCCACTTCATGAGCATGGCATGCACTTTTATGCGCAAAAATTCCCACCCCATAGATGATGAATAATGAAGTTAGTTTTGCTATATTTTGTGTGACTCGTGAAGGCTGCATACGTCCAGCCCGAATGTATAGTGGAAAAAGACGTGGCTGGTTGAAAGTGAAATGTCCTGTTCCCCGTAGCAAACCATGCTTTGGATTGATGATTGTTGTGACGATTCAAGTTACGCACAACAACTTGAAACTTTGCTACACTTTATGACCCCTCGCTATCGCTATCTTGGGAAGAGTCTTCATCCATGTCATCCCCCGCGCTTCCTTGGCCCAGAGGATAGTCTGGCAGGACCAGGGAGCGAAACCGTTCCTTCATCTTCCTCAGTGAGGTAAGCAGCAACATGTCTTCGAGGAAAATAGAAAGTTCGACTCCGAACTCGTGCAAGTCCCCCACGTCGGAGATCATCTGCTCGGCTTGGGGCATGGAGGATGTGTTGCCGCTCCCCCGCCTTGTTGGCGGCCGGGGCGGCATTTCCATGGTGTCCATGTTCACTACTGGTCTCTGCGTCGGCGGCCTCGCCTGTGGTGGCGAGGGCTCTGGGTGCATTTGCAGATCGGCGTTGAGCAGGGATATTGGAGAGGGAATCATATTGTCCTTGCCATTGGCTCCGAATGGGTCCTTTAGGGGCTCAAATCCCGGCATCGACAGCGTCTCTGGAGGGAAGTGCGCACCGGAAGGTGGCAATCCCATCTGATGTGCGGGTGTAACGGCCGCATGGGCATACTGCTGGTGTTGAACATGGCGTGGTATCGCAACGTTCCTGTGGTGATCTGTATGGTCCGTCCAATTTTCAAGTCCGGCTGGGGGATAGCTCTTGGAAGATATCCATGCCGGGCTCTGAAACTGGCCGTTGGTTGGGAAATACGAAGTGGCGTGGTCGCGTGATGAGCTGCGCCCTGCAGCTCCCAAAAGTAGAGGCGGTGAGCCTGAAGGCAGCGATGCTGCCAATGCGGTGTTGCTGTCGCTGATGGGATGGCCAAGATGCTGGCTGGAGGAAGAAGGTGGCGAGGATATGGTCCAAGAGTTGCCGGACGTTTTTGTTCTTCCTTTGTCTTTCGCCTACAACGATATAGTTAAGTGTCTGAAAGTCTCGGTGTGATGCGGTCCTTACGGAGCTTCTTACGGAATCGACGCTGTGAATCCCGACTCTGACCTCGGCGCTTATCCAAGTGCACGTTGTCGTTCATGTTTCTCGAAGCCAATCAATGCAAGTGGTATTCTTTCTGGCTGGCTCTTTTTCCGAGTTGCTTTGCCGTTTGGCTTCGAAAACCGACACGTTTCTTTCTGTCCTCGTTACTCAGAATACATTCACTTACAGGAGAGAAGCCTGGGGGATGGTTCTTTTCTACAAGAGGACTAGGTTCGTCGGGCCACCCGTGACCTAGAAGAACGGGTTGCCAGATGCGAAACCTGGGGAGGGTGACCACCTGGTCAGGATCGGAACTGTGTGAACCTGTCGTCAGCTTACCGTGGGGCTCGATTGGTTCGTCGGGATCTAATACGCCAACCGGGCGAGAGATGGTTTGACCCAGGATGGGAAGGTGGCAAGTAATGCCGAGAGCAATTGGTCCTGTGGGGATTCATGGCATGAAGCCCCCGCAAGAGTTCCGGGCTTGTCTTGTTGCGAGGCCCCGTTGCTGTTGGGGCATCGTAGCCGAGGTCAGGTCATACAGGACCAAGGTCGTCTACAGTCTGGAGTGTCGTCGGGTTGTTAGTAGGTAGATCCCTTTACGGGTAAGCAAAGTAAGCTTAACAGGGCGTTCCTCAGCGGGGTAGTGGGCAGTGGCAGTGGAGGGTAGAATTCCGCGGGGAAGACGTGCTTGAAGATGAAAAGCTGACCTGTCGTTTCCCCGGCGCCGGAGATCTAGCCCACATCCGGAGGGGGTTACATACAGCTACAGGGGGGTCGACCAGGAATCTGGAGGGGTGAGCAGGTGAGCTTCCTGACAGGGGGTTCAGCTAAAGATTTCCACTGCAGCGGTAGGTAACCTAGGCAATCAACTGAAGGAGAAGTGCTGCTGATGTCGGTCAATGCGGTGGTCGAGTGCACCCAGCAAGAAACGACGAACTACGTCATAACGACTCCCTAGGACAGCCACCGAGGCTCTCCAAGATGGTATTTTGAATGTCAAATAAATCGCAATACGCCAATATTGATTTCATATCAGTTAGGCCCAAGGCCGTTGCGCTGGACACGTCTCCATCAGATGGCTGCATGCATTAAGAGCCCGAAAGGTATCATCCTTCGCATCTTCGCCATTACGTGTATATGGCCGACGCTGGTGGCCCAATCGATCGCCAAGGAACCCCAGATAGCTCTGAGTCTCCATCCCGACGCAGGACGACTGCGATGGGAAGAATGCGGCGAGACTGGTAGTCATGTGCTACAATGTGAGTTACAGTCTACATACTCAAGCAATTGTACTTTTGAATAGAGCTGACAAAGAATCACAAGGCTCCCAATTAGACGTACCAATGGATCATTTCAACAAGCCATGTAGCAAGACATTCACGATACCACTCATCAGAATGTTGGCAGCCAACGCCTCGGCTACTGGAGACAGACACATCCTATTCAATCCTGGTGGGCCTGGAGGCAAGTGGAATCCTTCCTCGGTCTCCAATCGCACCATCAGTTGACTCATCTCCCTCGTAGCCAGCGGGGTGAATTTCCTACGCGGCAAGGCAGCGGCATCTGAACAAGCTCGTCGGTGAGGACTTCCAATTGCTCAGCTTCGACCCTCGTGGCGTCCGTGACTCGATACCGCCAGCCGTTTGCTACTCCAGCAAGGCCCAGAGGGTCGACGCGTTTACCACCAACCCCTGGGATATCCACTTCCAGGCCGGTGAGATGTACACGAGAGCCGAGAACAAGGGACGGGCATGCAGGGATAAAATGGGCGAGCACGGAAAGTACATCAATACTCCCCCGGCCGACATGAACTCGATCCTGGATGCAATTGGGCAGAGCAATATGTATTACTGGGGCGTTAGCTGTCAGTCTATTCCAACCCTTTCACCCCGTTTGTTTCTCCTGTGATTACAAATCAGACCAAACACTCCGACTAATAAAAGCAGATGGTAGTATTCTTGGGCAGACATATGCGCAGATGTTTCCAGACCGAGTCACGAGAATGGTCATTGAAGGCATTGGCGATCTAGAGAAATGGTACAGCGCCTTCAACATGCTGGAAGAGTCATTGGCGGATACCGACAGGGTCTTCACTGGATTCGCCGAAGAGTGTTTCGAGGCCGGAGAGAACTGCCCCCTGAACTCGGTCAACAGACAAAGCTTTGAGTCGCCTGGCCAGCTCCAGACGTATATTGACGACTTTCTCGACGCTGACGACTTTCTCGACGCATTAGAAGAGGACCCCCATCCCAGTCTACTTGGATAGCTCCGAGTACGGGTCCGTTACCTGGCGCAACGTTATGAACAACGGGGTTTTCACGGCTCTGTACCAACCGGCATCCTGGCCGTCCCTTGCCGGCACCCTCGCGGCGCTCCTAAATGGCAACAGTACACCGGCCTTTCTTGCGTACTCCAAGTCATGGGCTGTGGATTTCCTAGTGGACGACTCGAGCACCTTTGTCATCATGAACGACAACTTGGAGATGGGTCACGAGGCCCCAGTCCATGGAATCAAGCCGATACTGAACCATACTGTCTCGAGATCGGACATGTCCTATTTGGTATCCAGATACCAGGGGTCGGGTTTCTATGACCAGGCGTCGTGGTCGATTCCGACAACCCACGAGTTCCACCCTCGATACTACCCTGCCTGCCCCCGCGTTAAGACAGCCGAGCCGATCCTCATCCTGTCTACTACGTGGGATCCCGTGTGCCCTCTGGCCTCGGCCAAGAAAGCCCAGGCGAGCTTCGAAGGGGCCCGGCTCGTGGAGCAGAAGTCGTATGGCCACTCCAGTCGCAGCATGCCTTCTCTCTGTACGGTGAGGCACGTGAGACTGTACTTCAATGAGGGCGTACTTCCGGAGCCGGGTGTGACGTAGGTTACTTCCTGTCCTCGAAGCTTTACGACGCAGAGTTCTGACCGAGCACTTTAGTTGCACTATCGATGTGGAGTACTTCCCAGTAGCTGAACCGTCTTCTGTATCTGGTTTTAGTGCCGAGGACGAGGAGCTGCTCGCGAGTCTTCAGGCCCTGGCTGGTGAGAGCTTTTTCAGTATCACAGGCAAATGGCCGTAGGGAAAAGACGTAATAAGAAGACAAGGGGTGCAGGGCATCATGTACTACGACAGAACTAAGGATTACTTGATCCATAGTGTGACTACAAACAGAAGCTCGTCTTTCGTCTGGCATGCATCAATCACTCTTGTTATGATTTCACGTTCCCCACTCCTCAGTGAAAGCGATGAGCTGGTTCCAGTCCTTGCACTGATGCTCCGTCCCAAACCCCTTGACGCCTCCGATCGTGATGTTCTTGACCTCGACCGTGAGGTCTGGCTGGCACATCAAGACTTGGCGGAGGAGGTCCACGCAATGGCGGAAATGCCGAGGCGCGCTCATCTTCGGCATCTCCTCGTCCTTCAGGACCCTTTGCTAGTTCATGGCCAGGTACAGCATCCAATACCCTTCCCTGATCCCGTTCTTTGACCGATAGATACTACATCAGCACTATATCCACGAAGCTGGGTATGGGTGGGTGCCTACCAGGCAACGCAGCTGGTGGAAAACGGAGAAGACGGATTTCTCGGGCGCCAGGGTGGGATGTCGGAAGAATCCGCCATGAAGAGGCATGAGCTCTTTCCACGCCTGTTCACTTTCGTTTGAGTTGTCCCCGAAGGTCTCGTTATAGATGAAGATAATCGCTTCGTTATCCACTGATTCATTATAATTTATTGTCAAACGTCATTCGTGGAGTCATTGGCTCTGCTTAGAAACTTACCTGCAAGGAATCTGACACTTACGACCCCCGTAAACAGAATTATGAGAATGGCGGGTCTTTGGTTGCCTTTTCTATAATACCTCCTCGTCATTGAGAGGAGCAGAAAGATGCATCCGGGAATATTTCGGCAGGGTTACCCCAACAATGGGTATAGAACTTGGTGGAATCACGGAAAGCAATCGTGCATACTTGTAAGCTTATCACGCGGCGTGAGTAGACCCATAATCAGATTGTGTAGGCAAGCCGAGTCAGCCTACATATGCTGTCAGCCAGTCCTATCAGGGATAGGCGTTACGGCGTATACTCCAAGCGGAGGCGAGTAGCGAGTTACACCAGGCAAGTCGGAAGCATTAACTACCAATTCCTAAGTTGATCTTCTTCTAATGCAGAGTGACTGCCATTAGCAATATTAACTTGAGTATACTTGTTTCTAATGCCTCATCACTCTACTGACACCACATTGGATATCAGCTGGATGTGTTTCTAGGTTTCGCCGAGCAACCGCTTATGGAACCCATCAGATGTCCAGCACTAAGTTAAAGCCCCTGAACTACCCCGGATGTTCTGGCTGGTTTTGCTGACCCTGAAAAGGCCGTTCTCTGCAACGCAGATGAGACGCTCGAACGTCCAGGATACTATCCTAATGGTGCTGGAAGAACATTTATCAATGGGGTACGGGGACATGCGGTATTGGCGGTCTTCTACGCAACTATACAGACTTAGGTAGTCCAACAGAGTACGAGAGTGATGGCATTTTAGCTTGATTGGGCGAGTCAAGTTAGACCCTTGATTCTTGAATACTATACAGGCTCAGCATAAGACAGGTTAGTGCTGATATAGGTCAATCGGCTTCCATGTATTTATTCGTCTCTAATGCGAGGCTCAGTATGAGAAACCAAAGCTGGGAAAGGGGTTAGACCCGGGATGTACGACGGCGTCTTCTCAGATGCACGCCCAGGTGCGTTAACTTCACGAAGAACGAATGCCAGCCTCTCCTCGGTACGTCCCAAAGTGCAAGGCAATAAGATATAACGCAAGCGTGCCTCCTCAAGTACCTGGCAGAACACCTCATGCGTCTTCGTCCATTCGTCACTTCCGGTAGGCATCAACCGCACCCCGTCGTCGGTCAGCCACTTGACACCCGCCTCGCAGACGACGACCAGCGACTGGGCCATACGGTCGCGCATGCCGCGCCACTCCGCCGATTCCATCAGGCTCCTTGCCGACTCCTGCCCGACGTACAGCCACGCGTACACGACGGGATCGATGGCCGAGCGGTCCGAGAGCAGCCAGCACGGTGTAGTAGACGCCGATGCCGCCTTCTCCTCAGTTTCGCGTTCCGCCTTGGCCTGCGCTGCGAGAATCAATCGCTGCAGCTCCAGCGCGCGCGCCGGTGAGTCTCGGATGTCCTGCGCCGTGTAGTCGTGATCCCGCAACACGGAACGCGCCACCTCGCGGATCACGCTAGGAACGGGAAGCGAAGAGGAGGTGTCTTGGCGGAAATGGGCTTCGAGGGCGATGACGAGGGTGGTTTTTCCGGTACTCTGAGCGCCGATGATGTAAATGTTCTGCGGTGGGGTGGCCATCTTGGAGTTGGAAGCAGTGGCGGACATTGGTGTTTTTGTTGTGAAGATTTGAAAGGGGGGGCTCCAAAATGGCAACGAAGTAAGATGGTCAAAAAAAAAAAAAGTGAAAGCAAGAGCTGGGTATCCATCCCCTCACTACATGGCCTCCCGCATGAGGGCTGATGCAGGCTGCCGTTGCAAACAAAACAAAACCACCTACATGTCCAATGAAAATATCGCCACGATCAGGGGTAGATGTGCCCAAATGCAACCTCAACAAGCTTGACACAACCCACACCTCCCAACTTCAACTTTCCTTGCAACAACATTGGCAACATCCCACACAATGGCGCCAAAAGCTCGGAAGCTGAGCTCGTTCGAGTTCATTCTGAAGGACCAGGTGACTTTAGATGATCGCGACTGGGAATTCAACGTCCCCGATCTCCCAAGCCAAAAACTTCTCAACGAGAAGGGCTTAGTAAAAATAATCACCTTGGCGACAAAGGGTTCCGATCAACGGATGACGCTCAAGTTGGCTGCGCATGAGGAGAATCGTGTCACCAAAGGCCACCCACTCGACAAGTTCCTCCTCCTGTCCATGGGTGACTTCCGGCCTCCGCCCGGATTAAAGCCCGAAGCAAACGGCATCAAGCCATCCGCCTTCCGCGAGTACAACGACTACGCCGTCCGGCTCCTACGGACTGGCATAACGCTCCAGGGGGTCACCTACCACTTCTTTGGCCACAGCAACAGCCAGCTCAAGTCGCGCACCTGCTTCCTGTTCGCCGCGCCCCGGGACGAGATCGGCCGCCTGGTCGAGTCGCTCGGCGACTTCGGCAAGATGAAGACCGTCGCCAAGAAGGCCAAACGCATCGGCCTGCTCTTCTCGACCGCGCAAGCGGCGCTGCGGGTCGAGGAGCGGCGATGCGAGGACATACCGGATATCGAGCTGAACGACTACACGTTCACCGACGGCTGCGGCCTGATGGCCCCGCGATTCGCCCAGGATGTCGCGCGGCGGCTGCGGCTCACGTTCCGCGATAAGCGCTACTCGCCTTCGGTGTTCCAGATACGGTACCGAGGGTACAAGGGCGTTGTCACGGTCGATCCGACTATGAGGGATGGGCCTATCTGGCTCCGGTTCCGGAAGTCCATGAAGAAGTTCAACGGAGGCGAGGTCTTGGCCTTCTCTGTCGTTGATTACTCCAAAGTAAATTGACCGGCTTGGGGGCATCTGTATGACGGTGTTCACTTCAACTGATATATCTGTAGCCATACGGGTTCGGATACCTGAACGATGAAGTTGTGATACTTCTGCATTCTCTCGGAGTCTCCAGCGAGACGTTACGACGCAAACAGCACGAGAATCTCACATTCCTCGCTGAGGCCACTCAAAATCCGCACCAAGCCTTCCGGTTCCTCTGTTACGTCGGCCGGCCCGAGCTGGCGGAACGGGCGCTCCTGGACTCCCTCGAGGCGGTGCGGCCACAGATCGCGGGCCTCGTGCACGCCGAGTACGATAAGATGCTCAACAAGCGTGACGAACAGCGCTGCCGGATCCTCGTGCCGCAGTCGCGGCTGCTGTTCGGCGTTTGCGATGCCTGGGATGTACTGAAGGAAGGCGAGTGTGCGGTCAAGATCACAAGGGATGGCGACGGGCTGCCCTACGCGCTCAAGAATACCGAGGTCCTCGTCACACGAAATCCGTGCCTGCACCCTGGAGATCTGCAGAAGTTCAAGGTTGTTGAGAATGATGCATTGTCGCATCTCGTCGATTGCATCGTCTTCCCTACCCGCGGCAGGCGTCCTTCTGCTGATATGATGTCCGGTGGCGATCTTGATGGAGATAAATGTACGTTGCGCGCCGCAACAACCTGAAAGAAACTGATTAATGCTGATGTGTCTATTTCTAGTCTTCGTGTGCTGGGACAGTGACCTCGTACCTTCGAGGTTGTCCCAGCCAGCAGAGTACCCAGGCGCCAGGGAGCCGCTCAAATTCAAACCCATCACCGATGACGACAGGCTGCTGTATTCGCCAAGTACACGAATGCTTCCCTGGGCAAGGTCAAGAATCTGTACCTGGACTGGGCACGTGTCAAAGGACCAATGGCAGCCGAATGCAAGGAGCTCAACCGGTTGTTTTCTCAATGCGTGGATGGAAACATGATCAAAGTCCCGCCCCGGCTAGTGGACAAGAAACCCTTGCCGACGCCAGACACTCCCAAATTCATCCTGGACGAGCTTCACGAATCTGCAAAGGCCACGATTTCTGAAAACCGCATGCGCAATACCAATGTGGAGGCACTTTCCTTCGACGCCGTGGAGCTCCTGCTCTGCCGAGACGATATCCCTACATCGGAATTTGAACTGGTCAAGCTAGTTGCACGATGGTGTCGTAAACACAGCGCATCTCTTGTCGACTTTTTGCCGTACTTTGACCTCAACGTCCTCACGGCAACAGAAAAGAATTGGATCTTGGCTTACTTGCCTCCCCTCCAGGGACTACCAAGCCTCGTGCTTAATGCCTTGTGCTTCTCGAACATCGTGACAGAGCACGAGCTATCCCAGTTCAAGCTGAATGACCACCGCCTCGGATGGAAGAGGGTGTACGACTCCTCGCAGGACCGACTCGGCACCTTCCTCGACACCGCCGCCAAAACTCTCGAGCTGTTCCACAAGAAGCTAATCGTTCTCCAAGTGGATGAGCGGCTGGCTATAGCGATTTACGTACCCAGAAGATAGAAAAGTCACAAGATTGTCTGGTCAACGACAGCGTGCGCATCTTCGCCTTCCCGCAATCGAAGGAACCGGGGACATCGAGTCGCCTTTCTCTTCCGACCAAGGTGAACTATCGTCTTTACTGCGACGATAATATATTCCAGCTCTTTGAGGGCCAGCGGGCCAACACATGGATCTTCATCGGCCGCGGTGCTTCGGATGACACGGCATATCGCAACACGGAAAATAAAGGGGATCGCCGGCGTCAAAAGCAGGCCACATTGGATGCAGGGCAAAACTTCGATTGTCGAGTGAGTGTAGCTCTAAACAAGTTCAGTCAGGGGCTACAAAGACACATTGGAAGAGTGAACCGCAATGGAGTAATCTCTGCAGTAAGTCTCATGGAGTGTCTCACGATGCAGCTTTGGCTAACCCAGACATGCATAGGAAATCTACGTGATCAGCAATCGAGACGTCAAGTCCGTGAAAAACCTGGACTTGTGGCTCCATTATGTCGAGACTGGGGAGGTTCTGCCTCTGTTTGACCCTGACCCGAAAGGGTATTCGGTACCGACTGTCAGCAATGTGGACTGGTCAGATGTGCCCGCTCATACCCGGAAGCTGGCCCAAGACGGGGACTTGTCGGTACTTGATCACATGGAGTCTGCGCTGCAGCTGTCCGAGGCCTTCCGATGGTTACATGAACACAGCTGCGTCGCTCGTGTACTGAAAAGCTATGATTACTTACTTTCGCAGATTGGCGATCCTGGCAACAGCCCCAATGTTGCTGAGTGGCGTATGGACGTCTTGCTGGATCATCTCCGCATCGCCCCCTTTCTGGCAGCCAAGTTTACCGGGCTCGACACCTGGAGCGACCACACTCTACCCGGAGCCATAGCAATCAAACTCCAGAACCGAGGATCAGAGATACTCAAGGCTCTAGTGTTATCTGCCAATGAAGTGGCAGAGCTCATCATTACACCCTTCGAGGCCGCACTGTCGCGACTACACTCGCTATCTTTCGACAGTTTCCGCAGCCTCGTCGAGCTCTGCGCTCTGACTGTACAGTCTCCCGAGCTGGCTATGGACCTCCTGCTCCAATGCCTTGAGCGCGAGAGTGCCCGGCTCCTGTATGGCCGGCCTGCCGTCATCGCGCACTTCACCCACAACATAGTCGCCGTCGCACTGGACCACGTTGCGGAGGCACAAGAACAGAAGGTTGTGAGAGAAGATCTACTGAGCCTGAAAGCCCTCCAAGAAGATAAGGAGGGGTATCCCTTGGTCGAAGTCCCGTTCCGGATCGATGCCAACGGCGCGCCCGAGGCATCGGCGCACGTTCGTTTTACGGCCGCATCACCGCCCTTGAACAGACCCATCGCCAAACCGGTCTCGATCGACGCGCTTGTAGTCCAGAGCCAGCCTGACTTGGCCAAGTTCCAATGTTTCCACCCACTGCCCGTCTTTCTTGAGCAGTGCTCCTGGAACCTCACGTATTGTGGGTCATTTGTCACATCCAAGACCATGTTGACGGCCATGCGTTCGTTCGCCAATCTCGATGACGAAGTATGTGCAGTTGCGGAAGAGCTTTTGGGGTTGGTGCCTTCCACTAGTGATTCTGAGGCGGACGAGTTCACGTCATTCGACGGCATCCCGAGAGGAGAGCTCAACGCCAGCCAGATGGAGGCAGTATCCGCGGCTCTGTCGTACCCGCTAGTGTCCATATGGGGGCCACCGGGAACGGGTAAGACGCATACCATAGTCGAGATTATACTGGGTCTCCAGAAGACATTCCCAGACGAAAGGGTCCTAGTGACGGCACCGACACACAACGCGGTGGACAATGTGATGAGACGATACTTGGGCGTGAGAGGGAACGAGGGGCCGGTTGCTCTACGTGTCTCAACCGAGGTAAGTTGCTCTTCATGGCGTAGGACACGTACCAGACCTTTCGGCTAACTATTCCCAAAAGGTACGCAAAGTAGCAGAAGATCTAAGGAAGCATACGTTGGACGGCATGGCCGGTGTCGAAATCAACTCCAACCACCCCGCGAGACGCGAAGCCGAGCGGCGCGTCAATAGCTGTCAAATCGCCTTCACGACCTGCATCGGAGCCGGCATCGGCCTCTTGAGGAAACAAGAATTTGCGATCGTCATCATCGACGAGGCCTCCCAGCAAACGGAGGCAGCCTCCCTAGTGCCCCTGACCAAGGGTTGCCAGCGCGCCATCCTGGTCGGCGACCACGTCCAGCTCCGCCCGACGGTGCAGCTCGTGACGGCGGCGCTCGACTACGACGTGTCGCTGTTCGAACGTCTGTATACGCACTGCAGTGACGCAACTGACGGCGGCAGCGGCAGCGTCCAGACATGTATGCTGAACACGCAGTACCGCATGCACCCGTCCATTTGCGAGTTCAGCTCGACGGAGTTCTACCGGGGCGAGCTGCGCACGGGCATCGCGGCGCAGGACCGACCTCTCGCCGCGTCCGCATTCCCGTGGCCCAAGGTGTCCGGTGGCGGCACTGACGACGTTGCCCGCACCCTGTTCATCGAGTGCGCCGGGCGCGAAGACCTGGGCCAGAAGTCCAAACGCAACCGCGGCCAAGCGGACCTGTGCCGGCGCGTCTGCCAGCTCCTACTGGACGTCTCTCCTACACCTGACGAAGACACCGGCACCGGCACCAACCTGAAGATTCAGAAGCAGCAGTCCATCGCCGTCCTGACGCCTTACACGGCGCAGAGGACCCTGCTCAAGGCCACGGCGCTGGCAGGCCTGAAGGGGGGCGACTGCATCGAGGTGTCCAGCATCGACGGGTTCCAGGGTCGCGAGGCCGACATTGTTGTGTTCGTGACGGTGCGGTGCAACGAGCGGGGGAGATCGGGTTCCTCAGGGACCTGCGGCGGATGAACGTCGCGCTCACGCGCGCGCGGGCCGGGTTCATTGTGGTGGGGAACCGCGCCACGCTCACGTCGGCGGGGGCGGCGGCGGAGACAGAGACAGACGAGAGTGTAGGGATGTGGAAGAGGCTTTTGGGGTCGTGGACAGGGGTGGAGTTGCCGGAATGAAATTGGACAGGGGCACTTAAGGTTGATCTTCTTCGACGTCGTTGAAATAAAGTTGCAATTGAAACTTAGAAAAGATGGCTAAAACATGATCCACCCCTTTTACGAATAGTAGTGCTGGGCTTTATCTGATGCATTTTTTAATTTTGCCGCCAACTTGGACTTCCCTTTTAGGTCACTCGATGCAGAATATGGGGCAAACACACTCCAGATGAAGAAAGTCTCAAGATCCCGAGAGAAGGTTAGACCTCCCCAGACGCTGGGAAACGGATAGCCCGACGATCCGACGCATAAATTAGCAAGCGCTGTCGTCAAATCATCAGCATCCGGCTGAGAACGTGGGATTTAGAGACTGGGACAAAAGAATAAGTGGTCGCAGCGCTGGAAGGATAACTGTTGGCCCACGTGTAACTGTCAACAAAGAAAATTGTCACGCAGTTGAACTTCTCGGCAACGGCGAGGTAAATCTCATGAGAGAAAAGCCAGTGTTGGAAGGTAACCAGACCACCAACACGCTGCAGCCCAGAAGATTGAAATGTGTTTCGGGGTAGCCAGCAATTGGTCCAGTTCCAGCTCTAAGATGTTGCCTGTAAACGGTTTAGTTCGGTCAGACGATGTTTGTAGTGCCCAAAATGAGCGAGAGACCCTACACTCTCGCCTCTGCAAGCTCTTGAAGTGCCTGAAGCTACGGTCCTAGTAGTGTAAGCTTCAAATCTTCCAATCTTGGCACCTCGACAACTGGTGCCGGGGTAGAGACGGAGCTCCTTTGACATCAATCAAAGCTGTCTCTACGACTTCGATAGCGCTGGGCCGTCGTAAGGCAGACCAGTCAGCCTGTGGTCTCCCCTGCCGGTATGGTCAGGCGGGCGAGGTGGCTGGCTTAGCACATTGACCCCTAACCCATGTGCCCGCCAGGAAGGCATAAAAACAATGCAACTTTTCCTCTCGCAGGATCAACTGAACATAACTTCAGCGTCATGAAGTATGTATCTGATGGCAAAAATGGTAGGAATTAGAAATTGCTAATCGAGCACTAGTGTTCTTTCCGAATAGCCCGTATAGTTTTTCTATCGCCAAGGGAAGGGTGGTGTGCGTAGGGAAGCTTGAGAATCTGTATAGCTCTGCAGTTCCGGGCCAGCCAAGGTTGCCTACCGCACAAATCCATGACCTAAACCCCCCTGTCTTTTCCCCTCAGCCACACTTGGTTACAGCACTTCAGTCAGCTGTAGAACCTAATTACACCACAGGCTCCTTCAATGCATCTCGACTGAAAACTGGGCAGGTTGCCAAACGCTTCTTCAGAAAACTGCATACGCCTTGATCAGCATAGAACATCCTCTACGGTACACTAGATTAAACACACCTGCTTATATCGCATCATACAGCAATATCATCCAGTTTAGTGATAATCTTCTCGATGAAACGCACACCAACTAGGATCCCGTCGCTGTCGGTCATCTCCGACTCATCGCCGAAGTCCTCGTTATCGACATCGAGACAAGTGAGACAGGTTGCGACGACGGACGAGTACTTGGGTCCCCATGCGACGGGATGGCCGTGTCTTGGCGAGCGTCAACAGTCCTTCCTTGATTCGGTATGCTTTCCGCATGTCTGGAGGAAGCATGGGGTAATTGTCCTCTTCAGCGTGCGAGGAATCAGCAGCTGCATCTCCTTGGATCTCCGTGAGCAGTGGCCCAGGTTTGGGTTTCTCATCCGATGAGTCGTAAGAAACAAGAGACGTGGACAGTCCCAGCTCTAGTAGACACACCCCAAGGCTGTATATGTCGTGCTGCATGATATACGATGCCTCAGGGTTGAGGCTTGCCTGGTCGGGTGGCGATACAAGTTCTTGTGCCAGTCTGCGTCCCCTTTCCTGAGCGACCCGGAATCCGCTGATCGAAAGCACTCAAACCCGATTAAAAAGGTAGCCATTGAATTGTCTTCGGGGTTTTCGAAAAGGAGGATCGACTCTCGGTGAATGTTCTAGTGTACAAAGTTAAAGTTATGTAGGAATCCAACCGAGGTGGCCAGGTCTCTGGCAATCCGTATTTGCTGGCTCAAGTGCAAACAGTCGTGGGTCTGCACGAGCCCTTGACGCAGACTGATCGGTGTTCTCAGACCTTCCGGTACGTGGTATATGAAGTTGAACTGTTCGATATGTTGGCTGTCTTGCCCCTGAACCGTGATTACCCCTTTCGCCTTCAGGAGACCGAAAGCGTTTGGGTCGGCATTGGCTAGTTTCCTCGCCAAGTCGCGAGCGTCCTTTTCCACAGAAAGCTGGTTACTCTGGGGTGGGATGTCGAAGCGGTCGACGATGAACTGCTTCGCAGGTCCGTTTCTGCTGTGACGTAGCGCCAAGCGGGCAAGTGAAAATGAGATAGGCGAGTACTCCAGTGAGGGATCAAAGGGTAAGAAAACGGAAGTCGTTCGCTGTGGCGATTCACGGATAGCGTCTCTAAACGCATCTGCTAACGAAACGGGGGTCTTTGAAGTTGTAGTAGACGAGTTTTTCAGCTTTTGGGTGTCCTTGGCAATTCTGCCGGTGTCTTTCTCGTTCAACTCACGCAGCTCCTGGTCGATCAGTGGACTCGCAATCCTCATCATGAGGAACCAACAGGGGTCGAATCACTTTTGCCATTGTTCCAGGTCGTCCATGATCGTATCAAACGATGTCTTCATGAGTGCGTATCGCCCTCGTTTGACCTTCCACGCAGACTCGAATGCGGCTACCGAGCCTGGAGACTCTAGCAGCTTGTCCAGCTTGGTAGTGACCAGTGTCAGCTTTGTCGCTAGAATACCAAGGACATCGTCTATGGTCTCAAGAAGGTCTTCGTCAATCGTCTTGACAGTTTTTTGTATAAACAATATCTGGGTTCTTGCTTGGGCCCAGTACAGGTCAAGTATAATGGCTCTTTCTCGTATTACTGTCTCAGCATTCTTCCAGGCTTCCCACGCCGCGGCAATGCGTATGCCAAGCCTGTTCATGCCCTATTAGCACCTTGGATGATTACGAATGGACAGAGTCGCCAGTATACTTACTTGAAACATAGCTCCACTGCCGTCAGGATTGTACCCGGCTCTGCCATAATAACTGAGGACCTTGAATGATAGGTGAATACATGTAAGTTTTGGGGAAGTCAAGGGTAGTGAGAGTATGACTTCTTAAGGCAGCTGAAGGAGTGAGCGCGCCACCCACTCGACTTGGGGGCGGGATGAAGCCCCGCATATGCATTACCCGCAGCTTGCTGACCAAGTGCACTGCCTCATGACTTTATTCTTTTCTTGCGACCAGGCTGGTTCAGCTTTCTCGCTGTTCTCTTCTTCCTCAAAACGTTCCATGTAGCGGGCGACGGGTCTTCAGCAGTCAAACGGCACTTCCATCATTTGTTGCGAGCTCTCGAACCCGGTCATTGTCGATTCCTCGTCTCTTTTAACGTCATTCTCGGTCCGAGCTCCGACAAATTCCCCTTAACAGATCCACTACTGCCGACAATGTCGCGGCTTAAGCGACAGTGCTGAACATGCCACCTCCGTCATTTGCAACAGAGGCATTCGCTCAGCAACTATCCGACCTCGTGAAAGACTCGAGGCTGGACACCGAGACTCTTGAGACATGCATTCAACATGTCTTCTACGAAACCGGCCGCACTGCCCACGAGCGTCACGTCTGCCGCACCGAACAATGGGTCCGTCAGAGCTTTCTCGGCCGTGGCGCTTACGGTACCGTCCACCTTGAGAAGTGCGTGATGGGCGATGGTCAAAAAGAGAAGCTCCGCGCGATTAAGGAGATCAAAAAAATACGTTGTCAGTGGAGAGGAGCTGGACTATGCCCGGGAGTTAGAAGCTATTGCCAAGTTCTCCAACCGCAATGTAAGTTTGCACCTGCAGTTGCCTGTTTTCGTTTTTCGTCAATTGATCTTTTGGCTTGCTAGTATGCGCATTGCTTTGTGACATCCCAAGGGTGGTTCGAGACGAACGAATCGGTCTTCATCGCTATGGAGTACTTAGCACACGGCGACTTGCAACGATATCTAGCGCGACCCTTGCCCGAGATCGAAGCAAGGTAGATTACGGCCCAAGTCCTCGAGGGTCTGCAATATATGCATGAGAACGGGTTTGTTCATAGGGATCTGAAGCCCGGCGTATGTGCTTGCTCCCACTTCCCCCCCAAGAGTAAAAGGGCACATCCTCGGCTAGAGAAACAGGCTGGCGCGAGCTTCACTAGAATATCATGGTGGTCAACAAAGGCCCGGATTGGTTTGTCAAAATTGCAGATTTCAGTATCAGCAAGCGGCGCCAACAGGACGTCACAACATATCACACCCTACAGCATGGTACGCTTGGCTTTGCGGCGCCCGAGGTCTTCGGGTTCGCATCTGACAAGAAATATACCTTCTCAATCGATATGTGGTCTCTCGGTGCTGTGGCCTACCGGATACTCACCAATTCCATTCCATTTCCAACCATAGCAGATCTGAGCGCGTACGTGTTCCAAAAGAAAGGGTTTCCTACAACCATGTTCGAATCCTGCCAGGTGTCGAAAACGGCGCAAGATTTCATTGCAACGCTTATGGCGCCGAACCCGCAGGATCGTCTCACGGCTACCACAGCTGGCCAGCATGTGTGGCTATCGGGAAGGCCGTCCAGCTTCATCGAACAGGTACCTACCAGCGAGTGCGCATCCTGCTTTCAAAGACGTTGTATATGGTGGCTATTGCTGACAATGAAAATAGAACGTCATTAGATACCGTCACCATGCCCTTTGAAGATGCGGTGGTACAAACAGCCTCCAATGCGTGGAGTACTGATGATATCACGGTCTCGCTGGCGGATAGGACGCTTCGGGTTAGCACTGTGGAAACTCCCATATATCAGGCATCTACTGTCTCGGATCGCCTCAAAACACCCGTTATCGATTCAATCGGAGGGCCTCGTATCAATGAAGAGCCTGGGCAGTCTAATAAACCCAAGTGTTCATATATATCCAACACAATCTCATCAGGCACCCCGGCCTCGGCCTCTCAGTGGCCCGTTGTAGCAGCTGCAGGAGATGGAAATTCTTTTCAGCAGCAACAGGCTACCTGCTTCAACGAGGTGACGCACACAGTTGATGAACATGCTGATGACGAAGAAAAAAGGAGACGCTGGATACGCCGACAGCGACATGGATCCGGGACATGAAACAGAAAACACGGACAGGGACGAGGTTATGTTTGAATATGAAGGCGTAGCATCTGCAACTAGGTAAGTACCCATCTTAGTCCAATATATATACTCTAGGGGCCTTGGTCTGACTACATACTAGTAGCAAAGGTGAAAGACGAGTATTTGAAGTCCAGTGTCACTGGTGTTCTGGAACATTCGAAGAATCGAAGTCCAATCCTACCGAGCAGCTTGCTTGTCGGCATGTGGTCTGCCACGCGTGCTTGTTCGAGTCCTTTGCCTTATCCCTCATTTCGCCAGTATACATGGCCCCAAAATGCTGCGGGGGGGTCATTGATCTCTGGTTTTACGAAGACTCATCGTCCCGCAAGAAGTCAATGAGGCATGGAACTTTATGTACGAGTTTACGGCAAAGATGAGAGCAAGCTCGTGGATCTGCCCAAATGACCATATCAGCAAACCTGTGTTATCGACCAATCAACTTCCAATGTGGAACAGAAGGTTAGCGTGCGATGGTTGCAAGACTGAAAAGATCAATGAGACCGTCGAGTTAATCATCTACTGCCTGTTTTGCAAGGGAAGCGGCTGTTGGGGCCAATGCGTTCGGCATCACGAAGACGCCATCGACTCCTATGTATGGAGAATGGAGTTTGTGGATGTGATGAAAGAAAGCATGGTGTCACGCGCTTACCACGTGAAAAATGCCATCGAGGAGACAGATACAACAATTGGCAGCCCTGGGAGGAGGTTGAGAACGAAGTCAGTTTGCGTGAGACAAGGCCACCTATGAACCGCTGCATCCGCCAACCGACCCGTCGACCGATTCAGAGCTTCCGAGTCCAGGGTCATTCAAGAAACATGCCACTCCTCGCATTCGTAAAGTCAGATTCAGCGGTGTCGAGTTTTCTTCACCATCGAGTACCCGGTACGGAGACGACAGCTCAACTGATGGAGACGACACTTCATATGAGTACAGAGGACCGGTATATGGTTGGAAGATACTCTCATGCGGCCTAATCAGGACAACTACAATCCGGTTGTCCCTGGTTACTTCACAAACAATCCACCTCCGATTGCTATGCCTCCGCTGCCGCCGGCATACCCTCCGGTAAATCCCTTCGGCTTCGGGTATGGTACCGGAGAAGGCGCGCCTTATACATCATATCAACCCATCATTTGCCCTAGTTGCGGACGCTGGAAGGAGTATTGCCGTTGCAGGTGGGGGAAGCAAACGCAATATTCCAACAATGGCCCTAGCCCTATACCACGCTTCCCTGAGACGCCATGGGTATGCTCTCACCGCAACAATTACTCTACCACACTCTCTCAATTCCAAGGGTATATTCCGCCCAATGCGAAGCCTGTGGGAATGAGTGAGGCGGACATACTTGTATGGCGACAATACATCTGATGTAGCTGGACCCAGGGCAGTTTAAATTGCTATGTGAATTGGCACTCGGGAATGTGACCGGCGTCCAGTCAGATTAGAAAACACTTCAATGAAAACAGCAAACTGGCTCCAATGGCTTAAAAGAGGGTAATCAAGGGGTCGCGCGATTAATTACAATTGGCATTCACAAGCACTGGGGGGAGTGATGGCTGTCAGCGCAAATTCGATGCATGCAGGCCAAGCAGGCTGCAGCTTTAACACGGCCAGTCGCTTCCTGGTCAACATGTTGTGTACTCATAATCACTAGATGCAAGGCATAGCCGTAATCAGCGATCCAAAAAGGCATTCAGTCGACCTCTTGCGATAAGGAGAAAACAAAACTTAGGTGTATGCGGAAGAGCGAGACCGAGCCTTGGCATGGAACTTTTGGGGGATGCACACGTCAGCTCAGCACTGCCATGCCTTAAAGCGCCCGCTAATCCGCTAATCGCATCGCGCTGTACTCCGTAGCACAAACAACCCCAACTGGCACCATCAACGGAGCGAGGCGCAGCCATCCAAACACAACCACTCGTTGCTCGCATTCGCATTTCTGTACCACGCATCTACTCAGCTCCAGCTTAGTAGTAGAGCCCAACTCCTACTCCGACGGACAAAGAGAAGGCTGACAAGGTTCCAATAAATACAAGATCAAGTGCCAAGTTAGGACTATTGAGAATGCCCTTTTCTCTGCTTCAGTTCCCTGCTGCCGCTCGGGAGATAGACGTGCAACACTACCGACCGTGATTGAATCTGCTGCTGCTGCAACGTCGCACCCAATATGTCTGCCATGGCCACGCTGAACAGGAACGATTTCACCATCGAAACTTTCCCCTCGTATGCTTCGGAGGGCACATGCTCTACCGCTACGCCGTCGGACATCGACCACCGGCAGAGGTGGTCCTCGCACTCCGAGGTCTCGTCCCTCCACTCCCTCCACTCGTCGCACCCCGAGCACGAACGCCCTCCCGTCTCCCCGTCCAGTTGCCACTCCGGCTCCCCACCCTCGTACACGCCGCCCCACGCCACCACCAGCAGAACATCGGCCGCCGAAGCAGCAACTCTAGGCGGCCACGTCGCCGAGCGGCCCGTCGCCATCCCGCAGCAGCGGCCCACGGCAACCGCGCCCTTCTTCCCGGCCTACGCCCCGTCGCTGCGGAACCACGGCATCACGCCCGCGGCGTGGCGCACGTTCGTCGCCAACATGAACGAGGCCATCCTGACGCCGTCGTCATCCGTTTCGGACCAGGCCCGGTCCATCACCCACCGGATCCGGGCCGCGTCGGGCGGCATGTGGAGTGCCACTGTGTCTTCCTTTTCATCCTTCGTCCCAAGCAACAACAACAGCAGCAACGGCAGCAACTCTACTGCAGCAAACGGCAACAGCCACGAGACTGCTGGGACTGGAACTGGAAGGAGTTCCCCGCCGACCTCCCCAATCGGCGGACCCTGCCGCACCCTCCGCGAGGAACGCGTCATAGCCACTATCGCCGCAGCCAACATCGCCTGGTTCCACCCGCAGGGCCTGCACGTCGCCATGATTGACACGACCGTACTGGCAGGCCGGCTGGTCGGGAGCGGCAGCGGTGACGTGCGGGGGATCCTGCCGAGCCGGCTGATCGAGGCCGCGCGCCCCCGGCGAGACGAGGGCGCCGCGGCGCAGCTGGCGGCCCTGCGGCCCTGGATCGCGGAGCTCGAGGTGGACGATCGGGCCTCCGCGGCGTCGATGAAGACGCTGGGTCTGGCTCCCTACTCGTTGTGGCTCGTGGTGACGCGCCGTACGGGGGCGGAGATGGCAGCTGGATACTAAGGGTGTCTGGTGGGGAAGAAGAAAAAAGGGGGTAGAGGAGCGGGTGGATATGTTCCGTTTTGTCAGTTCAAAAGTTTGAAATTGGAGTCACGCGTGCTCTGCTGGGAGTTCAAGTCGAGGAATGGGTTTAGCTATATGATACCAATGCAATTTAGATTTCCACGTCAGTCATACAGGGGCTTACAAAATTATTCCACGTGATTGATTTTCTTGCTGAATAGAAGACCAAGCATCAAGCAGTTCTATTTTTTCCATAGTATATATGCAGATGGAGGGTTAGAAATGCACGGCCGAGATAACCCTTGCTTTCTGACCTGGTGGATTCTTATCTTCCTCTCGTGGAAGCTGTGATGAAGACTCCAGGTTGAGCACACTCCCTTCTCTCATCAGCCAGATTGGCAAGGGCATCGCTCGTAGGAGCACTTCGAGAGAGTATCCTTCGTGCAGTGGGGACACTCATACACCGAAGCATTCACCACCTTGCCACAATGAACACAGTTCTTCTCGGCCCTATCAAGGGGAAACGTTAGCTTGAGTCAAAATCTATCAAAGGGGAGAGGGGTTCTGCTTACATTTTGATCGTTGCTATAAAGGGGATTAGTTTCAAATGTTTTTATTCGTCTCGGGTATACTTGTCTGTTTTAGCAGTCAATTAAGTATGCTGATGTTGGTATGTTTCTACTGTCAAGGATGATCCCAAAACCTTGAGACTATTTATAACTGGGTGTGATCCCCTGGAAGTCCTTTGTATGCACCCTTCGCTTTGCTCGCCGAGCTGCCTAACTCCTTTCTTCTGCTTGACCTCGCATTGTGCTATAGATAGTACCGAAGCCGTTGTCAGTGGTAACAAGGGGAGTCTATGTGGACAATGATGCCGCCATGGATACGTCAGAGATGAATGAACCTGGTCCGCGTGATTTGATCTGTTTGTGGTGATGATCTTTTAGGCAGGGAGTCTTCGGTTTCTCGTAATACTCTAGCCATCCAAGATCGAGCCACCGACGGCCCCAATGTCTGCTTGTCTGTTCCTAGATATATAGGTATATCATCGGTTCTGAAGTGACCTTTGGCAAGCCATGTAAGAAGATCCATTGAATGAAGCGATCAGCCCAGAGCCTGAGGTAACACCTCTGGATCAGGTGGCATTGGAGTCCAATGCGGTTGCCAGCCCCGAGGAACTCACGGGAGATGGTAACCCCGACTAGAAGGACCAGACAATTAACAACCCCTTTCTAAGGGCGACGGGCTTCCACCAATAGCAACCCCGGAAATTCGACACTCTATCTAGCACTCTGATGCCTCGGGCCTAGTGCAGGACCTGGATGATATATATGAGCAGGTGGGAAGGGGAGAATGGTCCAATAGGACGCCGACATCCGGTCACGTCAACGGGATATAGACGGGCACTTTATTCTACGTATAAGCTGCCATATCGCAGTGTTAAATAGGGGACTGGATGACGATAGATTGCAACTGTACAGCGTCAATACTTGATTTTTTATACTAATTATGTCCAGGTGTATAGTTCATGTCCCATTAGATAGTAAATACATTGGCCATGCCAAGTTTTGTACTCTTCTCCTTTCAACACCAAATACACTCATGCCTCATAGGTGTGTTAGCCTTAGATATGTAGCAGAAGTCAGAATTCCATTTAACTTTGATGGCAGATACTGTATTGAACAGTCCTCCCGCGTATTCCTGCCCTTTCTGTGTTGGTGCAGTCAAATCAAAACCACATGGAGTGCACGTCTTGTCGAGCCTGGCAGTTGCTGCAATCCTTCCACTTGTACCGCTTCACGGTCTGCTTCTGGACGGATTTCTTGCAGTTTCCAAAGCCTCCCAGGCGGTAGGCCGCCCGACACTGCTCTTTGAAGTCTTTGTCGGTCTTTTCGCCATGGTATTGGTTGCACTGGCCGCACTGCACCTGGCGGTATTCGTAGATGTGGCACATTGTTGGTAGTAATAGGCCGGATTTATGATCAGGAGTTAAGGGATCAAGGAATGTAGTAGTGGTAGGACTTATTGGTGGTCTTTGTTCTCATGGTTCTTGTCGCGCTTGTCCATACCCTGAGATTATGATGGCCCCGTATCTGGGAGGAGGACCAAGCCATTATATATGAAGCAGTAGGTCTGTGGTGGCAAGAGGCCTTATCCCGGATGCGAAAACAGCCATAAAAATAAGGGAATGCGCCTTGAATGATAGCGCAGACGAGACCAGCATTGCCTGACTGATGGTCTCCCGCGGGCAATGTCATCTGGCGGGCGTTTCGTTGTTTCCCCCTGACAAAGAACCACGCCTTCAGCAAGGGCTTTCATTGTCTGTTTCCAGCATTCCAACAATTGGCCTCCCACTCATTTCCCTAAAATATTCATTTGCCATAATTTCTACTTATTTAGGAATCCTTTTTTATTCTTCGTCATCCAGACCGTGCATGCATCAAAGAGGTCAAAAGGGGACGGTGCAGGCGTGGCGGCCACTTGCATCGATTTCAGTGAAACATGATATTGCCATTGACATTTTCATTAACACAGTTTATCTCCAACCACGTGCATAAGATGCTTATGTTGCACCCGCACCATTCGGATTAGCCATATGCTGTTTGAAAGTTTCAGCTCAGCTTCATAGGCGAATAAAGCGGCTGTCGGCGCAACCAAGCAGCTTAGGTCACGACTCATCAACGTATCTGCAAACTGAAACTTCACTGTAATGAGTATCCCCTTATATAATCAAACGAAAGGTAAGCCTAAAATCAGTAAGGAACGAATGTATATCCCCGAACGCCTGCATCTGGTGGCCACCCTATCAACCAAGAGTCCTCTAGAAAATCCCCTCTGTCACTCCCGTTCCTATGAACGGAATACACATGGTCTGTATCCTTTGCGCTTAATGCCCCGCGCGCTCTATTTCTCCCTTGTAACTGTCCTTCTGCATATCCAAGGTCATGAACTTGACGTCCAGGCTCAAGAGGCCCTTTGTGACATAGTACCCGGCGTAGTTGCTGTAGACATCCGCCGTCTTCTGGTCAAAGCCATCCCGTTCCTTTCCCTTATCTACGATGACGTCATTCACGTTGAGGTACTTCTCGATCTGGGCGTCCTTTCCGGTGATGTCCTTGACGATGTTCTTAAACTCTTTAAAGGCGTCGGGGTTCTCGTACGTGTCCTCGTGGATCTTGTGGTCGTCGTCGACTTTGACCTTGGCGTAGAGCCACACCTTGGGGCTCTTGAGCTTGTCGTCCTTGTGGGCGTTCCACTCGCGCTGGAGCTCGGTCTTGGCCTTCTGTTGTCCCACATCGCCGCAGGTGTAGTGGCCGACGACGGCGCCCTTGTTGGTGCCGATAATGACGCCGAAGCATTGGTTGTACCCGACGGAGCTGACGGACTTCTGCCCCTTCTGCGAGAAGTCCACGAACTTAGTCTGGTCCTGGCGAATCTTAACGTCGGCGCCGTCGACCTTGGTCTTGAAACTCTTGAGTGCACTGGTATCCTTTCGAGCTACCAGGGCCGAGCCTTCAACAGTGTTGCTGGTGGTCAAGTTAGCGCCGCGATTGACTACACAGCGTCCTCGATGTTGCGAGCACCAAGAAGAGAATTCTCACCCTATTGGCTGCGGTGCTGCGAGACAGAGGTTGATGGCAGAAGGAGCCAGAAGAAGGGCAGCTAGAAATCGGCCGAAGCTCTGAGTCGAGAGGAGCTGCATAATGATGTTGTGGGTCTAAGTTGGAGAAGCCGATGGCTGATTTTATGCTGATTTCGTAATAGTCAAAGCGAAGCTGTTGTCGAAGCCGAGGTGTTTGGGAAGGTGTGTTTGGAGGGTGTGTTTGCTGGTTGAATCATGAGCAACAGAGAGACAGACATGATGAGGCTTTATATGCAGCAACTGAGCACCCATAACGTCATTTCATTAACGATTGCTCCTATCCCGCCCGCTTACTATGCGACTTACTATGCGATGAAGCATTTTGTGGCTTACATTCTTCAAGGGTTCCTACATATACGAAGTTTGCTACACTGCGCATGTTTGATCTAAGGATAATCTATTTTTTAGAAGATAATAGAGAAATATAACACCAGTAGCTAAATATGACACCTGAGCCACAAATGGCGGCGAAACATCACGCCAATGTGACAAGATCGGCATTATGCCAAGAGTCTTACGTGAGGCTGAAAAGAGGATGCCTAGTTATTCTGGGACGCGAAAGGAGCATACGTAGTACAGCCTCATGCAGACTTCGTATAGTGGTCAAACTAGGCGCTTAGGGAGCTTTTTTTTAGAAGCCAAAATAACACAAGCGCCACCTGTACCTTAATTTCAATTTATGTTTAGCTAGTACTGAGAATTCCGTTCGGCTCTTCTCGTCAGTCTCTTACTTCAACCTGTGCGTCACAACGGCCTAGGTAGACCAGCCAGACGTCGCTCTGCGCCGCACACGAAGATTTCAACGATTTCCGGGGAAAGGGTGGCCTCAAAACGCCCTCCTGGAGGACTGCTTGCTACACCTGGAGTCACCGACGAGCGACCGTCATGATAATGAACACGATGATAAAATGGGCGACTTCGTGGTCGATGCAGGAGACGAGGATACCCGTATGCACGTCAATACGGCTGCGCTTCGGATGGCTCGAGCGACAAGGAAGCTGGCATGGAAGACATTTTTGACGAAGAGTCAAGAGCAGAGAGGGCTGTTAGCTTGGCGGATCGTCGATTACTCGGCCCCTTTCAGGCGTGGAGATGGCACGTCACCGAGTACCGTCCTCGGAACTAGAAGCGACGGGGCGGCGATCTGCAACAAAACCCACACGCTAGGTGCCGTTTCTAACGAGCTAGGACAACATGTGTGGCACATTGGTCCAACCGTCCAGAAGCGTTGACTGGCCTATAGTCCAGTATAAATGCAATTAACACCTATTGGTGTTTGCAGTTGATACGTTCCCAGCCCGGATGCGATGCGTTTATCTAAGTTAATGCCCGGTGCCAAGAGAGTGAGGGATCTATATTTTGTTATTTCATCGGTTGGTTGGTTCCCAGTCGAAACCCATCTGTTCTGTGTTGGTTGTGCATATCCCTGTCCTTGCCCCCTCCCCAACGATGCAAGGGATAGTCGCATAGGCACGTCGACATCCTTTCCCGGTCACTGTGGCTTGCTGCACTAAATTGAACTCACCACCAACTACACTCTACAAGAGTAACTGATTCCAGCAGCAAAACTCTATGGATTCGCAGTTCGACGCGTTTGTGGGCAGCATTGGGCTGTCTCGTACCAATGCCGAAGTTCTCAAGACTAGCTATGAGAGCAATCCGGCCGACAAGCTCGGTGCTGATTGCCTAGCAACCCAACTCGCGCTCGGAGAGGATGCCGTCGACACGGCCCCTTTGAATCAGACCGTTGTCGAAGCGAACTGGTTAGCTCATGATTACCCCCACGACCAAGCTAGCCTTGAGGGAACACAGATCTGACATCACATCCACCGTATAGGTCGCAAGCTAATGTGGCGAAGCCGTACTGCGTAATGAAACCGGCCAGTGCCCACGCTGTATCCATCACGATCAAAGTTCTATCCTTCTTCCAGGTCAAGTTTGCAGTCCGCAGCGGAGGGCACTGGCCGAATCTAGGCTTCTCCAGTGTCGGAGACGGTGGTATTCTGCTGGACCTTTCGAAACTGGATCGAATGGGCCTCCATGAAGACAAGACGATGGTGAGCGTTGGACCCGGCCAACGCTGGGGCAATGTCTTCTCATTCCTGGACCCCTACGGACTATCTATCATCGGAGGCCGCATCCCTAACGTTGGCGTCGGGGGTCTCATTCTGGCTGGTGAGTATTGAAACCGGTACGCCACGTCATGCCCAAGTTCATTCGGCTGGAGATACTCATACAGGGGGCCTGCATCATTTCCCGGCAAAGTATGGCCTTGCTGCCGACAATGTCCACAATTTTGAGGTATTCCGCTCCGCCGGCCATCGAAATCATTACTTTGCCTTCTCTCTTCTAACTCATCACCTTAAGTTGTCCTATCGAATGGTACTATCACGAATGCCAATGCCAAGTTAAACACCGATCTTTTCTGGGCTCTGAAGAGTGGAGGCCCCAACTTTGGCGTGGTGACCCGGTTCGACCTGTATACCGTGCCGACCAGCAACATCTGGCTCCGCCTCACCGCGCATGCATTGGATCAGGCCAACGACATCTTCGACGTCTTCGCGGAATGGCAAAAGGGCGGTGGTGCATCCGATAGCCGAGCTACGGTGATCACTGGCATAACGCTAGACAGCATCGTGCTCGGCCTGGCGTACGACCAGGAGGAGGGCGAATTATCCGCCACCGCACCACCGCCCGCGGCGTCGTTCGCCCCGCCCTCCAGCCTGCCGTGCCTGCAGACGCTGGCGGACGGGGTCGAGACCTCCCTCGTGGCCCTGATGGACCAGATGGGCGCGGCCACGACCGGCGCGGCCTCCGCGCGGCGGCACGACTACCGCGCCGCCAGCTCCCGCGTCGATGCGCAGTTGTACAAGGACGTCTACGCTTTCTGGTGCCCGCATGCGCTGGCTGCGCGGGAGGCGACGGGAGCTAAGCAGACGTTTGTGCTGCAACCGATCCCAAAGGGCGTGGCGCGGCAGGGCGCGGCCAAGGGGGAAATTGTATGGGGATCCCTGAGGAGGACCATCAATGTAAGTTTTCCCTCTCCTCCTTTCCCCAGGGCGAACGAGAGAATTTTGGGTTTGAGAACGAGAACCTCCATCAAGACGTTCTAGAACAGGCTGCCAATGCTATTCCTGCGCCTTTTTAGGGTGGACAACCTTGGTGGACTGGAAAGCTGCAGCCCATGACGCAGAGGTGCGGGCCGTGGCCGTCGACACGACCCGGCAGTGGGAGAAGCTGGGCCTAAAGCGCAGCCTGCATCTACCGTTCCTCTACCAGGGCGATTCTTCCCGAGATCAGAACCCGCTGGCGAGCTACGGCGCAGAGAACGTCGAGAAGCTGAAACAGATCGCTCTCAAGTACGACAAGACGCAGTTCTTCCAGAACTTGCAGAATGGTGGCTTCTTATTGACCAAGGTCGAACCTTTACTGGCAATGGATGTGGACGCGACAAACAGGGGATGGGGCTACATACCAATCTCTCGGTCTCGAGTCAAGTTATGAGACGGCCGCCGTGTATTTTTTGTAAATCACATGATGCAATGTTCTGCAACTGTCAGGCTTTCAATAAGTTGCCCTAAGTGTAGCAGAAAAGGTGCAAGGTTAGACAAGGGGTGGGCTCACGATGCGCCGTTCTGGCTGTGGGTCATTTTCGGGAGCAGAGATGAAGTAGCCTGGGAACACTACTCTACCTCCGTCCGATCAAGGGCCGTGACATAAAATCTCTCCAGGTTGCCGTCAGCCCTTCTTCAGCCATAGTACCCTTCCTCTTCTACCCAGCCCTCTCCACGCCCTTGGAGGAAGTCAAGAGTAGATCCTGGAAGGTCGCCGGCTATTTCGCAGAGCCACCAGAACTTCCATAAGAGAACACCCATCCGTGCGTGTAGAGTGGAGTTGTGGTCATGGCCAGCAGCATGCAATATCAGAGCGATACCCATTCCGTCTAGTTTCCAATACCGAGTAGCACCAGTATCCTCGCTGTCCATTAACGGCTCTTCTAGTTTACCATTTTCAAGGGTGCATCCGATGAGAAGCGACCTCGGCTTGCCATATTTGGGATGGTTTCTGGTCCATTCGAGGCGGGCAGAGTACTGCCAGGCATTAGCCGGCGTCAGTTCTCTCAGCATGACAGACTCGTACCTTTCATCTAGCAACGTAGGTTGCGGCCAAAATTGAGCAAGGGTCCAGATGTCGTGTCGTTACTTTCCAACGCCGTCGCAAAATCGTTCAAGGTGATGGTCCGCCCCTCAAACCGAACAAGCAACGAATCTATGACCTTGTGCTAGCTTGGTACAAGTTTGGCACGTACCCCATAGTCCTCAACTTTGCCAACTTGATGCTTTCGCTGTGTCAAATACTTCCAGTGGGTCAAGGCTTCACTGGGCAGTCTCATGGCCGAGTTAGCTCGCCACGCTTTCCAGTCGGGACAGTCCTTACTCTGAAAGATGAGTTGGCTGGCGATAGGGTATTTCGTTACCAAAGCGGCTCCGAGCTGGTCTTTTAGCTCCTCCAGAGTGTATGCCCTGTCCCCCATGTGAGAAGGTGAAGATTTTCCGAGCTTGAGATCGTAAATCTGCATGATGCCGTAGACCCTGTCATTCTGGTTCTGCGGTCGTACCGTCCGGTGCTGTGATGCAACGAGGAGAGCGAAAGGATTCCCTAGATCCGGCCGTCCCGCCTGTAGATAGTACGCTGGGTTTTGCCCCTGAACCGCTTCCAGAAAGCCAACCTTTTCACGCAACGTTTGCTTGAAGTCTTCTGCCTCTGGCCAGTTCTGGCGATGTGTGTAATTACAAGATGTTGCATACGACGTTCCAGAGTAGACTGATGTCCATCAGCCGAAGTACTCGCTTACCACGCCCCTGAGCATCCTTTATCCAGATTTGCCCGGCTCCTCTGGAGAAGATGGAAGTGTTCGGGCAGAGAAATGCCACCAGTCCGCTAACTGTGCATGGGAGAAGCCATGAAGCCACACGAAGACTTGTGTGGCTCCTCCAAAAATGACGGCTTAGCGGCCAATTTCATCGAAATATTCCGGAAGCCTTTCACCTGTACTGTCCATAGCCTGATTAATGCAGGCAATGTCCAGCCAGACAAATTCAACATCCCCCTCGACCGCTGCAGCAACGAATTTTGCGAGGTCTTCGGGCGTGAATCTATCCCGCATTCTGGGCACAAAATCGCTCCATGTGATGCCGTGGACTGGAAGGTAGCTTGCTGTTTTGTGCCCAGTCCCGCCATACTCGTAAGCGTAGCGGCCCCCCGTGTAAGTGATGGCATTATATCTAGGCTGTACTCTTTGCTGGTATCCGTTGACGTCTTCCCAGCTGTATATATTGCCGGATTGCCACGTACAGGACGTCATGGAGCCGACGTGCAGTAAGCGGCGGGGCCAGCCGCCCAGAGGGTCCTTGCTGTTGCTCATGTCTCCGCTGCGATAAGAATGGCACTTCACTATATTTTGGATATATGTGAAGTCTCAACTTTGGACTAGCTGAAGGTGGGCCAAATTGACGATGGGGTGCGGATCATGGCATGGGAGAATCCAATCTGGATGAGACTCCTAGGAAGTAAGGCTTCAAAGCTTACCACCTGCAAGCTTACTGCTGACCAGTGGTGAAACACAGTGTCGAACTCACAGGCAACAGCCTCGTACGTAATACTGCATCGTCCGACACGTATAGTCATGTATCACAAAGCCATAGGGGCAACAGAGTTGGGTAAACAGACGACTGTTGGGAGCACGAAGATAGACTATGCAATGGTCTTGGGCCTCGTGGAGAACGATTTACTCTGCTGATAGTGCAGGTCCCGGAAGATAAGGGAAGCTGTCGTGCATGAGGTTGGTCATCTGTACGACCCGATTAGGAATTGATTAGCTGATTCCGGATGCAAAGGGCGGGCGATCTCAAAGCTTTGCGCCTCTCGCATCATTTTGGCCTATCATTTTTCCTCCTTTTCATGGCGAGTCTGCATTAGCGTTGGCGGCACACAACTTCTAAGAAAGTTCTTTGGCGAAGCTTGTGTCACAGCAAGCCATGCCACGCCACATGCATGTCTCCCAAGTCGTCGCTGCGCATGTAGATTCTGACCATTGATGAATCCATGCTTTCCCTCTCCGTAGATAAGATAACATGCCTAAATCATTTGAATCTCATCCGAATTTGATTGATATACACCGACGCAATTGAGTATTGCGATGAGGTGCTCATCATTCAGGCCAAGACAAAGTTGTGTATTTGCAATTGCAGCAGCTACGATTACGTGGAGGTTGTTTGTTTTGATTACTTATCAGATTCTCATTGCGACCTCTTTGGCGTACTTACCTACTTACTTAATTTATGACCGAGTGGCAATAACGACGTACCTTTGACTCACTGAAAGTCCGGCCAAGGCAGGCCCCTCCAACCAACAATCCTTCATGTCTCAAATCTGACTGCTTGAGCGAGCGCATTTATTGGGCGTCACTGGACTTCAATCTATCACCACAATATCACTCATCAGAGGTGTCATCCTCGTCCGCTTACACACAAGACGCGCAGACAACCCGTCAAGATGGTTTCGGCCACCGCAACCAATCCACATCTGGACATTGACGTCTCGACCATTCCTGGTACCGTCCATCTCGTCGACTTGGAGCACATCCTAGCTGCCCGCCATGCCCCCGACCAGGAGGACATCGTTCTCGTGCCCACGCCTTCGACAGACTCTGACGATCCCCTGAACTGGTCCGAATCGCGCAAGCACCTGGCCTTGACATGCGCCCTACTGTGAGTCCACCAGCGACATCTTCTCCCGATTTGTATCATGCGAAACTGATCATGTGCCAAGATACACATGGTTCAATGGCATGGCCCTGTCCGTCGTCTATTCCGTCCTGGTCCCGCTGTCTCAGGCCCTGGATGTGGCCGAAAACGACCTGAATTCTGGAACGGGTTATATGTTCTTGCTCTTGGGATGGAGCCTATTGTTCTGGCAGCCCTTTGCCCTGCAGTACGGCAAGCGCTTCACCTATCTCGTCTCCCTCGCCGGCCTACTCGGCGTGACAGTCTGGGGCCCTTTCGCTCATGGAAACGGCCAGTGGATCGCCAAGAGCCTTCTTACGGGTTTCTTTGGCTCGCCCATTGAGGCCCTTCCCGAGACCACCATCGCCGATCTCTTCTTCGCCCACGAAAGAGCCACCTACATGGGCTGGTATGCCTTCACGCTGGCAGGAAGCAATTACTTTGCGCCCCTCATCTGCGGCTTCATCAATGACGGCATGGGATACAAATGGGTCTTCTACTTCCCGGCCATCTTCTGCGGCGTCACCTGGCTCTTCATGTTCTTCTTCATGGAGGAGACAAATTACGACAGGCGCACGGTTGGTATTGTGACGAGCACACCCCTGGATCGAAGCGATGAGGATAGCAAGACGGTGAGGCCCGTGTCGCCTCGCACTGTCGCTGTTCCAGAACATGCTATACGCCCCATCGGACCTAGCAAGAAGACATTCGTCCAGAAGATGTCTCTCTTGGACAGACCAAGACGGTTCATGATGCATTACCGGGCTTGGCAGTCTCTCAAACTCCTTTCGTGGCCAGTCGTGTTCTACTCGGGCTTCAGCTATGGAACATATGTCATCTACTTTAACATTCTCAACGCGACGGCTTCTATCATACTGGGTGGCCCCCCGTACAGCTTTTCTCCCTCCATGGTTGGACTCACTTACGTTTCCCCCATAATTGGAACGATTGCTGCGTGAGTCCCACCTGATACCTGTCCCCAGCTTCACGAGCATGCTAACGGAAAGTAGTTCTGTGTTTACCGGTCTCTTCTCGGACCGATTTGTGATTCGTCTCGCTCGGAAGAACAACGGCATATCAGAACCAGAACATCGATTATGGATCTTTGCCATCTCGGCTCTCGTCGTCCCTTTCTCTTTCATCCTGTGGGGTGTCGGGGCAGCCCACCAGATCCACTGGTTCGGCCTGGTGTTCGCCATGGGGACTCCCCTATGCTAGCACCACGGGCGTGACCCTTTCCGTGTCCTATCTCATCGACACCTACCGAGATATCAGCGGCGATGCCTTAACCACCTGCATACTGGTCCGGAACACCATGAGTTTCGCCATTGGCTACGGCATCACGCCGTGGCTGCACAACCTTGGCCTGCAAAACTGCTTTATCAGTATCGCTTTCATAGGGTTGGCCATCTGCTGTGCGTTCTTGATCATGATCATCTGGGGCAAGACGTTCCGCGAGAAGAAGCGGGTCCAGTACTGGGACGAGGTCAAGTCTCGCGTTGAGCTGGGACTGATACACTGACCAAGTGAACGCGTAATGATAGGTAACGGCTGGAATTGATGAGTGCCTAGGCAAACCGTATATCGAAGTTTTCAATCATAGGAAGGGGGTTTTATATTAAGTAACCTGGTAGTAGACTAGCTGGCAGACTTGTAGATAAGTCTAAGAGATGTATCAACGTCGTTATTTTAAAACACTAGGGCATATATGCAAATTGCTTCAGGCTGGTCTATTGCTATTATTCCTCAATGATACTCACCCAAGATGCCCCAGAAACGGGGTGATGGTTATAATTAGCAATATCGTCTATTAGTTAAGTTTCTATGCTTTTATATTATATTACTCCAAGTGTTAGGATGGACTGTGACAGATCCCGTAATCTTCCAAGTCGAGTTTCCCATTAAGAAGTATTTACTAGAGGGTGTGTTAGCTTTCATCGAAGGCGAGTCGAGTCATCTTGGAAAACCCAGTGAAATAAAGTGGTGGGGGGACTTACCACCTCGATCCATCTCGCCATCCACTTGTCGACAGCCGCCTTTGCCTCATCAACAAGGCCGAGCTCTGTTTACAAATATGATTAGGGGCGTATAGCAACCGGATTGGACAGGATGGGAACTTACCGAGAAGCAGCTGGACAGCACCTCGGACACCAGACTCTAGTGCCGACGCGATCCAAGCGTGCGTGTACGAAGTTTGCTCGCCGACAAAGATCATCTTCAGGCGTCATTTGGTTAGTACCATCTGAACGTTTGGGGGGATGGATGAATGACTCACGTTGCTGTAGGTCTTAAAGTACTCGGGGATGTAGAGCTGGTGCTGCCCGATGGTGGGCGAGGCCCAGGCGCCGCCCTCGTAGGGGTCCAGGTACCAGCAGCGGCGGTTGTAGTTGCCCGTGTACTGCTCGCGCGCAACCTCGCCGTGGATCTCGATCATGGCGTCGACCATGTACTGGACGTGCTCCTCTTCGGTCCAGGACAGCCAGCGGATGGCCCAATCACCGCTCGCGTAGGATGCGAGAATAGACGCAGGGCCGGTCGAGTTGATGTTGTAGCTCGGGTAGCAGACGGAGCCAATGCCGGGGATGTCGGTCGTGGTGCTGCAGCTGCCGTAGATGGGGCCCGAGGGGAGGTGCTCCCAGAAGCGGGTCTTGTACTCGAGTGCGACTTTGCAGGCCGACTCCATGGGGACGTTGTTGATGGCATTTTTGATGGTGGTGGGCAGCACTGAATTTTCATCATAGTGTCAGAACATTCACGTGCATCAATGGGAAGAGAAGTAATGCCACGCTAAACGAATAGGGGGCTAGAAAACAGGGAAAGGGGAGGAACCTACTGGGGAGGCGCCAGAGCTTCACCTTGGAGAAGGGCATGGCGATGACGGCGTAGTCGAAGGTGGCATTCTGGTACGTGCCGTTGATGCTGCTCTGCTGCTTCCACGAGAGCCGGACGCGCTGCTCCTCGTCGAGGTACTCGACCTTGTCGACGTGCGCGTCCATGGTCGTGATGTTGTCCACCAGCGGGTGGAAGGACAGGGCAGCCGGCTCAGGCCGCCGTCGATGGTGGACCAGGTAGACGCCGAGAAGTAGACGTTGTCGTATAGCTATACAGCGTGTGCAATTTCCGAATTAGTAAGAAAAGAAGCCTTGGTTACCGTGCGATATTTCGCGACTCTGCTGAGGATTAGGGGTAAAAGTTGACTTACGGTGTGCCAGAAAGAGCTGTCGGAGGAGCTACCGACTACGATGTCGGTTTGGTTCAGCGTCGCGTTCAGGTAGTTGACCATGTAGGCGAACTCGGACCAGACATCACCGCCCTTACCGCCAAGGCCGTTGCCTATAATAATCAAAAGATTTATTAGCATACTGTTTCTTCTTGTTTTCTTTCATATAACTGCACAATGTATTATTCTCGTTGATGTAGATGTAGTAGTACGTACGAATGAAGTCGCTGTGAGCCTTGTGCATGTTGGTAGCGATCTCGATCATCATGGTCTCATTGGACGTGATCTTAGTGATGGCGTCCTGCATCCCCTGCGTGGCCGCGTCGAGTTCCGGCGCGGGCGCTGCGAGCGAGGCGTTCTGCTTGATCTGGGCCAGCGTGGGCGGCATGCCCGTGTCCGGCAGCCGGAAGCCGTCGTTGTACGACAGGCCGTTGGGGCTGGCCTGGTACCAGGGGATGAAGTCGACGCTGAGGTTGCGGTCGTGGCCGTTCAGTGTGTTCATCTCGTCGGCCAGCTGGAAGACGAGCTGGTGGTCCGTCACGTTGTACGTTCTCGTTGGCCACGCTGATGGTCTTGGGGAACCGCATGGGGCCCATCTCCTGGTAGGAGTAGTCGAAGGGCCCGCCCAGAGGTACTCGGTGTGCACACGCCCGCCGAGCCGCTGCGAGGCCTCGAGGATCCGCAGGTTGCTGAGACCCGATTGGCTGAGGACTAGGTACGTCATCAAACCCGCCATGCCGCCGCCCACGATGGCGACCTCCTTGGCCTTGGCGGCCTCGGCGTCGGCGGCGCTGATCTCCTTGTTCTCGAGCAGCTTGACGCCGTCGAACCAGGGGCCCCAAGTGTCGATGCCCACCTCCTGGGTCATCGTAACGCCGGCGCGTTTCCGGAGGTCCCGCTTCTTCATGACGTTGAAGCGTTGCGGCTCGCTGCGGCCGACCAGCACACCCTCGCTGTTCCAGGCCGAGAGGCAGCCGCCCGACTCGGCGTCCTTGGGCATCAGCCACACCAGTCGGGACTCCGAATTGCTGCTGCTGCGAGCCACGGTGTGGTGGGCATCGCGTCGCTCGTGGGTGCCGGCGCAGTGCCGGCCGTAGGTGTAGGTCAGCTCCCCTCCGACGGGCTCGTTGAAGGTGACGTGGACGTTGGCGACCCGCGAGTCGAGCTCGGTGCGGGTCTCGAGGTGCACGGGCAGCGGTGCGTACGGGGCGCAGGCCGCGCTGCCGACGAGCAGCGATGCGGCGAGAGAGTACCTCATCGCGGTGGTGGCAGGATGGGAATGGATGGTGGGCGAGGAAGAGAGAAGAGACAACGCCGGACCAAGTCACAGAGTGAGTATATTTACCTGTGTCACGAACACGTTCCCATTTTAACTCCTCATCCTGTAGCTGCGCTTCACGTCGGCTTTATACCTCATTAAGTGACTTGGCGGAGCGCTGACAAACGGTTTGTCACAAACCGGCGGCGAAGACCGGCTATAGGACGGGTCCGCTATGGATCCAACTGCATAGAAGATAGAAGCATGCATGCAGGTGTCGTATCTCTGTCCGCGGTTTTTCATACCGTACCGTACGTAACGTGGGGTCTGGGAGGGGGAGGTAGCTTCGAGTCGTGTATCGTGTGTTACTTATCTGAAAGTAGGGGAGCGGCGGCATCGGACCGTCATCTATTGGCCGGTGATACCGCTACCCGGGCCCCGAGATGTACCGTGATAGAGAAGGGGGGCGTTGCCACCTTTCCCAAAGAGGTAGGTTCAGCAGTTGCCATCATGATATGCGAATGTTTGCTGGGCTGACCGCAGTTGGAAGTGAACTAATACTGCACAATCAGAAGGAGATATAAGCAAGAATGTAACCAAGTACTTTTACGAAGTCTGCCGTGACGACTCCGTGTCCGATCCCAAGAGTCTAGTCGTTCAAACTCGTGCGTATCTTTCGGATTCTCTGTTTTCTGTTTTTTTTCTTTGCGGCCGAAAGATTCTATGCCGTGATCGCTATAATCCCGCTGGCTCCGCTTATCCGACCCGTGTTCGATGTCCAGGGTAGCATGCATATGCCCATCTATTGGATGGGGCCTCCTTATCTTATCCCCCCTACCACGCCCTGCTGCTTATCAGCTTGCAAGGTAGTAAAGCCCAACGCCATGAAAAACCGCCCAACTGCCATCGGTGCCCTCCGTATGACATTTGTGACCAACCGCCCGGTTTCGGGCTGATCCTTGCCCAGTACATGTGGATAAACATGCACGCCTTCTGATAAGTAATAAGCGGTCTGTCATTGGCGGGGCCCGGGATACCGTGGGATAGATAACCACCCTGATCCCCGGGATCAGTATAAAGACAGTAAAATGCTTAAGTAACCCAATGTTGCAATACCATGGGTGCTGGTGGGACGGACCTGCAATTGGGAAGGGAATCCACGCTTGCAGCGATTAGGAAGTGATAGCTGATAGACCGTCGAAGGCCTCGAGTGTATAGCATTACGAAAAGGTATTTATTATGAGAATTGGTTGCTAAAAACATCCATGAATTCTAAGGATCAGGAATCGTGGGCACAACAGCCATCGGGACCATCGGCCGGCGCTTGGCAGCAAAGCTTGGTTTGCTTGGAATGTAAGACGGGAGTTCGGGAATCGAACAATGATTAGACGAATCCCCTAATCGGCACCCATGTCTTCGGGAAGCAAACAAGGCAAGGGGTGGATCACCAGCAAGACGCCAAACAAGCCTCGAGGCCATGCATTAGGTCGAACCGGTTCGAGCCCTCTGGCGCATGAACCTGACCTCGTGGAAATTAGTACAGTATCAAGTCACCTAACCCAGCTGACAGAATGGCCCAATGATACTTCAGAAAGATCACCTGCGGATTAACAGTGGGCTGCAGCTAGCCCTCGGGGATGGGGTTTATCGACTACTCTTGCAGAATCAAGGGGCAACCTACCAACTCTGCCAGCACGGGTGGCCAAGGATAGTAACAGTAGCCTATTTTGGTACACACATCAGTAACGCGCTGGGGTCCTAGCAATAGTCACCAGGTCACAGTAACAGAAAGCCGAGTTACGGACACCAGGTAGGCATGATTGCTCATTATTCATTTTATTGTACTCATGATCTATCAACAAAGGTCGCGGGATATATAGTATCGATGCCCAGCCAAGATATATAAAAAGATTCGCCACAGCCGAGATGATCGGCTTTAAACACCTGTAGAATGCAACCGACTTGCTAAATCAAACCCAGAGTCAAGATATAATTACTCCCCTCTATGTCATCAACGCAATATGCTTGAGCTCCCTGTGCAACACAAAGTTCGGTTAGTTGCCGATTCCAAATGTACGAGTTCGGCGGTGGATGAGATAAAACTTACTCTTGCACCTGCTGTCCGACCTTCATGTCGTGGTAGGCGACCTCCTCGCCCTCGTCCTTGCCGAGGTTGAACTGCTCGGCGCGGATGCGGCGGGCGCGGTCGGCGAGGACCGGGTTGGGCGCGAGGTCGTAGTCGGACGAGAGATGACAAAAGAAGGTGGACGAGATGCGGACGAGCGGGCGGTCCGGGAATTCTCGTTTGCGGCGCTCGATGACGTTCAGCGTCGCCTGAGTCACGCCGACCTCGTGGTAGCCGGCCTTGATGAGGCCGCCCGTCAGGTGCTCGATCTGCTTGCCCGCCTGCACGAGCAGGTAGTTGCCCTCCGGGATCTTGACGGGGATGCGCTTGCCCGTGTTGCGGGCCCAGATGTGCAGGCCCGGGTAGCGCGAGCGGCCGTGGATGGTCAGGAAGTTGAGGTCCGTGTGGAAGCCGGCCAGGATGCTGTCCTTCTTGCCGTACTTGGACAGGTCCGATGCGGTCGGGGCCAGCAAGTGAGGGCTGAGGAGGGGTTAGTCAAGGGGATTCCTCTAAACGTGAGGGGGGACGGGCGTCGCCAAAACATACCCGTACTTGGTTGCGTCCATGAACGCCTCGGCCGGCAGTCCCAAGCCGACCGCTGCCATACCTGCTAACGAGGTGACGCTGCAGATACCAGTTAGCTCGTTTGCTTTCGCCCCCTAGGCAGGAAAGTAAACTTACGCGTTCTTCATCGAGGTTCCCCACTGGTCCATGGTCGGCGCCCACCGGTCCTTGATATGCGGCGCATCGGGCGTGATGTTCTCGGCATTGAGGGAAAGGGAACTGGGTCTCGTAAGGCGGCGCGTCCATCATGCGCCAGAAGAAGCGGCACTTGGGGTCGGGCTCGTGGGCGCCAATGTCCAGCGGCCGCTCGGCCGGGTCGAGGCGCTCGATGACCTGCAGACACGGCTCGTCGACGGCGCACTTGGGCTTCTCGGTGTTCTCGAGCGTGACGCCGATCTGGTAGCCCAGCTCGGGCCGCTCGTCGCGGCGCAGGTCCTCGGCGGGCTGCGCGAAGTAGTCCTCGAGCAGGTCCAGGAAGGTCGTGTTGTCCGCCTCGGACACGCGCGAGTCGTGCAGTACCAGGGCGCCGTACGTGATGAGCGCGTTGGCGGCCTTTTGGCATTCGGCCACCACCTCGGGCGCGTCGCGCGGCCGCTGCAGGAAGACGTCCAGGTCCACGATGGGCAGGTTCATCGACAGCTCCGCCGGCAACACGGGTGTGGTCGGCTGCTTCTCGGCCACCGGCTGCTGGGCCGCCGCGACCATGGTTTCGGGTTGGATGGCCATGATGCTGTGATTGATGGTGGTGGTGCTTCCTTTGGACATGCTGGGCAGGGAAAAGGCCTAGGAAATGTTGCCTAGCTCTGCCTCTCAGATATATTATATATTTCTTCGGGTGTTGGCACGAGATCACGGGGTTTCTCCTCGAAATGAATTTTCACCCCTAAAGCAGCTGCATGCGCGACAACCACACGCGCACACACACAGGCATGTGAACTTCAGGATTTTGGCCGGGCGTCGATCAGGTGCCGCAATCGGTTTGACTGAGTTTGACCCATTCTGGCTGGGGTGGAGTGTGGCCAAAGCCGCCGTAGTCCGCCGGTGACTCCAATTTCAGGGTCTTCAGGGTCCGCCCAACACCCCTCAGCGCCGGTCTAAGACGGACTCCGTACTCTTGGCCTCCACAGCTTCTGCCCAGTCCTCCCCTCGAAATCTGCAGCTTTTGGCGAGCCCGTTTCACTCCCACGGTATCTGGTTGGCTGCTTCCCCCCCCCGTCTCGTCGTCTGCCCCTGCATCTGCAACCCCCGGAAAGCCCGTCGACCGTTACAGCAGCGCGGGCTGCCAAAGCCTGCAGAGCGTCCAGCCCGCCGGCTCCTTCCTAGGGCAGGGCAGTATTTGTCAACCCGACAAAACCCAGTTCCCCGGTCTTGTCAAGATTTTGCAGGCCGGGGCATCTCCGCTGAAAAACTAGTACGAAGATGGGCTGATGGGAGGGATCCCTTTTGAGCCTTTTGCTGGGTTTGCCAATCTGATAGTCAACATAAAAGATTCGACGTCGACCCGCAACTGCAAGACCTTCCGTCCGCGATACCGGCCTTGATTGGTAGACAGCGTACCGGGCCCATGGCCAGCTTGCCAGTCAGACGGCTGTCCACGGTTGCACTCTTACCCCGGCTGCGACTAACCCTTTATACGGGAAGGTGCAGATCCGGTTCCATCGAGTCTCCATTCCATTGTTTCTCCCTCTCGAACCGTAAATAGCATCATGTGCTTCTGCGGCGTGGTGAAGTGATCACGTCCGTAGCCGGCTTATCCACACCAGATCGATTCGGCAATCAGTGCGTCTTTTCGAGTCCTATTCTTGGGTTTGTTACATCGGCTTTGTTGTCGAGGATCTCGAGATGTCATGCAATTCCGAGACTGCATATCACTGATCTTTCGGTTCAACGGTAACCATTCCGTGGAGGCCTCCTTCCTTTCTTTCCATGTTCTTCGCCAAATTCGAGTCGATGCCAGGTCAGTTGCCTTCTGGCGGAATATGTGTCCTCTCTTACTTAGCCATGGCAGCCTGACTGGAGGAATACGTCTGGCCTTGAGGATTCATTGTCTCCTTTGATAAATAGCGTGTGTTCTCTGGGCGGCTTATATCGTCGGGGTTAATTCCAGAGAGAAATCTTGCAGCAACTGGATTAACCCTGGATAGAGTACTACGAGTTTGGTCAGCATGATACAAGACTGTCCCAGCGTAACCTATTTTTTCTGAAATATGTCTGGTGTGCTGTGAGGTGCCGTTGGGCTAAGCATCTGGATTAGATAGAGATGCAAGTCCCTCCCCGCGAAGCAGTCGTGTACTTATACACACTTATATAAAATTAACCGTTTTCGATCAGCAAGAAATTGACTGTGTGTGCCAGGACAACGAAAACAATATTTCTATACGGGGGTTTGCTTAACTGAACCTGAAGAAAACCACAACATTGAACTACCCCCCTAGGTACTCCTGGCCTCCCAGCTCTTACCTGCAAGAACGTAATTTTAGTCTAGTCATCGTATCATAAACACTTCCAATATCAAAATACGGGCTAGTCTGAAATATAGACCTCGCTAGAGAGTATCTTGCAAGCAAAGTCTTGGATTTGGCCAGAGTATAGAACGCAATGTGTGGCTTGTGCCGCGTGTTTAGCTGTGGCGTTGATTAGATAAAGTGTTGATCGGCCTTCGGCAATAACCTGACTTCTGTTTCCCAGCCACCGCCACTAGAGAAAGTGGGAGTGCACGGTTCACTCAACACATGACACGAGAGTGGGCGTAACATAAACATGAACATGGGCCAGCCAGGCCAGGCACGACGCAAGCGGCAACACAACCCAGTCAAAGTCCAGTGGCAGTCCAGCAGTTCGTCCATCCCCGAATCCACCCCGTGGCCAGAAGAGCCAGGACGCTTTCAATCATCGCATCGCATCGCATTTCATTCATTGTTTCAATCTCATCCCTCCACGAGCCAAGAACGCCGCGCCCCCATTGTCCCCACGGACTCGGAATTAATTGAAGGATCGCCTTGTTTATTTTTGTTGTATTTTTCTCTTCCAATCAAGTCCACATCCGCCGCTCATGTCCGCTGTTGGTTCTGCGCAACCAAGTGCCCTTCCATGACCACATGGCTGCCAATCCCAAGCGCTGAACAGCAAACCAACCCCCAGCACAGGCGGCTTCACTCTCTCCCACCAACCCCGGCATCCAAAGATGCACACAAATCCGCCGCAGAAGTGTCGATGGCTAGGCCGGAGCAGAAGCCCCAGCCCAATGGGAAGCGTAAGCCCGCAGCAAAGTCCCAGGGTGTCGTGAAGAGGAAGCAACGGGTCCCCAACAACAATGATGCCGCCGCCGCCACCAAAACCACCGCTCCCAAAGCTGCCCCTCAATCCCGGAGAATCACCAAACGTAAAACCACCACCACCCGACCCGAGGAGTCGCCAGCCCCCGCTCCAGCCCCAACCACAGGACCAGCAGCAGCAGCCCCAACGGCAACCCCGGCGGCAACCCCGGCACCACCAGCCACGGATCCACCCGTTGTCCGCAAATTCACCAAGGAGCAGGAGTTCTTTCATGCCGTCGCCCGCCATCAGATGACGGCTCAGATCCGCGTCTTGCAGGCGAGACAAGGTGTCATGAACCTTGTCCAGCGGTCCCCCCAGGATTCCTTGATGAGGGTGTTGGGCCCCCGCTACATCCAACAGGTCCTGGATTCGTGCGCCCGCAACCCAGGTCTCCCCATCTCCGCTCACAGGTACGAGGAAATCCTCAACTCTGGTGGCCCGGGCTTTGTCGAGGGCCATTTTGCCGTCTGCCGCCTGGAGGAAGTCAGGCATATCGTGGATACTTACGGGGCCCCCAAAGTACCCTTACTCGTCCCTGCCGAATGGAATCATGAGTTCCGGAGGACCCAGGACATCCATCAGCTCTTTCAGTCTCTCCGCTTCTTCGGCCAGAAGATTGAGGTTCAGTACGCCTACCGCCCCCTCCTCTGCACCATCGAGGACCTCACCCGCAAGCTGGATCCCAAGGACGTGGAGCGATGCTTTGCCGATGCAGATACAAAGTTGGGACCGATCAACCTGCTGGACCTGGACTCCAATGATGACAATCCAGTGCCCGCGTGCATTGCCGGTCTGGTAGACCTGGGGCTTTACAACGACCTGGCCAGGAAAGGAGGCTATAGCGGCGGAGGCGGGCTCGGCCGGATGAACCGAGGAGCGGCCCTCAAGGTTTCCACCAGCTTCAAAATTTGCGGCCAGGCCGGCGTGTTCTCCGAGCCGCACGGCGACCATCTCGGCAAGATAACGAGTGTTCTGGACCAGCAAGGGGACAAACTATGGCCCGTATTTTCATCCATGGTCGAGGACGCTTCTGTCAAGTGGTTCGCCCAGAACAAGCCCGGTAGTCCCCCTCCTGCGGCCGAGGATCAGGATAAACTAGGCATATGGATCCCCGTCTTTTTGAACCGGGCTCCCTACTAATCCAGCCCCCTGGAACCATTCATGCACCGTATTCCCTGACGGACGTATATTGTACGGGCACTATGCACATTGATACCCGCGGACTACCACCAGCATTAAGCAAGCTATTGTCGAGTTGGGCCACCCCGAGGTCACAAACGACGACCCCGAGGACTCTTACATGTCATGTATGTATCACGCAGCAAAACTCTGGAAGGAGAGGATACAACCGTATAGGTGGGGGACCGACGACGAGCGAGCCGAATTCCTCCGGAAACTACGAGTGAGTCGGCCTTCTTCTGAATTGTTGTTTAGTTGTTCTCTCCCAGGTAACTAACACGCTTGTTCCAACAGGAATACATAGATCTGAACGGCAAAGGCAAATGCTGCGGCGGCAAGAAGATGCCGAAGGCGGACTCTAAAAAGAGTCAGACGCCTGTCCCCAAGATGGACCCTGCTATCAAAAGCCAGACGCCGCAGCCCCTTCCGGTCATTGCCGCTCCTCCCGAGCCGCCCAAGTGGTTTCACAGCCAGAGCTGCGTCTTTAATAAGATGCTTGTACAAGAGGGATTTTAATGAATGAGTCTTCATTATTCTGTAGATATATAAACAAGCAGACTCATAGTTCTGCGCCAACGAAATTCCAACGATGGTAGTGGCGTGGGATGGGTATAATACGCTGAAACGAAGAGGCATCATGCCATGTTTCCTGCCAGACAAGGACTGGGGAAAGATTCGAGTAGGATCCATTGTTTGAGTACGCATGTCTGGGAGGTGTAAGTCCTCGATTTGTGCACAGTGATCATAGAGGAGCTTTGGAGTATAGGAAAAGGGGTTGCAATACGATGATCTTTTAAGGAACAATGACACAACCCGTGGACGATGCAGCTTTGTATATGTGGCTGTTCGTTCTGCTGACTCAAGTATCTTGGGCGCATATGTAGGGAAGAAGCCGAGGAGTGAAAAAGAATACTCGGGTTTTGTTACCGTTGCCCTCGCCCCTTTCCCATTTTTTAAGAGGCCAGAGGACACTGGTGGAAGTGGCCTAGCTGATTTATGCACTTGATAAGGAGACGGTGTCCTGCGTCATTATATACTCAAGGCAAGAGTTTCTGTATTAGCAGAGCTATTAACATCAGCAGCCAAGTGACGAATAGTATAGTCACAGCAACAGTACTGTTCGTATTTAGCCCTCGCATAACATCGTATTCAATTCAGGTAACAACTTACATTATCGAGATCCGGGGTCGAGACGGGAAAACATTGATCGATGGGTCCCAACAATTCGGTTCGGGCCTTTCGTGGAGGGCGATGGGGCGCATGGGTCCTACGGAGTGTCAATCTTTGACATCGTACGTTTTGCACAGTAACGCAAGCGCCTAGACCCTGCGCGCATTCGCTTTTGGTAATATCCCCTAGGTGGCGAGAGCGCTGCCCAGGGGATAACCAATTTTGGATGGACCCGGACGCTAGCCAGCACAAAACCATATATATCACACGATGTGCGAGAGAAATCTATACTTCCCCCCATTTTCAAATCCTCCCACTTTCTCTTGACTGGCCTCCGTTTTCCAGACTTCTCCCAATATTTCTCTTACACATTAGTCAACCTCGAGCATCTAAAGATGTCATCTCCGTTACATATCAACGCCACGTGCACCTCCATCGAAACGCTCCCCGAGGCTGGGAACATTGCCGGCATTCCTCTCAACATCACCACCTACTTCACACCGGCCCAAGACGCCTGGTACCAGCCCATGACCACATGCTGCAGCCCCAAGCCCGTTGGCCTTGCGGAGGGTTGCTATTTCTGGTGCGAACAGCCGCCGTCTCACCCCAGCCTCTCCGACTGATCGAGTTGCGTGCGCCACGGCGCGACCAACGGGACCAAATCGAGCATCACGGGGATGCACAAGGCTGGAGCGGCTAGGCTCCAGACTGGCGCCCTGGAAAAGATGGCCATGGTGGTTCTTGCTGTCCTTGTTGGCAGTGCGTGTACTTGGTTTTGATATGGTTTACTCGAGAAATGACATGCATAAGTAACGTATCGCACTGGATCAAACTCTTGGTCTGGATCATTACCAAGGCTAGGTCAAGAAGAAATGTTGGCTTGCCGTGGTGCTAAGTCCAGTCAATTCACGAGACTCTCCAAGGAGGACAGCTCAAGCCTGTAATAGAGCGGCATCAACCATCGACGTTGTCGGGGCTTAAGCCGCCGACAGAGCACGTGGAGAGGGCCGCGGATCGGCTCGGCCACGTTGCCCTCCCAGCCACAGGCGTTCCCAGTATCCGTGCTGGTCCGAGATGGCGCTCTGCAGCGTCTTGGCGTCGGCAGGGCAGGCGCCCAGCGTGTGGCGCCCTGGGTGTTTGCTAACCAGGGGTCGTTCCGATCTCTATCTCATAAAGTAGTTCCTGCCCGGTTGTGATTTGCACACCAATGGGATTTCCTCAGCTTCCCAATGAAAGCGCTGAAGCCAGTTTCTTCCCCTTTACGCAAGATCTGCTTCCCCGCGTTTATGTCGATAAACAAATCTCTTGGCTTTGCACAACTAGGACCTTGAGAATCCGTATTCCTCACAAGCTGCCCCTGAACCGATGGGATGGTAATCAACTACCGCTATTTGGAGGCTGATACATGTGTGAGATACCGGCGCATTTACAGATCCAAGACACAGCTCTGTACACGAGTATATAACGGATAAGGGCACTATTCTCCCCTGACATGTAAGTAGTTCTTTCTTTGTTTGATAAGCCCATATAGTATATATAGTAAGTACATATCCTGTCGATATTTGATGTTTCTTTCATTATTCCATCATGTCATCAAACCGGGGGCCCTTTCTTTTCGAAGGTGGCAGCATAGTAGTAGTATCATCGACTACAACTCACTCACTCACGCACTCGCCTTGTTGGCGTTTTTATGTTTTCCTACATATGCAACCATCCACCCATCCGTCCATCCAATGTCCAGTCCAATTAATAAGTAAGTGTGCAGTCATGTCGACTCAAGAACATATTGTTGTATCTGGCTAGAAGAGAGTGCCGTCCGAATCGATCAAGATTGGCGGTTCTTTAGTGTTTGGCCGACTGACCTCGGCAATTTCTCTTCCACCCTTCAAAAGCACTCTTATCAGCCTCTCTGTAAATCATGGCATCATATCATGTGTTCTTCTCGTCCTGGAGAGACTCCGGGAGAGAGAGAGAGAAAGAAAAAAAGAAACTTACCTTCCAACTCCCCGCCTCAAGCAGCTGCCCCAGCGTGATCTCGCCCCCGTTCAGCTCCGCCCGGAGCGCGTAGTTGACGTCGTCGCACAGCTTGTCCAACAAGCCCACGGTGACGCCGCGCCACTCCACAATAACGTCGTCGCTCGGGTCGAACATGGGCGCGACCTCGTTGGCGCGCACGTTGTGGCGCCGACAATAATCGCCGTAGTGTTCGAGCCCGCGGTCCTCGTCCACTTTCCGCAGGTTCAGCACGCCCATGTCGACGAACAGCCCGCCGTTGCGGTACTCGGGCAGGCCCGTCAGCAAGTCCGAGCCGGCGAAGTGGATCCGCAGCAGCTGCTGCATCGGCTGCATCAGCGAGTAGCAGAGCCACTGCGTCAGCTTGTGCAGCGGCACGATCGACTCCCACTCGCCGCGGCCGGCCGACTGCGGGTTGTTGGGGAACGGCGAGAACGAGGGCGATGTCGGCGACGAGGCCGACACCTGGGGCATGGACGAGCACGGCCAGGCGTCACCCAGCGAGATTCCGTCGATGGCGGTCCGCGACGGCCAGATGGAGCCCAGGCTGGTCATGAGTACATTCCAGAGGACGGGCAATATCACGATGGGCATGGAGGATGCCTGTGTCGTGGGATGCGACAAGAGGTAGTCTTCGCGTACCAGTCAGTCAGCTGACCAAATTCCACATCGAATAGGGGAGAGAGGAGAATTCAATACTCACCAACCATGTTGCCTGGCCGTCCCTCGTCGCCAAAGAAGATTCTTTGTTTTTGCAGGGCGGTGCTTAGCCGTGTCAGCAGCTCGGCGCGGCACTCGAGTCCTGCTATCTCGTTGCCGGGGCGGGACTGCAGCCCCTTGGCCAACTGCTCCACTTTGAGTTTGCTCAGGCCCTCCTTGTCCACCTGGAACTTGTTCCGCGAATCCCCGAAAAAATGCCCTGTAACGACCAATCACGCGCTCATTAGCTTTCTTTCTTCCATCCATCTTCCCAGATTTCCTTGCCGCGACACAAGAAAACTTACGGTTTTGAACATTTCCAAGCTGGCAATGGCCAGGCCTTCGGACCGCCGGTAGACCCGGCCATTCTCGGCGCTCTTGAAGGACCAGGACGTGCCGGCGCCTGCATCCAGCAGAACGCTGACCATGAACAGGTCAATTAACCGGCGGCACTTCTCGGTCATGTCGACGGAATCGTCGAATGTGGACAACAGGGCAGCGATGCGATCGCGGCCGCCCACGCAAAAGTGCTGGTATCGGCTGTGCATCGGAATGGTGTTGAAGGGCGCATCGTAGTCTCTCTGCAAAAGGGGCACGTCTGAGTGTTAGCGGGCCCGCAAGTTGAATTATATATTCTGCATTCGAATAACAACAATAATTAGGTAGATGCAGAACCGGACTAACCTTGATGATCCCACAGACGAACCGGACGACGTCGGGGAACTTGTTCATGTCCACGTCGAAGTGGTGCAGCTTGTTGCGCACGGCCTTGTCGGCGATGATACGGGAGCGCTCGCGCACGGCGCCCAGGCTGCGCAGGTAGGCGGCCGGGTCGAGGTTCGGGTCCGGCGGCTTGGGCAGGTCGACGCGCGGGATCTGCACGGGCGAAAAGGGGGTCAACGGCGTCGGCGGCATGCTGCTGCCGCCCGACGACCGGTTGCCGCCGCCCATGCGGGACGTGTGGATGGTGTGGTGCGGGCTGGTGGGCGACTTGAGCGTGTCGATGTCCGAACCAAAGCTGGTGGTCGAGTGGGCGTCGCCGTTCAGCGGCTTGGCCACCGTCTTGGCCGGCCGCGGCTTTTTCGAAAACAGGCCCATGTTGGTTGGTACTCTGATATTTTATTTTTATTTTTATTCAATCGAATAAATATTCCTTTCTCTTCTTCTCCGTCGTCTGTCTCTTTCCGAATTGGGCCTTTTGGGAAGCACCGAAATTGAAGATTCCGAAAATAGCAAGCTCAAGCTCTGTCCCAGTTGCGATGCGACGAAAGGGTTGGGCCGAGGGAGCGAAGGTGGGATGTGGGATGTCCAGAAAGAGGATCGCCTGGTGGGGTTGGAAATTTTAATCGATAATCAGAATCAGACGAGCTCCGACTTTGCCCAAAGAGTCGTTAGTCGGTAGTCGGTAGTCGGTAGTAGTCGGTAGTGTGAGTAGTACAACACTTCTCTCTCGAGCTCTCTGGTTCCGTTGCAATGGGAGCTGCAATGGAAGAGTGGGAAAGGGCAGAAGACGCGCGAGGTGGTCCTCCTACAACGTATATATGGCGTACACAGAGGATGCAATATTACGCCCAAAATGAACATAGGCCGGGACCCGGTCCTATCACAGCACTTCGAGGGGGTGGCGCAACTGATGGTTCTTGGTTCTCCAGGAATAGCGTTTGGGGTCAGTTGGTGATCGGTGTTTCGATTTCCAGAGCTCCTCCCTCCAAAACACAGCCGGGAAAGAAGCGTGTGGTCTTGGTATCTGTTTTGTCTGATGTTACGTCGTACGTCGACGGGCCGCCAGATGTCGCTAATGGCAGGTTTAATGATTTGTTATGTGGTCGAAGCAGCAGCAATGACAAGAAGCAGGCGACACCAAGTTGCGTTCGCTCCGTCAAGTATGTCGTCGATCCGGTATCCGATCTATCTTCTCTACTTCAAAAGAGGGAGAGAGAGATGCGCGCGGTCCCGGGAAGGAGGAAGAAAAAGGGAGACAGCTTGAGAGAAAGCGAGAGAAAAAAAGCGAGAGAGCGCCAGGGACTTGCGAGAGTGTCCGCCACAGAAGCCGACTCGACTCGGGCGCGGGTTACAATGCGAACAACCCAAGGTCAACACCCCCCTAGTATGTCAATAGCTCGACAGTCGGGGGATACAGTAGTAGACGATCCAGATAGCCAGACTCGTGCTTGTATGGGACCAGTAGTCAGGACACGACACTTTTCGCAGACCAGCCTTCACTTGGGTCAAGTAAGTACGGCATGGTCTGGTTTACTTATGGATTCTCGGCTGGTTAGTTAGTAGCGTGCTCGCTCTAACCCACCTGAGCACTGGATTCCGGGGAGGTGGTTTGAGCTTGTCGCTTGTCGCAACTCGTGCAGTCGCACCGTGGCTTTTTTTCCAGGGTCCGGGTAGGGAAACCGACGAGTCTGAAGCCCAGCCACTATGGATCCGGCCACCACTCGAAAGTAGCTCTGCGCTCCGGGCCAGTCCAGAATCCCAGAATCCTTACCTATCTCTCTCCCCCTTGCGAGAGTGACCTTTTGTTTGCGATTCGTACATACATACGTACGTTAGCAGTTAGTTTAGCAAGAGGTAGTCATTCATTGATGTGCCATTGCCATGGGCCAATATGGGGACACCCTCACCCCTGCTTCCCTGATGGGGATCCGCTGAGCTGCGCGCGACTGGGTCAATCGAGTGGTCGACAATCCCTGTGATCGTCAGGAACCGCATTTCTTTGGGGGCCACCTACTGGGCCGCCCAGTCCGTCCGATTTTTTTCTGGTACTCCGTACAAATCGATGATTTGACGGGGCTAGTGCCTAATAATGCACGGTCCGCAATCAAAATGCCCATCTGGCCATTCTGGTTCGTTCAGTCGCCCAAAGGACCAGGCACCAGCTAAATTTTCTCATAAACTGCCGTGTGTACTGTGTCACTGAAGCTGTACATGTGAATGGCACCAAACGTAGAAGAAGAGCTGAAGCCGAAGACTCGAAAGACCACAAGGAGAGACGGAATCCATGTCCCCAAGTGCGTTGCGAATGACGAAAGATGTAACGCGAAGCTGCACTGTACAATTTGTCTCTCCAAAGCAGAGGTAGCATCGAACCAATCGGGCTGCCAATCCGGCCCGACGGTTGAAAAGGTGGGTTGGATAATTGCAGGTGACAGACATTCCAAATTCTCCATCGCATTTCATCTTATGACATCTACCTGCATACTTACTTGACAAGGCGAAGCACATACCACAAACATACATCATCCCGTTGCATCAGATGCAGAGAGTGAAGCAATCCCGTTTGATGGGTTGCAGCAGAGGACCCTCGGCCTTATGACATCAGCGCCGCCGAGTAGGTCTCTCCGGGAGAGAAGGGGTGCAAACCAATTCCAGGCCGCCCTTATTCAACATGAGGTAAGCAGAGCTATCAATTTCAACGTGGAACCGGCGCTAGGGTTCTGTAGGGAACCCATACGTCTAGCCGTCGTCTAACTACCAGGGATGTGATTAATGATTTTCGACTTCTTATTATTTTCTTGTAATTTGTTTTGAGTCATGGGCAGAGCGTTTCGTCGAGTAGTAGTGGGTATCAACCGAATATCACATTTTGATGGCCCGGGGTTGATTTGGAGTACCGGAGCTGCCCCGAAGTTTGTAGATTGGAGTTTGGAAAATGGAGGACGGAGGGATTGGAAACGTCAATACTGCGTACAATTTGACTGTAACAACACCAGACCTCGCAAAGCAATCATGGCCAGAACTGGCAGCTGCTGCTGCTAGGTGCCTACCACATACATACCCCTTCATCCGGGAGCGGTGTGTGTGGATAATCCCGAGATGCATGGGTGTGAGAAGATAGAGGATGAGAAAGGAAAAAAACAGATGTTGCGCAATTTCGTGCCTGCGGGAAAGGATCCCTGCGAAGGTCCTTTACCGAGATCCAAACGGCAAGGAAGAGAGATTCCCTCTTCCTAGCTGTACCCGGTGAAGTGAGGGCTGTACGTAGCCCTTCCCACTCCGACGTATCTATCATCCTAATTCAGCGATATCTACGCGATATCTACGAAGGTATATCAGCGCCCTATTAAGTATGGGTGCAATTTCCAGTCCGGGCTACCAGATGGTTCGCTGCCAATCCTCGAATAACTTCTGCTTTTTTTAAACAAAGAATAAGGCAGACCCCGTTTCGAATACGTCGCGCCAAGGACCAGAGAACCACGACTCGACGACCTCTGGGATGGACGGCTCTAGGGATGAATCGAGTCTGGCGCGCTCTCTCACCCGATTGATTGATTGATTATTGATTGATTGATTGATTGATTGATTGATTGACTGACTGACTGACTGACTGATTGATTGATTTGATTTGCTTTCTATTCGTTCCCATGGATGGCGCCATGGGGTGGAGAAGAAGGGATTCAGGGAAGGGCTACTGTAACCTAGGGAGTCTAGCCCGGGACAGGGGCTCTAAAGATGATGCAAGGCGAGCGAGCCACAAAGCCACTCTCTGCCACTCTCTCACCGGGCTCTTCTACTGCGTGCTGCTGGCTGCTGCAGACAGACTGCAGACTGCCAGACTGCTGTCAGCAAAGAAATACGGGGTGTCCTGACATGTGTCACGAAACATGTGTCAGGAACGGGAACCGATGGACCGACAAAAGAAAAGCCGTCCATCTCAAAAGTGATACCCAATAACCAACCGATCAGTGATATGACATAATCTCCAAAGCCCTCTCGCCCCATTCCTCCTTAATCATATATTGTATTTCGTATTAAACACAGCTCTCTCTCACAATAGTGTCGACCCAATGTTACATCGCCAGACGGGCGCGACAAAGAAGTGGATTGGCGATGGACGATGGATGCTCCCATCCGGCTGGTCCCCGGTCTGGAAGCTGTTGGACAAGTTCCCCGTCCAGCCCGTCCGTCCACACGGTCCATATCCTAAAAAGCGCGCGCGGTAGGCGGATCTTCAGCAACCACCATCGAGTGGGTGTGCGCAGTGCAAGCGCTAGCTTTCTCTGCTAGGCTGGCTGAGTGGCTTGTGGCTCTACCTAAAAGCCCACAAGTGAACCGATGGTCGAGCTGCTTGAGTGGCTGCCCCCGCCAAGCCCACCGGGCTGAGAGACGGTGCCAGCCTCGATACTGCAATGGGATACATGTAGGCTGGACATGTGGGGGAGGGATGGGTTTATTGGATAAGCACAGACGGACACACCAGACACACAGACATGCGACCAGGGCAAGCCGCGCATCGTGGAGAATTACCTAAGGTTAGTCAGTGCATGCTGGTAGGTAAGCATCTGGAGTCAATTGCTGCATCTAACGATCTCGTATGATGCTTCTCGTAACCAGGCATTCTTTTCTCCTAACCAGGCTTCTCTCTGAACCAGGTAAGAGGACCCTTTCCTCCTGATGTCAACATGCTTGCACATGCAGATGGTGGGACGAGCTGAGGGTGTGAAGGTGCGAGGGTCGTGGGGTCGACCTTCAAGGACGACAGTACAAACGCAATATCCAGAGCGGAGTGGTCTCCGAGCGGCAACAGCTTTGGTTGTTGACTAAGATTGCTGCCCAGATCGCAGGAAACGATGGATGTTTTGTTTCGGTTCTGCGATGGAATCCTCCGCTACGAATAATGCACCGGGGTATGTGCTACGGGAAATTCACGGGGAGTTGTGTATGAATGCAACTTTTAATATTGTATCTCAGAAGTATTTACATGGCTTCAGCTGGTTAGATAGCAGCACCAAGAGAAAGAGTAGGAGAGAAAGCCCCAGCAAACCGGCAGAATAGTCCAGTCGAGAGCTTGCTGGTGCCCAAAATCTATCAAACCCAGCCCGATCACATTATCATTTCATGTGATCCAGGATGCGTTTTGTCTCTTTTAATATAGTACAAAGCACCTCTCGCCATCATACACACGACAGGCAGGGCATCTGCCACCTACCGTCCATGCGTGGTGCGTGGACATTTAGACCTGCTTCCGGCGGCGACGCTGCTCCTCGAGTCGGCGAGCCGCCTTCTCCTTCTCCTCGCGCGACCGCCTCGCCTCGTACTCGGCCGCCTTCTTGCGCGCGATGCCCTTCTCGCCGCCGCTGTAGTCCTTGATGACGTTCGTCAGCCCGTCGCCGACGCTCTGGATCTGCTTGGTGGCGCCCTCCATCATCCCCTTGAAGCCCGACACCGACGGCCCCTCGGGCGAGTCCGGCGGCTGGGAAGCGACGACGGCGGGCCGCGTGGGGGCCTGGTAGCCGATGCCCATGCGTTTGTATTGGCTCGCGGCCATCACCGTGGGCTTGGCCGGCAGCGGGGGCAGGCCCGTCATGCGCCGGACGACGGGCTGGATCAGGACCCAGTTCTGCGCCGTCGTCAGGGCGCTGAAGGTGAAGAAGAACCACTGCAGGGCCGAGGGCAGCCACATGGTGCACAGGAACATGAAGGGCGTCATGCCGTAGATGAACAACTTGCCCATCTGCTCGCTCTGCGGCGTCTTGTGCAGGGTCGAGCGCTGCTGGTGCCGGAACATGACGACGGTCAGCAGGGCCGTGGCCATGGGCAGCACGTAGGTGGGGTCGTAGACGCTCAGGTCGGTGAACCAGGCAATGCCCCCCGTCTCCAGGCTGGGCACGGGCAGCTGCCCCATGGCGCGCAGCAGGCGGAACATGCCAAAACTGAACGGGACGGCGATGAGGGGCGGCAAGATGGCCTTGATCGTAGACGTGCCCGCGGCTTTCTGGAGGCGCAGCACGGTGGTGCGGTGCTTCATGACGGCGGCCTGGTCCCCCTGCGACACGGCGAACTTGAACTCCTCCCTGGGCCTGTATGAACTGGGGGTTCTTGGTCAATACCTGCATGCGCCCGCTGTACTTGGCTCCGAGAATGCTGGGCCAAACCATGACCAGGCGGATGAAAAGGGCGGCGGCGCCTATGGCACCCCACCAGTGCAGGCCGGCCGTGACGTGGAGGTGCTCGATCAGCCACTCGCACATGGCGGTCGGGCCCCAGCCGAAGTCGAGACCCAGATCCTTGAGGTAGCCGATCCGTTCGGGCATGTCGAGGATGTTCTGGATGCCGAGCTCGTCGAAGCTGTCAGGCAGAATGGAGGAGAAGTCGGAGGATTCAGGGGCGGAGCCAGGCAGTCCCGTCGTAGCGGCGGTTGCGTCGGGCATAGGAGTGGCGGCGGTGGATGCTTGGGCGGCGGTGGCATCGGCGGGGGCCAACTTATCCCATAAGGAAGGGGTCGAGGGGTTTGCGGTAGTGGCTTCGGGAACCGATGTCGGGTCGGCGGCGGCGGGCGGCTGTTGCTTGCTGCCCGAGCTGAAGGGCCACAGAGACAGCGCGCGTGTGGCGCCGGCCCTCTGAGCGAAGGCATTGGGCGAGGCAGGCGAGAGCTTCATCGAGGCTAGCCGTGGCATGCCGCTGACCTGGCCGCGCAGGCTGCCGGAGGGGTTGCTATTCCATTGCTTGGGCGAGGCCGAGCCGAGCTTTCGCATCTGGGAGAACTGTCGGTTCGAGGATACCAAGGATGAAGCGAGCTAGGAGGTTGCGTGTGTTAGTCCATTGGGAAGTGCCACGATAGCAAGATGTCGTGCACAAAACTCACCTTGACATTTCCTGTCCTCGAACCAGACACACAATGCCGCAGCATCAGGGCTGGGCTGGCGCTGGAGCCGGAGAGGGCTCTGGCGGGCAACATGGCGACTACAGACTACACCGTGGAGTTGGTGTCGGCGGGTTGTAGGGGATCAGAATGGTCGGCCGCCGGTGTCGCCAGCGTGGTGAAATCTTACAAAGCTTCAATTGCGACACGGCCGATTCTTCTCTTTTTTGGGGGACCGCATCTTTTTCTTTAGCGCACCAGCCCGACCCGAATTGTGGGTCAGTCACTCCAATCGGCCTTGTCGTCGCCCTACTGGCCGTTGCTGTGACTTATTCATTCTACATGTACGTAGAAGCTCAAATACCATCAACGATAACATCTCTCAACACCCTCAAATCCTGGTTGCAGTGAGTGTATGAAGCCTTGGATCTTTACACGAGTTGGTTACTCTGATGGCATTCATAATGCATTCCGTATTACACAGTCTGCACGCTTTGCAGAGCTTTCTGTTCTATCCGAATCTGCTGCAACGAGATGGGCCGAATGACCTGGCCTGACAGCATCAGGTGGTGAATGGCTTCATCCAGAGACTTCATATCAGCTTCGTCCAGTCGTTTCTGAAATATATTGAGACTCCAACCGCCATACCGATGCACAACGGCCTCCAAAGCCTGGATTACACATGGTTCCATGGTCAGTTCCCACGTGCCTCGCCAAGTAATCGTAGTAGCTGGCCCGGCCGTGTTATATCGCGGGGCACCCGATACTTGAAGAGCGCCGCCAGCAGCCCCTTTCTTCCGTTCCAAATCTCCATGCTTTCCAGTGGCGACATCTTCATGGCCGCCGCCGCCGCCGCTGCCTGAAGCATCGCTCCAATCAGTTCGTCGCAGATGCTTCCCAGATCTCACATCACCAGTGCTTATCCCCGATAATCACAGGACAAGGATTGGTTTACGCGAAATCGTAACATTTCATCTATATGTACCGGAAACTGCTATATACAAGGTCTGTCCATCTCATGCCCATCCATGCATTCATTCAATGTGCTGTATACCGAGCATCCCATCAACTTCTCGTCATCCTATTTCCTTCCTCCCGCTCCCCAACCCACCGGGTCCATCGCTTGATGCTGACTAGAGTTTTGGGGAATCTAGCAGGTCATGACGGCGGGGCCGGGGTTGGTGTAGCTGGTCGGCAGGGGGTAGTACAAGTTGATCTCGATACCGGGGTCGGTGGCCTTGTACGCGCCCGGCAGCGCGACGCCGGCGGGCGTCTTGGTGCCGCTGCTGGTGATGTTGAGCTGCCCGCACGCGAGGTAGAACTGGGCGCCGCCGGCCTGGCTCGCCGAGTGCAGGGCGATATGCTCGACGCGCAGCAGGTAGGCGCCCTCGGCGACGCACTCGGGGATCTTGACGCTCGTGGTCGTCAGCTTGTCCGACGGCCACGACAGGCCGTTGACGTCGGTCCCGAACTTGGGCCCGTCCTCGTAGATCTTGAACCAGACGTCGCCCTTGCCGTCGAAGGACTCGGCCGTCTCGCCCGAGGGCGCCTTGGCCAGGTAGTACTGCATCGGGCCTGGGTGCTGGATGTCCGGGTCGATGGTGAAGCCGACCGTGTCGCCGGCGCTGACGGAGAGCGTCTTGGCGCCCTGGTTGCCGTTGGCGTAGCACGTCATCAGGGGCGAGGTGACGTCTTGGATGGGGCCGTGGAACTGGAAGTTCTCCGTCTTGCGCACGTACTCCCAGTCACCCGTCTTCTCGCCATTGTGGATGAGAGCGGGGAAGGTGTCTGTATTGGGCGAAAAGTAATCAGGTGGTCAGGCCAAGTTCAGGAGTTGATGGGAGAGAGCATCTTTCTTCTCTGTGGTATAAGTGACGTACAGTGAGCGGAGGCGGCCGAGGCCAAGAGAACGGCAGCAGCGACGGACTTCATGGTGACTGAGTTGATGGATACTAGACACGGGTTCGGGTGGGCTGACGGTTGGATGGGCTGGGTGAGGAGTGAGGGACTGTGACTGGAGTTGGAGGAATATCACGTTCCCTTATATACTCGAACCCGTCCCCCTGGAAGCGGCAATGCGGTACGACGCCCTCTACATGTTCCCCTCGCCGCTCCCTGGCCATTGGGCCGCCACTTGAAGACTTGGCTTTCCCAAACACGGCCATGCGCAACCATGACAGGTTCACGGCATGCGATTGATGGCAGTGTAGGCCCGAATGGGTAGACTGTAGTCTGCATGGGTAATGAAGTGGCCACGGAGGATGTCTGCATCATGTGAAGAATAGATTAAACCACACGCTCAACCCCAGACACTAGTGGGGTGGCAGTTGCCGCAGACCAGCCGGCGGATTGGTCCAAAACCTGGTTCTGATCTTGCGGAGCCAGCCGGGCGGACGAATCATTCGATCCGGGTATCTACTTGGCACACTCATCAGCTTTAAGGGGTGTTCATGCTTTTGTGATTCATCGCATCGCAACTTGGTAGGCACCCGCAACGATCTTTGCTGGGTATTTTTTCGGGGGACTCTCCTCAGGTCTGCTAGTTCGTCCTTCGTGATTTCGGGCGACGGAGCCGAACAACTCAGAAAAATAACGCCTGACAGTCTCCTTTCTTCAACACCCAAGTCCGCCCAGACGCGCCAGTTCAAAGCTGTATGCACGCCGAGTGCGCGGCAGCGGTAGGACCAAGAACGGCCAAAATTTGCACTTGCGGCGGCCCCTCAGGGGTAACGATCGGCAGTCCGCAGGCGCTAACGGGACACGTGCATTAATATACCAACGACCACCCTGGGCTTAGCGCCTATAAATACTTCCCTTTTGGGTAGCCACGGAGGATGGCATCGCGAACATCACAAGGGCCATGCTTGGATTCCACCTATAGCGAGTTGCCAACCATCCCCTCTGTCGGGCCGTTTTGCCAAGACATCCCAGAACGCTCTTGCATATAAGAACGAGGATAAGATCGACGTCATGGAGTTCCATGTTGTTGGCTCCTCTCCGGCAGATCTATTCCGGTATACTGATTAAGAAAGACACTAAAACAATCTCATGGCACCTACGATCACGATCTTCTGATCTGCCCGGATCAGCAACGATTTCTTCCACTAGCTGAGACAGCCCAGATCTGCAAGGGGTGCTCGGCGCTTCCAAAGCAACACGATATCTCAGACTTCTATCAGGTTCTGTAGTGGAGAGACGTCCCGTTGAGCCGCAAGTGTCCACTTCACGTTCTTCTTCACTTCACATCACGCGGCGCGTATCCTTGTCTCTGATGATGGCGACTTCCCAGTGTTTAACATCGTGAACTCGGCAAGTCACTTGAATCCCGGAAACTATTGATAGCGACTCTAAGCAGTAGCAACACCTGGGAATCAGGTAGGCGAAGTTGCCTTCAAGACTTGCGTATATCCCCTGAACGGTTCGTAGGAAAGCCACGCAAAAGAGTTTTGAGAGGATATGCGGGTATGCTGCCTCGCCGCGTCTAGGCCGGTAACTCACACGTCCATGCTCTGAACGCCACGACGGCTGCGGCCAGGGCTTTGACGTTGTCGACCAGGACATATAGGAAGGCTTCAACCGAGGAACGGCCGATGTAGTGATATGCAAGCGGCATGCTTGAGAGATAAGCAGGCGGCGAATTGCATTCCACCTAAGAAAAGCACAGGTGACATATCTCCTTCGCACCATTACTCTTCGGGGCATCAGAAAGAAGAGCCGAAGCACATCACGATGAAAACCCGCTCCAAAACGTGTTCAGTTTAGACCATGCACAATGTTCTGGTCGACGTTCAAACGCCCCTATTCTCGTGGTACTTTACCATAAACATGAACAACAAGAATACAGGGGAATAAGTCTAGCATACGACTACTACCAGGGAGAACAGTGGCAAGTACTAATGCTTAGTATGACTCCAAGGGATATTTCTCTTCGCCCTAGAATCAACATAAAGTCTCCGCGTATGTCAGTATTCCAAGGGATATGGAACAAGTAACCATGACGGCCCTCAGTATACTTGATGAGCCTACCGATAGCAAAAGAAGCTCGTGAGAGTCTTACTCCAAGTGCAAATCAAGAAAAGTATATACCTTGCTTGCTCAAAATTTGGCAACAATGAATGCTGGCCAGCTTTTTGTTTCAAGCCCACTAAGCTTGAAGTGCCGAGGAAATTGGAAACCTCGGATCGCACTGACTATATTGACCCTGAACCTATCAGAGACGCTGAGATGATCAGGGCCGCTCTAGAAGCTTGCTGCATAATCTTTTGTTTAGTCTGAGCGTTCTTGCACGAGCTCACCCTTTTGCTTCTCTGTCTGTATCATGAGTTACTATTGCTGCATTGCGAAGTGTGTCAAACCAAGGAGGTTGAGAGATCAATAGTCGTGGCGTCTCTACACCTTTCCCCCTTTTGCCTAAACAACACAGACACCAACAATTATTGCCGAGCCTCCCTATCAAACAACATTTGAAATCCGAGTTTGCAGTCCAAGCGCCACAGAAGACGGCAGATATACAAACCTGGCTACGTTCGGGTTATGAGGCACCTACCTGATAGGAATCACGGTTTCAGAAGGGATTGATGATCGTACAAGTCTAGCCTCCTGCACGCTCGGGCTGTGCTCAATGATCAGTAATGCGGGTGTTTATTTGGGGGATCAACTGAGGCTTAGCTCCGACATAGATACTATATTACCCTGACCACCTCTGAGTGATCATTCATGTTTATAGAGATGGAACGGGGTGCACCCGTTAAAATTACTCCTTGGAAGTTGACTACATCAGTACCATCAAGAGAATCCCATTCACGGAGATAGAAGATGGCAATGTCCCGAATCGGAGCAGGTTGCGCTGGTTGGGAGAGTGAGGTTCTTCCATCGACCCAAACTGATTCGGCAGAGCCAAAGGCCTGGTGCGAAGGGCAGCCGGACGAGGAGAAGAAGCGTGCAAGCTCTCGCCGGTCTCGTGCGAAGAGAAACGACGCGTCCAAGGACAGCGACGACGGGAGAATTGAAGGCAGACATCCACTGTCATTGGTTGATGACGACGACCAACAAACTTCTTCTATCAGACCGGGCACCATGTCTGTGATACCTCTGCCAGGTTTCGGCACTGTGCCGTCATCCACGACTACTTCTAGTAGTGGTAGTAGTAGTACTCCTACTACTACTGCTACCACTATACGGCATCTCAGGATTTACTGGGAGACCGAGACCACCGTTGCCACCCGTGACCATGACAACGACGCGGAGGACCGGTTTCTTCGCAAGCGGAAGGCCGCGTCCAGGGGCGACCGAGGCAGACCCAGTAACGTCAACTTCTTGCGGCCCCACGACCGGAACAGAGGGTCTCCTGCCGCTCTGCCGGCGTCTGCCATCACGTTGATCGTCTTTGGCGCACTGTTTGTCGTACTCGGGGCGGCAGCAATCATCTTTTGCTGCAGAGGTAAGTTTGTTCTCGACGTCCTCTCCTCCTTTTATTTCTTCTTCCTTTGGCGTCTTTACATTTCATTTTCGCAGCGATGGGATGGAAGATGATGATTTTGATGCTAATAATCTGCTATTGCGTATGCAGCATCGGGTCAGGGAAGAGAGCAGAGCCGCCGAAATGGCACTGTAAAACAACATGCGAAAAGCTCATCAAGCGACGATGACGATGCCGAGTCGATGGCGCCAGTGTCGGTGAGAGACCTCCCGATCACCAAGGTCCCTGAGCTGGAGGGGACGCCGCGGACCGAGTCCCGTTACGGGCCGCTTGCGCCTATCGTCCCCGAGCTCCACGGGCATCATCGGCCGTCGGAAATGAGGTAGCATGTTATTGTTGTTGACGAGATTGCGGGAGCGGCCAAGGCTCCAATGAGCTGAAATGTTTGGCAGACTGGTTTTGATCGGCCAGGGAAATCTCATCTCCCATTGGGTTTGGCAATGAAACTACCTGATGTACTTACCTACACGAAGAGATTTTGGATACAAACTTGGGTTTGATAGGATATGGCACAGAACTCATAGTTGGGATTCACTAATGCATATCTACATAATTTGGTCCCAACGATAACCTCATCACGTTCCTTCATGGAGGTTCCCATTCTAGTGAACTAGCGAAGGCAGACGTGGTAGAATAATCATTCGCATCGAAGAGTGTGTTGAGATAGCCGCGGTCGTCATGTTTCGCCAAGTTTTGGAGAACCAAACACCAAGGAGCCCGATTGAGAAAGTCGCCTATGATGCATCTAGCCTCGGTGCAGCTGCAACGATGTGGCACAATAGCCCGCATGACTTCCAGTACCAGTATGGAAAGATAGGGGTATATACAAGCCGGGGATGTTACTGACTCAAGTCTTTCTATGGTTTATTTGTACATTTCGCGCTTGTTGTAGTACGTGACGTGACATTCCACCACCCAGTCGTTCGCTCGGAGCAACTGTCCTCCTCCTGCGACAAGAATGCGCGTGCTCGAAAGTTGATATGAATTTGCTTTTGTAGATCCATCCAGGGCTCATTCCATGCTCGTCATGTCGTACAAATCCGGAACAGGTCTCGTAGGTTTGTCGCGAATCTCGATTCCGGGACCAATGGCGTGCGTCTGCCGCCTCGACAAGGGGAAGACCTGTATATAGAAGAAAAAAAGCATTAGTATGTATGTTATGTTGGCGATGACCTATCCATCATAGGGATAGGTGTTGGTTTTAAGTGGTGCAACGAACCTTGGTACCTCCCCAACCCAGACGGTAGGCAGCTTCATGGGCAAACAGCTCGCCGAAGCCCAGCATCATGCCATTGATGAAGGGCAGGACCAGATTTATGGCGGCGCCCGGACCAGACCCCAGACGGTCGGGGGCTTGTACAGTATGAGCGGCGACGAAGAAGAGGAGTGCGTTTCGGGGGAGGGGGAGTTGTCGTCGCCGGCCGAGTAGTGTTCGCTGTCCGAGTTTATCGTGACGCCGGATGCGGTCATGTGGGCGGTGGGATCTTCGGACGACATTGGTGCGTAAATTGGTCAGGTTTTGCTTTGGAGAAAAGCAAGATGCCTTGTTGTGAGAGTGGTGGTTTGGATGTGTTGACGATGATGGATGTCGGGTGGAACTGGGCTAACCTTAGGCGATTAGAGATTAGATCCAAAGTCGCCGCAGCCGCTGAAGCTCTGACCTCACTTGCAGCAGCAGTTTAATGATTCAATTGCTCGCGTCGGGCAAGCTGATGATGCATGCTAAGAGTTATCCATGCTAGGTAGGTAGCAGCCCAGCAGGTCAGGGTCGGTGGTCGGGGGCTTTGATGATCCGATTTTGGAGGGGTCTGGGTGTCGTGCAGTGCCTGGAGTACCTGAATTCAAGTACCTCCTCTAGCTGGCAGCTAGCTTCCAGTCAGGACCCATTGCGGGGTGGCGGCCGTCCATTGACGTCGTCTTGGAGCTGCCTGGAACAATCGAGTGAATCGTGATTGATACACTGCCAACCGTTTTCACCTGGTTCGTGAACAAAACAAACAGTGTATCTACTACTTCGTTTTCGGTTTTCGGGCTGGTCTAATCAATTAACCTCGCCTAATTCATCCGTACAACTCTTCATTTGTTTGCTCTTCGAAGCTCATCCCAGAAACAAACCCCACTGCCGAAAGCTGGCAGATTGGCCACCTCCCCAAACCTCACTCGTTCACGATCCCAGTGACGACAACACCCAACATGGCCGACCACGATACTTTGGCCCTCCAACTGATGGAGTTTGTGCCCAACGCCACACCCGAACAGGCCACCCAGTACCTCTCCGCTCACAACTGGGATCTCGACTCCGCCGCCGCCTCCTTGATGGCCGACATGGAGGAAGACGGCAACACCGCCGCTGCCCCGGAGCCTGCCTCTGCCTCTGCCTCTGCCTCTGCCTCTGCCTCTGCCTCAAAAGCCGCACCCCCGGGCTACACGGGCCCTCGAACTCTGGACGGCCGACCCGCACCCCAAGCCGCCGCCTCGGCTTCGCGCTCGAAACCCCCCCGCCAAGAAGAAGGGCCTGGCTACCCTCAGCTCCCTCGGCGGCGGAGGTCACGACCACGACGACGACGATAGCGATGACGACGATGATGAGGATGACCCGAGACGAACATATGCCGGTGGCGAGAAAGAGTGGTTTGGCCGTCCAGGATCCCAATCAAGGACGCCCAGACCCCAAGAGCATCATCAACGACTTGCTTGCCAAGGCCAAATCGTAAGTAACAGAACATCCCACCACTAACTCTGGCACGCCTTCTTTGGCTAACCTTGTTCTACTTAAGGAATGCGCGCCGACCCGAATCAGAGTCGCCCGCCGGCCCCTCCGCTCCATCCACATTCCGCGGCTCTGGCCAGACCCTTGGCGGCGAAGGCGTCGCCAGCCGAACGATCCCCGACCCCACGGCCTCTCGCTCCCCTGCAGGCGCCGGCGGCCGAAACCAACCGGCCTCGAACGCCGAGGTCCAAGAGCGCGTCCTCCACCTGTGGCGCGACGGCTTCAGCATCGACGACGGCCCGCTGCGACGCTTCGACGACCCCGAGAACGCGGACGCGCTGCGGATGATTCAGCAAGGCCGCGCCCCGGTGCATCTCATGAACGTTAGGTACGACGAGCCGCTCGACGTCAAGCTGCAGCAGCACGAGGAGAACTTCCGCCAGCTGCCCAAGGTCTACAAGCCCTTCTCGGGCAGGGGCCGCCGGCTCGGCAGCCCGGTCCCTGGCGACGGTGGTGCTGCTAGCGCTGCGGCAGCTGCTTCCACCACGCCTGCTGCCGCTGCTTCGTCCTCGACATCTTCGTCTGCCCGGCTACCTCATCATCGTCAGGTGCTGTACCGGTCGATGATTCACAGCCGACTGTCATGATCCGCATCCAGATGCCCGACGGCACTCGCCTGCCCGCGCGATTCAACACGACCCATACGGTGAACGACGTTTACGAGTTCATTGTCCGTTCTTCGCCCGAGCTGCGGGCTGGTGGCTGGGTCTTGGCGACGACTTTCCCCAACAAGGACCACACCGACAAGGCGCTCGTCCTCGGTGACATGGCTGAGTTCAAGAAGGGCGGCACGGCCATGGTCAAGCGCACATAATTACCTTAGGTACTTTCCTACTATCCAGGGGAAAAGAGGAATATGTACAGTTGCATGGAACGGCAAAACCAGGGGTGGTTGGTTGTTCACTTCATACATAGACAAGTTAGACAGCAGCAGCCGATTGGGCCCCGTCCGGCGTGACCGGGCCGTAGCTTTCGGACAACATGGTGTTTTTGCCCGTTGATACTGATTGAAATACGACAACATGATTCATATGGGACTTTCTTTGTGCGCGTATAGGTGACACCAAGAAATGAAGCATCTATGGTACCTGTAGAGTAAGCCTAAACAAACAGCCGGTTCACGTGAACTTATTTCGCTGCCCGTTTAAGGGTAGGATAATCAGGGTTGGAGTAGATAGCAATAGGAATGAGTAGTGGCTAGCAATGGGACGGATGGCTATGCCTACGAAATTGAGAAATGGGAATGTTTTTGGCTTGGTGGGAATCGGGGTCTCCCTGCGCCGTAGTCGAAGTGCTCTTCATTGTCATGATGATATTTAGACTAGGTAGGCTTGATATCGGATAGGTACTGACTGGGGGATCCAATCCCCCAGTCTTCGATTATATATACAGAAGAATTTGCACCAACGGAAGGAGGAGCAGGAGCGAGTAGGAAGAGGCAAGCACACCAGCGGCGTCGCTTTTCTTGTCTTTATCCTTGTCGTCCTTGCCGCCCTTGTCCCCCTCCCTGGCTTCAGCAGGTATCCAGCATGGACGTCAGCGCGGCCTTCTCGGCGCTCGTGATGGTGAGCTCCCAGTGCGCCTTGACCTGGACCCAGGCGCTCGCGTAGGTGCAGTAGAAGGACGACAGCGGCGGCTTCCAGGCGTCGGGCGACTTGTCGCCCTTGGAGCTGTTGACGCTGTCGGTGACGGCCCAGAGCTGCGGGCGGTCGACGTCGTTGGCGAACTGGCGGCGCTTGTCGGTGGTCCAGGCGTCGGCGCCCGAGACCCAGGCGTTCTTGAGGGGGACCATGTGGTCGATGTCCAGGTCCGAGGCCTGGGTCCAGGAGCCGCCGTCGTAGGGGCTCGACCATTGGCCCGACGACGAGGTGCAGTCGTCGTTCAGCTTGATGCTGGTGGCGTCCCGCTTCAGCACGTACTCGCGCGTGTTGCACGTGCCGCTGATGGTGACCCAGGTCGGGAACAGGTTGCGCTTGTAGCCGTCCGGGTCGGCGCCGGTGCGGACTTTGAGGCCGGCGAGCTGCGACTTGGCGGAGGAAGCGCTGGGGACGCCGGGCTGTGGTGCATGTTAGTAGTTGTTATTGCTAAGAAAGAGAAATTGAAAGAATAGTGGTGATGACTACTTACAGGAGTGGGCATGGGCATCGGGACCGGCTCGGCCACGGGGGAGGGCGCGGCCACGGGGGCGGCCAGGACGGCGCATCCCGACGACAGGAGGCCGGCGGCGATAGTAGAGAACTTCATGATGAAGACGGTGCGGGGGAAAAAAGAATGGAAGATCAGGAAGTCCCTAAAGAGCGAGGAGTTTCCTGGGCCAAGCGAGTGTAGGAGGTAATAAGTTTTTCTGGCAACTTATACTATTGTCAAGTCAGTCAGTCATGTGCGTCCTGTCCTGTCTGTCTTGTCTCTCATAGCCGGGCTCAGGATGCATTGGTGGTGTGTGGTAGTGCGAGGCTTGGAAAACTTACATGCACCTTCTCAGTTCAGCTTGCTGTGCCGGTGATACAACGGACGACGACCAATCACACTTCCAACGCGGTGGTGGCTGTGATGTGGGAATCCGGCGGAGATCGAACCTGTTCCTGTTGCTGAAGCGAACTGCCGAGCACTTCTTTCCTTGCTCCAAGGCCGGGCGTCTCTACATCTATATATGCGACGACTACTACTACGAAGGCCCCCCTACAACGGAAGTCAGGGCGGGTTATCGTATGGTTGCATCGGGCGGCCGGTAGTGCCTGGCTAGCTGTCCGTCCTTCGCAGCCCGCGCCTGCAGAAAGGGCAGGTGGACTGCCAAGCTGCGTGCCAGTTAGTTAGTTGGTGGTGGTGGTGGTGTGCTGGTTTCACACAGCACACCTTGCACCGCCTTTCTTTGCACCTCTCCACTGCTGAACGTGATAAGTCAACCGAAAAGTCCTGATTTACGTGTCCATCGCCTCGATTGAGCCCACAGGTGACAGGATGCATTGCAAACTTTCTTCTTTCTTATGGGGGAGACCATAGTGTCTCCATCCGCATTGCCTTGTTCAATCCCTCATCGTATGAGCGGCTCTAATGCGGCCGAGAGAACGAGGCGCGCGCAGAGAGAGATACAATGGAGAACGGGATTTCGGTTTTTGATAGGTAGGCAGGAAAGTCCGAAGCGAGAAGGGCTAGCCGCTGGAATGAAAGGGGGACTGGGTGGGCGCATTGGCAGCTTTGAGGCTAATCAGCCAGAGAGATCGGCACTCAAGACCAGACGACCTTCGCAGATGTGGCAGTGTGGCCCGAGATCCGGGCTGGCTGCGTTGTCGCTTTAGTGTGGTACCCTGAGTGGGCAGGCAGTGGGCTCTCAGGGCCTCTTCCTGCCCATAACCTGCCTATTGCGGGAATCTACGCGACTCCATCAGCGGCCGAGAGTAGTAAGTCGTGGTCCCTTATCCACCCGCGGCCACTATTTCTCTTCCAAGCTTGAGGTCCTCAATTGCCGGCATAGGAAGGCCCAAGGAAGGATAGGCCAATAACGGTCTGCACTGGGGAAACGTTGTCTTGGCGGTGTTACCTAGAGTACTATCTCGGTAGAGGAATAGCAAACCAGGGCAGTCAACCGCAACTGACGAGTTATGAGCTGGACTTTGTTGCGGCCTATCACCAATGCAGACTGATGACCGGCCCTGAATGAACCACGTCGAGGAGCTGACCAGGTCGCGATTGGTATTGGTCAAACCTTATATTCGTAGTGTGTACATATACCTATCACGGGGGGTTTATTTGCGCAGAGACATCTAACTACAAGAACCAATCATTGTTCAGTGTCGCCATGCTGCTATTGCGTGAGCGACCTGCCAGTTCCGGGCTCGGTCAAGGACTCGAGTACAGTAACACCACTGCACCGCTATGCTGCCATGCAATCGCCCAGTCGCAAGTCGATCAAATCGGGAGGTCAACCACCACCACGTGGCTGGTCCAGGCTGACCTGTGAATACCTGAGCACGTGTCGTAGACACAGACGAGGGTGAGCGCGAAATAGTAAGACCCTTGCTACAGGGCCAGGGTATCTACCACCAGCTCAACAGAAAACGTGATATATGCTCTTATGTTCATCACGCAGCAATGCTCTGCGCGCCGGCAGAGATGGGGCCATCCAAGAACTTGAAGCTCTCGCGCGCAATCTGGCAGTTCAGCTTGGCCGAGTTGAAGCGCGCCTCGCCCGGCGGTAGGATGACCATCAAGTAGGTATTCGTGGTAAACTGTGAGGGTTGTGCCAATGGTTAGTCTGTCGCGCCTACATTCTCGGAAAAGACGAAACAAAGCACAGCTGCTGTAGGCCGCGCAGCACATCAAGATTGAGAAGAAAGAAAGAAAACATACCTTGAGGCAGAAGATGGAGAAGCGCCCGCCGGCCTTGTGCTCCATCAGCGTGAACTGCTCGGCGTTGCGCGGCGTCCCCGTGAAGCGGCTGATGCTCTGCTTGAAGTGCTTGAGGATGTTGGAGATGCGCTCCTGCCGGTCCGTCGTCGGGTTGTTCTGCCCTTCGTCCGACGTCCAGCTGGACACCACCAGGAAACTGGTGCGCTCGAACAGGAGCAGCTCCTCGGCCTCGATGAGCACACCCAGCGAGGCCAGCTGCGACTCGATGACGGCCAGGTTCGGCACGAGGTCGTGGATGATGCTGGCCCAGGCCTTATAGAGGGACTGGTCCCAGATGGAGGTGGCAAAGGGCGTCAGGTCGACGTCGCCCGCGAAGTTGGAGCTCTGCAGGAACTCGGCCGTCTTCTGGCGCACGAGCTTGACGCGGTCCATGAAGACGGCCTCGCGCACCTGCGTCATGATCAGGTCCATCTTGTGGATCAGCACGTAGACTTTCGCCATGGGCGAGAACTGCGTCAGCGCCGACATGATGGAGATGTAGGTGGCCATGTCGCGGTCGACGTCCCGAGACTCTATGTCGAAGACGTAGATCAGGACGCCGACGTTGGAGAAGACGTGGACGCGCTGTTGCGAGAGGTAGTTCTCCATGAAGGCCTCCTGGCCGCCGCAATCCCACAGATTAAGTGTCAGATTGCCCAGGAACTTGACATGGGAAAGGTCGATGTCTATCGTGGCACCGAGTCGCCGTGTGTCTCTCGCAATGTAGTTGCTGAATATGATGCTCCGCATGCTGGACTTGCCGGAACCGCTCTTGCCCATTAGCAGCACCTTCTTCTTCTTGGGCTTCTTGACTTCGTTTATGGCGCCCAACGACGGGGTCGAGGCTTCGAGGTCTGCCATGGCGACAGCCTCTAGGTCTCTCCTGGGCCCTAGAACGCCCCTTCTTCGAAGTCGCTGTCGGTCGTTCTGTAGGAACAAATTGGCCCGAGGGGCGGCTGCAATCGGGATGCGCAGCGCTGGGCGCAGGCGCGTCTTTCGTCGTGGGGGGCGCTCTTATGTAGTGAGCCTGGGTCTGGCCGTTGGTGAAAGTCGAGCTCGATGTTAGTCAATTGAGGGATAGAGAGATCGTCGTCAATCGCATACGCCTGGGCAAGTATTCGCGCTCTTCGGTCTGTCACCTTCTTCTCGTTTGTCGCCAGCAAGGGGGGGGGGGCGGGTTCGTAGGTTCGTATTTGGGATTAATATTAGCTAGAGGAGTGGACTCGATCGAGTACTCTTTTCCTTGGAGCTGGTTCTGGTGCAATCAATCAATCTAACAATCTAGAGCGCCGCCGATGCGCTGCTTGGCTGGCGGGTGTTACGTTAGGCAGTTAGATTGCATGGCCTGGTCCCCTACTCGCTAAGCTTTAGCGCATCGACACCAACTGGAGCACCGAGTCGTACGAAAACAAAAATCCGGAGCAGTTCCCGCTCAGATGACGTCACGTGCACTTCCATCGGTTAAAATAAGGAGGCAAAAGGTTGCTCCCCAAACTCATGAATTGAATATATGTATCCTCGTACAAGCTCTATTATACGTACGTGAATATGAGGTCCGCCAGAGAATCAAGTATTGCTCCAGCAGTAATTGAGCACTAGGCTGTCCTAGCCTTAACATCCATACCCTTTCCCATAAGCTATGACCGTCGAAATAGCATCACTTAATTATCGTCGCGGACAAGCAAGATATCTCTAACTAGCGAATCTAATATTAGCTAGCTAAGCAGAGATACTAGTCTAGTTCTTCCGAACTTTTTAAAAAGTTGAATTAATAGTATTGCATTTCTTTTTAACTTGAATTTGCATTATCACGTTTTCTAATAGCCCTCTTCCGTGCCGCTTTGCTTTCCTTTCCCTCCTTACGGGCCTATTGTATCGCTATCGCATTGGCCGGTACAGCTACGTGTTAAGTGCGGAAACTACTACACGCTCTTCCGTATCCCGAGACTACCCAGAAACCAAGCGGCATAGGGCGGCACCTATATCCATACAAGTCTTCTTACTGTGCACGTAGCCAAAACCCGGTACAATTCCATCTTTGTCGGCGCCGCAGCGACCCGACGACGGGCTAACCATGGCGCAGCCAACTTCAGACACCTCTCTGAACGCGGGCTTGTACTTATAGGCCCAGGCGCTGATGCAAGGGTAACAGGCCTTGCCGAGGGGGAGGACCTGGGTTTTCGGGTACGCACGCAGGAGGTCTCGGCGGTGTTTCTTGGCCGCGCGCAGCTCGCGAGAACGATGACGAGGCATGGTCAGATCGTTTTAGATGAGAACAAACGTTAAATCCGGTGGCAGCTGAAAGGGATACCGAAGGCGTCGAGAAACCGAACCAAGCCTTCCATTATGGAGCACCTCTAGAGCGTCAGTGATAATGACCGCACGGAATAGCTGAAATGCTCTCACGATGAAGTCAACAGCAAGCATGGTGGAGTTCTGCATGGGCTTGAGATGCTTGGCCTTCAGCTTTGCTTTGAGATCCTTCTCAACGTTTTGATGCCGTGATACCCCGTGGTCAGGCTTAGGATCCGACTCCGAATCAGAATCGGGCACAAATTCAAAATCGGACTCGACTTCTAATAGCCTTTTGGCGGGCTTGGCTCTTCGTCTTATTCTGTTGCTAAGGCACTTCAAATTCGGCAATCTTGCGTAATGAATAGCAGCCCGTCCAGAAGCCCGTTCAGTATCCTGATAAGCAGCCTGGCCAGTACACTATCCCTACTCTGGTGCAGATGGTCCAAAACTTCTGGCATGAGTATCTGTTGCTTGACGACGACCAGAAAGCTTGCTTCCTGGATATGGACTCCCTTCCCTACGGCCTGCTTGTAATCTTTGGCGTGCCTGGCGCTGGCAAGACTCGCCTCTGTCTCTTGGTTGTCGTCATGTGTTATTGGGCGCCGATCAACCTGGGGGAGTCACAGAGCCACGTTGACTCGCAGACGGTTGAAGACGAGACCAACGAGGACGAGGACGAGTCTGAAGGACAAGATGCTGCTGATTCGGCTTCTAGCGTTGACTATTCTGCTGGCGTCAATAATGCTCAAGCTTTCGGCCTTCTTCAGAGCTTCTAAAGCGAATGAAGTTCGAGTTCATTATAGTTAGAAAGTATTAACCGAATTCCTAGATTTGCCCGAGAAGAAGTGGTTAAATTATCAGCATCTCTAACAAGAAAGCAGAAGAATCCCGGAATAATCCATCTATAACGCATCTTGAATGAACAGCTCGCTGTTGCTGTCTCTGGCTGGCTTTGTATCCCGGAAAGGGGGGGGAAGCACGTGCAGAAAGCAATTTCCTAGCTCCGCATACAGCTCCCACGCCCACATGCTGGTTGCGTCTTGATGCATCGTGTCGACGTAATCGTCAAGGCCGGCCGCGGTGCGGAGGGACGATAAGAGCTCCACCCCTCTCTTGGGCGAGATGAGTTGGTAGTGAATAGGTCTCGTACGCCCGAGGCCGACCTGGGCAGGACGAGCTCCAGCGACAGGGTCTCGCGCTTGGGAGGGGAGACTAGAGTTTGGACCATCTGGAGCGCCTTGGAGAAGATCGGCTTGCCCTGGAACATGGAAAACTGCTTGTCCTCGAAGAGCAGGAACAGCTCGATCATGGCGTCGCGGGGGACGAGCTTCTGCAGCGTGGACCTGTCTCGGTTCTGAGATCGTGGATCTCTCGTCTGCAGTTGGACTTGACCTCCTCGGTGTCGGCATCGTCGTCTTCGGCGCCCCCCGCTTGTCGACAGGCTCGTCGTCGTTGTTCTGGATGAGCCCCGCGGGATCCCACCTCTTCCGCACCTCCAGCAGCTTGCGATATGTTGCCGCGCCCCAAAAGTGGTTCTGCCAGTCCGCCTGGTACGGGTCCACCTAGTTGACATAGGCGCACCCGTCCGGCCCCGCCCGCCGCCGCGCCTCATCCTGGATGTTGGTCAAAATATGTTGCAAGTCCTGTCGCTGCGCCCACGTTGCACCGGGCGGGGCCGGCAACAACGTGATAACCTTGGAGGTCGCGTGGCGGAACTTGGGGTGGGTGGCACTGCTGTTGCTACTGCTACTGCTGCTGCTGCTGCTGCTTCTGCTGTTGCTGTTGCTGTTGCTGTTGCTGTTGCTGTTGCTGTTGCTGTTGCTGTTGCTGTTGCTGTTGCTGTTGCTGTTGCTGTTGCTGTTGCTGTTGCTGTTGCTGTTGCTGTTGCTGTTGCTGTTGCTGTTGCTGTTGCTGTTGCTGTTGCTGTTGCTGTTGCTGTTGCTGTTGCTGTTGCTGTTGCTGTTGCCGTCGTGGTTGCCGCCGCCGGCGTTCCAGACATGGCCTGTTAGGTAGCCCTGGTCGGCCAAGTCCTCGCGCGGCGACAGAACCGTCTGGAAGGCCTTGACGATATTGCCGTTGCAGTCGGCGGCCACGTCGGCGTGGGTGAACAGCCAGCCGCCCGTGAGCGCCGAGGTCCCGGCCGGCTCGTCTTCGAAGAGGTCGAGGTACAGGTCGTAGAATGTGCCGAACTCCTTGGTGGAGGTGTCGTAGGGGACACCTCTTGCCTCGAGCTTGGCCAAAAGGGGCTGGACGAGGGCTTCCATCTCCGGGGCCGTCTTGCCGACGCCTACGATGGGCTGCACGTGAAGGCGCAGGGGCATGATCGCGAAGTAGGCGTATATTCCACTGTCCACGAAACTGTTCGTGTGGCTGTGTAAGATCTTCACTCCGTCCCAGAACAAGTCGGTATCATTGGTCATGGCCGAGTTGATGTTGAGCAAAACTTCGCTCGCCTTAGTTTCGGGTATCGTTTTGAACGTTGCCGCCAGAACGACGGCGAAAGTCGACGGCCCATCACCCTTGTGCGCCCAGAAGAGATCGGGATTTGACTCTGTATTCGCCGTCGTGTATTCGCCGTTTGCTGTGATGATATCAAACGAAAGCGCATAGTCCGCCACTTTGCGAAGTGTGAGCCTGTTTAAATTCTGTAAGTGATTGACTAGCGAGATGCCTTACCGAGACCGTGGAGCGTAGGCAGGGGTCCATGACCACCCCCTTCAACCAAACCTCCCGCCACGCCCACTGTCTGTCAGTATGTCAGTTACAATCCCGCGGACCAAGGAACCGTTCCGTTGGGGAGCTTACTGGACATTCCCCTGTCACTACAAGGACCGGAGGATCTTGCGCGTGGGCCTTTCCGAGCAAGTCGCGGGCTTGCACTCCGGCGCCAATGGTGACGGCACCCCCCCACTGTAGTCACCAGGGCCTTCGTACGTGGCTGCGAACTGGACGTCCTGGAACGAATGCGTGTTGATGACCAATGAGCCCCATCCGGTACTGCGGCCAAGGAAGTCGTGCCCGGTGTTCCTGATGACCAGCCGCAAGTTCCTCTCGCGGGCGAAGTCGATGCCGGCTTTGACGTGCGCCTTAGACTGGGCCAGTATGACATAGACGCCATAGAAACCTAGGTGCACGAGTCAGCCACCATGATGATGATGTGCACCCCTATCTAAGATTGAGTACAACTTTACTGCCAAGTCTGATTAGTGAACTGAGTGAAAGCCACATCACATTGGGAGGCGTCGTATATCGAGACAGAACCCAGAGGACCATCGAAGCTTTGATTTGAGTATTTCAGTTGCCGTTGCGTGTGGCTGTAGTATGAATAGGAATCATACGTATCATAGCATATGCTCCAGGGGTATATCTGATATGAGGTTTCCACCGACACTCGTGTTGAGACTCGCCCTTTCAGTCGTGCTTGGCCAGCAATCGTGTCCCAGGTAGCACTTGCAGTCGTACTCTGCCCCGTTCCAGGAAGTCCGTACACTGGCAGAGACGCTGCCAGGAAAGGAATCTCGCCGGAATCGATAGTTGTCCCATTCCGAGATTCCTCAGGATTGAGATGCGTTGCATGAAAGGTCAATCACGAATCACATTCATTCAGGCTCGACGGGAAGGCGAAAAGAGTCACAAAGTGCCAGCATTAGCCGGTCATTGCCCGCCGGCTCAGTGTTATAAGTGACGGCGCAGCATCCCAAGTCAGATCTCGTCAATTGAGATTACTTGCATGGTAGGGCTGCAGTCGAATCCGGCTAACTTAACGGCGGTCTGCTAGACGAGACGCGCAGATACGATACCGGTATTCCTATTCCAATGGCACGATCATTCACGAGAGGTGCTCTGTCGGTGGCGAACCGCTGAGCCGGAAGGCAAATGCCAATTTTCAAATGCAATGTATTCTGATGGCGTCCGTGACCCTGTTGGATATCATTAGGTAATGCCAACGGGTAAACTCTTGGCGACGACTGATGTCGACTTCAGGCCACCGAACAAATGGCGTGTTACAAACAGCCAAGATAGAAAACAGAAACATCATAAACACGAGAAGAAGAACAGTTCTAGAGCATGGTAGTAATAGCATGTCCGTGGTATTAGAGAAACGCTTTGCTGCGTTCTTGCAGAACGAACTCCAGTTTGCACTTGCACTCACTTGCTCTAGGGGGAAGGTCGGTCACAGCGGTGAAACCTGTTAACCTACAGGGGCTGGTTTTAGTGGGGGTGGCCCTGTAACGGCTGCAACAGGAACCCCTCGCCCGTCTCCAGCAGCAGCGCCCGGGGTGTGCTTAGGTTAAAGTCAATTAGAGGCCGGACCTCCTGGCTACCTCCATTCCACCTGTTTCATCTCACTAAAGGTTTTCTGGCACTCATAAAATGCCGATGTTTTCTCCTCGATCTATTCGCTTCAGCCCATTACCATTATTATTATTATCTACTCAAAAGCCCAGAACATTTGCCCTTCACTCCTCCAGCATGGCCGCCCTAAAGTTCCGTGAGGGCACCGAAGCGGACGCCGACGCCGTGTGCAATGTCTTCTCCGACTCCTTTTCGGAGGACAGCATCAACAAGAGGGTCTTCCCGGCTACATCTGCAGGAGCCCGGGCCAGCATAAAGGACTGGCTCGGCGGCGGCCTAAAGGATCCACACTCCCGCTACCTCCTGGCGGTGAACGACTCCCAGTCCGGCGTCGACGCCGTCGTCGCCATGGCCAAGTGGATCGCGCCCTCGGCCGAGCCCAAGGCGCCGGAAGCCGAGAACTGGGCCGCCAAGATGGCCTGGCCCGACGACGTCGACGGCGCGCTGGGTACCGACTTCTTCACCATGCTCGAGCAGAAGCACAAGGAGCACATGGGCAGCCGGCCGCACTGGTACCTCGAGCTCCTGGCCGTGCGCAAGAGCTACCACGGCAAGGGCCTGGGCAAGCACCTGCTGAGCTGGGGCCTGGAGCGCGCCGACAAGGATGGGCTCGAGACCTATCTCCAGGCGAGCCCGGCCGGTGTGCCCCTTTATCGAAAATACGGGTTCGAAGACATCGAGACTGTCCACGTCAGCAAGGCAGATTATTCCGAGGTCTTCATGAAAAGGCAGCCGAGGCCGAGCCAGCAAGGCGTGTCATCCTGAAAAGCAGTCTGACCTCTAATCGATGCCACCGACACGGGATGGCGTCAATACGACAAAATTAACATAACGCGTCCGTCATGCCCCAGACTGATTCTTTCCCACCACAAAATGGGTTGGCAGTTGCCGATCCGTGCTTCTTGCTCCGAGTCAGACTAGAGCATTGGATCATAGGAGATTGGCGACCAGACATGCGTAACTTGGCAAGAGGGTGCCGTCCAAGCCGGCTACTTCTTACGTGTGTGTCGCCGTGCAACCCACATGGCGGTGACTAACTGTAGGCGAGCAACGGCACCATCTATGACCATTCCCGCCATCCTGATACCAGCCCACCACAACAATAGTGCTTCGGCTTCTGTTCACCTCCTGACTGTGTGTCAATCAAGACGCACAAAGCATACCTAAATGCATATCTTGACGGATGCTGAGTATAAGCTATGGAGCCTTAAGGATCATACAGAAATTGGTGTCGCCCAGGAATTATTATCAGGATGTATTAAATAAGATATCCGTTGCCCAAGACCTATAAATAGGGAGATGTATATGTACATAACCATCAAACCCCTTACATAAACAACAATACAAGCATCTCAAAGATATAGACTTCAAACTTAACGAACAATCCTTCAAAATCGCCACTCTACCGTTTTCAATATCTTATTGCGTCAAAAAGGCAGCAAACGAACAAACTGCCCGTACCGAAAACTTCGAAACAAAATTGTACACTCTTGTCGTGACTTACTCAACATGTCGAATACATATCTCTTCCTATACCTTCTCGCCTTGGTTCAAGGCACATTAGCAGCCGCCCTCCCGTGGCCAAAGAAGTCCCCAACATATAACCAAAACGAAATCCACGTTACAACATCATGTGACGCCTTATACCCCCAAGACACGGGGTCGCTGGGGCTTGACGCCGCCATGACAGAAGCTCCGGCCTTCCTCGCCATCTCCCTCGTCAACTCCCACACCGCCGACATCTCGACAACCCACAACAGCAATGTCGGTGCACCATCCCCCGTCAGCGGATCCTCCCTGCCAGGGACGCTGGCCGCGGGCGCTACCGCGGCGATCGCGGTACCCACGAACTGGGCTGGGATCATCTCGGTCAACGACGCGCAGTATCCGGCCTCCGAGCAGAATAGTCTGATCGAGGCCAATTACCAGAACAGGACGATTGAGAAGCACGCCATTGCCGATATTGACGTGAGCTATGTGTAAGTTGGCTCATAGCTTGGTGTGCAGACGAGCCCGTTGTTAACAGGATACTTTACTTAGTAACGGTTTCACTTTGCCAATTACCTGTTCTTGTAACGATCTCGGCGTTACGGGGTGCAACAAAGACCTGTTTTCATTAAGCTCTTGCCCGGTAAGTACCTATTCAATCCTCACTACTCGGATTGATGGGATCATTCAGAACTTCCTCCGGGCTAACCCATGTCATTTGTTTTCAAACAGGTCAATACCGTGGATGGATCTTGCGCCAATCCGCTGCGAAGTGACCTCGGTGCAGGCGCGCCAAATTCTTTCTTCGAACCCTGTCAGAATGCGGCATATACATATCCGAACGACAACAGGGCCAACTTGCAAAACGAGTGTCAGAATGGCCAGATCGTATGCTGTGTTGGCACCAGCTGCCCGCCTAGTTACAAGCAGACGCAGGATTGAGGGCTATTAAGGGGCGAGGCGGTGAGAATTGGCGGCTCACTGTACAACCTGAACCAAGGCCGTAATAAGCCTGTCTATTGCAATGCATTCCATCACCGGGTGCTACAAGAACCAGCTGCCGAAATCATGAGTACTTCGGCACTCAACACTTCAAATCTTACTACATTTACTAACCGACTCAGAGCGCGAGTACAGTTATATAGTATAGTCGATATAGGTTCTGTATTGGAAAACACCTGTTAACCAACCTGTCTTCACCCGCCGCCACTGGTAGTGCTCCTTTGTGGGGCCGCTCCCAACCCCTGAACCCCTGAAATGCTTAATGAACCAGAAGCTACCACGGGCAGGAGAACTCAAAGAATAGAGGAAGTTGTATAGTTTGGAGAGAACGAATGCTTACGATCAGTGTAGTGGCTGAACGGGACTTGGGCACGTAGGGAGATTATAAAGACATTGTGGTCGGGTTGCTTGAGAAGAATTTACCAACCTGTGTTTGCCAGCCATAAAGCCAATGGTAGCAAGCGACTGCTCTAGATGCAGGGGAGGTTCACATTTGTAGCACAAATGCACCACGGGGTCCCGGGATTTGTTTCAATCAAGACTTTCTCTTTCTACCTGATGATACTTGTTTCCGTTTACTTTGTCGACATTATTATGTTATTAATTGCGGAGTACCACTTCTTACACCTCCTGACCCTTGGGGTCATTGAAATCCGCCACCTTCTCCGCATGGATCGTCTCCTGCTCCTCCATGGCGACGTCGGCCGGAATTCGGTCGGGTGTCGAGTTGACGAGGACGATCATGGGCCCGACACAAGCTCCCATCAGAGCGAAGGATACGATACTAGAAAGAAGAAGAAAAAAGTGTTAGCAATTTCTGGTTCCGCCCGCGTGCCGTGGCTCGAAATCGGGATGATAGGGGGGTTGGTGGTAAAAACTTACAATCCGATCAAAGGGCTGGTCTGAATCTGAGTGTTCATCCCGTATGAGATCGCCTGCCCAGTTGCCTCGAGACATCGGAAGGCGGCACCGTTGCGGACGTTGGCTAGATGATGCCTGTGTTAGCGAAAGGTAGTTCTCCTGAGTATTATATGCAGATTAGATCTCGACTCGTCTCCACTCACCTTGAGCATCCGTAGCAAAGGACGAAAGCAGCCAGTACATGTACGACTGCGAAAGCGGGCCCGTCGTTTGCACAAAGAAGTACGGCAGGAATGACGTGGGATAGAGCGAGTCATCCCAGTCGATGTGGCCCGGGTCGTGCTGGTTGAAGCGGACCTGCATGATGATGGACCAGATGTAGACGCCGGCGTTGAGAACGACGACGGTCCACAGCCCGATCTGCGCGCGCCGCCGCTGGCTGACGCCCTTCAGATCGAGGATGAAGCCCAGGCCGAAGCATCCCACGCTGTTTCCGACGTGTCAGAACGGCTGTCTAATAGCAAAGAAAGCAGGATGATCTCTGGAGAGAAACTTACATGCAGAAGAAGGGGGAGATGAGGAGGAAAGCGCCTCGACCGGGTCGTGAAATAGATGCCGAGATACGTCGACCAGGCCCCGCTGTAGAAGAAGGACCATAGCGCCCACAGGGCTGAGAGTAGGATGAGCCGGGACGACATGGTGAACCGGATGAGCTTGAACTCCTCGCGCGTCTTCAGCTTCTCCGAGACGAGGATGCGGGTCCCGTCGGACCGGACCACCTTTTCTAGCGGAGAGAGCAAGAAGGCGAAGGGCAGACTGTCAAATCATTGGGTTAGTATTACCCTGAGTGATTCGAGGGCTGTTTTCAGTCAACTTACGCCAGGCACTGGATGATGATGAAAGCGACGTAGGTCTCAGGGGTAATCCCCCCACTAGCGCCTTTCTCATGGTTCTTGGACAGGCTTTACAAGAGAAAGAGTCAGTCAGTCAGTTACCGCTCCAGTTTGCAAAAAGGGGTAGGTATAAACTCACTTGATAGCACCCCCGACCAGCTGGCCGAGGTTCCGAGACACGATCCACAGCGCCAAGTACTTCCCACGCGCCCCGGTGGGAGCCAGCGACATGATGGCACCCGACTCGGCGACGTACCAGCAGCCGGTGCCGATGCCGGTGATGAAGCCGCCCAGGATCAGGTACCATTGGTTCCCGAACGCGCTGTTGCAGTAGTAGGAGGAGCCCTGGATCGGGAATGACATGGCGCCGATCACGAGGGCCCATTTGACGCCGAGCTTGTTGACCAGCGGGCCGCCGATCAGGCAGACTGTCACATTTCACATGGTTAGCCTACTGTGTACATGTGACGGAGGCATAATATCTGGGGACTTACCAAGCGCAAGCATAGTATAGTTGATAGCGGTGCTGTTTGATAATTGTTAGTCTTTGTGACTCTTTTCCGTGCTGTTCATCAACCTACGCGATGTTGGACGTCTGGGGCGTCGCCAGACCGCCGCCCCCGAGGCCGGCGATGGCGTCCGACATGGCGGGCCCGCAGAAGGCCTGGACGCTGAGCAGCATCATCTGGGTCAAGCTGTGCTTGTAGAACCGCTTCCACCGCGGCACCGTCCGCCGGTACTCGTCCATGTCCATGTTCTCGATCGTGACATCCGGGTTGGAGTCAACCGGGATGGTACCTTGCCCGCGCAGGGCGTCATCGTTGCCGCCCGCGTGGGTGTTGGGGGGCGCCGTGTCGAACTTGGACATCTTTGTGTTGTGCTCTGGTGGGGAAAATGACTGAGGGAAACGACCACACACAGAGGAGTGCAAGAGAGGAAGAAAGGAGGCGCGATGAGAGCAGAGTTTCTGATGCGACGATGAGAGGCGGCACGGGGAGATGATTATATACCCGAGGCGTATTATCTATATGTATGCGTATACCCGAGCACGACGTATTAAAGTCAGATCTTCCCCCCCGGAAAGTGGATGCCAAGCTTATCTCTATGGGACAATCCCTACTATCTGGCGTTTGCCCATTCTCGGAGCTGGGGTAAATGGAGCTAGATGCGACGAGGGTGGAGCCTGATTCTATCATTCGGGAGGAATAGTATAACTTCCATAACATGGCCTTTCTCTAACTGCAGCCAGCTGACTCCGATATCTGGCGCGCTACGTAGCTGGACATTACATGGTCGCATTGGGAGGGATTGGGGTGTGTGGGGGGTGGAGGCGGTGGTATCAATAGCACACGGGAGACTGGAAGAGTCGCTGGGAGAAGTCTGGAGTCTAGCGCCTATTTACGAGATAGGTCGTTTACCGGCCACATGGTATCAGAGGCTTGACCCCTTTGAGCAATGATAGCAGTCTTCACGTTGCTTGTTTATGCGCTCCGGTAACCGCCCCGAGGCGGGCGGCAACAGTGTGACTAATCCAAAAGGGGGTAAGCCCTGAAAAGCCAGGCGGGGCCCCGACAGCGAACATGCATCCGGGCCAAAAAGTCTAAACCGCGACTATACAGGCTATACCGCTTCCGGTAACTGTAGCAGTCGAAGACAAGCGAAGAGGCGAGTCGATGGAGAGAAGTTGATCTCTGGTCTGATGCTCTAACTCGATGTAGATTAGCTTCGGGCGCTTGCCGACTCTTGACTCGACTTCATGCCAAAGAAATATCATCACCAGGCATATCCAGACAGGCACCACTAGGACATGAATGAGATGCCAGGAGTCCAGGACGATAGAGATTCCATACCTACTCAAACATGGACACCTTAACGCGGGTTGTCGACGACTTTACCTGATGATATTGGCTTCTTTGGGACCAAGATACGTTGGTATCAGGTTGCATCGGTGAGTGCCAGTGGAGTCGGAGGCTCTCGTTATCCAAGGTTCCCCGCCAAGGTCCACCGTCGACGATCCACCAGTCCACGGCCAAGCACTGCACCATGACCCTTCGAGATATAACCAATTAGTCAACGAGCATCGTCATTCCACGGACTGCCTCCAGGCCTCGTCGCTTGTCATCACTGGCTTTTGCCCGTTCCATTTTCCCCAGCGAAAACCATGAGCTGACCATCGTACCATCCCAATGTCATGGTTCCTTGCGATCTCGCTTCTCTGCTTGCTTTTCGTGCTTAAATACGTCCTTTCAAAGTGGCCAAGTTACACCCGCCTCTACAGGACTGAGCCATCACAGACGGTCGACGACTACTACCATAGCTCTCTGGAGAAGGGCACCCGCACTTGCATCAACAATACCATGGCGGCCTCACGAAAGACCACCAAGGTCATCGTCGTGGGCGGCGGCGGCACCATCGGCTCGTCCACGGCCCTGCACCTGCTCCGGTCCGGCTACACGCCCTCCAATATCACGGTCCTGGACACCTACCCCATCCCCTCGGCCCAGTCCGCAGGCAACGACCTGAACAAGATCATGGGCATCCGCCTGCGGAACCCGGTCGACAAGCAGCTCAGCCTCGAGGCCCAGGCCATGTGGCGTCACGACGACCTGTTCAAGCCCTACTTCCACAACACGGGCCGGCTGGACTGCGAGGGCACCGCGGAGGGCATCGCTTCGCTCCGGGAGCAGTACCAGTCCTTGCTCGACGCCGACGTGGGGCTCGAGAAGACGACCGAGTGGCTCGACAGCGAGGACGCCATCCTGGCCCGGATGCCGCTGCTGGAGCGCGACCAGATCAGGGGGTGGAAGGCCATCTTCAGCCAGGACGGCGGCTGGCTGTCCGCGGCCAAAGCCATAAACGCGATCGGCGAGGAGCTAAAGCGGCAGGGCGTCAACTTCGGCTTCGGCGGCGCGGGCGCCTTCAAACAGCCCCTCTTTGCGCCCGAGGACGCGTCCACCTGCATCGGCGTCGAGACGGTGGACGGAACCAAGTACTACGCCGATAAAGTCGTCCTGGCCGCAGGCGCGTGGAGCCCCGCGCTCGTGGACCTCGAGGGGCAGTGCTGCTCCAAGGCCTGGGTGTACGCGCACATGCAGCTGACCCCGAAAGAGACGGCCGAGTACAAGGACTGCCCAGTCGTCTACAACGGCGACCTCGGCTTCTTCTTCGAGCCCAACGAGCACGGCGTCATCAAGGTGTGCGACGAGTTCCCCGGCTTCACGCGCTTCAAGCAGCACCAGCCCTACGGGGCGCCCACGCCGCAACGCGTCTCGGTGCCGCGGTCGCACGCGAAACACCCCACCGACACGTACCCGGACGCGTCCGAGAAGACCATCAAGAAGGCCGTCTCCGCGTTCCTGCCGCGGTTCAACAACAAGGAGCTGTTCAACCGGTCGCTCTGCTGGTGCACCGACACGGCCGACGCGGCGCTGCTGATCTGCGAGCACCCGCGGTGGCGCAACTTTATCGTGGCGTCGGGCGACAGCGGCCACTCGTTCAAGCTGCTGCCGAGCATCGGCAAGCACGTCGTCGAGCTGGTCGAGGGCCGGCTAGCCCCCGACCTGGCCCAGGCGTGGCGGTGGCGCCCGGGCCAGGGGGATCCGTTGAAGTCGCGGAGGGCGGCGCCGGCTAAGGATCTGGCCGATATGCCGGGGTGGAACCATGATGATGAGGCACAGGCCAAGTTGTAACTAGGGCAACGGAAGGCTGATAACTAATATATATATAATCTCTAAAATATGCAAAACTTTACTTGAATAAAATCATGGCCAGGGGGCAACTACTCCTCGCCTCCTGACCATACGAGCCCAGGTCCGCATGGGTCGCGGCTTCGACCAGCGCGGCGCCCTCGGCATCCGGCGGCGCGACGACGGGGTCCGTAACCGTCTGACCGCCGACGGTCCGGAAAGAAGCCTTGTCCAGATTGCCCGCCGAGAAGGCGTCCCGGAAGGCACCGCCCAAGACAGCCTGGCCGAGCGGGCGCGTGTTAATCTTGATGCCCTGCATGGTGAATACCGATGGTCTGGTACCTCCTCCTTCTTGTTCCTGGGAGTTGTTGCTTGTGAGCAGCTAGTGTGTGTATGTGTTCTGTTATTGACGGACGGAAAAGAAGGGGAGAAGAAAAAAGGGGGGGATTGGGGACTCGTGACGACTATAAAGGCGGTGAAAAACATACAGAAGAGCATATAGAGGAAAGAGCTCGGGGCAGCGCGTATAGGACTGACCGTTATCGAAGAAATACGTCAGCTCGATATAGTTTATCTTGGGGTCCTGGCTCTCGTGGGTGTTGTTCAGGTGTCACGATAGCGAGTGGAGCTTCTTCTGTACGCTAGGAAGCAGCAGGGCAGGGAGGCTGAGGGCCAGACCCTCGACCAGCGGCTTCGAGTTCTGGCCCAGCGGCAGCTCCTTGCTCGAGACCGGATCCAGAACGTGCGGCGTGATGTAGAACCGGACAAGCTCCTGCACTGCCGGAAGAAGATTTACAGCATCCGCTACAGCTTCCATCGTGTCGACGACGCCGTAGAGGAGGTCCATGAGGGTCAGACTCAGTAGCGAATGGGCGATGAGAAAGTCGGGCTCGATGATGGTTGCGTCGAACCGGGACGACTCGACCTTCACCATGGTCCCGACAGCTTATATGTATTGAGCGAGTCCAGGCATATCTGGCATTCCGGGCAACTTGGGGAGTACTCCGCTGAATAGGGGGTCCAGGAACGGCGTATCTAGGCTGTTGTTGCCCTTCTTCCCCAAAATGTACTCGTTGAGACGGCGTGCCAGCAGTCGTCTGAGATTAGGACCTACCAGCCTCGATGATGGGCCCGGCGGCGGCATCCCACCGGCGGAGAAGAGGGGCTGCACCATATGCGCCGTTCTCCACCGGTCCATTTCATGCCCGTCGTCTTCCCGCAGGCCCGCCCCTTGGGCGTCTGCTGGATCCGCGCCGGACCACATCGCCCCCAAGCAGAATCTTGGGGCCCCTTGAGCGCCGCCGGATGCAGCTTTAGGACCAAGATAAAGCAAAGTGATTTCCATAGGCACGTTGGTAACAACACGAGCTTCCTCCGGGCTCTGAATCGCCCCTGCGGCTGACAGAGGCCATAAGAAGGCAAGGTACGTGGTCCAGGCATAGAAAACGGCAAGGGGCAAGAGGTAGTCATGAAAGCCAGATGCGCCGTCACTGGGTATGTTCGCGATGGTGAAGATGTAGCCCAATGCATTGGGAGCGTCCGCGATCAGAAGCGGTATGGCTTTGGGACCAAAGTGGACAGTGATGGGGACGATTTTACGCATGAACAATGGAGCGCCAGAATCGGTGGACATCCGCGTTGCATAGAATCTTCCGCCATCGTTGACCGACTTGGGAAAGAACGTGTTCAGCAGACTGATAACGTCGGCGACTCTGTCGCTAGGGATGCCGTGCTGCTCTGGTGATACCCTTAGGTCTTCAAGCCAGCGGCAGAACAGCGAGGAGGTTGCTTCGTAGTCAACCTGGCATTGTGGAGCGAGCGGAGGACTGACAAAAGACCGGCCCAGCTTGCCACCGAATGCTGTAAAGGTATTCCATGAAGACATGTTGATTCGGGTGTTGCGAAACCTAATTTGTATGAGACGAGTTACTAGAGTTATTATTCAACTAGTACAATCGAAAGACGCACAACAGAGCAAATACTCCCAGTGCGTGGAACGGACTACGAATGGAATCAACGCGCCACTTAAAGGATTATTAGTGAGTTTTGGTGCTCATTACTTAATTCCACGTTCTGTCTATTATTCAGGTCTATCAGCCTGGTTATGTCCAATAATTAGGTTCTCAATCTCGTCCAAATACGAAGTGGCTTGGTGGCTCCGCATGCCTGGAGTACACGAGGCTGGCTGAGATCATCGCAACTTCTCTTTGTGCACATGTCTTACTTAACAGATACACAGTCCTGTACCGGTCGAAGTCAGTAAGCCGGTAAAATGACGTGATATGTCGAAGACGTTTTGGCGGTGAAGCGAAGGGGCGTTCAACCCTATGCTGTCATCATAGGGCTGCATTAGTACGTTTTACTCTGTATATACGTAGCTATTGAAATGCCACACAGGATCTAGAATCGACCTCGCTTACTGAGCTCCACCGAGGAGCTGGGTGTTCAGAGAACGGGCCTCGTGTTATTGGTCGTAGCATCGAAAGAGGAATGGTTGAGCAAAAGGAGGCTGGCTGCACGCTAACCATTATGCATCCCCAGACAGGAAGCTGAAAAAGGGTTGCATTTGTCTTGTCATACTGATCCCGACAAACCGTTACGGATTGCTGTTGCCAAAGAGGAAAAAGCAAAACGAGACGACCATTTATCTCGGACAGCGCCAAAGGTAATTAGCAGAAACTCTCATGATGCAAAACCTGCCAGATGGCGTCACCAGAGATGTAGGCGGGGAAACCACGGAAAGCCAACCCTGCCCGAAACCGTTCCCCTCACAACTTCCCCGAAACTGCACATGGTCCAACAACGCGTCTGACCTGTCACTCACCACGTATTTCGACCCTTCTAAGCCCAACCTAGCCTCCGATTTCGGCATCGACGGTCTTCAGCCCATCATCAGAGACATGCAGGGCAGTGTATTCCTGTTGACGAGTGGCCAGAGCAGGTTCTACCTGTGCGACATTCGCAGCGGCGACATGTTTCGCCTCGAAGATATGACAGACGTGGACCAAGCCATCACTTGCATCATAAGGGACAGCGGTATCCTGAGGAAGACGCAGATATGGAATTTGGCTAGAGCTTAGGTGCTAGTGGACCATTGGTTTCATCCATGAGTGATAGGGTATTGTAGCCATCACGGACGATCTTGATGTGAGGTGGAGCCGAGGAGAAATCGATTATGAAAGCACGAGAAAGATCCATCTCGCCGACCATGTACTGCTTCACCTCTGCCGACACGGGCAAAATGTAGGAGATGCGACTGGGTGTGATTTGGTACCTTGTGTTGGGAGCTGGTGTAAAGGATGTATATAGGCCGACATGGTCATTTGGAGCGGTGCTCAAACCAAGAGCAACAATACACTGGCCTGCAGAAAACCCATGTTCAGCTTCACGCGTAGTCTTCCAACATAAGAGCGTGTGTGTGATCACGTCGTGCACGTACCGTCTTTGACCTCCTTGAGAGTGAATCCCTCACCTGTCTTGAGGCAGAAGGCACCCGGCTTGCCGCAATCCCCACCACTTCCTTCCCAGAGGCCAAAGGAAGGACTTCCCGAGGCCATTCGGAGTACGATCGTCGTCCCACGGGCGTCTTTGGGTGGACCTGTCCCAAGCCTCACCGGCTGCCGGTCCAGCACAGACTTTCAGGCGCCGGCTCGATGGCAGGAGGCTGGCTGAACAGGGCATAATTTTGTACCCCGCCCGATATGTTATTATATATCATAGTCGAGAACACGCTGTCGCACCTCCCGGGTTTAGCCCCCTTTCCCAATTAGGCATCGCGCGGCCGGCCACCCCTTTTAGCTCTAGTTAAATATATATAGAAAACTACGTTTTTATAAAGTCTTTTAATATATTCTTAACTTTATTTTTATAATTATAGTATTAATTTAATTATAAAAAGATCGTATTATTTTAATAATTTAAGTAACGCGAGAAGGTTCGAATCGAATTAATTAAAAAGCTGCTACGAAAGTGTACGACGTCCCCCCGAGCTACTCTAGGCGACCGACTCCGCGGTATTAAACCTCGACGCGAAATCCGATATTTATAATATAAATTAAATCTAATTTAAAAAAAGGTGCTTTATAAATATATAATTAATTTAAATACTCGAGGAATACCTTTTAATATTAATATTATAAGAAATATAGCTAATTTTTTTTAAATCGCGCGGCGGCGACCGCGTTAATAAGTATTAAATTAAACGCTTTATTAACGGTAACCTAGATTTTAAAACTTAAATAAACCGTCGATATAATAATTAAAGAGCTTTTTATAAAGATATAAGTATTATTTCCGGCTAGTTCGCGCTAGTCGCGAATATTAAAACTAAATATAATATTTTAAATAAAAATATATAAAATTTTAACGAGACCGGCTTTATAATAAATATAATCGAGTTAATACTCGTTATAATACGCGTTAATTATTATATAAAAATAAAATCGGTTTATTAAAAATAATTAACGTACCCTACGGTTTAATTTCTTATTTTCTTAAACGTTATATAATAATGTATAATTAATTTTATTATAACGCTTAAAATTAATTAAAACTATTTCAAACCGTTTTTATTAAATACTTCTACATTATTTTAATAAGTAAGTGTATTATACCCGAGCTACCCGTTAAATTCTATAGCATCGCGAGCGCGTTTTAAGATTTCTCGTACAGCTATTACTCCGGCGCGATTTATCTTATAATTACTTATTAACGTCCTTTTAAAATTATAAGTCTTTTTTAATTTATATACGAAGTTATCCTTTATTTTATAGCCGGTTTTTTTTCCGTACGGCGGCGTTAACTAAGTATCTTATTTACTTTTCGTAATACGCTTACCTTACCTTTTAAAAGAGCGAGCCGGTATATAATTTACGTTATACTTTTTATAATTTAATTAAACTTAATTAAAATAAAGGTTGGAAAGTTATTTTAATACCGTATAATACGGTTTTAAACGTTTTCGGTTTAAGATTAAGTTTTAATTAAGTTATTTAAAGATTTTAATTCTTAAGGGATAAATAGGCCGGAAAACGTCCCTAGAGCATTAAAATATATAGCTTTATATTTAATTATAAAATAATATATTTAAAATTATACGAGACGAGTCATATTTTTTAAAAACTTACCTATATATTTAAAAAGGTAAAAATCGCTTAGAACGCTTTTAAAAAAGCCGGTAAAAAGTTTTCTTTTAAAATATAAATAATATACGCCCGTATAAAACCTTCGATTTCTTTTTTATATAACCTTTTTAATATACGTAAATAGCCGGAATTAAAAAGTTAAAGTTTATATAATAAATAAGCAGGTATGTAAAATATAATAATCGAGTTCTTTTTATAATAGAGCTCGAAAATTATTAAGTGGTAGCTTTCGTGGCCGTTTAAGATTAAAAGGCGATAACGACCTTTTATACGAGACTTAGTATATTAATTAAAGTATCGAATTTAATTCTCGCATTTTTATTCGTAATTTAGTTATTTTTAATAATTACGATTATTTAATCCTTTAATAATAAGCTATTTTCGTATTAAGAAAAGAGGTACGTTTTTCCGGTAAAAATAATATACGAAGGGATAACGTAACCGTATAATCCGACGCCTTAAATAATTATAACTTATTCCCGGTTCTTTTATTATATTACCTTAGGTTTTCCGTATTAATCGAAAATAGTTACGATTATTTCGGATAAGATTTAACCTATAAAAAAGCCGGTTTTATTAAAGTTATAAATATCCTCTTTTTAAATCCCGTATTTATAAATTATATTCTATACGAGGGTAAACTATACGCGATACGCGTCGGGATTTTCGTAAAGGATTCTTTAATAATCGATTCTTCGGTTAAAACGCGTCCGGAGGTCTAGTTATTATCGTACGAAGTTAGAGGACTAATTAACGCCGACGCGTCCCGCGTCGCGTAAGCTAAGTAATCGATTTATTATATCTTCTATATTACTTAGCCGGGGAGGAAACGATCGCGTATTTAAATTAATAATATATTAAATAATCGCATCTTTTTCGGAATTTAAAAGCTTTCGAGAATTCGTAAGTATTTCGCGTCGTACAGGTTAATTATTTCGTTTACGCTATAAAGTTTTTAATAAGACGTAATAAATTAATATAGCCTTTTATACGTTTAAAGTTAAGTCTTTTTAAAGCGCTTAAAGTATTAGAATTATATTACTCTCTTTTTAAAGTTATAGTATTTTCGGACGTAAAAGAATATAAAAAAAGGTTAAAGCTATAAAGAAATTTATAAAAGTGGGACATTCGCTTGTATAGGATATTCGCTTGTGGGATACGTTAAGCGGAGAGGGAACTTAAAACCTTTAAATAAAAAGGATTAGCCGCCTCCTATACCGCCGAATTTCGACGTATCATAACTCGACTAAATTATACCGAAGCTACGAAAATTATAATATATTATTAAGAACTTAAAGAGAGTATTAAAAACGAACTTAGCCGGTTTAATGCCCTTAATAATTTTCTTTCGTATATAGAGTTTATTATTAAGATTAATATTCGTATATACGAATAACGCCGTAAAAAATAAGGCGGATAATAACGGTGAATTAATCGGATCTAAGTTAATATAAAATAACTACGTTATTATAATAGTATATTATTTAAAAATATTACGGTATATAACTATTATAATAAGTTTATAAACTTTAATATTATTAAATATAATAAGTATAATAAAATGTAATATATTATTTATTATAATTATTAAAAATAAAAATATTACGCCCGAGAATATTATATATTAAAGAAAGATTTCCGGAAAGCTTTAAACGAACAACATATTAACGCTATTAAAATAAAAAATATTTCTATAATAGTTATTAAAAATAATAACGCTATTATTAAATACGGTAACTTATTTTAAATAATTTATTACGATAATAAGTATACTTTTTATTTAACGAATATAAAAGATACTAGATAATTCTTTAAAACTTTTAAAGGAAAGGAAAACTATAGCCGAAGCGTCGCGATAATATAGAAACAATAACCCCTTTTATATAACGAAAATAGTAATTCGATGAACAATATTATAAGCTAGTTAAAATAACTAATAAACTACGAACGCCTAATCGGTATATTAATAAACGAGCTAATAAACGAGATCGTTAAATTTAAAAATTTAAAGACCAACGAATAGTTAATAATCCCTAATATTCTTCACCCGGATTTAAAATACCTACGTTAAGTACTTATTACGGCCAGGTTTAATTAAAGAATCCACGGTAATTACGCGGTAGGAAATAATAGTCGAGTCTCCTTTACGTACGAAGGATATTTCACGCTTTTATAGATTTCGTACGTTTATAACGTTTATATAAAACACTTCGCGAAAAAACTCGAGTACGAATAGTTTCCTTAAAAGATCGGTAAACGACCTATTATATAATTATACCTTAATTATATTATCGGAAAAATCCGGACGTTAATCGCCGACGGACGACGTGTATACCTATTAGTATAAAAAGACCCACGATGGCCACGATAATGCCACCTAGAGGGACGAGATTAAAAGGAGTGTTTCGAAGATTAATACTTTAAATACGCTTAGGAAAAATCTTGAGCTAATAAATATTTAAAAGAAAACGTTTAATACTTTTAAAATATATAAATATATACCTAATAAAAGAACCCCTTTATTATATTAAAGAATTTATAAAACGTTTATAAATTTTAATAAACTTAATAAACTTTCGAACTACTTAAAAAACTTAAATATTAAGTATTAAGGATAGTATTTTATACGAGAAGGAGCATAAAAATATTTTTATTAATATATTAAAAAGCGCCTTATAAAAAACGAAAGAAATAATAATAACGATATAATAATTAATTATAAGAAATTATCGGTTATTTATAAGAATAATATTTAAGAAATAAACGCCGCTTATTATAAAAGGGTAATAATAAGCGGACTAAGATAGGTCCTTATATTAAATAACGAATAATCGAGCTATTTATAAGTATATTATATTAATAATAGGCGTAAAAAGAGTCTATATTAAAGCGTTACTCGATAGCGGAACGTAAGGAAACTATATTTTATTATAAATTATTAATTACCTTAAATTCGAATAATAAGAGAAAAACGCCTTATATTAATTTAAAACAGTTAATAAAGAATTTATAATTTATAACGATAAAAAAAATATAAAACGAAATCGCGAACTTTTCGGTTAATATTAAAAAACGTTATAACCGAATTACGTATAGTATTATAAACGTTATAAAATACGATATAATTTTAAAAATATTTTAATTATAGATAAATAATTTTAAAATTAAGTAAAAAATAGGTTAACTTTAATAAAATATATTAGAAAAAAGTTTAATTAATAAATAACGGTTTAAAAAATAACCTTTTAATAAACTTAAAATTTTTAAAGTATATATTATTATTAAAAAGCTTAAGCTAAACGTTATCATAATTATATTAAAAGAGTACTAGTAATTCGAAGCTCTTTTTAATAAGAAATTAAAAATAAGCTTACCGCTTTATATACGGTAAAATTATAAGATAACTTTTAAAAATAGAAAAGAAGCCTTATTTATATTTATATATAAACTTAACCATGAGTATAAATAAGCTTTAAAAGAGTATGTTACGGAAAACTTTAAAAAAAGAGCTATACGACCATTTATATTACTAGTGGGCTTTCTTACCCTCTTCGTCTTAAAAAAGAGTAAAAACGAGAAACTTAAGTGGCGTATATATATTAATTATTAAAAGCTTAATAAAATTATCATTAAAAACCGGTACCCTTTTCCCCTAATTAATGACTTACGAAATAAGTTATTATATATTAAAATCTTTATAATATTTAACCTCTTTAATATATATAACTTGATTCGAATTAAAAAAAGAGAAAAATAGAAAACCGCGTTTTAAACTAAGTACGAATATTTTAAATATTAAGCTATGCCGTTTATTTTAATTAATATATTAGTTAAATTTTAATTTATAATTAATTATATCTTATAAAAATACCTCGATAAGTTTATTATAATATATTTCGATAATATCTTTATTTATTTCGAGAATAACGAGCGGTATTAAGAATATATAAAGTTAATACATTAAAAGTTATAGAATATTAATTCATTAATTAATTTAAAGAAGAGCGAATTTTATTAATAATCCGTTATTTTCGTAAAATATATAATATCCTTAAGAGAAATTTAAATAGAGCCTTTAAAAATTTTAATAATTAAAGAGTCGTTTACGCTTATAAACGCTATAAAAATTAAATCTTTTTTAAAATTAATTAATTATTACCGGACTTTTAGCCCGGATTTAATAAAATAGCGATATTTTTAACGAACTTAATAAAAAAGGATAAATTATTTTAATAAATAGAAAAAAAAGCCGAAGCCTTTTATAATATTAAGGAGCGAATCCTTAATAAATTAATACTTTACGTAATAGATTTTATTAAACCTTTTAAGGTCGAAATCGACGTATCGGATTATGCGATCGGAGAATAATTAAATTAACGGGATAATAACGAGAAGTCGTACCTTATCGTATTTTTTTTTAAAAAAAGTTTAATAAAATAAAACTTTATTACTAAATCTATAATAAGGAATTAATAGCTATTATTAATACTTACGAAAAGTAGAGATATTATTTTAACGGAATAAAAAAACTAATAAAGGTTTATATTAATTATAAGAACTTTATAATATTTATTATTATAAAAGAGTTAAATAAACGATAAGTACGATAGTTTAAACTCTTTTTAAGATTTAACCTTATTATTATTTATTAGAAGGGTAGCGAGAACGGTCGCGCTGACGTATTAAGCCGACGACCGAACTATTAAGAGGAAGTTCCGCTCGAAACACGGACTATTTTAACCTATAACTAAGACGGTAACCTCGTATTATTACGATAACTAAACGCCACGAGCTATGTTTAATATAACGACGACTGGGTTACTAAGTTTTAATAATTTAACTAGACCCTCGATTCCGACGATTATATTAAAGATCACCTTAAGAACCGAGACGGTTTTATCTTTTACCGAAATAAGATTTATATCTTTAAGCAGTATCGTAAAAACTTTATTAAGGAACTTTATAAGCACTTTACATATAGATATTAAGGAGTATTTAAGACTTAAAATCGAATTACTAAGTAATTCGATTATAAAAATCTTAAGCTAATCGTAATTAAAGTAATTAATTAATATAATCTTTATGATAAAGTTAAGGCTATTAAATATTAGTTATATAGAGAATTATAACTAATTTTACCGCTAAATAAAGCGTAGAAAATAATCGTACTTAATTTTATAATTAAACTACCCTTATTAAAGGAACTCTTAATTAAAATTAATAATAATAATATCTTAATAATTATAGATAAGCTTACGAAATATACCTATTTTTTACTATATAAGGAATTTAGCGATACTAGCGACTTAGCTTATATATTCTTTCGAACGATCGTTAGCTAGTACAGGCTGTTCGAAACGATGATCTCTAATAGAAACAAGCTGTTTACTGCTAAATTCTAGAAATTACTTATAATATAGCTCGGTATTAAGTATAAGTGATCTACGGCTTATTACCCCTAGACAGATGGATAAACCGAGCGGATAAACTAGACTTTAAAATAATACCTATGTTATTATATTATTTTTAAATAGAATAATTAAGAATAATTATTACTTATAACTTAATTTATTTATACTAACGTGAATAACGTAACTATACGTATATTACTATTTTAAACAAACTATAAGTATAATTTAAAAATTATTAAAAAACTTCTAAAAAGAGAACTAATATAAATCGTAACTATATAAGTTAAAAAACTAAAGGAATTTTATATTATTTTATAACAAGACCTTACTTTCTTTTAATAATAAATAAAGCGATATGTCGATTAAACTAAGTTAAAAGGATTAATTATAAAAAAGGGAAAAAAATATCTCTTTTACAACGAAATATTAAAACTAAACGAATAAGCGATAAATTAAATTTTAAAAAGATTAAAATATTTAAAATTATAAAAATTACTTTAAAAACTAATTATTAATTATTACTACTTAAAATAATACGAATATACCTTATATATTAAATTTTACTACTGGAGTTAACGACCGAAAATACCTCGATCGATACACGGCTAGAAGTTAAAACGGATTAATACGAACACGAAATCGAGAAAATTATTAATAAAAAAAAAAACTAACTGAAGCTTTTAATACCTTGTTTAATAAAAAGCTTATTTATTAAAAAATAATACTTAAAAACTTAAAAAATACTTAACGAACGCGATTAAAAAACTACGGGTATTTAAATAATAACATTATGTATCGAATTAAAAGAAAAATCCGTCGCTTTTTAATTAATAATGCTAAAGCTACCTTAAGTTTAAATAGCTAAAATAGCTTTAGACTTTTAACGCTCTTACTCTTTTAACTCGTTTAAAGAATAAAGACCCCGCTATATTAACTTCACACCTTGAATGCGAGCCATTTCTTTTTATTTCTTAAAGCGAATTAGGCGAGCTAAGGCTTCGTTAATTTGACGCTATAGCTCGAGGAAATGCGTTTCCGCTGCCGACTCCTCGCGAAAAAGATAGTTATGCTCACTTTATACCCGACGAAGGGAAGATAACGGAACGCCGGTTTTATCGTAAGTATAATTAATATAAGTATACTTTTTATACTTATTAATACTTTTTATTATAATATACGACTACCCTTTTAAAAAATAATAATTATAAAGTATAATATTAAAATTAAACTTATTAAGAGCCTTAACTAAATCTATATAATAAATAATAAAAAAATAAATAAATTTAAATCGCGATTTTTTAATACGATTAAATATAATAAGCGTATATTATAAATAAATAGAATTAAATCGCGATTTCTTAATACGATTAAATATAATGAGCGTATATTATAAATAAAAAGTAAAAAAGAAGGAAAATTTATAAAAATTCTTAATAAAAATAATAAAACCTAGTATTTATAACGATTAATTACTTTAAAAATAAAATAAATAAAATAGGGAGGATAATATTACGACTTAACTTAATTATATAGCTAGACTTACTTTTAGCACGGATATATTATATCTCGAGGCGCTTATAAAAACTAGTATTAAAACCTACCCTACCGGTTAGCACTAACGAACCCACCTATAATAATAAGCCTTACTATACCGCTATAATACTATAATAACTAATACCACGATAATAGCACGACGAGATTATTTAGTTATAGATAAATAAATATAAATAAGATTATATAAATAGTTAAAAACAACTTACGTAATAATAAAGCTAGACATAGCTTAGTAAAGTAATACTAAATAATTTAATTAAAATTAATAAATAATAAATAATACTAATTATAATTAATAAAGATTATTAAGTAGACGTAATTAAAGAGGAAGGATTAGATATATAACGACGGATATTCCTTATATATTTTATATAAATACTCTTTATTTTAATAATTAATTTAAGTATTAATTTTAACCTATTAATAAAGTAAATAGTTTTAATAACTCTATTATATAAATACTTTTACTCGACCCCTTATTACTTTATTACGACCCGGCTACTATATATTATATCGATAGAAGCGTTACTTTTATCGCACGTTTAGATACTCTTTCGTATTATTAACATAAACACTAGTACGTCTTACTAGGGTTTTTTAAAACCTACATAACGTTCGTTATAGTCCCGCGTCGCGTTAGCTAAGTAATCGATTCGTCATATTTTTAACGCTACTTATACGAGGAAGAAACGATCGCGATTTTAAATTATTTATATACTTTATAATTATTTTCTTTTCGAAAATAATAAGCTTTTAAATTAATAATCGAACATTAGATCTTGAAGGTATACCGCGCCTATGATTAAAAAGGGTTTTTCGTAAAATATCGTATATTTTAACTATATATTATATATTTAACTGTAAGTCGTTTTAAGGCATTTATTATATTAAAATAACGTTACTTTTTTCTAAAAAGCCGACCATAATAATATAGTAGAAGAACGCGGTAAAAATAAAGCGTTACGCGAAAATGTAAAAAGGTTAAAAATTAAACCGTAAAGTATATTAGTAATTATAAAATATACTAATTTATAAACTTAATGTATTCCGTTATTTTTAATTATATAAAATTAATATTACCTTATAAACTAGTTTCGTAAATATAATATACCGGGCGATTAAATAATAAAACCGAGTTTTAACGATTAAACTAATAACGAAACGAGTTTAAACTAGATTTAATACTTCGATAAATATATTAAAACGCGAATAAAATGTTTTTATTACCTCTTAATTTTAAACGGCTACGAAAACTACGTTTCTGTTAAATTTAAAAGATATAAAAATAACGGTATTATTACGTTTACTATACCTTTCTACTTTTTTTTATTTATTTTAACTTTTAAATATAATATTTTATTCGTTTTTAGAACATATTTATTTAAAATAAACCGAGTTATTTATTAAAGTATTAATAAATTATATTATAAAGTTAAAGTTTCTTATCGCTTTTAAAGCTGTATATCTTCTTAATTTTATAAGAAATAATATTAAATTTAAATTTAACGTATTTAATTTAATATTTTATTATTTAAACGAAATGCTTAATAAATTAAATATATATTTTTAAACGTTTATATTTAATTCGTCGCGTTTAAAACTAGTTAGTACTTATAACCCTTAAACGTTAGTTAACCCTTAATAAACGATTAAATACTTTATTTTTATTATATATAAGGTTTTTATTTATCAAAAAGCTTTTTGATATTAATTTTAAATATTATAAACTAAGTAATAATAAATATATATATAATATTATATAAAATAACCTTTATAAAAGGTTAATTTAATATTTTTTAAACGTTAAAAAGTAAAAAAATCGCGCGTTTGACCTAAAAACGCCCTTATTATATCGGAATTTTAAAAGCTATAAAACGAGAAGGCAAAAAGGAAGCGTCTAGCGGTTAATAAATACGGAACGAGGGGTTCGTCGAAGCGAAGGTCGACCGGTAAAAAGCGTTGTAATATCTACGGCGAAATAGGTTATAATTTACGAATATATAAAAAGGATATAAAATTAAATAGTGAATTTAATAAAGAGTAATTTTAATTAATTTATATAAAAGTAGTAAAATATAAAAAGAGTGGCCGATTTAATAATATAATCGACTTAGTAATAAACTACGTTAAGTTTAATTACGAGAATTATAATATTTATTAATAATTATAAAGACTTTTAACTCATTTATTTTATTTTTATTTACGTTTTAATAATATTTTCCTATTACGATTTTATAGTTTATTTAAAAATTAATTATTAATAAACTCTTTATAAATATAAATACTTCCTTTACTCTATAAAAGCTATTTATATTTTAATAACGTTTATTTAATTAACGCTACATTAGTATTTTTATCATGCTATTACCTTTATTTAAATATAAACACTCGTCTCTTTTAATTATTTATGTATTATTAACCAGGCCACGTTAATATTACTATTATATCGTTAATTTTTATTTTAAATAAAAACTGTTTTAATCTGGTTTTATATTTAAAGCATTACGCGGTTACTTTAGCTTTAAATATGAAGTGTTTTATTTTTATTTTAATTAATTATTTATTAAATATTAGTGAGCTATATATAATATCGTAATTAACTTACGATAAATATAGTTTTACTTATTTCTTAACGCTTATTTATTAAAGCGATTAATTAAATTTAAGAGTAGTATAAATTATATACGTCTATAATATATATTTTATTAATTTATTAATCCCTACGTTACCTTTTTAATTATCGAAATTAATATTCGAGATACGCTTAATATAATTTATCTTAATATAAAGTTTTAACGAATTATAATATTAAGATTATAATTATTAAAAAAAAATTCGTACGTACGTATAAATAAGGGTTTAATTAATACTATATCATTATATTCTATTATTTATATTTATTTACTCTACTAGTTACGAGGGGTATTATATACCTTTCTTTATAAAGTAAAGAAAGGGTTCGTACGCGTAAATACGTAGCACCTCTTTTAAAGTAGTATAAACAGCCTTAGTTTTAGTTATTTTAATATTACTAGTTTTTATTTTTAATAATAAACTTCGCTAATTTCTTTTTTAAAACTAATCTTTTTTTATAAAGGTTTCGTACGAATGGGTTGCGCTAATCCGGTATTCGGTACCTGCTTAAGCCGTACGGGTCATATTATAACTTCTTAACGTTAATTTAATTAAGTGATAAGTCCGCTTTAGCTAATTATTTTAATCGTTCGAAAGTAATAATAATGGCGGGGGCTTTATTATATATTTAAATAGGTTATACTTTATTAGCGATTAGTAAAAGTAGTTTTATAAATAAATATTCTTTTATACGTAAATATTTTATACTGTTTAAATTCTTCTCTTTTATAACATTTTATTATTAATTTATCGAAGCCTTATATAAAAATAAACTATATTTATATATATATACTTTCGCGACTATATATATATATATTATATTTAATTAATAAATCGCTAGTTTTTTTTAACTTTATAATTTATTAATTAATAGCTTTACTTATAATAAATACGGCACGTTCTTAATTAAGACCGCTTATTCTCGTATAATAATCTAAGTCGAGACGTGTTTATAAGTCGTGGGTTCTTATCTTATCTAGGTGGTCGGTTAATTTACGATAACTTATTATCCTAAGTTAGTCGATTTCTTTTTATACGGTTATTTATAAACCGTTTATCGATTATATATATATTAAAAATTTTACTTAGTCGAGACTTATTTATTAAATATTATTTTAATAGTTTCTCATTTATTACGGTATTTAGCGATACTCGAAGGTCCGAGAATAAAGCTTCGCACGTCGGTTTTTAATAAATAAAGGCTAGCTCGAGTTCGAGGACTCCTCGATATACTTATATCACTAACGTATAAAGGGTAATCTCTCTTTAAAACCCTGTTTCGAGGGCTCGTTATATTAATTAAAGCTTATTTAATAATATTTTAAAAACTTTAATTAATTATTTCTTAGTATTTTTTATTTTTAATTATTCGAACGAAGTCTTTATAGAGTTCGTAAAATATTATTTATAATTTATCGTTATATTAAAGTGCGATTCGAAAAAGTAATATATCTCGTCTTATCTCTTTTTAAGTTTGATATAATTTAAACAGAATTCTTTCGCACGGCTGAAATGAATATCCGGAAAGATTACGTAATATTTAATTTTTTAATATATTTAATTATTTATATATCTTAATAAATATTCGTATTTTATTAGTAAAGATATTATACGGCTTGCCGGTATAGTTCTTTTCTCGCTTTTATATCTTTGAAAAAATAACTATTTTAACCTAGTCGGTTTTATTATTATAAATAATTCGAAACGGAGGTATATAGTATTACGTATAGTACGCTAAGCCCGATAATTATACGGTTTAATCCGGTGGTACCGGAGTCGGAGAAAGAAAAGGACGATTTTTTACGACGCTCGAGTACCTGAGATTTTAGGGTTAGACGCCGGGCTTGCCTTCGGGTTCTCCCGTAGTTCCGTGGATTATTACTCCGTACGGGGGTCTAGTGTCTTTCGCTTTAGCGTTAGCTGTTCGAATGCCTGTTCTCGGGAAGGATGTGGGATATTCTCCTTCCGGGTTTCTGGAGCTGGTTCTACCGGTCGGTCCTGTTGGTATATAAGGCCGACCGGTAGTACTAGGCTTGCGAGCTTAGCTTTAAAGGATCCGATCGTCGAGATATTAACTTCGTTTATTTTAAGGTAATTATAGAGCTTTTTTAAAATATACGATTAATTTAACCGTATTAATACTCGGTTTATTTGTTAAACTTTATAATAAACGATTTTTAAAAAGAGTTGTTTTTTATTTTTAATATATAATATTTTAAGAAGTATTATATAAATTACGGTATAAATTATTCGAGTGATATTTTTTTAAAAAGTATTATTAAAGGTTCGAGCTTTTAAAAATCGAGGTTAATATTCGTTTTTTAAACTATTAAAAAAATCTCGGTATTTTAGGCTATTTTTTCGTACGTGAATAGTTCGAGGTCTAGGGTTATCGGTCGGTTTAAGTTTAATATATTCGAGCTTAGTCTCGTTTAATAGACCGTAATTAACTTTATATTAATAAGGGTTATCGCTTTATAAATCGTATAATAAAGTTATTTAAGTATATAATTATATATAGCTTAGTTAATTTCGCGTATAATTCGGAACCTAGTCTCCTCTTTATAATATATACTTAGAAAAAGGGTTTCTCCTCGTACGGTTAATTTAGTTCGGCTCTTCCTCCGAATCTTTAACGAGCGGAAATTCTCGGGGCTCTTTAATACGGTCGCCCTTATATTAATAAGGGCGTAAAACCGTCTTTTTATTATTATTAATTTATAATTACTTTATATAATTATTAATTAATATTAAATAAGCTTTCGTATATATATATAAATAAATTCCGGGTTTAATCGAGGTTATATTACTATATTTTATTATTTATATCTATTTTTAATACGAGCTACGAGGGGCATTATATACCCCTCTTAATAAAACTAAAAAGGGGTTCGTACGCGTAGGTACGTAGCACTTTTTTTAAAGTAATATAGAAAACCTTAGTTCCTGCTGTTCTAATAATAAAGTTTCGACTATATTTACTTTTACTTTTAAAGGCTTTAAAAAACTATCCGGTTCCTTCTTTATTTATTAAGTATAAAGCGTACTCGTTATTATAATAAGCTATTTAAAGTAAGCTATTATGTTTTATTATAGCGCTGCTACCTTTAATAGCTATTATAAAGGCGATCTTTACTTTAGTAATATTAATATGTTATCTATTCGAGACTTTTCCGGAAATCTTTTTTCGAGGTTCGATATTTTCGAGCGTAATACCCTTGTTTTTAATAGTTATAATAAGTAATGCGTTATTTATTATCGTACTTAATATAGTTAGGAGCGTCGAAGTTTATAAGTTTATTATAATAAGTATACGCCGTAATATTCCTTAGCATTATGTTATAATATTAACGTAGTTATCTAGTGTTAGCCTAGATTCGACTAGTTTACCGTTATTATCCGCCTTGCTTCTCGCGGCGTTATTCGTATATACGGGTATCGATTTTAATAGTAAGCTTTATATACGAAAGGAAATTATTAAAGGTATTAAGCCGGCTAAGTTTATTTTTAATGTTTTTTTTAATCTTTAATAATATATTATAATTTTTATAGTTTCGTTATAATTTAATTAAATTATAATACGTTAGATTTCGGCGGTGTAGGAAGCGGCTAAACTTTTTTTATTTAAGAGTTTTTAGTTCTCGTTCCGCTCATTGTTTTTCGTCGAGATTTTAAAAGAGTAATTTAAAGGTTTATTCGAAATTATCGTAGTTTTCGAAAATTCGTTATATTTTCATGCGGTATAGCTTAACTTATTAGTCGTTTTTTATTAGTTCGCTTAAGTAAAGTTCGAATTAAGCGAGTGTTTTATTTTTAAAGAACGAGGTAATATAAGTAACTTATTAAGTAGCGTTTTAGAACGTTTTTTTATATAACTATTAATAAGCTTTAGCTTAGATAAAGAATCTGCGGAGGTTTTTACTTATCTCGTTAAAAGGTGCTAGGGTATTTATCTTAAGGTGTTTTTAATTAAGAGCTCGTTACGTTTTTTTCGAGCTTAGCGTAATAGTATTAATAATTAGTACTTTTTTATTCGAGTTTTTTAATTCGTTTAGTTAACGTTTACCGGGTAAGGCCGTCGTTATTATTATCGCTATTTATTTTTATAATAAGGTCTCATTACGAGGTATTTACGATAATAGCGGGGGCCTTTTTATAACGAGAGGTATTATTAAGTTTAAGTATAAATATAACGTACCCCACGGTTTAATTAATCACACGATTTAATTAATTGTTTTCTCGTAATTTTTAATAACTAAGTTTATTTTATCTCTTTTTTACTATTTTATTATAGTTAGTAATTAAAAAGAAAGCGATATATAATTAACGCTTTAAAATAATTTTAAATTGAGTTTTTAATTTATAATATAAGTTTATAATATCTCTTATATAATTTTATATCTTCGATATCGCGGCGGTATTTTACGATAAAATATACGATTATTAACGTAAAAACTTATTATTTTCGAAGAAAATATAATAATTCTGTATATAATCGAACTAAATTCGCGATCGTTTCTTCCCCGGATAAGTAGTATTAAAGATATAGCGAACTAATTATTCTTTTAACGCGACGCAAGACGCGTCGGCGTTAATTAAGCCTTTAGCTTCGTATAATAATAACTAGACTTCCGGACGCGTTTTAATTAAAGAATCGATTATTAAAGAGTTTTTTATAAAGATCCCGACTGTTACGATCGGCGGGTTAGTCCCCTGCGGGGTAGCACTTAAGGCGTAGAATTAGACAGAAATAACCCGAAGAGTCATTTCTAAAGCTTTTGCTTTATGGCTCAGTGGTTAGTTTATACGCACTATAACACCAACGCGTATTACGCGTAATTTACCCTCGTACGAAATATAATTAATAAATATAAGATTTAAAAGGAGGATATCTATAACTTCGACGAGACCGGCTTTTTTATAAGTTAAATCTCGTCTGAAATAATCGTTATAACCTCCGATTAATACGAGAGGCCTAGGGCAGTTTAGTAAAAGAACTAAGAATAGGTTATAATTATTTAAGGCGTCGGATCGTACGGTTACGATATCCCTTCGTATATTATATTTACCGGGAAAACGTACCTCTTTTCCTAGTATAAAAATAGCTTATTATTAAAGGATTAAGTAATCGCAGTTATTAAAAACGGCTAAACTACGAATAAAAGAAGCGAGGATTAAATTTAATACTTTAATAAATATACGAAGTTTCGTACGAAAAGTATTTATCGCTTATTAGTCTTAAACGGCTATAAGAGTTATTATTTAATAACTTTCGAGCTTTATTATAAAGAGGACTCGATTATTATACTTTATATATTTCTTTATTTATTATATAAGTTCTAAGTTTTTAATATCGGCTGTTTTTATATGTTAAAAAGGTTATACGAGAAAGAAATCGAGCGTTTTATACGGGCGTATATTACTCACATTTTAAAGGAAGACTTTTTACCTGCGTTTTTAAAAGTGTTCTAAGTTACTTTCACCGTTTTAAATATTTTAAGAGGTTTCTAAAGGGTAGGACTTATATTATATAATCTGGAATATATTATTTTATAGTTAAATATAAAACTACGTACGTCGACACCTCCGGCGACCTTTTCCGGCTTATTTATATCTTAAGAATTAAAAACTTTAAATAACTTAATTAAAGCTTAATTTTAAACCGAGTACGTTAAAAATCGAATCGCGTAATATTAAAATAACTCTCCGATATTAATTTTAACTAGGCTTAACTAAATTATAAAAGGTATAACGCAGGTTATATACCGGCTCGCTTTATTAAAAGGTGAGGTAACCGCACTACGAGAGGCGAATAAGATACTTAACCGGCGCCGCCGTACGAAAAAAAAACGGCTATAAGATAGAGGATTATTTCGTATATAAATTAAAGAAGACTTATAATTTTAAAAAGATATTAATAAATAGTTATAAAACGAATCGCGTTAAAAGAGTAGTTATAAGAGGACGTTTAAGACGCGTATATAGCGCTATAAAATTTACGGAGAGCCCGGATATAATGCTCGTACTTATTAGAATAATATAGAAGTATCTAGAGATAAGGATTACGATTAATTTTAAGATATTAAATGCGTTATAGCGGAAATAATTTATACTTTATTAGATGAAGTTTTTAAAGGTGGTTATTTAAACCGTGGTAAAACCGAAGTCCTTACGCATCTACTTAAGCTTATATATCGGCCGAACTTCGCGTCGCCGGGCCCTGGCCAGGATACCCTTTACGATATATCGTCGGCGCATGTGGCCGGGGCGATTTGCGCAAAGTGCCACACGGACGATGTACTCGACAGGGAGATCCGTGCGACGGCCGACCAGGTGCTTTTGTTTAGCACGATCGCGTCCAGCAACCAAGTAATAAAGGACGGGCCGACGCGCGACAGGTATAGCTAAGAGCTAGGAGGGGTCCTAGGCTTCAAGATGGAGGCCGCCGGGCTAATGTGGGAGCCGTACGCAGCTTTAATAGCGGCAGCCTATATTAAAGAGCTACTGTTTACTATTTTACCGCTAGTACCGGGCGATTTAAATAGACCTGAGAACTATAAGCTAAATATATAAGATATAGAAATTTATAATTAATAAAGAATTTAATACTTCTTAGCTCGTCGAAAGCCACGTTTTCTTATCTCGTTTAGCCGGAATAAAAACTTTATAGGCCGGGAAGGCATCCTGAGCCAGCTTTTAAAAAGGTTACCTCCGACTGCTCAGCTAAACGCGTGCCAGCGGACTGTTATCGAGGGTCTCGGCGGCATCGGAAAGACGCAGGTCGCGATCGAAGCGGCCTACCGTGTTCGCGAGGCGCATCTCGATTACTTCGTCTTCTAGGTGCCGGCGGTGAACATGACCATGTTCGAGAACCCCTACCGAGAGATCGGCCGAGCCCTAGAGGTTAAGGGCATTAAAGACGATAAAACGGACGTCAAGGCGCTTATGAGGGCAGATCTAGGTCGAGACGAGGCGGGACCGTGGCTCCTTATTATCGATAACGCCGATGATATGATTTTACTCACAGACGACCAGTTACTGTTATACCTACTTTTTAGCCGAGAGGGGTTTATCTTATTCACGACCCGGAACCACTAGGCCGCTGTCCGATTCGATACTCGTGATGTGATCCGACTTGAAGAACTAGATGAACTAGACGCTCGTGAACTTTTATATTAACGCTTTAAGAAACGCTAGATAAGCGATCGTTTAAAAGGTTACATATAATTATAAAAATCGTTTTATATTACTACTAATATAAAATAAGCGGTATAATTAAGAATTTTATTTAATATATATTTTTATAAGACTTTAAATTAATTAATAACTTTAAATAATAACTTTTAAATAAAATAATAATTTAAATAAATATAAGCTTATACTTAATAAAAACGGCGTATATATTAATAATTAAATAATACTTAAAAGCTTAATATATTAATAATAACTAAGCTATATTTAAAAATTAATAATAAGCGACTGCTTTATAAGAAGCTACTCGTCTAATCTAAAAAAGCGCAGCACTAACCAACTAGTAAACAGAAAAAACAAGCCCCACCAAAGCGATGTTCGATATAGAGAGGTAGATGCCTCAGTAGCCTGAAGCACCGTCCCTTGGCGCGGATTGAGCACAATGTTCGTTTCTTCAAATTCACGTAGAACAGCCCCATTCTGACGAAAGAGCCTCGCGGTCTCGTCCCTACCCTTTTTTATCGCAGCCTGTAGCGCATTGCCGAAGTGGCCGCCTTGCGCGTGGACGTCGGCGCCTTTTTCGAGGAGCAGCCGAACGACCTCTTAGCTTCCTTTGAATGAAGCGGCCTGTAGCGTATTGCCGAAGTAGCCGCCTTGCGCGTGGACGTCGGCGCCCTTCTCGAGGAGCAGCCGAACGACCTCTTCCTCTCCTTGATATGAAGCGGCCTGTAGCGCATTGCCGTACTTGCCGCCTTGCGCGTGGACGTTACACCTTTCTGCCATAGCCCCTAGGAGCTTCGGAAGCCCATTTATTGCTAAAGTGTAAACGAGTCCTATATTTACTCCCCCTTTCTAGCTTAAACTCTTCTTCCGAATTAGTAGCGATAACAAACTCTTTCCACCGTTGGAACCAGCCGTTTGACTTTCGTAGCCACTGTTGGATACCGGTTGTCGGGGATATGTCTGAGGAATGGGGGGAACCTCCCCTGTACTCTGGCTCTCTGTTCTTTCCGACCATTACGTCCTGAGACAGAGCCCTTTCTGCATGGTTAAAGATGTTTTTTTTTGCCTAGAAAAGGGTCCTTGCTTATCAAGCTTTCTATCGGCTGCCTATCTGTCGATACCATGTCCACCTGCTGGAGACTAGACCAGCAGCGCGCCCAAAGTCGCCCGTGACTGGCCGTGAGAGGCTCGGGCCCTAGCGTCGGGTCCAGTATCTGCAGCCTCTTTTGTCTAAATAGAAAGTCGCTAACGGAGAGGTGGATAAACTGTACCGAGTCGGCCTCGCCTATCCGTACCTCAGCCAAGCCCTTTGATGCCGTGGTGATCCGACGCTGAACTAGCTCGATGGTGGGAAGAGCTGTTTTGACTACCGCAGCGAACAGCTCCTGAGGCTTTAGCGGTCGCTGGCTAAGGAGGACCCATTGGAGTACTAGGATTGTTTCGCTCGCATCGGTAACGTCCTTGCCCAGAATCGTGTCGAATATTTCTTCTAGGCTGCTCGGCACTTCTTTTAAGGTCGTTCGTATCGCTTCGACCCGCCCTTCGTCGTACGCCTTGTTAAGAAGGGATACGACAATAACAACCCATAAGAAAACCCCGTCGGCCCGCCTCTTAATCGCGGCCTCTATCTCGTCCTCTCGTATTCGAAGCTTCTTCCCGATATATTTGGCGATGTCATTTTTGTGATCGGGGCTTTTTTCTACCGCTAATTCGAGGACTTTCTGCATTCCGATGCTTGGGTAATGGCGACTCGAGAGGCAGACCTGTAGCGGAACGTCGTCCCGAGAGGCCTCGACGCTCAGCGTTTCGAGAAACTCGACCACCTCGCGGACCTCGGACTCGTCGCATTCGTCTAGCGCGTCGACGAGAAATAAGAGGGGCCGCGACAGTGGCTGATTGACAGCCGAGCGGATAAACTCTTTGAGCTCTGATTGACGCCACTGCCAGTCCCCTTCCCAGCTTGTCCTCTGCTTCTCGCGGAAGGAAGGGACGAAGCGTTCGTACAGCGCATCGTCGTTTTGGAGCAGCTGGTATACGATCGACCGCAACATGCCGAGGGGCGTCTTCTCGAGCGTCTCGCCTCGGGCATTAAAGAAGAAGGCGACGATGAGGTGGTCGCGGAAGAAGTCGTTTTGGTAGCGGAGGTATACATGCTTCATTAGCGTCGACTTGCCCGCGCCCGGCTTGCCCTTGATCCAGAGCACTCCATTGTGGGTTGGGAAGGAGGCAGGATTTCTCCACTCCTGGAACTCGGAGGTGCGGAACAGCCAGTCGCACGTGTCTGGGTGGGCAGAAGCGATATTGTCGCGTCGAGCGTGGATAGCATGGAATACGAGAGAGCGAAGACAGGCTGTGTTATTAGCATTAAATAGCCTAACGCAAATAGATATGTGAATAAGGCAATTCTTACCCTCTTTTCCGTCCGGAAGCTTGTTCTGCGGGTTGTGAAATGGGTCTGCCCGTGTTAGTGATCGACAGCTAGTGCTGCGTCCGGGAATTTGGACGACTTACATCCATAGATGGTACTGTGATTGAACTGCCAGCCGTTGCGGTCATTATTGTTCTGCTCCCCACTGCCCGTTGCTGTGTTTTGGGGCCCGGGACCATGATTGTTAGTGGTGTTCGGAGACATGGGCAGAGGATTCGCTGACGCGACGCGGGCGCGTCGCAGGATCGGTGTTGGGGCGATGGTTTGGAGCCAGATGGTATCGCGATCCGGGCTGTATGGTTGATGCCAACAGTCAGAGGGACGAGAATAGGTACACGATAAGTGTCCATGGAGATCATTTGGATCAGCAGGCTGACCATGGGGTTGGCCCAGCCTCTTCACCCCGCGCGTGGTGGCCAGGCTGGATGGCAGAAGACAGCTGACCTGGCGTGGACTTGGCGACGGCCCTTGGTACACAGCGGGTGGTACGCAAATTTACACCGTGTTGATGCCTCCTTCTTACATTGGCCGCTTCTTCACTTATCAAGACCTCTCTGTAAATTGATGGGGCTGCTGTACACTCACTGAAGCCGTTCCACCAAATCCGCTCAACTACTTCGTCCAAATTTCGTTTCATATCGGCGTCTATACATGGAGCTATTGGTCCGTAGCCTTTGGCAGCAAGGCAGTGCGCTTTTGCTGTTTTGCTTCCAGGAACGTGGAGTATCTCCTCTCCTGGCCTTCAATGCGGCCAGTTAATTCCATAGTTAAACTGCAGCCAACTCTACTTCGATCTGAGGTACTTGCACCTAGTATATCATAGATTTGACGCGTCTGTCGAGTTGCGGCCGGTGTACATGCGTACTATCTATTGGCCGGCCTGGCGAGCCGAAAACACTACACAGCTATTGTGCCTCTCTGGAGTGTGGAAGACTGCCACATGTCGACGGGGTCTTAGGTCGCGGGGTAAGTAGTCCACCGCAGTAGGCACGCGCACGCAGGACTGATGCTTCGGCAGCAATGCCTAGGAGGTTTTACTTGTACAGTCGACCAGCACAGGGAAGACTCTCGCGAAATATCTTGTAACACAAGTAACAGGCCGCAATGAAATAAAGAAAGTCCGAATCGTCCGTCTGCTATTCTATGCTGACAACAAAAGAAGCCTAGCAAAAAGGGTGGAAACGCTAGTTAACGCTAGGGCTAGTCAGTGTGGGCATATCGCCCCAGAACCGCCTTCATCACCGACGCTGCCGTTGCTGCGGCAAACGGCTGCCATGTCTTGTTCTTATGGCTGTCAGCGTAGTCACAGATTCCTTTAATAATGATACATGGCACTTCATCCCAAGCGCCGGCACCTTCCATCTCGAAGGCAGTTACATCGTACTGGGCAGCAATGCGGTCGCGGTGTTCGCCAGATTTCATCACCGTATCGCTGGATGCCATGCGGCCGACAAGAATTTCAGGGCACTGCATATCGCCCGGCGCAAGGTTTCGCTTCGCCTCTAGGCGCTTCCTAGACACTAACTGGTTCTCGTCGCAATGGAGTTCGCCGCAGGAAGCCACAGCAGCTTCCTCGCGAAAGCTGTCCAACTCCCCGTTACAGACGCCGCACGTCTGCGGTGCGCGATGGTTATGTCGGTAGGCTGCCGCGAACAGCTTGTCTTTGGCCACACCAGGATACTGGTAATTGCATCGCCGACGCTGGCGCACTGCGGCACCTTGTAGCACTTTTAGATATTCGCCAGCCTTCTTCTGTACACGATGTCTTCCCATTTCCGTCTCGAAGCTAGCAATCAGACTGCGGATGTCCTTGCTTGGCCGGCCAAGGTTGTCGTCGATGGTGTCTTTCGCGACAAATGCACTCGGGTATTGCTTACCCAAGCCATGCTGAAGGGTCTTGCTGATCACCACATCGCCGAGCAGCGCCTCGTTAGCGCCCGTGACCGGGACACCACCACAGACCCCACCAGGAAGGTGAGCTTCAGGCCAGGAAAGCTCGACCGCATACTGGCCGCGGCCCCAGCCGCGGCCGCTGTACCCATGTTGGGGAGCAATGCTAGCACTACATCGTACCGCCCGATACGACCGGTCGTATACGTGTTTCTATCCCCGAGCGCGCGACCATATTGCTGCTCTTCATCATCCCAGAATTGATCAAACAGTAGGGATGCGGCATCATATTCTAGTGGCAAGGCGCAGACGATGGCGATTTCGAAACCTTCGCGACGGGAGGGTCGGCCGTGGCTCGGGATAAGCGTCTCGGTCTTGTCGGCCTGTAGTCCGTGGAGAAAGTCTGTTTTGGATGAGCCAATTACAATTAAAAAATACAACTTGGATTTTGTAACCCTTACTACTATGGATGCTGCTGCTGTTGAATTGCGTGCCGCAGCCATTGTTGTTGTACTGGGCACCACTGCCCGCAGCGACGTTCTGAGCACCAGAGCCAGAGTTGGTGATCGAGAGATTTGAAGACATGACTGTTGATAAGCCTATCTGCTCGCGATGATTAAGTTTATGCACAGGCGTTATAAGGCCTGGGTTATAGAGCGGGCGTGCTTTGAGGATATCCTAACGACTATATACACGATATAATACTAATAGCTAACAGGCTATGTTCAGCGACTGGTAAAACTAGTTATTTTAATAAGTAGATAATATATGTCGTGTGGTGATTGGCTCTTTCCTTGTGGTGGCAAGATGGTCAGTCAGTGTAGCGGTGTCAGCTTACACTTGACGCAGCCTGCTCCTTGCCCGCTCTATTTATAGCGAGGCAATTTAAGTTAGAACATAGAAATGTTTTTATAACTTCTTTACTACTAGGACCTATATATAATCGCCTTTTCCGCTATAATTTAGTAAGTGAATATTATTCCCGATACATGAATCTAACGAATTGTGTAGATATATTAACAAGCTAACTACTACAGCCTAATAACCGTCCTAATCAACCCCACTCGTCTTGATTTGCTAGCCGTCTCAAAATACTGGGCCTAGAAGCTACCCATGTTCGTAACTCGGTCAGAGGCGTGAAATAGGCCCTTAAGAACATCGGGAATGACTACAGCAATCCTAGTGATGCTGAAGCACTCCCCGCAGCTTTCACAGAAATCCTCAAGCACCTACCGCCTGTTTGTGAAGCACTCACTTGTGCCCTAGCACAGATAGAGCAGAGGGAGGATGACAGTACCTGGGCAGAGGTGAAGGATAGCATGGACCAGTGCAAGGCAAAAGCTGGTATTTTGGAGAGTATCTATGGGAAGGTTGTGCCGTCTGTAGCCGCGCAGAGAATAGAGCGCTACCGCGATGCCGTGCGTGGGCTAGCTAGGCAAAGGGGGAGGCGTGGAAGCTTTGATGGAAGGTATACTTCGAGATGTGAAAGCCTTGTTAAAGATGGATGAGGGGATGAAAGTGGCACCAGAAGCACATCTCCGCACGTTGGCCGAAGTCATGACACAGGTGTCGGCAATCTCACCATCACTGCAGGATGACGGCTCAGCTTCAGGTATCTACAACTGCGGCTCGGGCCCTCAGAGCGTCAACACAGGCCTCGGGGAACAGTTCAACAACAACAAAGACGGCTTTCAGTTCAACCACAGCACATTCTCCGGCTTTGATCCTTTGAACCAGGAACGACGAAGGCACTGAATGGTGATGCGAGACTCAGGGCTGTATGTAGTTATGGTGGGTGCGGCCAGTCTAGTCTAGACGTAGGCGAGAACAAGCTACCAGAGTCATTGTGCGTGGGGGTGGTTAAGACTTGTGGAGATTAGCCCGGTTCGTCTGGCCGACAGCGCGCATTATATAGGTACCCAGAATGGACTTGCAAAGCATCTACCCATTGCCGTAATTGTGTCCGTGGCGTACCCGCTTGGGATTGCTATGACTGGTACCGCGGAATCGCTTTTGGCGTAGCTGCAGCGGGGCCTTGCTCTTGGTAGGGACATGGCCAAGGTACTACAGGTGTGTTTGCTTGTGCCCCATTGCAAGTACCACCAATAGCCAGGCTGTAAAGCGTGCATGGCGCGCAAGGCACTGCAAGACGGACCGTGGGCTTCATATAACCTACCTCTGTACCCCGCCTCAGATTTGGCAGTACACGTATTGTCTTCTTCTGCCTTCTTCATGAGCGACGCCTACGGCCACCTGTTCTAAAAAGATTAAAAGGCATGACCACTCAAAGGTGTCTGAATAAGTCAGCTATTTGCATTCTATAATGTACAAAGCAACCTTCAAAGGCGCCGGCTGACCATGTCGGTCGTGTTAACGTTTTGCAGCGCCGGCGCGCCTCATCAGAACAGTTCCATACAGATGCTTCCTAAGACTGGCGCTGGTTCTGCGCAGAGGCGTCGGTCTGTATCATGTCCGTTGTATACCTCCACGCGCAATCTTACCTGCTGACTGGCGCAGCTTCGCAAGTGCCAGCAGCATTCGCTGCTGCCCGCGGTGCCTGCACATATTCAAGGAAGCTTTTGGCATGCCTGAACTATGGTGGACAGACAGTTGCAAGAACTTGAATGGCTGTTTCGGCTGCGAAATGACACAGGATGCCACAGGTATTGCAGATCTCGGTAAGTAGATATTACGAGGGGTAAGTAGGAGCCAACGGGATGCAGCCACATGGGCATATTTCGAAACGAAGCTGCTAGACGAACGAACACAGTATAAGTGGCTGAAATTTAACGTTTTCGCTTACTGGAAAGCAGCATCGAACCAGATGCCGATCCTGGTGTTTGATGTGCAGCCGCCTTATGCAGAGCAGATGGCCGAACTGTTCACGAGCCTACAAACAGACGAAACGGCTGATCCGTTCTGGGTTTACGTGAAGCTAGCGGGCGAGATCGTGCGCTTCCAGGATACAGCAGTATGGGCCGTGGGCGACCATGTCAGGTTGATAGAAAAGGAGGGCAAGCCAGAGGGGAAGCGAGAGCCAGACTATCGGCGCCTTCACGATCTTGCGCGGCACGCCATCCATGTCACGGAGACGATTGATGTAGCTCTCGGAACAATGCATACGATTTTGGTGCATCACGAAGCTGTAAAAACAAGGTTACATGACGATCGTACTTGGCAGAAGGTGCACAACCGCCTGCTCTTCTTCCGGCAAATGCTCGAAGGCTTGCGCTGTCGATTCAATTCGAACGAAAAGAGGCTTCTGAACGAAATACAACACGCTTTTCACATGGTCGTTCAGTATGATTCGGGGACTTCCGTTAATATTGGCAAGGCTACCCAGGAGGACAGCGCTGCGATAAAGACGATCGCTACACTGACGCTTATCTATCTTCCACCGACATTCATCTCTGCAGTTTTCAGCATGTCGTTCTTCAACTTCGATGCGGAAACAGGCTGGAAGGTTTCGAACAGGTTCTAGGTATACTGGGCCTTTGCAGTACCGATGACCCTCATAACGACTGGGCTATGGTACCGTTAGTAAAGAAGGTTCAGTCAAACGCGAGTTCGTGGCGACCAAACATCACGGCCCGAAAGGCGGCAACTACTTAAGAAGAGGCACATCCTAGGTTTAGCAATATTTCGACGGCAGTAATTCTGGTCATTCAACATCGAGTACACAGGAGACTAGAAGCCACAGAACTGGGCCGAATCGTATTGATCAAATATCTTCTCACTGGCCTAATGGGGCTGAGTTCTGAGGACGTGTCGCCATCCAACAAACCCGAAGCGCTACTGCCTGCCTTGCACCGGACCAGACCCCACCTCGACGAAAGAGTTGAGACTAGCCCGGCTAGTGAAACTACCCTCCGCAGCTCTGGGTCGTCGTGGGACGGCCCGTGCCGCTACGCTCACTGCACTACCAACGACTACTCGACCGGAAGATTATCGTTGCGGGGCAAATAGACTTCCATTGGGTCTGGACGAGCAGCCGAGTCTAGTCTGGTTACTTGCACTCATATCATGTCCAGATATGAATATCGTTTGAACCCTAAAAAGTCCACCTAACTCAGACTAAAGAAAAACCCCAAAGATGCACGGGAAAAGTGTGAAAGAATCAATGCCAGGTAGGTGATTGATGCAGTGGTGTGGTTCGGCTAGAATTTTGACGTAGTGGGGTAGCTCGTCTGATTTGGTGTAGCTCGCGCAGGCTTGATCTTGTCGGAAGCTGGAGCCTAACAGCTACACACTAGCGCCAGAAATGCATTGGTCCAGTAGTGTTATGGGACGACGACAGGTACTAAGATGCACTGTGTTAGAAGTCCCACAGGCTAGAATCAAATTTCTGACGTACCAATCGCAGATAGTGAATCGAGATTTTAACTTAATTTACTGACATCTATTTTCGACTTTGAAAGATGAAGACCTATAACGTACTGGCCGCCACCTGATTGATCAAGTTGATCAAGTAGTGCATCAAACGTGTTGAGGTCAATGCAGTAAACTCGGTATGTGCAAGTAAGGACTTCAGCAGCGAAAGCTTCGATGCGGGCGTATATCCCTTGAAGTCTCCTCTCTCACTTGTCACAACTTTCCCTTTGCTCACGTAAACATCGAAAACGCCGTTTTCGATGTCTTTTCCCTCCCATATGCTCTTGGGCCATTTACTCCACTAGCCAGCCACGCTGTTATCGAGGTCTCGTAGCATGTATCAGCCATCTGGCTATAAGTCGTTACTACTCACCACCAGCCTTTATCTATATTTGTATTATGCACGATAGGAACCCTCGGTACACCAGTTACCCCAGAGGCACGCAATGGTATACGTGTTCTAATAACAAGTTTTCCGGTTGCTATTCCGTCGACCCGTGCGGTAAGGAAGCTTGTCCGTCAACTTCGTCGGAGGCGACACTATAAATGCCCTCGCATTCGTACGTTACTCTTTCCACGACGACCTCTTTAATCCAGCGGCTTTCCCCGATAACCGCGCCAGTCCCTAAAAAACCTATGTGCGAGCCGGACCTAGGCAAAACCACCGGCTTACCTATACTTGTAGCCATCGGCGTCGCGCTCGGGGCCTTGTTTATTAGCGAGGTACTGGGCATCTTTATATAAATCCTGTTTAAGAAGTATTTACGGGCTCGCTCGGTGCACATGTCTAACCTTACGGCTAGCGGAACCGGTATAAAAATATAAAGTAAGTAGATATTTATAATTTAAATATAGCCGAGTTAGTTTTATTAAAGCTTTTATTATAAGGCTATATATTTTAATTCCGGAGCTTTACTTTTTATTATATTCGTATCTTTCGTAATATATTATTAATAAACTATTTAATAAAATCTTTATATTTTTATTTTAATTATTATCCTTAGTTTTTAAAACGAAAGCTTACGTTATAAATTAAATAAAGCTTTAAACTTTATTTAAATTAAAACTATAAATATATTTAAAACGTTATTATATTTTTAACTTTAAAATACTAGCGGAAATAATTCAAATAACGTACCCTATAAGCGAGCAACGTATATAAACGAGCTGCGCACTTTTTATTATTAAGCCTTATAAGTTATAAATTAACTCGATTATAACGCTTAAAATTAATTAAATATATTAATAATAATTATTTTTAAAGGTTTCTATATTATTCTAATAAGTACGCGTATTATTCCCGGGCTCTCCGTAGATTCTATAACGCTATAAGCGTGTGCTAAACGTCCTTATATAACTACTCCTCCGACGCGATTCGTCTTATAATTATTTATTAATATCTTTTTAAAACTATAAGTTTTTTTTAGCTTATATATAAAGTAATTCTCCATCCTATAGCCGTTTTTTTTTCGTACGGCGGCGCCGGCTAAATATCTTATTTACTTTGCGAAGTATCGCGTTCTTACTTTTTAAAAGAGTAACTCGGTATATAATTTACGTTATAACCTTTATAATTTAATTAAAATTAATTAAAATAAACGTCGAAAAGTTATTTTAATATTATATAATACGGTTTCGAATATATTTAATTTAAAACTAGGCTTTAATTAAATTATTTAAAGTTTTTAATTCTTAAAGAATAAGTAGGCCGGAAAACGTTCCCGGAAATATTAAAATGCGTAGCTTTATATCTAATTATAAAATAATATATTCCGGATTATACGAGATAAATCCTATTTTTCGGAAGCTTTTTTATATATTTAAAACGGTAAAAATCGCTTAGAACGCTTTTAAAAACGTTAGTAAGAAGTCCTTTTTAAAGATATAAGTAATATACGCCCGTATAAAACCTTTAATTTCTTCTTTGTACGCCTTTTTTAATATACGAAAACAGCTGATATTAAAAGGTTAAAGCTTATATAATAAGTAAAAAAGTATATAGAGTATAATAATCGAGTTCTTTTTGTAATAAAGCTCGAAAACTATTAAGTAATAGCTTTCGTAGCCGTTTAAGACTAAGAGGCGATAACGACCCTTCGTATAAAACCTGGTATATTAATTAAAGTATCGAATCTAGTCCTCGCCTCTTTTATTCGTGGTTTAGCTATTTTTAATAATTACCATCACTTAATCCTTCGGTAATAGGCTGTTTTTATACCAGGAAAAGAGGTGCGTTTTCCCGGTAAAGATAATATATAGAGGGATGGCGTAACCGTTTAATCCGACGCCTTAAATAATTATAACTTATTCCCGGTTCTTTTATTATATTACCCTAAGCTTTCTGCGTTAATTAATAGTAGTTACGATTATTTCGAACGAGATTTAATTTATAAAAAACTCGGTTTCGTTAAAATTATATATATCCCACTTTTATATTTTATACTTATTGATTATATTCTATATAAAATTAAACTACGCGCGATACGCGTTAAGATCTTTATAAAAGACTTTTTAATAATCGATTCTTCGGTTAAAACGTGTCCGGAGGTCTAGTTATTATCGTATAAAATTAGAGGCCTAATTAACGCCGACGCGTCCCGCGTTACGTAAGCTAAATAATCGATTCGCTATATCTTTTATACTACTTAGCCAGGGAAAAAACGATCGCGTATCTAGATTAATAATATATTAAAGAATTAATTCCTTTTTAAAATTAGAAAGCTTTCGAGAGTTTATAAAGATTTCGGATCGTAATCGGATTCCGCGTCGTCGGCTGCGTAACGTCGACTCTAGGACATAATATATCGCTACTATTAGAACAGCAGGAACTAAGGTTTTCCATATTACCCCAAAAGGGGTGCTACGTACCTGCGCGCACGAACCCCTTTTTCTATTTTATAAAGAGGGGCATACGATGCCCTTCGTAGCTAGCAGAGTAGATATAAATAATAGAATATAACGATTAAACCTCGATTGAACCCGGAACCTATACGCACGTACGAAAGCCCATTTAACAGCTATAGCTTTTCGTATATTTAATTTCGAATTATTTTAAAACGCTTAAAGCGTTAAATTAAACCTTTTTTATTTATTTTTTAGTTTTATATTTATTAAAGGAGAAAAGTTAAGATAAAGTTAATTATAAAAAAGTTAATTAAAAGTGCGCAGCTTATTTATATGCGTAGCTCGCTTATAAGGTACGTTAGTCGCTTTCTTTTATTAATTATTATAGTATATAATATATTCTTATATTAAATAACTGCTTAGATTTTTATTTAATAACTCTTATCGAATTTTAAAATTTTATATATACGTGAATATCTAGATATATTACGAGCGGTCATTATATAATAAAATAAGTAAAGCGATACGGTTTTATTACTAGGATCTAGTCGAGGTACGAGTAATAGAATTAACAAAGACGTAGCTCGATGAGCTACGTTATAAGATTAAATAAGTGCACGATAAAAATAAGCTTAACTAGGGGCCTATTAAAAACACACAATCCGTACTGCTATAGACTGCGGTCGGCACTCGTAGGGTCAGCCCCTTACTAGGCTGCCTGTACGCGGCCTTCTTTCTAGGGGAAACATTGTAGGATTAACGAAACGAACGTCTAAATATTGAGAACATATAATCCGTACTCCTATAAACTGCGGTCGGCACTCGCAGGATTAACCCCTTATTAGGCTGCCTATACGCGGCCTTTTTTTTAAGGGGAAATATTATAAGAGTAACGAAACGAACGTCTAAGTATATATTAAAAAGTGTATGTTTATTTTATTAATTTATTATATATTAAAACGTATGGCGAAATTAATATTATACTTCTCTATATTATATAATTAACTGTTCGTGCCTCAGGCCGCGATCTTTTAGCCCTGTTATACGTTCCTTAATTCCGTCGCCACTGCTTTTAATAGATAAAATTCTAATAAGGTAAGATATGTTCCCTAATTAGTTTTTTCTATTATTATATATAACTTTACCTAGTTTTATAGTCTCTTAATTTTCGAGTTTATATACTTTAATAATAAGCCTTTTTATTTACCGATATTTTAATTTAGTTTATTTTATTTTTAATAAAACGATCAAGGTTTATTATATCGTTTTACTACTTTTAATCTCGCTTTAATATCGTTCTAACCTCTAAATTTATCGGATACTTAATATATACGCTTTAAAACTAAACTTAATACTATATCTTTATTATAATTAAAAAGAATTATAGCTATAAATTTAAAGATTTACCGGCATCATTAAGGCCTTAACGAGGCTAATAATAATCTTTTATTAATTAGTTAATTATAAAGAAGACGGCGTTTAAAATTATAAGTTCTAGTATTAAAGAGCGCCTTCTTCTTATTTTTAAGTCTTTATACTTAAAGTATACCGTTAAAAATCTAATATTATTTATTACTAATTTATCGAATATAACTACCTTCCGGTATCGAAAAACACCGCTTATTAAGGAGCCTTGATTATTATTATCCTTATTATTTTAGCTTTAGTTTTAAGTTCGAACAAACTAGCCTTATTATTTTAAAAGTCGTTAAACGACGAGCTGCTCTTAAAACTAAGAAGTTAGTAAAGGATCGTAATTACGAAGAGTACGAAGATGTTATCGAGGTATTAAAATATTATAATATAAGCTGATTTATTATTAAAATTTATTAAATATAAACGTAATTGAATTTATACGTTGTTTAAAAAAATCGAAGGTTTTATAACTAAACTTAAGGGTCGAAAAGATAGTTAAAGTTATAAAAAAACTATAACTTTAATTATTCCTTTAATTTAATTTAAAAATTATATAGATTTAGCGCGAGTAGATTCTATTTATTAACATATCGCCCAGCTTTATTTTAAAGATTCTAAGTACTATAGTTACGCGGGCGTTTTATTTAAATATATAAGAGTTTATTTAAAACGTATTTTTAATATACGGAAAATTAATTAATAAAAAAAAGTGCTTAAAGTTTAATATATAGTTTAAAACAAATAATACTACGGGTAAAGTATTATACTTTAACGTGGCTCGTAAACGGTCGTTAATATTTTTATATTTTAAAGTAAAAGTTATCGGGCTTTTCGTAATAATAATATCTAGTTTAAATATATTTATAACGATCCGAATTATTAGGTTAAATTCTTTTCTTTTAGCTCAATCTCGGGTTTAATTTATTTATATAGTTTTTATTATTATTAATCTTATATATGTCGCGTATAGGTTATTATTTATTTAAATAAGTTTTATTAATTTAAAAAGCACCTTTTAAATACCTTCTTAAAGCTGTATAAAGGTTCTTAGGTCTATGTTCGCCTCGAAATCTGCGGTAATTAATGCTTTAAAAAGATCTAGTTTACGGAATTATGTTGTTTAGCCTGCGATCTCTATATAATACTTTTTCCTTATTTATGTAATTATTGTCTCTAAGTTTGTGGCGAACTCTTATATTAGATATAGTATAATTCTAGTAATAGCTGGGCCTGCGTCCGTATAATTAACTCTTTTTTCGATACCTTGCTTATTTTTAAGATTAAGGAACTAGTAGAAATGATCAATTAAGCGATATAGTAATTAATGAAACTAAAAGTAAAAAAGAAAATAAATAAAAAGTTATATCTATAGGAATTACTAGCTAGTATTAAATTTTAAGAAACGAAAGGTATACTATTAAATGTAAGGTATATTTAAAAAGAAGTCTCGGGGCTTAAAATAAAAAATAAGGAAGGAATACTAGTTAACCCTCCGATCTTAATTAGCATTCCTATTAGCCGTCTTTTTCTTTCTCTTTTTTTTAATAGGTTTCTCTTTTTTCACTATAAATTTATCTTTTATACCTCTCTTTTAACTTTTTAATTACTATTATAGCTCCGTTTTTTAATCTTTTTATTTAAAGACTCGTTTCTTTTAAGTAATTAAGTATAAACGTTTTTATAATAATAATTCAATTCCGAATTTTAAATGTGGTATATATAAATAATATATAAGTTATATTAATTTTATATTTTATTTTAGCGGAGTTTATAAAAGCATGCCGACTTTTAGTACTATAGAAGCGATAATAAGTATTTCGATATCTTCTTTATCATTAAAAATAGTATTTATAATTAATTATACCGTTTAATTTTTAGTTTACGTATATATTAACGTATTTAATAATTATTATTAATAAAGTTATATACGCTAGGATATATCTCGTAAAGGAGTTATAAACCTTAACTATTAATAATCTGTAATTTAAATACTAAGTAATCGATAAAACCTTCGGCTTATTTATATAGCATTTAATATTAGTATACTTTAAGGAGAGATTTTTTAATATTTACTTTATCGAAATAACCGCGTTACTAAGCTTATAATTTAAAGAACCGGATATCTTAACACCTTTTGGTATAAATAGTATATAATTATCCGGATTAATAGCGCCTTTTTAAAAGTCCTTTTTTATAGTTACGTATTAAATCGCTAGTTAAAATCCTTTATTTATAGTAACTATATTATATATAATAAAAGAGCGTCTTTTTTTATATTAACAGTTAAGTTTTAACGGCTTATATTAATTAAATTAATTTATAGCTAGATTTAAATTTATATAATATTAATAACTAGATTTTCTTAAGCTTTAATATTATAACTTAAATATCTCTTTATACTTTCCTTAATCCTCGTATTTTTCTAATCGCTTAAAAACCTATTAATCTAGGTCGATCTCTTCGTAAGCGGATTTAAATAGGTATTAAAAGTTCTGCCGCCTAGGTTAGCGTTTCTAAAGGACCTAAGCATTAGAACGACTTTAATAACTAGCTTATTACTCGCCGTACCCGAGCTGGTTTTTAACCTATTAATAAGGAGAATCCGTCGTTAAATTCTAAGGCGTACTTCTAGTCCTAGATCTAGATATTAAATAAAAAGGAGCGATATATTAAAGTTAAAAAATAGGATAATAAATAATAAGATTCGTAATTATTATTATTATATTAAGTTTTCTTAAAATTAAGAGTTTCGTTTAAATAGTTTAAATGTTATATTTTATAGTTTAAGTAATTATAAATAGTATTAAGGTTAAAAAAATATAATAATATTATAGTTAATATTAATACTAATATATATATGTTTCGTTATTCTTTAATATTAAGTTATTTTTTATAACTGTTTTTCTTTTTTATTAATATTAAGATTATAATTTTCGCCTCGTCGTAATTAATATTTACCGCTTCTCTTTCGGCTTAAATCTCACTTTCTTCTCTATTAACGTCTAGGTTTTAAAACTAGGGGTTATTTTTAAGGTCTTTAGCTTTTTATATTTCGTTTTTTAATAGTTTAAACGCCTTAAGCCGGTTCCTATAATAGATATTACGTAGTTATGCTCTATTTAGTTTAGAAAGGATCTATTTACCCTTTCCTTTATTCTCGTCAAGCTTATATAATTCTAACCATCGGTAAGTAAGTTTAAACTTTAAGGATATATTTATGAACCGTAATGTATAATATAATAAGACTAAATCGCCGATATAAAGCTGTTTTATTTATTATCGGTAATAGTTTCGCTAATTAACGTATTCCGCCTATTTATTATATTAGCGAATTAAGCTTACTATAATCTTATATATATTCTTATCCCTTTTTATAAACATCCTAGCTTTCTTTATTAATAAATCTTTTATCGATATATTAATATTTTAAAATAAAACTTTTTAAGATAAAAGTAAGCTTTTTCTTAGAAAAATCGGTTATTTTCCGTAAACCACTTCGTACGAGCTTAAGTCGAAACGCCGTACCGAGGTTTCTATTAATTTAAACGATAATAGAAACGAAATTTAGCTAGTTTTTCCTTATATTTTTAATAATTTTTTTAAAGCTATTAATAATGAAACGATAGCCGACTTCTACTTATCCTTGTTATTATAAGTAGTATAGTGGTTTATAGGTAACTTAAAAACTTAAGAGCTTTATATAATTTAATACTTTATTTTTATTTCTAAACCCTTCGTTAATAATAACCTTAATCGGTAACTTATATTAAAAAACGAATTATTCCTTTAGAAATTTAATAATACTTATACTATCGACTTTACTTAAAGCTTTATATTCTAGGTATTCGGACACTTAATATCTAGCCTCCACGGTTATAATATTAAATAGGCTCTCGTACGTACGGTAGTTCCGGTTTTAATCGGGGTTTAATCGTTCTTATTCTATTATTTATATTTATTTTTAATACGAGCTACGAGGGGCATCGTATACCCCTCTTAATAAAATAGGAAAGGGGTTCGTGCGCGTAGGTATGTAGCACCCCTTTTAAAATAATATGGCCAGCTTTAGTTTTAATTATTTTAATACTGGCAGTTTTCTATTTTAGCGATAAAATTAACCTGTTCCCCTTTTAAATACGAGTCTTCCCTTTACGAGGGTTTTATACGGTTAGGTTGTTCTAATCCGGTATTAAGTACCTACCTAAACCGTACAGGTGATACTATACCTTCTTAACGTCGTTTTAGCTAGGTAGCAGGTCTACTCGACTAGTTATTCTAATCGTTCGTCCGAAAATAGTAATAATAGTAAGAAGACCGTCGTATATCCTAATACGTCATACCCCGTAAAGGATTAATAAAAACAGTCTTATAAATAAATATTCCTTCGTATATAAATAATTCGTATAATATAAATTCTTCTTTTTTTTTATATATATATATATTTTTTTAAAATATTATATAAAAATAAATTATATATTTATATATATATTTATAAATATATATATATATATTCATATAATATTTAATTTGTTAAATGGGCTCTCGTACGTACGGTGGTTCCGGTTTTAATCGGGGTTTAATCGTTCTTATTCTGTTGTTCATGTCTATCTCTAGTGCTAGCTACGAGGGGCATCGTATGCCCCTCTTGATGAAACAGGAAAGGGGTTCGTGCGAGTAGGCACGTGGCACCCCCTTTTGGAGTAATATAGAAAACCTTAGTTCCTGCTGTTCCAACATAATTAATAAATTATTAATCCTTTCAACGCTATCGTTACTAACGTAATCGATCGTAACTAATATTAAATAACGCTACCGATTTCTTGGGTTTAAAATTAATAAACTATACTTATATTTTATATTAATATATAATATCTTATTTCCTTTTTAATCTTTAATATCTACTAACTTCATATAATAAAATAAGGAAGTTCGCGTTTATAACTTACCGAGCCGCAATATCAAGATACACGTACCGGTAAATAACGATATTCGCCGCCTGTTCGCTCGTATTATTCGTCGCGAGGGCTACTTCCGTACGGTTCTCGTCTAGTCGCGCGGTAATATTAATAGCGTTTATAATAATCGGTACGTCTAATCCTATATTCCGTTCCGTAAATACGTTCGTCTCGACGGATACTAGGACGGCGCTTGTGCTTCATACGTTTAAGCTTCGTACAGTAACCGGTATTCGTACCATAGCTTACGATTTATAAACCTTAATCCCGATAATAACGAGAATAGAAGTAGTAATAATAAAGCTAAAATAATAGTCGTATAATAATAAATTAATAATAAATAAAATAAGTAATTCTCGTATATATATAAATAGCGTTTTCATATAATTATTTTCGTCGTATTAATAAAAGAAATCTCTCTCTCCTTTTATATCTCTTCTTTTTTAATTACTCGCCGTATAAGTCTAACCTCTTAATATACGCTTCCGTATATACAGTAAAGCTATTCGTCAAGATTAGCTACTCGAGGGCCTTATTCGGGGATATTTTAATAAAAGTATTTACCGGATTATCTCTATTATCGATAAGCCAGCTGACGGTGCTACGGTCACCTTATGCAACGGCGACCCCTAAATTTAAATAACCCCTAATAGTACCACATATAAATCAGTATATAAACTAGTTAGCTTTTAATTTATAGTTAATTAAATAATACCATCGTCTTCCTTTTTTTTTCCTCTTTCCGATAGGCCGTAAACTTAACGAGTCAGCACTATAACGCGCGATTTAGGATGTTATAAATGGCTCGTTAATAAAATAAGCTGCCGAGAAGCATAATATCCCTGGAATAATTCTGAGGGCTCGGATTTACGGCCGCAAAACTATAAAATAACGGAATAAGTCCTTCCAGGCTTTAATAATAACGGAAGAGTTTTAGATCGTGATTTGGTACCTTATATAATATAATTTAGGCTGTTTACCGGCGTACGTTATTTTTTAGATGTTTACTTAATAGATTTTTTAAGCTAATAGGATTAATATAATACTCAGTAAGTATTAAATTAAAAGATTTATTACTCGTTATTTATCTATCGGTACTACTTTTTTTAAGAGGATAGATTTTTTAAGGCTTAACCTAATTTCCGTAAAAAAAATTATCCAGTTTTTCGAGCGGCTTAATAATCCTATTCTAAAATCGATCCTTTTAGAGTTTCGGTTTAATGTTAACGAGATCGGTAACTAGCTCGGCTATAGAACGAATATAATAATTATTAGACCTGTTAGAATAAAGAGAATACTAGTTATAAACTCCTTTAACCGAGAATAGGCTTCTGCGGTCGAATGTAATAATGCTTTAGGCCGAGCCTTGCCTCCTTTTATTATATTTAAGGGTTAATGGGTCTAGTAGTAATGGTTTCTGGAAGAAGAGGACTCGCTAACGGATGCTATGGAGGATTAGGTCTTTACGGCATCCCCTAAAGGCTGGATTAATAAAGAGCTGGCCTTAATATAGCTAAATGAGGTTTTTATCCCTTATATAAAGCCTAAAAACGAGGACTAATGGCGGCTTATCATTCTGGATAGTTACGCTAGCTACGTAAGCGAGGACTTTATTATAACGTGCTTAAAGTGTAAAATATAGCTTTTCTTTTTTCCGGTATATTCGTCGTATTTATTATAACCTTTAGATTTTAGTCTTTTTAATATATTAAAGGATATTTATTATTAAAAAGTAATTTTATACTATATGGGGCTTAATAATATAAATATGAGTAAAAGGGACTTCTTCCGGTATTACGAGCTAGTTAAAAAGTTTACTTTTCGGCCGTATATAATAACTGGTGGCTAAGCCGTAATTGATATATTCTTGCGCGATATTAATAAGCCCTTTAATAGCCGGAACTGGAGGATGGAAGACTAGGTAGAGGCAGGATTATTTAAGCCTCCCCCCGACGTTTTCGATAAATAATTCTCCTTTATAGCGTTACTAATACTTACGATTAGCCGCTAAATTAAAGAGTTAATAGATATGTTTAGTAGTAATAATATTATTTTCGATAGCGCGACGCGCCGGGTTTTATTCCGGAAGCTCTAAAAGAGTTTAGATATTTTGAACGGCTAGATCGGCCAATTAAAGTACGAGAAGTTAGCTCTAGAAGGTAATTTAGAGAAATAAAGAGGTAAAAAAAGGAAAAGAGTAATATTTAACCTTAATTAGAAGTTTACGCGTATACGAGATATTATAGTAGTTAAGAGAGAGATAAATGGCGTTACATTAGAACCCTAAGCTATTACTCCTTTATTATCGGCGCCGGAAGCCGTTATAATTAAATCTAACTCTAAATCTGAAATTAAAAGTGTTATAAAAGCGTTTCGGGATTAAAACGGTATTTTTAAGATTTTGTATTAATTTTTTATTAAATTATTCGTATTATTATTATATAATATTATTTTTAGTTTTTAAGGTCGCCGTTACATAGGGTGACCGTAGCACCGTTAGCTGGCTTATAGCAGACCTCTAATATCTCCCTTTTTTTATATAACTCCCGGAGGGATATAATATTAATTATTAGCCTCTTCTTATTTATCGTACCTAACTTAACTAAGTAGTTATAAAATAATTTCGAGTCTATATAAAAGGTTATCGGAATATCTTAAAATCCTAATATTTATACGATTCTCCTAAACATAATACTTAATATAATACCGCTATTTATACCGGAAATTATACTATATAGTTTATTAATTAATACGTTCCTAATAACTCTTTTATATTTAATTAAGCTTTAATAAATAATATTACCTTAAATTTAGAATTTATTCTTCGTATAATAAATCTCTTAGCTTAATAAGATTAAGTATTCGAGTTAGGAGGTTAAGTCTTTATTATTTATAAATAAGCCGTTAATAAAGATATATATTTTCGTATAGTAGAGGTTAAGCGGGATATATTTTAAACCGCGTATTAAATTCTAAATTTATTAATTAATCCGTATGTTTAGGTTTTCGATATCCTTATCTTTTAAAGTTTATACTTAAGCGGCGGTAAATAGGTCGTACGCTGCCTCTAATTAATAAATAAATACGAAATATGCCCCTTTTATATATTAAGAGACGTATTACTAACTTTTATTAATAACTTTTAAATCGATAAGCTTTAATTAATTAGCTTATTTTTTTTATTCGAAAAAGATATTATACGATTTTAATCGAATCTTACCTCTATTAAACTTGATCGGCGTATTTTTAATTAAAATACTTTTTAATTTTATACGGAATTATTCCTTTATTAACTTTTTTTCTTTTTTTTAAAAAAAAAGGGCTATAGTAAAACTAAACGTATCGTCGGTTTATATTATTATAATACCGAAAATATCCGGTTTTTTTATAATAAATAATAAATAAGCGTTATATATTAATACGGTTATTTTTAAATTTTATATATAATAATTATAATACGTTTTAAATTAATAAAATCCTAACTTTATTAATTTATATAAAGGTAATACGATTTAAAATAGCGTTTTTTTAAAGTATTAAATCTTTAGTTTTATTAATAAATATATATAAATTAATCGGTTTAATTTATTATATAATTAAGTATACGCCTATATAATATCGCGTAGCTCGCCTCGTATATTAAAGTTTCGGATTAAGGTCGGTCCGAGGGTTAAAAGGAGTCTTTAGCTCATCCGCTAGATTATCGGTAATTAGGTTAAAATAGCCTCCTTTTCTATATCTCCGTAGTTTTATATTACGAGCCTAAATTTTTTATACGGCTTTGTAGTTTTACCCTTGATCTCTTATACGAGCCGTATTTTAAAGATTTTCCGGCCGGTATGCTTATTCGGGTCGAATCGAATAAATTCGAAAACCTTTCGTACGGCGAAATTATTAATCTCCTTTACGTTAGACTTTTAAAACGGATATCCGGACAAAGTAATAACTTCGTTTTATTAAAATTTAATTACTAGCTCGTAATTCTCTTATTTTTTTTAAGTAAAGAATATAACGGCTCGAGCGTTCCGGAGTAAATATTTTCTAAGTCGTTTTTAGCCGCGTTATACGGAAGCTACCATAATTTCCTCGGCTATCGGTTCGGTATTTAAAATATTTGCCGGCTGTTCCGGATCTGTTTATAATTCGGGTTAGTCGTATGGTTTTCCGGCTTCCTCCCGGTAGTACGGCTTGATTTAAATTATTCGAAAGGCTTTTAAGCCGTCTGGGGTATCTATTCGGATCGTACAGTCTTCGATAATTATTATCTTATATGGTCCGGTTTATCCTTCTTTTTCCCGTTAAATTAGGACTTTACTCCGGAGCAGGAGTGTTAAGATATCTTAAATAGCTAGTCTATTCTAAGTATTTCAAGCTCGGTAAATATCGATATTTATACGTATTTTCCGAAATATCTTTATTATTTTCCGTATAATTTCTCCTCGTACTTAAATCTCCGGTAACAGTTATAAGTTCCTATCGATACGAGGGTATATTTTAAACACGAGTAGGGTAGGTATTAAGCCGTTACGGCTAGCCGTATCGTTTAAAGCTTTAATTATTATTTAAAGTATTATTTCGGTATTTATATAATAACCGAGATTTTTTTATAAAATATCGAAAGCTTTACGTAATAAAATATATACTCGTTCGATTTTATTTATTACTTAATAAGCTTCGATAAGTATTTATTTATAAGTAATTCTTATTATTTATATATAATTACGAAACTTTTTTTAAAAATACGTACCCGAATTATACGAAATATAATTAAAGGGTCTTTAATATACGTATATTTAGTATTTATAAAGAATATTTTAAGTATTTTATATACTAAGCGAATATAGGAATATAACCGCTTAAAAAGATATATTCGAATCGATTACGTAAAGTACGTTTTATTCGTTAATATAAATAACGTTTATAATAATCTCGTAATTAAAGTCGTATTCGTTTTATAACGAGAATTTAAATCTTTATAATATCGGATCGTACGCTTATTATTAAGAGCAGAACTTTTAAATCTCGTCGAGAATAGTAAAGTCGACGTCGTCGTAGCCGGCGTTCTTTAAAAGAATATAGAGCTTCTCCGTACGAAGGTGTTTAAAATATCGGTAAAAGTGTCGAAACTATTTTTCGATAAAATATAACGTTGTTTTCGTACGGCCGGTATTAAAGAACGGGTATCCTTATTTCTTAATTATAAAAAGTATTTCGCCGTCTTTTTATATAATAAAGTTAAAAATATTATTATAATATATTTTAAACCGGTTAATATCGTATAACGAGAATAGAAAAAGGGTTATAATATTTAAGATATAATATTTTATTATTTTTAATAAGTTTTATATATTAATTATTTTAATTAACGAAATAAGTTTTAAACTTCCGAACTTAATTTCGGCGCTTCTTAGGGTTTAATTAATTTGTACGTTTAAATTTTCTCGTACGTAAGCCTCTATTTAAAGCTTTCTAATTATTAAAAATAAGGCGACGCCGATATTTTAAAACTCTTTTTAATAAGTTTAATTATACGAGCTATTAAAATTAAATTAGTCGGCTTATATAATAATTTTTAAATAAATATCCTCGTTAATAAGCCGGTAATAAAACGCGGCGTCCATTAAATAAATAATATTTTATCGTATATTTTTTAAATCGAGGTATTTATACTCCTTTTTATTATTTTTTAACTTTTTTTATCCTTTTTTTAGTTTTAAATAAATATTTCGTACTTATTTTAAAAAAAGGGGCTTTATTCGATATTATTACACGCTTAGAAATATTAGTTTCTTACTTAAAACTACTTTTCGGCTAAGTAATTTATTAATTAATAACCTTATTTATAATAGATTCGGTAGGTTTTTTATTCGAACTTTTAGTTCTTATATAATAATCTTAATTAAAAAGTACCGGCGAGTCGTTAGATCCTTTCTTATTTTAATAATCGGTTATTATATAGTAATTTATTACCGTAAATTAATCGGTTTTTTTTTATATAATTATTTATAAACCGTTTATTAATTAAATACGTATTTATAGCCGGGTTTCGATATAGTTCCTCTATTAAATATTATTTCGATAATATTTAGTTCGTTATTATATTTAGCGATACGCGAAAATCCGAAAATAACGCTTTATATATTAATTTTTAATAAATAAAGGATGGTAAAAGTTTTAAAACTTTTTAATAAACTCTTACGATAGAGGTATAAAAAGCGATCTCTTTTTCGAATCCTTTTCCGAAAGCTCGTTATACGAGCTAGAGCTTATTTAATAAAATTTCTAAAACCTTAATAAATTATTTCTCGGCGTTTTTATTTTTTACTTATATAAAAAAAGTTATTATTTAATTCGTAAAATATTATATATAATTTATTATTATATTAAAATATAAATTTATTAAATAATATATCTCGTTTTATCTTTTTTAGGTCTAATATAGTTAAGATAGAATACCTCCGTACGGCCGGAAAGAATATTTGGGAAAATTGTATAGTATTAGTTTTCTAGTATATCTAGCCGTCGGTATATTTCGATAAATATCCATATTTTATCGCAAAAGATGTTGTACGGCTTGCCGGTATAGTTCTTTTCTTTCCTCCATACCTTTAAAAAAGTAACGACCTTATTTTGATAGATTTTGCCGTTATAAATAGCTCGGCTTAAAGGGATATCGTATTTCGTAATATACGCTAGACCAGATAATCGTACGGTCTAGTCCGGCGGTACCGGCATTAGAAAAAGAAAAGGGACGATATCTTACGACGTTTAAGTGCTTAAGAATCTAGGGTTAGACGTCGGGCCTAGAGTATCCCGTAATATTGCGAACGATTACTCCGTACAGAGACCGGGTATCTCTTACTTAGGCGGCGGTTATTCGACTACTTATTCTAGGGAAGGGTGTAGAACATCCTCTTTTCGGGTTTCCGAAGTCGGTTCTGCCGGTCGGTCTTATTAATATATGAGAGCGGCCGATAATACTAGTCGTGCGAGCTTACTTTTAAAGGATCCGCTTATTAATATATTAACTCCGTTTTTTCGAAGTAATAATAAAGCTTTTTTTAAAATATACGGTTAATTTAACCGAACTAATATTCGGTCTATTCTTCGAACTTTACGTTAAACGCCTTTTAAAAGAATATTCCTTTTATTTTTAATATATAATATTTTAAGAAATATCGTACAAAGTACGTTATAAATAATTCGGGTATTATTTTTTTAAAAAATATTTCTAAAAATTCGAGTTTTTAAAAAGCGAGGTTAACGTTCTTTTTCTAAACTATTAAAAAGATCCCGGTATTTTAAAAAACTTCTTCGTACGTAAATAATTCGGGGTTTAAAATCGTCGGTTTACCTAAGTTCGGTACGTCTAAGCTCGATCCCGATTCGCCGACCGCGATTAATTCTATTTAATAAAGGTTATCGTTTTATAAATTATATAATAAAGTTATTTAAATATATGATTATATATAACCTAATTAATTTCGTATATAATTTAAAACCTAATCTCCTTTTTATAATATATACTTAAAAGAAAGGGTTTCTCCTTGTATAATTAATTTAGTTCAGCTTTTTTTCCGAATCTCTAATAGGCGGAAATTCTCGGGGCTCTTTAACACGGTCGCCTTTACGTCGGTAGGGGCGTAAAACCGTTTCTTTACTTATTAATTTAATTACTACGAGTAATTATTAATTAATATTAAATAAGCTCTCGTATATATAATAATTCCGGTTTTAATCAAGGTTTAATCGTTCTTATTCTATTATTTATATTTATTTTTAATACGAGCTACGAAGAGTATCGTATACCCCTCTTAATAAAATAAAAAAAGGGTTCGTACGCGTAAATACGTAGCACCCCTTTTAAAGTAATATAGACAGCTTCAGTTCTAGCTATTCTAATATATAATATACGTCCGATAAAGGGGCATATATTAGACGTTTATAACTTAAACGACGAAGATATTACTAATTACTAAGCTAAGAACATGTTCCGCGATCTTAAATTCCTCGGACTTCTAACATTCTAAGCATTAGCTCTTCCACTTCTTAATGTCTTAATATATCCCTTGCTACTAGTATAGTTCGCAGATTCGATAATAGCAGGCGTCCCTTTTTCGATGGCCCATCTCATTATAAATATATCTTTAGATAAGACGTTTTTAATCAGTGGAACGCGCTATTCGTCGATATGATTATTTTGCTTATAGGGTACGTTAAGCCAGCTGACGGTGCTACGGTCACCTCATATAACGGCGACTCCTAAATTTAGATAGCCCTTGACAGCACCACATATAAATCAGTATATAAACTAGTCAGCTTTTGATTTATAATTAATTAAATAATATCATCTTCGTCTTTTTCTTTTCCTCTTTTCGATAGGCCGTAAACTTAACGAGTTAGCACTATAACGCGCGATTTAAGATATTATAAATAACGTATCCCATAAGCGAATATCTCATTTTTTTACACCCCTTCCGATAAAATATAAGTTAATTTCACTATAACGTATTTAATATATTAAAATTAATCGGAATCCTTATCTCTAGATATTTTTATATTATTCTAATAAGTACGCGTATTATACCCGGGCTCTCCGTAGATTCTATAGCGCTATAAGCGTGTCCTAAACGTTCTCGTATAACTACTTCTTCAACGCGATTCGTTTTATAACTATTTATTAACGTCTTTTTAAAATTATAAGTCTTTTCTAATTTATATACGAAGTAATCCTTTATTTTATAACCGTTTTTTTTTCGTACGGCGGCGCCGGCTAAATATTTTATTTACTTTTCGAAATATCGCGTTCTTACTTTTTAAAAAAATAACTTAATATATAATATATATTATAACCTTTACGATCTAATTAAAATTAATTAAAATAAATATTAAAAAATTGTTTTAATATTATACGATAAGGTTTCAAACGTATTCGGTTTAGGATTAAGCCTTAATCGAGTTATTTAAAGTTTTTAATTTTTAAAGAATAAATAGGTTAAAAAACGTCCCCGGAGGTATTAAAATACGTAGCTTTATATCTAATTATGAAATAATATATTCCGGATTATATGAAACGAGTCTTTTTTTTCGAAAGCTTTTTTATATATTCGAAACGGTGAAAATCGCTTGGAACGCTTTTAAAAACGCTAGTAAGAAGTCCTCCTTTAAAATATAAGTAATATACGCCCGTATAAAATATTTAATTTCTTTTTTGTACGCGCTTTTTAATATATAAGAATAATTAATATTAAAAAATTAAAGCTTATATAATAAATAAAAAAATATATAAAGTATAATAATCGAATTCTTTTTATAATAAAGCTTGAAAGTTATCGAGTAATAGTTTTCGTAGCCGTTTAAAACTAAGAGGCGATAATAACTTTTTATATAAAACCTAATATATTAATTAAAATATTAAATCTAATCCTCGCCTTTTTTATTTATAATTTAGTTATTTTTAATAACTACGATCACTTAATCCTTCGGTAATAAGCTATTTTATATTAAAAAAAGAGGTGCGTTTTTTTAATAAAAATAATATATAGAGGGATGGCGTAACCGTGTAATCCGACGCCCTAAATAACTATAACCTATTCCCGGTTCCTTTACTATATTACCCTAGGCCTTCCGCATTAATCGGAAATAGTTACGATTATTTCGAACAAGATTTAATTTATAAAAAAGCTGGTTTCGTTAAAGTTATAAATATCCTCTTTTTAAATCCCGTACTTATAAATTATATTCTATACGAAGGTAAACCACGCGCGTTACGCGTTAAGATCTTTATAAAAAACTTTTTAATCATCGATTCTTCGGTTAAAACGCGTCCGGAAATCTAGTTATTATTATACGAAATTAAAGGCCTAATTAACGCCGACGCGTCCCGCGTCGCGTAAATTAAATAATTAATTCGCTACATCTTTTATACTACTTAACCGGGGAAGAAACGATCGCGTATTTAAATTAATAATATATTAAATAATCGCATCTTTTTTAAAATTTAAAAGCTTTCGAGAATTTATAAATATTTCGCGTCGTGTAGGTTAACTATTTCGTCTACGCTATAAGGATTTTAATAAAACGTAATAAATTAATACAGCTTTTTATACGCTTAAAATTAAATCTTTTTAAAACGCTTAAAGCGCTAGAATTATAACATTCTTTTTTTAAAGTTATAATATTTTCAGACGTAAAAGAATATAAAAAAAGGTTAAGGCTATAGAAAAATTTATAAAAGTAGGACATTCGCTTATGTAGGATATTCGTTTATGGGATACGTTAGCTCGTTAATAAAACAAGCCGCCGAGAAGTATAATATCTCTAAAATAACTCTAAGGGCTCGGATTCACGGCCGCAAGACTATTAAATAACGGAATAAGTCCTTTTAAGCCTTGACAATAGCGGAAGAGTCTCGGATCGTGACTTAGTGCTTTGCGTAGTATGATTTAGGCTGCTTATCAGCTTACGTTATCTTTCGGATATTCGCTTAGTAAATCTTTTAAGCTAACGAGATTAATATAATACTCGGTAAGCATTAAGTTAAAAGATTTATTACTCGTTATTTATTTATCGGTACTACTTTTTTTAAAAGGATAAATTTTTTATAGCTTAACGTAACATTCGTAAAAAAAATTATCGAGTTTTTCGAGCGGCTTAATAATTCTATTCAAGAATCGATCCCTCCGGAGTTTTAATTTAATATTAATAAGATCGATAACTAGCTCGGCTATAGAAAGAATATAATAATTATTAAACTTATTAAAATAAAGAGAATATTAATTATAAACTCTTTTAATCGAAAATAGGCTTTTACAGTCGAATATAATAACGCTTTAAGCCGAGCTTTGCCTCCTTTTACTATATTTAAAAGTTAATAGGTTTAGTAGTAATAATTTCTAGAAAAAAAGGACTCGTTAATAAATATTATAAAAGATTAAATCTTTACGGTATCTCTTAAAGACTAGACTAATAAAGAGCTAACTTTAATATAATTAAATAAGGTCTTCATCCCTTATATAAAGCTTAAAAACGAGGACTAGTAGCGGCTTATTATTCTAGATAGCTACGCTAGCTACGTAAACGAGGATTTTATTATAACGTGCTTAAAGTATAAAATATAGTTTTTTTTCCTTCCGGTATACTCGTTGTATTTATTATAACCCTTAAATTTTAATCTTTTTAATATATTAAAAGATATTTATTATTAAAAAATAACCTTATATTATATAAGGCTTAATAATATAAATATAATTAAGAAAAACTTCCTCCGGTATTATAAATTAATTAAAAAGTTTACTTTTTAACCGTATATAATAACTGGCGGTTAAGCCGTAATTAATATATTTCCTCGTAATATTAATAAGCCCCTTAGTAGCCGGAACCGGAGGATAGAAAACTAAATAAAAGCAGGATTATTTAAGCCTCCCCCCACGTTTTTAATAAATAATTCTCCTCTATAGCGTTATTAATATTTACAACTAGCCGCTAAATTAAAAAGTTAACGGATACGCTTAATAATAATATTATTATTTTCGATAACGCGACGCGCCGGGTTTTATTCCGGAAGTTCTAAAAGAGTTTAAATACTTTAAACGGCTAGATCGGCTAATTAGAGCACGAGAAGTCATTTTTAAAAGGTAATCTAAAGAAAAAAAGAGGTAAAAAAAGGAAAAAAGTAATACTTAACCCTAATTAAAAGTTTACGTATATACGAGATGCTATAGTAGTTAAAAGGGAGATAAATAGCGTTACACCGAAACCCTAGGTTATTACTCCCTCTATCGTCAGCGCCGGAAGCCGTTATAATTAAATCTAACTTTAAATTTAAAATTAAAAGTATTATAGAAGCGCCTCGAGACTAAAACGGTGTTTTTAAGATTTTATATTAATTTATTCGTATTATTATTATATAATATTATTATTAGTTTTTAAGGTCGCCGTTATATAGGGTGACCGTAACACCGTTAGCTGGCTTACTTATAAAAAAAGTGCTCTTAATTTTTAAATATTGTTATAATACTTTTTAAAAATTAACGTATTTCTTTATATATTATAACTTTCTATTAATCTTTTTTAAAAGTTTTAATAGCTTTTTAAAAGCTTAGGTTATGTTTTTTATAAAAGCTTAAAATATTAGATAACTTTATATATAATAATATTAAAAATAATTACGTAATAAAAACTTTTTAATTTTTTAATTTTAATAACTTTTTATTCGAATGCTTATAGTTTTATTAGCTTATGCGGACTTTAAAAAACGGACTTTTTATAGTTACTTTTAAAGTGCTACATGCTACGTCGCCGTTAAAAGCTTCGGGCCTTTTATAACTCTATTTTATTATTCTCGGTGAATAAACTTATTTATAAAACTTTAATAAAAGCTTTATAAAATGAGTCGAGAACGAGTTAATATTATTATTAAACGTAATACTTTATTAATAATTAATTAATTAAAATTTAATACTTTAAAATATATACTTTTAATTTATCTTTATAAGTCGGTTAAATAAAAAGTAAATAATATAAAAAAGATTACTTAAACTTATTAATAAAATAAGTAAAGGCACAAGTTAAGCGGCTACGTTTATTTAATTAGCCTAGGCCTTATAAAGTACAAGGGCTATATACTTGGTATATAGGCGCAACCACCGTCCACTTTACTACCTCGCTGTTATACCATCATAAAATGGTATCCCACGCTTGCCAATCTTGGGCCCAGAACAGCGCTTTCACTTTTTAACCTGTAAAGGAATAGGTCGTATTTGGATCCATGGCCATTCATTGGTCGTACAATGTGATAGAAGTAGGAGGAAGATGGTAAATGAAGTACATAGAGAACAGATGGGAATATGCCGTCTCTCCCGGCTTCGGAATTCTAGGTTTGTCCGAGATCAATAAGTATGCAATGTTCAGCTCGGTCTCAGTCGGTCCCGATCAACCTGGGCTCCAGCAACGGGGGTAACATCACCCAGGGGTCCAGCGTCAGCCTGACTGTCTACAACCAGGTGGCGTGTGATCTGGAACCCCCTACCAACCCGGGACAGGGCAAGCTCAGCAACTTCCAGTTGGACACCGCCTGTAAGCCGGAGAACAAATTCACCATGGCAGATGCCAAGGATAGTAAGTTCAGCCCCTCCATTGTTAATGTTGGTTTCGTCTTCTGTCCCCAAACAATAGACAATCTGTTTGTCGGTATCGACACTTCGGGGAGTGGCGATATCACCACAGCTATGGGCTCATTTGCCCCTTATCCCAACGTCAAGTACCAGATTATGCCAATGGCCGTCTTTCACGTCGGAGCCGGCACTCGTTTCAACGTAGGTGATCTTGTCAAGGCGGAAATGATGGCGAATACAATGGCCGTGGACTTCAACATGCGTGGCACGAATAACGTCACTCTGATCCACGATTCTGACATGATCTTCTACTTCCAGTAAAGAAGCAGTTGGACTTGTGCGCTTGATTTCAAGGGCTCATCAGGGGGTGCACGGTGTTGGACAGTTGCGAAAGGTCTGACTCCAGTTTCGAGAAGCATGTTAAATTCAACATTTAATGAGAGGGTTCTCGATATTTTCCTTACTAGGTAGTAATAAGAATACTTACATCTAATGTTGCACGATCGAGAGCAACAGATGATACATAAAGTGCTAGCTAAAGGAAAGTAAGAATACGCACAAAAGAGAGAAGTGTTCTCGTGCTATATACAGACAGAAGGAATGGGTCCGTGAGCACGTGACCCCTGCTAGGGTGCTTTTCCTGCAACATCTAATCTACCTATTGTGTTTTCCCAAGAACCTGCAGAAGATTAGATCGTTAGTGAATATGCGTCCGGTGACGTTGAACAGACATTTCAAGGGTGCTTCTTAACGAGACCAAGCACCGTGCCTTACATCTTAATTACATAGCCTCGAATGCATCAACAACCAACAGATGGCAACCCCTGTAGCCATGGAGGTATCCGACCAATCCGACTATGCCATCTCGATGTCGCACTTCCCGGGTTAAAACTCCTCCCAGATTCGGTATCGCGCGGCTTTGTACTTAGGCGCCGGTTATATTAGACCGCGAGTCTCCTCGGAAGAGACGCAGATCTCTCCGATCCACGAACTCTTCCAGACTGAAAATATTATTTTGGGCCTGCCAACCATAATACCATCAGATTCGCCTGGATCAGGGCCCTCGACCACCTCGCAAGCTGAGACCGTAACACATCTCGCACAAGTCCCTGCGTCCGTCGGCCTCACGCTCACCCCCGCGGCGAGGCGCCTCTTTTGGCTACTACAAGGCCCCTATCCGAAGCTATCTCTGTCCTGCCCAAGGACTTTAACCCCGACGGCCCCAGGGAGCCATTTTGCGAGCAGGCCACCGACGGCGGCGTGAGCTGGCACCCCGTTTCGCAGGCAGCCATGGCAGACAGCATGGCCACAAGCCCCTTAACGGTCCACTCGTCCGATCTCGCCGACTGGGCCGGTGCTTGGTGGGAACACCATTTCGAAGAAGAAGAAGAAGACGAGGATGACGAGGAAGCTGAGGAAGACGAGGGTCATAAAGATCAGAGACCAGCGAGAGATGATGCGAGGCCATACAAGTGCGGGTGCTGCAGATAGGAGGGCCCCAAGGAGGACTGGGATCCGATCGTTGTGCGGCCCTCGGGGAAGCCATATGTCACGGTGCACGACTACGTGTCGGCAGTGCATCCGTGGCTGATGGACCAGCGCGCCGAGATCCTACAGGCCCGCAACGCCGGCGGCGAGCCACTCCCCGAGGACACTAAATTGGTGGTCCAGGCCGGATTGGCGAGCGTCATAATGAGTGAGGAGCGGGATTGGCTTAGGACCAGGAGCGTCATGTATGAACAAACGAATGCCGCCTCCCCTCCTGTGTGGACGGAGGGCCCAAGGGGCACAAAGAGAGGGCGCGCAGACTCGTGATGGAGCCTTTGTCCAAACAGCCATTGGATAAGCAAGAACTGGTTTATTGCATCTGATAGTCAAGTAATACTGCTATATGGACATGCTAGGCCCTCGGTCGTCCGCGATCCCACGGCATGAATGACGTTCAGCCTAAATTCGGACCCCTAACGAGCTTGACGGTGTTATCAGCCGGCTTGGCTCTGCGGGCGAGTAACAGTCGAAAGAAGGATAGTACTGAGAGACGGGAAACTGTTCGTATTAAACGTGCATGTAGCTAGTTGGCCGTCGGCGCGGCAGCGTCGACCCAGCTGGTGGTGGTGCGGTCCGGGTAGACGTAGGAGGTGATGCAGGACTGGGGCGGGCACGGCGCGCCGCAGAAGTGGTCCACGATCGAGGTGGGGGCCGGGCTCGGGCATCCGGGGAGGTTTTCGTAGATGGTGCTGATCTCACGAGGCAGCTAAGGTCGTTTTGAATGGTCAGATTTAGTTGTGCCAAGGCGAACAGGAGCATCAAGGGCCCTTGAATACGAGACCTGACAACGGTGTCAATGCTGACGACTCTAGGTCATACTTGGTAACATTTCTACATCAGGTACGACAATGATGAGGAGGCCATGTTCTGGGCTGACATGTACGTCAGCCACATTGACAGCTACCCTTTATATTTCCGATACCACGCTGTTTATCCTTCAGCTATAGTAGTAGCCTAAATAAATGCGTATTCTAGCTACCTGACCTCTCTTCGTCTACTTCTTGCACGCTACTAAACTTAAGCCTGTTTAGTCTGAGGTCCCTATCGGGAGCTCGGAAGAACATACTGAAAAGTTGGTTCATTTCACGTCCCTTCGAGTTGGAAAAGGGCCGTCAAAGGGTCAAGTGATGTATTTTATATTTAAACGAGTGTAGTCCCATTCCTCGAATACTTTATGTATCCTTTCAACGCACCGGGCGCTGCGCAAATCTACCCAAAGAGAAATCAACTTTGCCACCCTTTCCCAATTGTGGTTCTCACACCTCCGCCGGTGGTAAGAGTCCTATGATCTGTTAATGAGAGGAAGGGAACGCGCATGTAACAAGTAAGCGGCAGACACCTGTTTAGGAGACCTTTCGGCCCTCCATGTAGACGTCCTTGTTGGCCTGGATGAGGACAGTGCCGAAAGGGGGATCCTTGTCCACGTCTTCGTTCGCGCGTTCCAGGGTGGAACAGCCTACTCCCAGGTCCACACAGGTCGACTTGGCCTTGTCGATGATATCGGCCATGGCCTGGCAGGCCGCTGGCACGACATCCGAGCGGGGCACGCTGAGGAAGATCTTGACGTCCGTCATCATGGAATCCCGGATAGCCTGCTCCCATCTATCCAGCTGGGTGTTGAAGTCGCCATTGTCGGGATTGGCGGCGCTGACGTGCGCCAGGATCTTGTCGACCTGCACGCCCGCGTCAGCCGTCCCGACCGCGGCGGCGCCGATGCAGGTCGATAATCCCTCGGTGTAGAGCTCGTCGTTGGAACCGGCATTATCGAGCGTGCCTTGGTCGACAGTGATGCGCGCCCGCTTGTCTAGAACATTACTTTCAACGTTGGCGACACCGGAACCACTGGGAAGCCGTTGTTAGCACACATTGCCCCCCGATCACAGGATTAGACTTACCGAGGAACCTTGGTCAGTTCTGCAAGGGAAGAAGTGACCAAGAGGCCTGTCACGAGGACATTGGAGAGGTTTTTAAGTAACTGCATCTTGTCCTGCGTGATGGAATCTCAAACCCTCCGATGGTGGTGAATCTTGATTGGTTTAAAAATGAAAAGTGTGGTGGTTTAATATGAGTAGCTGTTAGATGTGAGAGGCTTCGGATAGGGGCAAACGCACCTTTTATAGCCACCAAGCATCTCTTGATCTTTGGCCGTGATCAAAGCAAAGGCGCCTGCCTAATATACCCAAGGCTGGCCCAAGAGGCTGTAGTGGGTGTGCAGCTCCTTCGATGCGACCTTCGTGGTCATGATCCTGCTAGGATGCACCAAGCATCGCTCGATCTACGCATCAGGTAATGTTATTTACAATACTAGTAGAATCAAAGCTGAAAATACCCCTGACATGTTATTACCGCCCGATCAATTTCAGGCTACAGTTATATTCTTCCATGGACAGATTCTATAGCGCCAAGGAACAAGGAATAATAGTTGATTGGACTGACTTGTTCGTATGGGGACATGCGGTGGACGCTCACGTGTAAGCTGACTAGAGTCCACGTCCAGAAAGAGTATGATCTACAGGTTCTTAGAGTCAAAAGATGTTCCGCGGAGGGAACTTCTCTTGAAATAGAAACAATGCTGACAGATATAAACAGCGGATTCAACATATAGGGAGGTTTCGGACCTTCTCCTCCTGCCAGAGAATCGATGGCACGGCTCTCTGGAGATGACACGTTACGGGAGTCAGATGACATCATCGCTGCGCCCGAATACAATCGCCCTCCATTCACTTTCTACCAATCATCCACATCAAGACATGTTTGCATTCTCTCACACACGCCCTCTCTCTTTCATCCAGCCACAGCTCTCATTGCAGTTCTCAGACCATAGAACACCATCGACGATGCCTCCAACCTATTCAACACCCCTCTTTGAGCCAAAGCTTTCTTACGCGGTTCCGAGAGACACTGGTTTCTACTTTTCCCCAAGCTCCCGATCGAGCTACGAAGGCTTATCTGGACAACATACCTTCAGCAACAACGCATCATCACCATAAAAATCATCCCAGAAACCGGATCAGGTGATGAATATGATAGATATGTGATCGAAGCACAAAGAAGGTACCGTCATAGCAAGCTCCTCCGCTTGTGTCGCGAGTCCAGGACAGTGGCGCTCGAGTTCTTCAGCCTCCGCATTCCGTGCACCAATCTCGATACCCTCGTCCCGTTATATTTCAACCCAGAACATGATATCTTGTCTATAGACCAAAAGTACGATGGATTGGGCTGGCTCGTCGACCTTTTGCCCAAGTTGACGGTATACGACTCACGGGGTGTTGGGGTCCTCCACCTCGCCACCAACAGCCGTGTGCTGAGTAATAGGCTCGATCTGGAGACTCTGGAGAAGTTGAGCACATCGGCCCGGAAGGCTTCCGCTGAGGCGGTATCCAGCCTACGGCATCTGTGGATCATGTCCATCGAGCAGTCCAACACGCGGGCCATGGCCGGTGGCCTGGACTGGCGGAACGCGAAGGTCCATCACAACCGGGCAGTTCCGGTCTTCCCACTACTCCAGACGTTTACCCGACTCCCAAAGGACCCTAGACCCATCGAGCTGGACCTCGGCCACATTGCCACGTTCTACCATCCACAGGAATCAGTGAACCGGTGGCGGCAGCTTGAGGAGTTTCTCGGAATCAACCGCAAAGAGCCGCTGGAACTGCGCGTCTTGCTGGCTGCGGATGCGACGTACTCTTCCTGGGACGGGCAGACAGGCCCCATCGTAGATCGGACTACGGCGCAGAGATTCCTCGAGAACGAGGAGAAGTGGTTCCGAGATAAGACTTGTACGCTGTTTGACGTACGCGTTCCCTACTGGGGCCAGTATCTGAATAAGGAGGAGTGGGAGGGTCTGAGAGGACGTCTCCAAGACGCCGTTGGCTTCTGGTTATTCCCAGCGGAGGCCTTTGGTCCACTCCGCAATGACGGCATCACTACGTTGAAGAGGACCAGAGACTTGAGGAGCCACCCACCTGAGCTCTGCGTGTTTGATATGAACTAGAGTAAGAAACTGTACATTAGTCGGGGGTGCTATATCATTATGACCAAGAGCTGAATGGCATGAATATCACTGGCACTTGAACGACGCGATATGATCGGCGGCGCCACCCAGAGAAGGGCTATATGCTGTGTCGTATTGGCAAGAACATGAAGGGGATCTACCCTTCACGATGTAGAGAAGAGAAGTGAATTAGAGACGATTGGTCTTGATGACCCCTATCGAATCTCGGCGTAAGTGTTACCATTTTTGGAATAAACGGGATATCTTAGTAGGGAATAATGCCGACTCCTCGAATAAACGGTGAATCTATTACCTCTAAGACACTGGGATAACGAGGAATACCGGCTGGAATAGGAAGGGATAATCCCCGCGGCCACTTACCTATTGCGAGTTGTTTCCTATTACGATTATAGAATCGTTCATATTCCTGTTCGTATCGACCATTCTAGCCCACAGCTTGTGGTGGATTGCTGCCCCCCTTGGTCCCGTGGACGGGCACCCAGATACCTGTGCATCCCAACGATCACGCCGCCCTTCCTTGTTCGCAGTAGCAGTCACTATCACCCAGTCTTCCGTTGCCGTCACTCTCGGGAGATCTCCGCCTAGCGGCCAAACGTGAATGCAGCAAGTGCAGCTGACCCTCACCACTCCAGCACTCCTGCTCAGCTCCACCGGCAATATTCTGTGGCCTTTGACCTGTAGTGCCGCATCACGGAGCTCCAGCGTGGGCAGTCGCGAAGTGCAGGCTGGAATATTGTCCACACGGTCGAGATCGGGCAGCCAACACTCCATAGGGGCTTTGTTGCAGGCGGAGTTGGACAGGATGGACCACAGGATACAACCAGCGTTGATAGCACCGACTATTACCTCGGGCGTGTTCTTCCTGTCGAGTCCGTCCGGAAGTTTAGGACCATCGGCCAATGCCATGAGTGCATACAGTTTGTCCCCTTGGGTTTCACTCTTCCTACTCATAATCTGGGGCAGGAGATATCCCATCCGTTTCCCCTTATAAGGGGGGATCGGGAACGCTCCCGTATAGCTGCCATCAACCTGCAAGCAATGTAACTCCAGGGGTATTGGTGTATACGTTTAATGGTGGTAGACGGTGGGTGAGACTTTGAATTCGCGTTGATAATGCTGTTGTCGTGTTCCGCAATCAGCTGCATCCATCCAAGGTCGAGTATTTGGCGCTTGAACACCACCAACAACTGGTTTGCCCACTTCCCCTCCATCAGGGTCCACGCCCGCTGGTTCCATGGATAGGCGTCGGCTACTGTCAACACCTCCCTGGCCCTCGATGACATGTCTCGGCTGACTGTCACCATCGCAGCCAGCCCGCAGCGCAAGGCTGGGTCGTTGATCTCCACGTCCTCCATCATGACCGTAACCGCCGCAGCTGTGGAGTAGATACCACCCATCCTCTCCACTTCCTTCTGCACCGCAACCTGGTCCGTTTGGTCTATACAAAGCCTGTTGCACCAAATGTGGCGAAATCCTGTATCCTCGGCCAAGCGGATCGCTGCTTCCGTTATGGCCTTGTCGTCGTACATGCTCCAGACATAAATTATAGCCAGATAGGGCTCGCCGCTCCATGGTACTGCTGATCTCTCAACGCAATCCCAGACCAGTGTCGGGCCCTCCGGACTCTACACGCTGCGTGAAGCCGCCACTTTCAACCGCGCCAAAGTCAACTCATCCAAACTTGGCAAAACAGACTCGACACCTGGTGTATCCACCACCCTCTGCATCCGCTTTCGTATCTTGTCCAACATGTCCTTTGTCCCAATTACCTCATGCGGCCCCTGGAGGTGCACCCCCTCCACTGTTCGTTCGATAAACACATCATTGCATAGGCCTCCTATGGTCGTAGCACAACAAGTAGTTGTCGTACTAGATAAGATCGCGCCTGTTCCGGCAGCCCTCCTGGGACAGCCTTCTCGCACACAAGTGGTATGGAGTGTGTTTCGCAGGTTTGATACGATCGCCTTTAGCGGGTCCGACAGCTCGGCAAGTGCATCCAGGATAGAAGAGGAACCCCATACTTCCCAGTTCTGCCCCTTTTGGCCCCGGGCAATAAGGACGACGTTTCCCGTGGCCTGACGCACCCACACTTCGAGATGTTCCTCGCCCACGATGACCAGCGCCAATCCTACCCTCCACGACTTTGAACATTCCTCGACGCAGATCATGTTGCAGCACACGTTTACCCACATGGCCTTGCCAGTCTCTGTGAGTAACACTCCCTCCTCGCCAGTCCATGAGCTTGCGAGTGTTAGAACGACCGTGTCCCCAGTGTTGTACTCTGAATCCACCAGCATGGACCTGATCAGCGCCCCGGTGGCGGCTTCACACAAGGTATCGTGACAAGCGGCCATCTGTTGGGCGTCTTGGTGTCCCAACGATCTGCTGATCTGTTGGCTCAGCTCATTGCCGGACCATAAGGCTTTCATCTTGCCTGGCGAGAACCAGCCCAGCGCTGGTAAAGCTGGATCTACCCCATTTGCGCGTAAACAAGCCCTCCTCACTGGAATCCTACACAACGATGCAAGACCCAAACACATGCTCAGCCCAATGCAAAACAAAGCCACCTGGTTCCCCAGGAGAAGTGGCGGTAGTGGTGATCCAACGAATACCCCAAGCAGTACGAGTAGTACGTATAGCATAGGCCAGAAGACCGGTAGCAAAGCAACAAGAGCTACGAAAATACCCAGGTAAGCTAGAAGGGAAGCCAATGCGTTCCACTTCTCCACGAGTGTGCGCATACTAGACGTCGATCCAAGGCTCCTCGTAGCTACTACCAAACCGAGTACCGGCCCATCCGGCCTTCCTCGAGATGCCAGATGCATATCCACTGAGTGAGGGGCCTGGGTGTTTGAGAGACGACGTTTTTTCTTCTCCGAACGGCTGACCTCGAGGCTGAGGTTATAGTTGCTGGTAGGAGTAGACATTATGTGGATCGTGGTGGTCGAAGCATTTCGTGCCACTCGAGAGCAAGTGACACTGTTTGTCGCAGTTGTGTCTGCGTGTTGGAATGTGGGAAGTATTGGTCCTCCGCTCTCAAACTTGGTCATTAAGCATGTAAGCACTACTTACATAGCCTTGTTATGTTGCGTTATCAAGATCTGCCTCATCCAAGTCCGATGCAAGTAGAGATAGAGCGCTCGCTGTCAGCTGCCCAGCCGGAATCTTACTCATCGTGGATGTGCCAAGATGTTCGGGCATGGGGATGGCCTGGCGTATCAACCTCGCCCCATTCACTTAACGGTTTTCTTTCGAAAAGTGAGCAAATGTGACCAATGGAACATGTAAGAGTTTCGGACTGCGCTTCCAATGTAAACGATGGGATCCTCCAGCTTGCTCCGCAGCGAGGTTCCTCATCCAACTCAAGGAACATGCAGATGCGAATTATCGGAGCCGTTAAATGATGCGCAACTTGTACTACTGGTCTGTCAGAAATATAGGGCCTAGATTAGCCCCTGTCAGGACCAGAGTTGTCGGTGCCAGGTATGACATTACGACCAACAACGCCGCAGACGTGTCGGTTGATGGCCACCATATTTACTCTGCAGAGCAACAAGTAAACAAGGGTCGAAGAATCTCTGGTGCATCCCAACCAGGCTGCTTTATACCCCGCACTCGGTATAATTACCCCGCACTCCAACTGAAGCTTAGGCGTCACACCACTAATAACAGCCTACCTATGGCGCCTGAAATATACCGCTAAGCGCAATAGAATCTGCGATATCATCGCCCCCCACAGGGGCTTTACAAAGAGTTACCGATTGAAAGCCTAGGTAGTTTCTTGTGAAGTGGCAATCCCATTGGCCTTGAGAAGAGCGTGACTGTCAGGCTCTTCTTTGCCGCCCGCCATCTCTTCCCCCCATTGGACAAGCATCTCTCCAGCTCGATGCCTTCGATAATCTGGATATGTGCAGAGCATTGTAAGATGAACCTGATCTTCACTGAACCTCTCTCCAATCAAGTGTTACCGGATTTCGCCATCTATCCTGCACCCATACCAAGTATCAACAGTGAGCTCTTCCTGAGGACCACGCCTTTGTTTGTTCTCGATTCTGACAGTGTGATGTAGGCTCCGGCTACGAAGCAGACTCAGAGTGACAGTCAAAATCTCAATGAAAAAGAGCGATACATGCCTTGCGACCGAAAGCTGGGCAGCTGACCACAGCATCTCTCGTAGCATGCCGCCATGTTGAGTTCCCGTCTATCAGGCTGCGCGAACTGTTCGAAGGCAGTCATGAACCGTCATTACAGTATCCTGTCTATATATCCCCCAAAGTCCATCCGACGCATTCCGTTATAATAAGTGTTCTCGCCTGAGCCAATCTAACATGTACATGGAGCAACCAGCAGGCATCGCGCTTCAGAGTCCAGCTTCTACCAACGGTGAGCGTCATGGGAGTGAAACGACCTGAAGCAGTCCTGCATTCTTTGGGCTACGAGCCAGGCGCGCGGTCGATGGAACCGTAACTGCGCTGTAATAGCTCGTCTTCTCCCGGAATGAGGAAGAAGGAGGAATACCTGCTCCTGTTTATCGACACTATGCGCCATTTCAGAAGCGAAGGAACCCAACCCTATCACGCCGCCATACAGCCGTACATCAAGGAACTGGCCACCGAGCAGCCCGATCACCATTACTCCAATGACACTTCCCCTGGATCCGCTGAGCGATTGACCAGCGTCGCAGATACTGTTCTCATCATTATTGGGGTGTGAACGCTTATGAAGCCATATTTCTCTCCCACGCAAGGAAGCTCAAAGCGCATGGTTCTGTCGGAGTTCTGATGAACACACACATGTATATATAAACTGTATACCGTATACCTTCTCTTTCCAAAGTAAGGCTCTGGTAGATGATCAATCCATCCTTTCACACACATTCCGTACCTTCTCACCTAATCCACGATAGGTCCTATCCTTCTGTCTCAAATATGGTACAACCTACCAGAGGAAACGGCATTCGACCAGTCTCTGTCCGAACTTATCCGATCTGGCGACCTCCTCCCACAAACAGACGAATCCATATGGCTGCCCGAGTAACTTGTACTGCTGATCAGTCGTTGGCTTCGGGGAAGCGGAGTTCTGCTTTTGCATCCACGCAGATCTGCTCGAATCGCACAGCATCGCAACCCGTTGTCCTCCATGCCAGTAAATTATCTTCTCTGGCCGGTGTGCGCATCGTCCGGGGAGACAAGGCTCTCGGGTCACCTACTGTTCTCGAGAGCTGAACAGAAACACTACGTCGAGCTTCCTGCTCTGCCATGTGCTCTGTAAGGCCACGCGTCCCTGAAGACCTTCACAAGGCAGGCATCTCGCCAACGCTGGTCTACGAGTTGCAAGCCACCTATAAGAAGAACCTGTTCAATCCAGTTCATATGTCCGCCCGCGGCACATGGCCTGTGGAATTTATGGATCCTGTTTCGCGAAAACCGGGACACTGTCCAATATTGGACCTTCCTGTAAGTCTGTGAATACCGCTGCTTGTTCTGTCACAGCAACTAACCAATCTGTTTGCAGTTTCGGTAGCATCACCTCATTCCTTGCTATTGTGTGCAAGTCCCATCGGGGGCTGCCCGGGTAGCACGATCAGATTCCAACCAGAGCTGATGAACTCATACATAACGGGACGGGAAGGGCGCTCTTGGCAAGGAATAATAAATATGTCAAGTCTTATACCTACCTGTGATTCTTTGGATGTTATTCGCAAGATATCAGCACATTCACTCAACCAGTGCTCGTGTTTACACAGTCAGGCCAGCAACGTTAAGAGTCGACAGCGCTCTGACAATGTTGATGACAGCGTTGGCCACAGAGTTCACAGCAATGGACAGAACACCATGTAGTTATCATCGAATCGCATTATCTGACTATGACTGAGAATCAGAACCTAGCGAACGCAGGCGGGCCTATTCCTTCACCTGCGCGTTGCTGTCGACACCACGATCTTTGCGTGCTTCATTCTGGGCTGCTTTGGTCTTCTTGTCGATCTTCTTGTCCAGCTCTTTGACATTGTCGTCAACGGTGTTCGCCTTCTCCTCCACTCAGTAAGGTCTTAAACTCTAGCCATAATTGCCCATACTCATACACTTCATGATCGATTCCCCAAGCTAAACCCGTTGTCTCATTGTTGCAAGTCCATGTTCCGTGATTTCTTATTCCGTAATTCCTTGTCCCATAATTCCTTTGTTGCAAGTTCAAAGTTCCTTGTTCCCTGATTCCTGTGTTGCAAGTTGAAAATGCCTTGTTCCTTTCTAGTTCGTCTTTTGACGCTTGGCTGGTCGGGACGCCTGGTGAGTGCCGTGCTCGATCAAGCGGCAAGTAACGACCAGTCGAGCGATTCCTTTGTGCTCGACCTCGTGCTCTTAGTATTTTTTCAGGCTCCGGCCTCCTTGGATCATGATCGCGCCCGTACCAGGAAGAGGCATCTCCAAGATGAGTTTTTTCGTCTTAGGTCGCGAGATAGTGTTAACGAGAGCCTTGAACCTCTCCTGGTACTTGTCGGTGGTGTACTTGCCGGAGTCTCGTCCCCTCTGGTACGCGTGCTTTGTGTCCTCTATGCATCCGGGGAGGATCGTGTCAAGCTCCCAACCGTTTCCCTGTCCACCACGCCCGACGAGGTATCGGTTCTTCATTGAAAATCGCATGGTTGCGTTGCCACCATACGAAGCGGATGCGACAATGGGACCCACGCCTTTCTCGCCGTCGCTGTGCCATCCCATCTTCATATTAGGGTAGTTTCCCATCGCCAGCGCCTCGTTGAAGTCAGGCTCCAGGCCGGTGATCTCTTTAACGAGGGACGTCAGCACATCTTTGACTTCCCGAATCACCTCTGGGGCTTCATCGAACGAGGTCGTCTCGGTCTTCATCTTGGCCAGGTATTCTTCGCCGTAATTGTATGCAAAGAATCGCGTCAGCTGGCCCAGGATCTTTGCACTGACGTGGCAACGCTGGATGGGTATAGTCCCGTCTTGTACGCCTGCCCAGAGCTTCTCGAACTTCGCCTTGGTACCTCCTGTGCAAGTGATAGCCGACTCCTTGGGTTTGGCCAGGTGAACGGCGTTCTCAGGATCGAACTGGAACTTATGAACTACCCAACCAGGATGGTCATTGAACTTGAGACCAGGGACAGCGGCCTCGGGCGTGCAGTCTCTCCATTCGGGAGAGACGAGCTCGGCAAAGGTGAAGTCTGCCATGCCGTAAGGGTAGTACTGGCCGCATTTGCGGCACTCCAGCCGGTTCCAATGGACTCGTTGGTTGATTCTGATGCATTGCGGACAAGTAAAGCCCTCCCAGTTGATCTGCTTGATCCTCTTATCGGCATCCTTGTGGGTAGCATAAAGACTGAGTATATCGTCTTCGCTTAAGCTCTTGGGGGAATCTGGCAGCAGTCCGTATGAAATTGGACACACGTTTCTCGTGCCATGATGTGTAGCAAGATAGTCCGCGTCGTAGCTCTCAGTCGGCTGAGTGTTATTGCTGGACGGCTTCTCGGTAGTTTTGCATAAGGTATAGCCACAGACGGCTGGGCAATCCTTGTATCTCTTGACAAGAGGTTCTTTGCATGCACTACACTCCTCCTAGAAGCTTTGTTAGTTATGCAGTTCACTCAAGCAGACGGGTGAGTCAAGTCAAAAGAATGTTTCCTTACTGCGTTGGGATCGGCTTCAGGGGTGTTGCCACGGTCGGGAATCGCGGTTTGAGCCTTAATCCTCTCGAATTTCGCCATGATGTATTTTGAGCTGTCATCATGCTTGATCCAGGAGTCCACGAGCAAGTAGAAGCCAATTTCTCGCCCATTTCTCGCCCTCCATCTCAATGCATATATTTGAGAGGCCGTGATGGGCGGAACTCACGACTACGGCAACGGGCTGGCGGAGTATGTTTGTCTTCCTTGCCATCTCTACGCGACTTTCAAATGAAGGCTTGTTGCCGTCTGCAAGTCGGGTTACCATAATGTTGTCGCCGAGATAGTCGCCGTACCCTTGACCGTCGGTTCGAACGCCCGTGACCCAACCGCTGTCGGACATGACGCCGCCTTCGTTGCTCTTCCACCATTCAGTGCCTTCTAGGCATTCCGTGATGGAGTTGGCGAACGCGGCTACTCTCGGATCTGGGGCTTGGGTTACGGTTGACGAAGCCATGGTGGCGATATTAGTCTTGATGTTTCGATTTTGGTATTAGTAGGAGGACAGGAATGAAGAGGACAAAAAACTCGAAGAGAAAGGACGTTGGAATGGGTACGAGGAGGTACTTCACACGTTTGCAAATCCCCTGGAGTAGATCTTGGGGGGGGGGGGGAGGGGAGGGGTGATAATTGCAAAGGTAAGATTAGTGGATTTGTGGTTGGAGGAGTGTATGTATGGTTGGACTTACTACGTCTTGCTTCGTAACTTGGTGACGGAAAGGCCGATTTCTGTTGGGAGTATGATTGGAAGGGCTTGTTGACGTCTGCAATGATGAAAGAGAAAGAGTTAGTAGGCTGGTGCATTTATTTTTGTGTGTTGTGGCTTGCTCGGGGGTCAGAGGCGGTAGTGAATCTGGGACAGTTTATGCGGGTCAGTTGTGGTCACTTTGGGTTTTCACTGCTCTTCCTTCCTTAACATGTGGCTCCTCTTACCTTGGAGACGGGAAGGTGCTTTGCAAAAGGAGGATATGATATGCGTGAGAGTGAAGTACAAGTCTTCCGTCCTAACTCGTGTTGTAGGTGGTGTGTGTAGGTAGACTCACCAGCTCGCTGGCTCCTGGATTAAGGATCGATGTTTGGAAGGGAAAGACCTGCAGACGGGAAGGTGCTTTGCAAAGGGAGGACGTGATATGCGTGGGAGTGAAGTATAAGTCTGCCGTCCCAAGTCGTGTTGCATGTGCTGCGTACAAATAGACTTGCCAGCTCCCTTGCTCCCCAATCAGGGGTGATTGTTAGAGAGGGAAAGATGTTTAGATAGAAAGAGGAAAGGAATTGTGTATCTGAGTAAATATTCAAGGCGAGCTGAATAAAAGCCCGTGAGTCAGGAGAATGCTCTGCAAAAAGAGGATGTGATATGCATGGGAGGGAAGCACAAGTCTTCCGTTCCAATAGACTTACCAGCTCGCTGGCTCCAAGACCAGGAATTGTTGTTTGAGAGAGAAAGATGTTACGACGGAAGGACAAGAGAAATGGGTTGTTTAGATAAGTATTAGGAAAATGCCAAGAAGCGGGAAAGGGTGCTTTGCAGAAAGAGGATGTGATGCGTGGGAGTGAAGTCTTCCGTCCCAAGCCGTGTTGTGGAGGGTGCGTTTAGAAGTAGACTTACCAGTTTGCTGGCTCTCAGATCAGGGATCGATGTCTGGAAGGGAAATATATTATCTAGAAGGCAAAGATATCTGGACGGAAAGATGTCTGGACGGAAGGATGATCCGACAGAAAGATGTTATGACGGCAGGACCAGAGGAATAGGGTCTTTAAATAAATACCTACGGCGTGTGAATACAATGTCGAGAGGCAGGAGGGAGGACAGACCCACGAGGTGTGGTGGTTCCGCATAACGGACCCGCGTGGGGTGGAGGGCCCGCATACATCGCCGTATTGATCGGGGGGCCGCCCCCGAAAATACTGCCCTGAGCCAGCCTACTACCAACATTAAATTTTGCCGGCTACAGGGCTCACTAGCTCTACAAATAACCACAGGTTGGAAAAAAAAATAGACGGACGAAGGTGATGTTTCGAGTATGCATATACATATATGCATTTGAAAGGGATATTAAAACTTTGGATCTACGGCTCTTTAAAGAATCCTAGGTAGCAGAAGCGTATAATATGATGCAATTTATCTCGAGAGGGTACAAGCCTTGGCACTAAGTAGGGGCACGAGAAGGGATCAGTTATTAAGCCCTATAATGACCCTCTTGGTTGACACGATAGTGGCAAGTCTTTGGGCAAGTTAGGAGAAGTTTAGATAGGTAGTGCGACTTCTCCAGGGTACTCTTCAGGGTAGCATCGGTCTGAGACACCTTACTAGCCCCATTCGAGACCAAGTGTGTCGTCTTCTCCTCTCGAAATGTAATGTCTCACAGCCGCGCCTCCAGTACAGACTCAGCCGCACCCCTAGGCAAGCCACCATACTAAGACAAAGAAAAGAAACGTACACGACATGGTGGGTAGACCACAGCTATATAACTACGATCTGATCCTCTGTACATGTCCGGAGTGGTTGACTCAGTGCCGTTGTTTGGCCACACATGTTTCCGAGGTTTTCTCAAGCAAGATACAAGTCCAATCTTCCACCAGCCCATATTTTTCCAGAGTCACACGGAGAAGGAAAGCAAAACGCAGAGGGGAATTGTGTCTGCTGAATTGTCATAGTAAGTAAATTGCTACAACATCAAGAGTCGCTGACAGTCATGTCTCGCATCGCTCCCCTATCGCAAGTCCCGACTTGAAATCACCCACAACAGCACCGTTAAGTCATACAGTTACATCACGGCCGCCATATAAAGATGATTCTTTGTCCGTATTCCTCTGATGACTCGTGGTGGAGGGCTTGCTTCCTACCCAATCTTTGTTTGTGCGCCACTGTGAAAACGCTACTCCGTTGAAGGATTGTACGCTTCTCACTCCCCAACATAACCATTCTACAGTCACAGACATCATGACTAATACTGACGATAGTGTCATGGCGCAGGTTATTCATTACGCTATTGGCAATAAACGATTCCCAGCAGAAAGACTACCGATAGAGTCATTTCACAGGATCACTGCCGGAGCTCACGGACGGATCATGAGGCACCTCCAGCGTACCAAACAACACATAGCCTAGAGACGCAGACGCAAAGAAAGCAGGGCCGTCGAGCACCATTCAGCAATCCCGACGAAAGGAACCAGACAGGGGCCACGAGAAGACTGGGAGCTTGTGTCCGATGACGTATGCAGAAACCCCGGGTGAGTTGAGTTGTCATTGGGACGTGTGATCATATTCTGATATGAAGCAGTGCATTCCGGATAGTAAAAGCCCCACGGGTCCGTGTACGACATGCGAACTCGCAACGACAGCTCATGTGGCACGCTCTGTATGCATCCGAAAGAAGGTGACAGACGCTGAAGCGTGCAGGATTGTTGAAGAAAGAAGAATTAGGAAAGAAGAGAGGAGCAGGCTCAGCATTGGCCCGCAGGTCTGCCAACTTTGATATACCAGTCGCTTCGGTAGGCGCGCGCGTAAGCTTCCCCGCTGATCAGCCATTTATTCTCAAGGCAGGCCTTGGAGATAATAGCTGTCACGGTGCTACTTCAGCACACTCTAGCCAATCGAGCCGGGCCGCCCCAAGAGAGCAAAGGATTACATTTCCCAGTCAGCATCTTGGTTGTCTACTAGAGCGTATCACCGACCCCGTACGACAGCCACAAGCTCTGCGGCAACATAGTCCCAGCGAGGGAGCTCGTGGTTCGCAGCGCCGGGCTTTTTCTGGTGGGAAGAACAGATCTTAGTGATCGAAGTTCTTCGTGCTACACGGAGGCCCTTTTCACTATTCACCACGTTGGTGTCTTTGGTGCGGAATGTGGGAAGTCTTCCTCAGCACCCACCCAGCCAGCCTTGCTATTCAAGCATTTAAGCACTACCTACTTGCACAGATTTGCTGGAAGATTCTCCGATTACATGGTCCTGCTTAAGCCACCAACCAGAATTGCGTCGCGTCTGATCCTACTCATTTCCTCCGAAGAACCCTGTCAAACATTTAACTCTGCCGTGGCGCACCCTGGGACCTCTGTTGTTGTTGTTGTTGATGTTATTGCTGCTGCTGCTGCTGCGCTTCCCATGCAATGTTTGGGTTCTGTCCAACCGGATAATGCCCCGGGTGTTGCGGATACTCCTGTTGCTGCATTGGCTGTGAGGGGAGACTCGGGGGATAACCATTGTATATGCCACGGAAATAGTTGTGATTGCCACCGCCGGCACTTGGACTCTTAGTGTAGTAGCCACTGCCCTCTTGACTGGTGTATTGCGTTGGTCTGGCTGCAACAGGAGGTGGTGGTCCCGAAGTTGTTGCGGACTGGCTGGAGAAGTATGATGATGATGATGATGATGATGATGATGATGAAGTCGGCGGGGGTTGCGAGTTGTTGGAGATGTAGGTTGCGTATGGCTGAGATGATGATGGTGGTGGAGTTTGCTGTTGCTGTTGTTGTTGTTGCTGCTGCTGCTGTATGTATTGTCTGGGCGGCGGTCCGGGGGTAAGGGACGGTGGTGGAGAGGGGGTATTTGCGTTCGACGACATTATCAGTCCCTTGTACCCCGGCTTCGTGGCTGGAGCTGGTTTGCACCGGATCGGTAGTGACGAGATAGGGAGCCCAGCCGGTACACTAGCTGACCGATGTTCCTGACCTTGTGGGACGCTGTATATGGTATTCGGCAGGGGCGGTGGCTGTTGCTGTGGCCACTGCTGCCAGCCAGGCCCGGCTCGCGAGCTGAACCTGGGCGCTTGTGTGGCGGTAAGCGGCCTCATGTTGTTGTCGTGGCCATCATCGGGGTACCCCGGCGGATACTGTTGGTACTGAGACGTCTGCGTTCCCCATGCGGATGTTAGATCCTCGGAGAACTGCTCAACAATGTTGCCTTGTTTGTCCTTCGCATCAGGAGTAGCAGCAGCCTGTGCATTGGAGTGAACTGTGACGTAGTTCATAGATTCGTGGATTCGACAAGATGCTCCACCAAAAGCAGCGAACCCCTGATCCGTATACTCCCTTTGAAAGCCGTGATCGCGCACTCCAATCTCGCTATGTCTGAGCTCGTCGTAGGAAGTTTCGATGGTTCCACTATCACCATCATAATCCAGTCCTTGCTTGCTCGCCTCCACACTCCGGACCACGCTCGCCACCGCCAGGTAGCCCTCGTCAACGGCGGACCAAAGTGCCGCGAACAGCACCGAGGTGCGCTTCACCAGGATCTCGAGGCACTTGCTGGCCCTGTGCGCCAGCGCATTCATGCCCTCTCCGTTGACGTGCAGCAGGTCCGCGCCGCGGTCAAGGAGCACGCGCACGATCTCGTCATCGTACTCTGCGCAGGCCACCGTGAGGGCCGTGTCACCCTTGGCGTCCGCGAGGTTGATGTCGGCGCCCGCGTCCACCAGTAGCGCCACCGATTCCGGGTACATCCCCCGGCCGCGTTAGTCAACGGCGTAGAACCGTCGCGGCCACCCCGTTTGTTCAGCGCGGCGCCCTTCCGAACGAGCAGCTCCAAGATCTCCTCCTCGACGTGCTTGGTCGCGGCAATGATCGGGGGTCCCTCGTCGCCACCGCCAAGGTTCGGATCCGCGTCGTGGTCGAAGAGCAGCTCGGCGACGTCTAACCTGCCGATGTGGCATGCGCCCTGCAGGGCAGTCCCCGCCGCAAAGTTCGGGTTCTTGGTGAAGGCGTTGACTTTGGCGCCCAGATTGATGAAGTCGACCACAATGTCCCTGTACCCCTGAGCTGCGGCTGTTTGTAGAGGCCAGCCTGCAGGATCGTTGACGTTGGCACTGGCCTCGACCAACATGGCGATGATGTCTTTCCTACCGTCGTAGGCGGCAGCTGTTAGGGCAGTGCCATAACTGCGCGGTTGCCATTCAGTAATTCTCCATATTTCGAAATGTGAACTGAGACGAAAGTAGTTACTCTGGGCCCGTAGCGTTCGGGTTTGCTCTGTATGGTTCACCCAGGAGCAGCTTCACCGTAAACTCCTTTTCGCAATCCGTCGCATAATACAGTGCCCGGTTCACCGTCTCTTGCTATATGGCGCCGCGGGAATAGTCCCATGCCACACGGAGCAACTCGTCCTCGTCTCCAACGGCCGTGGCTACGTTGTGGAAGAGGCTGTTGCAATCGAGACCAGGTTTCCTTTCAAGCAGCAATTTAACGACGTCCCAATTCCATTCGCCAACCGCTGCGTCTAGAGCAAGCTGGAAGTATCTGTGTTCATGCTCATACCCCACCAATAGCTCTCATTCACTGCCGTCCAAAGTCAGCTAATCCTCATCCAGAAAGATTGTTAACCAATCGAAAGCACACTTACTATCTGAAAGCTCGGCGTTAATGAAACTCATTAGCTTTTTAGTCGAGTCTGAGTTTTCCGGGAGCACATGGAGGTTGTTTAAGACGAAAATCACCTTGCTGCTAACGAAGGGATCGGCCAGCATTTCCTGAAGGACCTGCCAGAGGTTATCCACAGTGGTCTGCGCCTGCGACTTGTTGCCTTTTGCTTTCTTTATGAAGGACTTGGCATAGGGTGCGAGTGTCTCTTGCTGCTTGATTAGCTGTCTGATGAGGCTCTTGAGGGCATCCTCGGCAGTGCAAGAGTACTGAGATTGGTCGCAGAAGAAGTATGCAATGCGCACAGCGTTATGTGTATGGCCGTTTGTCTGTGTCTGTTCGTGGTCATTGACCACAGCCATTGATGCGCTGGTCTTCCCTCTACCTTCGTGTGCCCGGACCCATAAGCAATCGCCTGGCTTGGCAGTCTCGGAGTCATTGTTATGGTTGTTCTCGCCTAGCCAAGCGACATACTCTAGCACCTTAGTGATCCATTCAGATGGTGAAAACTTCCCGGTCAGTGCTTTCCGCTTGGCTGTGATCGTGATGTAGGCTCCGTCGAGGGCATCGTCAATTGCATTGATCATGTCTCGGTCAATCCCGCGCATGGAGTTTATTCGATTCTTAACAATGGACGCCGCGGCATTGATTTGTTCCTTGATCCCATGGCGAACCTGCAAGAAGTGACCTTCCTGCGCCGACTGGAACTTGACGAGGTTACGATAATCGGCATTAAGCCCTAGGCCCTCTTTGTCGTAGCCCTCGAGCGTGGCCGACTTGTCTTACCCGGTCCATGAAATCGTTAACCAACTCCCGTAGTTGAGGGTTGCCAGGCGTCACTGGGACTTGCGTTAGTGCGGCAATGTACGAATGAAATGAGCTGACGAGAAGCCGTAAGGCGCACTAGTCTGGTGGAAGGGGACGTTGGAAGGGGAATCAGGGAAGAACCTACTGAATTTCAGTAACCTATCTGTCTCTCCGATGCTGGCAATCACGGACGCAAACGAGGCGGAAGCGGCGCCTTTGAACGGTGTACCAAAGAAGATGGTGGCGGCGATGGCCTCGAACATAATTGGGAATTTCTTGCGTTGAGAACCCGCAAGGTCCACGGCCTTGGCGATTACGAGGCCTCCCATGCTATGACCAATGAATACGATTGGCCGTCCGGCAGATTCCTAGAGGCGAAATACATGGTTAAAATTACTGGCGCATGCGGTGTGAGGAAGGAGGGACAGCAGAGTCTAACTCACTTTGCCTCTCTTATCAGCCAATCCCACTAAGAGGCCCATTGCAAGGTTGTCCATGTACTGCCTGACTTTCAAAGAGCCTTGCCATGCTGATTCAAACATATACAGCAGAATCCGAGACTTTGGGAAGTCTTTAGCAAGACTATCAGTGGGCCACCTGAACTTACCCTCCTCCCCCAGCAGTTTTCTGGGTGCGCACCCAGTCCCGGAACAAAGACAATACTGCTTCATGGTCAGAAATGATCACCAATGACGTGCAATGCTCAGAAGGGTTATAAGTACTCACTCGACTTCTGCCACGATGGAATCGTCTTTGGGGTATAGCTGTTTGATGCCTTGTTCCGCTTTCTTTGGCTTGATACCGCCAGCATTGGACCCCTTTGCCCCTTTTCACGGTGGCCTTACGTCTCAGGTCAGACATGGCGGGCGTGGCATGGGCAAATAGACGGGTGCTTGGTTGTTAGGCAAGGAGCCTTGGTGGTTCGAAGAAGAGTCGGGACCAGATTCCTAAGTAGACGATCGAGAAAGTCGTTAGGCTTGGTCATCCGCACAGGCAAGCATGGATGAAAAGATCAATATAAGCCGGTGGCTGCTTGGCTCGTAAGGCAAACCCCTGATGACCAGTTGACAGACAGCAAGGAACATGGGATAGCCCCCTACTTGTCTGCTTCGTCGCAGCAATTATTGCTAACAAAACCAACACCATATGTGGCTGAAGTAACATCCTGTATGAATCATTTTGACACCGCATCGGTTGAGACTCCAAATGCTGTGGCGACCGACAGCACTTGAGAAGATGGGGTTACACATTGTTGCTGACCATATTAGCCGGGGCCAATCCCGCTACCCATCCTTCTGCTTAGGTGCATATATCAGAGAGGGAGAGAGTACTCCGGAAGGAACATTGATAGACAGGCTGCCACACCTGCTTTCTAAGTGATGCGACTGGGGTCTTATCGGTTCAGAATGGTTGCCATCCAAGCCGTTGTGGGTTGACCCGCAGTCGGTGTACCCGGTAGTTGTGGGAGATGTTGTTCTGGGATCCAAGCTCCGTCGCTGCTCAGCATTATATTCGGGGAATGTCACGCCCGACAAGCTTTCGCCCTCCTTTGATCCTTCTCCGGGCTCCATTAGCAAAGAGTGCCCTACGAGCCCAATCACTCATGGATAATACACCAGCGCTGCCCTTTACTACTCAAGCGCGCAAATCAGGCGCTTCTTCGTCGTCACAAGGAGTTGCCGACCTTAGCAGTTTGCTTCCGGCATCATGTCGCACCAAGCAGGATCACATCGTTTCGCCCCAGTAAACGAAGCTGGCAGCTTCTTCGCGCGCGAGCTGCGTGTCGACCGGCTCGACGGGGTTCGCGATTGGCTGTGGGTTTGCGGGCGTCCCATGCCGCCGCGGCCGCTGCACCACCAGGTCCTCATCGGCCGCGAGGTCACCACCACCGAGAACCCGGAGCTGCACCTCGTGTGGCACAAGGGCCGCATCTTCTTGAAGCCACTCCCAGCTTGGCTTCTGGAACCCAAAGTGTGGGCGCGCCACCTGCTTCCAACGACATCACCCTCTGCTTGTTCTCCTTCCTCGTCGCATCAGAGTAGCGGTAACGATGACGGAGAGCTCGCCGCGTGCGCCCATGGGTTCTTGTTCTCCTACACAGCGCTCATTACGTACGAAAGCGACTTCCGCATCGCGCTAGATAATGGCCTCATCCCGGACTCTGTCGCCTGGGATGCGTGGCGGCAGTTGGTACGCGAGTACCTGCAGGGTCACTGCTATGCTTCTGTCAACCCGCGGTACTGGTATGGCGAGTTGCAATTGAGCCGGCTCAACAAGGTGTACCGCTTTGCACGTGGCTTCTTGTTTCGCGGCTACTCCAAGGTAGACGCTCATACTGTCTACGTCGACCTCCTGCGCGACAATTTCGGGGTGTTGGCGACGATCCTGGGTTATGTGGTCATCGTGTTGTCGGCGATGCAGGTCGGGTTGGGCGTTGACAGGCTGCAGGCCGACAGCGCCTTTCAGAGCGCCAGCTACGGCTTCACCGTCTTCTCCATCCTTGCTCCTCTGGTAGCGGGCGCCGGCATTGTCGGCGGGGTGTTGACCATGGTGGCGAGCAATTGGCTGGTGACGAAGGACTATGAGCGCAAGCGCTTCAGCGAGATGGGGGTAGAGCCGTACTGGCGGAACAAGCCGACTAAGGCACCCGCGACATCGTCACATAAGGGGTATGATACCGTCGCGTCGGTGTCTCGAGCAGGAGTATAGTATGAAAGTAGTAGGGAAAATCTCTATTCGAAGGTCAACGCAATATTATCAAGTAAGTCTTCAGTATGTAGAATGGGCTCTTTGGTTTACTCGAAGATGCCTGGAAGATTTAGAGTGATGACCCGTGCTGTAATTGAGGCGCCCGAACAGTGGATAAGGCCCTGTAAGACGGCGCTTGGCGCTAACAAATGCCCAGGTCCAGGCGCTCGTCCGCTGTAGAAGCTTCAATGATTGACAAAGCCTCTAAAGCTGTGACGTCTCAGCTTCATATTCATCTTCTCCATGTTCCGCCAGGTCTACTGTAGTCGGATGAAAGACTCTCAGAAACTATTGGTGATGGTCGCTCATTAACGATAGATATGTCGCATCGGATCACAGGGCGCCGTGTCAGGATCACTTCCATTACTTACTTCCTGCCAAGCCTGCTTACCTAGCTTGCGCCCCTGCCATCCATGAATCCCCCTCCGCCGCACCAAGCTTATCTCCCCCTCCACGCCTAATGCTGTCCAAGGTGTCCACATCATAAGGATACTGCTTACAAACTGGAAAGGCGTACATACCAATAGGCTGATGTGATATAGGTCCCTGAGGGTGTATTGGATATCCACTAGCCCCGTCATGAACGATGCTGCTTGCACTGGTTAGCTTCTTTCCGGGCCAGTGTCGCCCGACGCTGCAGCCATAAACCCCAGATTTCGCCTTTGCTATGAATAAATCCATCTTGGTTCAACGACGGGCTTCAATAAGAACCCTAGAAACCGGATGAGTTGCTGCGGTTATACAATTATAGCCAACAACCTAGCTACACACAACTACAGGCCCAGTATGAAACTGTCTGCTCTCCTCCACGAGCCTCCAGGCTACCTAATCGCCAGCATGGTCTGCTCCTTCGGCGGCTTCCTCTTCGGCATCGACACCGGCATCATCGGGCCCGTCACGGTCATGGACGACTTCAAGAACTACGTGGGCGACCAGTCCCCCACCATCCACGGCCTCATCGTGTCCTCTATCCTGATCCCGGCCGCCCTCTCCTCCTTCTTCGCCGGCAAGGTGGCCGACGCGCTGGGCCGGTCCCGGGGAATCGCCATCGGGTCCTTCGTCTTCGGTATAGGTGCCGCGCTGGAGGCCGCGTCGGTGCACATCGGCATGTTCGTGGCGGGGCGCATCGTCGAGGGGATCGGCGAGGGTTTGTACCTGGGCACGCTGGTAAGCAACTTTCGACCTTTCTCGGCCCCCTTTCCATTGCTACTTGAGACTGAAGCGCAACCTCCTCGTGGCTGATTTATGTTACCTTTTTCTGAAAGAACATTACTAACTCAGGAGAAAACTAGGTCGTGTACATCTGCGAAGTCTCCCCACCCGCCACCGCGGCGCCCTGACCACGGCACCCCAGCTGCTGACGACCCTGGGCCTCGTGGCGGGCTTCTTCACCTGCTACGGCAGCGCCAACATCCCCTCTTCTTTTTCCTGGCGCCTGCCGTTCCTCCCTGCTCGCTGCCTACTCACTCGTCTTCTCGGGCGCGGCCCTGCTCTGGCTGCCCGCCTCACCACGCTGGCTGACCCTGCGCGAATACGAGGACGAGGCAGTGGCCGCGGCCTGGGAGAAGCTCGGCGTGGACGCGGCGGACCGCGAGAAGATCCTCGAGCAGCTACCCACGGCTGTCCTGGACAGCAATGCCGCTACTACAGTGGACGCGACCGGGTCTATCATGCTGATGGACATGGCCCCAGGTACTGCAAGACCAGTCAACATCCAAGAAGCACCATCCAACAAGAAGAAGAACAAGTCAAAGATGCCCGCAGTCCTCGCCCCCGACGCCCGCCCCCGCCTGCTGCTCGCCGTCTTCCTCATGGGCATGCAACAGCTGAGCGGCATCGACGGCGTCCTGTACTACGCCCCCTCCTCTTCCAGCAAGCCGGCCTCGACACCACCGCATCAGCTTTCCTGGCCTCGGGCGTCTCCGCCCTCGTCATCTTCGCCGTCACCATCCCGGCCACCCTCTGCGCCGACCGCTGGGGCCGCCGCGCCAACACCATCGCCGGCGGCCTCGGCATGACCTGCACCATGTTCCTGATGGGCAGCCTGTACGCCAGCAACGCCGTGCACGCAGGCCATGGCCCGGGGCGCTGGGTCGTCATCGTCTGCATCTACGTCTTCGCCGTCCTGTACTGCGTCTCCTGGGCCGTGGGGATCAAGGTCTACGCCGCCGAGATCCAGCGGCCCGCGACGCGCGCGAGCGCCACGGGCATCGCGCACGGCAGCAACTGGCTGAGCAACTTCCTGGTCGCCCTCGTGACGCCGACGCTGCTGGCCAGGTCGAGCTACGGCGCCTATTTCCTGTTTGGGGGGTGCACGCTGCTGACGGCGCTGGTCTGCTGGGGCTTCATGCCCGAGACGCGCGGGCGGAGCCTGGACGACATCGACCGGGCGTTCCGCGAGAAGAAGAAGAATAATAAGAAGGGCGCCCAGCACGCGAGCGTGAGCGGGGTGAGCAGGCTCAGACAGTTCATCACGAAGACGGTGCTGTCGCGGCGGCGGGTACTGAGGGAGATGCCTTCTACTGTAGATGCTTGAGCGCCATTAAGGGGTTTGATTGATGCAAATTGAAGACGTCATTGGAGAAAGTACTTAGTCGCTACTCGCTAATTCCTGAATTATTACATGCTGAGTCTGCCTGAAACGAACCTGACATAGGCCTTCAATTTGGTGGAGTTGCCATAGGGCATGGGTAGAAGTCGACTTCCCAGTCGTCGAACAAGCTGTAGTCCAGATCATGCATGAGTTGGACATTGATATCTCGCATGATCCTGCAGAACCTCTTGTGCGACTTGACCTTCCAACCCTTGGTTTGGCAGCCCTAGACCGGGAATGAACGACGTTAGGAAAGTGTCTGCGATTTTTGGAAGGACAACATTGATCCGGCTGTGAGCATTGGGGCCAAACTTCTTCACATACCACGTTGCAGTAGTGGAAATTCCGGCACCCGCCACACATCCACAGGTTCATCCGCTCCCTGAGCTTACCGCATCCATGACACCTTCTCTTCGTGCCATAGGCCCGCCCGTACTCCACGACGTCTCTGTTCATCTGCAGCACCGCGTCCATGGGCAAGGGGAAGATCTGAGCATCGGAATGGACGTCAGTTTTCTCGCTTCCCACCTTTGCATCTGAGCACCGTCGCGGCAGCTTCCACGGACGGCGAACATGTAAGGAAGGAACCCTTACCAGGACCATTTGACCATTTTGGAAGAACATGTCTCGATGGTTTCCCGCGTAGAAGAGGGCGATGGTGTTGCCCACGGTGAAGTGCGGCAGCAACCGCTCGTCGTCCTCAACCCGAGATGTCATGAGACCGACGTCGAACCTTTGTCCGTCACAATCAGTGGCGAGGATTGTCAGGCTACTCCTGTTGGCATAGGTAATCTGGCCGAGGAGACACCAGTGGATACGGTACTTGTGACCCTCGTGAACATAGAAGCGGTTCTCATGCTCATTCCAATAATCAAGGCAAATCCTGTGGGCGGGGAAGAAGTCGGGATCCTCGAATGATTGAGGCATGTTGAGTGTTGAAGCAGGAGTGATAGTCGATGTTTTTCCTTCCAAAAAGTCGCATGAGGATGTTGGTATGCTGATGAAGTAGAAGTCTTTGAGTGAAGGTAGGTAAGATTGAAGAGCACAGACAGACATGTCAACTGTTGAGTTCCGTTCCAATGATCCGACTGGGAAAGAGGCCAACCCTCCACCACCTGCCTCATGGCCCGACCGTTGACCTGATGGGCGTGCTTGCGAAACGGATCTGGACAGTGCTATTCGACGCCGCGGGGAGAGTTGAGTAGACCGATTGATTATTCGACAGTCTTGGATACCGATATCAACTTGAGGTAAGCCCGGCCCTCCTTGGTAATAGCGCTGGAATTTGTGCTGGGAAAGCAGTACGTCACTTTGTTGCTGTAGAATAGAGCGACACAAGGTATGTCAGTGATGTTGGAGCTCTCCCTGGAAATATTATTGAACGACGGCATGGTCATGCAATCAATATAAGTCGACACTGAAACCTTCTCCCGTCTTCCGTGTACTTTGCGCAATAGGTGATTTGAAGTTGGCAGGCGCTCGATCGTAGATATATATATGTAGTAAACCACTTCTTTGTTGTCCGCTATTCCATGTTGTTATACCCAGTGAGTGATTAGATTGCAGTTATGCAGGGTGTAACAATTAACAAGTCGAATCTGTCGACAAATGGTATGCAAGAGGGAAAGAACGCATTATAATAGACCAGTACCAGTGACAAAGGTTCGAGCCTCCGCCTTGAACTATACGTTCCGGAAATGTGAATCCTCGGACATCTGCTCGGCACTTGGCAGAATATCGTATCCTTTCGCAGGCTTGCTTCGCCTCCGCATGCACCACATACAGCCCCAGACTGCGGCGCCGACAAGAGCAAACACGCCGACGATGATCAGCAGTATGTGGTCCCCTATCCAGCTGAACATGGCGCTGTCCCAGTTCGTCCACGTGCCTCCGTGCACCTGGGTGAAGAAGACCCAGGGGTCGGCGCCCGGGCGCATGTCCATGAGGATGTGGTGCAGCGGCGCAAAGTCATTACCGTCAAACGGCATGATGGACCCATCCCGGTTCAGGAGACGGTGGTACTTCTCCCACATGGCGGTGACGAACCACTGGCCGCTGCTGTAGCTGATGATGACGTAGGCAGCAGCCAGTTCCAGTTCCAGGGAATGAGGTGCTCGGTGAGCAGGCGGAAATAGGGGTGCTCCGGCGCGCCGCCCATGATGTTGTTGCTCAGGGCTCCCTGTCCGCCGTCGGTGGTGAAGGCCGGGTAGTAAGTAAGGGGGATCAAATCTGCAGCGCATCCCTGTGATCAGATTAGCGACCGAAATGTCTCAGCCAGGCGAGCACAGGTGGCGGCCTTGGCGCTCGCCAGGCAAACAAAACAACGTACATTGTCCAAATCGAGATAGATGCCGCCATAGTGCCGGATGAGGAAGTATCGCAGCACGTCCACCCGCTGGATGGGGAACTTGTAGCCATCATACGTTGGGAGATACCATGCGAAATGTTCCTTCAGAAAGGCGCGGGAGTTCTCGTTTGTCCAAAGCTACAGTGATTTCGTCGTGTCAGCCAAAATCCATAGAAGTTGGCGTTGAGAGCTTGCCCAATGCGCCATAGCCACAATGCTGTCGTACCTTGTGCTCCCAGGTTGGGTTCAGTTGCATGCAAGTCTGCCGTGCCTCCTCCCAATGGTCCGGTAAGGTGTTATTAGTAGGGTCCTTCCAATTGTGGAAGATCTGATGCAGTATCTTGGTCACGACAGGTTTCCGTGGATCAGGCGTCGTCGCGTTGGCGTGTGCTTGGGCAATTTCCCCTTGTGTAATACGGACACCCGCATGAGGTTGGAACAGGCCGAACAGATTGGCAAAGTTGTACAGCTTCTTCCCGATAGTCACGGAGCAAACGAAGAGCACAAGAGCAGTGAGTGCAACGATGACGCGCTTGGCGCGCAGTTGAGGCAGCATGGCGGCTGTACCCGGCCTCGGCTAGGCGCAGCTATGGTCTAGGAAAACATTAGATGTTGAAGGTGTGACGAAATGTAGGTATCCGACACGGGCAGAAAGCTCAATCGAGAAGCCTACGTTGCTTGCGGCTGAATGACGATGACTTACGACAGAAGTACTAGTATGGTAAGGGCTATAGATCGTCGTATTTGGCAGACGACGGGCAGCTCACATGTCGATGGTACAGAAGAAATTTGGTGATGGGGGGGAGGGGGGGGGGGCTGCTTGAAATCATCGGCAAGCGGCAGGACTTCTGGCTGAAGCTAGAATTGGAACCATACAGCACATGTCTCGAATGGCGCTAACACGGCACGGTGCTTGGGTGCCCACCAGTCTGCAGGCTGACAGCCTAGGTATCTTACAGTAGGACCCCCAACCCTCCAATACATCCATTAACATAACATGTACAAACCTTGACTAATAACTCAAATTTCACTTCCATAGTGTACTTCCACTATCGTTATGCACCTCATGCTTTAATGTGTTTATAGTCTCTCGTAATCAAGGTTACATTTCTGGCTTGCTGGATCGCGGTGCCAGGTGTTGATCTCTGATGCTGGCAAGGCTGGATAGAAACGGTGGAGCGTCTAATTTTACAGGCCGGGGCTTCCCTGAAGACGCTATTGGCTATCAAAGTTGTTCTAGCGCTCTTGGACCCCTGAGCATTAGCCAGCATTAGCGATTAGGGGCTTCCTTGTGCAGGCCCAATGCCCGCAGTAATGAAACGGAGGAAAGGATGGGAATGGCAGTTTCGCCATGGCCCAAATTACCCCCGCCATCATCCTGATCTCTCACTTCCCACATGCCCCGAGGAACAAGACGATGATTAGCAACCCGTCAGCCCCAACAAACAAAGACACCGACTCGCCGAGGCCAGTCTTGGCAACATAAATCATTATGTCTTTCTCACGCCCCAAGCATGCGCCAGGTTTGGCACACGAACACGGCATGGCGCTGATTGCAAGTGTTTGACCAATTGTCAGACTGGTTGGTCTACTACTACATCTTGTCGTCTTCTTCTTTCACTCCCGTTTCTTGTCCTGCTTCCCTCCCCCTTTTGGGTGTGTTTGCTCGAGGCGATCGTAGGCGACTCCAGTATTTTGACTTCGTGTCTGCCACCCTGCGCATCCACGCTTCCATTACAGATCGACCAGCCAGACGGGAATGATTATCCCTCGCTCGGCAAGATGTCTGAGGGTTCTCCTCTTGCTGATCCTTGTCGGCCTGATTGTGACGACTATGCTACTCATGTGAGTTCACTTTACTTCTGCGCTCGCTGGGTTTACCTCTGCAGCAAGCGCCCAGTAATGTTCTCTCCTCCTCTCTCGTTCTAACCTACGTCTTCGTATCAGACTTCACCGCCCAGCCACCACCTACGACCTCCTCCTCTACGAGATCGCCGCCGAGGCTGAACAGGCGCGCCGACAACAGGAGAACCAGAACCTCGCCCAGCGAGCCGACATGAAACAGTAACCCCGCGGTGCTATTTACAAGTGATGGCCAACTCGACTTTATTTCTCCGTCGCATATGCCTGCAAGCGCCCTTTAGCGGCCAACAGCGAGCAAAGCTACAATTTGCGAGTTTTCGATAGCGACTGTGAGCCGAAGCGTGGAAGACTTTCTCACCTTAGGTTGGCATTAGCTCCTGCGCCCTCCGACTTGGCCAGCCACGAGTCACGCCAAATACGAGGGCCGTCTCGTCCGGCGCATTCTAAGGCACACTGCTCGACGACTTAAACGCTAACACATGTGCTTCCGAATATGATCGCAGTTTCGAACAACACAATACACAGTACAAGGGGCCGATGTGCGCTTACGGCCTTTCAAAACCGAAGCAACTGGGAATGCGCCAACTTCTACTCGGACCGATATCGAATATGTGCAATTAAAGCTACCTATGCAGAAGGACACAAACAAGGCTGATGGTGGTGCATGACCAGAAACACCACCAATGGCGAAGGATGTATGCGCCGAATATGCAACTACTACTTGAGCCTTGTCTACTTGGCTTATGAACACTGGCTGTAGTAGTCGTTCAGAGCCTTGCAGGTTCCAGACTATCGACAGAGTCAGCTTGGGTTCTTTCGGATGGCTTGAGCCGGGGAATACTTACTGCGCACTTCGTGCAGCCGCTGTAGCCGTTGCCGCCGCACTGCCCGTATGCCTGAACACTGCATCCGCTGCCGCCGCCGTTGCCACCGCCTGAGCCTGGTGTTGCTGTCTGCGAGGGTTGGGGAGAGGACGTCAAAGTTTCGGCCGGGCCACTGCCTGGCTTGCAGGTGGATTCGCAGCCAGCGCAGGCACCTCCAGCTTTGCGAGTTGAGCCGCCGGAGTACACAGCCGGACCAGGCGCCGTGTAGCCGGTCATGGCTGCATGGATGTTCACGAGGATACCCGGGTCACTAGCCTTGTAGGCACCGGGGAAGCTAACGGTGGCAGGTGTGGCAGAACCGCCTCCGCTGACCGTCAGCTGGAAGCAGGTCATGTAGAACTGGGCTTGGCCGGAAGAGCTGGCCGTGTGGAGGGCGAGAGCTTCGGCGCGCAGCAGGTAGTCGCCGTCCGCGATGTCCTTCGGGATCGGTACGTCCATGCGCCCGCAGCAGGTGTTGATGTCCTTGGTGCCCCAGTTGTCATCGTCGCCCGATCCGCCGCTGCCCTTGGACCACGTGTCGGCGAAGATCTTGAACCAGCCCGAGGACCCATCCGCTGACGACGCGTCGCTCACTTTGCTCATGTACACCTGGACCGGTCCGTAATGGGCCCCACCTATGGCTTCCGCGTTGCAGTTCCGATCGCCAGGTTGCTGCCATTGAGGGAGAAGTGTCAGCATAGGATTCGGCTCCGTTTGATGGGTTTCCCGGAGAAGTGCAACTTACTTGGTGGATCTCCACTGTGACGGTATCGCCGGCCTTCACGGGGCACTTCTTTGCCACGGGGCCACTATTGGCATTACAAACGATGTTGGTAGATGATACATCGGTCACGGGGCTGTTGGACAGCGGGAGACGGGCGCACTGGCCGCCGTAGTCAACGCCGTTGACCCAGAGGTCCTGGAAGGTGGCGTGGGAAGCAACTTCGTGAGCAGCCAAGGCCGCCACGAGAGCGAAGGTGGAACGCATGGTGGATCGAAGTCGAGAGTGTCTTGGCTGATGACTTGCTTGGTCTCGATGCTCGTCAAATGCAGCCACAGGAGCGTATCTCCCTAGAGGGTGAAGGAAGAGGAGTACTGGTAAATATACCCCGACATGTTCGACTACCGAGTTATTTATATCACGCGATTAACTGTTGCAATCTTCTCATCCCGCTACCATCCCATGTGACCTGTCATCCGCCATGACAGCTTGCACAAGGACACCCATGTTCAGGACCGGCTTAGACTCGAGGCTGGTCGCACTGAGCTGATTGCAATAGGTAACTGCGGCCCTCGTCGTCCGTTGATAAAGGGGGTCCGCCCCTGCGACCCAGGCTTCGTGGCCCGACAACCCAGGCGCTTGCGCCAAGCATCTCGGCTTTCGGTTCGTGGGGCTCAGTACTGGTTCCCACTCAGCTCAATTCAGAAAAGCAAACATGAAATATTAGGCCGAAGAAGCCACGAGAGGATGAAGGATCCTCTGGTGAGCTGGGTAGAACCTCACTCACCAATCAGCCTAATTGGTGGGAATGCGGGACTTTCCATGCTCTCTGCTGACCTGGGAGGGTGAGCCAGCTGGTCGTGCGACCAACGCCGAGTGTGGGGATCTGACACGACACGGCTAATATACAACGGTCAGGCTGTCTCCATTAGGAAATCGCTTTAAGGGGCATGGCATGGCCACAAAGACGCGTGCTAGTGCGCAAACCAATCAATCGGGTCGAAAGATGGTATATTGTATCGGTCTTCGGTACCAGCTCCATTCTGGTTACTACCCTCTTCTTCCCGTCAACCAGTCTAGATAGGAACACTGTTGCGGCTGTCGCTTTTCGAGTGCTCTGTAGCTAGAGGTGTAGTAAGAAAGGCTCTGCGCATACTCAAGCATGCTGCCAGTCCCGGTCATCCCATCACCATCGTCGCCTTCCCACATGTCTTCCTAATAAGTAGGATTATTTCTTCAACCACGGGGCCTCCCGTGTCTACGATCTCACTCGGCATGAGGATAAGATTCACAATACGCACAAGGATAGGCCTCTGTGCAGCCTTTGCATTGATAGAGGAGAAGACTTTTGGCCGCGCCGACGACGCCCTTCCGAGACACGGTAGTGTCTGCCACTCGGACTTCAGACTCGCTATCAAGCGCCAGAGATAGGAGACTCGTGCTCCCAAGCCCGTGGGAAAGGGGGGTAGGCATTTCGATAGAAACGCAAGTGAATTAGTTGAGGAATCCTTTGGGAAGTGACTGGTGAGAAGCTACCAATAGCAAGGCAGGCATCTACAACAACGGTTGGAGAAAATATCAAAACAGTAAACTAAGTTATGCCGATTGGCGCCCGTACCTACATGTCGTATATATAAAAAGATGGTACGCTGTAAACAGTAGGAAAACGATCGGCAAGATCATCGAAGTTCCCGGCGGAACCCTTCGACTACTCTAAAGTCCTTCGGACTGGCCATATCTGCATATATTTTGCACCTACGCACAGGCTTCCTATCTTCATACTTAGCTGGATCTCACCTCGTGCAGTAACCCCTTGCCGAGAACGAATTCCTTATAGTCTAGTATGGTCTGGTAAGCTAGCACATCAGCAAAGCAATCGCCCCATATATACCTACAGTTATCAAGAACGACGGCGGCCGCGATATCGATATAAATTTAATCCGAACCTCAATCATTACGTAGGCCTGTGGAAGACCCAAAGGAGTCGAGGATGACTTGAACTAGATCCATAGCACCAGTGCGTATAGCCCAGGCGAGCGGCGTCGTATCGGGAACAGCACTACTGCCGGCGCCATTTTGTTGGCCCTTCTTGTAGCAGTATTTTCTTCTTGACCAATGCTGCTCTCGGCGAGCTTCTGCATCCGGGAGCCCCAACCGCCGCGGGGTCGTAGTGGTGTTGTGCCACTCCGTATCGCGAGGTGGCCTCGGCGGCGGATCCGGTACTCCACGACGCCACGGCGTGCAGAGGCGACCAGCTGCTCGAGACTTCCGTACTGGGCCGCGAGATGCAGCGCCGTCTCTCCGGCCTCGTTGGCCGCGTCGGGCAATGCGCCGTGGTCCAGGAGGAGTTGCGTAGCGGTCAGCCGGTCCTGTGGCGCATATTGGAACCCATGGTGGCTGGTCGATGGACTCTTGCGGAGAAGTTCATGGAGAGCCGTCGCGCCGTCCGAGCCTTGTATACGGGCATTGGCCCCTTTCTCCAGGAGGGTGCTCATGCTGGCTGTATAGTCGAGCTGCGATGCTGCGAAGAGAAGCAACCGCCCATCTGTGGTATATAGACCAGGACCATCTGGGTTGGCACCGGCGTCGACGAGGTGGCCGATCACACGGCGCTGGCGGCGTCTGGCATCGGCCTCCACCTCGGCTACGGTGACACACCCCAACTGTTTTCTTCTCAGACGGTCGAGCGGGTCCTCGGGGAGGATCTTCCGTTTGCGAATCGCCCACTCCAAGTCCACCTGCAGGTCGTTCTGTTCGTACGTGGGCTCAGCCAGCAGCACGTCCACGCACCCGTCCCACCGCGCCGCCGCGGCTCCGTGCAGGGCGCCTTTCCGCTCCGCCGCCGTCCAGCCGCCCCAGACGTCGAGCAAGAAGGCGACGAGCTCGGCCCGGCCGTTCCGTGCCGCGATCTCGAGACAGCCGATCTGGTGTCGCGAGGAGTGGAAGCGTTCTTCGGGGCCGAGCAGCTTCCAGAACCGCCGGGGCCATCCCCAGCTGGCCCGCCTGAGATGCGGCCAGGAGTGGTGTGAAATGGGGATCGCACGGCTCTGTCAGGCGGGGACTGACGCCGGCGTCGAGCAGCATTTGGACCGCTACCTCATCGCCTCGGTAGATGGCTTCGAAAAGAGCGGTGTGGATGGCGTTTTCTTCGTCGATCTGGGGACTCCAGACTTGGAGGATCTGCGCCAAGTAATCTCTGTCGCCCTGACGGGCTCCCTTTTCCAAGTAAGGGTGTACCAGAGGATGGAAGCCGGCCGGATAGTGTTCGCAGTCGTAGAGAGGGATCGACTGCGGTTGTTCATGCCCTGCGGTTTGCGGGTCTCCGAGCACGAGGCTAGTCCCTGGCTGGTCCATGGCGTTAAAGTGCTCGGCTGGAGGAAAAGAAGAAAAGACGGGTCAAAACGAGGTTGGGGAGGGGCGTTTACACCAGCATATATATATATCCAGGTACACATGCCCTCCAGGCAGCAAGCCTTATCTTATTAGAGTGTATCAATAGGGGTAGCTTGGCATCTGTATGCGCCTAGGCTTCTCTGCTGGCCTTCCCATCACCACTCAGCCCATCTTTCTAGCAAAGAGTTATTACTTCAATCGCGGGGGCCTGCTTAATGTGAGTCAGCATTACTTCTTCGTGCATGTTATCCATAGAAATCTCGAGCATTGGGCTGCAATTTCACTGATACTGCATGAGGTCCTCTTCCTTCTAATGGCTTGTCAACTTGGATGTATTCCCATTGGGTACCGTTCATATAACATCCCCCTCCCCGATGGTCACATCTTGCTGGGCATTTTGAGTACAGCTTTCACAATTCACATGTTTCATTATCCTCTCCCTGTACGTAGTAGCAATATCTATTATTCATTATGGGCGATTTATAGCGCTACTACTTCCTCTTCGGCATCACCATGACCACATCGCTCTCCCTAGTCTCTTCCTCGTAGTTCCGCTTCGTCCCCTTCACCCGTAAGCCTACCCCGAACCCCTTCTTGGCCTGCGCGCTTCCAGTCGCAAACCGGGCAACATCCCCTTGCTCTACCGATAACGGCTCTCCGGTCGCCTTTCCGTCCACGACCCACTGCGCCTCGAGCCGCACCCCGGGTCCCATCGCCCGAAGCTCCCCGTGATCTTGGGCCCGCACTTGGCCGAGCTGCCACCGCCGACCTCCACGACGGGATCAGCCTGGCGCGCGAGCGCGGCCCCGCGCCCGCCGATGCGCACGATGTCTTCGAACCGGTTCCCCCGGTTCTCGGGGGATGTCGCCTCGGCGGACAGCGGCGTCGCGCCCTCGGGCCCGTGGTCCCGTATCCAGTCGGCGACGAACTCGAGATAGTCCCAGATCTCGCGGCGCTGGTAGTTGCCGCCGTGCGTCGCGCCGGGGGTGATGGTAACATTGGCCCAGCCGGGGCCCCCGAGCCCGGGGGCGTTGACGCGGCGCTCGAAGGCGGCGACGCCTTCGTTCAGGTAGTAGTCGTCATGGGTGCCGACGTAGACAAAGATGCGGCCGCGGAGGGCCTCGCCAAGGTTCTTTCTTGAGCCAGAGTCGGAGCCCCAGTTGTCTGCGATATACTCGGCCATGTCCATGCCCAGCGCCTTCCAATACGTGACTGCCTCCGGGTAGACCTCGCCCGTGATCTTGTCCCACGGCTCGAGCGGGTACCCGTTCAGCCCCTGCGCGCCGAAGACGGCGTTCCAGGCATCCCACTGCAGCGACGAGCGCGACGCCGTGCCGAACACGAGCTCCCAGTGGTTCTCCTGCTCGACCGTCGCCAGCACATTTTCGGTGTCGTTGTCGGGACTGCCGAATTCGCGGATGGATCCGATAGGAGACCCGTCGACGTTCCGGTAATACGCGTTGGCGCTGCTGTAGAGCGAAATGTCCTGGTGCTTCTGGAAGCTGAGCGAGTCCGGGTACGACGAGAAGCACGCGCCGAACAGGTCCGGCCGGAAGATGGTGCTCGCGGCCGAGACCCAGCCGCCCGTCGAGCCGCCCTCCTGGATGCGGGCGTACGGCGCCGTGACGGTGTGGAACGTGGCGTCGAGGTGCGGGATCAGCTCGTCGTTGAGGGCGTCGCCGTAGGGGCCCAGGTTGGCCGTGTTGACGCCGTACGAGTCGTCGTAGAAGGGGGCCTCGTGCCGGAACCGGACCAGGATGAGCTTCGGCGCCGGGCGTGTGGCAGTTTTGTTATCGCCAGGTATGATCCCGGCGTCCCAGGCCTTAGAGAATGTGGCGGTGGGGTAGTTGAAGGCGCCCCGGCCGCCGGGCCAGTGCCCCTGCGAGTACAGCACCGGATACCGCGTTTTGTTGTCTGCCGCGTCGTAGCCGGCAGGGAGTAGGACGGTGGCGCCCACATACATGTCGCGGCCCCAGAACTCGCTCAGCTTGGCGCTGCGGATCTTGACGTACTTAAGCAGCTCCGTGTCGGCGTAGTTGCCCTGCTCGCACTCGCCGACCTCGCGGCCCGTAAAGGCCTCGACGGGCGTGACGCTGTCGAATGCCAGGCTGATAGTCTGTGTACTGCTGTTTTTGCCGGCGCCGCTCCCACCCACAACCTCGACGTCGACGGCGGGCGTCACGAGGCTTCCCGTGCCGTTGACCTGGGGCGCGCCGTCGCCACAGGGGAACTTGAGATGCACGACCGACCCGTCGCCGCGCTCGGCCCGGTCGTACGGGTTGAGGAAGGCCTGGACGCGGTACTGCCCGGCCGGCAGCGCGTCCATGCTCACGAGCGGGAAGCCGTAGACGCCGTTCGTTCCAGTGGCATTGACATCTCCGCTTCCGCCGGAGAACATGATGGTATCCCCGGCGGCGAAGCCGAAGACGTTCTTGCCGAACATGTGGTTTGGGGTCGACGTGACGTCGATATCGTTCAGGGGGTCGGTGCCGTTGGGCGCGAACATCAGCACGACGCGGCCGTCGATCTTGCCGTTTAGGAGGGCATCTGCGTTCTGGTTCTGGACGGAGATCTGCACGCGCAGGCCGTTGGTGGCTGTTGCCAGGCTTGCCAGAAGGACAGAGGCCCAGTTAAGACGCCAGAGGAAACCCATTCTGCCTCGTCTGTTCAGTTGAAGGGCAAGCCAAGCAATATGCGGGTTGCGGAGGGGAAACTTCCAGAGAAACGGCACGGCGTAGGTTAGTTATATGTATGATGCAATATGACATTATACAGCAAACATACAACCCCTACCGTTGACTCGGTAGCCGGTTGAGGCTTATCATGCATGTATGTTGGGGAGAGTTTCGGTGATGCCAAGCCCAGTTGGCGGGGGTAATCCGTGGAGTGCGAGCGTGTAACCCGAAAGATAGCGGAGATTGCGGTGTGTCTTGCAAGGATCTGTATGGTGCCGCCAAGACGTCATTAGGACCACAACGCTTCCGACCTGCCGCTTCGGTGTAGCGGCTTTTGTAATCTCCTCAAGGATCACAATCCGGTCTTTTATCGGACGATAAGACATGATTCAGTGCCTGACTAGCCAATACAGTTTGTGCTTAGAGATCCTTTATAACTTGCCCATCTTGCTCAACATCAGTTCAATACCAAATCGGGGCCTCTTTCGATGCAGCTGATTGCCGTTTCGGCAGAACAAGTGAATTGTACACTACAGAGCATTCCTCTCTCTCGCCGGCCACCGCTAACCATATAACATCACGGCCCCGGACCACGGGCTCACCATCCCGGTAACGACAGCGGTGGCCATAACTAATAAAAGGGAGAGAAAACAGATGTACAGCATGGACGGAATGTTCTTATGGGATACAGAATGTCTTCAACCTGCCATGGATGACCATATTGCCTGGGGATATCGAGCAGTATCTGTGACACATATACGTTAGCAATGAGGACACATCCTAACTAGTCCCTAAGACACCCAGGTTTCTCTAATTACTCCCTCTCTGCTAAAAAGCTACGTACTAACGCCTCTTCGACCATCCAATATACGTCTGAATTGGAATCAACGTTAAACGAACCTTTTAATGGTTGGTTCCGATTTCTAATGTTATTCCATGCGTTGATTCCATACTAAGTAGACGTTTACGGCGTCGGCGGGCGTTTATCCCAGTGTATGGTTAATCCATGGTCGTTGGACTGAGCGTTGATTCGAGACAGCCTTTTCTCCTACGGTACTTTCTGTTCGGACCCGACCGGGCTGGAAGCCAGCCGGGGTTCGACTCCCCTACGACCAGGCAGCCCCACGAGTTCGCGCCGCGCCCTTCGGGGATCCCTTTGGGGACGCTAGACGGTGTTCTTTGCCGGGGCTTGCCGATTACCCATGCTGTTTCGGATTTACGAGGTCATTTTCGCCGAGGGTGCATCGGAAACAATCATGCGGGTGGCCTGGTCACTAATGCGCGAGAACGATAGCCGCATTCTGGAGTTTGGGGCGGCGTTCGGTGCCGCTGGAGACTATGGGAAGTCATCACGGGCTCACAGTCGTACAGCAATAGCCGAGGCGCGGGAAAGCCAGCCGGGAAATACCTACCCTTATTCGAAGACAGTCATGCGTGGAGAGCGCCCGACAAGCCAGTAGTTTACGAGTACACAACGAGGATCGATGAGGTTATATCAGAGCCGGAGTACAATTCATCGGACGATGACTACGAAGATGAAAGCGTCAATATCCATATGGTATGAATGGAATATCTTTCATCTTCCGGATCCGTGTCCGGAATGTGGAAACCATCATGTTTCAGGTGACGAGAACGAAAGCCCGCGGTGATGCGACCCAGCTCCGTGGCTGCCGTACGGACCAAAGCCTTACGCGCTGTCGTTGCTAGTCATGTCTACATGGATGAGAAGAGGACGGTGCTCAGCATACTCTGCGTACCGTCTTGCTCTCCTCGCCCGCAGCCCGGACACTTTCCCGGCTGATATCGGCGGAGACAGCCTCCTTGGCACCCGCTTCGGCAAAAGCTGGAGATCAGCTTGAGTAAAGCACCGTAAAACTGATGTGGATACTCGATCGCTTACTCCGGTCACCAGGACGATGCCGCCGTCGAGAGTCAAGTTGGAGGCCATTTTGATAATGACGTAGAAAGGGTTGGCGCGAGTCCTTGGGGCTCAACATCATGTCACTCCTGACGAGGATGAGAATCAGCAGGTCGAACAGTTCCACGTCTTCCGCATCACAGGCTGCCCTGAAACATTTGACTGGATCGGACGACCTAAAGTTTTGGGACCTCGCTGTATCCATACTCGATGGGGGGACTTGCTTACGTCACCTCGGATGAGATCTTAGGCTTTGGCTTGGCCTGCATCATGGCACCTCGTCTGTCACATGCCTCGTATGCCTTGTTCTTTTCATCGATTTACACGCATTAAGTCACGTTGGGAATCTTTATCTGAGGTTATATTATTATGGACCAACGAGTTTCCCGTTTCCCCGTCTAGCGTGGGTCTCGATAATCAACAGCCATAATTATCACGGGGCTTGGCCTAAGCCTACCCCCAGTCGAGCACCGTGCTTGACAAGGATATCCGTAGCCGCAGTATTTCCCGCCTCGGCAGCAATATCAAGCAGTGTGTAGCTTACTGGTCTCTGCTTTTGCGAGTCCGGTACTGGGTTGCGAAATAGGTGTTCGTTCGGGTTTCCTCCAAAGCGTAGAAGCAGCTCCAACGCCTCGGTGCTCTCACAGCGCGTTGCCATGGCCATGGTAGAAGTGCCCCGGACAGCAGATAACGTCGGACCAGCCCCATGCTGGAGTAATGGCAATACTGTGTTCTGCAGCATGGCAGAGCTGAGAGTTGTGGTATAGAGCAGCATGGCCTGGAATAGTGGGGTCTGCCCTGCGGCATTGCAGACGTTCGGATTTGCCGCCATCTGAAGTATGCCCTCCAATACCGCCTCTCGGCAACTAATAGCATAGTGCAAAACTGCATTGCCATAGTAATCCCGAACGTCCAAATCGGCGCGGTTCTTTAGCCCTTTCAGCGATGCCGATAGAATCGCCAATGTCACATCCGTCTCTACCTCAGGCTTCTCCCGATTTGAACAGAGGTGTCGACAAGCAAGCAATGCGCCGGATACCCGTTTACCGTGGTTTAGTACAAGCGGTCCTGCGCTTGCTTGGCGAAGCAACTCCATAAGTTCAGAGCTACCCTTGAGAGCAGAGAGAAGGGAAGCTTTCGTGATTCCCAGTGATGCAAAAGCCGCTTGATAGCTGCCGATGCCAGGGGTAGCGATGATGGTAGGATCGAAGCCCTCCTTTAGCAAGTGCGTCACCAACAACGGCTGATGAGACACGACAGCCTTGTTCATAAAACGGTACCGACCATTCGTATTCATTGCACTGAACTGCTGTGGATCGTTCACTTTCGTCCATTTGAGAACGTTTATGAATATGGACGTTTGCCGATGCTTTAGCGCTAAATCAAGAGCATTGATAATTCGGATATTTGACGCAACAGGGGAGAATCCTCGGTCTAGCAGCCGTGAAACTAGGTCGACTCGCCCAGCATGGACGATACGCGCCATTAAGGAGTCTAGGCGCTGATCTACTGGGGTTACGACATCGAACTGCTCCAGCATGAGCAGGCTGGCGTCCGCAAACCCCTTCCTCGTCGCCATTTCGACCAGGGCGGATGGCAGAGGGCCTCGAAGTAATAGAGAGACGCTTGGAAGCTCCAGGAAGTCGCACAAGAAGTCGGAAGATCTCGAGGCGCCGCAATGTATTTCCGGAAGTAAATCGATGAGCATTTCCAATGGCGTCTTGTGCAGGACGTGGTGCGGCACATTCGGGTCCGCACCGACTTCGAGGAGTAGCTGCAACGGGGCCGCTTGGACGATGGACGAGAGCGAGGCCTTGTGGATGGATCGGAACTCATGAATTACTATTGCCAGAATGTCGTTCAGCCATGCAGGTTTGGCATTCAGTTGTCACTGGTCGCGCCATACAAACCGTTTGAGGGCAATGAAGTCATGTCGTCTTAGTGACCTCTGCTCCTGCCACAGAAAATATAGAATGAGAGCATTGTAGTTTTGTTTGGACCCCCAATCCAATAAACCGAGCTTGGCTTTTGGATCCCACGGCAGTTGGACATGTTCAAGTTCCCCTTTCACAATGCTTGCCCACAGTCCCCAGATGGTTGACATATCAGGATCCAACGAAGATGTATGTTTCAGCCAGTTTTTGCTTGCTCCATAACCTGGCAGCTCCAACTTGGAACCAGACTATTGTCACATGCCTTCACACATATGCACTCTACCGATATCGAGGTCAGCAATCTGCTTTCCTCTCAAACGCGACCGTATATGCCGGGTGACATGGGTCCATAGCTGTGAGCTCGACGACGAACTATCGAGCAGCCTTCGAGTAGTCTCAAGACCGGATATTTTCTCTGGTTTGCGAGATACTCTCTGGTCGAAGATATCGTAGTGAAGAAGAGTAACGCACACTGCACTAAGGTGTGATTCGGCCTCGTGCAGCCCAAAATGCAAGGTCATAGTTTCCTCCCGTGAAGAGGCTGAAACGAGATGTACCATTGCACTATGATGGATAAAGTGAACAGTCTGGTATTCTTCATCGACCGCAAAAAGGTTGCCACCGCAGCAGTATACCACTGCTTTGGCGTCGCTTTGCAGGTTAGACCCGTCACACGTGGTTTTGCCTGGTACAACCATCAAGGCAGCTTGACACTCGCCAAGAGTCAGGGGTGGATCGGCAGCTATTACCAACTTGAATGGATTGTTACCGTATCGTTTATTCGTGATGCGCGAGAGCGCATGGTCAAAAGCCTCCGGTAAGCTCGTAGGCAGATGACAGAGTATTTCTCGTATATCCCCGACGCTTGTGGTAGCGCCCGCTCTCTCGGGAAGCAATGTTTCCAACTGGAGTGATACCCAAAGATACCTTGAGATCTAAATTAGCTAAGATAATGTCGTGCTGCCTTTTGGGATCGTCACCTACATGCCTTGAGCACCGGCAACAAGCTGTGTCTTCATGAAGTTTTTGAGATCCTGGTCCAATTTCTTGCCGGCAGTCCTCTTTTCTATCTCTGTGGTGATGAAATGTTCAATCTCTCCTGATCGTGATGCATTGTCCAGAGAGAGATATAGCCGCTCGGATGAGTCAGTCTTGCCGAGGAAACGCTTCCGGCAGTTTGACTCAGGCCTACATGAGCAGCATATCAGAACTGTCCGTTGTTTCATCAGCTCTTTAAGGAAATAGAAGACATCGTCAACCTCTTCTGGCTCACATTCTTCCAGCGCATCGATGACGGTAAAGATCTGATCTTCTACTCGAGATGCCTTGAGTATCAAGTCCTCAATGCCTGCTACACTCATGAGACCAGCATCTTCATTCGAAGCTACCCGATCCCACAGCGGATGTTCAGGTGGTAGTCTTCTAACAAAGTGATATGCGAAGCAGCTGATTATATCTCTTGCTCTTCGAGACGCTTTGGAGCTGCAAAAGATGTACGCACAGGATTGCGTAAGAGAGACGAGGTCGGCGACAACGTTAGCCAAAGCTACCGTCTTACCTCTCCCAAGTATTCCTTCTATCCACAGCAAGGAGGACTTCTTTTCGCGTTTCCACTGCTTGTATGTCGAGTGATTCAATAGCCATGGACAGGTGCCTTTGCGACGCTGACGGCGCCATTGCGTCTCAAAATCGTTTTGATCGGGAAGCAGCGAACGCAACACACCCTGCTTCAAAAGAAACCGTTGCTGTTCTTCGGACGTAGAGGAGACGGATTGGATCAGAGCCTTGGTTTGCTTTACGGCACTCTGGTCTGCACGAAGAAGGTGTTCGGTGGTCAGCATGTTGCAGCGCTGTTCAATCAACTTGCCGCATTGATCCAACTCAGAGATCATGGGACCGAATTCGGGTTCGAGAGCATTCGCCAGACTCGCAGTGAATTTTTTAAAAGTCGACTGCTTCATGAATTCCACTGCCTTCCTGCAAAGCCGAACAACCGTTATCACGTAGCTCGACGTATATGCCTGAAGGTCTTGGGAAAGAGGAAATAACGATGCGAAGTCTTTGTGCAAAGTCCATGAATTCCCCAGAGTCATGAGTTTGGCTGACAGCTTGTCGAAGTAGGTCAGGAAGCCGATCGTGGACTAGATTGCAGTGAGTGACAAAACGGAGCAGGTGGCGACGCAGCGGTTCTGCGATGGCATAATTACCTCAAGACACACTCGGATGGCGCACCATACATTTGATGCGATGAGACTTTGAGCGCCACCGATACAGACATCGCCGATGCTGGCAAAGATCTGGATGCGATGCAGAAATGAGTATACCCTCGTCGAAGAAGGCCGCCAAGTCTGGTGGGGGATTTCGCCCCTTTTCGATTGAGTTCTTCTGTGACCTGTATGACTTCTGCTGGATTGAGACGTCCCGGGGAGCTCCCACGCAAAGCCACAAATCGCTGACGGTACTTGTCATCGAGAGCTTGTGAGAACTCGGAAAGTGCGATACCCAGCTTGACCTCGGGCTTCAATGCGCCTGCAGCTATGAGTGCTCTAGCCATGGATTAGATAGCGAATGATTTACTGTGCGATAGAAAGTGTTCAAATTAGCCAAGGTAGGAAATGCGAGCTGCTCGTGGAGCCTTTTAGGCATCGTTGGAAAATCAGCTGCGGGGATGACTACGGTCAGCAGATATTGCCTCAGCTTTCTCTGTAGGCCATTTAGCCCTGGAGAATGCCTTGGAGAGTGTCATGTTGGTGTTGTCAGCCAATGAGACAGGAACAGCACGGCCTGCATAGTTTTTGGAGGAGGCTGTGGCAAGGAGAAGTCGCCCAGCTCAGCTATCGGCGATGGCGCACCTGTCGTATCGTCACAACCCCCGTTTCCCATCACCACCCAAACTGCATCATCAATCGAGCAGTATAATAAGTGAACTACCTTCATATAGCGAATTTGCGATGGTTTACTTGTTAAGTATAGACACCAACGAAGTCTTTCTGGTGTTTTCGGAAAGCTTACCTCGCAACATTGTATCTCTTTGCGGCCTTCGTCTGTGCTGCTTTGGTTGAGCGATGAGGCAGACATCGACAGCATGGGTGGTATCTGCACTGCGTCCCCGGCTGTGCTATGTGTGTGTGCACACAATGTAGGATTGCATATCATTGCCAGTTGTCTAGGGAGCCTGATTGGCTGCCAGCCCAGGCGCACACAAGGAGAATCTCGTACCCGGCCATGTTCATCATGATACCCCTCATGACCCTAGCCAAGTAGGGACAGCCCAGAATATGTGCCGCTCAGAATGGGATCGTTAACCAGAGCGGTAATGTAACTGACGGTGACATCCCGAGTTAGTCGAATTGCTTCCGGGCTGTGAGCCTGAGGCAAGTGCAGGAACAGGACCCGGCCCTTCTTCGCGCGGAAGGCTTCGGTCAACAGCGGCTCCGCTAGTGAAGAATAAAGACGAAACGCGCAGAAGTAGAGACCTGCATCGCTGGAGACGCAGCAAGTCACTTCCTGGTGGGCGGGCAATTGTTAGAAAGAAACACGTGGGCACGTTTCGCGCACCCAGAAGACATGCATCGGGGTAAGTAAATCACTTACAGGATGCTTCTGCTGCACCTTGCACCACGCTGTCTCGACATCGAACGACGTGCTGAGGGTCTCGGGCAGTCCCAGGTTTTGCAGCTGGTCCGAATCGCCACGTTTCCCGTCATCTCCCGCCAATTCGCAGCCGTCCCGTCTTGCGACGGTCTCGAAACGAAACTGGGTTGGGTCGCCACCGCGAGCAATCATGCCTAAATGAAGAATGAAGTCAATCTCGACTTGATGCTCGTCCTCCTCGGACTGTGCTTCAGGCAGGAAGAGAGAGCGTGCACCGCCCCATATCTCCCGGGACACGCGGCGTACGTCTTCGTAGGTGTCCCTGGTGTCGCGGGCGTACTTCGAGTATCCTCACATCGGGTTGGTTCCCTCTGGTGATTCTGTCCGGCAGAGCGTTGCGTACCAGCTGGGATGTGTTGAAGCTGTACTGCCTGAACGGCTGAGAAAGTTAGTGAGTTACTTCGTCTTCGCTGTTCCTGGCCTGTCGCACTTACAGGGTTTCCCGTCACTGCCACATTGAGCGTCCTGTGGGGAGGCATCGTACACGTTGCCGGTGTGAAAGGGGCATGTGACGCTTAGCTTGAGTGGAAGAGGAACGTTGTGGTGGGATGGAATCCAAGTGAAAGACGAGATCTGGCTTTCTTAGTCCGGTTCGAAAGGGGTTTCCTTTTGAATATAGCTCAGGGAAAATTAAAGATATACTGTAAAGATCGAACATGTCAAGAGGAAAGGTTTCTTGAAAAGTGGAATATAGCTTCTTGTTGGACGAGTTGCACATTCCTCTGCTCCACACGATGCCAACAAAGTAAGAGGCAACATTCCTGCTCCAAGCGAGCCGGGCCCTGGTCAGGGCTCCCCTAAGAGAGCTGTTATATCTCTTCTTGTTTGTATCTTGAGATGGACAGCATTATCTTCTCTTTTGTTGTCGGGCGTCTGGGAGTTGACAGCAACAAGGCGCTGCACACCCTAGATGATCAGGGTATCATGGATGTTTGCTTGAGGGCTCACTGCTGTTTTGGAACATGGTGCAGAGAACTAACAGGGAGTCAGCAGATCTCATAGCCAGAACAATGTAATGGAAGATAGGCTTCTGGCCGACTGTATGGTGAAGCGATGCTGACCATCAGGGCTTGGTCATGGCTTTCGCAGTGAGGGGTAGGCAGACGTGGTCCGTGAGAGCACAAACTCCAAAATTGGCTTCCTCCCATTTCGCATCGGCGGCAAATTCGCTCTGGCCACCCGAAGAGAGCATACCGCTCCCTGCTCTCTCCCGTTCGAATCACAGCTAGAAATACCAAGTAGGTAGCATTTTTCCGCCTTTGCTGAGATGCCAGAACTGCTGTCATCTGGCTAGGCTACGCTGGCAGGGAGATGGGCGGCGAGGCTCGGGCGGTGCCGAAGCACGGACATCGTGTGCTCCCACCTCCTCACTCTCTTCTTCACCGCTTCGCTGTCGTGATCACCGAGCGCACAAGCGGGTTCTCCATGCGACCTGGGCGGATCCCTCCCCCTCGAAAACTTCCGAGCCGGTGGATTTCGTGCCCCAGGATCAAGCTGGAGCAGACAGATGCGCCCTCCACTCGCTATGTTATGCGCAACACACGAGCAGTAGCTGGTGGGTGATCGGATCGATCCTGCTGTCGCGGGGGAGCGCGGGGTACAGAGAGATCGCATGTCGGTGTACGCTGAAGCCACATGGTTGAAGCTCCACGAGAATGACTTTCGGGTCCTCTGTGGGACGGCGCATGGAGAAACCTCGTACAGGGAAGCCGAATCGTGAGGACACTCCAAAGAATATCAACAACGGATGCGACAAGCGCTCGTCGGATTTAGAAGACGTCGCCAGCAGTCATCGAAAATGCGGGGTTCACACGGATGTATTAGTAATGCGAAATGAGGAATGGATGAGTAAGTAGGGTATCAAGTAAGTTATCATATATCATAGAAAGGAAATTTATTTGGATATCATTTGTGTGTGTGCGATATATGCATGCGCGTATGGGGGAGTATCATCTTCAAAAAAGGGGGAAACAAAATCTCAAAACCACCGGGATCCGCCTCGTCGTAGACCGTGAACTCCAAGATTCGTTGTTGTTGTTGTTGTTATATGTAATTCAAATCCATACCGCCCGAAACCTCCCATCAACCATCACCCGTGTCTACCGTACCCTACATGCAGTCTTTATCCAATACCACCACATGCCTTGTAATACCAATCGTTTTGCGCCGTCATTAAATTGCGTTAGTTCGCCAGTAAGCTAGCGAGTTGTTTCTCTCAAGGAGATTGCACCCAGAATTGCTCTCGAGAGGGGCTATCATACTCTCGAGAGGAGCTATCGTGCCGAGAGGGGCTATCGTCGGGGACGTGGTCGTCGTCCTCGGCAGTCAGAAGGTCGAGGTGGTCCGGCTGTGGAACAGCCGCTGCCTCGAGGCGAAGGTCGTGTCGGTGAACCCCGCCGCTTCCAGACGCTTGCGCTTCGACATGGAGGAGGAGGATGTCGGCGTGGGAGTCGACCTCTTCATGTAGAACGAATCGGAGGAGCGGCTACCTCGCGATGACTGCGAGCGGTCGCTCGGGGACGGCGTCGGCGGCATGAAGTGCCCGTGGGCCGGGGTGAAGGCGAAGAAGTGGTCGGAGTGGTGGTCGGGGGTTTCCGCCGTCGGCTCCCGTTGCTCCTCGGTGTGGGTGTAGAGTGGACCCGCTGGCTCAATCTCCTGGGAGTCCATTCGTGACCAGGTCAGCGTGGGGCTTCGTTGGGCATCTTCGAGAAGCTTCATACGTTCCCCTTCCAGTTCCTCCAGCTTGGCCTCGATCTCGCTGAACTTGGACTCCATGATGTCGGAGAACTCCTTCAGCCTGTCGTTGTCGGGCAGTGTCTTGACCTGTCGCGAGACGCTCTCGATGGCCTTCTCGCCGCGGTTGATGTCGTGAGACAGCAGCGTCGTCTGGGCGTCGATGGACCCCATGTTGTCCTCGACGGCCTCGAGGCGCTGGCTCATGGCCTTGGTTCTGCTGTCGATGACGCGGAGGCTGTCGTCGAAAGCATCCGCTCTCTGGCCCGAAGTTCGGGTCTTGCCCTCGACGGCGTTCAAGGTCTCTTCGACGGTGTTGAGGCGCTGGCCCAAGGCCCTCTGGACAATGGTGGCAGCCTCGACATCGAGCTGCTTGCCGTCCATGATGCGTACGCCCTCCTCGAGAGCCTCCATGCGCAGGCTAACTTCGCGGTAGATGCCATCGAAGGATTCCTTGTTGAGCTTGGTGCGGAGGCCGTCTTCGAAGACCTCGACGCTCTGCTTCAGGCGGCGGCGCACATCATCATCGATCTCCTCGAGGCGCTTACCCAGAGACTTCTGCGCGTGGCCCTCGATAGCGTTGACTTTTTCGTCGAGGTCCTGCTGGAAACGCTTCTGGATCGCTTCGATTTGCTCAGCGAGGGCCTTTTTGTTGTGGGCCTCAATCTCGTCCAAGCGTCGATTCATATCGCTTTGGAGCGAACTTGCATCAAATTCGATGGCCGGTCTTGAGACTACATCCTCAACCGGGCCAGTCAAGAGCTTTTGCGGTTCTGATTCTGGCTTGGCAGAGCGTCCAAAAACCTTGCAGGCGATGACGAAGGTCCAATAGGAAGCCAGAAGCAGAGCGCCAAGTGTCGCGGCCAGGATCCACGGGTTCATGGGGGCGCCGCCAGTGAGAAAGGCAAGAGGCTGATGCATCAGGGTTGATACCTCAGGCTCTTGCGGTGCCGACGCGGCCACACCCGGACTCGAACCTTGTTGGCTGGCCTTGTAAGACTGTGTCTTGGGAGTCGAGGAGGAGGGCCATAGCAGGCTACTCCAATCGATAACAGCCGGCATGATCGGTCAGATTTTGATGATCGCACCACACTCCTCGGGCACCCAAGGAGATATGATACAACAGGGTAGATTACAAAGAAAAATGACAGCAGCTCTCTCCCATGTTACAACAGAAAGAGAACTTGGAAGATTTGGATTTGGATCAAGAACCAAAAAAGAGGGAAAAGGAGAAGGGGAAGTGGGCGGATGGATTACTTTTATTCTGGCATCGAACGGAATGGCGGTCGGGTCGGTTGCCAGGTTGCCAGGTAAGGTACGAGAGATCAGACGCGCGCAATGCACAAACCCGATTGAGCAGCAGATTGGGGACTTGGGGAAAAAAAGAAGCGGTCTCGTAAGCTCGCTCAGTCGCGGGAACGAACGTTGGTGCTGCCGTGTCCCAAATGAGCTGCCCCAATTGAGCCCAGTGAGAGTCCAGTAAGAACCCCCAAAACCCCCCAGTAAATCCTGCCGACAGGCGACATGTGATTGGTCGCATGGCCGTGTCATTAAAGCTGCCTGCAAGGTGCAGCAGGTACTGTTTTGGTGTGACCTGTATGACGGGGGTACTTTTCCAATAGCCCCGCCTCGTGCAGAGGCCAGCTCAAGCACGTGCCCCTCCTCCCTCATCCCTTTTGCCCCCACTGTACACCTGGCATGCTTGTCTAGCTCCCCTAGCATTTGCCTAGCATTGCCTAGCATTGAAAATAGCCTGCCGAATTGAGCATCCCAGGTGGAAACGGTCGGTCGTAGCGTCACCTTGGATCTGGAAAACTCAAAGCGATTCGCGATCTAGAGTTGTCAACGTGTCGGTGAGCCACTCTCCCGCAGATGCATGCTTTGTGCTATTGGCGCAAAACTCTGATGCTGCAACAACAAGAAGGTACGAATCGTTGATCTTTCCGTGATCCGCAATGAGTGGTTTTTTCCCTTGTTTACTTCCTGCTATGTAACTCTGTAGAGCAGGATCTGTCTCGCCTCCTGCACGTGTGCGTTGTGTGTGTTGTGCAGCCCAACGACTGACCGACATTGGTACGATCGCCTGGTAGGCTGCGTCTCTGAGGAAAGACGGAGGAGGATATCCACGCCACACGACATAGGTCACGATACACAGCCTGTAATCTCACGGCTTCTCCAGACCCGGAAATGAAATGGGGGGCGGATCAAATGGCAAAATCACTCCAGAATTTATTTGCCCGGCAGCCTGTGTGGGCTCTGATCTCAGAAGCATCAAGCATCGCGTCATAACTCTATATCGTTCTGGATCAGTCAGCCCAGCCCGTATTCGAGATATCTCAGCTCATCCTAATAGGGACAACTTCTTGAGTCAAAGTCGACGCTAGATTTCTTCCCAAGCTGCTCAACTCGGGATGCACCTGGGTGGCTGGGCTTAGTTTCTCGGTTCCTGCAGGGGATAGATCTACGGATTATTGCACTTGACTCTGGGATACCCCGGACCCGAGCCTTCTGACAGTTTCTCTCTCCTCCTCAGCTCCTTGTTAGCTTTTAGTGTTGGGTCGGATGATTTTCGAGCCAATGTGGACAGAAAAGCCCGCTTTTGTGTCGCGCGCGCTAGAGCCATAATAACTAACCGCCCTGTCGGTTCTCAGTTGCGCTTCGCATGATATCACATCGAATCGCAACGCACCATGACTCAACCTTGCCAAGTGATAACGAATAGGTGGCTGGACGAGTGACGAGCACGCAATGCATGCCCAGCTTGCCCAAGCGATGCCATGCATGCATGCATGCATTTTCTGCCACACGGCCGTATTTCCCGTACTGTTGTTGCACGGCATAACTCAGGAACTACTTAGATGTTACACTGTGGCACGCGACTCGGATCAACACCACGACAGATCGAAGGGCACACGGTGGGGTCTTGCTCCACGAGAATCGAGATATATAGCACTGTCCAATCCCGAAGCCAGAAACCATCTAAGAAGAAAGCAGGTAATCGATGAGTAATAACATTAAGTCGTACGTCTATGAGAGACTGTTGATGAGGTGGCTGTTCCTATGCTCGTTTTTTCCCCTGGGCAAAAAACCAGTTCTGCCGCATGCCCCGCCCGCATTACAAACCAAGAAACGCCTGCAGGAAAACCCAACCTCCCTCCGTATATGTCCACCACGAAGCCTGATTAAGTAGGTACATTGAAAGAAGAAAGGTATCATAAAATGCTCCGTAAAAAGTAGCCGACTGACCGTGCCCACACGATTATGCCGACCCCGTGAAACCGCACCCTTGCTTGCCGTCCACGTTGGACACAGCCTCGGCCGAGCAGACGCCCTTGGGCTTGGCGCAGCAGCCCGAGGCACAGTCGGCGTCGCTCGTGCACTGGCCCGTGATGAACTGCGACCCGTCGGCCTTGCCCACGTTCTGCGAGCCCGGCTTGGAGGTGTCGACGGCGGCCGCCTTCTTCCCCGACGCAGCAGCCGAGCTAGCGCTGGCGGGGGCGGAAGAGGCCTTGCTACCGGCAGCGGCACTAGCACTGGCCTTGCTACCGGCAGCGGCACTGGCACTGGCTTTGCTGCCAGCGGCGGCACTGGCGGAGGCCTTATTCTTCGACGCAGCACCAGCAGCCGCCGAGCTAGCGCTGGCCGCGGCAGAGGACGTAGGCGTCTTGCTGCTGCTGGCACCTCCGGCCGCCGCGCTGGTGAAGCCGCAGCCAGCCCCCTCGTTGGCGACGGCCTCGGCGGCGCACTGGCCCTTGCCCTTCGCGCAGCACTTTGAGGCGCAGTCGGCGTCGCTGGTGCACTGGCCGGTAATAAACTGGGAGCCGTCGCCCTTGCCCACGTTCTGGCTGCCGGCGGCCTGGCGGGCGGCGAGGCCGCTTAGGGGGTGGTTCGGGATGGCGAAGGCGGTGATGGCAACTGTTTTCTTCGTGGTTAGCATATGGGCAGCTTCTCTAGCTAGAGGAGTAGGGGAAGATGGGATGGGATCAACACGTACAAGCCAGAGTTGCTGCGACGGAGATGCGGACCATGATGGATGATTTACGGTGTTTGCTGGAGACTGATGTAAGGGATTGCTGATTTGAGCCGGGTATGACAGGCGAAGTATGCAAGGGATGAAGAAGCTGTTGATCTAATGTTTCTGGCAATACAGCAAACAGTTTCGAGACTGGTGCAAATCATCTGGCATTTAAATACACACTCGAGACTCATCGCTTGTCATCGCATCCCATGGCCAAGAAACTCTTGGATCTCCAAGTATGTTTCCAAACCCGGATCGCCGCTTGGGGTGGAACCGATCGTCTCCGGGAGGCTGAGCAGGTCGGATTCTGGCTGGGTACCCGTCAGGCCAACGTTTGACATGCGCGCCCTGATAGCTTCGAAGACACCACCATCGTGGAGCATGCTTGCACGTCAAAAGGGCTATACCACAGGATTTGATATGATTTCATTGGGAGAAGACTTGGAGAACGAAAGGAACGCATCCCGGGCAGACTCTGGGTTCGAGTTGCAGAGAGCCTTCTTGGCCAGTTTGGATAGATACACGCAAATGCGTCAGCGTCCTGGAGGATTGCCAGCTCAACTAGACGATCACGCATACAGTTAAGCTTAATGCTGCCGGCTGATCTCAGCATCCAGCCTAATCCTGCCCGTCGAGCTTCACCAGGATCAGCCATTCGAAGCCATTCGAAGCCATCCTAGAGAGCCCGGGATGAGGCGTGCAGGCGGCGTTTCTAGTCGAGATGATGGCGCTGCGGACAACGATACTCGACGACCTAGCTTCACTCACATCCTCACCCTCCAAACATTGATCCAAACCAAACGGAACATCTGGGCAATAAACTTCCGGTTACAGCCGTCACTGCCACGGCCAAATCGGCGTGCGTAATCGCTATGGATAAGGGCTGGGCTGACGCCTTACGTGGGCCACAGAAAGGACGGATGGTGTTCGGATGAGAGAATAAGGGATGAAGCTCCGATCGTAGTGATGTTGCATTGTTTTGGAGTGTTGGAGCGTTGGAACGCTGCAACGGAGACTGATGGTGGCGGGCAATTGAGAAACGCTGACGCGTGCATCCAGATAGCAGTGATTCAACTCATCTTATCGCCGAATTCGCAGCTAATGCCTACTATCAATAGAAGCATTACCGTATCTGATGAATGATCAAGACGGCCAAACGAGCCAAGTGCAGAAGAAAAAGAAGTGGAAGAAACCGTTCTCGTCGGAAGCTGTCACAGGACCTGTCGGAGATTCCCTGGGGAGAAGCGGGTGCATTATGAAACGGGGCGCCGATCTTTTAGGGCTGCCCAGCACTAAAAGCCGGCTGACCGCCCAGAAGACCGCCCCCTATCGCCAAGCAAATGAGGCTCAAGCGTTGACGACGTCGGGTGCCAACAACGTCAATTAGGGGAGCCCTCCCATTGCAACGTTTTGCTAATGTCACCACCACCAAACTCGATGCTTCTTGGCTCATTCTCCGGCTGCTTACTAGGTACGTAGGCTTCAATTGCTTCTTTTTTTCCGCTCGCTTCTCTGGCTGACGTTTAGGGCGGTTTATCCGACTTCAGCTAACCTACCTAGATACTTGTGGCTTTCCTTGGGCCTTTCACGCCTAGGCACGACGAATTCCGCGTCACCGACCGTCACGAAATGGAATCGTTGCATCGCTTAAGCACACTGGCAAGAGGACTCATCTTGCTGCTACGAGACGAAAACATGATCCGCGCAGAACAACGCTCCTGCTCGAAATGGTTGCTTGACGCAGAACATCCACGAAACTTTTCTGCGACTGTGCCATTCACCCATCCCCCAAGCGTCCAAAACTCAATTGCTCTTCCCGCCCAACTGCGCTTCTAGGCATTGAGAAGCGACGCCGACTTCCTGAAACCCATCGCCACTCTTTTTCTTCTTCCATGAACCGACCCTTTTAGCCAATTGCAGTAGCTTCAATTGCTGCCCCTCGAACCTCGCATTTATCCATTCTGCCGCCCGCCCCGGGTTTTCCCTTCCTCGTCTTCTTCATCATACCATCGGCGATCCCTGTGGGTTGGCATTCGTGGAGGTGCTGGCATCGCTGCTGTGCTCCGGTGTCTTGCTACTGCCGACGCTGTCCGTGCCTCGAGACCATGACATGAGTGACGGAAACCGACCCTGGGGTCCGAGCAGGATCCGACCGCATGACCAGATGACCGGCACATTCGACGTGACCACGGCGACGAACGTCTCGCGACACGCCCATTCGCCGGACTGCGAGGCGCCGTCCTTGGAATCCTGCCCGTTTTCAGTTCAAGTTAGCTTGCTTTGGCTCTTTTATACAATAACAACAATATCTCATATGATGATGACTGCTAATAATTACCGCCATGATGAAATAGCATCGGAGCAGGGCCGCGACCATGACGAAGATGGCGCCGGAGAACACCACGGAGAGACCGATCTTCTTCGGCTTCGGCAGGTCGGTGCGCCAAAGCATCGGCAATGGGATCGACAACAGATACGTGTCTGTCAGTATGTCGAGGATGAAGCACGTTAAAATGAACACTTTCGACACGGCGGCTTGACAGAAGTCTTGAGAGAACCGAGTGTGTTAGCAAATGACCTCCTATCATTATCGATCCGCACGCCTAAGTTGGACTCACTTCCTGGGTCCGGATAGAACTGCCAGTACTTGTAGAAGGGGAAGCAGCCGGCCAAGAGGGTCATGTGCACCGTAAACCAACTGACGAAGATGAACCCGAAGGCGACTCGGATGCGATACTTGTAGCCAGCCAAATCATGCTGACAAGATTATACATGGGTTGATTAGCAGCCATGACAACAGACAGATATGATGTTTGAGGATGAAGAAGCAAGCAATCTCACCGTGAGTCGGTAGTAAAATGAGCAGACGGCTGTCTTCAACGTCCAGAGCATGGCCGTGTAGCTGTTTTGGCCGGCGATCTGCGTCTTGGATCCCGCGATGCTGCGAAAACTCTGGGTCAGCTTCTCTGTCGAGATGTGTGTGAGCCATAGAAAAGGACGATAATGGTAACTCACATGAGCCGTGTCATATAAGAGTCAGTGGCATATGTTGCTCTCTCCTCATCTTTCAAGCCGTTATTGGCAAAGCCCAGCCACCAGGCGCCGACACTGTACGCCAGCATGGTCTCGGCAATGAAGAGTAACTGTTGATACAGAGTTCATTAGTACATGGGACGGAACTTCCACCTTCCTATAAGAGTAGTTCAGGTAGTCTTTTGCGCTACTCACTGCGGCTATCAGCATCAAGAAGTCGTCGGCGGCCAACCTGCGGAAGCCCATGGTGGCGATGCGCATGCCTGTTCGGGCGGCGATGACGGAGAGGCCGAGCCCGAGCAGAATCCAGCTCTCATTGAAGGAAGGCATTGTCAATGAGGTCCCTGGCTGTTGTAGTATGAATGATCAATGGCGGTTGTCACGGTGGTGTGAGATGTACAAAGACCTTGGGACGAATATACGCTCTCTGCGACCGTTATAACGTTGGTGTGCGTGCACAAGAACCTTTGGACGAAAATATGATGAGTTCGCTGTCATTTGATAGTTGGTATGTGGTGTCGTCATCGGTATGTGAGAGTGTGCATCTGCCCTCGTCTGATGAAGCTGAAGTTGGCAAGTCAGGTTAATTCAAGGTGAGGCATTCGTCAACTGTGAGACGTCAGCTTCCGTACACATGAGCCAGTAAAAAGTAAAGTGCCATCGTGGTCACGATTACTTCACGTCGTAAGTTCCTGAATAGAGGGAGTTGTCGTTGCCTAAGGTGTTACAGCGGTTCCTATAGCGAGCTCAGCATGCATAGCTCGAGTACCTTCACTTGATGAAGACAGCCCTATTGTCCCCTTGATGGACAGTGAGTAACCCCGTTTTCCCACCACGGCCTCTTCTGCAGCATACAACCTGTTCATGTCAACCCACAAAGCGGAACATCCAAAAGTCTTGAGATGGTAGTCATGTGCCTCGCCTGTACACACCTATAGTCACATCTCAAGGCTGCACCTTAGAGCTCTTTTCATCCCCTCTTTAATCCCTCTTTAATCCCTCTTTAATCAACAAAATTGCCCATAATCCATGCATCCTACTTCAATAGAAAGTACCATAACACCAATCCATCCACGACCTTACTCAAGCAGCATCATGCAGCTTTAGGTCACTATAAGATATGGCTTCTCAAAGCAGCAATTGTTTAGTCGAAGACCGACAAACCTAAACCAGAAAACTCATGTCTCATGTAAGAGGGTATGTTCATTATTATTATACTACATGAGAACGATTAGTAGTAGTAATTTGTGAAGCAGCGCTGGGGAGTCTCATCAGATTAACCAAAAAAAAAAAGACCAAAGAAAAGGAGCGTGTAATCATGAACCCATGTGAACGGCCGAAGTGTAGTTTCATCATCACAACAGCCCTATTACACCAGCCAATAGGCCGGCCACCACCCCAACCATCATCCTCAAGCCGTCCCTTCCCGGTAGTGGAGCCCCTTCCGAAGAACTGGCACCGCCGCCGCCACCACCCCCTTTTTCCCCCGCTACCAGAACCAGACCCACCACTGCCGCCCGACTTCCCCGTAGCCGTCGTATCGGCCTTCTGCACATCCTCCAGCACACTCGACTCGGCCCCGTGCCACGCGCGCACGTACTCCGCGACGTCCGTCTGCAGCGGCTTCGGCACGTCGCTCTGGTACCACCCGTTGGTCGTGACGGCGGCCCAGCCCCACGCGGACTTGGCAATGGACTCGGAGACCTGCGGGGAATCGCCGTCGCCCGCGCTCGAGATGGCCGCCACGATGGTCGCGTAGTCGGGGCGGCCCGCGAACGAGCGGTCCACGGCGTACAGCGCTGACGCCAGCTGGGTGTAGAAGGACCCCGTCGCCCAGGTCGGCTGCGCCGCCGTGGGCGGGAAGACGTGGTGCAGGTAGGCCGAGGCGTCGGTCGAGGAGGGGAGGGCGAAGACCGTCGTGGTGGAGGGTGGGGGGCCGTGGTCGTGGCTCGTATGTTGGCCGTCCCAGGAGGAAGATGGCCAGGATGATGAGGGTTGTTGTGATGGGCTCTCCCAGGAGGACGAGGGCGCGGAGGATGAAGGAGAGGGGGTCCACCAGGTATCGGTGGAGCTGCTGCTGGTAGAAGAACTTGTCGTCTCCGTCGTCGCGTTGTAGTACTGTGTGACAAATGTGCTCGTGGAAGTGGTAGTGGGCAAGTAGCTGTCTACTATCACCGTCGTCGTGGGGCTGACGCTGGGAGGGGTGTAGTAGATGGTGGAACTGCTCGTCGAAGGCTCCGCGGCGCCGGGGTCTACGATGTAGCTGGTGACAGTCGTGTAGACGATGCTCGTCGCTACGGCCGGGGCTTGTGACGTCGTCGAGGTAGTCGACGGTGGTGGAGGTGTCGGCGGGGGAGGCTGCGCTGATGTGCTTGAAGTGACTGCTGCTTGATCTGATGGGGCTACATAGCTCGAGGTGCCATCATAAGTGTATGAAGATGCTGCCCCCGAGCTGGGTTGGTATACCAAGGCGGAGGAGGATGATGACTCTTGAGCTGTGGTTTCCTCCAGCAGTAGTACGGTCAACCCTAGGTATGGCAGGAGCCGCATGGATCGTGTTGTTGTCTTCATCCTCTTAATTGGGTCCCTAGCTCAGAAGAATTTCGCGATGGCCTTCTTCCTGTCTAAAAAAATGGCTGATCCGAAATGGTTTAGAAGTGTATACGTGCTGATCACAAGTTGTTCGAAAAGTAATATAAACAAGAAAGCGGGCCGCCGGCGAACAGGACCAGGCAAGGTGCACTTGGGTAGCTATATACGAAAGACCCAAAGAAGCGGGCAGCGGCGATTGACTTTTTGTCTTGGAAGCTTGCCGGCATCCCCGGCATCGCAAGCTTCGGAAGGCTTGCAACGTCCTTCAGTCATCCTGGCGGATAGAGGCTATCACAGGTAATAGAGTAGGTTGGGTTACAGGGGCCATGCCAAATGTATGGCGCAGTGACAGGCAGGCCAAGGGGCCCAGACCAATTTTCTGAGACAACGTTGATTGCTGACGTATTTCTAGAACGCAGGGCGGGCGAGGGTCGGGGCTTTGTACGCCAAATCGTGGTGGCTGAGGAAAGAAGAATGCCAAAACCGAATCGGGATCGGAGGGCCGGGAATAGAGTTCGAGATCATGACCGAGAGAGGAAATTGTCGTGAGATTTGAGTAGGCGCTAAGGCAGGCTATTGTGTTGGGACTAGTTGGGAGGCCTGCATGTCTTGGGCACGGATGAGTGTCATTATCAGTGCGCGGGATAACTACCTAATGCTGCAAGCAATATGAGACAAGTTCACTCTAGTCGACATGTCTCTAGTACCGACCTTCGGTTTTCGATCACGAACGGCATGATTATAGTGAGGCTGGGCAACCTGCTAGATTCGATCTTACGAAACCCAAGCCTCCGGCTTTTTGTCTGCTAATCATTACAGACAGCTTAGTTTGGCTTACTCACCCACCCATATCGCCACAACTTTGAGTCGTCCCTGACAGTCGTCATGCTTCCCCAACGCAGTCCGCCATGCAGAGGAACATGCAGGGTTTTCTCGTGTCTCAAACCTTTGGCCCCGAAATAGAAGTGTTACTGCCTGTAACCACTGGGTTGGCACCCTCTAGGCCAATCTAAAACCGTGAAGAAGATGTCATCCTGCGGCAAAACAGAAAAAAGAAGGTGGCGATAAGATTTTGGTGGCTGATGCCGTAAGGCCCTGAGACAGGCAAACTCTGCCCTGTGAACCTTGGTCTCCTTCGCAAGCATGGTTGCAGGGGATGCACTGACGAACCCTGGGCCCCAGGAGAGGTTTGGGGGCAGATGACATGAGTGTTGAGAAGGCCCTATCTGTGGCGCAAACACAGAGACACCTGATTATGGACTGGGAGCACTGGTGAATGTGATCTTTGGCTACGTTACACGGCTGTGTTTCATTAGCCTCTCCTCACATTTCTGTTCTGACATCGCTACTAATCCGTCAAGAAGCCTGTAGTTTATACAGATAGGAATGGGACATGGCAGTAAAAGTTTAGAGAAGAATACCAGTCGAATGAACATGCTCGGACGGAACTGCTTGACGTATTAGTACTATTAGCTCGGCAATTGGGACGGAATCATGCCGACTTAGCATTGGGCCTACCTGCTTCGTTACTCACTACCTCTCCTATACAGGGAAAACAGTCACAGTGACCAAGTGAAATTCGTTGCATTCACCAATTCCATGAATACTTACTCTGGATATCATGATGTTAGGGCTGATTTGGCTGCCGAAATGAAATCTTCCGGCAGATTCTATAATAAGGCGTAAATCCACGGTTCTGCCGTAGACACATATCTGCAGTTTGAATTCATTAATTGCCTATTTGCAGAAGGTCCCTGTGACTCGTGAATAGTGCTTCTTAGTCTTCGTGATCAGGTATGGCTCAGGGCTTCCCCAGGACAGTCACTATTGTCTCTGTATTCTCCCTGCACTCCTGAGTTAAAACGGTATCCGTATACCACTATATAGCGTACAGGATCAGTGTGTTGATTGTATTCACCATTCTCTTAAACGTCTCAGTAGCCGTTACTTGTGCTTGCTGTCTGTGACGCCTACAACCATGCAGGGTTTGCAGAATGTTTTCACTGAGATACCATGCCACCGTGACTCAAGGCCAAAGTTTGATAGCACTCGGGCAGCGAATGCAACGGTAAGTCATCGGAGAGGTATCGCTGACAAGGTGAAAACAAGCACATAGTGGGGGCCATCGGCGACCCCTTTTAGGTATATAGGGGCGGAAATTTCTCAGCTCAGGTCCCAGACTTTCTTCTCCTCTTCAACACGACAACCGACCCAAGTCACCAAGAAACAAGGACACAGCTTCCGTCCCATCATCGAGCACCAAATACCCAACCTGCCTCACCTTCACCCCCCAATGTCTGCTTCCCGCGACGCCCAGGCCGAGTCCAACACCGGCGATGGCTCGGCTGCTGCCTCCTTTTCCACCCTCCCTGCCCATAACGTCATTCCAGGCGTAGTCGACCCTGAGACTGGCGAATTCATCTGCAAGGTGCCCTTGCCCGTCGGCGGGTTCTGCGAGGCAAAGCTCACGAATATGAGCCCCCATATCCGGAGCCACAAGCAAATGGCGCACTACGGCTTCAATAGAGACCGTCCCACCCAATGGAGAAGTCTGGCATCCAAATCCCGAGATGGAGGCATCAAGTGCGTCTTCTGCTCCTCCGTGTTTAGCACCGGCTCTTCCCTGGTCGAGCACCACCTTGACCACCCGGAAACGCACGATGATACAGAGGTCGAGGAGATCCTCACCTGTTATCCCGAGCTCCTTTACTGGCCCCTCAAGTAGGTGTTGTATGCATAGCAAGCTAACCTGGTCACCTTGGTGATTCCTAAGCGCCAGTAGGCCGAGGAGGAGGCCGAGGAGCAATTAATCGATAAGGACTCGTGCAATAGAATAGGCACACGGTGTAGAGTTGGTAGTAGCAGCTGGGCTTTATAGCTCATAGACATCTAGCAGACTAGCAAGCGAATACAGAACACCTGAGTGCCCAAAATGAGATTCAGTCGCCGAAGAGAGGCTTAGAGAAAAATGGGTCATATACTTTATAGCCGAGCCAGAAGGACACGAAGAGGACGAAGGTAATGGTGGTCTGATAGTGCACCTGGAGGCTGACGAAGACGATGACGTCCACCCCTATTGCGATGAAACCGGTCGCGAGGCAGCGATAGAAGGCAACGTCATCCTCCGCGAAGTGTCCAATTGCAGTCGCGCTCCAGATCAGCTGGGCAACGATGGCGAAAAACGTACTGACGCCAAACGCTTTCCCGATAAGCGTATCAGAACCAGGAATGGCGGCCAGCGAGCATCATGGCTACCACCACGATGTGCTTTCGTAAGGCGTCTCGCTGGTCCTCGGATTGGTCCATTGTGTGAATGTCAGAGAAGCGTTGGAATGGTGACAGGGGAGTCGAACCCCTTTAGTACAACCGTTGATGATTATTTCGAACGAGACTATCACTAGGTGGGAAAAACTCTTCTTCCTAGTAACACAGCTTCACATAATGCTTCCCAAGGTGACTCAAGGCATGTAAATCATTGAAAAGAAAGGGGAATACGAGGCAAGTGACAGACGAAGTACCATGATGTAGGCCAAGCCAGAGCCTATGCAATACGTACTCACAACATCAAATGAACCCAGTGCGATCCCAAGAGTCAATCTTCGGGAAAGGGTTCACCATCCAGCCACCGCGTCGAGTTCCGTTGGTCTAGAGTCCGCAGGCAGTTCTCTTGGATTTGGACTGATGTTCCCGTCGCTTGCGCCAGCCAACTCCGTGTACCGCGCTGAGCTGTCCATCTCTAATGCATAAGGAAGGTCTCCCGGCGCTTCCGAACCGGCGTTCCGATCAGCCTTTTCTCCTTCCCGTTGGCGACGTCTCCGGCGTCTTCCAAGCAGAAACGCTGCGGCGACAGATCCGATGAGTAAGAGGAACCCGAGAGAGACACCCACGGCAATGCCCATCTTCGCACTATTAGAGTCTAATCCACCATTGTCATTCCCGTCGGCAACGCTGGGCTGGCTGGTAGAGCTGGCGCTACTACGGAAGTCGGAGGAGGTTCTCGACGTACTGGTAACAATATTCCCCGCTGATGTTGCTTTAGTGGATGCCGTAGCCCCAGTTGTAACAGCTGGCCATGTTGGATCGTCCCCGGACCTTCTCACGATGACTCCATGGGCAAAGGCTGGCCCATCCGGCTTAAAAGTCGTGCTACTGATAAAATTTGGCGCTTGCCCGGATACGGTTGTCCATATAGCAACGGACAGGTAAGTATCGGAGGCAAAATTCGTAAAGCAGGCGTTGACTTCTTCGGGTATCCGGGGCTGACATGCAAAGCCACTAAACGAGCGGACGGGGTTAATAATCATTATTCAACTCCCGCATTGAAGCCATGAAATTCGCCTTCTTACCTGGGGCAACAAGTAGCGATAGTAGTCGCACTCTCATTTATACCGGCGCTACACGCATATTGATACCCATGGGGACAAACACCTGGGGAGTAATAAGGCCCGTCTATCGCATTATACCCGCTAGGGGAAACACTCGGAGGCATCCGGACCGATAACCCCATATTGCAGCCATATATGTTTGGTGCCTCGAGCCTGAAAGAACGAGTCACAATTCGTTATCGCCGGCGTGAAAGTCGTAGTAAGACTCCCAATGTTCGTTGTCGCTGTTTCCATGGTCACTTTGGCGCAAGAGAGTGTGGAACGGTGCGAAGAGGAGGGTTATTTTACAAAGGATGCCAGAGGCTGCATTGGGCTGAAGTTGCTCCTGAAAAGAACAGGGAAGAAACTATGTACTTTTCAGGATAAACAAGAAAGTCTGCTGTCTACTTTTTCAATCTCCTAGCCTCTTGTACGGAGAGGAGGGAGCTTAGGGGCTGCATCCGGTGCTAGCCATAGAATATGGTGCCTCGTAATTGAAGTTTAAACACTTATGTGAGATTGCTAAAAATCTGGCCTCTGCTTGATTCTCTTGCCGTATGTTACGGCCGAGCTCAGGCTTGAGTGCGGGGCAATTGTGTTAAGACGCTACTAATTATATGTTCGTCAGAGACACTGTGGCCGAATATCGTTGGCTTCGCACCAGCTATTGTCGTACTTGGGATCCTCGGCGGGAATTTCTCGTGCGTGGCTGGCCGGCGCATGGCATTGGGGCCAAGATGTTCTGAGCAGCCACCTGTGGCACCTTCTAAACACACCAGGGGACATGCACGTATTACGCAGTGGACGTGACGCGCAGCGGGCACAGTATTGTCGGCAGGGAAGTAGCCCTGAACAGGCGCCGATCAGTGTGTGATGTCCTGCGCCCTCAACGCATGGAGGTACGGACTTACTTTAGCTTCATTGACATGAATTGATATGCGTAGGGACTGGAAAGAGCCAATTCCACGCCTGCGAGCAGGAGATGGTCGACGTAATGTTGCAAGGCCTGGCGGTGTATCCCACCAAGCTGGATCCTCCCGGTGACTCGTACGTCGAAGCCCTTGCCGTATTGAACCAGTAACCGTTGATTATCGAGGTGCACAGGCAGCCTATTCGAAACCATCAGTGGGTGGAAGGAGCTAGCAAGTGATGGAACTGTGAGCACGTCACTAATGCGTGCCTGAATGTGTTTACCTGCACTTGTGTAGGTACTTCATGTTACCACCTGCATAATTTAGGCACCAGCTTTGGCTCTTTCCAGCTCGCAGTCAAGCAGGTACGCAACGGCCACCTTTTCTCGCCATCTTCTTGGATTCAAACCCCAAACAACATTTGATCCATTTCAACTGCACCACCCTGGGAACCGTAGATCCTAGGTGTCTGTATGCCAAAAACAAAGGCATACTGAGCATGGCTCTACTATTGCCAGGATGGAGTACGTACAGCTGAACGACAAGATCCACCTCGACTAGCTCCTGAGGCAGAAGGCAAGTCGGCTACATGTACACAACCACATTAACCCCACGGCGATCCACCACGAAGATGAAGACATCTCCCGCCTGCGAGCAGCCATGGCCGGTCGCGCCATCAAGATTGAGAAAAAAAAATTCAATATCGCTGTGGATCGAGCCAAATGGGCTCGCCGTGAACTATCAAACCCGGCCTTCTTCGACTTCCAGTACATCGTCTTGGTCCTAGCAAGGCTCATTCGATACTTTTTGTATCAAATGGACAAATTCATAGGTGTAATGCCTCGCCACCACCACCAGGAACTGTACCACCGTTCTGTCATTCACCCTACACACACACATGTCCCTTCGAACAATACCGATGACGACTCTGAGTCTAGTAGCGAGAGCGGCAGCAGAGCAGCGAGGATTAGTTTCTCTTCCACTTTTCTCTTCATTGTGCCGAGTTTCCATTCCTCTTTTTTTCCTTGGCCACCCTCAAAGAAACTATGAGTCTTCCCTTAGATTTTTGACAGCGTTGTAATATATTCTTATTTTGATGAGTATATAGTTACAGATCGATCGATTATTTTCTCGCCTGATTTTTTTTCTCTTCAACAACGACGTAAGTACCCGATGGTCTCTTCTTCGGGCTGCAACTGTGATGAGAAAATACTGACAATGTTTATTCAGCAGACAACAGACAAGATGGCCGAGACACCGTAAGTCTACTTCCTCTTTCCCTCACGATAGGATATACCAGTGCTAACTGTAGGATATAGCATCGACAAGACCTTCACCAGCTTCGTGACGCTGACCACCTAGCCCGGCGCCCCCTTCAAATCCGGTCCCCTCACCACCACCCCTCCCCTCCTCCCATGTCTCTGTTCAAACTGAGACAGTGACCAAAACGGTAACTTCAGAAATGGAGTGGCCTGAGGTCAATGCGGCTTTGTAGAACCCCTTGGGTGTTCTCGGAGTCGTACAGAATCTGGGAGTGACGGGGGTTTGGGGTGTTGTGACGCCGTTTGTGTTGGGGTGCGCAGCCGTCTGGTTGTACAGATGGTGGGTGCCGGTAAGAGAGTAGCTGCTGGTACGAACTTACAACGACCACACCGGCTCCGGCCACCAGCACCAGCACCACCGTCGCTCCGGCGCCCACCTCGATATGGACGCCCGTGGCCCCCGCCGGAAACAACGTGCTGGGCGTGGCCCTGTGGGCTCAATGGGGTGCCACCCTGCAGGCATGGCCGGTCTTGATTCCCTGGCTGTTCTTGGGCCTCTGGGGGGTTCTGACCCGGAACCTCCTACGCCATGATTGCTTCCGGGATTGGGTGGCAAGATGGCGCTTGTTCGACGAGGTAAGCTTAACTAATACCCTTCAGCTTTTTGTAATAGTAGCTAATACGGCGATATATAGGGAAGAGTTTGAAAAGGCCGACAAGGCAGCCAAGCGGGCCCTGGAGATCAAGGCCGCCAAGAAAGCTGCTGCCGCCGCCGGTGCCGCCGATGAGAATGCGTACGCGCCCCCGGCACCAGCAGCACCAGCATCGGCCGCCGCCCGAAGAGCTTCGTGGGCGACAGTTGGTGAGAAGGCATGACGTTCTGGGTTGATTGAGCGTGTGAGCGTTTGCTTGATGTGGATGCGCATCGTCTTTCCCGACACGACAAGTCTGGCCAGGAAGCATCGCGTCTGTGTCCTGCTAGAGCTTTTATGCTACAGTGAGATGCTGAGATAATTGCAAGAATGCCTAGTGCAAGCCTTTTAGGGCAAAGCTGCTGGAGACCCGGGAGTAGGAAGGGATCGTATAATTCGTGCGCCCGGATAACTGACTGGTTGTACTGTCGCTGTACTTCCCCCCAGGTCGTCAACTGTACATGACCTGGAAATCCGTGTCAGAGATAGTGCTTCGGTATCCTAATCGCCGTACAAGGTCAATGTAGCATAATTACCTGGCAAAAGATACTCTTTTTCTTTGGTTCTTGCATTCCGGGGATTCAGTTGAAACCTTCTCCTGGGCTCGACTCGGTTTCGGACATCCTAACAGTCTTGTGGCTATTCGTTCAAGACAAACTCGGCCATATAGACAAGTTCCGATAGGATACTTTCGTCATCCTCGCCATCGGTGTCATCGGTTTTCATCTTCATCTGGCATTCGCCATTGTCCGATAACTTCCCATTCTTCTTCCTCAGTGGTGGATTCACCGCCTTCGTTTTCCACGTAGGTAGAAGCTCATCTCGATTTGCCTGGTGTTTTGAACCTGCTGTTTTCCCCGGTCATTAGTGGACTGTAGACTTTCTGAGATACAAAGAGTAGGATCAACATACTGTATGGTGGACCTGGTCAAATGGGTTGACAGCCATTTGTAAATAAGCATACGATTTGGATTCATAGTCTTGAAGGCAGTATTGTGTGATTATGGTATTTGCTGTTTGTGCCTTGTGGGTTCGCCTGAGAGGGATATCTCTTGTCACAAGCTTTCCCCCTGCCCTGATACATTTCATGGACAAGCTCTCTGCGTGCGATGAGAAGCAGCAGGACAAGTTTATGGTAATAAAATTGGTAGCTCGCTGGTATTGGGTCTGAGGAGGTGAAGCTGAAATGACTCGTTTTGTGAGATTTTGAACGGAAACCGCTTGAAGTTGGAAGTAATTGCTAAGTACTTCGAACGTTGAGACATCTATACGTGCGGAACCAATGTAACAATCTGACGACTGTGATCATTGATAGCTACAAATGAGTCCATTGAAAGATAATTGGTGAATATGGCGATCAGGGAGATATACTGGGATTGCCATGATGCTAAGCCGGATCCGTAGTCTGGACTCGATTCTCTGTTGTCCGACGTGATCGATATTCGAATAGTATACAGAACAGATGACTGGAAATGGCCTGAACACTTCGGAAGAAACGAAGTGTGCCCGCTGGGATGGAATTGGATGTATTAAGGTTTTCGTCTTAGATGAAGAACACGATAGCCCATGGTGTTCGAGTAGGATTTGATGAAATAAAGTGACCCTGTAGGTGATTGGGAAGAAGAATGGTCCTCACAGCGGTCATGGCTGTACAGAATACGGATTGATTGAGCCCCATGAAGAAGATGCCCCTTGGAGAAGATGATGTTTGGTTCTCCAGTACAGTACTGAATACGATTTTGCAAGGTTGGTACTGGATGTGAGTGCGAAGGGAACAGCACTCGTTGTGATGATGGAGGGTTTGAAGAAGATGAAGACCCTTGAATCTTCGTGATGATGAAGGGGTTTGAAGAAGTTGATTTCCCCTGACTTTGGAGTGAAGGTATGTAATTAGATGTGGCTTTGGAAGAGTTCTTGCATGGCTCTGAGGATGCCTGAGACGAATATGTGCCCTGATGAGATGATGGTTTGATCGAAGAAGATGCCCCTTGACTCTTGACTGAAGTTATGCAGAAGTTGCAGATGTGGCTTTGCAAGAGTGCTCGAGTGATTCGGAACAGCCTCCGTGTAGCGTTGACTGTATTGTAGAAGTACCTTGCCGCCGTACGAAGACGCTTGAATGACTTGACAGGGAAAAAGAGCTGCCTGGCGAAGATAATTATGGTTCTTGCTCATGATGATGGAGGTTTGATTGGCTGAAGCGATGTGAAGAGGATGAAGAAGGTCTTGGCTGTCGGGTTCTGCGTCTATGAAGAGAGACGACAGAAGCAGAGACAGTTGGTCTTGGCCATGGAGATGAGGGATCTCGGCCTTGCCGATGACGCTGAATGAACAGATGACTGGCTGAAGTTGCTGAGCATGTGTATGTCCGTATGTTGTTTTCAATAGCGCTCGTGTGCCCCTTGATGTCTGTGTGATGGGTGATGGGCAGCCAAAGATGAGGTGGTTGGTCTTGGTTGTGAAGATGATGGTTTGGTAGCTGGCTTTGTGTGTATGTGTGTATGTCTGAGACTGCGGCTGCTGATGTGGGAAGATGAGCCGAGTCGATGGGTTTTTTGTTTTTCTCCTTTTTGGCTTGCTGGCTTGAGACTTGCCGGCTTGAGGCATGACGGATTCTTTTGATTTCCCTCCTCGGTGCTCGTGATGGCAGAAAGTGCTAAGTGTAAGTAATAGTTTCCAGAGTACTTCGAAACAAGAGGCCCCGCGGATCGTAGCAGCCGCCCAATTTTATTCCAGCCAGAGCTGGCAAAGGAGTTGCTTTGGCTTCGGCATGAGAAGAACGTCTGGGACGCCCTGCCTACTGAGTCCGAACAGGGTGCGAACCCCCCCTTTGCAAGGAGAGGCGCCCAACCCACAATCTCCAGTGGTCCGGGCCCCAGAAGACCCGAAGGCCTACCGAGGGGACGGTGCTACGCCCATTGCAGGCTTTTTTTCTTTTCCTCTAAGAAAAAATTAAAAAAACAACGCCGACCAGACCAAAACAACCGAAAAAAAAAAAAAACCGACCGTACCCTACCAAACCGCCCCCCTTCCTTGACCAACCGAAAACAAAAACGCCAGATATATCGTCGTTATCTTCCTCTTCTTCTTCTTCTTCTTCTATTCCTCCATCGAGGAGAGGGCGGGACTACAGCTGGCCCGTGGCCCAGGCGCGGGCCGCGTCCCGAGGTCGAGGGGACGGGAAACGGGCGTCGCGGAGGATGCGCAGCTGCGCGCGCGCGTCCTCCTTCTGCTGCCGCCGCTGCTTCTTGGCCTCCTTGCCGGCCTTCTTCTTGGCCTCGGCCAGGACCTTCTACATGCGAACACATCGTCAGTAGACTCCTTGGTGCACTGGATAGAATAAGGGAGAAACGAGAAAAGAAGAGAGGCTCAAAAGAGAAGGGTTAATATACCTCGTCGATGGTGTGCAGGGCGGCCGCGTACGACCGCACCCGCTCCGATCTCAGCAGACGGGAGCGCACCGCCACCCACCATCTATAAAGAACGGCGGCGACACAACGCTGCACAAACAGGGCCCACAAGCCCCAAAACCCGCCGGCCACGAAGCTCTGCACCCATCCCAGAGAACTATATATATACACAGTATCAGCATGGTCATCTCATCCTGGAAGAAAGGTACAGAAAGAAAGACTTACGTTTCCGCCATGTTGGCGTTGTTGCTGCTGCTGCTGTCCTGGAATAACATTGTCAGTACTTAGTCGCCTTAGCAGAAGCATTGCACGTATGGGGGTATCGATATTGAAAAAGAAAAGATCGAAAACAGAACAGATTTAATACTATACTACAATCAGCATATAAGCACACAGCCGCGGCGTCAAAACGTCTGGGGAAACTCACACAGCGCTGGGAGGGTTGAGGAAAAAAAGAAGAAAGAAAATCCCAACTGGGCCCAACGCGTCTTGATCTAGGTCGACTCACTCTCCACGATTTGCTAACTGTGGGGTCCGACGCGACGAGGTTCTAAGGTATCCATCTTCTACAACTACATACATGTACTCTGCTCTATCTAATTAGGTGCACGTTGCCGGCCATAATTGATTTCACATTGGCAGGGACTTGGCTAAGGTGTATCGTATGATCCTGTAGATTCTAAGCTATAGTTAATGAGCCTGATAAGGCAGATACGGCTCGTAGACCAGCACGTTGAGGTTTACAGCAGGCTGAAGGTTGGCTTGTGTATGTACCCTCATAGCCCACTGCACTTGTACACAGGAGCGTGCCAGCATGGCAAGTCCCAAATCCTTGCATATGTGACGCTGACTCCATCCAACAGTTGTGTTGAAGACATAGGCCTGCCGACAACTCCTCAGTTGTGTTGCCCCTGAATCCAGTACTTCACCGGTTCATGATGTATGAAACTGTTGGGGCAAAAGGCATACGGCTATTTCTGTTTTGCCAAATACATTCATTAAAAAAAAAAGAGTCAATGGGGGATATGTATTAACTGCTAAGGGCGAATGTGGAAACCAACCAAGGGTACGAAGATTTTCATGTTTTCACTCTTCGCTCAGGCTACGACATCATTGTGTGATGAACCCAACTTGGTGCATAATACCTTCTGTATGGATCTCGATGGCATAATGCATTGCGGAAGTAAGCTTCGATTAGTCCCTGCTCCGGTACGCTGCGCTGAACGAGTGCCATTGGCAAAATGTGATTTCATCCAGGGATAGTGTGCAGAGAAAGTCGCAAAACTCACAGTTTCCACAATTCTGAAGAGGCTGAAGAACAGCTACCAGGTGCACCAAAGCTCTCGCATTAGAGCCAGCCTTTTGCTACTGATAGCTCCTTTCTGGGAAGAGACACTGGCTCTTTGATTGTCTGGATGAATTGGCCTGCTGACTCGTAGTCGTCCGGTGTCTTTGCCTAACATCATCAAGGTCAATGGCAGAGACCAATAACCAGGCCGAGAAGCAGGGGAAGTAGGGAAGAAGGAGAGTTGGGCGAAAGGCAATTGCAGATGTCGATATATAACTCCAATGGTTGCAGTCATGTAAAGCTGGAAACGTGGTATGTAGAATATGAGATGCACCGTCTCCTACAACATCTCAACTGGTGTATCTACTTGCGCGTATCGCTTTGGTTGGTGCTGTTCGACCCACTGAGATATCAAATCAGTCACTTAACGCCTTCATAACACGCAGTTGTCGTAGTGCTGTGAGTGTTATAAGTTCAATCCAATCCAATGCACGCCTTCTTCTAGGCACTCGTACGCACACCAACAGTGGAAGCGTCGTCGGGGGTGGCCCGCACGTACAGCTGGGGATGCAGCACTCAGGAGTGTGGGGTGGGTGTTTAGAGCCAATGAGACTGCTGTGTGCATCCCGTCTTCAATGCTAAGGTTAACACCTACTTCCCTAAAGGGCTCGATGCCACAGCTCTGTAACCAATCAAATGACACGGATCATCATCTCAACATACCCTTGTTGCTGTTCCAGCGCTCCGGCGCGTAGATCCATGCCTCAATCGCAGTTGTCCCTTCTCAGCATCGACATGCACCTAAGTTTCTCCTTGAACCAACCTAGCTTTCGCTATTAAAACCTCCCGCTGGATCTGTCAATTTCGCGCACCTGTCACATTGACCTCAGTTTTGCCAAGACTGATACGACGACGTGTAGTAAGAGTTTGGAAACTGCCTTGGCCTTTTGTCTCGTCACTACCCACAGTTGGCGTCATATCTCCGACCGCATGGCAACGTTGTCCAAAAGGAAGAATAGTAGTCCTCCAAGCGTATCGTCGTCACAAACGCCTCTTCCGTAGTTGCTATTGAATCACTGCACCTTTTGACTGCCTCGTTTCAACTGCCTCATTTTAGTCGTGAGGTGTTTCTCGCATCTTAAACAGTGGAAGCCTCCAGAAAAGGACGACGGGGACGATGCTGACTGGCTTCCAGTCCCACTTGGCAGGAATACAATTCGACTCCAACCCCCTTTATCTCCCTTGCCTCACGATAACATACCGGGCTAGCAACACTCTGACTTCAGTGTCGATCGCTGGTTTAGCCACCCAGCTTGCATGCATACCAGAGCTGTTTGATACTGCATCACAATCGGATATTCTGTTAAATCGCAGTTACCAGCGATACGGTTCTCCATGAACGGGTCAACTTATATGTTTTGAATGACTGAATCCAAGGCCTCAGCGAGTCAAAGTTTACATATGCGCACAACGTGGATAAAGCTATTTCTCGCCCTTCCCTGGTAATCGTCGAGTTAGAAAGTGTAGGCAAACTCTGAAACGTGGTTTCGGAGAAAATGTTCCCTCTCAGTATATACTTATATAATCTGATCCGTCTTCAAAGACAATGCAATTTGTGATGAAATAGAATCCTGCAACGAAACCACGTAGCTCATCTCGTTGCACTCAAACTCATAGCACTCATTCAGGCCCAAAATGCATCTCTTGAGGCACCTCTTGTCTCTTGCCGCCATTGGGGGGGCTGCGTCCTTTTGGAAAGTTCCACACGACTACATAGCTCCTCCTTCAACTACCCAAGGACGTCTCCATGCCCGAGACTCTGTTTCCACTACAATTACAGCCGAACCCGTGGATCCGAGCCCAGACCCTTCTCCCACCTCGGTCTCACAGCCTGCTTTCCATCACGCGCCGCTCACCCAAAGGGAAAACACTCGCGACTATCTCCTCAGCTCACTAGGCCAAGCGCGGACGAGGGGCAGAGCCGAGCTATGCCGTAACATCCAGCCGCAACTCTTCTTCAACAAAGCCAAGACGTTCCTCCGCCCCTGGAAGACCGACGACGACCTGCGCACGAAAGTGCCCGACGAGCGGATCCTGGCGCGCCTCGTGGCCTACCAGGTGGTGCAGGACACCGTGGAGACGGAGCGCGAGCAGCACCACAAGGCCTTCCCCGGCGACATGCTGGACTACGCGCGCAGCACCGGCGAGCTGATCCGGAAGGACGGCGTGCTGACGGGCGCCAACCCCGGCGTCCTGCGCGCGCTCGACACCATCTTCGACGACATCTGCGGCGGCACCGGCAAGGTCCAGATCCCCGCGGGCGTGCGGGAGACTGTCGACGGGGTCCTCCGGGGCCTCGCCGTCGACCCCCAGCCCGCGCCGCCCCCGGGTACAGCAACTGCGGGCTTCTGATGCGGTACGATTGGAACAAGGACGCGACGGTGTGGAAATACCGCTGCATAAGAACAATGACAATCGTGTCGAGTGTGATGCCTCGCTCCGGGTATTAGGCAAAATGCTACAGCTTTGCAGTGGGCTCTGCTGCTTCTGACACAGGGGCTAATCCGCTGGGCACCCTGAACAGGATGGTCACGGGCGCCCGCCGCCACTGTACCAGCCTTTCGTCTAAGTAGAGACGAGGGGGTGGACGAAGTTAATGTAGCTACAATCAAGTCAACAATTGAGCAATTAATTTCATATTTGAACTGAGTCCTGAGGTATTAATTTACCTAATGACCGGGACCGGGATGGTTTCGATCATTGTCTTTGCATCGTAGATAGCTAAGGCGCAGACAGATTGGAGAGGACGAGGATACGAGAGCGGGAAAGAAAGAGAAACGATCCTCCAAGGGGTTGGGAATGGCTTTGATACCGTATATACTGTCAGAATCCGTCTGCCATGGCGAGAGATGGAGGCGTGATCATTTACCCAGCTGGAATGCTCTTATTGTTATTGATGTTGCTTTCTGGTTCTGATGATGATGGTGTGGTGGACGAAGGCAGTCAGGACTCATTCATCCACCCTCAAGCATCGCAAGAGGATCCCGACAACTCACAGTTCGCAGAAACAGAATCGTAAATAAGTACCATCGATCAGTTCTAATAGAAGATCAATTAGTACGTGAACTCGCAGCTGTGGCGACAGGAATATTCGGCGGCTACCCCGCTGTACTCGAGGGGAGCATCGTGCAGGAGGGATGTCCAAGTCTAATCCAACGAGGTCCGAGGGCTGCCTGTCAACGAAAGTCAAAAAGTTCGATGTTATACGAAGATTAGAAAGAGGAGGTGTGCTTGCCAGAGTCTTGGGGCTGTCGAGTGTCGCTGACCTTCCACGTAATGAAGGTATGAAGATTGTTGGTGTGGAGGAGTTCCCTGGTTACAGTCTGGACTGAAGGATGTAGAAACCTTATGTTCCTAGGTAGCATGAATTATGTAGGTAGGTACGTGAGGCTGCACACAGGTTCACATGTAAGATTTAGAGGAAGTTGCAGCTTGGAATCTTGAAGGGAAGAGGCGTGTACCTACATGTAGTGACTCACCAACTCATTACATAAAGGTAGGCACTGGTCAGGTAGTGTGATAACGTACCTACATGCTCAGGTACAGGGCACCTACACCTTTGAGGGGACGACGGGAAACATAAAAGTTAATTTGGTAATGCACATCTGGTTGATTAGAAATGGACCTCCTTGTGTGAAAACGCCCCGACAACAACTTTAGATCAGAAGTTTCAGGAGATTATCACTATCGATGCTGCTGGGGTGTAGCTACATGAACATACAGGGGGTGCGTCTTCTCTCTACCTAGAGCCACCATCTACTTACTTAGTTCCCAATATTCCCTTCCAATTGCTCAGTACAATCCCACAATCTTATGTACGTCCTGGTGGACTCGAGGTGTCGGGTACACACGGTTGGAGCTCTGAAGAGATCCCGCGCAGTACTAAGTTCACCGTATCCTTGACCGTCCCTGGTATCTGACCCGTCTTCCCAGTATCGGCACACACGTTATCAAAGATGACATCGAGTGCGTCGAGAATACGAACATTGCCGCCGTTCAGGATGCCGCCGTGGTCGAGTATGGTATTCATCTTGTGGATCTCCTCCACGATGTTAGCTGGCAGCTTCGCGGACGGGGCGTTGTCCTCGCCTCCTTTCGGCCCTTCCGAGGTCATTGTCCGGTAGACATCCTGATACTGCACCAGACGCTCGAGCATCTGCTGGGCCGTCTTCAAGTCGGGGTTCTCCTGCCACGGTACCACTCCGATGAGGAACGCCCGGTCGTCGGCTAAGGGGTCGGTGGGGAGGCTGGAGGGCAACGCCGTAGAGACCGAGGGAGCTGGGTTGGTCTTGTACGTGTGCGGGGGGGAGGGCCCAGGCCTCGCAGAAAACGTGACCGTGCTTGTGATCCGTACTTCCTTCTGGACAGTCCTGGCTCGGGGGGCCAAAGACAAGCCAGCGCCTGCTAGGCAGAGAACGAGAAATGGTAGGGCGAGCATTGTGTGTAGCTGAAGACGCTGCGTCGAGCACGGGTTCCGACTGGTAAACTTAAGAATATATCCAGAGGAGAAATCTTTGGGTTTGTATGTGTAAAGGTGCGGTGATGCAGTGAGTGGTCCCGACAAAGCTTTTCTATCTACTCGCAGGAGCCTACCAAGCTCCACTGACAAATGAAGCAAGAAGCTTTGCTCCCTTTGCCTTTGGCTATCATAACGGGCTCTCAAGAAAACCTTTGCCAACTGATGTCCTAACTGATTGGGTCTGGGGCAAGACTTTGTAGTATGGGAAACAGGCGCAAACTATCTCACTTTCGATCGTGGGCATCACCAATGTATGATGTGGCCGCTTTGGGATTGCGATTAGAGTCTCATACAGCCCACCGAAAGAGTTGTCTCTAGCAGGAAAATGAATCCAGTCTGGTTTGACGAATGTATATAGCATTTGCGCCTGTGGACGAATACTGCCATTGAGAGAACCGACGTGCACGCCGCCCAACTGCCTTCTTTATGGTGCAACAAGTGCCAAAAAAAGGAATAATGCCAGGCAAAAACATACAACACCGAGGATTCCCAGGTCGTCACCGACCCTAGTATTAATTCGGCTCTCTAAGCTCTTGTCTAGGGGGAGACCGGATGCCGACCTTATGTAACAAAGTATTCTAGAAAGGCAAGACGCCGCATTACCGTACGGGCTATATTAAAAAGCTTAAATTAAAGTAAAACGGACTAAAACGGTGCTTAGTGCCGTATATTATTATTATTATTATTAATAGTACGCCGTAGGCCGAAGGCCTTCGGTATATCTATTTAGTTCCTTATGTAATAAACCGTGTCGAAGCTAGATTAAAAATATACGCTACTATATCGTAAAATTTACCTCACGTGCTCGATATTATTATACTAGTTTTCACTTATTAGTCTAATAACCTTTATTTTAAGGCTTAAAGAGATTATTTAAGTTCGGGTAATCCTTTAATCTTTATTACTAATTTATATAGTAGTAATCGACCGGTTTATAAAAGCTACTCTATAATAACTTTCGCCGTATCTTTTTTTATAATAAGCGCCGCTAGATCGTAACGAGTTCGTAACGGATTAAGTATTAGTTATTTTATTAATTACTTTTATTTTCTTTTAAAATCTTTATAATATAAGATTAAGTGTTTAGTTATTTCCCGCCTTTTATTATAATTATATAGTAGCGTCTGGACGTTTAAAATTTAATAAGTAAATAAGAACGATTTAAGCCTTATTTTTTTAATACGTATTTATATTAAAACCGACGCTTTATATTTAAATATATTATTATAATAACGGCACGTTTTTTAATTTAGTGGAGACTTTATAATTAATTCGCGGCGGCCTTACGTAAAAATAACGGTATAAAATTATCTTTATTTTTATTTCTTTTTAAACGTTTATTTAACCGTTTAACCGCTTAATTATTATTTAATTAACGCTAATTAAGCGTCGCTTAGCTATAAAATTATAAAGACTTTATTAATAGCTTTTTAAAGTCTTTTTTATTTCCTCCTTTTTACGCTTCGTTCGTTATTAATAATTTCTACCGCTTTTTTATAAGCGCTACGTAAGAACTGCAGCTTCCCGGTAGTTTCTGTATATATTTCGAAGCTAGCCGCCCTCGTATTTAAATAAAGGTTAAAAAAAAGAACTACCGCTTTAATTTCTAAGTAGTATTAAGGGGTTACTTTATATACCCTTGTTACGGTCTAGAAATAGGAGTTCTAGACTATTATAAAGCTAAGGGCTGGCTTTTTTTCGGTGTTGGCCACTTTATACTAAACCGACGCTCCGTATATTAATACGTTACGTATTATTTTTATATAGAGCTCTTTCGCTTTTTATATTAAATATTTTTACGTTAATACTACGAGCTTAATAAGAGCTAATATTTAAATTATTATTTTCGTTTTAATTTTTAAAATATAATTCTTTTATTATAGTTTTTAATAGAGTTATACGCCGAGGATTCTCGCCGAGATTATTAGCGATATAGCGGCGTTCCCGAGGTGTACTTATAGTGTACAGGCTTTTTACGCTTTAATAAAATGGATAAGCTCGCTTTTTTTAAGTTCGAACTCTATCCTTTTCGTATATACTTAACGGTTATAAGTTTTTTACGCTTTTTTTAGATTACGGTAATTTATAGCGTGGTCCGGTTTTATAGTAATAAGATTTATATTATTTACGAACTTAATAATAATAAGCTGTTCGTAAGCTTTTAAATTTTTATATAGAGTAGCGATATAAAGAATAAAGAGGATTAGTAATAGCGAAGAGCTTTACGGAATATTAACGCGGAGTTAGATCTTTTTTAACGATTTACTGTCGAAATAAAGGTAGACTTATTTATTTATAATAAAGCTTTTAATTTATCGGTAGATTTAATCCGATAATCCTTTTTTATAAAATATAGCGATTAATTTTTTATAATTAATTATATTAAAAGCACCTTTAATATTAAACTAGAAAAGAGAAGCGACGCCCTTTTATTACCACGTTATACGGATAACGTTAATAACTAGTCGAATAGCTAGCTCGGTAGATCGCTATGTCCGGTTCCTTATCTAGCTTTTCGATAAAAGCGAGCACTTTTCGGTTATTCTAATAATTCGCCGGTTCATAGCCGTTTCTATTACTTTCCCGACGGTGCTAAATAATAAAATAGGTCTCTATTTATTAGGTATCTGCTTTTTAGTTATTGTTTTATTTAACTTTAAAATTATAATAACTTTTGCCGTACGAAAACGTTTAGGGAAGTAGGTAAGCCGGAAGCTCGCGGTCGCTAAGCCGGCTAACGTTTAAAAAAGGGTTCCTCATACGTTTTAAAGAAATTAATAAGTAGAAGGTCTTCCCTTAAAGCTTTTTAAGGTTTTATTTACTTAATAATATCTTTTATTTCTTTAACCGTTACTTTTATTTTAATAAAAGTAAGCCTAGGGGCGTAGTTTATTACGTTATTTAAATTTATAAGGTCGGTTTTTAAATTAAAGAAGAACCTCTTCGAAAAGAGTATAACTTTCTCGTTATAACTTCGTGCCTTAATAGCAGCTCTTTCGTTACGTCTTAATTCTAAAATACTCGCTATTTATAATAACGTCTAATTCCGTAGCCGGGCCTATTATTCGAGCGATTAAAATGTTTTAAAGTCGTGGGAGGTAGCGGCGACTACGTAACGTTAGCTCTTTATTTTTACCTTTTAAACAATTCTTTTTAGGTCCGTTTTTAATTCGGTTTATTAATTCTAAATATATTACGAAGGTATCGCGAAATAAGCTCGATATTATTATTTCGTTATAATTTATACTTTTTAAACTTTTAATAATTATTAAGGCGTATCTTTACTAATATAGGGGTCTTTTTTAATACTATTATATCGGTAATCTTTCATAAGATACTTATAAGGTTATTAATAGCTCGATCTAGCTCTTCTAGGCTTATTAGCTCGATAATATCGGTTAAGCGTGCTCCGGCTTCCGCTTATACTAGCTCTTTATTTAATATTATTTAATTCTATCCCTCTACTTTCGCTTTATTACCTCGTAGCGAATTAGTTTCTAATTTAACGCGGATAACCTACGCCTTATAATTAAAACTTTTTAAACTAGAGTCTTTTTTATATAAGATTATTATTCTTCGTATTATTTAAACTAGATCTAGCGTAGATTCTCTTTATTCGTAGCGTTATTTTATAATTTTTCCGTATGGCGTAGCTAGCTCTAGGTTTTATCGATCTATAAAAATAAAAAGGTTATTTACTTTATATAATTTCTTACCGTGTACGTTCTAAAGCGGATAGTATGTGTTAAAGTTTCCGACGAGTAAGTATCGCCCGGGTTACGCGGTCGTATCGAGGTCGTTTAAAAGGCCCCGTTATCGGGAAGTTTTTTAAATCGGCGAGTATATAGATTATATAATAAAACGGCTACTTCTTCTTATCGGTATTATAATGGCAGCTTAATCGAGGCCTGCTTTAGTTTTTAATTTATCGATATTAAATCGTTTATATATATAAATAGTTATTTAACTTTCGCCGTAAATTACTCAATATTTAGTTATTTTTAAATAATATATAGCTTATATATAAAAGTTCGTTTATACTTCTTATAATATTAATATATTATATTTTTTTTAATTAATTAAAATAAGTACCGTTATTACTTTTAATATTATAACGTTTTAATATATTATTTATAAGTTTATAATTATAAAACTATAATAATATCTTACGTTAATAAAAAAGCGGCGGTGCCGCGCCGGCTTTACGAGCGTATTTTTTTACTTTAGCTACTTATTATCGAATTAAACCGTAGGCGGCCTCTTTTTTAAGAAATTATTATATACCCCTTTTTATCGTTAATAAGAAGCGTTACCGGTAGCGATAGCCGTGCTGTTCTTACCGAGCTATCGCCGGTACTACGGACTTCGAACTGGCGAGGCCGGTAGGTATAAGTTTCTTTTACGCGTTCTCTTTATTAGATCGCTACGGGGCAGCCGCGATCTTACGCCGTGTGTTCTTTATTATAATTAATATAACGTTTCTTACTTCGTAATCCTCTTTAAGGGCACTTTTAATCTCTTTTAAAATATACTATTATAAAGTAATAGCTGTATCGCTACTACTTTTAATAATATTTAATTATATAACGTATCCTACAAGCGAATATCTTATATAAGCGAATGTCTTATTTTTTTACACCTTTTTTAATAAAATATAAGTTAATTTTACCATAACGTATTTAAAATATTAAAATTAATCGGAATCCTCATCTCTAAATACTTCTATATTATTTTAATAAGTACGCGTATTATACCCGGGCTTTCCGTAGATTCTATAGCGTTATAAATATATTTTAAACGTTTTTATATAATTACTTTTTCAACGCGATTCGTTTTATAACTATTTATTAATATCCCTTTAAAACTGCAGGTTTTCTCTAGCTTATATATAAAGTAATCCTCTATTTTATAGCCGTTTTTTTTTCGTACGGCGGCGCCGGCTAAATATTTTATTTATTTTTTAAAATATCGCGTTCTTACTTTTTAAAAGAGTAACTCGGTATATAATATACGTTATAGCTTTTACGATTTAATTAAAATTAGTTAAAATAAATATTAAAAAGTTATTTTAATACCGTATAATACGGTTTCGAACGTATTCGGTTTGGGATTAAGCCTTAATCAAGTTGTTTAAAGTTTTTAATTTTTAAAGAAAAAGTAGGCCGGAAAACGTCCCCGGAGGTATTAAAGTACGTAATTTTATATCTAATTATGAAATAATATATTCCAGATTATACGGGACGAGTCCTATTTTTTAAAAGCCTCCTCGTATATTCGAAACGGTAAAAATTGCTTAGAACGCTTTTAAAAACGCTAGTAAGAAGTTTTTCTTTGAAATATAAATAATATACGCCCGTATAAAATATTTAATTTCTTTCCCGTACACCTTTTTTAATATATAAAAATAGCCGATATTAAAAGGTTAGAGCTTATATAACGAATAAAAAGGTATATAAAGTATAATAATCGAATTCTTTTTATAATAAAGCTCGAAAATTATTAAGTGGTAATTTTCGTAATTATCTAGGATTAAGAGGCGATAATAACCTTTTATACGAAACCTAATATATTAATTAAAATATCGAATCTAATCCTCGCCTTTTTTATTCATAATTTAATTATTTTTAATAATTACGATCACTTAATCCTTTAATAATAAGCTATTTTTATATTAAGAAGGGAGGTACGTTTTCCCGGTAAAAATAATATACGGAAAGATAACGTAATTATATAATCCGACGCCCTAAATAATTATAACTTATTCCCGGTTCTTTTACTATATTACCCTAAGCTTTCCGTATTGATCGGAGGTGGTTACGATTATTTCGGACGAGATTTAATTTATAAAAAAGCCGGTTTCGTCGAAGTTATAAATATCCTCTTTTTAGATCTTATATTTATAAATTATATTCCGTACGAGGGTAAACTATACGCGATACGCGTCGAAATCTTTATAAAAAACTTTTTAATAATCGATTTTTCGGTTAAAACGCGTCCGGAGGTCTAATTATCGTCGTACGAAATTAGAGGCCTAATTAACGCCGACGCGTCCCGCGTCGCGTAAACTAAATAATTAATTCGCTATATCTTTTATACTATTTAATCGGGAAAGAAAACGATCGCGTATTTAAATTAATAATATATCAAATAATCGCATTTTTTTTAAAATTTAAAAGCTTTTAAAAATTCGTAAATATTTCGCATCGTATAAGTTAATTATTTCGTTTACGCTATAAAGTTTTTAATAAAACGTAATAAATTAATATAGCTTTTTATACGCTTAAAGTTAAGTCTTTTTAAAGCGCTTAAAGCGTTAGAATTATATTACTCTTTTTTTAAAGTTATAGTATTTTCGGACGTAAAAAAATATAAAAAAAGGTTGAAGCTATAAAGAAATTTATAAAAATGAGACATTCGCTTATATAAAACATTCGCTTATGAGATACGTTAATTATAATTATAATAGCGGTAATATTATTAAATACGGAGGCTAGCGTTATACGGTTTATAATTAAAAATCTCGGAGTCTTATATTAAGCCGTTATTATATAAATCCTTCGTAGTTTAGACGGAGCTTATATATAAGATAAAGGATACGTAATACGCCTCGGGATTCTTTAATAAGCTACGCTTATATTTCGAAATCTCTCTTAAATTATATTTATTTACGAGTAAGCTATATAATAACGTAGCTTTATCGTAGGTAAGCCAGCTAACGGTACTACGGTTACCTCATGCAACGGCGACCTTAAAAACTAATAATAATACTATATAATAATAATATGAATAATTTAATTAAAAATTAATATAAAATCCTAAAAATACCGTTTTAGTTCCGAAATGCTTTTATAACACTTTTAATCTTAAATTTAAAGTTAGATTTAATTACAACGGCTTCCGGCGCCGACGATAAAAGAGTAACAGCTTAGGGTTCCGGTGTAACGCTATTTATCTCCCTCTTAATTACTATAATATCTTATATATATATAAACTTCTAATTAAGGTTAAGTATTACTCTTTTCCTCTTTTTACCTCTTTTTTTTAAAATTACTTTTTAAAACTAACTTCTCGTGTTCTAATTAACCGATCTAGCCGTTTAAAATATTTAAACTCTTTTAAAACTTCCGGAATAAAACCTAGCGCGTCGCGCTATTAAAAATAGCATTATTATTACTAAACGTATCCGCTAACTCTTTAATTTAGCGGCTAGTCGTAAATATTAATAACGCTATAAAGGAGAATTATTTATTAAAAACGTTAAGGGGAGGCTTAAATAATCTTATCTTTACTTAGTCTTTTATCCTTTAATTCCGGCTATTAAAAGGCTTATTAATATCGCGAAGGAATATACTAATTACGGCCTAGCCGCTATTTATTATATACGGCTAAAAAGTAAACTTTTTAATTAATTCGTAATATTAAAAAAATCCCTCTTATTTATATTTATATTATTAAGCCCTATATAGTATAAGGTTATTTTTTAATAGTAAATATTTTTAATATATTAAAAAGATTAAGATCTAGGGATTATAATAAGTGTAACGAATGTGCCGGAAAGAAAAAAAGCTATATTTTATACTTTAAACACGTTATAATAAAGTCCTCGCTTACGTAGCTAACGTGATTATCCAGAATAATAAGCCGTTATTAATCCTCGTTTTTAAGCTTTATATAAGGGATAAAGACCTCATTTAGCTACACTAGGGCCAGCTCCTTATTAGTCCAGCCTTTAGGGGATGCCGTAAAGACCCAATCCTCTATGGCATCCGTTAACGAGTCCTCCTCCTCCGAAAACTATTACTACTAGACCTATTAACCTTTAAATATAATAAGAGGAGGCAAAGCTCGGCCTAAAGCGTTATTATATTCGACCGCAGAAGCCTATTCTTAGTTAAAAGAGTTTATAACTAGTATTCTCTTTATTTTAATAAGTTTAATAATTATTATATTTATTCTATAGCCGAGCTAGTTACCGATCTCGTCGACGTTAAACCGAAACTCCGGAGGGATCGATTTTAAAATAAGATTATTAAGCCGCTCGAAAAACTCGATAATTTTCTTTACGGAAGTTACGTTAAGCTTTAAAAAATCTATCCTTTTAAAAAGAGTAGTATTAATAAATAAATAGCGAGTAATAAATCTTTTAACTTAGTACTTACCGAGTATTATATTAATTTCGTTAATTTAAAAAATTCGTTAAGCGAATATCCGGAAAATAACGTACGCCGGTAAGCAGCTTAAATTATATTATATAAGGTACTAAGTTACGATTTAAGACTCTTCCGTTATTATTAAGGCTTAGAAAAACTTATTCCGTTATTTTATAGTCTTGCGGCCGTGAATCCGAGCCCTTAGAATTGTTTTAAGGATATTATGCTTCTCGGCGGTTTATTTTATTAACGAGCTATTTATAATATTTTAAATCGCGCGTTATAGTATTAACTCGTTAAGTTTACGGCCTATTAAAAAGAGGAAAAAAAAAGAAGATAATAGTATTATTTAATTAATTATAAATTAAAAGCTAACTAGTTTATATATTAATTTATATGTGGTGCTATTAGGGGCTATTTAAATTTAGGGGTCGCCGTTGCATGAGGTGACCGTAGCACCGTTAGCTGGCTTATCCCGTAGTTTTTTCGCTAGGATCCCTTTTATAATAACTATTAATTCTTTACGAGCAAGCTACGTATTATTTTTAAAAGCGTTTAGAACCTATTTATTATTTTTTATATAATTTTTCGCCTCGTTTTTAAAAATAAAGATAATATCGCCGCTAAGTAGCTTTTTTATTACGATAGCCTCGTTATACCCGATTATTATATTTATATTTTATATAATATTTATTAGTATCTTTTTTTATACGTCGCTCGATTAATTTACGCTTTTAATTATTACTTCGCGAGTTCGACGGGCTAGGACGATAACTTTCGGCTACTAGGTAACGAGGTCGCTATTACGTAGTAGCGCGGTTATAACTTAAGCTTAGGACTTGGTTTATATAGCTTTAAGATCTTGCGTAGCTTAGGCGATAGCTTTTCCGATTATCTTTTACAGTTCTCCGCGGGTTACCGGCGCGTTATCGTCGTTATCGAGATGCGGTCGTGGCTCGGTCGTTTCGATACGAAGTTCTTTAATTATTTAAAAAATCTCTTTATAAATCCTTTCGGAAGCTACTAAATTAGTAATTAATATCTTTAAATATTCGATCGCTTTTTCGATACCTTTTTTTAATTTATTACTATTATTAAGACGCGTTTAAAACGTTTAAGGTCCTTAGTTATACGCCGCGACGTTATTACGCGGGTAGTATTAACTCTACGTAAGTCTAGCGCGACCGGCGTTAATAACTATCGGATTATTTATACCGTAGCGCCTTAGCTGCGTCCCCTCAATAAAAGTTCGGCTAAATTAATTCGACCTCGTAAATTTAAATAATAAGGTTTATTTTCGATTATTTAATAGTTCGATCGAGTTATCGATAATTTCTCCTCTTAAATCCTTTAATGCCGTATATTATTTTTTAAGATTTATAAATTCTCTTATTATTAAATGAGCTCTCGTACGTACGGTGGTTCCGGTTTTAATCGGGGTTCAATCGTTCTTATTCTATTGTTCATATCTATCTTTAGTACTAGCTACGAGGGGCATCGTATGCCCCTCTTTATAAAACAGAAAAGGGGTTCGTGCGCGCAGGTACGTGGCACCTCTTTTAGAGTAATATGGACAGCTTTAGTTCCAGCTGTTCTAACACTTATCGTTTTTTTTATACCTTTACTTTATAAGTGTTATTATTTTAAATAATTTAATTACGCTTAATTTTAAATTAAACGCTTTAATAAATATATATTTAACTTTTTAATAACTCGTCTTTATAAATTAATTCTCGATTTATTAAAGCTAGCCTCTTTTACTTTATCTTATATTTTTTTATTTCGCTCTTAACTAATACTTTATTTTATATTATAATTAATATATAAGATTTAATATATAATATATAACTATAACGCTTTTACTCGTTCGTATTAAATAAATAATAGTCGGCTACTAGCTATTAAAGCATGACTGCTTATTTAGTTAAAATCTATATATTACTATCGAGGCGACCGTTTTTAATTACCCTAAGCCGCCTCACCCGCCTTACCTATCCTACTAATTAAGACCCGGTCGCAAAGACCGATATTATCCCTTAACTTAAAATTATAAGTACCGCCTAGCGTAACTTAATATCGATAGTTCGTAATAAATTCTTTATATTATTTTATTATATTCGCTTATAATAATATTCTTAACTTTGTTTTATTTTCTTTTTTATACTTTATTTCATAATAAACATATTATAAATTTAATAACTTACGCGGCTATATTTTTTTTTTAAAGTAAATGATTTAAATAATTCATATTACCCTTATTAAGATTTATTTACCCTGTTGTTTTTTCTACCGGTTTTAACGCTTTAATTACTACCCCTCTCATTAAAGAAATAAGTAACTTATTCGTAAATAATATAAACTAAGAGATTAATATTATTTACTATTTATAATAACCTCGTTACTATTACTTTAAGTTTTAATCGATAACTTCGTGTTTTCTAACCTTAACGCTATAACTTTTACTCTCGATAATTAAGCTATTAAAAAAAAGTTTAATTATAAATTCGACCGCCGAAACGAGACCTACGTAGTATAAGCTTATCTCTTCGCTATAAAGGGTTGTTTATAGCGCTATAAAACGTTTTACGACGTCGAGAAAGACTTTTAAAACTTATATATTTATAAAGCTAATTATAACTATTTTTATAGCTTTTAATAAAAATACTCGGCAACTTGTTATAAAAAGTGACGTAATTAAACCGTACCTGCTTATTTTACCGTTATTTAATAAACTATAATATAATAGATCCTCGAATTTTTCCGTATTTAGTTCGTTAAAACAATCGATTATAAAAGGATATAAAAATATCGTTTTCGTTTTTTTAATAAAAATATTAATAAGTATCGCTTTAATTTTTAATTATTTTTAATTTATAAAAGGATTTTTAAAGCTATCGTATTAATTATATACATAAAGTTACTATAAGACCGTTATTAACGTTTCGAACGAATCTTTATTTACTCTTTTTAAAATAAAGCGAGCTTCCGTTATTATAAAAGGCTTATAATCGTAAACGAAACCTTTTTTTAAAAAAAAACGCTTTATATTAATACTCCTCTTTATTATAATAATTAATAATAATAAAAAGGGTTTAGTTTTTATATAAGTAATAATTAAAGTTATTATTAAATAAGCTTTCGTATATACGTATAAATAAGGGTTTAAGTAATACTATATTATTATATTCTATTATTTATGTCTATTTCTAGTGCTAGCTGCGAGGGGTATCGTATACCCCTTTAATAAAACAGAAAAGGGGTTCGTACGCGCAGGTACGTAGCACCCCTTTTAGATCAATATAAACAGCTTTAGTTTTAGCTGTTCTAATATTAGCAGTTTTTTATTTTTAGCGATAAAATTAGCCTGTTCCCTCTTTTAAATATAAGCCTTCCCTTCTCGAGGGTCTCGTATAAATAAGTTACGCTAATCCGGTATTCGGTGCCTATTTAAGCCGTATAAGTAATATTATACCTTTTTAATATTAATTTTATTACGTAATAAATCCTTTTAATTAAGTATTTTAATTATTTAAAAATAATAAAGATAATAGAAGAAGTTATTATATATTAACGTATATTATTTCTCGTTATAAATTAAAAAAAACGGTTTTAAAATAATAATAATAATAAAAGTGCCGTTATATATCGCGATACGTTATACCTTATCGGGGATATACGAGTCCAGCTTTTCGATATACGCTTTTATACGTATAATAAGGCTATTTATTAAGACTATTTACTCGAGGGCCTTATTTAAGGATATTTTAGTGAGGGCGTCTGCCGGGTTGTCTTTACTGTCGATATAATAGATTTATAAGATCTCTTTTCCCTCGTATAATTCTTAGAGGGCTATAATATTAATTATAAGCCTTTTTTTATTTATTATACCTAGCTTAATTAAGTACTTATAAAGAGACCTTAAATTTATATAAAAAGTTATTAATATATGTTAAAATCTTAAAGTTTATATAATTCTTTTAAACGTAATATTTAATGCGATACCGTAATTTATATTAGAAATCGTGCCGTATAGTTCGTTAATTAATACGCTCCGTATAACTTTTTTATATTTTATTAAGCTTTAATAAATAATGTTACTTTAGATTTCGAACTAGTCTTTCGTACGATTTATTTCTTAATTTAGACATCCGCCAAGCCGCCCATCTCTTTAGTTGATTAATTAATGCAGTGAAACTGCAACCAACCAACCAAACAGTTATACACCACACGTCCAAAAATACAATGCAGCTGGCAGCCTGCATTTGCGCGCGTAGGGCTTAATGCAGAGGAGCAATCAGTACTCTCTCGGGAAACAACACCCCCAACCAACACCAACACCAACACCAAGAACCAGTCACAATGATGTGTAACCCCCAACCCCCCATTTTCGGCTTCGGGTCTTTTTCATGTTGATTGGTATAATTTTCTCCCTTTCCCCCCTCGTGTCATATGCCCGTTCACAAAGGGGCCGAATATATCCGTGTTCTTGACGTTACGTTGGCACGGTGAAGATGGGTTCTACCAGTACCCAATACGAAGCTTTAGCAGAGCAGATTGAATCTATTCTTCAGGACCCCAGTGCACAGGTCCAAGATGAACGAACCTGCCGTCGTTTAGCCGCAGCCGCACGCAAGCTCGGTGTGGCGTTGGAGTTTCCGATGGAGACACTGCGCCGGTTTGGCTACGCGGTATGTAGAACCTCCTCGTCCGTCCTTATGACCAGCATTGACCTTAATCACCCCAATTAGCACCTCCAGCTTCCCATGGCCCTTATTGGCGTCGAAACCGGCTTGTTTGCTGCCCTGGCCGCCGAGCCTCGGCCCTTCACCAGCGCCGAGCTCGCCGACAAGACTGCCGTAAATTTACGGCATCCCTTAAAGGCTAGACTAATAAGGAGCTAGCCTTGGTATAGTTAAATAAGGTCTTCATCCCTTATATAAAGCCTTAAAACGAGGACTAATAGCGGCTTATTATTCTAAATAGCTACGCCAGCTACGTAAGCGAGGACTTTATTATAACGTGCTTAAAGTATAAGATATAGCTTCTCTTCCTTTCGGCACACTCGTCGCACCTATTATAACCCTTAGATCTTAATCTTTTTAACATATTAAAAAATATTTACTACTAAAAAATAACCCTAGACTATATAGGGCTTAATAATATAAATATAAATAAGAGAGACTTCCTCCGGTATTAAAAGCTAGCTAAAAGGTTTACTTTTCGGCCGTATATAATAGCTAGCGGCTAGGCCGTAACTAATATATTCCCTCGCGATATTAATAAGCCCCTTAATAACCGGAACCGGAGGATAGAAGACTAGGTAGAAGCAGGACTATTTAAGCCTCCCCCCTAACGTTTTCGATAAATAATTCTCCTTTATAGCGTTATTAATACTTATAACTAGCCGCTAAATTAAAGAGTTAACGGATACGCTTAGTAATAATATTATTATTTTTAATAGCGCGACGCGCCGGGTTTTATTTTAAAAGCTTTAAAAAAGTCTAAATATTTTAAATAGCTAGATCGGCTAATTAGAGCACGAGAAGTCACTTTTAAAAGGTAATTTAGAGAAAGAAAGAAATAAAAAGAAGAAAAAAGTAATACTTAACCCTAATTAAAAGTTTACGCGTATACGAGATACTATAATAATTAAAAAGGAAATAAATAGCGTTACACCGGAACCCCAGGCTGTTACTCCTCTATTATCGGCGCCGGAAGCCGTTATAATTAAATCTAACTCTAAATTTAAGATTAGGAGTATTATAAAAGCGTTTCGAGACTAAAACCGTGTTTTTAAGATTTTATATTAATTTTTAATTAAATTATTCGTATTATTATTATATAGTATTATTGTTAGTTTTTGGGGTCGCCGTTACATGGGGTGACCGTAGCACCGTTAGCTGGCTTAAGTTAAAAAAGACTTACAGTTTTAAAAAGACGTTGATAAATAGTTATAAAACGAATCGCGTCGGAAGAATAATCGTACAAAAACGTTTAAGACACGTTTATAACGCTATAAAATTTACGGAGAGCCCGGGTATAATACACGTACTTATTAGAATAATATAGAAGTATCTAGAAATAAGAATTCCGATTAATTTTAATATATTAAATACGTTATAGTAAAATTAATTTATATTTTATTAAAAAGGGTATAAAAGAATAGGATATTCGCTTATATAAGATATTCGCTTGTGGGATACGTTAAGTAAATTTTAATAGTTCGTTATTTATTAATTATTATGTTAAATTTAAAAGCTAACTTTTAAGCCCGGTATTATATTTTATAAGTATTTAATTAACGTGGTAAGTTTTAAAAAGCAAGTGTTTAAAGACTTAAGTTTCGTATTTATTTACCGGGTTTATTTTATATTAACGTATCCCACAAGTGAATATCCTATACAAGCGAATGTCCCACTTTTATAAATTTCTTTATAGCCTTAACTTTTTTTTATATTTTTTACGTTAGAAAATGCTATAACTTTAAAAAGAAAGTAATATAATTCTAGCGCTTTAAGCGTTTTAAAAAAACTTAACTTTAAACGTATAAAAAGCTGTATTAATTTATTACGTTTTATTAAAAACTTTATAATATAAACGAAATAATTAACTTATATAATACGAAATATTTATAAATTCTTAAAAGCTTTTAAATTTTAAAGAAAATATAATTATTTAATATATTATTAATTTAAATACGTGATCGTTTTTTCCCCGGCTAAGTAGTATAAAAGATATAGCGAATCGATTATTTAATTTATGTAACGCGAGACGCGTCGATATTAATTAAGCTTTTAAATTTATATAACGATAACCAGACCTCCGGACGCGTTTTAACCGAAGAATCGATTATTAAAAAGTTTTTTATAAAGATTACGATACGTATAGCGCGTAATTTATTTTTATATAAAATATAATTTATAAATACGGGATTTAAAAAGAGGATATTTATAATTTCGATAAGACCGGCTTTTTTATAAATTAAATTTCGTTCGAAATAATCGTAACTACCTCTGATTAATACGGAAAGCTTAAAATAATATAATAAAAGAACCGGGAATAGGTTATAATTATTTAAGGCGTCGGATTACACGGTTACGCTATCCCTCCGTATATTATTTTTATTAAGAAAACGTACCTCTCTTCCTAATATAAAAATAACTTATTACTAAAGGACTAGGTGATCATAATTATTAAAAATAATTAAACTATAAATAAAACAAGCGAAGATTAAATTTAATATTTTAATTAATATACCAAGTTTTATACGAAGGGTCGTTATCGCCTTTTAATCTTAAACGGTTATAAAAATTATTACTCGATAACTTTCGAGCTTTATTATAAAAAAAACTCGATTATTATATTTTATATACTTTTTTATTTATTATATAAATTCTAGCTTTTTAATATCGGCTATTTTTATATATTAAAAAGGGCGTATAGGAAAGAAATTAAATATTTTATCCGGGCGTATATTATTTATATTTTAAAAAAGGACTTCTTACTAACGTTTTTAAAAGCGTTCTAAGCGATTTTTACTATTTCGAATATATAAAAAAGTTTTTAAAAGATAGGGCTTATCCCGTATAATCTAGAATATATTATTTTATAATTAGATATAAAGTTATATATTTTAATATTTCTAGGAACGTTTTCCGGCTTATTTATTCCTTAAGAATTAAAAACTTTAAATAACTTAATTAAGGCTTAATTTTAAACCGAATACGTTCGAAACCGTATCATATAATATTAAAATAACTCTCCGATATTTATTTTAATTAGTTTTAATTAAATCGTAAAAGTTATAACGTATATTATATACCGAGTTACTCTTTTAAAAAGTAAGAACGTAATACTTCGAAAAATAAATAAAATACTTAGCCGCGCCGCTATACGAAAAAGAAACGGCTATATAATAAAGGATCACTTTATATATAAGCTAAAAAAGACTTATAATTTTAAAAAGACGTTAATAAATAGTTATAAAACGAATCGCGTCGGAGGAGTGATCGTATAAGGACGTTTGAGACACGCTTATAGCGCTATAGAATTTATAGAGAGCCCGGGTATAATACGCGCACTTATTAGAATAATATAGAAATATTTAGAAATAAAGATTCCGATTAATTTTAATATATTAAATACGTTATAGTGAAATTAATTTATATTTTATTAAAAAGGGTATAAAAAATAAAATATTCGCTTGTATAGGATATTCGCTTATAGGATACGTTATATATATAAATACTTAATATTTAATCGTATATTACTTTATTTCTTTTAAATATTCGCTTAGTATATAAAGTATATAAAGCTTTTTTAAACTTTACTATACTTTTATTTTATATTAAACTATATTATAACGTATTATTATATTAAATTAATTACTTATATATTTAAATTAATTACTTATATATTTAAATAAGATAAATTTTATTTAAATTAATTACTTATATATTTAAATAAAATAAATTTTATTTAAATTTATATTAAATATTCTCGCATTTTTTATTTTAATATTAAAAAAGAACTTAAGTTTAAAAATAATAATATATAACAAGCATATATTAATAAATATCATAACTTTATATATAATTATTATAATTATTAAATGAGCTTTCGTACGTACGTACAAGTGGGGGTTCAAGGGGTGCTGTATTACTATATTCTATTATTCATGTCTATCTTTAGTACTAGCTACGAGGGGCATCGCATGCCCCTCTTAATGAAACAGAACAGGGGTTCGTGCGCGTAGGTACGTGGCACCTCTTTTAGAGCAATATAAACGGCTTTAGTTCTAGCTGTTTTAATAGTTCTAATAATAATTATTATTATATGTTAACGTTTTTAAAAATAATTATAAAATATAATAGTATTATTTATATTTATAAACTTTATAATAATTATTTACTTATAATAAATAATATTTTCATTAAACATTTTAATTAATTTAATTTAATTAAATTAATTAATTATATAATTATTATTATTTAAACTTATAATATTATTAATTTTATTTATATTATAAATAAATTAAGCGAGAATATTTTTAATAAAAATTTACTTAAAAAAAAAGTTAAATATCACGGCGCTAAACCACCGAGATAAGTTAACGTCTTATACGTATTAAATAAAAGTACGTCTAATAGTGCGGACTAACCTAGCTCGTAGTATAGGCGCACGGGCCCTTAACTAGACCTACTTTTATCGCGTGCCTATTTAATCTTATAACGTAGCTCCTCGAGCTACGTCTTCATTAATTCTATTACTCGTACCTCGACTAGACCGTAGTAATAAAACCGTATCGCCGCACTTATCCTATTATATAACGATCGCCCGTAATATTAAATATTTTTTTAAATATATAATAAAGGAGTTAAAAATTTATTATCGTAGTTATGATAATTTTTAATTTAAAATAACGATTAATAAAAAAACTTTTAATAAATTTTAAAAAATAAAGCGCGTTAATTCGTTTTAAATAACTAAATAACGAATAATTAAAATACGTTATACTTAAAAATAAAGCTTAACTACGTTTATTAAATAACTTAAGTTTTAAAAATATTACTTTTAAGCGGAAAAAAACGTTTTAACCAACTTTTTAAACTCGGTCCGAGTCGGTCTACCCCTAATTCTATTTCGTAAAGTAGCTCGGGGTACCTTAAGTTTTTTAAAAGCTGTACGTTTCGACTCGCTAACTTATACGGTTAAGATAATAAGTTAAATAATAAATTCGAGGGTTAAAATAAATATAATAAAAACGTATTAAAAGTAACGATTTTAATAATATCCTTTAATAATTAATAAAGGGGTTAAATATTAATTTATATATAAAAAAAGGGTTAAGAGGCTTCGCTTATCGGTAGTTAATTTAGGTGACTACTTATGTGGTAGGACGGCTAAGTGGTTAAGGTGCTTAGATGCTAAAGGTCCCTGCGAGCCCTGCGATACCGATATAGAGTTCTGCTATTTCCATACCAGGGACTGGGATTGTACTTCGCGATGTGGTAGAGTGCAATCTATGAGCTTCTGACGCCGATGAAACCATCATTATACGAGAAAAGTAGGTCGGCACTCGGGCAATTAAATTATGAGCAGCTATAATAATATGGAATGAATGCCCTATACATCCTATAAGAGACGCACCGTCTGTGATCATTTCTGAGACAAGCCATATCCACTCCCATCACTGATTTCACCTATTCTCACGTTCCCTCGGCGCCTTCAGGGGGGAGCATCAGCATCGTCATGGACGGCCCGATCCTGCATCCCCGGCTCAACGTCGAGCTGCAGGCTCACACGGCCAGCGCCCACTAGGCGATATCCTTGGCATAGAAGGCCAGCGCACTTGTGGGGCACATCAAGGTTCTTAAGAAATCTCAACGGAACGTCTCATAATGATTGTGGTCTATACGGAGAACTTGAGTGTCATCTGGTCCGGCATGGCCATATTCGGTGGTATTGTGTCAGCGGCGAGCTTGATTGAAAGGTGAACGCCTGCAGGAGAAAAAACAAAGGGTTGCGAGGTGACACCGAAGGAGCATGTGCTTGAGGCTTTGTATGATGAGAGTCCTATACCGGAATGAAGGTTCCATGGCCACATAGATTTGAAAGTTTGGGGAAATTTAGTATTCGTCAACGGGGCGTTAAGTGGTGTTAAACCTCATAACATGCTGCCAAGTCAGAAAAGGGGGCTTGCAAGCGTTACCACACCTCGGAACCTTGGGCACAGCCTTCGTGTGGCAGTTCTAGCTGCCTAATCTTTGCGCTGAAGTTGCGGGCACCAAACACCCATGGTAACTATGTAGTAATAGCAAATGTTCAACACATCTTTTTCTCAATTCTATCAAGCCCCTTCGCTGGCTCGACTTGGTGCTGGAATCATCGATTTTAGTTCAAGGCAAGAGCGAAAGCAAATTCTTTACTGGAGGAAAGTTACCAATCTTTGGTCTATTATCAATCTATCCGTCATTGCAAGTATGGACCCTTTATCGGCCTTAGGGATGGAGGCCGGTGTCGTGCAGTTTGTCAATTTCGCCTTCGACTTAGTCTCCAGAATGAAAGAGATCTATGTGTCAGCATCGGGGCAAGCAAATGACACTGCCACGTTCGAGGGGGTTTATGCCACTCTCCAAGGCTTGAGCTTGCACCTCGAGAAATCAACAAAGGGGGTCCCGACGCACAAATCAGTTGCGGGGAAGAAGGACTACATGGAGCATGTCTTCGCCATCAACAGCTTATTGCGCACCTGCGCCAACGACTGCAAGAGGTTGCTTGACAACATATCGAGAGCCCTCAGTGAGCTGTGTGCACGGACTATCCCTCCTAAACCGAAGCCAACTTTTGATATAGACGATATCAGGTTCATCGAAGGCCAGATGACTAGTTTGACTCTCTCCAAGTCAGCAGTGGCTAAAGATAATACAGTCCTCAGAACCCTGAGCTTCGAGAGCCGGCCTGCCCGCCATAGTTCGATCCCCGAGGCCTTTGCAACTACATTCAAGTGGGCATTACATGAACGAAGCCATGGCATCAATACTTCATCTACGGGCTATCTGCTCAAGTGGCTCAGGGAAGGTAAAAACCTCTTTTGGGTCACAGGCAAGCCCGGTTCGGGAAAATCTACCTTCATGAAGTACGTTGTAGACAACACAGCAACGACGTATGCCCTATTTCGATGGGCGCATCTCGATCGACCAGTTGTGGCAAGCCATTGCTTCTGGAGCGCTGGTAATACGTTACAAAAGTCTCAAAAGGGTCTCTTGCAGACGCTTCTCTATGAAATATTCCGCCACATATCAAGTTATGCGTATCTAGCCGGCCTTGGAGCGTTTTCTAAACCGCTTTCGGCAGAGATAACACAGAGTGCTCGAAGATCTACATGCATGAACTTACGCACAGAGACATACAGACATACACCCAGCGGCGGCTCCAGGGTCACCCACGATGGACAGAGCTCGAGGAGGAAGATACCAATGCAGGAAGCATCATCGACGAGATCACCAACCGTGCTTCTGGCGTATTCTGTGGGTTTTACTCGTCACGAGAGACCTCCGTACTGGCCTCAATGAGTACGATGATTTCACCGACATGCAGAGACGGCACGCGAGTATTCCTACCGACCTGGAAGCCTTCTTCAAGCAAATCCTCCAAACCGTGGATACTTTTTACCATCAGAAAATGGCCACGACCCTACAAATCTCGCTAGCGGCCACCGAACCCGCTACTATTGATATGTATAGCTTCCAAGATGACGAGTACAATGATGAGGTTTATGCCCTTCACCTTCCTGTGCAGTTGTTCCAAGACAACAAGATAACTATGAGGCGGAAGTAGATGGCATTCCGCCTCAACGGCCGGTGCCGAGGTCTTCTTGATGTGAATAGGCACACAAATTGTGTGGAATTCCTCCGCAGGAGCGTCATGGACTTCCTCCGGACGGCGGAAATGACGGAGTTCCTGATGAGAAAAGCCCCTGCTGGCTTTAACGCGAGCCTCTCACTGATGCGGGCCTATACGGCTTATATCAAGATCACAGAATTTCCCGAGATGGATACCTCGACGGACGATCCGGACCGACTGAGTAGCCATGGCTTGATGAGAGCCTTGGATGAAGTCTTGGCACAGGCTAACGACCTTCACGGTGATATGGAGGACTTGTACTGCCTACTCCTTAGCGAGCTGGATCACCGTCTTCCCGAAATCGAGAACCGTGGTCAGACGGCTCTGACATGGAGAGATTCGTCGAACTTCGTATTGCTCTCCTTTCGGGGGAACATTGTTGCGACCGGCTTGGTCGGGTATCTTGTCCGTACCTTGCCGGAGTGCCCCGACTACCTTCTTGATCTTGAAAGGCCCGCTCTCTGCCGCGCGATAAATTATCTTTTCACGCCACCTCATTCATCTCTTGCTCAGACCAACCGCGAGGTTGATCTGGTGCGATGCTTATTGGAGAACGGATGTTACCCCAATGCCTTCAGCTACGTCCCAACCGGCAATTTCACAGGCCAGCCTACGACTCCGTGGGTCCTGTTCATAGAAATAATACGTAAATACTCTGCGGAATTGCTGGGCCCAAGTGCGAATACAAGGTTTAGGCGAGCCTTCTTGGAGGAAGTGCCATCCATGATGTTACAGTATGGGGCAGATCCCACTGTCTGGGAGGGTCAATTGGAAGCGCTGGTAAGCTCAATTCCAACCACCATTTCCTTGTTTTCTTGCTTTAATGTGCATTCCTGCAAGTCACACCCTGGCTCACACACAGTCTAGAAGCAATCATGTGATGGTTTGCTACAAACACATTCCTCACCCCGTAAACGGCCCCTGAGCCCATCCTCCTGTGGAGAGAGTCAGGGTTGCCCTCAAAAGAGGCCCAAACGAACTGGCCAAGCTGACTGATTTGAGTCTGTTATTTCATTAACGAGTATGGCAGTGAAACTCTGCTTATTATGTTAATGCAACTCCTCTTATTGGTCCGCTGCAGCTTCTTATCGTGCGCCTATCGGTCCAGTTGAGGGGGTGGCTGCGTAACTGAAGAACAGAAGACAGTCAGCTCGTAAGAGAGACTTGAACTCTCCCATCTTCCTTACACTTCTTCGTTCAACTTCTTCAAAGCCCTTCAAGCAACCCCAAACAAGACCTCAATGGCGGCATCACGCTACCAGCCTTTGAACCCCGAGAAGCGAGAAATCCGCCTCTTCACTCTTTTCCCAGGAAAAGACGGCGACCCGATTACTGGAAGGCTACGAGTGGTCTCGCTGGACCGTAAGCCTTGGTTCGATGCTCTAAGCTACGTTTGGGGTTCCCCGGAACCGCAAACTGCCCTCCTGCTGGAGGGCGGTCATTCGCTTTCGATCGGTCCGAACCTCCATCTCGCCTTGTCCGATCTGAGGCGCAAATGGCGCTCACGGACCTGGTGGGTCGACGCACTATGCACCAATCAACAAGACGATGAGGAGAGGGGACACCAGGTACCCATGATGAGCGAGATATTTCGGGCGGCCAGACTGACGAGGGCATGGCTCAACCACGAAGTCGACCCAAAATGTCTCGCCCTGCGCGCTTTACCATGGCTGGTCGATGAGCTTTACCGCAGTGGGGGTGTCGGCGTGGCCCCATACTGGTCATATAACATCAGGGATCGCCTACACATGCTACAAGAAGTAAAATTTCATGATTGGAACTTCTGGAAACCAGCCACAGACATACTGGAAAATGAGTATTGGTCAAGACTCTGGATACAACAAGAACTCATCGTTTCCCATAATGTCAGGTTACATATTCGCAAAATTGAGATCGTGGGGCAATATCTTTTCCAGTTACGCGATAACCTGGTATGGTCATGTTTTGGGAGAATCGATGCAGCGTCGGCTGAACACCTTGGCCGAGGACTATCGCATGGTTATACTACCCGGTTTAGCTGAAACGACTTGGATATCATCAATATTAGGCGCTACAAGTCAGACATACCCTTGTGCATATTAATGAATGATTCGTCCAGTCTTCGACCGTCTAACCGACGGGACGCGGTGTACGGCTGTCTTGCACTTGCCAATCAGTCTGAGTTTAGTACGCTGAGGGTAGATTACACCCCTACCTCTATCTCAAGAGTATACAGACGTCATCAGAAATCAACTGCTCTACTGGAAGCACTTGGAGTTTTTGTTGTTTACATCTTACCACTCCTGTGTAGAGTATCCCACCTGGTTGCCTACGCCAGACCGAGTTTCCCACAGCGAAGTTGTCATGCAACGCAAACCTCTTGAGCTCGACTGGCTTAGTGTACCTGCATCAGTCTCCGATGATGCCCGACGCTTGCGGGTGCAAGCATGTCAACTGGACACCGTTGTCTACATCTCGAGGCTCACATATCCTATAAACAATCCTGTTATGGAGACTCTCCAAGCAATTAGTGAATATTATCTTAAGATACATCCAGATACTATTGAAGGAGAGTTATGGTTCTCTGAGTGTTTATTTGGGATCCTCAAGTAGTTAACGCCACTCGGCGTTGGGCTGGATCCTAATAAAGATATAGATGGGACACTTCGGGAGATACTCGAGATTACTAATAGTAATCAGCATGCAGAGCTAAATTGGGATACGGCTATATCACTAGTTGCTAACAGTCCCGCAGCCAACAAATCAATGTTGAGGACACTGAACAACATACGCAGTCATCTTAATCACCATATACCTATCACAACTCACCACGGGCGACTTGTATTAGTTGGTTGCACGAACCCGGAGGTCGTACCACGCCCAACCGATCAAGTTTGGCTTGTGGCTGGATTCTCACAACCTCTGCTCTTGCGTGCACAAGTTTCAGGCCGTGGACAATTCAGCTTGATCGGAACAGCACGCTTCGCGGAGTTCATGAACAAGCATAACACTGTGGTAACGGGCTGGTTCCAGGATCGGATATCGAAAGGGGACGCGCTGGAGGATTTTACGCAAAGGATTGATCTGGTTTAAGATGTGTGGTGAAGGAAAGAATGAGGGGAGGCTGGTGGACTTGAATTTGGGTCGTTCGTATCTCATAGCTTTTGACGAGGAGTGCGTGGTGTGGATTCACGAGGTAGTTCGGATTTGCTTTAGTTTGTGGCTGGAGTTTGGGACCTCTCTGTATTTGAGTGAAATAAGGGGTTAGCTACAACCAGCAAATGCGGCAACGTGTACCTTGGAATGTAGATAGGACGATGGTAATATCGAAAGCGAGTAGACCTCTGGCGGCTCTCACGCGGATTGCTGACATTCTGGCCAAGGCTGTCACATGTCACGCTGGTGGGCAACATGGGCAAGGCATTCCCCTAGCAGGGCTAGCCTGGTATGAATAAACCACTGAACTGCAGTCCGGAAATCTATTACCGTACAGTACCGAGGGGGTGAAAAGCCTGTGCGCGGGAAATTTCAACGGAATTGCCGGAAGTACACTGCATGCGAAGGGTGTTGCAGACCAACGGTGTCAATCATACATGGGCATTGCCCTGAAGCCGACGAAGAAGATGAAAAATAAAATAACCGCGTGAGATACACGAAGACTTTGTATGCAACCTGGTGATTTTTCCTGATGCTCTTTGGTTCGTAAGCCTGCATAATCGTTCGCTGTGTTGCCCATGGACTTACAGGGCGCACAGTGTAGAATCCCTGCTGCATCGGGCCCAAGCAGGATTATATCACACACCATCTTTAGGGGGGATAATATAGATATAGCTAAGATAACACCAATTTGTGGCGTAGCACACACCCTAACTTCACTCGCCGCGTGAGATCAACGATCTAGATCCATATGTAGGGTATCCAGCTGCTGCAAGGCTCGTATGCAAAGCGCGCCGACACGGTTTATCGATACTGGGGGCTGGGCGCTCCTACACAGGGCTAGTCTAAGGCGTGTAAGACAATACCACGAGGCGCTAGAAGTTCGTCCACCTACCTGATCAGACCAGGCTAACGCATTAGAGGATGTAAGCCGCGATAATTAGCGGGAATATGCGCCGTAAGCGGGCGGGAGGCCCGTGGGGGCCTTGCTGATTGTAAGCTATGATCTTACAACGCCATATTGATTTTCAGCTACATAGTAATCCATCCCTTACTCGTGGGAAAATGGGGTCCAGCCTATTACAAGCAACCCTTTGCAGCAGTGTTGCCGCTGCGCCTCTCGTGCAATGAGACAAAGTTAGATGCGAAAAAGATATATATAAATAGGCAACATGCTATAAGTAGTTCCAGGCTGTTAGGCGAGGATTTTCCTAGAAGAATGAAGGGAGACTATATATGAGCCGCAAATAGCTACTGAACTCTAGCTAATAGTTTGGTAACCCAGAGCCTTTCGTCAGCAACTGAATCTTTCTCAAGCAGCACCAAATTGTGATACTAGTACATCTCCACCCATCATGTCGGTTATGTTCGAGAGATTCGACTTCCAAATAGTGGAAGTCAAGCAGCTCTTGGATTTACTGCCCCAGGTTGCCATACTCGCCGTTCTTCTTGGCCTGGCAGTTGTAGCCAGTCGACCTCGCAAATATGGCGAGTTTGACATCGTGGGCGACAAGAACGACTTGAGAGCTGCGCTGAGGAAAGGCACTGAACTGGTAAGTTGTTTACGTTGTATCACAGTAACATCGGGTGGGAGACTCTCGCGGACACTTGGGCCGCCTGTTATAGTACCGTACCTCCGGCTTCGCCATACCCACCTCCCCTTCCCCTCGTCATCCTCCCCCCTCGCCATGATCGACGAGATCAAGTCCCTGCCGGACAGCAAGGTCTCGACCGCCCCGGAGCTCTTCAAGCGCGCTGGCGGCCACTACAGTAAGCTCGGCACCAACGCGTTGGCCGCCATCAAGGCGCTACGGATCGACTTGAGGAGAAGGACGACCACGATCCCGCAGTTGACGGAGGAGGCCCGGTACGCGTTCGACGACGCGCTGGGCACCTTCCGTGAGTGGACGCCACTGGCCGTGTTCCCCCGAATTAACCGCGCCGTGGCCATCGTCAGCGGCCGCGTCTTCCTCGGCCAGCGGCTGTCCAGACAGGAGGAGTGGATCTCGCTGAGCTCCGAGTGGGCCGTCCACGTTTTTGGCATCATGCGCGCCATCCAGCGCTACCCGTCGTGGCTACGGCCGTACGTCATGCCTTACCTGCCAGAGACTAGACAGGTACTGGCGCACCGGGCTAAGGTAAAGGCGTTCCTGGCGCCTACCTTCCAGATGCACATCGAGGCCAAGGAGAACAAGAGCTCGGTCGAGGGCGAGGAGGAGTCGTTCGTGTCCTGGCTGATGAAGTACATCGCGCCCAGGCATACCACCATAGAGAGCCTCACGCGGCACCATATGAGCATCACCTGGGCTTCGATCCACACTTCAACATACGCCTTGACTCAGATCCTGTTCGACCTGGCGGCCCGACCCGAGTATCAAGACATCCTCAGGGAGGAGATCGAGGATGTTTTCCCTACTAGCTCTACGGAGGAGGTCACACAGGCAGACTTAGCCAAACTTGCCAAGATGGACAGTTTCATGAAGGAGGCCATGAGACTCAACCCCCTTACCATAGGTAAGTATGGATACCCTTCCATTTAGTCTGCGTCCTGAATCAGAATGACTAACATCATACAGTGGCGCCGTTACGCATGGTGACGGCGGAACCGCTCACCCTATCCTCGGGCCAGACCTTGCAGCCAGGCGACTCTTTCGGTTTCGACAGCACCTCCATCAACCACTCCACGGAGCTCTACAGCTCGCCCGGCCCAGAGACCTTCGACGGCCTGCGCTACTACCGCATGCGCCAAAAGGCAGGCGAGGAGCAGAAACACCAGTTTGGCGTCACTGGCGTCCAGGAGACGTTCGGTTTCGGGCATGGGATCCATGCTTGTCCAGTGAGTCCACCCCTTGGAAGCCAAGCCCCACTGGGGAAGACTGGGCTTGTACTAATCGAGCACGCGAAAATCAGGGGCGCCACTCTGCCACGATCGAGATCAAGATCCTCTTGATTCATATGCTCACCAGCTACGACTTCAAGCTTAAAGACGGGCACAAGAGGCCGTCCAACGGTTTGGATGAGATTTGGTGGAGGTGGACTCCCGACCCCACGGCTGAGGTCTTGATAAAGAGCAGCTGATGGGATTCTTTGATGGCCAGAGCACTTTGCCAGGTGTCAGATTCGGTGCCGTTGGGTGATCTAACTGTTCTCGCAAAAGTTAAATCCCACTAGAAAAGTTCGCCTGGACTCAAGTCGAGATCCGATAATCTTTTTCATTCTCAATCTATACATGTTTCCAGTACTTTGTCCATGATAGACTTGAAAATAGATTATTCCCCAGCGGTACAAGTGGCTTTTAGCCGACATAGTCTGACTCCGTATTACAGTGCACCATGTGGCAGCACGTTGTGTATGATGTACTGAATACCCTCATCACGGTACGTGTCCTTCTCTTACCCAGGAGCCATAGCCACTGAAGACGATGCTGTTAGCCTCCTTTCCATATTCGGGCCAGTGCGGTGACGCAGAGTCTAGATGATGAGGGTTTCCGTCAGCCCACTTGACACACAACAGAGAGAATGTGTGTAAACCTTATTATGTTGTAACCAAAGAAAGAAGAAAAAGGGAACTCACTACCGCCAGGGTTCGGATCCAGATCATGAGCGAAACTAACCCATGCGCTCGTCATCTCGTACACCAGCGCCTGGTCTCACGCGGAGGGCGGCGTAGTAGCGGAGCCGGGCGACGACGAGGACGACGACGACGCCACGAAGTTGGAGAAGACGTAGGCCTGTTCTACGCCGGTCGAGATGCCCCGAGACGGCGACGACCCGCCCGGCGGCAGTTGGTTGAACCGGTATCGGTACACCGGCACACCGTCGGCCGCGAGCGTGCTGGCAAGCTGTCGGGCCGGCGCGACCATGACGAGGTCCCCCAAGATGGAGCAGGCTTGCTTGTCGAGGAGGCCCGGCGTTAGTTGGGTATCGCCGGTGTGGTACGGACACCCCAGTCGCGGGTCCGTGGGGTAGAGCTTGAGGAGATTCGAGACGGTGGCGTTGGGGAGTAGTTGGGGGCAGAAATAACCCTGAGCTGGTCGTCTTCGAAACTCACCGGTCAGTGTTCGTTCGCTTACATATGAGGCACGAGGGATGGAAGTTATTTACCCAGGGGCTCGAAAAGCTGGTCGGTGGTGTTGACACCTTTCGGGGCCGAGTTGGTGCCTTCGTCGGTGTTTGCTAATTGATGCCTCAAGTTAGTAAAGTAGGATAAGGGCGAGAAACTTCTTGCCGAGAGGAAGATGTCAGACGCCGTAAGAACATACCGCCCACGATGGTTGCCACTTTGAGGTACTTTCCGGCCGGTAACGCGAACTGGATCGATGTGCGCGTGAAGTCTCCCTCGATGGACTGGCCTGTCTTGGGGCCCACGCTGGCCCGGAACTCTTCGATGGGCAAGCCCCGGATGCAGTCGAGCTGCTCATCGGCTGTGGCGTCTTTGCTCAAGCTAGCGTAGCAGCAAGCGTTCGTGATCAGGCCGTCGAATGTCTGCCTGAAAGACGTCGCGTTGAGGAGTTCCAGGAGGAAAGCGCCGCCGCTCTGCATGATGGCGCCGCAGAAGAGGCCGTCGTCGCGGCCGCCGTAGGCCATGATGTGGGAGTAGATGGATACAGCACCCGTACTGAAGGGATGCCCTTGTGGTCAGTAGACAAGCCGGGACAAACAATTTTGAGACGAGTACCTGAGATGGTACTACGGGGGAACCAGCATTGGCAAGGACCCGTTCGCTTGCGCCCTCTTTCCATCCGGTCTCCAGATGTTGAGAGTGAGACAGTCTTCGCTCGCACTGGGCTGCTGAGCCCCGGACCCATAGCAGGACGGCCCAAAGGCGTTCGCTGGTAACGTGCCGAAGGACGCTGCCAGCGCTCTCGCTTGGCGGAGCCTAAGTTCGCGGATCGTTGGCTGTGCGTACGGGATCCCCAGGAAGCGCTGCACACTGTTTCCGCCGTCCCCCACGCCGACTAGTGTCCCGTTCACGATTGCCACCGACACGACGTGGGCAGCATTGCATCCGACAAGAGTGAAGAAGACGAAGCACAGCAAGGCAAACGTAGGTGGTCGCGCCCTCATGGTCAGGCAGTACTGTCTTGAGACAAAACCACTTGAACCAAAAAGGGGTTCAAAATAGTTCAAAAGAAGAGGCGGACGACTTGTTTTCCTCTTCTCGGGAATAGCTGCTCGTGGCATAGCCCCTACGTATAGCGGGGGTTACGCCGAGCCGGGTATTCGGAAATCCCGGCGGCATGTGCCGGACCCGGACCTATCGGTCGGTTTCCACATTAGGTAGATCTGGCTATCTGAACTGATCGATTGACTAAGTAGGTAATCTTGGTTAACAGATCTTCGATCAGATTAGTAGTCATATTTAGCCGCTGCACCCACCAGATTATGTCTAAGTAATTATACGGACCGGGGACCATCTACATAGTGCCACTAGCATAATGCTTATCCCACTGGATATAGCGTATTTACACATTCAAGCGAATGTGCATGGATGAATGCATGGATGAAAATCACGTAGTAACTATTCGAGTAGAGCTTCAATCACAGCAGATCCGGCTCGTCTGCAACAAGGCTCCTCTCAACCTCATCTGCCACATCAATCCACTGCTGATCCTCAATCTGCGTCCGAACCTCGTCCCAATCCAGAGGACAATCCGGCAAGCCCATCGGAGCCCTCCAGTCATAGCTCTGCGCCGGCAGCTCCGGCCTGTGAGCCTCTACAAGCTCGCTGCTGCCGGGCGAAGCCCCCCACTCGGGCAGGGTGACCGGCTCGTCGCTCTGGCTGCTGGACTCCGCGAGACGCGCCTTGAGGTTGTCGAACGCCCGCAACTTCTCGAGCGTGCCGTCGGGGCGCACGACGACGAGCCCGTACCGGTTGGGCCCCTCGAAGAACTCGTACGCGCACGCGCCCGAGAAGATTCGCGTCATCGCGGGCGAGTAGATGGCCGTCGTCTCGAAGAACTGGCGGGGCGCGCTCTCGCCGCTGGTCGTGCCGTACTCGGAGAAGAAGAGGGGCACGTGGGCGTTCTCGAACGATTGGACCTAAATCACATCGTGATAAGTGGACAAGTTCGTTAACTAGTTTGGCGATGGCTTACTTGAGGATGAGGAGGAGGAAGGAAGGAAAGAAAGGGGGCGACTTACCAATCGGTTCCAGCCAGACACCTGCATGCTTGACCTGCCGACCCAAGACCACTCATTCCACTATGCCGCCGCCAATTCCCAATCAGCGATCCAACTACCTGTTAAAGAAGAGAAAAGAACCAAGCAAAAGTGAAGTAAGATGAAGCTTGACGTACCGAGAAGAAGTCGACAGCCTCCGCCGGGTCCCCACCGGTAAAATACCGAAACTCGTCGTAAAAGATGCTGCTCACGCCATTCGAGCTGACCCCGACCGGCAAGACGCGGTATCGGTGTTGTTGGTCATGGTCGTTAGCGGCGTCGGCCGCGACGGCGGCCTGTTTGAGGGCCATGTACCGCTTCACGTCGCGGACGAGGGCGTGGAGCACCCCCCGCGCCGGCCGTGTGCCCGGCGTGCAGCAGCACCTCGTTGGCGACGACGACGCCCAGGGTGTTGGGGTAGGCGGCCATGCGGTCGGCGGTGGCGAAGTAGTGCTGCACCAGGGCGGGCGTGTAGGAGTCGAAGGGGGCGGCGCGGTTCACGCTGCGTTGGGGGGTGGACAGGCCCTTTGAATGATGAATGAAAGTTAGATGGCTGGCTGGCCGGTGAGATCAATGTGCCGAAGATCAAACTGACTGCTATCACGTAGATGCCGGCCTTGGCGAGCATGTCCATGGCCACATCATGGCTCTTGGTGTTGTCGATGCAGTCTGAGTGGATCTCTTAGCGAATGTGTGTGAACGTGGACATTAATCAGCAAGCCGCGACGTACAGACGAGCAAGGTATTGATACCGAGCTCCTGTAGCAAGGGGATGCTGCAGCTGAGCACCTCAAGCTGGTCATCGGCAATAGGGTCCGATGGCGGGGAAGACCTAGGAGTCTTGCTGTCGCCCTCTTCATAACCGCGAGCCGTTGTTGCTGCTTTGATGTAGTTGTTCTGGTAGACTGCCCCTTTGATGATGAACTGTATTTCGCCGATAGTCAGTTTACTGGTGGTTCGCCATACGATTAGGAGTGACTGACCCGTTCCTCATTACGCCAGAGGTAGCGGCCTAGAACAGTAATGGGCGTAATCTGATCGCGCATCTTCGGAAGGCGAGTTATTGATTTTATAAATCAAGTGCTTTGGTTCATGGGATAGATTAATTGCAATTGACGTGGTGATGCCGTCGGTGAGCTTCGTTGCCTAAACGAGACCAAGCTAGTGGTCGGAGCTTTGGAGGTGGCGTGGCGACGTCATACTTAGGGGACTTTACTTGGTGCATGTTAGGACCAATCAGTGCTTCGACACACCGATCGCAACTTGACAGATGAATGAATGTCAGTAACTCTGAGGTTCGTTTTCAACAATGGTAACTACTACAGTATTGCTATATGGGTTTAAAATCACCAGTACCAGGGACTACATGCGGGTTGCTGAACAAGTAGTGCGTTGGTCAGACCAGCAAAATCCCCCAACGATAGTGCAATTGTTGCATGGGAAGGATCCGTATTGGTGCTGATCGCTCACTTATATACTTATCAACCAAACCAAACAGTTGCGCAAGACGTCGACGTGAACTGCTTTGGCAATACCATGGCTTCTACATGTTGGGATAGCGATTTAGTGACTTCACAACGGAATACAAACACCACACCCGCAGTACGTCTGCAAGATTGGTGAGTTCAGTTAAAAGCGATCTTGTGGACCATCCGAGCTATGCTATACCTGATGATACTTAACTTGAGTTTGATGTAGGGAGAGGCCGTAAAGATGCGACTTAGGGTGCAGGATGATTACGTTGAGGAAAAATGTGCCGGAGTGCCACCACTCATCAATCATGACGGTCGCCTCCCCAGGGTACCCGTTTCTCTTCAAGTGGCGCCTGTGAAGCCCGTCGCATATCGGCTTGTTTGAGAGTAACTTGCCGTCTCGCCAGCACGGCCTCGCGTATGGCGGGGCCCCATTGGTTGCACAAGGTTTCCTCGCTCACCGTAACGTACTCACGCTGGCGACCGTTCGCCGCCACGCGAGAGAAGGGCCATTTGGCCGTGACCGCCCCAAAGTAATGCGTGGCAAGTTTGAGGGACGGCCAGGAGAAGATCCAGAGGAACGAGATGCCAAAGAGAAACTTAACCCAGCCTTTCATGCGCCAGCGGTTGGCGCGCGCGTTGTTGTAGACGTCGCGTCTGTCGTCTTCGGGATACAGGTCGACGCTGAGGTTGCCCTCGTAGTATACGTCGCGCATTAAGGACTCCATCTTCCGACGGACCAAATCCAGTTTGAAGCCCGTCATCTCACGCCGGAATTTGAAACGCTTGAGGTGACTTGGGTCGGCGCAGAAGCGTTGGCACCAATCCGTCAGAGTCGAGGGTTTGTTCATGTTGCCCTTTAGGTATATCTCCTTTTTCTTCTTTCCTTTGTTCGTGTGCACCTTTTCGGCACGGACGGAAAACAGCAGCTGTACCTAGGAACTGCGATTCTGGTCCTGCGAGTACAAGTAAGGAGACATGTCGATTTTGACACAGAAGTCTGTGACTTTTTCGGTATTCGTCTGTTGTCTCGTCTGGTACTGGCCGTTCACGTACCCTGAAGCCCAAATCGTATAAGTCCTTGTATGTGATCCCCTGATCTCAAGGCGCTCCACAGGAGGTGTAGCAGCAAAGTATCGAATGTGCCGTTCCAATGTGGCCGGGTCCTCGAGGCGCTCGTCCACGTAGCAGGGAACACCGTTCCTTCTACATATTGGCTGACACCATGATGGAGCAGCGCCAGGAGCAGCGCCAGAGGCAGCGCCAGAAGCAGTGCCAGAAGAGACAGGGGCAGAAGCAGGACGCAAGGACGGACTAGCGCTTTCGAACGACGAAGATTCGCTTTCGCTATCGCTATTACTATCTCTATCGCTGTGGATAGAAGATAGATCATTGGGGGAGTCTGCGCGGAGTCCGGGGTCGTCGTTGTTGTCGCGATGGTGGGAGCCTGGTTGGCCAGGGTCTGTGCCAGTGGGGGGTTCCTGGGCCATTCTCGGTTCGAACAAGCGAAGCTCAGGGTGGATAGATAGCGATGTGTAACCTTATGGGATGGTCGGAGCCGGAAGAATATCAATCAGCACAAGCCGTGCAAGGATACGATAAATGAATGCCAGTATGTTTGGGGGATATTTTGGGTGAACATGATCGGAGTGGAGGTGGGGTGTTGATTTTGCATCTCATCTCACTCAGCCTTACTATTCTGAGTAACACAGACAGCGAGCGACCGGGCAACTGCAACGTGCAGCAACTTGCAACTGGACCTTCCTACAGAGGATGCGTCCACTGGCTGTGCCTGCATCCTGCATGCGCTTTGTCCCAGGTGTCAATCACGATGCCACGGCGATTCAGATGGCCGAGGGCAGAAGGAAACCATCAAATCGCAACTGCATCAATTGATGATTCACTTCATGTAGGTTGGGTTAAGGTACTGCACTCATGAAGTAACCTAGGTTGCTAGGGGTGCCTAGGGGTGCCTCAACGTCGCATGCACCCTGGCTCGGCTACCGGTCAGCCGGAACGCCATCCTCGTCATCACAACGTTATTTCCTCTGATCTCCCGTGTAAGCGATTCTTGATGGATGCTGGTTCGGTACTTGGGGACCCCTGCATGTCGCATTGAGTGATTGCCTGGTCTATCAGTTCCAAACACCAGAGGCAGTTCATCATCAACACTTCTAGCTTATACGGTCGTCATGGCTACTATTATATCAGCATAGCATGCACGCAGTGGGGTAGTGAATTAATTGTCTGTCTGGTTCTGTCTGGTTCTGATTATTTTAGAATATTTAAATGAATTCGTAAGGAAGAGAGGAATGTAGGAGCAGAAGAACGAAAAACTGCCAACGGAAGTAACAACGCTGGAACCCCGTCTCCTTCTGAGACTCCTGCTGGGAGCGAGCTGTCCCTCCATTCTCTTCCTCCATCCCACTCCTACTCTACGATTTAATGAAGGTTGAATCTGAGTCCCCAACGTAAAAGTAGTGCCTGATTTCTAGTGTCCAGCATTGGAAGGCTCCAACTTTAGGTAATGTTCGGCCGCAATGACAGACTTGACGGGTTGACGGGCTGACGGGTTCTTGATTGCCCCGACGGCCGACGCTTTTCAATCTTGCTGCTTTGTAAGAGCGGGTTCTTCAGCGGACACTTTATCTCGTTCTCGCCCCTTGTCCTGTCACGCCAGTGGGGCCAGCTCGGTATGACTTGACTCCTGCGAATTCTTCCTATTTCCCATTCGGTTAGCCCTTCGAGTTGAAAGAGAGCCTGGAAGCCTTGCGCTGACACGCCCGCCAAGTCGCACGCTGAGAGATACCCGCCTAGAAAAACCTTCAACCTTCTGCATCCCGTTTCCCACGCAGCCACGTGCAGTGTAATTCTGACTGATCGGCCGTACCGAATTCTTGGGATGATGCCACATTTCCCTCGTCTCTCTACATAGGTATGAACAGTGATTTCTTTTTCAACCCATCTACGCCCATTCAAGCTCTGCTCTCAGTCCAAAGTGAAAAATGCCATTAGGTGCTTGCTCCAATGAAGTCATAGCCCCCAATCTAAATGTGTTTTCTTCAATACGGCCGCGGCGCAAACCAACACCTACGGACTTAAGGTGCATGTAGCGGCCGACAGCAGGTCGGCTCCGGATTCCGTATGCGTATCCAGGAGGCTTACTGCCATTCCTTGGGCATTGCGCGGTCGGTGAGTCGCACAGCAGGCTGATTCATACTGACTGCGCGTGTTTCAAAGCTCGGCCGAACTACCAACCAAGTGGGAGAGAAATAAATAGAAATCGATTTTTTTTTTTTCGCACGGACGGACAGTTTCTAGAACCCGACGAGCGCATAACCATGCGTTTTAGCGCTGATTTGCTCACTTGCGAACGCCTGTTCCCATCCCGATCACAATGAATCATTAGTGCTCGGCCACATATTGCGCAACTTTTGCCAGGCCGCTAGCAGTGTTCGCACAGCACGCGGCGTGGGTGATACACGCAACCACTTCAAGTTAAGTCTCCGGGCCAGTTCCCGGACTTGCGCCTAGACGCCAGATTAGGTGGGACCGCTAGAAGGTCTAGCTGCACGATAGAGCCGGACTTGGGCAGTTGTCTCAGTAGCAGTCCTAAAGCCGGCACTACACTGTGAATTATGGGCTCTTGGCAGGCGTACCGGTCTCTGTTTATGTAGCAGTAAACCAACACGGGCTCCTCGGTCTTCCGTCAGGCCTGGTCAGATAAGATCTTGTGGAACACACCACGGAGACTTGTTGTGTAAACGAGTCCGACGCAACATCCACATGGCATTTGGCATGGTCAACACCCGCTGCCCGTCATGTACAGCTTGGATAATAAAAAGTCAATCTGCCCCCCCCCCCGGGAAAAATCAGATGCTAGCCTGGAAAGAAGTCCCTTTAACTTTGCATCCATTTAATCATATACCCCGTCGGTGACACATAGACAAAGGGTCCCTACGCCAGATATACTTCACCTTATCTGATCCTCCTTTGTCATAGAGTTCGGTACAGATTCCTGCCATCAACTGTCAAATTCCTTTTTTGAACGCTCCCCTGCTCAGAAGGGAATAATACCCTCCATATCCACAGAATCTCCATCGAGTTACTTCCGGCAGTCATCCCAACTAACGACGTAGAAAGTCGCCACCAACCCGAAAACCACAGGCATCGCGCCTGGTCGTCGTCACGATGCCCGAAAACGGGAGTCAACACGAGCTTCGTCCGATCCAGGCCGGCCCAACCGGACAAGACAACACCTGGTATTCCAGCACCACAGACTTCGGCGCCGACAGCGACCATGTCTCCAACGTTTCCAATGGATCGACACCCCAGCTCAGCCACCTGGTCGACGAGAGCGAACGGCGCGAGCTGGGCCGCGTGGCCAGTCGTATGTCGCGCGCCTCAACGAGGGGCGGCGGCAACCTCCACCACCTGCAGGGGTTCAACACCATGGCCGACAGCGACCCGGCCCTGAACCCGGAGATGAGCGAGTTCGACGTCGGCAAGTGGCTTAAGATCGTCGCGCGCAAGTTCGAGGTCGCGGGGTTCGGCCCCAAGCACACGGGCGTGCGCTTCCAGCACCTCGACGTGCTGGGGTCGGGCGAGGCCGTCCAGGTCCAGGGCACCGTGTCGGACATCCTCGTGGGCCCCTTCCGCGAGGCCAAGAAGCTCACCATGGGCCGCGGCGGCTCGTCACAGAAGAAGATCCTGCGCGACTTCAACGGCCTGCTCGAGAACCACGAGCTCCTCGTTGTGCTCGGCCGGCCAGGGTCCGGATGCAGCACTCTGCTCAAGACCCTCTGCGGCGAGCTGCACGGCCTCAAGCTGGGCGAGAAGAGCCACATTGACTATTCGGGCGTCTCGCAGACCCAGATGCTCAAGGAGTTCAGGGGCGAGCTCCAGTACAACCAAGAGGTCGACAAGCACTTCCCGCATTTGACGGTGGGGCAGACGCTCCGCTTCGCCGCGGCGTCGCGAGCCCCCGCCAACATATCGGAGATCACGGGCTTGTCGCGAGAGGACTCTATCAAGTTCATCGCGCAAGTGGTCATGGCCATGTGCGGCCTGAGCCACACCGTCAACACAAGGGTCGGAAACGACTTCATCCGGGGTGTGTCCGGTGGAGAGCGGAAGCGTGTAAGCATAGCCGAGATGATGGTCGCATCATCCTCACTTGGCGCCTGGGACAACAGTACCCGCGGATTGGACTCCGCCACCGCTCTGAAGTTCGTCCAGGCCCTGCGGCTGAGCTCCGACCTGATGGGCGCGGCCAACGTCGTCGCCATCTACCAGGCCAGTCAGTCCATCTACGAGCTCTTCGACAAGGCGACGGTGCTGTACGAGGGCTACCAGATCTACTTCGGCCCCGCCAAGAAGGCCAAGGCCTTCTTCGAGAGGCAGGGGTGGTGGTGCGACCCGCGCCAGACGACGGGCGACTTCCTCACCTCGGTCACCAACCCGTCCGAGCGCAAGCCCCGGGAGGGTATGGAGAACAGGGTGCCGCGCACACCGGCCGAGTTCGAGAAGTACTGGCTCGAGTCCGACGAGTTCAAGGAGCTGGAGACGGACATTGCCCGCCACGAGCTGCGAAGCCGGCACGGCCCGGGCGGCAACCTCACCGTGCGACTCCTCCGAGAGGAGAAGCACCAGAGCCAGGCCAAATACGTCCGCAAGGCCTCGCCCTACTTGGTCAGCATGATGACCCAGATCCGCTTGACGACCATCCGTGCCTACCAGCGGATGTGGAACGATATGACAGCCACGGCTTCAGGTCCTATCATGAACATGGTCATCGCCCTCATCATCGGTTCCATCTACTACGGCTCCCCCAACAACAGCGACAACCTCAGCGCCAAGGGCGCCGTCATCTTCACCGGTATTTTGCTCAGTGCTCTCAGCTCCATCAACGAGATCAATACGCTGTACTCGCAGCGGCCCATCGTCGAGAAGCACGCGTCCTACACCTTCTACCACCCCTTCGCCGAGGCCATCTCGGGCATCTTCGCCGACATTCCGCTGAAGCTCGTCACCATCACCCTCTTCGACATCGTGCTGTACTTCTTCTCGGGGCTGCGCTACGAGGCGGGGCCCTTCTTCATTTTCTTACTGTTCACCTTCTTCTCGTCCCTCGCCATGAGCACCGTCTTCCGCAGCATGGCCGCCGTCACCAAGACCGTGTCACAGGCCATGAGTCTGGCGGGTGTGCTTGTGCTGGCGCTCGTCATCTACACAGGCTACGTCATCGCCGTGCCGCAGATGCACCCCTGGTTCAGCTGGATCCGCTACATCAACCCCATTTTCTACGGCTTCGAGGCCCTGATCGCCAACGAGTTCCACGGCCGCCGGATCCCGTGCTCCACCGCCATCCCGGCCTACAAGCCGCCCGTCGGCGACTCCTGGATCTGCTCCGTGGTCGGCGCCGTGCCGGGCCAGGACTACGTTAGCGGCGACGCCTACATCGCGACCAACTACAATTACTACTACTCCCACGTCTGGCGCAACTTCGGCATCCTGGTCGTCTTCTGGATCGCATTCCTGGTCATGTACGCCGTCGCCACCGAGATCAACTCGGCGACCGACAGCTCCGCCGAGAGCCTCGTTTTCCAGCGCGGTCACATCCCCTCGTACCTCCTGAAGGGGGATGACGAAGAATCTGGCGATGCCAAGCTGGCGGCCAAGCACGAGGTCTCGAACCAACAGCCTCAAGACGGGTCCGAGACCAAGGAGCTGGAGCCGCAGCGCGACATCTTCACCTGGAAGGACGTCACCTACACCGTTAAGGTCAAGGGTGAGGACCGCCAGCTGTTGGATAACGTCAACGGATGGGTCAAGCCCGGTACACTGACTGCCCTCATGGGTGTCTCCGGAGCCGGTAAGACGACACTCCTCGATGTTCTGGCCAAGCGGACCACCATGGGTGTTATCACTGGCGACATGCTCGTGAACGGCAAGTCATTGGATGCTAGTTTCCAACGAAAGACCGGATACGTCCAGCAACAAGGTAAGCAAGCCCATCCAATTAACTTTGAAAAGGAAAGAAATAACTAACGCCACGTCAACAGATCTCCATCTGGAAACCGCCACCGTACGAGAGAGTTTGCGGTTCAGCGCCACGCTGCGTCAGCCCCAGAGCGTGAGCCAGGAAGAGAAGTTCGCGTATGTTGAAAGTGTTATCGACATGCTGAACATGCGCGACTTCGCCAACGCCGTCGTCGGTGTCCCCGGCGACGGTCTGAACGTGGAGCAGCGCAAGCTGCTGACCATTGGTGTGGAGCTAGCGGCAAAGCCCAAGCTGCTGCTGTTCCTCGACGAGCCCATGTCCGGTCTCGACTCCCAGAGCGCCTGGGCCATTTGCGCCTTCCTGCGCAAACTGGCCGACGCGGGGCAGGCCGTGCTCTGCACTATCCACCAGCCGAGCGCGGTGCTGTTCCAGGAGTTCGACCGGCTGCTCTTCCTGGCCAAGGGCGGCAAGACGGTCTACTTCGGCGACATCGGCGCCAACTCGCGCACGCTGCTGGACTACTTCGAGGGCAACGGCGCGCGCACGTGCGAGGACGACGAGAACCCGGCCGAATACATGCTCGACGTGGTCAACAACATGGGCGCCGACTGGCACGCGACGTGGAAGCAGTCCCCGGAAGCGGCGCGCGTGATCCGGCACCTGGCCGAGATCCACGCCGAGACGGCGCTGTGGCAGGCCTCGGACGCCGACGCCGCGGACGTGCACCTGTACAGCGAGTTCGCGGCGCCGCTGGCGACCCAAGTCAAAACGGTCACGGTGCGCGTGTTCCAGCAGTACTGGCGCACGCCGTCGCACATCTTCGCCAAGTGCGCGCTCAGCGTCGCGGCGGGCCTGTTCATCGGGTTTTCGTTCTGGCGGCCGCCCAACACGCTGGCGGGCATGTCGGTCGTCCTGTTCGGGGTCTTCATGATCACGACCATCTTTCAGACGCTCGTGGGCCAGATCCAGCCCTTCTTCGTGACGCAGCGCTCGCTCTACGAGGTGCGCGAGAAGCCGAGCAAGGCGTACTCGTGGAAGGCTTTCATCGCGGCCAACATTCTCGTCGAGATCCCGTACCAGATCTTCGCGGGCATCTTGCTGTTCGCTTGTGTGTATTACCCCGTCGCGGGTATTCAGAGCTCGGATCGCCAGGTCCTGGTGCTGCTGTACATCATCCAGTTCTTCATCTACGCCGGCACTGTCGCACAGATGACCGTGGCCGCCATGCCGGACACGCAGTCCGCAGGCGCCATCGTCACCCTTTTGGTCATGATGTCGCTCATGTTCTGCGGTGTCCTGCAGTCGCCCGCCAACCTCGAAGCCAGCGGCTTCTGGATCTTCATGTACCGCCTCTCGCCCTTCACGTACTGGGTGGGCGGCATCGTGGCCACGGAGCTGCACGGCCGCGCCATCGAGTGCGCGCCCTCGGAGATGTCCGTCTTCAGCCCGCCGTCGGGCCAGGACTGCCAAACTTACCTGCGGGACTACCTGGCCGTCGCGCCGGGCAAGCTGCAGAACCCGGACGCGACGGTGGACTGCCAGTACTGCTCGCTCACGGTCGCGGACCAGTTCATGGCCGGCGTGGGCATCTCGTGGGACGACCGCTGGCGCAACTTCGGCATCGTGTGGGCGTACGTCTTCTTCAACATCTTCGTGACGGTGTTGGTGTACTACGTGTTCCGCGTGGCCAAGTGGAAGAGGAAGTAGAGACCGTACGGAAAAACACCTTCGTTTAACACAAACAGTTTTCCTTCTCTGTTGCCTGCCTGCGTGCAGATTATACACACTTTATGTAATTGATATCCCTTGTAAAAGTAACGATGTTACGCACTACCGGTTGGGTTTGGTTTTGGTTGGAGGTTGGGTTGGGGGGTTCATGGTCAATTAAATTTTAGACAGCGGGCGACCAGGATAGATTAGACCTGCTAGAGACCTCGATCGGCAAAGAGAGAGCAAGCGTTGATTTGATATTTAGAATATTTTTAATTCATTCGTTTATTCATTCCATGATATGCCATATAAATCATTGTGATACCTATGCGACCGTCGAAATTGCCGATTTTATCCCTCGACTGACCTTTCCATTCCATCGTCGAATATGTATGTACATCCTGAAGTCTCCTCCGTCCAGGGGGGATAGCTGCAGGTGGGTTTTAGTGATGGGCTTGGGGGCTTCAGGCGGTGGTAATGAGCTTAGCACCCCGCGAAACCCTTGGATACCGTACTTGCCTACTAGAAAAATCTTGGGATCTTCGACAGCATTGAGTGCAACGAACTCTGGATTACATAGAGATAACAACAAAGTTGATGCTGCTCATCTTCTTCTTCTTCATCAACCGGATATAGCGGGCAGAAAAGAAACATCAATGCTTCAAAAAACACCCAACTCAAAGACTTCAAATCAAGGGCAGGCAATTTGAGCAGCGAATCGGGATAGCTTCGGCTAATCCACTAGGTACCCGTCCCACCTTAGTCGGGTGCAGGAAAAAAGTTCACCCTCCATTAATTCGTTCACTCATCAGCCTCACATAACAACCTTTTCATTGAACCCATACGAATCACAACCATTCATACCCGTCATATCATCTCCTTGATCTCACCCGCCACTGCTTGTGGGCCCATCGTCGTTCAATGCACCGCTAATTTCGTTCCGACTGCTTGTCTACGACGTGTTGGTTATGTACCGATGTCTTCGGCCGTCGCTAGCGGCGGAAGTTGGCCATGGCGGTCGTGACCTGCGCATGTCCGCGTGGGCCTGCCAGGGCTTCTTCCACAGCCGCCGCCGCCTAGCCTTTTCATCCTTTTCAGGCTGCCCGCCGCTCCGGCTCTTCTCCACCACAGGCCAGGCGGCAAAGGCAATGCAGGCGGCAGAAGCACGGCAGACGGCAAAAGTGTGGCAGACGTCAAAGGTGCGACAGACGTCAAAAGCACCACAGATGTCAAAAGCAGAACAGTGGGCAGCAGAACGACATGCGGCAAAAGCACGAAAGATGTCAAAAGCACCACAGACGTCAAAAGCACCGCAGACGTCAAAAGCACCGCAGGTCTCTGACGGTCGACTGCTCCGAGAGAGCAATGCCGCACTTGATGCTTCCTCTCCGGGACCTGGAGAGTCGGAAGAGACTGGGACTCCACAGCATGGTATCAGCAAACCATACCCCAGCCTTTATCCTTTGTTCCCTCCAAACATATGGGCCAACGGGTACCAAACGGTTCACAAGGCCCTTGATCGAACATGCACATTCCTGGAACTACGTTTGATAACAAATATCCAGGATGGCATTGAAAAAGACCGACATGGAAACACCCAGAGACGATGTACGCTCCGTGTCCATATCGGTGGCTTAACACCCACAGAAACCACTGCCCGGGCTTCAACAAAGGGCAAAGCCAATCGCCTAGCCAAGGCGAATCTACTGGCCAGCCTCCATGCCTCGGGAGTCTTGTCACAGCTCCACAAGCTCTTGGAGGAGCTCCATATTCCTCTCATCACGCATCCGACCAAGCAAACGACCTCGAGTTTTGTCGAGGCTCAATCTGACATTTACAACCTCTGCGCCCGTCTTGGACTTTTCCCCCAATTCTCTGTTCGCAAAGGGGCGCGATCTCTTACACAGATCGATGGTCTCCGTTGTACAAGTTACTCTTGCCGTGCCAGAGCTTGAAATCAAGGTCTCCAGTGCATCCAGGGATGCGGTGACGGCGGGTATTGCCGCATGTCTCAGTGCGAAGGCAAAGGTTGCGCACATGATGCAGTCGGGCACCTCGGCGGCCCATATTCAGGACCAGTCCATGGCACTGACAGTCGAGACGGCCTCCGACTTCCTTGACTTCTACCGCCAAGACATGCATCCCCGCCGTGTTAGCATCAAATCGAGTAGCGAGGCAAATCTTCAAGGCGTCAGTCGCTTTCTTCAAACGACAGTCCGGGTGGACGACGGTGTGCTCGAGGCAACCGCTGTCGCGTTATCAAAAGAGGCGTCTGAGAAGTTCGCGCAGTTGGTGTTGGCCGTTCAGCTCGTCAAGGAGAACCCTGGCCTGCTATCCAGATTCCACCAAGCTGTTGAGGAGGGGGCGGGAAGGTGCGCAGGCGAATATTACAACCAGTTCCTCTCGAGCTACGATCCAGCGCAGTTGGTATAATGGAGAGAGTCACCAATGCGGCTGGAATAAGGTCAGGCAGCGGCCGAGCCATGTCGGCCTCGACAGAGATTGATGATCGCTCATTCGATCGTTGTCCCATGCTTAGCGGGCCGTTGCAGACGGCCTTGAACAAGCAATTACAGAATCGCCTCCAGAGATTCCAGACTGCCCCTGAGTTTGAACACATGCGTGGACTCTTGGCTTCGTTACCGATGAGCCAATATCGCGAACAGGTACTAAGAATGGTCCAGGGTGCACGAAACCCCTTCTCCATTGTCGTGGGTGCAACGGGCTCGGGAAAGACCACACAGGTGCCCCAAATCATCCTGGATGATGCCATCGAGCGTGGGGCTGGGGCTGACTGCAACATCATATGCACACAACCTCGCCGGATCGCGGCAACGTCGGTGGCCGTACGTGTTGCTGCTGAGAGGGGTGAACGACTGGGCGAAAGTGTGGGTTATCAGGTTCGCTTCGATGCAAAGCGGCCTCGGCCCCACGGCAGTATCACGTTTTGTACTACCGGCCTTCTACTGGCACAAATCAAAGCCGATGCCGATGGTGTTTTGAACTACGCCTCCCATATCGTGATTGACGAGGTTCATGAGCGCGACCTCCCGACCGATTTTCTCATGGCCATGATCAAGAAAGCGATCAAGGCTCGCCAAGTGCGTGGCCTTCCTGTGCCCAAAGTTGTGCTCATGAGTGCTACCCTGGATACCGAGCTGTTCTCTAGCTACTTGTGCTCATCGGACGGCAAAAGGGGTACATTGGTGCCGGCACCCTCCATTTCTGTCCCTGGCCGGACCTTTCCGGTGCAAACTCGGTTTCTGGACGAGATCATGTCAGATCTGAACAAAAGTCACCGGTCTGATATGCGCAATTTGCTCCAAAGAGACCGCAAATTGCAGGACTACCTCGACGAAGAACTTCGCGTGCAAGCGGATACGACAGACTCTACTGCAGCAAATGGCCCAAAACGACAATCTTCATCAGACCATATATTCGACACTACTAGCTCTGGCAAAGACCTCTTGGCAGCAGAGCGGCAGGATGAATTTGTCCCAATCAAAGCTGTAGCAGCAGTCATAGCGCGTATTGCTGAGACGTCTCAAGAAGGCGCTATCCTTGCCTTCCTTCCAGGTCTGAAGGATATCCGGGAAACACGAAGTGCACTCATTGACAACAACATGTTCAACGGTGGCTTCAGTGACACGTCTAAGTACCGCATTCATGTCCTGCACTCGTCGGTGTCTCGCGAGGAACAATCGGCGGTTTTTGATCGTTCACCGCCTGGCTGCCGCAAAATCATCCTATCGACTAATATTGCCGAAACATCAGTGACGGTGCCCGACGTCCAACATGTAGTTGACACGGGTAAGCTACGAGAGAAGCGGTATGACCAACTCACGCGGGTAAGCGGCCTGAAATGCGTCTGGAGAGCAAGTCAAATTCCAGGCAGCGTGCCGGCCGTGCCGGTCGTGTCCAAAACGGGTTTTACTATGCCCTGTTCTCCCGCGAGCGCTACACTCAGATGCCGGCCGCCGGCTTGCCTGAGCTTCTGCGAAGCGACCTGCAGGAGACGTGTCTAGCTATCAAGAAGCATCACTACCACCAGCCCATCGCCGAAGTATTGGCCGAGTTCATCCAACCACCACCTAGAACTGCAGTCAATGCCGCTGTTCACCATCTAAAACGCCTCAAAGCTCTGACGAACAAAGAGCAGCTCACGCCACTGGGCCGCTTGCTGGGCGACCTGCCCGTTCACCCCGCACTAGGCAAGATGATCGTCATGGGCGTCATCTTCCGCTGCTTAGATCCTATGATTGTCCTAGGAGCCGCAACAAGCGAGAGGCAGTTATTCTTCACCCCGCTCGACGGAAGAGCGGCAGCTAGAGCGAGCCACCGATGCTTTGGTGGATATGCGAGCGACCAGATATCGATGCTTCAAGCATATGACGACTTGAGATCTTGCAGGGCCAAAAACGGCGATGGCGCGGCCAGGGATCTAGCCATGACCACCTACCTCCACTGGGATGCCTTCCGTTCCATCCACAAGAACGCCCTGGCGATTCTCGATATTCTCGTCGAGAGTAGACTCGTACCCGCCGGTGACTATGGTCTACCTTCGCATCTTCGGTACGGCCCGGATTCCCTGAACACGAATTCAACAAATAAGGAGCTTATACGCGGCCTCCTCGTCGCCGGTCTCAACCCCAACTTGGCAGTAAACCCCGGTCGCCAGACTCAGTTCACGTCCAAGGAGGGGAAACAGCTTATCATTCAACCGTCGTCGCAGAATGCCGCCATCTTTAAGAGGAAACCTTCGGATCGGCCGCAGGGGCCCACTCTCATCGCCTTCGGCCAGCTCGAAGACGCGGGGGGAGGAAGCGACATCCTCTTTGCCCGCGACTCAACCATGGTGCAACCACTGACGACCGTGCTCTTCGCCGACGACGAGGTCCTGTCCAAACACGGGAACCTTCTCGAGATGGGCGGGTGGTTACCGTTATCTGTCAAGGCCGAGAAAGGAGAAGACACCGGCCCCGTTGTCCGATGGGGCAATGACAGTCAGAGCTTGTATGTCCTGCTTCGGTTCCGACATCTCCTGGATACCATGTTGAACAGCACCTACAACAACCTGTCGAAAGAACGACTGCTTCATCAGAAGGCGGAAGAGACGGCATTAGAGGACCCCTTCTCGTCGGAGCCGCCGTCGTCCTCCTCACGCCGCCGGACCAAAGCGCCTTTCTCGCGCCCGGCTTTCGTGGATGATGAGTTACGGAAGACGATGACCGACGCCGTCGTCAGAGTCCTCAACGAAATGCCGACGCCCATGCCGGAGGTTGTCCCCGCCACTGCTACCACCGTTGTCACTGATAGGAGACGTTCACGTGTTTTTGGGCCCTTCAAAGTAATGCCGACGCCCGTGCCGGGGGAAGTCCCCGCCACTGCTACCACCGTTGTCCCTAATAGGAGAATGCGTCATCAGCATCTTAATACGTCCGCTGCCGCAAGGGCCGCGGGATGATGAATCGAACCTTGGATGTGCGGGCACCACCCCTCTACCGATTCTGCACCTTACTCGACTCTCTCTCTGTGTAATAGTATATGTATTAAGTGCACTCACTGCCTTGACTGTACGTACTGGCGGTTACCCGATTCTCCTAATGATGTGTGTGGATGAATGAGATAAAGAGGAGAGGGGCGAAAAAGATATGATATAGTTACATGCTTGGCGTAGTACTTTTATTAGAAACGCGCATATATACCCATGTATTATATTCCTCTCTAGATTGTACTATTAGGAGGGCGATGGGCATTTCATCCACTGGTTAGAATCTGTATAGAATAAACATAACAGTTTACATGAGGCATTTCTACTAGTTATCCTACATTGAGGGATGGACAATGCTGAGGTCCCAACCTGTTTTTCCTTGAGGTGCTGAGCTGGCGTCCAGGCGAGAGAGTCGTTGCTTCATTCATTCTTTCACCTGGCTGTCGTACCATAAGAATATCTAATTCAACAGGTTATCGTAGGCAGCAAGTCAGGATTGACGCCCCTCCACAAGATCTTCGCCCCCGTAGCCCAAAAGGAATTGTTCGGCTTGGGAGGACAAATCAGGCTAACGTCCCTTCAGAGGCTGGCTGCCGTCATGAGACGCTCTCATCGTATGTGGATGGAGATCAGCTACTGCAGAACTGATAGGAGGGGTATTCTTTGGCATGATTCAGAGTACAATTGCCGTAAGCCCGGAATCCATGTTTGTTACACCGCTTGCTTTTTGGCGGTGTGTAAGTAGCGGGATAGCTGAGGGGATGATGGGATAGCTGACTCTGTATAGCTGGAATCAAGGATGTCAATGTCCACTTTAGCCGGCTCATACACCTTCGCTTGACAGCGTCAATGTAGAATAATCATCTACGAAACCAACTCTCCCCTTTTTCCTACACGAAGAAGCGCTTATGCCGAAAAAGTGTATTCATCCTTGATTCAAGGTACTGCAGAGTCTTTTGCTTGAAAAGATTCATTGATTCAGCAATCCTGTCCGTCGCTAAGCCGGCATTTCTGGTTTAAAACTCGAATAACATATTATAAGCTTGAATCTCACTTGACTAGATGGAGCCAGACGCGCAACTTTCCAAGCGTAGACGGTTTTGAAACCTTAAGGGCATTACCCCTATTCTCGGAAAAATGACGGCGACGGTCGATTGAGTGTGAATAACTGCTACGTAAATAATAAAGCAGAGTCGAATATTCAGATGAAAATCCAAATGAACACTTCATAATTGAAAGCCGGCGGAATGAGCTCTCTGCAAGGACTGATGTTAGTATTGGATATTTATAAAGACTGAAAAGTATCCGAGTGATCAGGTGGTAACGATTAATGACATGTACTTACTTGAGAGGGTCATACGAAGGATAAGTAACGGGTGGAGAGGCCGGCGGAGTCCAGTCTTGGTGGAGGTAAGACATGAAAGAAACTGGACGAAAGGAGAGACATGAAAACTATCCCAAATCCAAATACGTAATGTGCTTTGATATATCCCGAAGAGTGCCACTACTCAAAAACCCCGACCATGATCAATCTGGCTCCGGCATCATCGCTTGCCAGCATGTCCGAAGTCGACATCCGCAACCGGTCAACCACATCCACCAGCAGCGGACCAACGACCTGTGTAAACACCAACTGTATCACCTCCCACGCGGCCTCGTGCTCGGTATCGCAGGGGAGCGATGCTTCCATTTTCTCTACGTGGTCGCTGATTCTCTTCTTCAGGAGATCGAACTGTTCGTCGGTGGGCGTGCGGCTTAGTTGGAGAGTGAAGCGGCCCTGGTTCAAATCGCCACTGAACTTGTTCTGCAGGATCGTGCGAAGATGGTTCTTCATTGCTGTTCGCATGGCGTCTCCGAAGCGGTGGTTGAATTCCTCGATGGCGGTGGACATGTTTGCCGCTGACTCGGATGTGTTATTTCGTCCGGGGCGGTCGTATGTTCGTGAGATGGCCTGAAAGTAGTCGTGTGCAGAGGATATGCAGGTGTATAGAAGAACTAGAAGTGGCTGTTTCCAAGTATGTGAGGTTTTAGTATACCAAATATTGCATTTGCTTCTTGGAGGTAAACAAAAGGGGTATTTAGACACTTACAAGACGTGAAAAGACGAACCACGCCAGCTAGAAGGTTCCTCGAGGCCGTCGGACCCAGAGGGTATCACAACTTGCTGGTCTGGAGATTCCCTCTTGTCCACCGTAGCGAGCTGTATATAAGCCTGACGAATCACCCTCCTAGAAGGAGAGGAAGGATAGACAGACAAGAGCCCCTAGAAGTGCCATAGTCAATTATTAGCTGAATCAGAACCAAACCCTTACTGCCCTTGTCACACTCACTGACCAAGAAGGCTGCCGGGCAACCAGGCTTGATCATTGCCGCTGGTCGTATTCTCCGCTAAGGTGATAGTTGCCGTCGCTGTTGTTGTATTGTGTACTTGCAGAAGAAATGAGGGGGAGGCAGGCAACCTAAGTAGGGCCGGTTTTTGGTCACAATCTGGGCAACCCTGGTCGCGCAATCTCGCTCTGGGGCTCTTCCCCGAGATCTTACCAAGCCCTTCTTCGACAGCTCGGTTCAGTACGCAAGAAACGACAGTGGGGGTGAGGTGTGGAACAACGGCAGTCATCTATGTAATTATCATATCCGGCAGGGGTAATGTAAACCCGCTGCGTGTTCCCTGTAAAATCTAGTACATATGTACATATAGTAGGGATATACAAAGCCCAATCTGAACTTCCCTGTCGTCGCGTATGGTTGCATGTCGCAATTGGCTGGGATACCCAAAGCCCACTTGAAGCATTCATTGTCATCTAACTACGGTGCCGGGAGCCGACGGCGTATCTGGTGGGTATAGGAAGCCAACTATCATCCTCACGAATATGTACGACGTGGGCAGGCTTGGAGGTTGGCTGCGGGTTGTCTGCAGGTCAGAATGACGCCTGACGCCTCCTACCTCCTATCAAGTTAGAGAGCTGCACCCGAGATTAACAGGGGAGGGTTGGCCAAGGCCCAATGTGAGCATCCCTGCCACTACCACGGCCGCATCTTTCCCGACGTCGTAATCTATGGTGCCATTTTCATGATATCGAAACACTAGATTATGTAGGAAACCGCACACCTTGGCAGGGCAGAGATGCCTAAATCCCACCTTGAAATCACCCAGAGACATGTGGAGACACAGGAGGGGTGCGGGAAGGCTGCGGGAAGGCCGCAAGAGACATAGGTGATAGGAATACCACTGTGGGCATCCCAGTGACTGCTACGCCGCATTTTTCCGATGCCGTACAAAGCTGGACTTCCATGCTGCCGCTACGATACTACCTAGGGTCAGCCGGGGGTGAAAGAAGCATCCCTATCTGTGGCCTTACCCGGAGATCGTGGTTTTTGGATGAACCCGAGGCATTTCCTAAGGCGCGGGGTGGCGCTACGAGTTATGATCCTTGGCACACCCATGGCATGGAGCTTTTCGTATGGAGAATGAAACCAGAAGACGACTAAATACAAGGCCTTCTCAGGTGGCACAGGGGCGCCATTATTCTTGCTCTCAGAGTCGTATCTTACACAGTAGCCTACCTAGGAAGCCCTACATCAGATCGGGTTCATTTTGGTTCACTAAATGGAAAGAAACCACTTAATAACTGAGTAATTTATTTTATGGGAGATAATCCTAGTTTAAAGTTCATCTTTGCCATTGTTCAATATCTGTCCAGACATGAAAAAATATAACTGGCTACCTTGTTTCTGCTGGGCTGACCTGATATGAATCGAAAGAACGGACCCGAAACAAAAGCCACGAGGTTGAAGAGAGCCGAGAGAACACTGGGCCTCAAATACCAGGGTGAGAGGAGGGTGGGTGTGATGCTATGCACATTGTAGCCCATGCGCCTGGCCTGGCGAGGCCAGGGTGAATGAGGTCATGGTTTTCCAGGTCCAGATTCAACGGCCGAGTCTTGTTCTGATCCAGGCCATGTCACATGCCGTGCTCTTTGTGATCCATACCCTGAGCTACATGTCCATAATCTTAACCGCCAGGGGACCTCAGTCGTCGGCGGTTTGTTTTACCAAGAGCAGGGCCCCTCTAACCCCGGCTTTCCGAAGCGCGCCCCGTTTTCCCCTTTTGGCTGCGTCCCGAGCCTTATTTGGTTTGCGCCCAGAGTATGGATTTTTATTTAATACTGGGTCTCTCTTATCCCTAGGCCTCGCCAAGGACATGGGTTTTTTGCCCTCTTTGTCCTGGTCAGCTTCGCTTCTCGGTTCTTTGCTGCCGCCGAGGCTAGGGCACAATTTTATTTCCCGAATCGTTTCCTGGGCGTCTCCGTTCACAGGCCACATTGTTCTTCGCCAATGGCATGGATTAATTACTCGCTGGGGCACACCACTCCGTCCATCCGCGGTTTCATCACGCAGAGTCTACGCGCCGACCCTGGAAAGCAATGGTTCGAAGACCAAGGCTCGATCTAAGGTGCATATCTCGGAGCATCCCGCCTTGAAGGCTGACTAAGAGTGAACTACCTGCCTGCCATACGTCCAACAATCCAACCATGGACGGAGACTCGATTGAAAAGGCCCGAGTGGCGGTACGAAGATGACCTTGGTAGCGGCATTCATCTTGCAGTGGACCCAAGATGGCTTTTCGTGATGTTTGGTGCTTAAGTAAACCTAGACATCTACCGACTCCCGGCGTTAGTGTTGCTCTTTTTAAAATAAACGGGAGATCCCAGGAGGGAATATAGGCAACTCTTCGAATAAACGGTGAATCCATCATCCCGGGACAATGAGATAACGAGGAATGAGTGCTGAAATAGGCAGGAATAAACGTCGAAAGTCGCTTACCCTGGACTTTTAAAAGTTTGGTGATAGATAGTGTGAGCGTTGAAATAGCTTGCACGCCCTTTACTCAGCTCTATTCTGACTAGCAGACAATACCACAGCCTTACGATCTCGGAGCTAAAAACACATGAGATAGCTCGAGTTGACTTCAATCAAGGAGTGTGACGAAGACAGGGATGGGCTTATTCCAGCAGCAAGGGTTATTCAAAGAGCTGCGGAAACTAGCGGAGGTGAGATCGCGTTCGTCCAAACAAGGATGATTCGTGTGCGTGGGGGGTTTTGGTGGACAGCGATCGACATGCCCCCACGCCCGCCTTAGTAGTGTGCCCAGTGGATCGCCCAGTGAAGCCATGGCTCCTGTCAAAAGTACCACTGACCTTATACCAGATCCAGATGTAGCCCGAGTCACGACTGAATGCATAACGTGGGCCGCCAGACGGACACATAAGTAATCAATGCTTGCTACAGCGGTTACTTTCCGATCTAGAACGGGGACTATTACGTTACGTACCCTTCCAAGGTAGTTCCTGGCGCAATTTCTCAGATATGTGTGGTATTGGACGTACGCAGTATCAAGATTCAGATCAGCAGCTAAGCGCACACCATACAAGGCTTCTTCGTCCGGTTGTTACGGTCGGGTTGCGACTCAGGAGTCAGCCGGGATTATGTACAGAAATGAAGGTCCTGGGCAGTAGCCTCACAACCCTCGGTTTCGTATTTAATGTGTTTCAATAGACGATACTGAGGTACGCAGGGAAGACTACTATGGCCACAACACTCACGTCTGAATCTCCTGAGATGTTCACGGAAGGGCAAACCCGGGTAGGTCTTCGGAAATTGACAAACATATGTGCTGATATGTTTTATAGATATCTGGAACCTGACCGACAGCACCACGTTGTGCAGTGGCAGCAGCGACAACAACGGTAGCAGCATGATGTTGCAATAAGAGCCGCGATGGTTTCTTGGTGTTGAGGGGCAATCGATACGCTTGTCGGCGCCGGCAATGGAAAGCTCTATGTGCATAGCTAACACCAGGTTCCTGATCCGCCCACGGCGGCGAACGCTGGCAGCATTGCAACTAGTGTCAGCATTGTCCTGATCTTTCTGGTAGTCCGCAATAGGGGCGCGCTGGGCAACGTGCATTCCTGTTATACCTCGTCAATCTGGACGCTAGTGATTATATGAACCCTCGCCGCTTTTGCTCAGGCTTCGCTCAGGCCGGCTCAGGTTCGGCTTTGATAGCCTTGGCATTGCTCACTCCTGCTCAGGTCCCTCCGGTTTATCTATTGCGACAACGGAGCTGTTAAAAATGAACTGCTATAGTGTATTAGGAGCTATTAACTATTTAGGCAGATATGGATATGAATAAAGCACTGCTTTCAGACTTGGGCGGAAAATGGAGTTAGGGGTAGTCCTATACGAAATAGAAGCTCTAAATATGGCTTTATAGAGCTAAAAATAGATACTTATAAAAACCTTTTTTTAATGAACTTACCCTGTTTTTCCCTCTTAGAATTCTTTTAATTCGGTTAATAAACGGTCTTTTTATATATAAATCTTTTTGTTTTTATTTTATTATTAATTATTATTTTATTACGATTTTTATTAAACTTTAAGTAATTTATTTAATATAAATAAATATAGCTTCTTTAAATTATTATAATCGATTTAATATTAAAGCCGTTTTCGATTTTATTATTTAAATTAAGTTATCGAAGCGATTTATTATTAATAAATACGTTATTTATAAGAAACTCTAACGGAAAAATAAAGAGGTTTATAAATAAGAGATAAAACTTTAGAAGTTATATATTATTAGTTATGAAAAAGAGTATAAGCTTTTAATTTAAATAAATATATATTACGATTTCTCGAATCCGATCTTCGTAATATATAAATAATAAAGCATTTTACCGAAGTTATCGGAATATTTATATTAAAAAGGCTTAATAAAACGGGAAAAGTTATTACTTAAAGCGTTAAGAATAAGATATAACGATTTTATAATATATAAAAACGTGATTATAAAGTTAATATTTTAAAAGAAATTAAGCCTTTTAAAAAAAAAGCGCCGGTTAACTTTTTTTATAATAATAAACTACGTTTACTTATAAAAGTAGCTCTAAACTCGCGATTATTATAATTACGTATATAAAAATAGCCGAGTAAATAGTATTAATTTATTTAATACTTATTATTTTATATTAATACGATTTAAGGAAGTTTATTAAGTTATTTATAAAATTAGAGACTAGACTTAGTAATTCGTTATAGCTTCGGTATTTACTAAGTATACTTTAGGATATTATTTATATAATTAGTTAAAAAGATAAAGAGCTAGAGTTTAAGGTAGACTTTAAGCGGGAACATATTAGAGGTATATAAGATACGTTAAAAAAGTAAGTTATAAGATTTTAAGGTAGGATTTTTAATTAACGTAATAAACCTAAGTACTTTTTAATTAAAAAGATCGAAAGAGAAGATAGTTTACTACTTCTGTTCGCTTAACCTATTTTATATTAGCTCGTAAATTTTCTATCCGCCTAAACGTTTAAAGACTTTAAGACGGTAAATTAGATCATTACCTTAACACCTCGGCCAGGTAAAAGCTATAAGATCTTAAAATAGGCGGATAATAAGCTCGACTAGCTAATCTTTCCCGAATAGTCCGCCGAAGGGCCGAAAAATAAACTAAAAAGTCTTAATTCTTAGGGAACCTAGGCCTTTGTATAGGCCGTACGCGCTAGCTTTTTCGAAAGCATAGGCTTATATACTTCTCGACGCGAAGTATTAATTAAAATAAATAGTATGTGCCTTTCTTTTATCGATTCTATATCGTTAATTAACGTAGTAATCTTAAATAACGGCTATTTTATAAGCTAAATTATAAAGTTTATTATATATAAAAATTTAAAAACTTTAATAAAATATTACTTAATAAACTTAATTAATATTAATAAAATTATAAATTTTTTTAATTTAAAACCCCGGCGTAATTTTACCGAACATTTTCGATCGGTATTTATAAAGAGAGACCTTAATTTCTCGTTAATATTACCGGCTAAATAAAGAGAAACTTTATATAAATAATATTAGTATAGCGAAGTTATATTATAAATTTAGGCGCTCTTTTATAAAATAGATACGGTCGGCTTTAAAAAAAACCGTAAATATTTAATAACTTAGAAAAACTAGTTCTATAAATAAAAGAGTTAATTAATAATTAATATATTAGAAACTTATTAATAAAATTATAGCCGCGTCTTACATTTTAAAAGTAAATAAGAAATAAAAGACTAGCGCCGGGTCTAATTTAACCGTATTTATTATATAATATTTAAACGCGCTCGTTTCGCCGTTTTTTTATCGAATCGAGTAATAGCGCGTAATAATATATAAGTTATAGTTTTATACGACCTAATTATATTATAAATAAATAATTATCGTATTGTATATTAAAAAGCGTTACGGCTTTTTAATACCCGCTATTTTATAGCTTTTTACGGTTAAAAAATAAAAAAGTAAATAATATATACCCTTATTTATTTTATTATCGAGATTTTTACCTAACTTTTTTAAATTAAAATTTCGATTACGAAAAAATAGAAATATATTTATAATTATAATTAGCTTTTTTACTTTTAAAAATATAGTTTTACCGAATTTTATTTCTTATATAGCTCGTAAATTATTAATAAAAAAGGATAAAAAACTATTATTAATATTACCTTGATAATAAAGCCTTCCTACCGCGATATAATTTAATTAAATTTCGCCACGCCGTTACTTATACCGGATATTATTTAATTTATTTTTATAATACCCTACTCCCGGCGAGTTAAAAAATAAGGCAATTTCTTAACCTCTTTACTTAAAAACGTTATATTTCACGTTATATATCCGAATTTATTATAAGTTAAAAAGACTCGATCTCGATTCTATACTTATATCTCTTATGCTGATCTATTTTCGTTTGCCGACCTAATTTAATCTATTACTTCGATAATATTTACGGGATTAAGAGGCTTATTATTAAAGTCGAGGAAAATAGACCTTAAATATAGGAAGATTTAAATAATAGAGCCGAATATTATTACCGTTAAGTAAACCTATAAAATCGATTTTATACTTAATTATAAATATAAATATTTATACCTTCTTAAGAATTTAAAATTAAAAATAAGAAATCTTTAATTAAGTAATTATTAATGCGTAAAAAAATAATAACGGTCTTTATAAACTTTCTTTTAATACGCCTCGTTCGTTATAATTAAGGTTTCCACTTAATAATATATTTAATATTATTATTTTATTAAAAATATTTAATATATTTTTATTTATTTAAAATAATATAGAACTCTCGCCTATTAATAAATCTATCGAAAATGTACTATTACTCGGTATACTTAATTTACGGCTTAAACAGTTATTTGTCGACCTTAAGTAATCTTTTTTAATAAAAATACTTTTAATTTCTAATACGAATTAAGATTCCGTTATATTAGATTCCGCCGGAGAAAACTAAACAAAATCGGTTGACGTAGCCGATATTACTATAGAAACACCGGGGCTACTTAGTAAGGAATAAGATATTTAATAAGTAAAAAAATTACTTACTAAATAAAAAAAGGTCGAACTGTTTAATACCTTATTAAATAATAAGGCTTTAAAAATAAAAATAATTTATAAGAAGTTATAATTAATATTAATTTAAATATAATTAAAAATTTCGACGCCAGCTTTTAGGGTAATAATACCGGCGTCGAGCTAATTAATAAGCGGCTACGAAATAAGAAGAGTAAGTATCTTGTTAAATAGCTAGGTCGCTTTTAAAAAAAGAACTTATAGCTCAGGGCAGTAAATATTAAGTAAGAGCGTATTTTAAACTTTAAGAGGGGCTTTTTAAAACTATGAGAGAAAGCTAAGAAGCAGCGCGCGCGTAAATTATAGACCCGATATTAAAATAGGTTAGATAGTAATTAAATAAGCTAGATATAAAGGTTTTCCTATAGGCTTATTTAATCTACTTATATTCTTATTAATATACGGATTTAAAGCTACTGGGGCTAAAGGCTAGAGATGTAATAATAATGTTAATAATACTTTATTTACTACCCCTCTAGCTTATTAATTAATCCCATATAAAAAAATAGGCAGCTATTAATAGTTAGTGGCTTATACTTATAATGAGAGCTATATTTAGTATTTATATAGTACTTAAACTAGGGGTAAATAGATACCCTTATCGATATCTTATTATTAAAATATTAATTATTTACTTGATTTTATTATAAATAAAATGTATATTAAGGGTATAATAGCTCTATATTAATATCTTCGGGCGCGATAAATAATAAAATAATAAAAGTTTTATACTAATAGCTGGCTTATAATTAATTATTTATAATAATAGGGTATTAACTATTATATAATAATATTAATATATAAGTTATATAAAAATCCGTGTATATATTTTAATTTATATATTATTTATTTTTATTAGTGTTTTTATTTTATAAATTTAGTATATAATAATTTAGTATTAAATACTAGGGTATTATAGTACGTATATAAACTAAATTTAAATACTTTTACGATTTATTTTTATATATAAGTTATTTATCGATTTTATTATATAATAATATAAGGGGGTATAAATAGGTTGCTTATTTTTATAACGTAAGCTACCTATTATAATAATTATAGAGCTTAGAAGGCGGCGATACCGGGGGACGGTTACGCGTTTATTATATATACCGGCGAGCTAAGGGGCATGTCCCTGTTTTCTAAGTGGTATAGGACGATAGGAATAAGGGCAATTATAAGGGAACAGTAATAATATATATAATTAAATATTTAGTAATTAAATTATTAACGAGGCTAAAAAGTAAATTAAGTGTAAATTTCTTAAAAGATATTTTGTATTACTTTTTATAAAGCTTCTTTTTTTTTATAATTTATATTATAGAATTATTATAATAAAAATAATAAAAGAAATTTAAATAATAACTTTCTCTTTTATTAACCTAAACTCCGTAACGTATATTTAGTATATACGACCTGTAAAAAGCTTTTTACGTTTATTATTATGCGTAAATAATCTTTTTTTTTTACCGCTTATTTAGGTTTTTTTCTCGTAAATAAAAAAGTAAGGCTTTTAAAAAGTATTTAGTACGCCCTATACGAAGCTTTTAATAAGCGTGTAGGTTTAAGTAGGAAACGTAGTTATCGTAGCGATTAAACGGCTTTTTTTTATAAAAAAAGTATTATAAACTTATTAAAAAGAGATAATTCTTATATTATAATTATATAAATTAGATTATAAATAAAGGATAAAAAAAAAAAGAAAAAGAAAACTTAATAAGGGCGGTAAATTTCTTACGTATTAATATAGTGTCGAAGGTACTTTTTACGCTTATAGAATTTCTCGCTTATATATTTAGGCTAGTTATACCGATATCGTGGCTTAGTAATATTAATTACCGAGATATTCCCCTCGTTAATATTAACTTTAGTATTACTATTATCGCAGCCCCTACGTTATATTTCGTAAAGTCTTATTGTATATTCTTAAGCGCGTTTAATATTCACTTTTTTAATATTACTTAATAATATAGAGCTTATAGTGAGCGCCGATTTCGTCTCTAGACCTAAGCCTTAATTACAAGGGTCTTTAGGGATGCTGTTGTTATTATTAAGGCTCGGGTGTATATTATCCGCCGTTATCGCCCTAGCTATATAGAAGTATTAAAAAAGACTATAAAAGCCTTCCGACGTGATTTTTTATAAAGGCTAGAAATTATATTTACCTAGAACGTTATACGAGGGTATATATATTAGAAGTGAAGGTATTAATAGTTTCGATAAATAATCCGGTAAAGGATACTATTATAATAACTAAGGGTTAGCCGACACGACGAGGAACGTAAATAGCGGCAGTAAAGCTTTTAATATATAATTATAATTATTTAAAATAAACAATTTATTTAGGCCCGGCCTTAATATTAAATTATTTAAAAGTAAGTTATCGTAATAAAGAGGCGTATATTTAGATTCGAAATTAATAATATAATAATATCCGTAAAGTTCGTAGGTAATAATAAGTATTTAATATTTTATATTTATTATAAAAGAGACCCTAAGCTTAACCTCTTATTTATAGATATAAAAGGTTATTAATCGAGTGAAAAACGACTAGATACTAGTTTATAAAGGCATAAAAAAAGTAATAAAAAAAGCTCGAAAATAAAGGATAGGAGATAAATTAATAGGCTAAAATATTACCTATTATCCCTAAACAATATAAAAGAGGAAAGGGTTTATTTAATATATACTTATATAGATAACCATAAGTGTCGCAAGTAAATCAGGCATATATAACCCGCAGGGCTTTATATAGCGCAGGCGCAGGCGTAGTCTTCGTACTCTTTATATACCACTATTTACCTTAGGGTAATTAGCGGTTCTTTCTTTTATCTTAATTAGCTTAATAATATACCTATACTATCCTCTATAATTTTATCTTTAGAGTCTTACGTTTATAAGTATTTAATAGCTAGGATTATCACGAGAAGAAGCCCTAAAAAAGAGCCTTACCTACGAGCTAAAGTTATAAATCTTCCTCTCATCTAGGTCGACGAAATACTTAGTTTTTAACGAGGAATATCGCCTTTTTAAAAAGATATAAAGCAGCTCTAGGTTGTCCCGGAAATATAGGATATTAATTTAAAAACTATTATAATAAATAAATTTCTCTAAACCATCGATATAAAGTGTAGACTTAAAAGGCTGACGAATAATTAAAGTAATACAATGTCTTAAAAATTAGATACCTTTATAGACGGTTTTCTTCGTATAAAGATCATTTCCGGCAAAGCTCCCGGGACTATAATCTCTAAATAATTATATAAAAAAAATATTTACCTACCGCCTATCCGTAATATCTTAAAAGGGGTTATTATAAAAAAGGTCGAGATCATAGCTAATTAATATTATATTTCCTTTCTTTTCGCGATTATATATTTTTTAAAAATAAGAAAAGTCGATTTAAATTAAAATGCTCGCCTAAATATAATTATACTTAAACTTAATTTCTTTTAATTTTTTAAAAATAATATTTAATTCTTAATAGTTTTCGCGAATATATATTTTTTAAAATGTTAAAAAATATTAAGTTATATCTTATTAAATAACTTATTTAATAAATCGAGGGAGCTTTTTTTAATTAAACGAACAATTATTTAACAGCTATTATTAATAATATAAGGCATTTATAAGAAATTTAATATCGAAATAATATCGAATAGAAATTTCTTATCGTTAAGGAAATATTTCCTCGTATATTATTAAACTACTGCTTTTATTATAGTAAGATCGAGTATACGTAATAATATAAGTCTTTAAATCTCTTTTTCGATTAAATTATTAATTAAATTATAAAGTAAGCCTAATTTAATTTAAGTGGTAAAAGGAACTTTAATAACTTATTCCTCGGTCTATAATATTAATTTTTCTATATATAACCTAGATATTATAATATATACTAGTTATTAGCTATTTATACGTAATATACTTTCTTTATATATACGAGACGGCGTGGAGTTTAAAAGAGCTATGCTTTAACGAGTGTTATATAAAGAGCATCTATTCACACTACAGTACAGCCATTAGCGAAACCTGCGTCCTCTTTTTACTTTTTAATAGTTATTATTCTGGCTCCACTTTACAGGGTAGCTGCTAACACCATATACCGGTCCATGCTCACAAGTACAGTCCATTTCTGGCTTTGCCTATTCTTTCCTTATGTATATATACATAAATCGATTACAGCACCTTGGATTACTTTATGCTCCACAAAACTAAAAGCCAGAAGCCGCTGACAGTTATGCTCTCTTTGGCAGTGCAATTGTCCCTGTCAGCGTCTCCCCACCATCTCTCATATTTCGTCTGAAATCCCCCCCCCAAAAAAAGGCAGACAACTTGCGTTTGCTTGCTGCTGATGCTGCACCTTATCCCTTGAATAGACGTTATAGTTCGGGGTCCACAGGATTCCCACACTAGTCGCCACTGAGTTCTCATCGTTTCTCTCAGTTTACTGGGCTACATTTGCCATCACCTCCCTGTGCAGCTATCCCATGTGATCCAAATATGCGAGCGAAAGAAGCCGCATCCATTTGCCCTTGGAATCCCTTGCTATTACTTTGCGCCGACAGATTTCCGAATGGCTGATCTACACCATTTTGAGCTTCACTGACTATCCCTTTCATAGCAAAAGACTGATCAATCTGCAAATCCCTGAAGGTCTGGCCGGTTCACTTTGCTTGAGTGGCATTCAGAGTGGCTTCGCAGTCGTTCTGCAGGGTCGCAAGGCATGCAAGCGAGGCTCACTCATTATGGTGGTCCGCGTATCAAGCGCCTTCTGGGGCTGTCCTCTGCACCACATCTGCATCTCTCACTCCCAAGCCACTTCGTCCGTCTCTGATTGGCCTCTTTCCTTCTCTCAGCAACCACTTGTTACTGCCAAAAGCCATTCCCCGCGTGTGTTGCCAATCAGGTTAAGCACAATGCATGCACCTTTCTCACATAACGAGCAGTGGTCCTGCACACAGCCACCAGGACGTGTCGATTGTGTGCGCCTTACCGTGGCAATGCTGACTTAGCTACCCACCAGTGTCCTTCCAATGCCCCTCTATTGTGCAGCCAAGTCGGGCAGGTTATAGACAGCGCCTCTCTGGGCAGAAATGCAGACTGTTCAAGCCGGTGATCAAGCTGGTCCTCAGACATTTAACCCCCTCCGATTCCACTTCGATCCATTCCGCTTCGATCCATTCCACTTCGACCCATTCATAGTCCCACTTCGAAAGTGGCAGTCGCAACCATGGCCGACCCACTATCGGTAGCGGGGAGCGCGGTCGGGATCATCTCTCTCGGCATCCAAGTAACGCAATCGCTTTTCGACTACTACACCGCCCTACAATCCCAATACTCCGATGCAGGACACACTGCGGAAAGACTCGACAGCCTTTCAGAGCTCCTCGAACGCTTGCATCATCATTGCGAAAATCGCAAATTCCGGGCCGATAAAGCGGATTCTGTTCGAAGCATTGAATCGCTGATCCGAGAGTGCCAGGAATTCATACAAGAGCTCCAGGACGAGGCGGACAAGTTCAAAGAGACTCCAGCGACCAACATCCAGTCCGCAGTCAAGAAAACAGCCCGCCGAATTGCATACCCATTCCGGAAGAGCACATTGGAAAGACTAAACGAAGACATTAGCGATATCACCGACCGCCTCCAGCTAGCCCTACAGATATTACAGCAGGAGGTCATCGACCGTGTCCAGGATGATGTCCAAGACACCAAGGCACTTCTGGAGCTCGTCAGGTCCTCGCAACTTTCCCTCCGAGCTCCAGAGTTGGCTCAAAGCTCCCGACGCCACCATCAACTTCAACGAGGCCTGCAAAAAGAAGCATCCGCGTACTGGGCTCTGGCTCGTCGACGGCGAATCCTTCCATGCTTGGCTTCATAGCCCACGGTCTTTTCTATGGCTGAGAGGCTTCGCTGGGTGCGGCAAGTCTGTGTTATGTTCAACTGCTATTCAATACGCTTTTCGACATCGCAGGTCGCATCCAAGAATAGGTATTGCCTTTTTCTTTTTCACATTTAACGACAAGAGCAAGCAAGACGCCTCTGCTTTGCTGCGAGCCCTCATTATACAGCTATCGGCACAGCTAGGAAATCACAACGACCTGTCCCGCCTATACGGCAGCTACCGCCATGCCAGTCCGCCAGATGAAGCTCTTCTGGGTTGTCTCCATCAGCTCGTACGAGGGTTCCAAGACGTCTACGTGCTAATAGATGCGCTAGACGAAAGCCCGCGGAATCAGTATCGAGAAGCGATGCTCCAGGTCATAAGAGACATGTGCTTATGGAAAGAATCAGCCTTGCACCTCTTAGTTACAAGCCGCGATGAAGTCGATATACAGGACGGATTAGAAGCAACTCCGGAAGAGACCATTGAGATGAAGAATACCAAAGTGGACCAGGATATAGCCGCTTTTGTCGCCCAGCACCTACGAGAGAATAGGCGCTTGCGGAAATGGCAGCAATACTATGACCGAATCGAGAAGGCACTGACCGATCGAGCCAATGGAGTGTTAGTACCCTTTCGGTACCTATTTACTTTTGCTAACCAGCCCCTAGTTTCCGCTGGGTGGAGTGCCAATTTACAGCACTGGCAGCTTGCGCAGCAAACGAGGATCTTCTAAACCAACGACTACGGTCCCTGCCACGATCGCTGGACGAAACTTATGCCCGGATGCTAAAGAATATCGAGCCCGAAATGCGGGAATATGCTCGGCAAATGCTGAGCATTTTGTGCTGTGCTATAAGACCACTTACGAACTTAGAGCTGTTCGATGCCCTTGCGGTCGAGCTTGGCGAAAATCCTAGGTTCGACGGGAAACGTAGGTTCCAAGATTTGACCGATCTTCACCTTATCTGTCCAGGATTTATAGAGATTGATTTGGATCTCTATAAAGGAGAAAAAACTGTCCGCATTGCCCACTTTTCCGTACAGGAATACCTCGAGAACGAGCGGATCCTGGAGCATAAGGACGTTGCTCTATTTCATGTTCGAACACAGGACGCCCATACTGATATGGCGACGGTTTGCTTGACCTTGCTACTTGAGCCTCAGGGTGAAGAGCTGCAAGACACCGATTCTATTGAGAAAGCCTACCCTCTGGCCAAATATGCTGCTCGTTACTGGCCTCAACACATTGCAAGCAGGACCTTACAAAGCAGCACTGAAAGGAAAATATTACAACTATTCCAAGGTGGCATTTTCAACACTTGGGTACATATCTGGAATGTTGACAACTACGAGGGGAGGCTAGAAAGCACGGGAGCGCCGAGCCCAATCTATTACGCTGCTCTCTTAGGACTGGCTAACATTCTTGGCGAGTTATTCAATGAAGACTGCTTAACAACACAGACTCCGGTACTAACAACCACGCCATTAAGATATACAAGTGGGCAGAACAGACGGTTTCAAATACTACTACAGACGTTGTCGGTCCTTGCTGCTTTCTTCGGGCTAACCAAGTTTTTCAGTTGGCTGCTCAGTAAAGAATATATATCAGCACGGCCTCAGCCAAAAACAACCAAGTCGATTACATCTATAGATGTTAAAGATGGGCGGTTCGAGACGGCACTACAAGCAGTGTCTGGAAGCCATAGGGAAGTTGTGAAGGTTCTACCCAAGGAGCGCAGCGACGTGAACGCGCAAGGCGGAGAGTACGGCAATGCTCTCCAGGCAGCTTCATTTGGAGGATACGAAAAGATTGTGCAGATGCTTCTCGACCGCGGGGCCGAGGTGAACGCGCAAGGCGGACGGTACGGCAATGCTCTCCAGGCAGCTTCATTTAGAGGATACGAGAAGATTGTGCAGATACTGCTCGACCACGGGGCCGAGGTGAACGCGCAAGGCGGAGAGTACGGCTGTGCTCTCCAGGCAGCTTCATCTAAAGGACACGAAAAGATTGTGCAGATACTGCTCGAGCACGGGGCCGAGGTGAAAGCGCAAGGCGGAGAGTACGGCAATGCTCTCCAGGCAGCTTCATTTGGAGGATACGAAAAGATTGTGCAGATGCTGCTAAACCGCGGGGCCGAGGTGAACGCGCAAGGCGGACGGTACGGCAATGCTCTTTACGCTGCATTATCTAAAGCACAAGAGAAGACCGTCCAGATACTACTTGTGTCTGGTGCATATTTAAATTTCGTAGCCAAGGACGGATTATCGCCGCTTCACTTGGCTTCCAGGGATGGCAAGCTAGAAATAGCCAGATTTCTGGTCCAGAGTGGTGCCTCCGTTGATATCTCAACCGACCATGGCGATACCCCAATGCATTTAGCTGCAACGAACGGGCACGCTCAAATCGTCGACCTGCTTCTGCAGGCTAGCGCCAATCACAATGCCATGAATGGTTCCGGTCTCACTCCTCTTGACCAAGCCAGCTTTAACGATCACCCTGTTATTGAGTCGTTACTTCTCACTGCTGGTGCGGCCTCATCCCCGGATGATCTCGGCTTACGGGCCTTATTTGGCGGTAATGATGATAATGGTGAATGAAGTGTCTGCCAGCGGCAGGACAGGGCTGGGTTCATTTTGATGAATTAGTTCAGCTTCGAAAAGCAGAAACTAATTTCGAACTCGACAGTAGCTTGAAGCCTCTTCTTCAAGTTCTTAAGAGGAATGGCTATTAGAATTCTGCGAGTTGATAGGAAAACATGGTTGCTCGGCGGGCGTGCTGCTTCGATAGCCAGAGGTATTGGGAAAGAAGCAAAAGCACCAGCGGAATCATTTGTTCGTCGGGAAACCCAGCTTTGGGTGAGTGCTGTAGCCACCACTGTGGCGGAACAGTCAAGGGACCATAGCAATGCTCAGCGCCTCTGCTTGGCACATTGGCTTTGAACTCAACAGATGTTGGCAGTGTTGGAACAGCAGGAACTGAGGTTTCCCATATTACCCCAAAAGGGGGTGTCACGTGCCTGCGCGCATGAACCCCTCTTCTGTCTCATGAAGAGGGGCATGCGATGCCCCTCGCAGCTAGCAGAGAAGATAGACATGAACAACAGAATATAACGATTGAACCCCGATTGAACCCGGAACCTGTACGTACGTACGAGAGCCCATTCAACAGGCAGCCTGCTAGCGTGGAAAACAGAGAGCTCCATAATATAGACGCTATCCACCGTTGCAGTGGCTGGATCGGCTTCGACAGATCGTACCGAGCCAAGTAGAACTTCATAATGGTTTCAATGAAGCATTGAATAAGGATTCGAAGACGATGCTAAAAGACAGCAGTCGTCAAATGTGCAGGAGTGAACATCGATCAATTGATTCCGGGCCATCTTGGAGGGGTATGAAAATAGTAATTCCTGCAGAGACTACCAGGTGCATCTCGTCTGCCGTACCGTAGTAATGGGCGAGTATGGTTGATTGTGCTATCGGGGTATTGCACCATGGGCATGGAAGTACGTTCTAGAAGGAAACTACACAGAACTTGAGTACATAAAACATGCAAGGAACCTTGCCATAGGAAATCGTTCATATTGTAATAACAGGAGTGGAGTGCGCGCCGAAGACGACGCTAGCCGGATTTGCATCCGAAGCTTAATTTACGGACGCTAACAGGGACGATTGCGTTGCCAAGGAGAACATAAACTGTCAGCGGCTTCTGGCTCTTGGTTTTATAGAGCATAAGCTAATGCAAGAGCATGGTAGTCGATTTATGGATACACAAGGTAAGGATAAGCAAAGGCAGAAATTAGCTCTGTACTTGCGAGCATAGCGGGGTATATGGTGTCAGCAGGTACCCCTATAGAGTGGATCTAGAACAGAAACTAAAAAAGAGTAGAGAGAGGACGCTGGTTTCGCTAGTGACTGTATATATACAGTAGATAACGAAATCGGCTTCCTCTTCGATAGCAACTAAACAAGTTCTCCGCTCAGACCACTTTCCGCTTTAGGAGGGTACATAATGCGGGGCTTTAGTATGCTGACTGTCTTTTAATATAGTCGCCCATGCCTTGCTAGGTATAGAAGGTAACGAAATCGGCTTCCTCTTCGACGGCAACTAAACGAGTTCTCTGTTTAAACTATATTCCGCTTCAAGAAGGTATATAGTACGGGGCTTTAATATATTAACTGTCTCTTAATATAATTACTAACGCTTTAGTAAGTATATTACTATATACTATGTTAATTATTTAATTATATATATTACTTTAAGTAATTTATATTCGACTTTAAAAATAATAAATAATAAATAAAACCGTTATTAGCGATTATTATATACTAGGTTTTAATATTAAATAAGGGCCTAATATATTATTAATTTTATTATTTAAGAAATCTTTTAAAATTATAAGACTATATATATACGTATATAACACCTCTTTTACTTAACGGTCTTATATATACCGTATAAAAGAGAAGCTTTTAAAGAAAAAAGCTCTTAGTTATTAGAGATTCCTTTACGATGTGACTATTAAATAATAAAAATAAGCGCTGTTAATCGTTTATTAAATAATAGCGTAATATAAGGGCCTTAAATTAAATATAGCTTAGCGTCTAGTATTATTTCTAGCTTTTTTATCTACTTTAAATTAATAATAATACACGTTTAATATTAAATACAGTTTTTAATTACCGCTATATCTAGCGGTTCGCTTTTTTTAAAACCTTATATAATTTATTTTATTCGAGTCTAATAATAAATCTCTTTACCTCTACTAAATTTATTTCGCTACCGTTTTTATTAAAACTAGCGCCGTTTTACTTAGTATATAGCCGCGAAAATAGATAATGAATTTAATTCGTATCTATACGATTCGTTCGACGACGATATAGTCGAATTCGAAATCGGTTTCCGCTTTTCAAGATCTAACTATCTATTAACGTCGACCCCACAATAGCCTTGGCGCTAACAGATACTTCGCACAACTAGCGCGGTACTTCTAGTCATCAAAGATACGTACTGATCGGATCAGCGCCATTTTCTGAGCATCGTATAACTGCATAATACCCTGCACTATTAAATATCCGAGAGAGCTACAAAATGAAGAAACAGAACCCCGAATTCGACGCTTACTGCTGCTCACAGCCTGGCGCACTGATTTTCCGTGCCTCGTTTCAGCATATCCCCATGTAATCCGATAACCATAATGGATAGTCGAGCTGATCTGTTATACCTACAACAGCCAAGACCTCGGCCGGTTACCAACCTACTTCCGTACCTTCGATAGCCCTAATAAACTTGCCAGAAGTCTCTTCGCGAGTTGCTTCGTCGATCTGGGCAGACGGTAATAGTGCTTGGCGCATCTTGATCGATGTGAAGGAAACACTCACCACGGTCATCATTCTTTCGACGCAACGTTCAATTGTATGGGGCGCCTTTTCCATTCCAAACATCTGGGCGGTTGCGTTGCCGGGTCCGGTCTGAACAAGCCTATGCAAAACGGTTAGAAAGCACGGTACTCGCAGTCTTTTCATGCAAGAGCTGCCGAGAAAGAAGGAACCCCAATACCCTGGATGTAAGGCAATTGCAATAATCCATTCGTTTTGGAAATGGATGGCGCTTTCGACTCGAATTAGCGGAGAGGCTGGATGGAGGTAGGGGAGCGATGAAGACTCACGAGGTAATCCAGTTCAATGCTGCTTTGGATGCACCATACGCCGGGCCAATGTAGGAGCGGATGGCCCCTATCATGCTGATGGAGCCGCCGCCGCTCGTCACGGAAATCCATTTGGGAGATACGGCCTTCTGCAGCAACGGCTTGCAGACCTGGTAGAGAAGTAAAGAACCGACGGCGTTGATCCGAAACGTGGTCATCATATCGTCCACGTCCACCTTGTCGAGGGGCATGACGGGGAAGGTCCCGCCCCCGGCGTTGGCGATTACAACATCGAGATGTTCGATGCCCAAGGCTTTGATCCCCTCGACGGCCTGCGCGGGGTCCGAGGCGGACGTGCTCTCGATATGCACGAGATGCAGTTGGGAACCGTGGGCAGGCTGCGTAGCACTCAGGTCCGCTACTTCGGGCGACGACTTGTTGCAGCGGATGCTCCCTACAACGGTATGATTAGGCCGAAGTAGATAGCGCCGAGCCGGCTCCTGGCCGATGCCTACATTCGAAGAAAAAAGGAATTCCTGTTAGCATTCGCCGGCCAATCATTCAAAGCCGTTCTCACCAATAAACGTACCTTTGTTCACACCAGTGATGAGAACCACGGGCTTGTTGCTCCATCGTGAAAAACTGACTGAGACAATGAATTAGATTGGGTCTGGTACGTTGGGGAAGGGAAGAGGGAAATGGCCAAGCTAATTCCGCTGTCTTTACAAGGCAGAAGAAACCAACTTGACAGAGAAGTGCGGGGATGGTGGCATTCACATTCAAAGCCGGGAGGGGTTAGGGGTTAGGTTGAGGTAGGTCGGAGCTATGTACCTAAAGTAGGCAAGTGTCAGGTGTGTTGGAAGTTGAAGTGGCGTGGCATGTAAGGGGGCTCGAAATGCTGGTCGGGGATCCACTGCGTCGGCGCCCTGCTCTTCACGGAGCTCCTGCGGCCCCACATCTCCTCCACGCCGCCGCCGCCGCAGCCGCAGCAGCAAGACTGCGTGGGGGCGATGGTGGTGGTGGCACCGATAATGACGATGACGCGCATGCTATGGACATCGTCCGCCCCTCGTGGACAGTACCGCGGCCATAACCGGCGTCGACTTCGCCCGCCTCGACGGCGGGCTCCAGGACCGCATGGCCAACTACGCCATGTCCAAGTCCGGGGTCTGTTACTCGGTCGCGAGTTCGCGCGGCGTCAGGAACCGGAAAGAAGGCTGCACCTCATCGTGAACCCAGGTACATCACTTTACTAAACTCCCAGAAAAAAAAAAGGAAAAGAAAAGACGTTCTGTCCCAGTTATCTGTTATTACTGCTCGGAAGGGAAGGCTGATCTTTGCTGGGTGTTATCGACCTACCTACTTGGGTAATCTCTGCTGTGAAAATAAGGAATGCTGCGTCCTGTGCAGTAGTCCAAAGATGCTTAGGGTAGAAGTAGGGCAGACTTTCAAAAACTAGATGGCCACATTATCTCCTTGATTTCTTCACTCTAGGTATGACTTTACCGTCATCTGAGACAGCATGTTTGTTCCTTAGTCTGGAGGAAGAGCCGCGGCTTTGATCCGGAATGTTTGTACCCCCCGCCGTAGCGGATACTAGTATACACTGCTTAGATGGTATTTGCAGCAGTTCGCTGATCCTTCGGTGTTCTCTAACATCGATGAATAAGGCTGCCAGTTCGTCCTCGTCTTCTCCGACTTCGTCCCAGAGGCTTACAAGCTGCATATTCTGGCGATCCCTGGTGTGGAAAACGCTCTTTGGATCCACCCCATGGGACAGTAGATACTGTACCATACGGTACGGGCTGTGCTGTAATATGCCGGTAATGAGATAGAGCTCCCGGGACGGTCGGAGAAGTGCATGGTAAAGAAGCTGCGACTTTAGCACCGGGAATCCTCGCACATTTATCATATAGTGCTTGAGTAACGCCACTAGTGCATTGGTCATTCCTGTTTCGACACATAGCACAAGAACTTGATGTATCGATTCGAGGCCAGGCATCTTCATGCAGTACGGCTCTTCCTGAAACAGGGCAGTAGTGCAATATATCGAAGCCGATGGTCGTGAGAGCACCATCTGCAGATACTCTAAGGTAGTTGAGACATGGATCTGTTGATTGGGACTCGCCGAGTCGGCGTAGCGAAGAACATCCCCTGTAGCTACATCACCGGGCATGCCATGGGAAGAGCTCTCCATATGTAGGGAGATGAGATGCAGCGAGGTCATTGCAAGTACTATGCCTGGGTCGAAAGCATTGTCCTGGATCATTAGGCAAGGAAGTTCCCAGACCCCAGGACGGTTTAGAAACTCAAACATGGTCCGATGAATGAAGCGGACAGCAGGATTGGGAACGTCTGGAGTATCGTCGATTTCCACCAGCCCCCCCACAACAGCCACGGAGTCGATTCTCGAGAATAACGGTTGTAAGACCAATAGGGTACAGTCGTGATATACGCTGTCAATCGTGTGACAGGTTGTGGAGAGTTCTAGAACGACTGGAGCAAGAGGATAGTCATTGATGTATTTGAGCACAAAGACGATATTCTTCAATCCGCGCTTGTGTACAATCGTTAGGTCGGCCATGTGTCCATTCTCGGTCGCTATGGTAATGGTGGTTTCGGTGGGGGTATGGGGGTTGTGGTCTCGGTGGGGTTATGACGAGAACCTGTGTATCATGGAATGTGTGGGGTAAGGGCACACGATTGCCGAGGATCGTGTAGTTTCGTGGTGACGGCGGTACATTCGCCTGTCACGCTTATGCGCCTGTATTGGCGGCTTGAATAGGAAAAATAAGTGATGCCGACGATAGGTCGGGTAAAGTATGTGGTCTTCTTGGTAACAGAGCACTGTGTGTCGAGTTCTTCGTCCGTGTAATGGCGAAGTGCTTCCAAAGGCGGTATTCTCATGTCGTATTTGTCGAGTATAGCGAGCCCCGTCCTGAGATTCCCTGGACGTAAGGGACAAGGTGGCGATGGAGGCATATTCTCAGGTACTTGGCAGATTGCTCCTGATATCGTGGATGGACATTCCCCAACATATGCGCGAACAGGTTCTCAATCTCAGCGGGCAATTCGTAGATGCGACGTTCTAGATCCGATAGCCGCCCGCATGACACGAGTCCCTCAACCACAGATATGCCAGCCAACACTACCCATAAGAAAACGCCAGAGGATTTGTCGGCTAGAAACTGGAACACTTGCTGCGATCAGCTTCTTTCTGTTCTTATAAGTTGCTGGGCATAGGGGTGTTTTTCAACTTTGTCCATTACATATTTTCGGATGTCACCCTGTGTTAATTAGCTGATGGAGATGTAGCTTGGGCTTTTGAGTAAATGCTTGGACGTATGAAGGAATTGGTCGGTTGGATACCATAGCTTTTACGCTGCGATTGGATGAGAGCGTCGTGATAAGAGAAATTGCATCTGCATGGTCGCCATCATATTCATCTAACTGACAATCATATATGCGAATATGTTCTATAGACTGAGGATACTCTATCATACTTCTCCTTTGCCCCTTTATTCCCCGTGGCCTTGGTCTCACACAGACCCTCCCATGCATCCAACACGGTATACACCTGGGATGACTCTCCTAAACTACCTCGTCCCACCCTCGACTTCCGTCTCGTCTTGCCGCACCGCATGCGCCTCAGTAGCGGTCGTCGCCGCCGTAGGAAAGCCCTTCTCGCTAGCCTCAGGCAAGTACCGTGCCGCGACGGTGAAGCCGGCCGCGAGCAGGACGAGGATGGCCCAGACGAGATACCCGCCCAAGAACTGCGAATTCGCCCCGAGCGCGAAGATGCTCGTAAACAGCGCGGGCGTGAACGCGCGCAGGCCGCTCAAACCCGTGAGCGCGAGCGCATTGAGCGTGCCGAGCATGGCCGGGCTCGGGCTGATGTCGTTGAGGGCGAGCTGCACGGCCGTGAAGCTCATGGAGACGCCCGGCCCGACGGCCAAGAAGCACGGGACCGCGACCCAGAAGGCGCTGTCGAACCCCGCGCGGCGTAGCGCGTTGAGCAGCGCGTTGGTGCCGAGGAAGAAGGGGTAGCAGTTCGCGCAGAGGCGCATGACGCCGTTGGTGCCGAGCCGGTGCTGCAGGGGCGGGAAGACGACCAACAACCAAAAGGCCTGGGAGACGCCCGTCAGGGCCATGAAGAGGCCAATCTGGAACTTGGTGAACTCGATCCCGCCCAGCTCCACCGACGTGAACCAGAAGATGGAGATGATGGCCGTGTAGGCGAAGGCCAGCAGCATGACGTGCGCGAACACGTATAACACGAAGCCGACGCCGGGCGTCTTGAGGAGCTCCCACGTGCTCTTCTCCTTCGCAGGACCCACGCTCCCTACCCCTTCCTCCTGCGCCGTCGCTTTCGACTTCTTGACGAGCGTCTCCTCGACGAAGAACGCGCTCGTGAGGACGGCGGTCAGCCCCACCGCGCCTACGGCAAAACTGGGTAGCGCGTAGGGGTACCGCTCGAAGAACCGAACGCCGCCGAAGACGCCCGGGTACTGCTGCGCCGGGTCGGCCAGGACGCCGCCCAGTAAAGGCCCGACGGTGATGCCGACGTTGCCCGCGAAGGCGAAAAAACTAAAACTGCGCGCCTGCGTGCGCGGCGTCGAGTGCTCGCTGATCATGGTGCGGATCGTCACGATGGTGCCCGCAAACACCCCCGCGAGGCACCGGAACAGCACCATCTGCCACAGGCTCGTCGCCATGCCGAAGATGCTGGTGGCGCCGCACACGCCGACCAAACTCGCGACCAGGACCGGCTTGCGGCCGACGCGGTCGGCGACGCGGCCCCAAAATAGCATGACGAGCATCTGCGTCAAACTGAACAGGGACTCGATCAGGCCCGAGTAGAAGCCGACGTCGGCGTCGCGCACGCCGGGAGACACGTGCTGGATCATCTGGTTGATGTAGGGGAAGATGGAGAAGAAGGCGACGGGCTCGACCAGGCGCGCGTAGCAGAGCAGGAAGATCTGCGTCTTGTTCAGCGGCTTGTCGTGGCCGTGCTGGTCACCAACGCCACCATTTGCTGCTGCTACTGCTGCTTCCTCTTCGGCACATATGGCCTCGGCCACCTCCGGGTCCTGCGCGGGCGCAATTGGGGAGGTGGCCAATAGCGGCGTCTGCTCACTAGCCGCTAGCTCATCATGGCCATCCAGCTCGGGGCGGTAATCGTTGTATCCATTGCCGTTGGCTTTCGGGCCGCCGTTGAGTGCGGCTGTCATGGCTTTTTCACAGGGAATTGGCCCCTTTGCAATCAGCACGGATCAGATGACTGCTTGGGAAAAGGCACAACCAATAGTGAAATTCCCAGAAGAAAAGGAAAAGAGAGGGAATGAAAAAAAAGCAAGGGGCAACCAACGATCCAACGTAAGCAAAACGATAAGATCCCGAGAGCTGCAAATGCGCTAGCTCGCGGCGAAGTGTAAGCGCCCGTGCTACCTCACCGCGGGGATTCCCTTGCCTTGCAGTCAGAACAAAGTGCCAAGTGCCTGTTGTGAGGGATTGGGGTGAATATACACCGCAGGAGGTGTTGATCATGCAGTTGGGCTGCATTGCAGAACCAACCGCAATCGTCAATGAATTGAGGCTACATGGCAATGTACCTCATGGTTATGGTAGCACCAATAGGTGGGAAAAGGGCAGAATCAAGTCAAATCAGCCGTGGAGAAGAGTATTGCAAGATGCATCATGAAGTTATGTTCAATATTTATAATCAGTTGGAAGTCACGCGTCCCTCTGACTGGTATATAAGATCATCAAACGGCAACCAGCCTTATCCGTACCTCCATTCCTAATCGTATGACAGCATCGTTTTCAAAAATCCCCGAACGCCGACCAATGCAATGGTATTGTAACATGTCTCATATCTCGTACATCAATCGCATCAATCCCGACGCCGATTGATCGGCCATCTCTTCAACATGAATTCCCGAACCCTGTACTGCTTCAAGAGGGATGCGACATCAGCGACATCACCATCACTTGTCCCGGGTAGTGGTATGTCAACGTAGACCAGAACAAGCGTCTTGACCGCTGTCGACTGTACACGGTTCACCGAGTGTAGCCAATGCCAATTGTGAGCTTGCGCCTTGCGGCCTCGACTCTTCCAGCCAGGGTCGGAATAAGAGGGAATGACGGAGATAGCAAACTCGGCATGCGAGAATGCTGGGCCGCGGTTGTACAGAAGCCAATCGCAGCCGAACTTGATACCGGGCCGTACCACCCAGCCAAGAGACCGGAAATGGTGGTACACGGCGTACTGGACCAAGAACGGATCATCGGACTGGAAATCCAATTGCCTCGGGGATAGTAGGAATAGCCCCGGCATATGTTGAACAGGTCCTGCGTCGAGAGAAGCTCTCCAGACTTCTCATCTCGAACCTTGAGGACGCCAAGTCCGAAAGTGAGGAAGAAAGCCTCCTCGCGTGTGAGCTGCAGATGCTCCTTATCCACGACTGCCAGAGAAGCGTCGTTGGACATGGCGCTTAGGGTCGGCAATGATGACTTCTGCGCAGGTTCCGGCAGGACATTGCTCGACGTAACATTGCCGAGGGGTAGGATGGAAGGCTCCTGGAAGGGCACTGCGCCATTAGTGAGTATCCCGTCCATCGCTTTCACAGCTCCACGACCGTTCATTGTCATTCCTAGGCTAGGGCTTGGCGGGTCTGAATTCATAAAAGTTGTTGACACGACCCTCGGAGAGAACCGAACACTTTTCCGCCTCTTGATTTGGGCCAGGCTCTCCAGTGGTGTCTCGGGCGGAGGGGAAGGATACGAATTTGTAGGTGTCCCTTGTTGCTCTTGGCTCCCGTTCACCAGAGATTCTACCAAAGTCTCTGCGCTAGTTGCACTACTGTTGGCCTGTAACTTGGCAGTCGGGGTGGACAGATCACCCAAAGACAAATGCGGGCCGGCTGCTGATGCACTAACATCCCTACTAGGAGCCTGTCCATTGGCAAGGAGATCGAGAGATTCTGCCATAGCGTCACTGGGAGCAAGAAGTGCTGCGAGATCACTAGGGGAATTGGGCAGGCGGAGGAGCTCCATCGGTCCTACAGGTGCAACGAGCGACTCGAGACGGCGAACACGGTGGATGGCCTCTTGCTCCTTCCTGGCGCGGTCCCACTTCATCTGCTGTCGTTCCTCGCGTCGCTGGCGGGTATACTCTTCTGCGACATGCTGCTTCTGGGTGCCACTGCGGGTTTGTTCGCGTTTCAACCAGTTGGGTTCACTTCGACTGAGATGTCCTTTCCCATAGAAGCCTTGCTCCCACAGAGCGCGGATTGCTTTCGCATCCACGATGTGTACACTTCGCGTCTTGGCCGACCATATTCCTTCATGGACAATCGAGGGCTCGTGCGGGGCAGTCAAGGCCTGTGTGATCCATGTGTAGATGACATGGATCAGTGACAGAGGATTACTCGGATAGAAGCTGGGTAAGGGGAACGTGCGAATAGGAATCGGCAGTTCGTGGATCTTTGTCAAAGGTGTTGGCCTGGGAGCTGAAGGCACTACAGCCGAGGTGGGCTCTTTTTTCAGGTTGCGACACATTTGGCCCATCACGAGCTGTACCGGAAGGCAAGCCAGCCGCGGGGACTGGCGAGGCCGGGAAGGATTCTTGAGTTTGGTTCATTGAGGTATGATCTTCACATCATTGTGGTCTATCTTTGCACCAGGAGTTAGCAAGTCGCAAGAGCCAAGTTGCTGATCATGTGCAAAAATGATGGGACCATAGCCAATAACTCAGATACCGTTGTAGTCATTTGGTGGCTCATCGAGAGTTTGACGTCTCTAAGCTCCAATTATAAAAATAAATTGTCATCACCGTGATTGGCATGCCATGGCCCCTTTGCATTTGGGAATGTTGGAAAACGTGGAAAACATAGAAAACTTACTCACATGAGGGACGCTCCTCCCGATGTGAGATAGCAATTACACGATTGAGGAGGCCATTCAATCGAAGCTGCTCTAAGCCATTTGGTCGGAGCTCATGTACAATTCTGTATCCTGAGTCTCGAGAATTCGCTTGTGTGTGAAGTGTTGACCTTGCAAAGAAAAAAAACCCCAAGGACGAGATTTTATGGCTAATTCGGAAAATCTCGGCTAGCGAAAGCTTGGTGGGGCACGTACCTCGAAGTGGGGAGCTTTGGACCTCGAAGCTCTAAGAGAGGGGGGGGGAGGGGGAAAGCTATGTTTCCTTATGCTGTGCTCGCTAGGGGTGGCAAAACACCAGGATTTTAAGTTTAACTTCAAGTTTTTTAAAATTAGTTTAAACTAGTTCAAATTAATAAACTAGATTCTTTAATAACGTGCGCTAAGCTTTTAATTAAAAGAAAAAAAAGTTTATTATTTTTATTATTATTATTAAAAGTTTAATTAATATTAATAAGTTATTAATATAAAATATATATTAAAAATAATATAAAAACTAAGCTTAGTTTTTTACTCTAGTTTCTTAGAGTTAAACTTAACCGCTAAGCCTTATATATTTAAAAAATAAAAAAACCGGTTTTTTTAAATGCCACCCCTAGTGCCCGCAGCTTTAGGTCAGCTACAGTGCGGCTGCTGCCCTGTGCAGTGCTAAGCATTTGACTAGCCCAGCTAAAATGTGGCCTGAAGCGCAAGTTCTCATTCACCGTCAGACCGTCCTGACAATTCACACCGAGACCCAATATTCTTCCAAAGGGCGGGGCCTGATGGAGCCGGCGTCCCAGCGGGCCCAAGATTGCTCAAGACGATAGAACGAGCCACCGTCTTTCTGATAGCATGAAACCCTATCTCGTTATGTGTGCGGCCGTTTCGCATCGTCCCAGAGAATCCGTGTTTGGAGAATCTGGTCCGATATCCGTATGACCGGCCGAGGGTGAAAGCCGTCTTTACGTCATCACAGGGTACTTCTTTACCGAAGAAGTAGTTTTTACTTTACCTTGGGCTTGGCATCCGGTGCAACAGCAACCGCCGCAATGCCATCTGCTACCGAGGCTCTCGGATACGTCTCCCTCGTCTGGGGCGTCTTCGTCATAGGCGTCCAAGCCATTGGTAGCTACAAAATGTACGTGATGCAACCTCTCCCCCTAAAATATATATATCATGGCGTTGGACTTCCAATTGACTTCTGGCCCGATCACACTCTAGCTTCCGAAACTATGCCGCCGTCCCGACCAAGCCCGTCTCCCCGACCAAGCCCAAGCAGGACGTCCCCCATGTAACCATCCTGCGCCCCGCGAAGGGCCTCGAGCCCTTCCTGTACGAGTGCCTCGCCTCCACGTTCCGACAGGACTACCCGCGCGACCGGTTCACTATCTACTTCTGCGTGTCCTCGAGGGCGGACGCCGCCTACGCCGTGATGCGCCGGCTGCTCGACGAGTTCCCCGACGCCGACGCCCGCATCTTCGTCGAGGACGAGGATCCGCTCCTCCACGGCAGCAGCAGCGGTGGCCACGCCGACAGGCTGGGCCCGAACCCCAAGATCCGAAACCTCAGCCGGGCGTACAGGGAGGCCAAGGGCGACATCGTCTGGATAGCCGACTGCAATGTCTGGATCGCTAGAGGAGCTGCTGGCCACATGGTCGATAAGCTATGTGGATATACAGGCGAGATGCCGTACAAGTTCACCCACCAGATGCCCATTGTGGTAGATACCGTATCGTCGATCCAGCCCGGTACCCCCGAAACACGACGTCTTCTTGCAGGCGACCCCGGCACGGCACACGACCGTGATGTCTCAAAATCACTTCTGTCCCAGGGCGGAGGCCGACTGGAAGAGATGTTTATGGCGACCGAGCATGCCAAGTTCTACGGGGCCATCAACACGGTCGGTGTCGCGCCATGCGCCGTGGGGAAGAGCAACATGTTCCGCAAGTCGCATCTCGACATGGTCACAGATTCCAGCCGGAATCCCATCCTACCCGCGTCCGTCGCACATCTGCCCTCTGGATTGGACCATTTCTCGGCCTATATCTGCGAGGACCACTTGATCGGCGATCTGCTGTGGAGGTCTAAGATCCCCGGCTTTAAGAACCACGGCTTGGCTTGGGGTAATCTGGCCATCCAGCCCATGGCGGGCATGTCCGTCGCCGGTTATATCGCCCGCCGCAAGCGCTGGCTGCGGGTCCGGAAATGGACCGTCCTGGCCGCCACATTGGTCGAGCCCGGCATCCAGTCGCTCATCTGCTGCACCTCTATTGCCTATGGTCTCACCACGGTGCCCTGGGTCCACACGTATCTCGGCATCCCGCAGACGTGGGCCAGTTGGGCTTCTTGTTGGACGGGGGCGATCGCTTTTGGGTGGTTCATGACAGAATCCTGTTTGGCCGACTGCATGCCGGTCACAGCGTTCAGATCGACGAGCACACGCCCGCTTTTGCACGTGGCACCGCGCGGGGCGGCACGGAGCGGCGACGGCTGGGCGAGTGGTTCCTGGCCTGGCTGGGGCGCGAGTTCCTCGCCTTCCCCATCTGGGCCTGGGCGGTACTGCTCGGCACCAGTGTCTCCTGGCGGGGTGAGAAGTTCCGGGTCAAGTCGGACATGACGGTCGTGGCGTGGGACGATCAAGCTGATGGTGATGATGTCCACAATGCGAGACGAGATGATGATAATAGACAACAGAATAAGAAAGATTAGACGAATTAGAAGACGACTAGATACCGGGTATGGCTACATAAATCTGGTACATGATGAGAATCTACGGTTTTTTATGGCACTTTGTTATTAATGCTACTGTTCGCGCTCTGCTTTCAGATATGTCACGGTTAACATATCTCTGCCATCAGCAAATAAGTCCATTCATATACACCTGCCAGCCGATGAGGATCATCCGCAAGATAGACACGCTGTTTTGAGCCTAATAGGCGTTCCTAATTACCGCAATTATAATCGCTGTTCTCTTGCGAATCGGGAGTTTACCACGCGTGAAGTATGTAGCGCGGGGCAGCTGCTTGGCTGTATGGATCCTGACGGCTGCCGGCTCTGCTCATTGGAGTCGGCCTTGCCCACGAGTCGTACTTTCACCCTTGGGGGTGAGGGGCCAAAAGTACGTGTTCTATCTAGACCCTTTACGTCGTCTGCAGTCATGCGGCGCCACCAAGATATGCATGGTGATAGCTGGACATATCCGGCTGACATGTCCGGGTGTGAGTCCGTCCGAACTGTCCGTCCGAACTATGCCTCTCGGGCCCGATGTATTCTATAAAAAAGGGCAACGATAAGCAAAGTACCACTTTATGCATACCCTTGCTTATATGTATCACTATATCTTACCATATCTGTCGGGCTCGGTGCCCGGGGTCGTGGGGAGTTGCGTGGAAAGTGTGGAGGGGATTTGTACATCTCTCCGCCAGCTTGCATAAAAGTGAGGGGTAGCTACTTGCGTGAAGGGTTCGGGTGTCATCCGGACCGATGCAGAAGCCCATGTGCCATGGCCAGCGAAAAGCCACTCCCGATTACTTACATAGTAGTATGTAGGTGCCGGTCCCTGGGACCACTGGTGATACTACCATGTCGACGATCCCCTGAGGGGGGCTGACTGGGCTGAGAAGGTGGCATCTTATCCGGCAGCTTAGGGAAGACTTAAATATCGTAAGGCGCCGCCAGGTGTGAGGGTTAACCCGAGGAAGCTGACAAAAGGAACTGTTTCTCTCACACGGCATTCCCAGCTGACTGCAAACGTCGACATGCTATGCGGCTGAGCGGACTTGAATGCTTGCTACGCCCGAGTCCGAGTCAGACGGTGTTAAGGATTTATAAGTAAAACTTCGGAAGGCCGCATGCATACGTTTTAAGCTCCAGTCAGCGCTAGGGAGTATTGGCATTCTACTATCAATGGTGGCCGGCTTGACTACGGTGTGATTTGCTTTGCGTTAAGAGCGAAAAGTCCAAGGTTGAACGCGGCGCTAGCAGGAACGGGATTCAGGAAAAGAGAAATGCTCCGATGTCCGACCCAGATTCTCAGAGTTCCAGAGTCCCCAATCCCCGCCCACCGCTTATCTTGCTTCCATGCTAATGCCAATCTGGAATGCTTCGTAATCCGAATCTGGCGTACTAAGTAAGCATAAAGCATCGGACTCAAACTACGCCAAAGGCGGACCGGTCCCTGTTTGCGTCATGTCCCTTTCTCTTCTCTCTATTGGTAACACCTTTGTTAATTATTAAGCATGTTTCCTTTCCGGATTAGACTCTGTTCGGCGCACCTTTCTTAGCGGTGAGTTACTACTGTTTAGCGCGTTCCAGCACCTTGGTGTTGGGTCCCGTCAAACAGTAGTTCCGTTGCCATGTCCACCACCACACAAATGTGGAAAAGTTGTCGGACAGCAGCTATGAGTACAGGCATGACTAGTAAGCTGCATCGGAACCGAGGCTTACGACGGCTGCACCTATGACTCGCATGAATGCAAGAGCATAATGAAGACTGTCTGTGGTACGAGAGGTATGGAATATTCTAGAGAGTACAACGTGGAAATATTACACTTCAAAGAAGAAAAGGAGGGTTCAGGTCTATTTGTAGACGCATTGTAGACGCAGAGGCTCAAAAAATATTTCGTTCAATACTTGGTCAGACTCAGTTGAATCATCCGTTGCAGAATAGCTGACTCGCCAAAGGCGGGCTGAGAAGCGGCAAGGCACGGAGTTAGCTCCTTTTTATGCAACTGCATAAGGGTGACCACTTCGGATGACCTGAAGACCGGGCGACATGACGTTGACGATCCCTGGAGGCAGGCGAAAAGCCCGGCGTTTAATCCCGTTTCTGGGGCTTCTTACTAAATCCGTTCTAGGCTTTGACCATCTAAGATTGACCATGGTCGACTGAAAGGGCGTGGAGAGCAAGAGGGTGGAGCTGTTCGGCACCCTTGTAATCAGCGAAGAAGCATTTTGGTCGCGAGGTCCGTCTCGCCGTCGAAAAAAAATAGTTTTTATACCTCGGCGCCCGTATTCTGTAAAGAGTGCGGCCGATGATTCATTCGTCCTTTATAATACCTGCCATCCCACCTCCCCCTTTGCCCCCATCCATCCCGACTCAGATTCCTCACTTGGCTACATCTTAGATCTACGACATCCCTGTCTTATCCTACCTTTTTGAGACTCTCGTGTTTCTGTCTCTCTAGCCAATACTGTAACCTAAAAAGTAGTGACCGACCTCGGTCCACTTCCCGCTGCAGAATTGCGACATTCCCGAACCTAACCGACGGGTAGCAAACATTTAGAGTCGAGTCACACGAAAAACCTACCAATCAGCGACCCGGCGCAATGGCGTCCGAAAAGGATACCAAGCCAAAACAACCTGGCGGCCACGACCTCGAACACACAGCACCACACAAAATCCCCTACTGGCGGATAGTATTCGACCAGTCGGGCATCACCGACTCCGTGCTCAACCACCCATACCCCGGCTCCGGCACAGAGGAGGACCCTTACCTGGTGCAATGGGTACCGCACGACCCCCGTAACCCCTTCAACTTCAGCACCGTCACCAAATGGTTCATCACCTTCACCGTCGCCCTCGCGACCCTCGCCGTCGCGCTGGTCTCGTCGGCCTACTCGGGCGGTATTAGGCAGATCATCGAGGAGTTTGGTATCACCCAGGAGGTCGCCACGCTGGGCGTCTCGCTGTTCGTGCTGGGCTTCGCCGTCGGCCCTTTGCTGTGGGCGCCGCTGAGTGAAGTATTCGGCCGCCAGGTTCTGTTCTTCGCCACCTACGCGGCCCTGACCGCCTTCAACGCGGGCACGGCGGGGGCCAATGGCCCGACCACACTGCTGGTGCTGCGCTTCTTCGCGGGCGCTTTTGGTTCTTCCCCGCTGACCAACGCAGGTGGTGTTATCGCCGACATGTTCCCCGCCGCCCAGCGAGGTCTCAGCGATGTCTCTGTTCGCGGCCGCGCCCTTCCTCGGCCCCGTCCTCGGCCCCATCATCGGCGGCTTCCTGGGCCAGGCCGCGGGCTGGCGCTGGGTCATGGGCTTCCTGGCCGCCTTCTCGGGCTTCTTCTGGATCGTGGGCGGCCTGCTGGTGCCCGAGACGTACGCGCCCGTGCTGCTCCGGAAGCGCGCCGCCGCCCTCTCGAAGCGGACGGGCAAGCACTACGTCAGCAAGATCGACGCCGACCGGGGCCGCGTCACGCTCGGCCAGTCGCTGCGCACCGCCCTGTCGCGGCCCTGGATCCTGCTCTTCCGCGAGCCCATCGTGCTGCTGCTGTCCATCTTCATGGCCATCGTCTACGGCACGCTCTACATGCTGTTCGGCGCCTTCCCCATCGTCTTCCAGGGCCAGCGCGGCTGGAGCCAGGGCATCAGCGGGCTGGCCTTTTTGGGTATCATGGTCGGCATGATCTTCGCCGTCGCGTACAGCATCTGGGACAACAGCCGCTACATCCGCATCGAGGACGAGAACGAGGGCTTCGCGCCGCCCGAGGCGCGCCTGCCGCCCGCCATGGTCGGCGCCGTCGCCCTGCCCGTCGGTCTGTTCTGGTTCGCCTGGACCAACTCGGCCTCGATCCACTGGGTCGTCAGCATCGCCGCCGGCGTGCCCTTCGGCTTCGGCATGGTGCTCGTTTTCCTCAGCATCATGAACTACCTGATCGACGCCTACACCATCTTCGCCGCGTCCGTGCTGGCGGCCAACTCGGTGCTGCGCTCCCTCTTCGGCTTCGCCTTCCCCCTCTTCACGAGCTACATGTACGCCGACCTCGGCATCCACTGGGCCTCGAGCATCCCCGCCTTCCTGGCGCTCGCCTGCGTGCCCTTCCCCTTCCTGTTCTACAAGTACGGCCCCCAGATCCGCGCCAAGTGCCACTTCGCCGCCGAGTCGCTCGCCTTCATGAAGCGGCTCAAGGCCGAACAGGCCGCCGCCGACGCCGAGGAGAACGAGGGGGAGAAGGGCTCCGAGCGCACCCTGACCGAGGGCGCCAACGGCGCTGCCACGGCTGGCGATGACGACGATGCGGAACGCGACGGACCCGCGTTCGCCGCCATCCGCACAGGAAACTCACGCCCCGGCTCACGGCCCGCCTCGCAGCGGTCCTCGTTGGCGCGCGTGCCGACGCACCACTCGTTGGCGGCGTACAACGACAACCCGTTCGATATCGACCGGGTGCACACCAACCAGTCCCAGTTCAGCATGAAGCGGACAAAGTCCAAGGCTTAAAGTGGGGAAAAGACAATGAAGAAAACGGAAAAAAGGAAAGAAAACAAAAGAGGACACGGCCAACACCAGGGACTGGGTCTCTCTTAACATGTTGTTAACGTGTGGCCAAACATCACGCATTATGCTCGGCGCCTAAAACTTTTCTGGTAGCATTGCATCTATTGATATCCACTTAGAAATATTTCACTTTTAATGTCTAAATCAGATTTCAAAAACTACGTCTCGATGTGTTCCAATACCGTGCATCGTCTATGTTCATTATCCACGCTCATTAATCGTACCAACTTGTACTGAATAGGAGGGACGGCCTACAAATGGTAGGGTCGTCGTGCTTATGGCCTAATGCGCCCATGACTGACCAAGATGTGTAGTACGTCGGGGATCGCGGACGGATCATCCTGTGCTGTTCGCAATATGCTTCGACATCCTCACCTTTATCCCGTTGCCGGACAGGCTATTTCGTCGCTCCTCCTTGAGTCCCTGGCAAGCAAGAAGCCCCTCCGCCGGCGTTCTGGAACAGTACCCCTGCACTGGACCAGTATGGCGCCAATAGAAACGAGCCCCGCGCCCGAAAGAAGATATGGGCTTGCATGTACAAAAACCCAGCACTCCGAGTCCACCTGTAAAGTATGTGTACCTATGGACAGAGAAGATCTCAACATATCACTGATACGTTGCGTGACATATGCGGGGGTTGGGGTCATCTAGGGCAAAGGACATACCTGCATGTCGCTGGGGCCAACCTCCCGTGGTGCGACCAAAAAGGCATAAAAAGAAATTAGCATCAAGCACATTACGGAAATGAAATTTTCACTTAAATAGAGTTTTTCTTTTCATAAATATGAGATCCATAAGAACAGCACATAACCTTCCAAGACTGCCCTTTCGTCACTCGTCGTCTACACTCCGTCACCCATCGCGGTATCGTCAGCAAAATACCGACAAACCAGTAGGGGTAAGTGGGCACTGGGTCCTGAAAACAGAACACCTATTCGCCAGCACCCAATGCATTGCTGTCCAACTGCCGTGGGCTAGCTCGAGACCAGGGAACCTCTCTTCCGTAAAACTCGTTATATATTATTTATATACGGACGGTATCTTCGCTCAATTATTCTTAGGAATAGATGTACTAACTAGACATGATATCTGAGCCCACTAAGCATCCCTGGAATCCTATCTCTACCCCAGCCCTCCCGCGGTCTTGTGGTCTACAGGTCAGCCCAACTTCTAAAGTTGTGCCTGCCTTGCACCTCTCTCGGCACAAATATGAAAAAAAAAGCCAGGGCAGACCGCTCATATTTTACGATGCGCGTACACCACTAAGAGATCCCGTTTCACGAAGCAAAAGTATGGCCCTTAAAGACAAGCGTCGTTGAGATGTCCACGCAGTTGCTCGTTGGGGCGAGCGTCATTTTTCTACTTGCTGCTTGCATTTACCAATTGGCTTAGGGGGCGCATTCCTTACAACAGCAGAAAACAGGTTCAGGCGGCAGCACACGACGCCAGCGACCTTTCCGTGATCGATTTGACTTTGCATGTGGATCTGATCCCCACGGAAACGTCTTCTAAAGAGTTAGAAAGCGATCTGAAGTCTATTATTATTGCTGGGAGCCCAGATTTGCAGGGCCAGCTCGACGGCTTGGTCGTGCGCTCTATTATTGCGCCGAGAGACTGCACCTGAATCTGCGCTACTGTAACGTTAATTCCTGAGGGGCAGCTGCTGGCTCGCCTCCAACACGCCAGTACAGCGTTTCCGTACCGATACGACTGCGCATTCTACGGTGTCACACCGCTCGACGACGATGCAGGCGGCGCTCACTGCGAGTATGCACTAATCCTGCACATGAAGCGTCCTCCTTCCAGCTGATCATCGGATACTGCAGTGTGATCGCAGTGCCTGGCCTATTGTCTGTAGGCGGTTAAATGATTCAAAGGAAATGCGTCTAGGAAGGGCCTGCATTGGTGCGACTGCGGTCTGAGTCAGGTAGAGGGGGCCGGAATAGGTGCCCGGGGTTGTCGTGTCGTATTATACGACTCATATAGCATAGCGCAAGGGGAGACAATATATTTGCCGGAACCATCCATCTGTTTCATAACGCAGCTACCGCCCTTAAGTAGTGATCTATCGCCACATTACCAAACAGGCCCTTTCATCACCAACCTATACTCACATAGTTCTACTTTCGACCTTGGGCATATTTCTGTTCGTGCAATAATAATTTCTAGTTCCTTCATCATGTCTATATCAACTCACCTCTCACCAGTGGTCCTGCTTGCCGGCTTGGCTCGCGCGGCCGCTCTCCCAGCCTGTATCCTCAGCTTTGACGGGCGCGTGCCTCAGAACGCCACATCCAAGACCTTTGTCTCGAAGCAAAGCCCCTTCAACCCCGGCTACGTCCTGGGCCCCAACGTGACCTGGGACGAAATCATCGAGTTCCCCCCAATCCCGCCGTCGCGCTTCGACCGCCAAGCGGGAACCAAGCCCGTCGGCCTGAGCCTCTCGGACAAGTCCGTCTTCCTCTCGGGCTCCGAGGGCCGGGAGACGGCGCTCCGGCGCGCGGAGCTGCTGGTCAACAACAACGACCCGACCGTCACGGGCCACAAGACCTGGCACATGTCGGTGCGCACCGACCCGGCGCGCCCGCTCAACTACACGCACGAGTATCAATTCGCCTTCCACGAGGCGCAGGACTTCCAGGCCGACTTCTGGAGCATCAAGGCCGGCGCCCCGCTCGGTGCCCCCGTCGACACCCCGCCGCGCAAGACGTTCCGCGTCGAGGGCTACAAGTGGGACGTCCCGACCAAGCTGTTCTTCGAGACGCCGCTTACCGACGACGTGTGGCACAATTTCGGCATCGACTTGAACTTTGATGAAAAGTAAGCAATAACCAACTCTCCAATGCGTGCTCCGGTTGCTCCCTATCGGAAGGCCCGCAGTCTTGCTTTCCTCTCTATATGTGTGTGTGTGTGTATTTTGACATAGCTAACCCCTTTTTGCAGCATGATATCAGTCCTCTACAGCACCAACGACCAGCCCCTGAAGGTGGTGATGCCGCCAACCTTTAACAATATATCGGGCAAGGCACCAACGACACTGGGCGAAACGCACTTTGGGCTCCAGAAGCGACCGCTAGGGGCCAACATTGAGAATTTCCTGTTCAATGGCACGCAGGAGGAGGGTATCGACGAGGCCCTGTTCTTGGGCGGCATCTTCCAAGACGACTCGACCAACGGTTGTATCACATTGTAGGGTGTCATGCGGTTCCGACTGGGAATAGATAGATGGTTTTCGCCCTCGCCCTCGCCATTAGGACCAACGCGCGCATGGTCGAGGTATTTGCGGCTGCTTCGGCGTACGCGATTTTGACTTGTGATAATTACCCCCCATTTTCTTTCGATAGCTTACGTGGAGGTGGTGTGGTATGGTGGTCCAAAAATGACAAGAGCTTAAGGGACAAATGGGGATGATCCGATTTGGTATACGAGAGAAGGGTACGGACGGGCAGTAAGGAGTATAGTATCGAGGATTGTTAAAATTTCTCACCTGAAAAGCTACGCTGCCATCAACGTGGTATTTCTCACGAACACAGTTGTCGAGATCGTAGGCGAACCGTCCGCTAGGAGAGATATCGCGACGGAATAGTGTCTAGCCAAGTAATTGATTGACGATGTATGATTGCTCCAGACTAAGCCCTTAGGGCTAGCTTAATCTTTTACACGTATTCAACGGTACTTCTTCCCGACCATCAACTTCCTCGTTCGAAGCCAGCGCCAGCGCCAGCGCTAGCAGCTCGCCCAGATCATCCCATGCGCTGCTAAGGTATCCGCCTACCCCCCAACACCAGAACCAGATCGGGTATGCCAGGTATGCGACGACAAGAGAGGAATGCAGCAGCAGTACCACAAAGACATAGATCAGCGTACCGTTCCCAGAAGACTGGAAGCCGTAACCCCACCCAAACCGCTCAACTTCGAACGTTATTTCAAGCCGGGGCTGGTAGCTCTTCACAAGTGTAGTGTTAAAAGTACCATTTTCCCTAAAGTCCTGCATAGCTTTCAACAGGTTGAGTGTGGTCATATTGGCGGTGTTGTTTGAACGTAACACGACATCGTGCGTGATGTTCCGATACCCCACAGAGTCCATGTTATGGGTGAAAGCGAGAGATAGCATCATTGATATGGGATCGCATATCGTTGGGGTGGCGGATTGCGGGCTTTTGTGGTGTATATCAAAATCGCAGCAGTTTATAGTTGATCCATTCATCTTCATCACCGTATCGGGGGGATCCCATAACGCCTCGGTGAACACTGAAAGAAAGTTGGTGTAGTATTCTGACGTATTAGCAGTATGGAATTGGTAACCGTACGCCAGTAAGGGCTTATGAAAGCCCACGCCAGCCTACTCCGGCTCTATGCGCACCACGGATTGAGGAGATCCGGGCCTGCCTAGTCTTTTGAGGGCCGTGGTCTCGATAAAGCTGTTCTCGACGCGGAGGTTCATCGTAGGATCCATGGTGACCTCTGGACGACGCCAATACGACGAAATGGTGCATGGCATTACGACGCCGTGGTACATGCCTGGTAGTTTGAAAACAATGCCAATAGAGGCACGCTTGTGGAGGCGACGATCATCCTGCGGCACAGGGACCCAGGTGTACCGCATATCGAACAACTTGCGGTCGACATTCCAAATATTTTGAGGTATCGGCCACGCTTGATCGCGGACAGCTGATGTGGTAGGCTCGTTGAGCCAAGACGTAGGGGAAAATAGCGTTGCGTTGTTGGCCCTGGCGGATTCGAAGTCCCTTGGCCACAGGTGCTAACACAGGGCTTTCGGGAGATATGCGGAGGCGCTGCCGCTCTGGTTCAGCGGCCCTCATCCCCTTCAGGCTGACCAAGGACCAAAGTTGATCCATCAGATCGACCACGAAGAAGGGTAATGAAGTGCCAACTGCGACCCCGCTCGTGTTCGCGTTGGGCAGCAGTGTTGTGGCTGTAAACGCATTTGCCGTGATATACCTCGTCTGTCCGGCCAATCGTAGTACCTTATTAGTGTTCACTCCGGTCCCAGTAAAACTATTGGCCCATGAGAATATTGCCTCCCAGTCAGCACCGGGGCAGTCGATGACATTCCAGTTTGCCGAGCGACACAGGTTGAAATTGTATTCATTGTCAAACGTAAATCGATCGAGGACAGTGGGGTAAAAGGTCCGAATCGTTTCTTCGGCAGTCATGTTTTCGCGTCCTATGTGGTACGTGGAGGTTTGGGCTCTGATGTTGCGAAAGGGATCTCCCATTGTGTACCAGTCAAGATTCGGGATGAGCGCGATGGCTGAAGCGGGGCCGAGTGCATTTGCGAAGACAGTAGCGAACAAAAGGCCAAGGGCGAATATGGCAAATCGCCACTTTCTCAGCCGAAAAGATCCAAGTAATGGCGACCACAGTGCCTTGTGTACGATGTAGCTGCCCGGCGATTGGTAGCCACCCACCAATAACCCAAATGGCACCCCAGCCGAGCCCACCAGCAGTCGTCGACTGATGTGCAAGGCAATGCCATAGAGGGAGGCGACCATGATGAGCTCGTGCAGCTTCGCCAGTATCTGCAGTAGATTACCTTCCTCTTTCTGTCCCAAATTGAGCATGTACCACCTGTAGTCCCAGGCACCGTCGTCTGCCCGGTAGACGCTGCGGAGACTGAGTTGGAGTATTGCTCCGGTGATCAATGCCGAGGCAATATGGCCGGTGAGATGGAGGCAGAATTTGAGGCTGACGTGTCTTCTCAGGGCGACCATTGGTTGTTCCAGACGCCGTAGGTGCTTGCTGTTGTCCATGTTGTTGACGGCGCTCGGGAGGTTGAGTAGGGGGGTGTTAGCTTCCATGGTACTGGGCCTATCTCAATAAAAATATTTCGCTAGGTGTAGAGAGGCACGAAGAAAGTGGTGCAGTAGATTAACCTGATTCCTCTAACATATATTTATATACAGTCAATTTCAGCTGCCTCGGTCACAGCCTGATCATAGTCTTGCCCCCCTTCGCTCGTGCAGAAGTTGGGGGCCACAATCAGGGTGCCTGAACGATCAGCTCTCGGAAAGATGGGAGCGGGCGGTCAACATCTTTAGGCCAATGTCAGCTGGGCTGGGCTTTCGTAGCACAGCCGGGCGTTTTCGTGAGGGCGTGGTGGCTGGTTCGGGTTTCAGCGACGCCAATGGAATAGCGGCTAGATGCGCTTGTATGACTTCGAGTGCTGACAGCCACTGGTAGCAAGGATAAAACGTAAAAATAACAGGAGCATGCGAGAAAAGCGCGACAGCCCTCGCCCGCATCGAGCTGCAAACTCACCATACATGTATGGAATGATGCCAGTGGAGTCCAGATGAGGCTGAACGCTCCCGTCGTATTATTACCTAAACCTGCTTCCGACTTCCCGACCCGCGCCAGTGTCTCTCGCCGAGGAGGTGGGCTTTCCTTCACACCCTCAACTTGCCAGCCTGTCTCGAAAGTGCCGCCCTTGGTCCAGACTGGAAATTTCCCCTTGGCTCTTTGAAAGACCCGAGGGAAAAGCACTTTACCCGCCTGTTCACCCCGCCCCTGACAGTGATGTGCCCGAGGAAAGCAGGATGAAGAGGGGCGAGAGGAACTTAGGAAGGTCGGGATCGGACCGACTTTTGTCCCACCGTCGCTAACATGGTCATGCCCCGCCCCAATCTCAGTTATTAATAATCTTGGTGAGCTAAAGTGGGTGGAAACACAGGAAACAAGGGTTTCCCACCCTCGACAGCTGTCCGTCCGCTTCCCCTGGCGCCCCGGCCCCCGCTGTCAAAAGGCGGTCCGATATAATGACACCACCAACCCCTGGTCTGTACTGTCAGATCCGCATGCAGCACCAGCCTGGCAGCCATAGGACTCCGTGCCGGGACTGAGCCAAGCCGCCAATGTCAGATGATGAACTAGTTACATAACACAAGATAAATGTTGTCGCTACTTATTCGAAAATGATTTCTCCTCCTCCTTTTCCATAAACCTTTGCAGTTCCGCCCTGCGTTGCTCCTCGAGTTGCAGCTACCATGCCCAGTTAGCAGAACCGGAGGCCGCCATCCACTTCAAGCCTGATGATTTATTGGTTAACAGCCTCGCTATCAACTATGTTTTCAAAGTCGGAGGTCAGCTCCCGAGAACGCAACGCTCCGGTACAGACATCAGGTTGGGGACCGCCTGGTGGTATTGCAATGCGAGAGGTTCACGACCTGGTAAAGGGTGGCTGACAGGGTTGCTGCCTGCTTGTGATTCCTCAGTTCCTAGGTCATCTCATCGGGTTTCTGACGCCGCTGCCAGTCAGCGAGAGCCCCCTTCATCTCGTCATCATCCAGAAAGCCCAGCCACGCCAGACTCTATGGCTTCCATCAGCCTGGCTGGGGAGGTCGTTGGGTATATCCGAGGCAACAGAAGCATCTGACCTGAGGATACTCAGACTGGCTTCCAGGAAGCTGCGCTTGAACACCAACCATAGCCGCTGGTCTTCCGGGTGGGCCCGTGCCGGGCGTGGGTAATAGAGATCGTTCCGGTAGAAGGCCTTCTGGGCGAGGGCTATGCCTGCTTCGTACATGGACAGGGGCCTGCACCGATCAAAGTCGAGGACCCAAAGGGCGTGGCGGCCAAGGGAATCAGATTCGAAGCATGCCGTATGACGTGTCCCTTCGTCTTGGGTTTGATCTGGACATTCGGGTTGTTGTGATGGTGGCGGTGGTGCAAAGAACGAACTCAACATCGTCGGCGTCGATGCGTGCGCACCAGTGCATGAAGGCCAGCGCCTTGGCCATGGCAGCCGCGTACTGCTCCTTCATGTCGGCGGTGATTCCCAGGTCGTCCATTTGGTCGATTGATACGACGTGGTTTTGCAAACTGAAGGACTGAAACTTGGATTGACGGCCAGCGTTTCCTGGATCACGGCGACGACCCAAATAGGGCCTGATGAGGCAGTCGACGGACCTGGGGTCGGCTTTGATCTGGTCGAGGAAGCTAGGCGGGCAATACTTGTCGCATAGCAGATCCCTGGTCATCTTGCTCAGGGGTGGGATTCGTTGCGACACCAAGATGTTGCATGACTGCTGCTGTTCCAGAGGGAACCTCTGCAGAAACAGGCGTGTATGTTCTCCGGGTCGGAAAAAGCCGTGACACTGGGGTATCCGAAAGGCGGTGCGAATGCTTTCCGGACAGCGTGGTAGAGCGTGGATGACGGAAAGGTGAACTTGATAGTCATTCAGCAATGAGCGGCCTTTGGCGCCATCTTCTCGCTTTAACACAGTAGATGTGGCCTTGTCATCATTGTAGTTGTTGGTGGACCAGACGCTACCGCAAGCACCTGCGCCGATACAATGGAGCTGCTTGTCTTGTAATGTCGTTTTCGCCATTATGTTCATGGCGGACATGGTGAAAAAAGTGATTGGAGATTGTTGTTGGTTCGATCAATAATGGATAGGAGCTTTCGTGATAGTTAAGGAATAGATCTGGCTGAAAATGTTTCTCGGGCCTCTGGTCTTGAAATATTCCACTGGTGGGTTGGCTGTCTGAAAGTTTGTCCCTGTTCCAGCACCAAATGCTGTGCTCCTTAGACCCAGGAAAACGATAAACCTTTACACCTAGCTGATCCCACTAGCAAAGCGTATGTAAGTATTTACAGGAGCTTGTAGATATGAAGTGTTCCGGGATGCTCATGAGTTTCGCTGCAATGCTTTCAATGCAGCCAAGACAGGAGATTATGAATTAGGGAAGCTGGCCGAAAGGGACTAATGCTGCCAGGGGAGTGCTACTTGCACTCAAGCCTGAGATGTAATTGCTCTTTCACTCAACAGTGTGTTGCCCTGCCCTTTACTCAATTGATCGTCGGTCTACCTTCTGAGGTTTTGATATTTATATGAATTCTGTGGAAGAGGGCATACGGTCAGCAATGACTTAGTTGTAAAATGTACCTGCTTGCTAGCAAGCCCCTCAGGCAGTATAGGGTTGAGCGCACGCCGGTGTTACCCCAATGAATGCAAGTGATATTTCTGAATTACAGCTGCTATTATTAGCAGGTACGTTACCACTGCCCTCACAAAACATATTATTTTGGTATTAAGTAAGGTAAACTGTGGAAGCAACGGCTGCCTTGGGGAGCTTCTGTTTTGACCCGAGGCAGTTCCAAAATTACCAAACACCAACACTGGTCCAGGACCTTATTGGACCTGATCTTTTGGTTCAAAGCTCTGGTAAACGCAGAAGTACCCGACATGGCTAGGTGCGAATGTCAAGATGACTCTTGAACTAACAAAAGCTGCAAACGAAGGACGGCGCACGGAGATGAAGAGAAGAAGGTTCATAGTCGGGGGATATGGCAGCGTGTTGCGTTTTATTTCAGCTGAGCGGGCCCGAGTGCAAGTGCTGGTGTTATCTCCGTTCTTTTATCTCCGAAGCACCGAGGATTAAAGGGGCTCCGCTGTTAGGATATCTGATTGCTCACGATCTACATCGTTTTCGTCAGCTTGAGACAAGTGTGACTCGGTTTAATTCCAGAAGGAGAATCTTGTCAGTCTATATTGCTAGCGAGCTTACAACCTCCTATTGAGACATTACAGAATTACCCAGTCGACAGATTGTGCTGGTGGCATCTGCGCTTCATATACCGTGACCCGTCCAATGTTCAAAAGATATCTACGGCCTAGTACCGTCATAGACGGGCTCTGTAGAATGACACCTTGTCCACGATAGCCGTCTTTATAAAGAGGGACAGTATACACAACACCTCCTGGGCAATTTCGCGTAATGTTCCGCACAGATTTTCGGTATGCTTCACCTGGCGCTCGCCGTTCACCGCGTATCGAAGAATGGCTTCAGCCGTGAAAGCCTTGTTATCGCAGCTAGAAGCCCAAATACCCGCTGAATGCACTCTAATGCTCCCGTCAGCACGGATCTTCCAGGAACAGATAGACGGGTGATCGATCACTTCGAGGGCTACCCAACCTGATGTATCATTCCTCGAATTACCAACTGCAGGCGTGTTGCCAGGCTTATCATTGAACGGCATCATACTCCCGATCGATTTCCTCTTGAATAAGTCTTGTTTGTGAAGACGGCCCCTTTCATACCACGCACCGTCAAATAGTAGCGACTGAAATCTCCCGAAAGTTGCTTGCACGAACTTCAACTGGTACTTTCCCAACACAGTGCGATGTCGATCGAATATTCCGAGATGTCGCCGGGGTGTGGAAAGAGGGTTAAACCAGTCCGTAACGCCAATTGCAGACATGATTGCTGCTGATCGGTCGCCGCTACACTGTCTGTTGCCAGAAACTACGAATGTCTTTGCGGGTGAGCGACCGGCAAAGATGATGTCGATCTGGGTCCATGATATGAGCCTTATGAGATGTGATACTCCGAGCGGAAGCTGTGTGTGATCAAGGTCAGAATAGATCTCTCCCCTGGACCTCATAGTGGAGAGGTACTCTTCAGGATCGGCCATCGACACGTCAGTCGGGGCCTTGCCACCGATCATGGATCCGGCGAGATCGATGAAGGCCGCCAGCGAAGAAAGGCTTATGGGGCAACCTTGATCGTCCTCCAAGCGGACCCAAGCTCTCGAGTACAGCTCAATACCAGGACAAAGCAAAGCCTCCTGGAAAGTCCACAACGAAGAGAACCAAGAAATGGGAGTAGCCAACTCTCTTCCGCTGGAAGGGCCTAAAGTTTCCCACCCAGGTGGAAGAGACATCAATTCCGCGGGAACGTTTGCTGCCTGCCATGCCTGCCTCAATCTCTCTGTGTGGTCGGTGGCGGTGGTTGCTGATAGGAAATTTGAGCTGAGCCATCGAACGGCTCCATTAACTCCTGTCCAGCCCTCCACATCATGGAGCCATGCAATGCAAGCGGTGCAACCGTGGAATATAGCAGATTGGCGGGATATTTCCATGTCTCTTAGCCGTTCTGAGCCTATCTGGGTATGCAGAAAAGGTCAAACCAAATGTACCGAGCAGTAAGATTCGATAGTTGCGTAGGAAGGTCTCGTACATTGTAGAGGCTGTTTTCAGGGACGGGCCATGGAACGCCGTCCACGCCCACGAAAGAGGGTAACCTCCAACGGCCCCATGTGTGGCTGATACAGACGTATTCGGGCTTGAAGTCGAGTTCGGCGACCCGCACTGTCCGAAGACCCTCATTGTCCCATAAGTAGTGTGGGAGCCCGCGAGAAGCAATGCTGTCATGCCATGTACCCTCGTTGAGTGTGACAATAGGATAGTCTCCGTCAGGCGGCTCTGGGCACCCAAATGTCGATAAAGCTACCCTCTGAGACACCGCATAGCGCGAAGCACGCCACCGAAGGAGTTGCAACCCCCATAGGAAGTTGTAGCTCATCTGTGGTTCCCAACTGGAAGGGCTGAATTCGGACACAAAGAGCTCAAATGCGAAGGAGTGATACAACGAGAAGTTCTTTCTGGGGCTCTTTTTCAAGGATCGCATGGGCTCAGTCGCGACGGTGTCGACTCTTTCATACATATAGTCCTGGGCAGCCTTGGTCAGGGTTTTGAAATTGTACTTGGCGTGCCACCAGTCCTCCAGGACCTTGAACGACGACCTTTGAGCACTGGACAGAGACTCCTTGAAAGATGGTACGTTATAGTTGGTGACAAATCGTTCCCAGTTATCCAAAGTTGCCCGCCAGGTGTAAAGTCGGTCTCCATTTGCTTGCCCGATTTCGCGTCCCATATGTACCCAAAGCGGACATACTCTCCAAAATCTAACCTGCATCGGATAGAATGTCTCGCGGCGATTTCGGCTCTGCTCTTCTCGCACGTCGTGCATCTGATCGCTCCAAGGCATGGGGTGTGGCATGTAAAGTTGAAGGCGCCGCTCCTCCAAGATGTCGTAAGCCTGCCAGTAATCATCCCAAACTTTATCGTACTCCTGTGTGTACCAATAATGAACATGTGCGCGCTCCCTTGTGCCGCTGTCGGCCCATTCATGGTACGCTGAGATGAAGTCTGGCTCAGCCGATGAGACCCGTTCCACGGCTCGAGCACATAAGCTGTATTCAGGCATGACCTGGAAGCGCCGGAATAATCTTAACTAGAATAAACTGAGATATTTCTTGGTATACTGCTAAAAGAAAAGAAAACATCTCAAAGCTGCTGGTTAAGGGATGATAATTGTGATTGTTCTTATGTCATTGCAGAATAAGCACATGGTGAGAAAATTTGCTTGGTACACACTGTGGGAGCTACTCAACCAGCTGGTAGTGAGTCAGCGCGTGCATGACCAATCAAGCACTACCAAGGTAAGCAGGATGGTCGCACAGATGACGCAAGTGTCCATAGCCTGAATCATCACCGCTTCCATCTAACCGCCAATAACCGTGCCCTGCCCCGCCATTGGCTCACGGCAACCCCAGAAACAAATCCAGCATCCTGGGAAAGTTCGGCGTCCGCAGCCCCGTAACGTGATCCCAGCCCGGCGCCACCGCGAACCCCGCCGTGCCGCAGCCGGGGTTGGCGCCGCGGATGACGTTGTTCAGCACGTCCGGGTGCGCGTACAGGGCCGGGTTGAGGAAGCCCACGGGCCCCTTGCCCCGTCTCAGTCGGCGCCGTAGGGGGGCCGGTGGGCTGTTAGGTAGTGGGACACGACGTCGGCTTGGTAGGAGGGGATGGGGAAGACCTGCAAGTTAACGGATATGGGTGTCAACTAATCATGTACCGATGTACTGATGGATTGAGGTTAGAGGCAACGGAAAGTCAGAACTTACATTGCTAAAGCCTCCTCCACTTCTGATCCTTGTCTCGCACGCCACTTCGGGCTGCACTTTGTTGGCGAGGTCCTGGAGGATGTTTGTCCCAGTGAGGACCTGCGTCGCCCCAACCGCGGTTATATAGGGGCAGGTCCCGGGAAACGATGGGTTAAAGTGCCCCGAGGTGCCGTTGATTTGCGTCCCATTGGTACCAACGCATATGCCACCGTTTCCGGCGACGCCTGCAGAGTAAGTATTATTATTTGTGCGCCTTCCAACGTAAATTTAGGCATATAAGCTTTCTTACCATAATCGCCCGAGGAGTAGAGCACCGTCACGCCATGCAAGCCCAGCTTCATATACTCGTAGCACTGGCGCATCTGGTAGACCGGAGTGAGCTCGGCCTCGTTGTAGCCGTACGAGGTGGATATGACGTTGGTGGCCTTGGAGGTGCCGCAGTCCGCCGGGCCCTTGTAGCCACCGGGCGCTGGGTCGGGGTAGACGCCGTCCTGGACCGGGTCGTCGCCGCCCTCGTAGGTGCAGTACGAGCCGTCCAGCGCGTCGAGGAAGTTGTTGAACGACCCGCCACCCAACATGTCGCCGACTTGGTACAGCATCACCGTCTGCGGGTAGACCAGCGCCATGGCGTATTCGAGGTCCAGAGCCGACTCCACGAACAAGTTCGGGTCCGTCAGGTTCTGCTGGATGGTGCCGCCGTCGATCGAGTCGAGGATGGGGCGGTCGCCGACCTCCTTCTTGGAAAGGTTGGCGAAGAAGAGGTCCAGGTCCGCAGGGTGGTAGGACTGCGGCGTGTACTCGACAATGCCGCAGGAGTTGCCGGGTTGCGCCGGGGTTCCTGGCGGCAGATGATAGAGGGCACGGAGGCAGTCCGGCACGATCTGCGTGTCGCAATCTTCAAGCTTCTTGATGATTTTGGACATGCCAGTCTGCGGGCCCAGCTTGGCAAGGGTGCCGGTATTTTGCCCAATATCTTCGCGGCACCGCTGTACGGGCCTGAAAGCTTGCGAGCTCCCAGCTGCTGGCTCTTTCGCAGCTCGTCGCCGCTGCCTCTTCGGCCCGGCTTGACTTTGGCGTCGAAGTGCAGGGTGGGCATGATGAAGTCGATATGCTCAGCGCTCAAGTACGCAGGCACGCTGTACGAGCCCGACGCGACGTGGAGGTGGCCCGATGAGTGCTCATAGACATGGTAGTCGGTCTGGATGAGGGACTCGACCTCGGCCACGGTCGCGTTGACGCTGATCCACGACCTGCTCTCCGAGACGCCAATGCGGCGCGGGTCGATGCCCGACTCCGCCAGCCACGCGCGGACTGAGTCGACAACCTCCTGGCTGGGCGCGAACATGTCCGCTATCTGGCGCGGGGTCCAGTGCTGGGCATAATCCCCGCTCTTAGGGTGGGATAAGCACCCTAACCACTTAGCCGTCCTACCACATAAGTAGCCACCTAAACTTAATACTAAACCATATCGTAACCTGAATTTATTTTATTAATAACTATTTAAAAAGAAATCGGAAAATTATAACTTTAACGGATTTTAATTTTAATATTGCTAGTAATATTAAAATCGCTTTTTAAATTTAAGTTAATAATTTAAATTACTTTATCTTTTTTCGATTTATTCTAAGGGTTATATTATTAGCTTATTACTTTATCCCTAACTATTATTATATCTTATATTATAATAAAAGTACGATTAAAGTCTTTAATTACTCGACGAGGCTTAAGTTTATATATTTTATTTAATTTAGTTTATATATAATTCTTCTCTTATTTTAATTTAATTAATTAAGCGTTTAAAGTATTAAGCCCTTTTTTAAGCTTACGAAATAATAGCCTTTTATAAGTATTATTAAATTAAATATCTTTATTATATATTAAAGCTTTAATTTAACGTATGTACTGAGAGTTAATAAGTATAAGCGCTTTTTAAATAAGTGTTTATTAATCGTTAAGTTATTTAAGGCTTAAAGGGACCACTTTTTAACCGCGGCCCTGCTCGTATTTACGTAACCGAGAGTTTAAGGGTTTAGAAATGTCCCGTGGGTAGATTCCGGTGGCTCGCTATCCGCTAGCTATTATTTTAAGTTTAAAAGCTAATTCCCGGGCCCGGTGCTCCGCTTAAATAAAGTTAACCTTATTTATATTTATATTAAATATTAATTAATAGCGAAGAGTGAAATATTTTTTAATTTTTTATTTTAATATTAAAAAAAGACTTAGATTTAAAAGTTATAGTATATAAAAAAAATATATAAATAAATATAATAATTAAATTTTATTATTTATATATTCCGTTATATAGTAGTTTTATACGTAATTATTATAGCCGTTTAAAATAAATAGCCGCTATTACTCCGGGTCCTCCGGTTTTATTCGTAATAAATAAATATTTTATAATTATATTATAATTAATTCGTTATTAATTTATCCTTTAAGTAAATAAATAAATAAATAGTTTTAAAGATTTATCCGTAGGTCGTAAAAATTGTCGCCGCGGTTTAAAAATTATTATTATTATACGTTAACGCTTTTAAAAATAATTAAAAAGGGTAAAATAATATTATTTATATTTAAAAACTTTATAACGGTCGCCTACTCGCGATAAATAGTATTTTAAATAAAAAACCTAATTAATTCGGCCGGACTAATTATATAATAACTATTATTTAAGCTTATAATATTATTAATTTTATTTATATTATAAATAAATCGAGCGAGAATATCCTTAATAAAATCCTGCCTTAAAATAAAGAAACAAAGCTAGATATTCTCTTTAAATATATAATAAACGCGTCGGAAATTTATCGTCGTGGTTAATATAGTTTTTAGCTTAGGGTGACGGGCGATAAATCTCTTTACCTAGTGGATTCTAAGGGGCAGGACGCGCTGGTCTGTTTTGAATAGCCGGGCGACGAACAGCCGGAACACGTTATGCTTAGGGGCAAGGCCTAGCTACTCTTATCGGATAGCCCAGGTTTTAAGATATTCCTCCTGGGCGGAAGAGAGGGTCCTGGCGGACTCCTTGGACTCGGTCCGGGTCGGTCTGCCCCTGATTCTGTCCCGCAAGGTGGCTCGGGGTACCTTAAGTCTTTTAGAGGCTGCACGTTCCGACTCGCCAGCTTGTACGGCCAAAATGGCACGTTAAATAGCGGCTTCGGGGGTTAGGATGGGCATGGCTAGAAAGCACGAGAAGTGACGATTTTAGCAGTATCCTCTAATTGCTGATGAGGGGGTTGGATGCTGACTTATATGCGAAAAGGGAGTTAAGGGGCTTCGCTTATCGGTAGTCAATTTGGGTGGCTGCTTATGTTGTAGGACGGCTAAGTGGTTAGGGTGCTTACCTGGTCCAACAGCTCGTCGGCGCGGTCAAGGTTGCGTTGCTTTAGGCCGATGCGCAGAGGGAGTACGGCGCGACCGTCAACTTTTTCGCGCTTGGCCCATACTACGGGCAGTTGGTGACGCTTCTCGTGAGTTACGTGGTCTGTGGCGCGTCTCGAGGTAGGGGATGCCGCAGTCAAGGCGGCAAGGACCAACAACCCCTCGATCAGGAGAAACTGCATGTTGGAGCTCGGGATACTAAGGATGACTTCTCAAGTCAAGCAACAGCTTACATTATTGAGCATGGCTCTTTTATATGAAGATCTCTTATCAGCCAGTCAGCCTGCATCTCAGCAGAGCTGAAGCGAACACACCAGTCCCAAGCCTCATCATTTCTCCAAACAAACAAATATCGGTCTGTTTGTGTTGATTATATCATGATTAGATGAACAATATGAACTAGCCAGTCTCCCGCCCAGAACAGCCAAGGATCGTGCATATCGCCATGTCAGGAGCCGGGGGATTCCCAGGATCTGATAAATGATCTTGGGAAAGGAGAGTTGTAGTGCAGTAAGTGAGCAAACAGGTACCCAAGCCACCGAGTTCCCGGGCAACCTGGGCTTGCAGATTGGCGTAGCTCGCGGTGTGCTAGCCAATGGCTGCTGCTTCATTGCCGCTACGGCTATGCCCCAACGGGAGGGTGCGCCAAGGAAACCTGGCTAAGTCTCCCCGGGACTGCAAAGCCCATCCAGCTTCGCTGGCACCAAACTTGGATGGGAACCTGGCTATATTTTGTCCTGGAGATAAGGATGTGTTTGCCATACCAGGCTCATTGGAATAACAAGGACCTCCGTGCTGTGTGGGGACGTTCCGTATTATCTTTAAAGGCACCGGGGGTAGAGGGATGCAGGTTTGCAGTTGGCTGCATGGGAGGCTTAGACTCTACCACCCCGGTCCCCAATTCTGATTAGTCTATGTTGTACGACATATCTTCTTCCCTGGACATCATCCTTTAATTTTGGGGATGCTGCTTCCTGTACGATTCCCAGGATTATATGTGATGCTGAATTTATCTTGTTCATGTTTGTCTCTTCGTTTGCGTGACCTCATCATATTCGCAAACATGAACCCCTTTAATGTCAATCGGCAGGCATTGTGATATACTTTCCGCCGCCACAAAGTACCTGACTAAACACATCAATCGAACGACAGAACGCTGAAGTTTTCTTTGCCCTTTCGACCCTGTGCTCCGTTCGAAGCCCAGCCGTCTTCGAGCTCGTTCTTGACCAGCCGTGGCACCCGACCCATGGCAATATGGGGCTCTATAGACAGCGCCTTGGCGAACTCTTCCATATCCACGAGGTGACGTGGTATGCTATCACCAACCGCATCGTGCATTTCTGACCCTACCAGGAGGAGTGGTAGCGTCGACGACTTCCAAACGGGCACAGAGCGTTGCGACTTCCACCAGACCATGTAGCACAGCAGCAAAAGCGTTGCTAGTTCCAGCGTGGCAGGGAGCGGGATCCAGCCCCAGCTGACATGCAGCACAGGAACCAGCCGGCTGGGGGCCGTAGTAATGTCATGATAGACGGTGGGAATATCCCAGCTGTCGTCAGTCGTGCCTCGGTCGCTGCCACTTCGTCGAAGCGAGCTCGTCATGCTGATCGCCATCGACTCAAACAAGGGGTTCATATCGAATTTGCCCGTCGTAGTATCGTTGTTATAGCTGCTGTAATATGTACCGCCGAGCGCCTTGTATAGCCGTCGCACATTGGACTTCTCCGGTTGGCCTCGTACGGTATAACTATCATTCAGGGCCGTGAATCCCTCCAACTCTTGTTGCAGATATGATGAGATCAGTTGATTGGCATCACGATGGACTGACAGTTTTCCTCTCTTCGGACCAGTCGAAATGTTCATAAAGCTTTCGTCTGCTCCAGCAGTAGCAAAAAGTCGATAGTAGGTGTCTGGGTCAACCTCATAGGACACATTGGAATTTGGCGGGCTGAAGTCGTACATGCGCCCCGGGCTGTACTTTCCCACATTTGTAGTAGATAGTATATTCTCCTGTAGAATTCCATTGGCCATGGAAGGTTCGTATTGATGAACGCACCACTTTAGAGTACACTCCTGGGCCTGGGCACGCCATTTGGATGACCGATATCCTTTATCGCAAACTTTGTATCGGTTTTCCGCTTTATACAAAACACCTCGATCAAGCCAGCAAGGCGCGACGGTGGTAAGGTTCAAGATAGAGAGTCCCGGTCTGAGCATGATCGGGCTTCTTGAGGCACTCGTATTCATCAACATGGTAGAACTGCCATCCAACCAGTCGGAACAGTATCCATTTAGTAAGCTCCAGCGGGCACACGATCCTTGAACATTCTCGTATAGAATGTCATCCGTAACATGGCTTTCACACGCGCCTCCATCTTCGCTGACCTGTACTTCGAGCAAATGGGTGAGGTCTTGGCACTCACTGCAGATAGCTAAGCTCTCAAAGACGCCAAACGAGCAATTGCCGGTTTGGCATTGGGGTCTAGGCCGGATAGCGCTCATCGAAAACGGGTATCTGAAGTTCCCGTCAAAGAACAGCCCTCGGTTGATGGCCATAACCATATCGTCTTTTATGCGTGGAGGTCCAGATTCGGTTCTTAAACCTTCTGCCCACCAATATGTTGCTGTTAGTGCTGCAGAGGAGTTTTCGACGGGCCTATTCTCAAGCGCGACAGCAGTAGTCTGCTACAGCAAAGGTGCAACTGATAGTGCTGAAACCGTAATCACCGCACCAATAGAAGCCGGTTCCCTATTGAAAGCAGAGTTGGCACGATAAGAGCAACCGGCTAGTTGATCTGTAAGGGGCAATTAAATATAAGTTATACCGGAGTCCCTTGCTCAACAACAGCGCCAGCGAGCCCCAAGGGCCCCTGCTTTGCTTCGTCGTAGATGGCAATGTCCGCCAGCTTTCGACGTTCCTTCCCAATCCATGACCACTTTGCTTGACCAAGGGTACTGGAGACCGGCACCAGCAAGGCAGAGCCCATGATGGTAGACAACACCGAGACCAGGGCATTGATGGTGATACCGAAAGGCCAGCCTGGCACCGGCTGATCACGGTGAATTGATAGCGTGGTGATGATCCCAACAAAGCATGAGTAACTTGTGGACAATGCGAGGAAGTCGTAGAACCACACGTCAGTCGCCCAGTACGAGACCCTGTACCTGTTGCCAATACCATAGCCATCATTAGCCTTGAGGGAAGACGCAATGGATTTGGATCGCTTGATTGGCTTGAAGTTATCCGGAAATAGTAGTTTCGTTGCTTGTGCAGCCTCAGACTCTGCAGTCCTTTCTTCTGCAGGGGAGATAGAGGACGTGACTCGTTTGTTCAAGTCTGGTGACGCAGTTCCTGTTTCTTCTATAACTGTTTGGTAGTTGGAACTCAAGGAAATGTTGTCGTAGAGCATGTCCGTGTTTTCTTCTTCATTTGGGGGAATGCTGACAGCCTGCGCCGGTATATCTCTATCCATGATGGAAAGCTATGCTTTGGCACTGCATTCGGTATTGCCAATCGTATTTATATAGGCGGTGTCAATTGAATATACGATTGTGCTGCTTTGTCGTCGTCCATTAGCCACGTACAGTACAAAGCTGTCAACATTTCACCACTGCCGTGGACCGTGGCAGAGGAAAGAAAATATCATGCTGAAAAGAAGCTTCCGTCACCTCGTCGTGTATTTTTGGCCATCGACTGCATGGTATCATGAAATGCTGGACACTGCATGTGCGCCACGAAAGGTCTGTCTTGGGGGCCGAAAGTTGGAGTAGCCCGAGCCAGTATGGCGTTGGTGAGCCTATGAGAACAAGTATCAGCCACAGTAGTCCAGCAAAGCAGCAGCAGAACTTTCCTGGGTCGTCTGCAGATCCAGCGATCCCTCCAAAAATAGTCAGTTGTAGCCTTAAGAGGTGTGACGAACCATCCCTCGACGCTGCCGCAATGTCAGCAGTGAGCACCAAGTGGTAATGTAACATCACTATCCTGTCCGGCTTTCTGGTTGTGCCTGCTGCTTATTATCTTGCAACCAATGCGGAATTGTTATCAGGCTGCACCAGGCCCTGGGAGCGTAGCTTCGTGTCTCGAGCGGTTTGCTAGGAATGGTAAGCCTAGAGAAGCCCCTAATGCAGCTTCGCCCCCACGGCATTGTGGTTTTCCCAGAACCGGTCAATCCGTGTCTTAGAATAGAATCTCCTCATATTTCCCGTTCGCCATGTAAATCCATGTTGTATTCTGACACGCAGTAACTCAGTCAGCGGGTGCGGAATCGATTCCACAACTTATAAAACAACAGTACTAACACTAGCGACTAACTGTATTGCACGAGGCTAGGCCCCCTTCATTAAGATATCTCCGCCACTCAGCCTGCGAAGCCCCATCCATGATGACGCTCGCCTGGTCCCAACCAAACTGCATTCCTCTCGACACGGCCTCGGCCAGTTCACTCCCCCTCACAATTGTCCGGTGCGCCTGACGCGGCCATACGAATTTCCGGAAAGCCGACATATTGCCGTGAACCCAGTCCAGCGGCCGGCTCTGCACGAACCGGACCCTACATGAATTGGGCCCTGCCTTGGTGCCTTGCAGGCACGCAACGCAGCGCTCCTTGGTGAGAAGGAGAGCATCCAGCTCGAGCTAGGTCAGTGCCGGCAGCTCCCGCAGCAGAGCCAACGCCCTCGCCAGCCCCGCATCCCCCTCCGTCGGCACCTGGACCATCTCGAGCTCCCGCGCCGCGCTCTCGGGCACGTAATCCCTGGCCGCCAGCGCCAACAGGCTGACCTGGCTGATCAACCGCCGCCAACGCGGCGCCAGCGTCGTCAGGAACTCGACGCACTCCCGAGGATCCGCGAACGCAAACGTGTTCCGCACGTAGAAGACCCGGCCCGCCTCCGCGTACCACCGCCGGCACATGAGCAGGACCTGCAGGTTCGCGCGCCGCGCGCACAGGCACGGCAGGCTGAACTTGGACGGGGCCGGGTGCGGGTGCGGCCGGTGGCGGCGGTCGAAGCACGTGCTGCAGATGTAGGGGTTCGTCGGCGGCGGCGCCCAGCGGCTTCGCCACGGGTCCACTAGGAGCGGCGGACCGTCGTTGTTGGATTTGGTATTGGAGTGTAGTTGCACGGGTTGTCGTCCTCCTCGGGATCCCAGCCCGAGGGCCGGATGGATTCCATGGGCGGCACCACGGTGCGCTTGGCGCAGTCGGCATGGTGCGGCATGTCCCATTTAGGCGGCTGCACGACCAAGTGTGCGAATATTTCATTCCGCAGTTCCTAGGTAAAATGATAGAACCGATTTCGCAGCTGGGAGGCCGGAGACGAGAGGTCTTCATCCCCGTCATCGCTCTCACTGTCTGAAACAATGACGTAGGGGTCCCAGTCCGGAAGCGATGATTTCTTGTGAGTGAGATTCTTCTTCTTGGCCATCGCTGGTTCGAACAAGTTTTGGAGGTATAAATGTTTGTGATGCAATGAGTGCTTATATGTAAATAGAGGAGGCTAGGATGTCTTCCGGGTCATTCTTATATGCGATCAAGTGAGCGACCAAGGGTGTTGCATAAGTCCTCGAGTCATGACTCGCTCGCTTCTGTTTCATCGCTGCGCAAGCTGTAGCAATCAACGACTTGAAGTTTAGTGGCGATGGAGACGTATGCGGAGAAAACATGCGAGAAAACCCCATTGAGTCATCCGGCGAAAGTGTGACAGTCATCCCCGTTACCTACCAAGGGCTACGGGCCTTACACTTCGAAAGCACTATTACACATGCTCGTTTGGTCACGGCCTCTGAGTTTCGCAACACTGTCGGTGAGGATGGCATTTCGCGGCCGAACGCCATCTACTTCTTGGGCGACACGGTGTACCTTGAGGAGCTGGCACGGATGCGCGAACGGTTCCACATCCCGCACGCGATACTTAATGTCGGCGCGGCTGCGGTCGTGCCACCCGGGGGCGAAGGAGGGGGGAGTCGTTGCTCATCACCATGGACGGGCGGCAGGCGGTGCGGCTGTTCCGGGCAGACGGTCTAGTGCCGATACACTTCGAGTCCTGTGACCACTTCACCGAGGGGCGAGACAAGCTCAGGCGGGGTTCAGGTCCGAAAGCGTCCTGGACAAAGCTGTTTGGCTGGAGTTCGGGGTTTCGTGCACGGTGTTGTGGAAACGTGGAACTCGTGGTACTGAGTATGATGTTGTAGGCTGTAGAAGCTCAATGGAACGCAGTGTAGTGTATGGGAAGATATAGCAGTCAATTTGGCAGTGTCGGGCTAGTTATGTCGTGCACTATGTCCAGGCACAATACGACCTACCCACAATCTTTGCGATTCGTTGCTGTTAGTTTTATAAAACGTTTTAGGTATGAATTAACGTATCTCATAAGCGAATGTCCCACACAAGCGAATATCCTATTTTTATAAATTTCTTCATAGCTTTAACTTTTTTTTATATTCTTTTACGTTCGAAAATGCTATAACTTTAAAAAGAGAGTGATATAATTTTAACGCTTTAAGCGTTTTAAAAAGACTTAATTTTAAACGTATAAAAAGCTGAATTAATTTATTACGTTTTATTAAAAACTTTATAGCGTAGATAAAATAATTAACCTATATAACGCGAAATATTTACGAATTCTCGAAAGCTTTTAAATTTTAAAAAAAATACGATTATATAATATATTATTAATTTAAATACGCGATCGTTTTTTCCCCGGTTAAATAATATAAAAGATATAGCGAATCGATTATTTAATTTACGTAACGTAAGACGCGTCGGTAATAATTAAGCCTCTAATTTTATACGATAATAATTAGACCTCCGGACGCGTTTTAATCGAAGAATCGATTATTAGAGAACTTTTTATAAAAATCTTAACGTGTATCGCGTATAGTTTACTTTCGTACGGAATATAATTTATAAATACGAGATTTAAAAAGAGGATATTTATAATTTTAACGAGACCGGCTTTTTTATAAGTTAAATCTCGTTCGAAATAATCGTAACCACTTCCGATTAATATAAAAAGCCTAGGGTAATATAGTAAAAGAATCGAGAATAGGTTATAATTATTTAAAACGTTAAATTATACGGTTACGTTATCTTTTCGTATATTATTTTTACCGGGAAAATATACCTCTTTTTTTAGTATAAAAATAGCTTATTACTAAAGGATTAAATAATCGCAGTTACTAAAAATAGTTGAACCACGAATAAAAACGGCGAGGACTAGATTCGATACTTTAATTAATATACCAAGTCTTGTATAAAAGGTCGTTATCGCCTCTTAGTCTTAAACGGTTACGAAAATTACTACTCGATAACTTTTAAGCTTTATTATAAAAAGAACTCGATTATTATATTTTATATATTTTCTTATTTATTATATAAGTTTTAACTTTTTAATATCGGCTATTTTTATATATTAAAAAAAGCGTATAAGAAAGAAATTAAATATTTTATACGGGGGTATATTATTTATATTTTAAAAAAAGACTTTTTATTAACGTTTTTAAAAGCGTTTTAAACGACTTTCACTATTTCGAATATATAAAGAGGCTTTTAAAAAATAAGACTCGTTTTATATAATCCGGAATATATTATTTTATAATTAGATATAAAGCTACGTATTTTAATACCTCCGGGAACGCTTTTTAACCTATTTATTCCTTAAGAATTAAAAACTTTAAATAATTTAATTAAAGCTTAATTTTAAATCGAATACGTTTAAAGCCGTATTATACGATATTAAAATAATTTTTTAACCTTTATTTTAATTAGTTTTAATTAAATTATAAAAGTTATAATATATATTATATACCGAATTATTTTTTTAAAAGATAAGAACGCGATATTTCGAAAAATAAATAAGATACTTAGCCGGCGCCGCCGTATAAAAAAAACGGCTATAAAATAAAAGATCACTTTATATATAAATTAAAAAAAACCTATAGTTTTAAAAGGATATTAATAAATAGTTATAAAACGAATCGCGTTAAAAGAGTAATTATACGAGGACGTTTAAAACACGCTTATAACGCTATAGAATTTACGAAAAGCCCGGGTATAATACGCGTACTTATTAAAATAATATAAAAATATTTAAAAATAAAAATTCCGATTAATTTTAATATATTAAATACGTCATGATGAAATTAACTTATATTTTATCGGAAGGGGTGTAAAAGAATGGGACATTCGCTTGTGGGATACGTTAGAGGGCGGCATTGGTATTCCAGTTTTGAGCCACAAGGCACTGTACTGCATCGAGTCCCCCAAAACTCGCTACAATTCCAAAACGACCGTATGCAGCTGAAGTCAAGATAAGTACGGTATGAATGTCGAGGCGCGACATCAAGACTGGGGTAGATGCGAGATGCATAAGAACAGAAAAGAGCCAACTGCAAAAGATTAGTAGCTTCATTATGCCGTGATGTGTCACGATTAAAAAGATGACGATCTCGATCCTTGCAAGCATTGCCTTTGCTTGCTTGCCTGTACCTGTTTTTTAGGGGGGCTCCGATGCCGAGCTTCCGTTGGAGTTAGTGCCCCTGGTCTGAGATTCTAGTGCTAAAAAACCGTCTGCATCAACCCGGGTCTAGCAGTTGCACCTGCAACCAGCGAGCACCAAGAAGGCTTAAAGGATATATAGCTCTACCTAATCCACCATCGCCGCAACCCGCACTCCTCGCTCGAATATGTACGACTAACGATTGCCTAATATAGACTCCCGCGATTCCGATTAGCTTCACAGATTGAGTGTCGGAGCATATGTAGATGGGCTTCTGTTAATTGATGCGGAACCCACCCAGCTGTTTGGATCGATCCATCGGCCCATGTTTTGGGACGAAGCTTGGACAAGAGTAAGCATGCCTGATGATATCATCGCCATGGATCTTCACTTCAACCAGTACGCGACCGCCAACCGCGTGCTGTTGCCGCCCAGAACAGCTCCAAACTGCCAACTTGTCTGGAAATTGGTCAGCGTGACTGCTACATATGATGTATGTCCTGCTATTCTAGACAAATAGTCTTACAAGTACGACTCCTTCAAATCTCTCATTCGTGCCTGTCCTTCGCGTGAAACCTTCCCGCGTATTATTCGCGACTGCTTCTGGACTCTGCCACGTTAGCAACCCTAGAGCGATCTACCATTCGCTACAAGACGCCCCCGTACGATCACCAACTTACTCGACCATGCCCGCGACACGCCGCCACTTTATCCCGAACGGGAAAACCGTCAACAGCGAGAACCGACGACAGGACGATCTCAGGCCAACCTGAACTCGCGCACGTACCGATTCAAGGACATTGTCAATGCCACCATCAACCGCAACCGCGCCCAGGACATCAAGCAGCAGCTCCTGTCCGGCGTCAACCACAAGGCCTTCGAGAAGTTCCGCCAGAGCGACGAGCAGCTCAAGGAGCTGTCCAACAAGAAGTTGCGCAGCTTCTACGAGAAGCAGAATGACAAGATCGACGACTGGGTCGAGGTGGACGCACTCGTATTGGCCCTGGCCGACGACGTCATCGACTCGATGCACCCGCTAGACCTGGACCACGACGGCGTCCATGAGAACGGCGGACCGTTACAAGGGACGAACGAGAGTATCGAGCCATTCCTCCCGCAAGAAGAAAGAGACAAGAGGATCAAGAGTAGGCGGCGCGCAACATGGGCAATCAACGTGAGTAAAGGAGCTCTATACCCCGACCATGGAGTACAGCCCACATTCTTACATGCAACTAGATCAATGTACTCGCCAATATCCTCCTCTTGATCGCCAAGATTGTGGCCATCGCCTACACCGATTCGCTTTCCCTGCTCGCCTCGCTCGTGGATTCGGCGCTCGACTTGCTATGCACGCTGATCGTCTGGTCCACGAACCGGCTCGTCAATTGGCGCCTGTCCAAGCTGAACCGCAAATTCCCCGTAGGCCGAAAGAGGCTTGAGCCCATTGGCATCCTGGTGTTCTCCGTCGTCATGGTCATCTCGTTCATGCAAGTCGCCAAGGAGTCGATAGACAAGATCACACCGCAACTGCCTACCGAAGCGACGTCGCTGCCCATGGTCGCGATCGGAAGCATGGCCGCGACCATTGGGTTGAAGGGTGTGATCTGGTTTGGGTGCATCCCTATCAAGTCCACCCAAGTGCAGGCGCTTGCTCAAGGTAAGCTCTATGCGCCCATAGCTTGACTCCATACTCCACTGACCCGGATTTCTTAGACTGCAAAACCGATGTGTTCTTCAACACGCTATCCCTTCTTTTCCCTCTCATCGGCGCCCATATCCCGTACCCCGTCGGGCCTTTACTCGATCCCGTGGGCGCTCTGCTGCTGTCGCTCTTCATCATCTACGACTGGGGTCACACGTGCGTTACGACTATCTTGGCTCTTACGGGGATTCAAGCTAGCGACGAAACCTGGACCCGCATTCTGTTCCTGGCCTACCGGTTCAGCGCCATCGATAGCATCAAAGGCTTCAAGTCTATCAGGGCGTACCAGGCAGGCGACGGTGCTTGGGTCGAGATTGACCTGATCATGGACGAAGAGGTGAAGCTGCGCACCGTCCATGACGTGGCTGAGACGCTCCAGTACGTGTGTGAGGGTCTTCCAGAAGTCGACCGAGCATTCGTGACCGTTGATTGTAAGTTTTATTGGCTCGCCCATCATCTGATAGCTCGTTACTAAGATTCGATACAGACATGTCTCAAGGGCCCGTCGGTCATTCCCTCGAAAGCACGTGAGGAAATACTAGTAGGAGAGGGGATTTTCTGGAACCTGCCGGTCTTCGGGGCCGATCTTCTTGTAAACTTAATCTGGCATAATAAGAGTATCCACTTGGACGGTCATTCATTACGACACAGTCCGATTCATCACAACTGCCGACGGATCCTGGGTGACATTGTCGCCCCAATCGGCCTCCCATCCATGCTCCTGCAGATACTGTTTCCAAGCCTGGTCGTTGTCGCCCAAGCGACGAGACATTTCGGGGATGACGAAAAGGGCGATGAGCGCACCGAGCACCGCGAAGCCCGAGCCGATGAGGAACGCGACCTGGTTCCCTTTCGTGGCGTCGCTGTCGGTGTACGCGTTCAGAATGGCGGTGAACACCTGCGTGCCGATGGCCGCCCCGGCTTTCGAGAAGGCGGCGATCAGACCCATCATCTGGCCGCGGATGGAGGTGGGGAAGCACTCGGATGCGGCGAGGACGACCGTGCTGCGTGAACTTTGTCAGTGATGATGCCTTGAAAAAAAGGGGTTTTACCCGACGACGAACCTTCCAGGCCCCACCTCGCCAAGTGTCAAGAAAACGCCATAGAGAATCACAAAGAGCGGGAAGATGTTCTGGATTTGAACCATGGCGCCGCCCAGAACAAACCCCAGGACGGCCTGCAGCGTGAAACCGAGGGCCATGGTCTTGCCGGCCGATCTTGTCGGACAGGTAGCCGCCGACGAAGGGGCCGGGTATGTAAAAGCAGTTGATGACGACGCCCCAGCCCAGGCTCTTGACCAGGCTGTCGTCAGGGTTGCTGCGCGAGATGATGGTCGAGCTGAAGATGCCGAACGGGATCGAGATCCAGTTGTATAGGAACCAGGTGGCCGCGCAGCCGAGCAGCGGCCGCCAATAGCGCTTCAGGGCCAGCCAGTAGGGCACGCGCTGCCGGCGCATCGCGGACTTGCGGTACGCCGTCGAGACGGACATGCGCAAGCGGAACCAGAAGATGGCGAGCGGGGGGATCAGGCCGACGGCGAAGGAGGTGCGCCAGACGATGTCGTACTTGCTCTGTTGTTGGCCTACGCACAGCAGCAGCAACAAGGGTACCAGTCCGCCCCAAACGTAGCCCAGCGACGCCGACAGGTCCGCCAACATCGCGAACATGAAGCCGCGGCGCTTGCGGTGGTGCGCGCTCTCGTCGGTGGCCTCGGCGGCGCCGGCGCCGCTAACGGGGTACTCGCCGCCCGCGCCGACCCCCGCGACGCCGCGCGCGACGATGAGCATCCAGAACAGGCCGGTTTCGGGAGGACCAGAGGCGGCCGCGGACAGCGCGATGCCGAGCACGAGGAGCAGCGTGGTGGCGACGGCGCCCGTCTTGCGGCCGAGCTGGTCGGCGACGACGCCGAAGAGGAGCATGCCGACAATCATGCCGATTAGGAAGGCGTTGGAGAGGCGCTGGTAGATGGCTGTCGTTAGGGAGGTGGGGTAGAGGTGGGCGAGGAGGAGTTCGACGTTGCCGATGACGGCGGCGTTGCTGTTGCGCATATGAGTTTCTCGGATAGAGGGGCGAGCTGAGGTGGATGGAGATGCTTACTAGCCGTCTGAACCGATCGCCAGGCCTGAGAAGAGAATCATGAGCCAGACGGAGGTTTTGTTGAAGTAGGTCTTCTCTGGGGCGTCGCCGGGTTGGATCTCGACATCGTCAGTAGTCGTGAGCGCGTCAGAGGGGGCCGCGGCTTTCTTTTGGTCTGGTATTGCCATGGATTTCTCTTCTGGCTTTGCCATTGGATTGACTGGGTGTGCAGCCATGTTGTTTTGCTCAACGATTGGCGAATCGGGAACAACCAGTTATTTTCTTCAACATGGAACTAGATGTAACGAGAAGAGAACGGCACTAGGTACAACATTTGGTTTCAATGATAGAATGGCCTGGCCGTGTGCGACCCCGTTATTACACATGAAAAGTCAATCAAAACGCAATCCCATTTATGCCGATACTGTCAACTGCCACTATTTCAGTCCGAGACTGAGACGCAGGGGATACGAAATTGTAACTCCTCAGTCCCTTCTTGATCTTCTCCCCGAGGTCTCTTTAAGAAGAACAATGATACGCTAGGCCGGTCTGCGTAATGATAAGAGTGAGTGGGCGGTTGCGGGATCCAGCCGAACAGAAGCGGCACAGCGCCGATATTGAAGTCCGGTGATAAGCGGCAAGTTCCAGTATGATGCGGGGTCACATCTGCCATTAACCTAGGAGTGGTTACGGAGTACATAGTACCTAGTCGGTCGGTCCCCTTGTCGCTGTTGCATCGCACTACTAGGTTATCGATACCCGGTGTTCCGGCTTCCGAATCCCCGGAATCCCGAAGAGCCCAGCTCAAGCATGATCGGTTCTGAATACCACGCTCATAACCATTTGGTGGTAAAATGGGAGCCAATAAACACATGACACCCAGAATACCTGATTAAGGCATATTCAATGTTCCAAACACCCACTCGTACACATCCGCCTGGCGGCCTGCTCTCGAGAAGCAGAGAGGGAAAACGATGAACGGAGAAGCAAAGATAGATGTAACTAATTGCCTGGAAAACATTTACTCGTATTCGAAGTTCTTCTTGCCTTGGGTACTATGTATGGGGATATTGGGGAGGGAAGGCAGCATTAGCTGGATGAAAGATATCTCCAGCCAGGTTGGAACAAGTTGGCTGATCGGCTCTGTCTCTGAGACGTGGGTATGGAGTTTGTATGGAGGGAAGAGAGGTTGACCAGGACTGAAAGTCAAGCCTGGGCGCATGGGCGTATAGCGAGGAGACGGGTATAGGAATGCTATGTCAATACCTGACCAGGCCTTGGAGTTACTAAAACTGTCAAACGGTGTTGGTGGATTGACATTCTCATGTCAGTTTTTGGGGTTCTCTACCCTGCCACCAACTCGTGTAAGTGCAAACCATCGTCCCGCAAATGCGCCACGTCCAAATCCTCATAAAACGCCCTGCAAGACTCGCCTTTTAATACCATCTCTTTGCGGGAACCAAGTCTTTTTGAGCGATGTGGACGGCTAATACTAAATGGAGGAATGAATGCACGATAGTCATGTTGAAGCGCATACTTGCTTTCAGACCTTGCATTTCAGTTCCAGTGAGTCAAGTATCCCCAAGGCAGGTCCGTGGTCGAGAGTAAGAATAGTGGCTTGCGATCACCTTCTTCCAACATGAGCAGGTCAAGAAGCTGCGCTACGACAGATAACAGTAACTGGAGAGACGGGAACAGCAACGGAAGCGGTAGATGCAGCGATGGTGGTTGAAGCACGCCAGGGACAGGACCCCGTCGACGTTGGAGTCAATTGGCGAATTAAAAGTTGAACTGATCCACGGTAGTTCAGGGGTTATGGGAGCTGGACTGCGGGGTTTCGCGGCCTTGCTCCCCCAAACCACTGGTAGGGGTCGACGGGAAACAGGATTGGAATCCCGGGAATGCCGGGTTTAGAGGGACCTTGCGAAGCTTGTTTTGGACCACGAAAGCGACAGTTGCTGCATCGACAACGGCCGGCTCAAGTTGACAAAGGGTTTAGTTCATGTCCAGTCGTCTCCGCAAATCGGGGTTGCCCGGTCCGGGTAGACTATCACCTACCCCACAGCATCGCACATCATGCCGACGTGCGTACCTAGGGCTTTCTTTCGGACCATGGCAAAATAGGCTGAGGCGTGGTGTCTCTTAAGCGAGGCTCCTAATACTTTACTTCTAGTCCCAATTACATTATCACTTGGGTGTCGTGGGCTGTTTGGAAGCGCAATGATGGATTTTGAAAAGCTGCAGCATGCAGAGCACCTGGCTCAGTCGCAATCACCAAATGTAGTGGTAGCCACAGCGACGAAATACAGGCGGCGGACTATTCATCGCCTCGCCCGAACTCTTTACTCTCTACAGGACTACTCACCCTCATTTGGGCTTTCAAAGATGGGCTACCACTCGGACATCGGCCACAGAGCACGGAACCGAACGTGGCGAAGGTGCAGCAATGCGCCATCGCCAAATTCCAATCGGACCTGTCCTTCCTGGACCCCGCGATGCCCATCACGGCCGACGAGTTCCTAGAGCGCCGCGACCGGCTGGCGCGGGCGCTGTTCGCGTCGGGCGCCGACGCCTTCGTCCTCGAGCCGGGCTACACGTTCCAGTACTACGCCAACGTCTCCCAGCCGGACTGGGAGCCGTGGGAGCCCGAGGAGCGGCCGTTCCTGATGCTCGTGCTGCCGCAGACGCTCGAGGCCACGGGCGAGGTCGTCGCCAAGACGGCTTTCCTCGCGCCGCACTTCGAGGAGGGCCGCGTCCGCATGCTGGGCATTCCGTTCCCGGGACGATGCCGAGCTCGACATCGTTATCTGGGAGGAGCACAGGGACCCGTACGCCACCCTGATGGAATCGCACCTGTTCAAGAAGGAGAAGGGTGTGACCTCGGCCCCCCCTAAGCTGATGATGGACGAGGAGATCCGCGACTTCATCTCGCGCGGCCTGGCCGGGACCGGGTTTGAGACGGTCGGGCTCAGCCCCGAGGTCGAGCTCGTGCGCCAGACCAAGAGTCCCGCCGAGGTCGAGCTCCTGCGGGCGGTCAACACGGGCACCGTGGTGGCCGTGCGCGCGATGCGACCATGCCTCGTGCTGGGCCTCACCGAGGACCAGGTGCGGGACATCCTGGACGCCGCGCTGGTGTCGGTCGGGTTCGGGCTCTTCTTCAACATCGTGCTGTTTGAGGAGCACGGGGCGTTGCCGCATGGGGGGTTCGTCACGGGCGGGAAGAAGCTGACGGAGGAGAGCATGGTGGTTATTGACGTCGGGTAAGTAGAGAGAGAGAGAGAGTAGAGAAAGAGATATGAGATGCGATGCACCGGTTATGAAACGTAGACCCCCTACTAACCGGGTTTTCATTTCCCCAGGGCGCACTATCTTGGGTACTCCTCCGACATCTGCCGGAGCTTCTTCATCGACCCACCGAAGCCGCAGCCGTCTTCGTGGCTGGCGAAGTTTCTAGCCTTCCTACCGGAGTGCATCCGGACGCCATCGCCCCCCTACGACCCTGCGTCGGTATCGGCGTCCACGACCTCGGAGCTCCGCGCCGAGAAGCTGAAGGTGTGGGACATTGTCCTGCAAGCGCAGACGGCCGCCGCGGCCGCCTTCCTGCCGAACCACACGGCGGCAGACGTGGACATCGCGGCGCGGACCGTCATCGAGGAGGCGGGCTACGGGTACGGCTTCACGCATCGGCTCGGCCACGGCATCGGTATCAAAGGTCAGTAGCTAGCTCTCACCCCCAAACCCACCTGTAGCCTTCACACACTAGATTGGACATTCAATTTACTTACCCTGGACTGACAATAATTGACTACTATAGCCCACGAGTCTCCTTACCTAAACAAGTGGAACAAGAAGGTCCTACTGCAGCCGGGGATGTCCTTCACCAATGAGCCGGGCATCTACCTGGAGGGCAAGTTCGGCGTCCGCCATGAGGATGTTTATCTGGTCAGAGAGGACGGTGCGGCGGAGTTGTTGACTGGTCGGAGGGCAAGGGGCCCCTATGATCCTTGAAGGATGCGGTGCATGTCGTCGTTCTTGAAAGTGCCGCCGCTCTGTCTGTGGGTGAAAAGAAGAGCTGCTTTCCTCAGCACTCAAGTCGATTGACACTTTCTTCTGTATCTCATGAAACGGACGCATTCAATTGTGAAATATTAACAGATTTAGCGAATAAATAAAACCTGCAGCGTTAAACTTCCATTCATCTTATATCCGGGGGAAATATGTTTTGCGACCAGTGCGAAATATATCAAATGTCCAACTCTACGAAAACCACCCTACGCCGTTGTAATCTAATATAGGTATTTAATTTATGTAGAAGCCATTTCCACTTGACGGATTGACATGGGCAATCAACAGAATGAATACATATATAATTGAACAACTGACAAGTTCACATCCGTATCGCATTTAGCATGTGTTTTCGAGCAATTGTACATCGCAGCCACCAAGTTTTTGGTCTTTAGTGGTGTGACGTCGTGCAGCAGTCTGGCAGCCCCTCCATCTGCGCCCCCCACGGGACATTCACCACCAACACTGATCATCCGGTCATTCATTCTGCACATCGGGTCGCGATCCGGCCGCCACTGATGATTTATTGTACATTCTGTCAGTGAGCATTTACATGAATCAGCTTACAGAAACGATGGCTTTATTACTTTCATGTCACTTACTCACGCAAAAAAGTAAATCGAGATAAGAAAAATGCGAGACATGTTTGGGTACGAAGAACTCTCTTTGCGCCACGGGAAAAAATTATGTCATTGCGCCTGGCTAGCGTCGCACTTTTTTAACGATGGCGGTAGGCTCTTGCGATCGCCTTAGGAAACTCCCCTGCCGTCCGCACCTGATCAGGGATAATCTACCCACCCCGCCCAGCGGCGGTCGATAACCGCACGAGATTGGCTTGCAAGATCTTAATAAAGAGAGAGGGAGGTCGTCGAGCTAGGTGGCTTCAACAGTTCCTGCCACCCTCTCTGTTGCACAATAACCCGTTGGTTGGTTTTACTCAAGCTTTCCGATTCGCCGGTGTCTCGAAATTGTATGTCTTATCGAACAAGTTTTCAACAGATAAGCGACAGACCTCAGAACACTAAGAAGAAAAGCGGCAGCTATTACTTCATTGCACACACATGTACTTGCTAGAAAGGAACAACCATCACGTAGCCAATCATGCCTTTCCCACCGGCGGAGCCTGCCGAAGGCGCTGAGGCAAAGCCCATCATCTCGAAAAAGAACGAGATCGTGCTGTTCAGCAGTACGGCCATGTAAGTGATACTTGTGGGGGTTGTGCTTCGTTCCCAATGTGTGCTAATTACCTGTGTGTGGTGGTGCAGCGCGTTATACGGGTACGACCAGGGAATGATGTCCATGGTGAACACGAACCGCTCGTACCTGCGGACGATGCAGATAGCCGAGACCTCGCCCGTCGTCGGCATCATCGTGTCCGTGTACTACCTGGGCTGCGCCGTGGGCGCGGTGGCGGCCTCGAGCTGGGCTGACAAGAAGGGGCGCAAGCCCTCCATCTTTGCCTGCCTCGTGACCGCCATCGTGGGCAACCTGCTGATGTTCGTCGCCGGCCTGGGCCCCCGCGGCGCGAACCCCTGGGGCGGCGCCGCCCTCGCGTGCATGCTGGCCGGCCGCGTCGTGCTCGGGCTGGCCGTCGGCGGCATCGATGCGACGATCCCCGTTTACAGCGCGGAGCTGGCCAAGGACGAGGCGCGCGGCCGCGCGCTGGCGCAGGAGTTCCAGATGAACATCTTCGGGCTGCTGGTGGCGTTCGCCATCAACCTGGTGGCCACCTCGGCCCTCGGGAAGGAGAGCGAGTGGGCGTGGCGGATCCCGATCGTGGCCATGCAGGTGTTCCCCGTCCTGCTGCTCTCCCTCATCTCCCGCCTGCCCGAGACGCCCAGGTGGTACATGAGCAAGTGGCGGAAGGAGGAGGCCAGGGAGGCGCTCGTCACGTTGCGCGGGGAGGACAAGGCGCAGGACATGCTCCAGGAGCTGAGTGCGGCGCAGCGGGAGGAGGACGACAACAACGAAAAGATCGGCTACATGGATATGCTGCTGCCCAGCGGCAGTCAGTTCCACCCCAGCATGGTTACCGTCATGGGCCAGATCAACCAGGCCTTGACCGGCTACGGCGCCGTGAGCGTCTACGGCCCCCAAGTGTTCGAGCTTCTCGGGTTCGGCGTGCGGGAGGCGGAATACGTGACGTTGGGGAACTTCATCAGTTACTTCCTGTTCATGACGGTCGCCTGGCTGTGGATCGACCGCTACGGCCGGCGCAAGCTGATGGTTTGGGGCTCCGTGGGCCTGTCAACGTGCTTTGCATTACTTACCGTCTTCGGCGCCCTCTCCCTCGACGTGCGCGATGTCAGCCGGCTCGCCGCCGAGATCCCGGGGTCCATCGTCATGTTCGCCGCAACGGCCATCTTCGGCATCTGCTGGCTCGCGACCGTGTGGCTGATCCCGACCGAGATCTACCCGAGCAGCGCGCGCGCCCAGGGCAGCGCCATCAGCGTCATCGTCTGGGGCCTGGCCAACTTCGGGGTGACGCTGCTGACGCCCATCGTGTTCAACAACCTGAAGTACTGGCTCTTCCTCGTGTTTACGGTGACCAACGCGTTCGCGGGCTGGTGGACGTGGCGCTACTCGCCCGAGAGCGGCGGGCGCAGCTTCGAGGAGAACCAGGAGTTCTTCAACTCGGCGCTGGAGGAGGACAGCTGGGTCGTGCGCAAGGTCGACGGCGGCAAGTTCTTGCGCATGCCGGCCAACGGCGGGGCCAAGGGGGATTCGGTCGAGGAGGCTACGCCGCTGCTGAGGTCGCGGCATTGATTCCCATTGACGGCGAGAGGGGATCAATCCTTTCGCTCAAGTGCCGGCAGGGTTGCATCCATACCTATGCATTCGAGGAGCTTAATGCCGTACATAAGTGCAAAAGACAAGGCGGCCCCCAAAGGCCCAGAAAGGACAATGCAGCACTAGGGTCGATCGCGGTGAGGGGTGGCGCCAACACACTGCGACCTTCTGCTGCGACATTACTCGGGCCATTCCAATATGCTGGCATGGCATCCATTACATTAAAAAGCCGGCAAACCGAAAGGCCAAGATACAAAGCAGACTATTATTGAAGATATATAGTTCAAATCCCGACTAGGAGGTATCAGGTAGGTAGCGAATGATAGGGAAACTCACGCATACAGTATATATTTATCAGGATCCCTCCTTTTACGCCGCAAGAGTGGTGGATGGATGACCTAATAGCGGACCTGCCCTGAAGTGGGAAGCTCCAGGAGGTCTTCTTCGGGCCAACCCCGCTGCCGAGAGATTAGACTCGAGCTAAAGTGGCGGCTCAGCACCCACCTGCCTCTTCCGTCTCGTAACTTCTTAGTACCTGAGTCCATGACTTGCCATTTATTGATCCTGATTGATGCATCATCATCTTGTTAGTGGCGCCTGCAGCTATACAAGATGATAACAACGAGGGATATCCGTCAACATTCTAGCCGGATATACCGGTCTACGCTCTAAGGGGGTCGGGTTCTTCTCTGATCAAGGTAGGTAGTCTTGGTAGTCTCCTCCTGCCAACATCCGGTGTCGATCTTATTAGCAAACACGCGTTCGTGCCCCGTGCTGTAGTGGCAGCCGTTTTATTGATAAAGCGCCGGCGCCCGTCCGTCCCACCGTCAGTCGCTGCCCATCGTCTTCGTCCGTCTGCCTTCTCAGTGGATACTCGTCCGTTTCCCCCGATCCACGACAAGACGCAAGTAGTGGTAAGTCGAGACCTCCCTTTCCAGCAGTACATACATCTCCCCGGCATCATTCTCCTTGATACACCAAACCCGAGATGAAGAAGGCAATCCAAAGCCAGATAGGACGCTTTAATGCTTAGAAGAACTAATCTGATTTAAAAGGGTTCTTACGTATCCCTTTTCAAGATGGTCCGCGCCAATTACTGGGCGAGCTTGTTGTCGCTCCCCGTTAGCGGCCCTAGCTCTGTCCAAGACACCTTTGACTTTACAGGAGCTGCGCAAACAGGTACTTCACTGACTTCCCTTCGACTGACGAGTCTTTCTTCTGGCGCTGTCATGTTGGAATCTAACATTCGTTTGCGTTGTACAGATCAGACCTGTGAACGGAGCGCAGATCAACGAGCGCCAAACCGAAGTCGCCGTCAAATACCCTGCCTTCAACATCTCTGTCCCGATCGACCACTTCCACAATGACTCGTTCTACGAACCCCATTCCGATGGATTCTACAACATGCGGTACTGGTTCGACGCCCAATACCACAAGCCCGGCGGCCCCGTCATCGTGCTGTGCGGCGGCGAGACGTCGGGCGCGGACCGACTCCCGTTCCTGGAGAAGGGCATCGTGGCGCAGCTCGCGCAGGCGACCAACGGCATCGGCGTCATCCTCGAGCACCGCTACTACGGCGAAAGCTGGCCGGTCCCGGACCTCAGCACCCCCAACATGCGCTTCTTGACGACCGACCAGGCCCTGGCGGACACGGCCTACTTCGCCCAGCACGTCCAGTTTGCGGGGCTTGAGCACCTCGACCTCACCTCCAACACCACGGCCTACATCGCCTACGGCGGCTCGTACGCGGGCGCCTTCGTCGCCTTCCTGCGCAAGCTCTACCCGGAGACGTACTGGGGCGCCATCTCGTCATCCGGTGTCAGCGAGGCTATCTGGGACTACTGGAAGTACTTCGAGGCGGCCGCCGTCTACGCCCCCGCCGGCTGCGCGGAGACCACCCAGAAGCTGACCAACGTGGTCGACAACATCCTGCTCGGGAAGAAGGGCACCGAGTACGTGTCCCAGGTCAAGGCGGTGTTCGGCCTGCCTAACGTGACGCTGGACGCCGACTTCGCCAGCGCCCTCAGCAGCGGCATCTACTCGCTGCAGAGCTACAACTGGGACCCCGAGGAGAGCAGCGACGAGTTCTTCGTGTACTGCGCCAACGTCACCTCGGACACGGTCCTGTACCCGGCCACGGAGCCCCTGCGCGAGCGGGTCGGGGAGCTAATCGAGACCGGCGGCTGGGCCAACGAGTCGGAGACGCTCACCAACCGGATGCTGAACTACATTGGGTATGTCCGCGGCGAAACAGCTGCAACTTGTACAGATGAAAACCAGGACGAGTGCTTCGGGACCGCCTCAGGCGAGGGCCTCGGCGAGAACTTCGCCGCCTTCGACATCAGCCAGACCTGGAGATCGTGGCCCTGGCAGTACTGCACCCAGTGGGGCTACATCCAGACTGGCGACACCCCCGAGGGCGTGCTCCCCCTGGTCTCGCGCACGATGGACCTGGCGTACGGCTCCGCGATCTGCCAGACGGCCTTCAACCTCACGGAGCCGGCCGACGTCGACGCCATCAACAAGCACGGCGGTTTCGGTATCTCGTACCCGCGCCTCGCCATCATCGACGGCGAGTGGGATCCCTGGCGGGCCGCGACCCCCCACGCGTCGGGCCTCGCAGAGCGCGCCGACACCCTCGACGAGCCGTTCAAGCTGATCGCGGGCGGGGTCCACCACTGGGACGAGAACGGGCGCTTCCCGAACGAGACGACGAGCGAGCTGCCGCCCTCGGCGGTCGCGGAGGTACAGAAGGCGGAGGCGCACTTTGTGCAGAAGTGGATGCAGGAGTGGAAGCTCGAGCAGGCTAAGCGGGCGGTTGCTTCCACGGCTTGAGTGCGCACTAGGTAGGCTACGGGGTACTGTACATCTTTATCATACACATAATATAACGTATTACTAGAGCAAGCCCAAAAGGGGTAGTTGGAGCACGAAATAGCAGTTTCTGGCTCCTACTTGTCGCCGCAACGCTCCACCGATTGTTGCTGTCATTAATGCTGTCGCTATCATTATGAGTGATGTTAAATATATAACGGCAGAATAGCTAACTGAACAGAATAGCCGGCCATGAATTAGCTGATACGGTTTAGCTAGTGGTAATTACTAACTGACAGCAACTGGCGTGCTTCAATACCCAGCTTGACAGCGGAAGCCTTACTAAGTATTTAGCAGACTTTATATAACCTTGGCAAGCTTCGTTATTGTGACGAACTTCCGACGCTGATTACTCATGGACGGGACACGCATGCCCGCCAAACCAAGCAATGCGATCTCAGCCAGCCATAACGTCACTCAAGCAGGCCATGTTTGCGAGAGATGCATATAACACTTCGTGGCCAAGACACCACCTGAATACTGTAATTGCTGGCCGGGTGTGGCGGTCGCGGCGACCAGGAACGCGGCAGGTCAGCTACCAATAATCGTCAAGTTTGCGGGCGGGCTGAGAGGTCCCCGTGAACTTACTTTCGCCCACAGGCTGGCCTAGAACTCGCACTCGGTCCTGGCCTACCTGACCAGTCTCGTTGCTTTTGCCCTACGTAATACTTCAACGTGTAGAGTTTGCTCCAAGCTGGGAGCTGGAGCTCTTATCAGAAACAGGCACCATGTAAGGAGTAAGTACTGCATCATGTCACGCGAGGATCGGCACTGCCTTCTGCAGGACATCAGGCTCGTCAGTTCATTTTCGGGCCAAGCGATCCGATGATCAATACTCGCTAAAGAGACAATATTTGATCTCCATCCAAGAGTCCGACGAGTTCGGGTAAATGGGGCGAACAAAGCCCGCGCACACCAATAGGCAAGGGCTTGCTGGCCGCCAAGGATGCAAGCTGACGGTCGCACCGTCGCACGGCAGCCAGCACGAGCCCTGCGGGGGTGATAGGACAGAGCTTCGGTAGGTGGGAGGTTCGTTTATTTTATTTCCTTGCGGCTGAAACAAGAGATTAGGAGGGGTGTTCGAGGGGATCTCCAACATTCCCAGTCCCCAATCAGTACTCGGGGTTCTGTTTCCCCATCCATTAACCCCCCCCCCCCCCCCCCCCCCCCGAAACCCCATCATTCACGACCATACATCCATTCCCCCATGCTTCCCCCAACAAGTCCACACACAGGTTGCTATGCTTGCGCTCCACTCAATTCCCATTCTGTTACTTAATGGAAATGACTAGTTCTTCTCTATAGGAGTAGCTATACTCCTGCGACAACTTTAACTTATTATATTAATATACGCGTACCTTGTTTGGACTGGACCCTGATTTACTAGTGCACCATGTCAGAGGTGCTGCCGTCGTGGAAACCTTGCCAGACGTGCGGCACGACTACAGAAAAGACATTTACGTGCATCCAGTGCAACAACCTGGCCTTCTGCGACCCGTGTTGGCCGCGATGGGTTCTTCACGTACCGGGCGCTGTAGGATGGTTCGTATTAGGTTTTTCTTATAATTTCATGAAGTGCAACCGACCGTGACTCGCCAATGCGCTAAGCTGGTTGATGATGACTTCAAATTACAACGTTTGCTGACATGCTGCATGGGCTAGGGACGGGAAGCCGCACGAGAAGGCGGACCTCATGGTGATTCACCGACTGCGCCAGATCTTGGAGCCCGTCCGTACGGAGGGAGGAGCACGAGGCAGAGCTGCTCGAGGATGAGGACACTACCTGGCTGGGCTTTGGCCGCGACTCGAGCGGCCGGTCGGTCCTGCATGACTATGGTCGCTTCGCCGCCATCATGGGTGAGACCACGGCGGAGGATACCACTGAGCGATTCCCCCAGTTGGTCTCCTTTGTTGGCGAAACAGGTATGCTTGATGATATTCGTCCATGGACCTTTCGCCCGGGTTTGGTGCATTGGGACCAATCGCATCATGCTCGCGTCATGCTTTCTTCTCAATCACAGATTCACGTGGGCGCAAAGTTGGGCCAGCCTTACTGACAGCGCCTTAGGTGCCGGCAAGAGCACGCTGATCAAGCTCTTGATTGATCGCCAGGACCTCACGTTGCCGGATGGGCCCACGTATTACAGCCCGGTGACTTCATCTAACCATGATCGTCTACCCACCACGGGCGACGTTCATCTCTACGCAGACCCGTCAATGCTGTACAGCAACACGCCGGCGCTCTTCGTGGACTGCGAAGGCCTCAGTGGCGGCGAGGCCATGCCCAAGCAGCTGCGCCACCGCTCGCTCGACGGCGTCGCCCACGACCTCGACAACCAGAGCCGCCAGAAGAAGCCCAGCACGCCGCGCCCGCTGGTCTGGGCCAAGACGCCCCAAACGCGGAAGCGCGAGTTTGCCGTCTCGCAGCTGTACCCGCGCATCCTGTACACCTTCTCGGACGTCGTCGTCTTCGTCCTGCGCAACCCGCGCGCCTTCGAGTCTACGGTGCTGGGCCGGCTGCTGCACTGGGGCGCCGCGTCCATCGACAAGTCGCTCAATCAGCCCGTCCTGCCGCACGCCGTCCTCGTGCTCAACGCGACCGACACGAGCGTCGACGAGCGCGAGTGGGACATCGCGGCGGCGACGAAACTGCTCATGGCCGACATCCGCGGCGCCATCGACCGCGAGCCGGCCCTGCAGGAGCACGTGCGGACGTGGCGCGGCCGGGGAAGGTGATCGAGAGCACGCAGGACCTGCTCGAGTGCTACTACACGTCCGTCAGCGTCGTGCGCATCCCGTACAAGGGCTCGTACATGCTGATGCACGAGCAGGCGGGCAAGCTCTCGGCCCTGATCAAGGACCGGTGCGCGCGCTCGCACGTGCGCAAGAAGGAGGTGCGCATGCTGGCCAGCACCGAACGGCTGCAGTTCTACCTGCAGGCCGCGTGCGACCACTTCACGCGCGACCTCGAGACCCCCTTCGACTTCATCCGGGAGACGCTCCGGCACAGCCCGGTCTCGCGCAACTTCGAGGGCAACATCCTGAACTTGGCCTTGCTCATCAAGGATCAGTCGAGGAATGCGGCGGTGAGGAACCGGGCCGAGGCCATCTTCCGGGCCATGGCGCCCATGATTGCGAGCTGTGTCATGTTTGATACGGTGCGACAAAACCTACTTGGTACCTTTAGACTCTTTTCCTTGATTGTTTCCACCTGAAAGTCTCTTTTCCGCCGTCTTGGTTTCACTCTTGGTGGCGAATAGACTGCTCCTCTCTGAGTGTAGGTATTTTTGTTCTGCAAATGGTTGACTGGCTTTTACAGGATCTGCATCGCAACTCCTCGACGACCGATACGCCAAGCCCTGTGCCGCGGCCCTGGAGAAGTTCGCTGACATGTACTGGCCCTGCAGCTACGCCAACCCCAGCTACGGCGAGCTAGGCCACTGTTGCAACGTCCGGTCCGGCCACAACCCGAAGGGGCACCAGGACAAGCAGGGCAAGATCATCGGCAACGGCGACTACGAGTCGGAGCTCGACGTCGCGACGTTCGGCCCGACGTGGACGCAGCTCATCCGCTCCAGCCTCCGACAGATCCAGTCGTCGCTGTTCCGGCTGGGCCAGGAGTTCACCGACCGGACCGAGCTCCAGACGGCGTCGCTGCTGCACCGGGAGCGGCTCAATAAGTTATATTCCAATGTCTTGGGCAATGCGGCGGACTTCGTCAGCTACTCGGCGTGTCTCTGCTGCCTCCGCGAGCTGCCCGAATGTGTTCTGCCTTGCGGTCACATCTTATGCTTACCCTGCATCCAGATCTACGGGCAGAGGACGTCGAGGACGACGATCGAGATCAGCAGGTGCCCCCTGCATGTTCGCGACGTGATAGCAACTCCGCCCTGGGTTATTGTGACGAAGCCACCGCAAGCGGGTGCTCGAATTCTCTGCTTGAATGGGTATGGTACCCGCATAATGATAATGATCGAAGGCTGCGCTGACCAGAAATCAGGGGTGGCATTCGAGGTGTCGTACAGCTCCAAGTGCTGAGAGAGGTAGAGCGGATACTGGGTCCAGACCTGCCTATCCAGCTTTTCTTCGACTTGATTGTCGGAACTAAGTATGTCCTCTTGTTGGGTTTACCTACCTCATGTTGACGACGGGGAGGATCATTCCATGCTAACACAAATGATGTCAAGTTTCGGAGGCCTTATCGCGATCGGACTGGGGGTGAAGAAATGGACGACGAGCGCCGCCCTGGACAAGTTCAAGGACCTGTGCAAAGAGGCATTCGCGCCTCGCGAGCTCAACAACGTACCCCTATTCGGCGCTCTGACCAGTTTATATCACGGCAGCCTCTACAAAACCCAGCCATTCGCGAAGGCTCTGAAGCGATATTTCTCCGACCAACCCTTTTTCGGCGGCGCATCGCATCGCTCGGTGCACCATACCTCGACGAAGGTCGCCATCACCGCCACGACAGGACCCGACAAGCAGCCAGTGCTGTTTGCCAACTACAACCGGCCGGATCTCCAGGGGCAAAGTGAGTGGTCCGCATCAACGTCGGATGCACCAATGACTTGTGGTTCTTTGGCTAAAGCATTGCAGAAGCCCGTACCAGTTCATACGCTCGGACGCGCCGGCGAAGGAGATCAAGATATGGGAAGCGTAAGTAATGCGGGACCTGCTCTGCTGGTGCTGCTAGTCAGATGTACTGATCGGATATTTATTTATAAATCACAGCGCTCGAGCGACGTCGGCCACGCCCCCATTCTTCAAGCCGTTCCAGAAAGAGGAGACGGGCAACGAGTACGCCGATGCCGGATACAAGCATGCATGCCCCGTCTGGGTGGCCCATCACGAGAGCAAGGCGATCTGGCGCGACTCGGCCGACTCCGCCCCAGACATCATGCTGTCGCTCGGCACAGGCCGCAACCTCGGCGAGCGCGCGGAAGACGCGAGCAGCAGCGGCACGGTCGGAGGCGGCCACTCGTCCCGCTCCTTCACCGACAACTCGGTCTCGAGCCCCACGCCCACCAGCGCCATCGTGAAGCAGGGCCGCGGCGGCGCGGGGAACTACAAGCGGTCCAACACCTCCCGCAGCCTGGGCTCGGACCTGTCGCCCAGGCTGGCCGAGAGCGGCTACATCGTGCGCAACCCCAGCGCGCCGCTGCTCGTGACGTTCAACAATCCGCAGTCGGGCGCGCAGCGGCTCACCAACGCGGCGAGCCGGGGCGACCGGACGTGGAGCAAGTTCCTCCATCAGTCGTCGCCTGCGCAGGCGGCCGTGGTGGCGGAGCGGGACCGGTGCCGGTACATGCGCGTCTGCCCGGAGTTCCTGAACAAGCTGCCCAAGTTCGACGAGGTCCAGCGGATGGACGAGCTCGAGCGCGAGACGGAGCGGCTGCTAAAGCAGGACCCGGGCGAGGTGACGGAGGTGGCGCATCGGCTGGTCGCGAGCTGCTTTTTCTTTGAGAAGGATGCGGCGTCGGTGAAGCAGACGGCGTCTGGGTTTCAATGCACAGGTAAGTATGGATATATACCCAATTCTGCGGGTTTCGACCAAAGTTCCATGCGAGGAGTAGTAAGTAGGTAAGTATGAACCACGCTGACGAAAATGTATCTAGGCTCGATACACTGCGCCTTCCGCATGGGATCGCTCGAGCTGAAAGCACTCGGGTGGTTCCTCATCTCGTTCCTCGTCGACGACTTTGAGCCCTACTTCCTGATCGAAGACCAACAACAACCGCCGCCAACGGTCGGCGTGAGCAGTGGCGACGGCAGTTGTACCACCACCAGCAGCGTCCCACCGGTTCAGCAAAAACAGCGCGTGGCCTTGACGAACCAGGTCCTGCAGGACATCCACCAGCACGGCACCTTCGAGCTCGGACCCTTCCGCATCGACGCCGCGTCCGAGCACGCCGAGATCAGCATCTTGCTGCGGCTGCTGCCGTGCAACGGCCCCGCGCCCTCGTCGGACCCCCACTATGGCAAGCGCGTGCGCAAGGTGTCGTCGTACTCCTCCTCGGGCAAGGCCGGCGGGCGCGGCAGCGGCCGGAGCAATGTCTTCCTGTCCATCAGCGGCTTCCCCCGCCGCCTGATGGCTGAAGACGGTATCGGTACGAGCCTTCTCCTCCATCCCCGCCCTCGCTCCATAGCACTTTGTATAATAAGTTAGTGAAACAAGCCGCCGAAGCGCTAATATGTGAACACGGAATAGCTCCGCTACCTACGCATTCCACCGTCGAGAAGCAGAAGAAGCCGCCGATGAGCAGCGGCAGCGGCAGCGGCAGTGGAACCATGAGTAGGGCGTCCACTTCTAGCAGCCATGACGGAGGGGGAGGACCGCCGCATCCGCCGCCTGTGCCGCAGAAGAACGCCTCGAGGTTGAGCGTCGGCTCCATCACGAGTCCGCTGGTGAGCCCCGTGTCATCACATTCCACGGGGACGGGGATGGGATTAGATACGCTGCATGAGACCAAACAGGTGCATCTGAGTGAGTTGCCGGGGTGTTTTCCGATGGCGGAACTGTCGGGCGAAGAAGTGTGTTCGATCGGGGCAGGTAAGAGGCTAGTTTTGGGGGATAGTAAAAAGGAGGAGTGACGATGACATACGTAATGACACCTGTAATAGGGAAAAAGGGGCGAATGATGGACATGGGGTATACAAAATGCAGGCTAGCTACACTTGGTCTATGGGTAATTGCGATCCCTGTGATCATGCCATGATAGGCGTTAATGGATATAAACTGGCGCTCGAGGGAGCGATGGACATTACACATCATGTAACCCCTATTGCGGGCTTGTTTTCATCTATTTTGTTGCTGACACTTTTACAACTAGGCAAGTCCGCGAATCTATTGAATCGGAGAAGTGCCCGCTTGATCTCATTACACCAAACCAAGTAGCCCCGTGCCACTCAGCCAGCCATTGGCGCATTTCGTGACTCTCTCTCTACTCATACCAGAGCACCGCGCTCAGCCCATCCTCGCCGCCGTAGGTGCCCCGCGGCGGCAAGTCGATGTTAGCCACGAGCGGCCCCAGCTTGCCAGTGGCCGCGTCGCGCGCCACGATCGCCACGTTGGCCGTCGTCTGCCCGCCGATGGCGACGTAGGTGCCCGCCGCGTTGACCTGGAAGGGCCGCGGGTAGTAGCCATAGCTGTTGGTGAGCTCCTGGAACGTCATGCTGCCGTCCGCTTTGTTGAGCTTGAAGATGGCCAGCGAGTCTTGCTCTTTGCCGAACTTCTGGTCGTTGCGATTCGACGCGTACAGGTACTCGCCCGCGATCCGCAGCTCGGCCGCCTTCTCGGTCGTGGTGCCCTTGCGGTCCCCGAAGGTCGACAGGGTCTGCACCAGGTCCAGCGCCAGGCAGCCGCCGTCGGCGCCGTAGGTCACGTTGTACATGCCGACCGACGACGCGACCTCGTTCAGACTGTAGTAGCGCAAGCCGGCCTCGGTCTCGAGGAACTCGCCGTGGCGCGGGCCATCGCCAGGCAGCGAGGCCGCCGTGGGACACGCCGTCAGCTCGCCCGTGGCCTTGTTTATCTTGAAGATGCGCGTCAGGTCGGCGCCGAGGTCCGGCACGACCAGGAAGGTCTTGGTCGGGTCCAGGAAGGCCCCGTGCGGGTGAGGCTTGTCCTGGCGGTCGGGCCGGGGGCCGGGCTGCGCCATGGTCCAGCTCAGCTTCTGAACGGGCTTGCTGCTCGCGCTGAGGGGGAGCTTGTACGTCGTGATGGTGGAGGGAGAGCTGTGTGGGGATATCCACAATGGTTAGCGTCGTCTGTGCGGGTCTCTTTCTTCCCTTTCTTGCTTTTTCACCCATGTTTGAGTGAGGTCATTTCTGCTCTCCACCACGTGTGATACCGTGCCATGGGGAAACCCACGTCGTACGAGGATGGAGAGAAAGAGGAAGAAAAAATGACGCGGGGGAAAAAACTCACTACTCCGCAGTAATCACGAAACTCTTATCATCGTCGCCCCCGTAGAGCGCTCCGAAAACACTGTTGCCCAGCGTCGGCGCCGACGCCTTGGGCGTCAGGATGGCCTCGTCGTCGGCCGCGAACTGGGCCAGGACGCCGCTGCCGTACCAGCTCTCGTCGAAGCAGTAGACGCTGTTGCTGGCCTTGTCGATGGTGATCCACGACGGGATGCGGCCGCACCCGCTGGTCTGGCCCGTGACTTTGAGAGTGCCGCTGGTCGCGTTGGCCAGGGTCAGGTCGAGTGTGTAGACGGGGCCGGAGAAGTGGGAGGCGATCAGTTTGGCCGCCAGGGCTTGGGAGGCGAGCCCCGAGGCGAGAAGAAATCCAGTTGACGACCGCATGGCGAAAAAGAAGCGAGGATGGACAGACAAGCAAAAGCTGGTATCGACGATGGTATCTTGAAGCTCAGCGAGAAGTCTCGCGAGGAGGGAAAAGCTGTCATTGATGTAGGTCCTTAATCTATCGTCCAGCTGACCATGGTTCCTTGCAGGCTCGGGGCGCCTTGCGCCATTTGCTCCTAGTTCTGGAAGTGGAAATGAATTAAATGACTTGGCATGTTTCCGGGTGGATGAATATGGCACGCAAACATCCAAGCATGACGCGCCGACCAGACAGGAAACGGAGCAGTGTCGGTGGGCTTTCTCCGTGAATCTTGGCACGCTTTTGGCCAAACGGTCGACTGCGGAGGGTTCCGCAGCCCATTGCAACCGAGCCAGCGTAGCGCCGGATAAATCACGACGATGAGGGGAAACTATGGAGAATCCTGGTTGCCCATACTCCTGTCCGTCAGGGGTGCAGCAACGACTAGCAGGGGTTTATGCTCTGTGGCGGGATTTCATATATACAAATGCTAAGTGGTGCTCTGGGAAAATAGTACCCACCACCTTTAAAATCGCGTTAGTAACGCTAAGGACTAGTTCTCACCACCTTTAAATTAAATAAATTTTTAAGTTAAATTAACGAAAAAAATTTTAATAATAAAAATAAAAGTTATTATCTTTTTTTAAATTTTATTTTTATTTTTACTTATATAATTTAAAAATAAAAATAAATTTAAATTAAATATATATTTAATTTATATTTTATTTAAACACTTTAAAAATAATATTAATATTTTTAAATAAATAAAAATTTAAAATTATAAATTAAATATATATTTAATTTATATTATTAAATAAGCTTTTATATATATATTAAGAATGTTTTATTAATATTATATTTTATTATTTATATTTATTTATTTTATTAACTACGAGAGGTATTATATATTATAAATTAACTCAACGACACGGCTAGTATTTAACCCCGGGGCGAAACTATAATAGCTCGAGGCGCTTATAAAGTTTTAAGCACGGCTTAACCTCGCCGGTTAACGCGCTATAATTAATTTATAGTTTAAATTTAGAGCTAAGGTTATTAATTTATTTAAATTTAATATTAAAATAGCTAGATATTTATATTACTTTAAAAGGGGTGCCACGTACTTATGCGTACGAACCCCTTTCTTATTTTATAAAGAGGGGCATACGATACCCCTTATAGCTCGTACTAAAGTGTTACAGTGCGTGTGGACTAACTACTGCGCCACAAAGCAAAAGCTTCGGAAATGACTCTTCGGGTCATTTCTGTCCAATTCTACGCCTTAAGTGCTACCCCGGGGGACCAACCCGCCGATCGTAACATTATGCCCTCTCTCCAAAGGCATGCCCTTATGCCTGGGGCGATAAACCCCCAGTACTGCATGATTTATTTAAGCTCGGTATAGAGAAACTCTAAGGCTTTTGCACGGGTAACCAATCCGTACAAGGCCTTGCCTGCTTACTAGCGATCTTGCCTAGGTAGCTAGAGAGAGCTCCTGTCTAGTAAGTGTGGGAATCGAACCCACGTTTCTTATTTAATAGGGGCGAAGAGTTATTGTGTTATAGTGCGTATGGACTAATTACTGCGCTACAAAGCAAAAGCTTCGGAAATGACTCTTCGGGTTATTTCTGTCCAATTCTACGCCTTAAGTGCTACCTCGCGGGGACCAACCCGCCGATCGTAATATAAAGATAAATATAAACAATAGAATATAATAATATAACCTCGATTAAACCCGGAATTAATATATATATACGAAAGCTTATTTAATATTTAATATAATTAAGCTCGATTTTAATTCGTTTATTATAATTAACTTTAGTTTAATAAAAGTTATTAATTTATAAATTATATATTTTAAGTTATTTAAATATATAATTATTTTTAATTTAATTATTTTTATATATAAAATAAAACCTAGTCTCTTTTTTTATATAATTAATTTAAGTCGACTTTTTTTAATTTTTAATAAGCGAAGATTCTCGAGGCTTTTTAATACGATTACTTTTATATTTATATAATCGTAAATTCGTTTCTTTACTTTTATTAATATATTTTATATAAGGTTTAATTAATATTTATTTATTTTATTAATTATAAAAGATATTATATACCTTTTTTTATAAAGTTAAAAAAAGTTTATACGCGTAGATATATAACATTGTTTTTAAAGTAATATAAATAAAGCTAGCTTTATTTAAATATAATATTAAGCTTAAAAGTTAACTTTTAGCCTTAAAGTAATAATTAACGAGTAATAAGCTATTATATTTACCTACGAGATATGTTTAAACCTTAAAATTCTTAGTTATATAAATAAAGCCGCGGCTAAAAAGTAATCCCTTTAAGCTATTACGAACAGTGGGTTAAGTCCCCCGCGGGGAAACACTTAAGGCGTAGAATTAAATAAAAATAATCGTTTAGTTATTTTCGAAGCTTTTACTTTATAGCGTAGTGGTTAATTTAAACGTATTATAATATAAGCTTTAAATAGTTTATTAATTAATAAACACTTATTAACTTTTAATAAAACGTACTCTATAAGCGAGCTATATACTTTTTATTATTAAGTTTTATAAATTATAAATTAATTAAATATATTAATAATTATTATTTTTAAAAGTTTTTATATTATTTTAATAAGTACGCGTATTATGCCCGGGCTCTCCGGTGAGTTTTATAGCGCTATAAACGTGTTCTAAAAGTCCTCGTATAACTACTCCTCTAACGCGATTAGTTTTATAACTATTTATTAATATCCCTTTAAAACTATAAGTCTTTTCTAGCTTATATACGAAGTAATCCTTTATCTTATAACCGTTTTTTTTCGTACGACGGCGCCGGCTAAATATTTTATCTACCTTTTAAAATATCGCGTTCTCACTTTCTAAAAGAGCAACTCGGTATATAACTTACGTTATAACCTTTATAATCTAATTAAAACTAATTAAAATAAACGTTAGAAAATTATTTTAATATTATACGGTACGGTTTCGAACGTGTTCGGTTTAAAATTAAGCCTTAATCGAGTTATTTAAAGTTTTTAATTCTTAAGGAATAAATAAGCCGGAAAACGTCCTTAAAAGTATTAAAATACGTAGCTTTATATTTAATTATAAAATAATATATTCCGGATCGTACGGAATAAGTCTTATCTTTTAAAGGCCTCCTTATATATTTGAAACGATAAAAAGCGCCTAGAACGCTTTTAAAAACGCTGGTAAAAAGTCCTCTTTAGAGATATAAGTAATATGCGCCCGTATAAAACCTTTAATTTCTTTCTCCTACGCCCTTTTTAATATACGAAAATAGCCGATATTAAAAAATTAGAGCTTATATAATAAATAAAAAAGTAAATATAATATAATAATGGAGTTCTTTTCGTAATAAAGCTTAAAAGTTATCGAATAATAACTTTCGTAATCGTTTAAGACTAAAAGGCGATAACGACCTTTTATATAAAACCTAGTATATTAATTAAAATATCGAATCTAGTCCTCGCTTTTTTTTATTTATAATTCAGCTATTTTTAGTAATTATAATCACTTAATGTTATAATAATAAGCTATTTTTATATTAAAAAGAGAGGTATATTTTCCCGGTAAAAATAATATACGAATAGATAACGTAAGGGTTTAATTTAACGCCTTAAATAATTATAACTTATTCTTAATTCTTTTATTATATTACCTAAGTTTTCAACGTCGATCGAAGGTAATTACGACTATTTTAAACGAGATTTAACTTATAAAAAACCCGGTTTCGTTAAAGTTATATATATCCTCTTTTTATATCTTATATTTATTAATTATATTTCGTACGAAAATAAATTACGCGTCTAGAGGTCTAGTTTTTATCGTATAAAGTTAGAGGCTTAATTAACGCCGACTCGTCCCGCGTCGCGTAAACTAAATAATCGATTCGTTATATCTTTTATATTACTTAACCGGGGAAAAAACAATCGCGTACTTAAATTAATAATATATTAAATAATTAATTCTTCTTTAAAATTAGAAAGCTTTCGAAAGTTTATAGACATTTTAAATCGTGATCGAATTCCGCGTCGTCGGCTACGTAACGTCGACTCTAAGACATAATATATCGCTACAGCTTTTCGTACACTTAATTTCGAGTTATTTTAAAACGCTTAAAACGTTAAATTAAACATTTTTTCTTTATTTTTTAATTCTATACTTATAAAAGGAGAAAAGTTAATATAAAATTAATTATAAGAAAGTTAATTAAAAGTACGCAGCTCGCTTATATACGTAGCTCGCTTATAAAGTACATTATATATTAAATTAAAGCCTTAACTTATAATAGAGATATTTAATTTAATAATAATTATAAAAGGCTATTATTTTATAAGCTTAAAAAAGCTTAATTTATTAAATATTTAATTAATTAAATTAAAACTTATTAAATAATTAAATGCTTTAATCATGCTTTTATTATAATATAAAATATAATAATAATTAAAAATAAATTAATAATATAACTTTTAAAATAAATTAAAGAAAAATAAAATAATTTAAATTATTAACTTAAATTTAAAAAACGACTTTAACATTATTAATTATATTAGAATTAAAATTCTCCGATTTCTTTTTAAATAGTTATTAATAAAAGAAACTTAGGCTACAATGTGGTTTAGTATTAAGTTTAGGTAGCTGCTTATATGGTAGGACGGCTAAGTGGTTAAGGTGCTTACCTCTTGCCGTCGACATCGTTAAGGGGTTCATACACTGCACAACACCATCAAGGCTGCCAGGGCCTGTAAGAGGACGCTCCAAGAACTAGACATCCAAATACAAACCCAAGAGAGGGTATTTATCAATGAATGCGAGCTCATACTGCATGAAGTCTCATATAACCCCTCCGAGCCACGTATGATGACACAGGATCCGGATCATCCGCTTTGGTGCGATGGAACACTGGAAAGCCGCATCAAAGACTGTATGTCACGGAGATATGACCGATGTATCGGGATAATAAAAGCAATGCGGGAGTGCCAACAAGATTTGTCATCGGGACTGAGAGTTTTCACTATTGTACACAAAGAGAAAGACTCGGTAAGGCAGCCCAAGTACATCCTGTAATTGAACCTACTATAACAGCGTACACTAAAGTGACTTCCTAGGACGAATCTCTGAGAATGGCGTTTCAAAGACTCCGGAAGTCACTTATGATCAGCCTTGACATGAGCCGGTACCAGCGCAAGCTGGAGCGGATCAGGCAACACAATGTCAGCCTTTCCACCATCCGATCTCAGATTGGGGATTTGCAGAAACTACAGGCTATGGAAACAAAACTGCAAGTCTCCAAGAAGGCCTCGTTGCCATTATGGATATCTACGATGCACGCAATGTCGAAAGACGCATATACGGCACTAACATCTGCTTTCTCGTGTCAAGTTGACGAACATATTGACCACTTTGCAGCTCTGAAATCTGCTGATAGCAAGCAGCCACATGGCAGTGTACGGCTGCATTTAGGTATAGCATACTGTCTCAACAGGTCGTAAGTAACAATTCACTCAAGCGGGTCCCTAGCGGATACTGATACGAAAATAAATACAGCTACGAGCAACAACACCTTCTCCAATTTTCCCTCGAGTTTTGCCTTCCGCACGCGAGCTGGCAACCGCTGCGACCAAGCAAATCTAAGCGAGTCCAGTTAGCCGACGACCCATTAAGTTACCTAGCGACCGATACAGGGACCGCCGAAAAAGCCCATATCACTGATCTTTCAGAGATTGAAAATGCGTGTGTTTACCTTGAGAATAGCCTCAATGATCAAACGCACGCGAACGCGATTTATGCTCCTTTGGCGTACCTATACGAGGCCACATCATGCCAGCACTCCTTCTATGTGACTCCAGGCGGAAAGTCGGTATCAAGTTACATGGGAACATTGAAGAATATGTTGTTGTGAACCGACAAAGCGAGTCTGTCAGTCATCGACCAGTTCCAGCTCGCTATCAAAGTGACGATCGCCCTGCTTCAGTTCCACTCAACACCATGGCTCCGACAAAACTGGAACACGTCCCACTTGTTACTGGGCACGATCGACTATTCCCAACATGCAAGTCATGCCGACCTATTCTTACGGTCCAGCTTCAAAGTGCGGTTTACAGCAACGTGGTCTGTCCCTTGCAAGATCTTGTCGAAAGTCTGGACGGGACCTGAATGATCCTGTGGGACATTCAAATTGCAGTAGTACTAGAGAGTACTTACGCTTCTGAATGGTATTCTTGCGGTGATGGCTAGACCTATTGGACGTTCCCCGCGTCGACCCTGCGGTACGTGTACTTGAAGTTATGTCCTTGCGGCGGATGAAGCACATCGGATTAAATTCTGTTGGACAGTAAATTAAGTGATTCAGGAGTCTGTGTGTATTCAGTGCGTTCTTTCTACGTGTTCTTTCCGAGAGGTGCGCGTCTTTGCTACGATACACCGTGTCGCTCAGCAGCATCAGCCACTACATCAACCATAACCCCTTCTCTCATTAAACAAGCGACCCTTCCAATACCAAATTCTCAACCCTTGAAACTCTCTGACGGAACACGGACTCTACTCCCCGCAGCTGTACTCCGCTGCCGTCGGAGCCGCCGCGCTCCGTGTCGGCCTTGCCGGACGCGCTGCTGCACCGGGGCTGGGTGCTCCAGAACTCGATGAGCCAGCCCTGGGTCTGGCCGATGAGGAGCAGCATCGAGGCGGCGAGGAAGGTGAGGGATCGCATGGTGACCATTTTGTTGGATTTGGAACGATTACTGATTCCTCGCTGGGAGAAGAGTATGAGGGCAAATGCTGTGATGTGTAATCGAGACGAGACAAATTAGTTTGATGAGTAGAGCTATCGTAATGTCTGAAGCTGGATGTGGTGATGGTTGTGGTATATAAAGTTGTTTCACTATGGATGGGATGCATGTAGCTTGTGTTTTGGATGTGATACCATCTCTCTGCTCTAGAAGACGGATGCAAGGCTTTTATGGACCATTTGGACACGCCTGACCATCAGTCTTCTGTGCCGAACGATCCCATTTTCCCTTCCCCTTCGACGTCTATCGCCACAAGAGGGAGTGCTGTAAATCCCAAACAAACAACGCCTCTCTGCTTTGACATCTCCATTCCCAAAAGCGGGCCTCTAGGAGGATTGATGACGTGCCAAAGATTGCACCCCCTTTTTCGTATTGCATCTTCCCTCCGCCGTAAGCCTTAGGCGTAGGGGTTTATAGCCCCGAAAAGAATCGACCTGGAGGTGTAATCCACTCCCGTCGTATAATAGCCGGTCATGATATGTTACTATCCTTGGGGAATATGGCTACACTCGGACTATTTCCACTTAATTGTACCCATTATATTACAGACAGGGTAATGATGTCGTTTTCACCCCTTTTTTCCTACTGGAGCTGTTATTGCCAAGAACTGCGAAGGAGTTTGCCCCGTAAAAGTATTCAATGTATTTCATTTGGGCATGTTTTCTATGGGCCCATGACCGTTGACCGTGACCACCGGAGCTCGGCAGGGCCGACTATCTGCTCCGCCGGAGGAACCCTGCTACGCCGCCGGAGCAACCACGCTGCGCCGCTGGAGGAACTATGTGGTGACGCCGGAGGAACTATGCGATGTTGCTGGCCCACACGATCAAGTGGGAAACAAAAGCACCCGCGCTATGCATATCGCTTAGATAGCCAATCCTGTCCCTGTCGATCCAGTAACTGTCCACTGCCTCTAGGATCCACTAAGTCCTTTTCACTGGGACCGATTATCGTGAGCGAGGTAACTAGATCAACCTATGTTGTCGGCGTGAGATGCGACAAAACACTCTTGTCACCTGTCACTCCGCCAGCATACTGGCGTACTCGCCGCGACCGCCGCTGTCGAACGCGCCACCCGGCGGCTTCGTGCGTCATGCTGTATCGACGATCCCACCATACTAAGCCGGTATTATTACTTGGTTCACCAAACGAACCATGCCATTGAAATCGATGCGGGCAGTCATGCTCTGCTGTTCGCCCATTCTGATCTGAGCCCAGCAAGACTTCATGCCTACGGATATGTCGGTGAAGGCAACTGTTGAGGCACATCGTCGACTTTCACGATCCTCCAGAAGAGCCTCCGTCATAGTGGTGGTGTTTCCAGTCCTGAGATCTCTTAGGCGAAGTCCTCAACATGTTAGTCTTTCTACGCCCATAGGCTTGCAGCGGTGATGACACACAGATCGACGCCTTGACCATCGTCAAAGTTCTACTGGTTTACACTGTGGCGTGGGCTCAAATCGCGGACAGCAGGCTTCCGGGAAACGAGCTGTAGGTTATATAAATGCCCTCGGATCCCCCCCTTAACAGCCTTCTGACCACATCGGAACACAGAACATCATCAAGCACATACAGTTTCTCCGTTTTTGACCAACTCTTCTGAGATAATTGCACCCATATCATCATCACTTTTTGATATCCTGTCTGCCACCATGTATCACCACGAAACCGGCCTTCTGATGCTCACCTCCAGCTGGCTGTTGGCCGGAGTCGCGCGCGCCCAGGAGTTCAAAGACATCAGCATCTACAGCACCCCCGGCTGCGGCGACGACCCCAACGACTTCGAAACGCAGTCGAGCATTCTGATCTTCTCGCCCAAGCCCAAGCGCGACCCGAAGGCGGCGTGGACCGACTGCATGAAGTCCACGACGCACCTGTCCGAGTGGCCCAAGGTGGACCAGGCACGTACCAGGTCTACGTCGACACGACGGCCCTCGACGCCGACTGCTACCTGAACTTCTACATGAACAACGGGCAGAGCGGCTACGCTTGCCAGGACAAGTACAAGTCCCTTTCCAAAGTGCGGAACACTTGCCCGATGATCACTCTATTGGAAGGTTTTGGCTACGCGTAAGTTTGGAACAATCATAGCATCATGGTGTTGCTGCCTTTCGTGTCTGGACGGCTCGCTAACCATATCGGGACATAAACAGCTTGTGCTGCGGAACGAGGACGCCTGCTTTAAATCAGATATCCAGTTCGACGGCGACACCGGCATCTCTTTGAAGAAAAGAGCCGAGGCCAATGCCACCGCCCCCGAGGCCCGGGCGCTCGACGTGACCGAAATCAAACGAGCCCCCCTGTAGTCGCGCGCCTTCCACAACAACCACAACGAGCCGCGGGCCGACAAGTGCAAGTTCGTCAAGGACTCGGGCACCGAGGTCGTCTTCGGGTGCCAGGTCAAGCGGTCCGGCATCCTGGCCTGCAAGCCCAGCAGACGACCTCCGGTAAGACGTACACGTGCACCAAGGGCGCGGAGATCACCGACTCGGTCAACGTCCAGGTCACGGTCAGCGCCGAGTTCTTCGAGGTGGTCTCGACCGAGCTCTCTACGGGATACGAGCACTCCGAAACGTCGCAGGGGTCCTTCTCGTCTACGACCGACATTGGGGTCGAACAGGGGTCATCATGGGTACATTACTTTCCGACCCTTGTATATCTGTAAGTACAACAACACAATAACTGCCAAACATGCCGATGGGGGAATTGAAGTTTTTAACTAACTACTCCATCATAGGCGCTACGGGCCATGTCGAGGGAGATTGCGCCAATGAAAAGGTCGAGCCTATGGAAGGTCGCAAGTGGTGTGCCTTCAAGCTTACCCCTGATGGTGAGATCGATGGCAACTGGGAGTCGGTGGACATCGACTAGAGTGGAAAGCCCCATGATGGTCAATGATCGTTGAGCTTGGATTCTCAAGGCTGTGGCCTGTATTCATTTCTATGGAGGACTTTGTGGTATTAACACCGTCGTGGTAACACCGTGTACCGCTACATGTTGGGTAGTTGGTGAGAATCACTGCTCTTGATGCAAGCGTTGTTCGGCGAACCGCTTCGGGGGTCAAGGCCAGTGGCAGAGAATCGCGTCTACTGGATGAATTTGGATAAAACCGTAATCCATCTCGGCAACGACCTACGCCCGGCCGAAGCCCTAAGCTGCTTCCTCCCGGATGAACTGCACCGTTTCCGACACATCGCGCTGGATTGGTCCGACTTTGACAACGTTGCAGAGGCTTGCCGTCATGTAGCATAATCGTGTCCAGCTGCTCACACAATCATCATTCGGGTTCAAGAGGTGAGGGCGAGCGCTGACGTCGCGACTGACAGCTGTCGTCTACCAGACCTAACCCCCGAGTTGGCCGTCTACTTGACCACACTCCTGAATTCCGGCAGCCCAGAAAAGTCAGTGGGGTTTCTTGACAACGCTTGCTTTCGCTCGGGCCTGATAAGGTGCGCAAGCTTTGGGAAACCGCTTCCAAGGATACATTTTGTGTCTTTATCTGCGCCAGCCTCCGGGTGTGCCACTATTATAGACCTTACCTGACATGATTTCACCAGCTCCTGTAGTAAGAGGTCTACTGCAGCCCTAATGTCCAGCGGGCAATGCGCCCTTTATGGGCTTAGGTGTCTCTGTTGGTCAACTACGAGTAAGCTAATAACCAATGCCAGAGAACCTGACCGCGTTTTTGGAAAAGCGTGCAACTGTATGGATCTAAGGATATGTAACCGCAAAACTCGAGACGGATCTTTTCGCATTCCAGTGTAGGGTTTCTTAGGCATGAAGATCTCTCCCTGGGCATGTCGTCGGCGAACGTGGAGATCAGAGAAAACTCAAATCGCTTCGCACGGACACGGGCCGGGTGCAGACCGGGGCCAGGTGGAGACGGTGTTTCCCGAGCGCGGGCGACCAGTACCGGCCTGTTATCTTCTCCTCGTCGTCGTAATAAATTCTATCAAGAAGATTTAATAAGAAGATTTAATGGCATACCGATAAAGGGGACATCCACCATGACTGCATTAAATTCCTCTGCGTTTTTTTTTCTTTTTCTTTTGGCGTCGTCCCATTTTCAACTTCACCCAGCATCCTCATGCGATTGATATGTGGTCGTTTTACCCCCAAGTTCCACGCAAACAGCTGGGCCGACGATGATACCCTTCTGCTTCCCGACCTGATACGCCTGGTTACTATACCCAGACTGCTGCCGCGGAAGATCCTCGTGGTACCTCAGAACAAGCATAGTAGTAACAGTAATGTCAGCAAATTCAGGATTATCCTTGTCTTCCTTTTCGCCAAAGAGGTATTGCGACATCGTTGAGTGTTGTCTCTTTAGGACCAATGCCAATCGCTCGGCCAGCGCCGGAAGCCGGGGTGGTTCTTGGTCTAAAGTCCAAGAGGCAGAAGTCTTGTAGTAGAGCGCCCAAACTGCCTAGAGATGCGTAAGTTTGTTTGGGGCCAAGTATGGGCGGTTCGAAGTTCAGTATTTTATCAAGAATGTCGCTGTATATGTAAAAGGCTGTAATTGGATCCCCTTTCATATTACGGAACCATACAACTAAAGAAAGGAGGGACGAGAGTTCGAGTATCGTGCTTGGCCGTTCTGGTGCACTGACCGGGAATAGGCGATTCAGCATCTCGATGAACTGGGGAGAACCACGGTAGTCCACACTTGGTGGCGATGCGTACATCACCTGCCATGTTTGGTCCCCGCTCACGGATGGACAAGGCTGGACTTGTAGAATGTCGTCTTCCATGGTCAAAATAGCTTTGTCGGACACATCGAGGCAAGCTGGGTACTCCTCCATGCCGTCAACTTCCTGTAAGCACGCACGATAAGCAAGTTCACGCTTCCTAGGCTTTGACCAGTCCGGGACCCAAGATGGGTAATCAAGATCGTCTGGCCCCCTGACAGAACCGAACTCAAAAAGATGCAGCAGGATCTGGATCCTCATGTCGTTGTTCTCCGAGCGGGGGCGAATCCAGCAGCATGCTTGTAGATATTCTTCCAGTGGCTGGCGTATTCCAGCTCGAACCCTTGATTGGGACTGAGGCCAAACAGGGCAGCGACGCGGTCTTTCTTCTCACTGCATTCTGCTTTATGGAAGTGCCACAGGTGTTCCAAGAGGCTGAAACTTTTCACCGGCTCTCCCAAAGTCGCAGCCATCTTGATAGAGTAACATGGCCTAATTAATACGGTTTGACGGAGAAGCGTCTTGGCAACCGATGCTACTGTTTGTAAGGGAATCATGTGCTTTCCGCAATGAACCGACGCTGTCTGAGCAAGAAGGGCTTCCTGGATGACCCAGCGACGAGAGAACCATGGCTGACTGAAAAACTCCAATAGCTGTGTGTTATCAAATGGAACTATCCAATCATCATATTTCGGGAGAGCCAGAGCGTTCTGAAAGGAATCGTATATCGCACTGTCCGTGCTGTTATCGATATCCAACCATATTCGGACTTCTTTCGCCTCCTTATATATAGACCCCATCTGAGGAACCTGGTGGGCCTTTTCGGTCTCGTCTTTTTGATCGAGGCATATGGCATCGATCCACAAATAGCAAATTCCCCGTGGTGACCGGAGCTGTCGCAGCAAGGTATCGACAGTGGTGGTAATCGTTAAGTAAGAATTGCCCCTTTCGTTTGCTGATATGTCCAGGATTTTCGTATATTTTGGCACGCCCCATGCATAGGAAACAGCGACGTACTCAATATTCCGCGCCGAACGTCTGCAGTGGAGGATGGAGCAAGTTAGCGGAGCGGTTCTCTCCGTTGCCGGGTTGAGGGCGAGTATTCGAATTTCATCTAAAACAGACAGGGGATCATAGCGATAAAGATCAGAAAACGCCACAGTAAGGGTGATGTGCGGGTCTGGAAGCGACCAAGCTGGTCGGCAGATCAAAGGTGAAGTTGGAATTTCGAGCCAAACACATGCGAGGGAGGGAGCCGATGCGCGTCCAACCTGAAGCAAGGGTATTTATTATGACCCCGCCCATCATATGCGATGGTAGACCGACTAGGTTATTTAAAATATATGCAAGACTTCAGGGGGCAATACTGACGCACACGTCCTAGTGGTCACCGCCCGTCGGACGACTGGCCGCAGTCAGATCCAAGTGGGGATGAGCGCAACGAATCAATGGACTTCAATTGGGTGCGCCACGCGAAAGTACATAATATTACGGTCTTTAAGATGAAAAGATTAAAGGCCCGGCATACGGAAAGGAAGATCTTCTGTTGAACCTAAATAAAATCGGTAACAAAAGAAAACCCAATATGCACTACAATGCGACATCTAACTATATCGATTACTGTTACTACTTACATGTTTGTCATGAAGTCCCGTATGAACACATGTAGTTCCCGGGCACTGCACGACGGAACTCGCTTCAGGTAGCGCGAGGCGCCCCCTTTCACCCAGAGCCACCTCGATGATACGCCGCGAGAGGTGCTCGATATCGGATATGTTTTTTGCTATACCAAGGTACTTGCGATAGTCGTGAGGGAGGCTTTCCATGACTCGCTCCCAAAGATGTCGCCACGTCTTTAACGCTTGTAGCAGCTTCTTCGACTGTTGTGGTAGAGACATGGTGACGTGCAGGTTGAATACTATCGGTTGCAATGCTATGACATGGCATGGTCAGCAAATTAGTGGACGCGATGGATGAAAGACAAGGCTTGATGAGAGCCTGGCACCTACCGCACATGATAATGTGTAAATCAAATGGGGACAGATCCTTCAATTCCCTGTTTCCCTCCATGTCGTCCTCGAGTAACATCGAAATGAGGTCTTCCAGAGATTGTGAGGCTCCATGCCGGTCCGTGGAGGAGGCCCTCAGTAACTGGAAAGTGTGTTTTGAATCAGCGTCCCACAGGCCAAGGTCACATGGCAGGTCCCCAACATCTCTAGCCAAGAAAACAGCGGAGGGTTGTTACAGGACAAGGTGGCCAAGCAATCGACACAAAAGGCCCACGAGGCAAGGCGAATAACTTGTTCACGACGGATGAATAGCTGCCAGTCGTCTTGTTCTTGGGAGAGATTGTGCCGGCAAGCAACAAAATTGCAGGCTCCTCATGGCGTCTACCAGGGTCGGCAACCGTTCCCTCATGGCCAGGCGCTGCATGGCGGAGTCGCCTGACAGAAGAGTATTCAGACCGTACATGAGAAGAGCAGCTTGGCAAAGCTGGATGGCCTCCGAAAGGTTGTTGATTACCGATGGCGGCGGCGGCAGGTGGTCAAGGAACGTCCGTAGCTGGCTGAAGACGTAGGAGTCTGCCAGATAGTAGAGTTTCCGGGCTTCAGTGATGTGCTCAGGCCCGTGTCCTGGGCGGTACGAATAAGTGGCTCCCGTCAGAGCGACAACCATGAGTAAAGGCAAAGACGCTTCCTCGAGAGCAAAGGTGGGCCAGTGAATGACTGGGTAACGATAGTGTCGTTTGCGACAGAACATCACGGCAAAGCTGTGTACGTTGGAAACAGTGAAGAAGTGACGAAAGCCGCTAGGGTGGAATAAAGCCCGCCTAGAGCATTCGGTGGAGCTGGCATGGGCGGTAACCTCCAATTCCAAGAGGTCGAGCCTAGTTGCGAGGTGGTCCTCCTGGCTCTGAGGGGATTGAAAGAGGAAGGCGCCGAGAAGGTTCTGCTCTTCCGTATCGTAAAGCCCACCCAATTCCAAGGGTCCGAGATCAGTCTGGCCATCTTCGAATGGCAGTAAGAGCATAGGGTCGATGTAGTCGACTATGGTGTCGCCCGGGGCCGGAGGCACACAGGTTGGCCCGACGAGAGCACCATCTGGCTCTTCGCCCACAGCCTTTTCGGTGATGAAATCCTGTTTCTCGTCTGTGTATTTGAGTAAAAAGGATAACGGAACATGGTTGTGGCTGCTACGATCTGGCGAGTCAGCTGTCTCCCGAGGCTCAGCGGGCTGCCAGTGAGTTGCGTCGGTGCAGTACCGACTGAAAGTGCAGTCGAGCTTCCGAGAGGCGCAGCGGTCGCAGGGGTGACCAGCATTACAGTGCACCTTCACCCGCGAGCACTGGTCACAAGACCTGGTCTTCCGGCCGCGCTTCTTGGTGCGTAATGTGCGGTTCCCCCTTTTAAGGCAGCATTTGGCGTGTCGGCGGGCGCCGTCGGCGCGAGCAAAGGTAGCAGAGCAGAATGGACATTGACGGCTGCTACGCAAGCGATGAGCGGCGTCGTCGGCAACAGGCAGCTGGCAGACTGTGCAGGACGTCATGTCTCATGCGTCGGCATTGCGCAAGCTCATCCTGAGCCGAAGTGTAAGGACCACCGACAATGGCCGTTCTGCATGGTGAGAGGGCATTGGATAAAACAGGGGAATGAGCGAGGAGTGTTTTTCCCGAGGGCAGAATTGAGACGCTAACCCAGCGCTTCGGTAGTTTACCGCTAACGTACCGTTTCAGAACCTATAATGCACTGTGCTTTCGGTGCCGTTTGCCGGCTTTTATACAGTGTATCTTGACCCCGGCACATTGCGTCACTAGTACCGCTGGGGTCCCCGTACTATCTTTCAGGAGGTGGGTCTTGAATGTGTGAATATCCCGATGGCTCTGCTTACGCAGTCTACCCGTGGCAGAGGCTCTTCCCCGTTCTTTTTTGGAAACATAGTCTTTTACTCATTCCCTACTATTTTGAAGTCGTCATCTAAAGTAAACCACGATGATGACCCCGAAAATAGCAAGTCGTAGGTGCCCCTGAAACGAGAACCAACGTAATTTCACGAGACTAACAAGCCAAAAGTAGTTTGTCCTTCACTTGCGGTCAAGACACACATATATCGCCCAGGAAGTCGATTACTATTAGGTCCATGTGTGAGGACTATCTCCAATACCACACGACTTCGGCAACAGGATCCGCCGAGACGTACGGGACCTAGTCCTCTCCCCTCAACTACAGCACTTTCTACCGAGTCGAAGCCTACCAGCGTCATCGACTATGCCCTGTAAGAACTTTCCATGCCCTGAGAGATTTCGGATCCGCTCGAGACGAGCTCGCAAGCTAACCGACGAACAAAGAACAACACTAGACCAGCTCGTGGCCTGGTCACGCAACGGCTCCATGTGGCCCCTGACCTTTGCCCTCGCCTGTTGCGGCATCGAGATGATGCACGCCTCGATGCCGCGGTATGACCAGGACCGGCTGGGCCTCATCTTCCGCGCGTCGCCGCGCCAGGCCGACGTCATGATCGTCGCGGGCACGGTGACCAACAAGATGGCGTCGGCGGTCCGGCAGTGCTACGACCAGATGCCTGACCCCAAGTGGGTCATCAGCATGGGCACCTGCGCCAACGGCGGCGGCTACTACCACTACAGCTACAGCGTCGTGCGCGGCGTCGACCGCATCCTGCTCGTCGACATCTACGTGCCCGGCTGCCCGCCGACGGCCGAGGCGCTTCTGTACGGCGTCTTTCAGCTGCAGCGGAAGATCCGGAAGGCCAAGACGACGCGGATGTGGTACCGGAAATAGGGGAAACGTCTAGGAGGGTGAGTGCTCAGGAGGGGAGAGACGGAGGAGAAATACATGAAGGAGAGGGATAGAGGAGGGACATGAAAAAACGGTAGCAAGATTGTTTAGGTCACCTACTTACTTATCAAAGCTATAGTTAAAACACCGCCACCGTTTTTTTTTCGTCGAATGCAATGCACCTTTTGACCTGACCAAGCTCAGGGCACCGATCTCGTTTGTCCTCATCACTCCAATATCCACACCTGCTTGGCTGCAACTGCGCCTGCCGGGTCCGGGTCTTCGAATAGCAGGCGGAAGCCGAGCTCGTCAGAAATGGCCTTCTTAAAAGCTGTGATTTCTCCTTCTTGTTCCATGCTAACCAGATGACTTGTCTTAGTATCACAGCCTACTAGCCATTTCCAACGAAAGTACCGAGGACAGGTTGTCTCGTGATTGGTCGCCGTCATCCGCGATTGCCTTTGGGGCCATCCGTCGTACTCGATGAAAGATAGATCTGCTCCTAATGGCCTGGTCTAGCCGGCAATGTTCTTCGCCCCTTCCGTTTCTTCCTTCAACCACCATGTAACCTTTGAGTAGAGACGGGCCACGCATGGGGTTTATTTCTTATATGTGAGGGTAAATTGCTGCGGCGTGAATCTTTCGTTCTTTCGTTTTTGTTTGTTTGAACCTGGCACTGATTGGAATCTCGGATAAGTGACAAATTATATTTATGCCACAAGCTTTAAGCTAAGCGTAAACTCCTGACGGCGAGAGCCCCCGTTGATCAGTCATTCGCTTATCTCCGCAAGGGTCAGGCTGGGGGTCTGGGCACCAACGACAGTGTCTCCACAATGAGATCCCAAATCTGTATTAGTGTTAGTGGCATTGACGGCGACGTGCTAGCTTTGCACGCCATCTCGATAAAGTACAACATAGATGGAGGGTGACAAACAACCTTGTCTACCGGCTACGTCGGGACTTGGGTATTTTCCGAGGTATGGTGACCCCATTTATCCAATAGATAACAAGCGTCTGTTCCACTTGTTGCCGACCTGCTTATCGTTCCTCTAATTATGTCAGCACTCTTTTAGCAACGTCTTCTTTCTTGAGCGGACGTAAGCCTCATCGACATAAGCTAACATATGTCCTTATCGAATTGATGTTCTTCCACCTCAACTTATATCTCACGCCAAAGCTTCAGATATTTGGCCGAACAACCTGATAACCAGCCCTCCAGGTATTATTTAACGCGCAATCACCAACTCGTCTCCAAGATGGCAGAAACCCGCATAGCCCAGGACGTCATCAAAGCCCTGAACCTCGCCCCCCACCCCGAGAAGGGCTACTACATCGAAACCTTCCGGGACGCCCAAGGCAGCACCGAGCACGCCTCCCACAGCACCTGCATCTACTACCTCCTGGAGGGCGAGGCCGGCCTGTCGCACTGGCACCGCGTGCTCGACGCCGTCGAGGTCTGGCACCACTACGCCGGCGCCCCGATGCGGCTGTCGCTCTCCTGGGACGATGGGAAGCCCGTGCGGGACATCATGCTGGGCAAGGACCTGTGGGCAGGCGAGCGACCCCAGGCCGTGGTGCAGCAGGGGGAGTGGCAGCATGCGCAATGCCTCGGGGACTGGACGTTGGTGGGGTGCACGGTGGCGCCCGCGTTCAAGATGGAGAGCTTTGAGATGGCCAAGGAGGGCTGGGAGCCGCGACAGTCGTAGGGTGCAGAGTGCAACCGACACCTATTAAGGTGCTGACTGGCCACCACCGACCAACAGCACTGAAGGCTTAGACTGGATGCATGTAGTAGTCGGCTGTCCCACAGCCTCTCCACTCATCAGGTAGACTGCGAGACAATACATAAGAGCCGCATATGTTTGTACTGAACTGTAGAAGCAATCTCGTCCACAAGCAGCTGCCTACAAAGAACATTGCACTAGCCTGCTGATGATCTTGTTCAGCATCACGACTCTTGGTTTCGAAACGCCAGCTTGTTTTACTTGCAAGGGGACTTCCGAGTCCTGTGCATATGGCATCAATCTCAAGTTCGAATTTCTGGCCCTGAACCGTCTTGACAGAAAATACAACACCCGCGTAGCACCGAGTCTCGCCAGGGTGCTTATCTATATGTGCGTGGCAGTATTCCATTGATATATCAGCCGTCGAGAGCTGGTCAAGTATTGTCTGACCCACGTTTATTCCTGGCTTCAAGAAAGCGGTCTTCAACGCTTCCCGTGTTGAAAACCTACATAAATATATCACTTTCACCTGGGAGGCGGATCTGATGAATCCCATTATTCTTCCTACCCCGTGCGGAAACCCTAACAGTACTCTACCATTCGAGAGAATGATTCCAGGCAAACCATCAGAGATCGTCTGACAGAGATGCGAGACCACTTACTCGCCACGGCTCATCGATCTTGGTACCATTCCTGGTCCATATAGGAGGCTCAACATCCACGTTTACGAATCTAGTTGACGGAACCTTGCGGGGCCCTACGATAGCAATTTTGTACTAGTAACAGGCGAGTGGCAAGATGTGAGGCACAGTCTGTCCAACAACCTCGTCGTCATTCCTAACAGGTTGCATACGAGCATGTTCGAAGTGATTCGTGGCTGCCTGCTTGATCGACTGCATACTTTTTCTCCCTGCAGAATTGGTGGAAAAGGAGAAGTAATCGCATGTGACAAAGGTGTAGGGTCACCTCGGGCTCTATTGTAGTACATCGCCTGAGCTAGTTGAGGCGGTAAAATGACTCTTGGGGATGGAAGGCCATTGTATAACAGCAGTTTCGCCAAATAAAACTTAAGTATGGACTGCTAGGCTTCGACGTACAGGTCTAGGGAATTAGCCCTTGCGAAACATCGAACTGCCTTGTGGTGGGGTCACCAAGTGCTGCAAGGGATGTTAAATTTTTTATAGTCCCTGATCTGGATCTAAGCTACCGAGAAAGCCCCGGTTATGCGCTATTCATGTAACACGACTCATGTATTTGCATGGTTAAGAGTTGTGGTAGTTAGAATACATGCCTCGGGACAAGCTTTTCATGTCGGAGCCGAACAACCTACTCCATGATGACACTTAGCAGTGATGCCCTGAAGGATCGTGGGCCGTCGCAGGAAAAGTACCAAGAACAGGTTCGTGCACGGGTCGGGTCTCGTGGGGTCCCCGGTAGAAGACTTGCATGTGCATCGATTTGTCCCCTGTAGGTTAGAGGAATGAAGGATTACATAACCCTGGGCTCTGTACCGTGATTCGAGCAGGTACGACGCAAGGTGGGCCTCGTTGGCCTGCTGTGCGCAAATCACATCCAACAGCCAAGTTTCCGCCCAATCTCGGTTTGCTAGAAGCAAGCAAAAGACCGGGCAAAAGAAATGGGAAGGAATGCTTTACTGTTTGTTTCCTGGCATTCCTTCATTCTTCTAGTTGTAGCCAGTAGATTAGCCGGAGTGGTGTGATGCATGGCGTACTCCGTACAATCGGATTTCATGTCAAACGGCTCGACAGCGCTCCCCCACGGTGTGCACACTCCACAGCCAACCCCATGTTGATTGAAGCCAACACCAGCTGGGAGGCGGATACTGACCAATCAGATGTGCGCACTCTAGAAAGGATTTTGGCTCAATGGACCTTCCTCGCTACTCTGGCTTTCCCTGACATGGCCATTTCATGTGATGGCCCCATCTACCATAACCTAGGCAGGTGAGGCACGTAATAGAAATCAACGTAGAATTAATACCCCAGTAGAGGAGGGGTGGTGTAATCGTGTAATGGAGTAACACAAAGGTGAACGTTCTGCGAAAGCATCCATATAAGTATTCAATAGAAGGCATGTATTCAATGGGAGACTTGTATTCAATTGTAGGGATTGCATTCATTACTACCAGAACCCTATACAGACACCCTTACCTACCATGACTGATTCCAACATTTTCTCTCTCACCATCAACCAACTGACTTCAGTCCTCAGTCATTGAGCTTCAACAACACAACTGACTCTTTGCTCGTCGGTTGTCATCATCCATCATCTTCTCTCAACGCCATTTGTTCTTCCCATCCATCACTCGACAAAGCTTTTTTCCGTCAATCAGCGTCACTATGTACTCCATCACGCTCCTTCTGACAGCTGTCTTGGCCTTCGCAGCCATGGCGGCTGCCAACTACACTGAGTACGTGGATGCGTACACCTTCACTCACTGGGGCCAGACCCACGAGGCATCCAAGTTCGACTACGAACTCGCCATGGCCAAGAGTGCCGTCACCCTTCTCAAGTCCCGCCTCGGCGCCGCTGGCGACAACCTCACCGTCCCCCAGACTAAGGCCGATCTCCCCGCCACCGAATCCGCGCTTCACACCACCAAGGCCAACCTCGGCCCCGACGGTCTTCTCAAGCTTCTCCAGCCCGACATCGCCGATGGAAACAAGTACTGGCACGACGTCATTGCCAAGTCGGATGGCGTCAACTGGAAGCCCTCGAACTCCCAAACTGTTTGCTTCATCCCCAGCCTTAGCGCCGTTACCTTTGGTCTCTGGGCTACCTCGGCCGCAGTGGACTCTGTCAACGACGATGTGAACCCCGAGCACTACATCAAGCAAACCTCGACCGGCTCCAACGGGCTCCCCCAGTCCACCGTTCTGGAGGGCTGGGGTGGCGTGGTCACCTACTTCGACATCCAGAACTTCACCGCCCCCGACCATAAGAAGTACCCCTTCCTGCGCCAACTGCCCGACTACCCCGTCCAGGCCGCCGGCCCCAAGGTCTTGAAGGACGGTACCGACACCGCCTTCGGTGTCTTGCATATCGCCGTCAAGGACGTCCAGGACGCCGAGTACGGCGAGGGCTTCGAGGCTCACTCGACCATCTGGTACCCGTCTGGTGCCACCGCGGACCATCTCGAGGCCGAGAGCGAGCACATGGTCAACGAGGTCATCAACCTGGCCATCGATGCCTCAAAGACTCTGAAAGTTCGTGCTCACGCTCGTGCTTTCTAGGAGAGCAATGATATATGGTAAGTGTCCTGATACTTTGTGCTCATATCTCGCATGATTCACTAACCAATGAACCAGTCACTCAAGCTCGTCTAAGAGAGACAATACTCTGCCATCGGTGGCATAGGGTTACGGTGTGGTTGCGAACTCTTGGAAAACATGATTTTCCCCCACAGAGTGATTGCATCTATTAGGCAGATAGTGCGATGGACATAAAGTAGCATCTAATAGACTGGATTGATCAATGAAACTTGATGCTGATGAATATCGATGTATGTCCAATTGGTCCACGTTGATGTTACACTGGATGTGCAGATGGTGGGCCCTCCTGCGGCAGCAAAGCTCCAAACGAAAGTGTTTGCTGTCTTCCAGCTTTTCACTTCCCTTTCTACGCCATCTTGTACACTCTATTGACGGTCGCAGCATCACTTCACTTCCGAAGCAAGAACTCATTCAATTAGTTACCACCTGCAACCCCGGTCAAAAGCCGTTCTCGGACTGTTGAACAAGTTTGATACCCAATTGAGCACCCACGCCATGGGTGTGGACGAGGGGTTTGACATGGTCCCACGCCTAGGGCCTGGTGCTGCGGACACTCTCAAATGGACCCTCTTCATGGAGACGATCAAGGAGCAGTACGCAGATGACGAGCAGGTAAAGATTCGGGAGCACTACATCGAGTTCAAGGAGGGCGAACATCCCACTCTTCCCTTCCATGGACCACACTTTTTACGTTTCAGCTCCAAGATCATGGGTCAAACTGCCTCTGAAACCGATGTTATGACGTACATCCGAGCAGTTGGTCTCTTGGCGGTTAAGACCTTTGGGGGAGAATCCGTCCCTGGTCCGAAGTGGAGGACCAGTACGGATTCTACGACTGGCGAGATATCCAGGATTCTTCCAAAAGCTTCTGGGCGGTAAGTTGGCTGGTTTCAAGATGGTATGTCGCAGGAAAGAGTCATCAAGAACTAATTTACAGGGCAATCTAAAGCTGACAATATCCCGATTTGCCGCCAACGACAATGATTATCCTCTTGGAATCAATGATCCTCTTCTAATTATGAATGCTACATTTTACGAGACACTGGAGATCCCGGCCAAGGGCAAAGGCCTCGTGGCACGATGCAACATCAAAACGCGGGACGCGTATTCTGTGCGAAAAGCCACTCCTCGTGGTGCGCAGCATGAGCCTCGGGGAGCTCAACGGTGTTGTCGCCTCCAAGCTGCGGTCACTGCCGAAAGAGCAACATACGCAATTCCTCCCCCTCCACAACAACTACCCGGGCAAGCACACCTTCACCGGCATCGTCGGGACCAACGCCCTTCCTGCGGCCACGGTGCCGAAGCATGCGGCATCTATCCAGAGATCTGTCGTATCAACCACAGCTGCTTTGCCAACTGCCACAAATACTGGCACGAGGCGCCCGACGACGGGCGGGAGTCGATCCACGCTGTTCGCAACATCTTCGCGGGCGAGGAGCTCACCATCACGTACGATAGGGGCGGTCCCTGTGACATCCTCCAGCCCGGGCTCGAAGCCAGCTTTGACTTTGACTGCAAGTGTGATCTATGTTCCTAGCCGACCGATGAACTTCAACCCGTCGCCGTCCGATCCAGTCGCTGGAGGAACAGATCGGTGACCCCATGGCCATGATGACCCAACCCCTATCCAGCTTGCACGCGTGCCGCACCCGCTCGGCGTTCTTCGGGAAGAGTACCCGGACCCGATCAACACGACCGAGGCGGACACGGCTACAGTGCTCATCCCCCGGCTCTACTACAATGCGCTGAAGATCGTTGTGGCGCACGGAGACCTGGCTCGAGCCCGGGCCTTTGCTGAACGGGGCTACCGTGCCCGCATCGAATGCGAGGGCGAGGACAGTTCGGTGACGCAGAGGGTCAAGGGGCTGATGCAGGGGCCGTCGTCGCACACGTTCTTTGGGGCGTATGGGACGGAGTGGCGGAGTTCGAAGACGGCGCAGCCGAACAGGGAGACGGTTGGGGAGGAGGCGTTTGAGAAGTGGTTTTAGCGGCTATAATGGAGTATGGTGGTGCGTAAGGCATAAAGCTACCATATTTTGCAAGTACAATGCTGAGCTGGGCCAAGGACTTGGTGGACAGCTGAACATGTACACTCGAATATCGTACAAAAGAAAGTCCTTTCTGGAGACAGAGAGTTGGATAGCGGTTTAGTTGGTATGGATGTCATCATTTCCTTCAAGGGCCTAACATGAACTTCAGGTATCTGCTCCTCATGATTATTGTTTAAGATCAGCCCTTTCGAGACCAAAACGAGATAAGAAATTACAGACAGTATCGATTCGTCGGCTCCTGTTAGAGACTGTCTGATTTGGTAGTTGATCATTCGGCATTTTGTTTGATACCTTCGGACTGAACAGTAGAGCTAATCGTGAAGAGCATTTTACTTGTACATCTCAAAGTAGAACCCTATATCGCATACTCCCCGGTTTTCACATATTCACTTCCATGAAGCAACCTGCTTCTCCCTTTGGCACGCCCTGCTTTCGGGTGATAACGACTAGATCTAGTATCGAAACATTGAACCATTCTCACGTGCCCCTTATTACGGGTACATAGTTCTTTCCACTGTAACCCATAGCGCATGCTAGAGTATGCCTTAAGTCGTCTTTGTCAGGGTGCGTGCGGCCTTCGTTACCCCTCGATACGTTCTCACTGGCATCCAACTCGGAGGTGCCATGAGCATCGTAGCTACCTCCCAGCTCCCATCGATGGTCTGGTTTCATGCTACTCTGGCCTGCAGCATCGAGGTACTCTATTGTAGGACGATCGTATACTTCGTGGGGTCCTGGAACGGGCTGAGCTCCTTCTCCAGATCCACCAACCTTGTCACCCCGCTGTGGGCTCTGGCCTCTCATCGGTTGTGTTCCCCAGTCCCCATCTACGGCTCGCATGACCTTGTCGAGGTATCGTTTGATGATCCATACGGCCAGAGAGGTGACCAGGAGGAGCCCGACAACGCCCCCGACGACGGCGCCAATATACTTCGGAGCGAGGTTGTTCTCTGGTGAGCTGGCATTGGTTTGCACGGCGACGAGGGTTACGTACGACGTGGCGGCCGGAACATCGGTAGTCGTCGACAAGGGCCCCGACGGCCCAGTAGTTGGTGGTATGCAGTCATGACCAGTACCGCAAGTGAAGCCTGTGGGGCAGCAGTCCCCCCCTCCCTATGTGGCATTCAGCATTTTGACTTCGCACATCCAAAGAATACAAGTCTGAGGGAGACCTACTTTCAGGACTACAACCTATATAGCCAGGCAATTCACAGGTAGTGGTCACTGAGCCACAAAGATTCCCCGTCATGCACTCGGAGCCACTTGGGTAACAATTACCTCCAACAGATAATGGACATAGTGTGTAGTACATCTCGCAGACTGGTGCGGTTTGGCGCTACATCAGCCTTGTGGATATGTGTCGCTCATCAACATACTGGTAAGGCGGAATCAGAGCTTCTACTCGACTTAAGAAGATGAGAAGGGCCATCACATCATTTCCCCGGGGCTCAAGGAGTGAAAGTGACATCATATATAAATTAGCGCCCACAGAAACGTGAATGTAAGTGGCGAGCATTGCCAGTAATGTAGAGAAGTGAGACAAAGTATGTTGCGGTGAGTGCCAATTTATAAAACGAAATGAGTGAGAAACTAGATTGAGCGGGATTTCATGAATGGCGGTAGTCCAGGAGAGGCTGGCCTACTCAGCGAAAGAGATGTGCCGAGCCTCAGTGGTAGATTGTCACCAATCTCAAGGGACCTGGCTATCAGACGAGGTGTCACAGCAGTGTGGGGTCCAGCGCATTCGACCTGTGAGTGGAATACGTCTTGGGTATCTCAGGATTTAGTTGGTAGATATGGTCTAGTTCCAGCAATGCGTCCTTTGGGGAAATAATGTTCCCGGTTGAAAATGGGCAACAGGTCTTGGTGGAACAGGAGCAAGTCAGAAATAATAATAGCGATGCTGAAATACTGTCGGACGCAGACACTGCAAGTCTACTTCACCGATCAAAGATGGGCAAGCGAAGTAATGTATACTTTTTGTTGATTGGCTCCAAGTGACATATCATGTTATGTAGGCATGTTGGGAAGAACTCGAAGAGTCGAAGAGGGTGGCATCAGGTCAAATCAGAGGAGATTAACGAGACCCCCTCAAGATGTACATGTTCTATAATGGAAACTAATGGGCGTGTGCTGGCGATGCGTAGGTATGGGGGCAGACCAACATTTCCGCTGCTACTACACCACCATGTAAGCTCGGACGGTGCCTTTTTGGGGTCTGCTGTAGTGCTCTGCTTACTCTAGGCTAGGACTGGGAGAATTAGTATGTGAGGGGGCCTCGAGTTATGAGTCAACTACCCCTAGATTTATTATTTCCACGTCCCACTCCAGGGGAGATATGCAACTGCATTTGATCGGGATGCGAAATTGAGGAACATGATTAATATACGTGGAATCTGCTAACATTGATCCGGATGCATGGTGCCGATGTAGGCCCAGGGAGGATCATAGCCATGAAGCTTCTTATCGGTATTGTCCAGGTTGACTAACCACATACCCTCACTGCCAGGACACCTGCAGACCGTAGGAATGCATTGACGAGGCGATGCACTATGGGTAGAAGGACGAGTTAGTACAGACCATGGTAAGACCAACGTCCCACAAGGAGGGAGGAAAGATTAACATACGAAGTCCAGCAGCCACTGGCTGTCGGCTTATCCGTATCTCGGATGGCAATAGAGGTGTTCAATGACACGGGCTTCCCTAATACGAAAGGCAAAACCAAGTTGACGTGGCTTAAAGTCGTGGGCTTCATGTTTATATGTTTGAGGCAAAACTACTCACTGGAGTGTGTCGAAAGGGACATCCAGTAAAGTTAAGTCTGGACTGTCATGTCGACCTATTGGGGGTGACAGCCTCTATCAATATAGATAACATGATTTGGGGCTCTGATTATGACTTTGCGAAGAAATACCTCAACAGTTTTTGAGTGTCTGTTGGTTTGCGATGTTGGTCACAGTAAGCATTCCTCGCAACGGCCAACGCCGCGAACTGCTTGTTGTCTCCCAACCGCGGTGTGAATTCTTCGTATTCCCATGGGACGGTGAGGCAGCCGAAAGGAGGCAGTTGTTTGCCTTCAGAACATCATGATTCAATTAGCGCCAACATCGCATGCGCAAAAGTTCGTCTCTATAACCTCCATAGCATTTTCGCATATTTCTATGGCTTCCTCCGTGTTGCATGTGTATACCAGTGACTGGGCGTAATACAGCAATGCTTCAATGGTCTTTAGACTCTCTGAGCCAAGATGTTGCTTTAGCTCTTCTGTTGTCTTGTGCAAATCGGCGCAGGCGGCCTTGTAGTCACCCTGAAGCAATGTGATCTTGGCCGATGTTACCATGACCGATAGCTCCATGGACTTAAATGAAGGACTCTCCAAAATATCGACGTTGTTGGTCTCAATAGACTTCTTCAGGCGGCCAAGAGCCTTTGCTGAATACCTGTTGCTCGGATGCAACTGTCAGTGTCCAAAGGATCCTAGGCACGCTTCAATAAGTTCCCGCATACCGTATGCTTTGACCTGAAGCACGTAATAGTTTAAGATGTCATCGATTGGCTGATGCCTCGAAACGCGGATGCACTCCTCGTCCATCGGAGTCAGTTCTTTCAGTTGATAGTAAGCTTGGGTATAGTCCCCCACATAACAAAACAGACTGCGTATCGCAGTGATATTTCCCGTCTGATGACTGAGACTTACCCTTCGTCCGTTGAATCACTCGGATTCTCCGCTCGTAAGGTGTTGATTCGTCCCAATATACCATGCAGTTGAGAACTGGCAAGGTCATACCGACCCAGATACGCCTGGGCCAGGGCAGATTCCATATCCAACTCCAGATCCAGAGTCCGTGGTGCATCGCTCACCGCTCCTAAAATATCCCTGCAGTGATCGAAGTGGGCCAAAGCATTCTGGGGAAACCGAGCTTGACACAAAGATTCAAGCCCTACAAGAAAGTATTCTTGAAACTCGTATCGCCAAGATCCGGGCGCGGGTTTGTCATGCCCGTCCTTGCTCCAGTACATTGACATGCGGGTAGGGACGGCTGTTACTTGACGGTCGAAGTCATGAACGAGGTCATGTGTGTCTGTCCGAGACCACACACATGGCCGGACCTCCCTCGGAAGTCTGAGAAACGGCGGTGGCCTCACTGGGGCTGCCCGCGAGAGGCCCAGTTCGGGAGGCCCGGAGCTTCATCTCGGCCAAGCTGACCCGGCGCTCGGGGAGCGGCTTACACTCGAACTTGTGCTACCGATCGAGCTGGAGCCGGCGCGGCGTACCGCGGTACCCAGCGTCGATCCGCTTCTTCTCGTACTCGCCGAAGTCGTCGTTGGCCCATCACTTCGCCTCGGCCTCGAGCAGCGGGCCCGGGAAGAACTCCTCGAGCAAGGGCAATCCCCGGCTGTAGATGGTGTGGAAGTCCATCAGACCGTCCATGACCTTGGGCGCGACGAACTGGCCCTTCTTCTTGAGCGGCAGGTTGCGCATTGCGGGCCCCAGCTCCTTGGCCGCCAGCCATGCATTTTGGAACATGCGGAGGCCGCCGACTGCCAAAAAACACCACGAGTCCCGGAATTCGCGCAGCGCAGCGACGTTGACGAGAAGGGAGAGCCAGAGAACCGATAGGACCGCGTGCGTCATCCGGGTCAGCGCGAAGCCTAGCGGGACGCCGCCGAAAGGCCACACGTTCCAGACTATGGCTTCACGCTGTGGCTGCAAGCCTGGCCGTCGCTTCTTCAGATCTGGCTTTCGCGGCTTCCCCTCCAAGTCTATCTCTTCGGGATCGTCAGGCCTTGAGCGGGAGAGCCAGCTGAACTTCTCCCAGGGACGGCTGGCCCGGGACGGGTGCGGCGCGGCCAGAGATTCGAGGTCCAGACACTTGCCGCAGCCGATGATGATCATGATTTCACGGGCGCAGTTCCCCGATGACAAGGCGTATAATGCGTCGGACTTCTGTCGGCTGGGAAGCTTCTCGCTCGTCCACTCAGGCAGACAGCCACACCACTGCACGAACGCGGTCTCGACGGCCGTGATGAGGAAGACGCTCCAATCGCCCTTGAGCGCCAGCGGGATCGCGGCGATGCCCAGCTGTGCCAGGGTGATGAGAGCACCCACCAAGTGCAGGTAGGTCCAGCTGAACCGCGTCGGCCCGTTCCGGGTCCCGGTCGCCTCGAACACGGTGATCTTGAGCGAGTAGTCGCGGTCCTCGGACGCGAGGCGGCGCGCCTCGCGCGCCTCGAGGTCGCGCAACAGCCGGTCCACGACGAAGCTCTTGCTCTCGCGCGCGTAGCCGGTGTCGAGGTTGACGACCCTGCACGGGTAGTCGGGCGGGGCATGAGGCGGCCGTCGCCGAGGACGTCGATCAGGCCCATAAAGGCGTACGCGATGCAGCCGAAGGAGATTCACACGGGGACGTAGGGTTTGCCGGTCCCTTGAGCGAAGGCTTTCTGTACGACGTCGCCGCCGATGATTAGTAGTATCGAGGCAATGTCCGTTGGGTTATACCACTGCGCCGCTAACTCCTCCTGAACCGTCGGCGACGGCTCATTTCCACTTCCGGATGCTCTGCCATGGAGCAAATACGATAATATCGGCATCCTAACTAAGAAAGGAGTGATACAGGAGTATGCAGAAATATGGATCAGCTAGATGACAGGAGAGGAATGAATATTGATAGTATTACGTGAGCACTGGACTCGAAACTACTTACGCTTTTAAACTGTGTTGCGCTGCATTGTGCTGGGATACGCGGTATGGAAGTTGATTGTCGTGTTTGCTCAGGATTGGGGGAAATCCTGGGTATGCCGGCAAACTGTTTCAGCGAATCAGCCTGGTGAACCTATTGCTGGCGCAGCCGCTGCATGACGGCTGCACGTCGTACGGCGAGGATGTTTTTCCAGCTTCGAAAGTCACGGCGAGTACCCGGAGCACTGAACAATCCAAGGCTGTCGCCAAGTCTGTTGGAATGAACGCAACCATATCACACTGAGCTTTCATCCTTGGTGCGTAATTAACCAGTAGTTCTCCTTTGTGCGCCTAACTATTTGGTCGGGTGGCAGTTTCAGGGGTCGCGGGGCATCTCAGTACACCTTGGGTACCCGGTACACAGGGGCGAATACCTCGGTCCAGGTGGCACGCGACAGGCAAACATGGGAAAACTGCAAAATACAACGGACCACCGGACCTTGAGCGCCAATCATATAGCGATATAGTACAGGGGCGTCTTGATGGTGGTCCTCTGTCCACCCCATCTGGCGCGATCCTGCTTGACATAAGTCGGGACTCCATCTTACATTAGAGGTCGCGTCCAGGTGGCGTAGTGGTAACGCCGACTTGGCTGCACTGTGCGTGCAAATTCGATGCCAACGACCCAGCTAGTGAACAGCTGCCATAATCAACTGCACATCTTTGGATATGGAGCCAGGCGTTTATCCCTGTGTCGAAACATCCGAGCAAAACCCGGACCGTGTCTACCTCCTTTTGAGCAGAGTACCATTTACATGTCAGCTACTATTCCCTTGATGGCAAAATCACTGCTTGCGGTAAAGCAATACTCTCTATGAATATTAAACTGAAAAAACAACGTAGCGGGATCAGCGCACTCACCATCGAAGGGCTATGGCAACCTCAACAAGAGGTGAGGCTTGGAAATCTTAACAAAAACGGCTGATGCGACGTTGGAATAAAGACTAAAATGTCTAAACTTATAGATAGAAGCTAAACTTAAACTAAACACCTTAACCACTTAGCTATCCTATTATATAAGTAGCTACTTAAATTAATTATTAATAAGCGAAGCCTTTTAACCCCTTTTTTATATATAAGTTAATATTTAACCTTTTTAATAATTAAAGGATATTATTAAGATCGTTATTTTTTATTTTATTTTTATTTTAACCTTTAAATTCGCTATTTAACGTGCTATTTTCACTATATAAGCTAACGAGTTAAAACGTGTAGCTATTAAAAGATTTAAAGTACCTCGAATTACTTTAAGAGATAAAATTAAGGGTAGACTAACTCGAAGCGAGCTTAAAGAGTTCGTTAAAACTTTTTTTTCGCTTAAAAGAAATATTTTAAAACTTAAGCTTTTTAATAAACATAACTACGCTTTACTTTGAAATATAACGTATTTTACTTATTTATTATCCGGTTATTTAAAATAAACTAACGGGCTTTACCCTTTAAAATTTATTAAGTAAAGAGATTTATTACTCGGTATCTTAAATTAAAAACTATATTAATTATAACGATAAACTTTTAATATGTTTATTATATATTTAAAAAGAATATCTAGCTTTTTTTCTTTATTTTAAAGTAAGATTATATTAAAAACATTCTCGCTTAATTTATTTATAATATAGATAAAATTAATAATATTTATTAAATAAGCTTTCGTACGTACGTACTAGTACCGGGTTTAATCTAGGTTATATCGTTATATTTTATTATTTATATTTACTTTTAGTACGAGCTGCGAGGGGCATCGTATACCCCTTTTTATAAAATAGAAAAGGGGTTCGTACGCGTAGGTACGTAGCACCCTTTTTAAAGTAGTATAGAAAACCTTAGTTTTTATTATTTTAATATTAGCAGTTTTTGTTTTAATAATAAACTTAGCTAGCTCCTTTTTTTAAGACGAGTCTTCCTTTAATAAGGGTTTTATACGAATGGGTTACGCTAATCCGGTATTCGGTGCTTATTTAAGTCGTATAGGTAATATTATACCTTTTTAACGTTAATTTTATTAAGTAGTAAATCTTTTTAATTAATTATTTTAATTATTTAAAAGTAATAATAATAATAGGTACGGCGTCGTATATTTAAATACGTTATACCTCGTTAAGGAAAAAGATATCTCTCTTTTTTCCTTTTATTTCTTTTCCCCTATTTTTACTCGTCGTACGAGTCTAGTCTTTCGACGTACGCTTTTATGCGTACGGTTAACCTATTAATTAATATTAGTTATTTAAAGGTTTTATTTAGAGATTTCTTAGTGAAGGCGTTTATAGGGTTATCTCGGCCGTCGACTAAGTAGATTTTCGAGATCTCCCTTTTTTATACGATTTTCGGAGTAATATAATATTAATTATTAGTCTTTTTTCGTTCGTTGTTCTTAGTTTAACTAAATATTTATAAAGTAATTTCGAGTTTATATAAAAGATTATTAATACTTCTTAAAATTTAAAGCTTTATATAATTCTTTTAAGTATAGTATTAATTATAATACCGTTATTAATACCGGAGATTATATCGTATAATTCGTTAATTAATACGTTTCGAGTAATTCTCTTATATTTCGTTAAGTTTTAATAAATAAGATTACTTTAAATCTCGAACTAATCCTTTATATAGCTAAGCTTTTAGCTTAATATAACTAGGTATCCGAGCTAAGAACTCAGGTCTTTATTATTCGCGAAAGAACCGTCGGTAAAGATATATATCTTTATACGGTAGAGATTTAATAAGATATATCTCAAGCCGCGTGTTAGATTTTAAATCTATTAATTAATCCGTATATTTAAGCTTTTAAAATTTTTATTTTTTAAGGTCCGTATTTAAGCGGCGATAAATAAGTTATACGCTATATTTAACGTATCCCACAAGCGAATATCCTATATAAACGAATGTTCTATTCTTTTATACCCCTTTTAATAAAATATAAATTAATTTCACTATAACGTATTTAAAATATTAAAATTAATCGGAATCCTTATTTCTAAATATTTCTATATTATTCTAATAAGTACGCGTATTATACCCGGGCTCTCCGTAAATTTTATAGCGTTATAAGCGTGTCTTAAACGTTCTTATATAACTACTCCTCCGACGCGATTCGTTTTATAACTATTTATTAACGTCCTTTTAAAACTGTAAATCTTTTTTAGCTTATATATAAAGTAATCCTTTATTTTATAACCGTTTCTTTTTCGTACGGCGGCGCCGGCTAAATATTTTATTTACTTTTCGAAGTGTCGCGTTTTTACCTTTTAAAAAAGTAACTCGGTATATAATATACGTTATAACCTTTACGATTTAGTTAAAACTAATTAAAATAGACGTCGAAAAGTTATTTTAATATTGTACGATACGGTTTCGAACGTATTCGGTTTAGGATTAAGCTTTAATCGGGTTGTTTAAAGTTTTTAATTTTTAAAGAAGAGGTAAGCCGGAAGACGTCCCCGGAGGTATTAAAATATGTAGTTTTATATCTAATTATAAAATAATATATTCCGGATTGTACGGAACAAATCCTGTCCTTCGAAAGCCTCCTCGTATATTCGAAACGGTGAAAATCGTCTAGAACGCTTTTAAAAACGCTAGTAAGAAATCCTTTTTTAAGATATAAGTAATATGCGCCCGTATAAAATATTTAATTTCTTTCCCGTACACCCTTTTTAATATACGAAAATAATTAATATTAAAAGGTTAGAGCTTATACGATAAATAAGAAAGTATATAAAGTATAATAATCAAGTTCTCTTTATAATAGAGCTCGAAAGTTATTAAGTAGTAACTTTCGTGGCAATCTAAGACTAAAAGGCGATAATAACCCTTCGTACAAGACCTGGTATATTAATTAAAGTATCGAATCCAGTCCTCGCCTCTTTTATTCGTAATTTAGCTATTTTTAATAATTACGATCACCTAGTCCTTCGATAATAGGCTGTTTTCGTACTAGGAAAAGAGGTACGTTTTCCGGGTAAAGATGATGTATAGAGGGATAGCGTAACCGTATAATCCGACGCCCTAAATAATTATAACCTATTCCCGGTTCTTTTACTATATTACCCTAGGCTTTCCGCGTCGATCGGAAGTGGTTACGACTATTTCGGACGAAATTTAACCTATAAAAAAACCGGTCTCGTTAAAGTTATAAATATCCTCCTTTTAAATCCCGTACTTATAAATTATATTCCGTACGAGGGTAAACCACGCGCGATACGCGCCGGGATCTTCGTAAAGGACTTTTTAATAATCGATTCTTCGGTTAAAACGCGTCCGGAGGTCTGGTTATCGTCGTACGAAATTAAAGGCCTAATTAACGCCGACGCGTCTCGCGTCGCGTAAACTAAGTAATCGATTCGTTATATCTTTTATATTACTTAGCCGGGGAAGAAACGATCGCGTATTTAAATTAATAATATATCGAATAATCGTATCTTTTTCGGAATTTAGAAGCTTTCGAGAATTCGTAAATATTTCGCGTCGTATAGGTTAGCCATTTCGTCTACGCTGTAAGGTTTTTAATAGGACGTAATAAATTAATGCAGCTTTTCATACGCTTAAAGTTAAGTCTTCCTGGAGCGCTTAAAGCGCTAGAATTATATTACTTTCTTTTTAAAGTTGTGGCATTTTCGGACGTAAAAGAATATAAAAAAAGGTTGAGGCTATAAAGAAATTTATAAAAGTGGGATATTCGCTTATATAGGATATTCGCTTGTAGGATACGTTAATTAATAAATAAAAGCTGAATATATTCCTTTTATACGTTAAGAAATATATTACTAGTTTTTATTAATAGTTTTCGAATCGATAAGCTTTAATTAGTTAGCTTATTTCTTTTATTTTAAAAAGATATTATACGATTTTAATTAAATTTTACTTCCGTTAAACTCGATTAACGTATTTTCGGTTAAGATACTCTTTAATTTTATACGGAATTATTTTTTTATTAGCTTTTCTTCCTCTTTTTAAGAAAAAGGGGCTATAACGAAGTTGAACGTATCGTCGGTCTATGTTATTATAATGTCGAAAGTGTCCGGTTTTTTCGTAATAAATAATAAGTAGGCGTTATATATTAAAATTATTATTTTTTAATTTTATACGTAGTAATTATAATACGTTTTAAACTAATAAAGTCCCGACTCTATTAGTTCGTATAGAGGTAATACGATTTAAAATAACGTCCTTTCGAAATATTAAGTTTTTAACTTTATTAATAAACGTATGTAAACTATTCGGTTTAATTTATTATATAATTAAGTATACGTTTATATAATATCGCGTAAGTCGTTTTATATATTAAAATTTCGGATTAAAGTAAGTTTAAAGGCTAATAAAAGTTTTTAATTTATCTTTTAAATTATTAATGATTAAGTTAAAATAACCTTTTTTTATATCTTCGTAACCTTATATTACGAGCTTAAATTTCTCGTATAGCTTAGTAGTTTTACCCTTAATTTCTCGTACGAGCCTTATCTTAAAAATTCTTTAGCCGGTATACTTACCCGGTCGAATTAAATAAATTTATAAACTCTTTATATAACGAGATTATTAATCTCTTCAGCATTAAAGTTTTAAAATAGATATTTAAACGAGGTAATAACGCCGTTTTATTAAAGTTTAATTATTAAGTCCTAATTTTTTTATTCCTTTTAAATAAGAAATACGGCGGTTAAAGCGTTTCGGAGTAGATATTTTCTAGGTTATCCCCGGCTACGTTATACGGGAGCTACCGTAATTTCCTCGGTTATCGGTTCTCCGGCCTCTTCTTAGTAATACGGCTTAATTTAAATTATTCGAAAGGCTTTCGAGTCGTTTAAAATATTTACCCGGATTATACGGTTTTTAATAGTTACTATATTATATAGTTCGGTTTATTCTTTTCTTTCTCGCTAAACTAGGAATTTATTTCGGAGCGGGAATATTAAGATACTATAGATAGCCGGTCCGTTCCGAGTATTTAAAGCTCGGTAAACCTCGATATTCGCACGTATTTTCCGGAGTATTTTTATTACTTTCCGTACAGCTTTTCTTCGTACCTAGATCTCTAGTAATAATAATAAGTTCTTATCGATACGAAGGTATATTCCGAATATAAGTAAGGTAGGTATTAAGCCGTCGGGGCTAGCCGTATCGTTTAAAGCTTTAATAACTATTTAAAGTATTATTTTAATATTTATTCGATAACCGACATCCTTTTATAAGATACCGAAGGCTCTACGTAGCGGAACATATACTCGTTTAATTTTATTTATTACTTAATAAGCTTCGAGAAGTATTTATTTATAAGTAATTCTTATTATTTATATATAGTTTCGAAATTGTTATTAAAAGTACGTACTCGGATTATATAAGATATAATTAAAGGGTTTTTAATATACGTATATTTAATATTTATAAAAGGTATCTTTAAATATTTTATACGCTAAGCGAATATAGGAATATAACCGCTTAAAAAAACGTACTCGTATCGATTACGTAAAGTACGTTTTATTTATTAATATAAATAACGTTTATAATAATTTCGTTATTAAAATTAGATTCGTTTTATAACGAGAATTTGAAACTTTATAACGCCGGATTATGCGATTAATATTAAGAGTAAAACTTTTAAATTTCGTTAAGAATAGTAAAATTAACGTCGGTATTGCCGGCGTTTTTTAAAAATATATAAAGCTTTTTTATACAAGGGTGTTTAAACCGTTAACAAAGGTATTAAAACTATTGTTTAATAAAATATAACGTCGTTTTTATACGGCCGGTATTAAAAAACAGGTGTCCTTATTTTTTAGTTATAAATAATATTTTACCGTTCTTTCGTATAATAAGATTAAAGATATTATTATAATACGCTTTAAGCCGGTCGGCGTTATATAATAAAAACAAGAAAGGGTTATAATATTTAAAATATAATACTTAATTACCTTTAATCGGCTCTATACGTCGATTATTTTAATTAACGAAATAAGTTTTAAGCTTTCGAATCTAATCTCGGCGCTCCCCGGGTTTTAATCGATTCGTACGTTTAAGTACTCTCGTATATAAGCTTTTATTTAAGGCTTTCCGATTATCGAAAGCAAGGCGGCGCCGGTATCTTAAAGCTCTCTTTAATAAGTTTAATTATATAAGCTATTAAGGTTAAATTAATCGGTTTATACGATAGTTTTCGAAAAATAAATATCCTCGTTAATAAATTAATAATAAAACGCGGCGTCTAGTAAATAAATAATACTTTATCGTGCGTTTTTCGGATTAAAGTAATCGTACTCTTTTTCGTCGTTTTTTAGCTCCTCTTTTTTCTTTTCTTAGTTTCGAACGAAATCCTCGTATTCGTTTTAAATAAAAAGTTCTTATTTAATATTATTATACGCTTAAAAGTATTAAGTTATTATACGAGTTCGCTTTTCGATTAAATAGTTTATTAATTAATAGCCTTATTTATAATAGATTTAGTAAGTTCTTCGTTCGAACTACTAGATTTTATACGATGACTTAAGTCGAGACGTGTTTATAAATCGCTAGTTTTTATTTTACCCGAATAATCGGTTATTATATAGTAATTTATTATTATAAAATAATTAATTTCTTCTCGTATAGTTATTTATAAACCGTTTATTAATTAAATATATATTTATAGCCGGGTCTCGATATAATTCCTTCGTTAAATATTGTTTCGAGAGCCTCTAATCTATTATTATACTTAATAATACGCGAAGGTTTAAAAATAGCGCTTCGTATATTAACTTTTAATTAATAAAAGCCGGTATAAGCTCTAGAACTCCTTGGTAAACTCGTATAATTAAGGTATAAAAAGCGATCTCTCCTTTAAATCTTATTTTAAGGGCTCGTTATACGCATTAAAGTTTATTTAACGTACCTCACAAGCGAGTTACGTATATAAGCGAGCTGCGCACTTTTAATTAACTTTTCTTTTTTAATAAATATAAAACTAAAAAATAAAGAAAAATGGTTTAATTTAATATTTTAAGCGTTTTAAAATAACTTGAAATTAAGTATACGAAAAACTATAACGATATATTATATCTTAGAATCGACGTTACGTAGCCGACGACGCGGAATTCGATCACGATCTAAAATCTTTACAAACTTTTAAAAGCTTTTTAATTTTAAAAAGGAATTAATTATTCGATATATTATTAATTTAAATATACGATCGTTTCTTCCCCGGTTAAGTAATTTAAAAGATATAACGAATTAATTATTTAGTTTACGTAACGCGAGACGGGTCGATATTAATTAAGCTTTTAACTTTATATGATAATAATTAAACTTTTAAATACGTTTTAACCGAAAAATTAATTATTAAAAATTTTTTTATAAAGATTTTAACGCGTATCGCGTATAATTTATTTTTATATAAAATATAATTAATAAATATAGCATATAAAAAGAGGATATATATAACTTTAACGAGACCGGGTTTTTTATCAGCTAAATCTCGTTCGAAATAATCTTAACCACTTTTAATTAACGCGGAAAGCTTAAGGTAATATAATAAGAGAACCGAGAATAAGTTATAATTATTCAAGGCGTTAAATTAAATAGTTACGCCATTCTTTTATATATTATTTTTATTAAGAAAACGTACCTGTTTTCTTAATATAAAAATAGCTTATTATCGAAAAATTAAGTAGTTATAATTATAAAACATAACTAAATTACGAATAAAAAAAGCGAGGACTAGATTAAATACTTTAATTAATATACTAGGTTTTATATAAAGGGTCGTTATCGTCTCTTAGTCTTAGACGGCTACGAAAACCATTACTCGATAGCATTAGAGCTTTATTATAAAAAGAACTCGATTATTATACTTTATATACCTTCTTATTTATTATATAAACTCTAGCCTCTTAGTATTAGTTATTTTTATATATTCAAAAAGGCGTACGAGAAAGAAATTAAAGGTTTTATACGGGCGTATATTACTTATATCTTTAAGGAGGACTTTTTATTAACTTTTTTAAAAGCGTTCTAGGCGATTTTTACCGTTTTAAATATATAAAAAAGCTTTTAAAAGATAGGACTTATCTCGTATAATCCGGAATATATTATTTTATAATTAAATATAAAGCTACACATTTTAACACTTTTAGGGACGTTTTCCGGCCTATTTATCCCTTAAAAATTAAAACCCTTAAATAACTCGATTAAAGCCTAGTCTTAAACCGAATACGTTCGAAACCGTATTATATAATATTAAAATAACTTTTCGATATTTATTTTAATTAGCTTTAATTAAATTATAAAGGTTATAACGTAAGTTATATACCGAGTTATGTTTTTAAAAAGTAAAAACGCGACACTTCGAAACGTAAATAAAATACTTAGCCGGCGCCGCCGTACGAAAAATAAACGGCTATAAGATAGAGGATCATTTCGTATATAAATAAATAAAAACCTATAATTTTAAAAGGATATTAATAGATAGTTATAAAACGAATCGCGTCGGAGGAGTGGTTATACGAGGACGTTTAAGACATGCTTATAGCGCTATAAAATTTACGGAGAGCCCGGGCATAATACGCGTACTTATTAGAATAATATAAAAACCTTTAAAAATAATAATTATTAATATATTTAATTAGTTTTAAACGTTAGAATTAAAATAATTTATAACTTATAAAGCTTAATAATAAAAAATGCGTAGCTCGCTTATATACGCAGCTCGCTTATAAAGTATATTAATAGGATTTCTAAAATTATTAGAATAGTAGGAACTAAGGTTTTTTATATTATTTTAAAAAGGGTGTTACGTACCTATTCGTACGAACCCCTTTCCTATTTCATTAAGAGGGGTATACGATGCCCCTCGTAGCTAGTATTAAAGATAGATATGAATAATAGAATAAGAACGATTAAACCTCGATTAAAACCGGAATTATTATACGTACGAGAGCTTATTTAATATTAATTAATAGTTACCCGTAGCGATTATAAATTAATAAGAGTAAAGAGACGGTTTTACGCCTTTATTAACGTAAAGGCGACCGTATTAAGGAGCCCCGAGAATTTCCGCCCGTTAGAAATTTAAAGGAAGAGCCGAACTAAATTAACCGTACGAAGAGGAACCCCTTTTCCCGAGTATATATTATAAGAAGGAGACCAGGTTCCGAATTATATGCGAAACTAATTAAGCTATATATAATTATATATTTAAATAATTTTATTATACGATTTATAAAATAATAACCCTTATTAAAATAGAATTAATTACGGTTAGCGAATCGAAATCGAGCCCGAATATACCGAACTTAAATAAACCGACGACCTTAAACCCCGAACCGCTTATATACGAAAAAGTATTTTAAAATACGGGAATCTTTTTAATAATTTAAAAAAGAAATATTAACCTCGCTTTTTAAAAACTCGAACTTTTAAATATACTTTTTAAAAAAATAATACCCGAACTACTTATAACGTACTTTATATAATACTTTTTAAAATATTATATATTAAAAATAAAAAAGATTTCCCTTAAAAAGTTATTTATTATAAAATTTAACGAATAAACCGAATATTAGTTTAATTAAATTAATTATATATTTTAAAAAAAGCTCTTTAATTACTTTAAAAAACACGGAATCGATATATTAACGAATAAATCTTTTAAAACTAAACTTATAAGTTTAATATTACCGGCCAATCCTATATATTAATAAAATCGACCGGTAGAACCGACTTCGGAAACCCGAAAAGAGGATATTCCACACTCTTCCCGAGAATAGATAATCGAAGAACCGCCGCCTAAGCGAAAGATACCCGGTTTCCGTACGGAGTAATCGTTCGCGATATTATAGGGTACTTTAAGACCGACGTTTAATCCCGGAGTTTTAAATATTTTAGGCCCGACGTCTAACCCTAGATTCCTAAGCACCTAAACGTCGCAAGATATTATCCTTTTTCCTTCTCCGACTCCGATACCGCCGGACTAGACGGCACGATTATCTGGTTTAGTATATATTACGGAATACGATATCCCTTTAAGCCGAGTTATTTATAACGGTAAAATTAATTAAAATAAAGTCGTTACTTTCTTAAAAGTATAAAAAAAGGAAAAGAATTATACCGGTAAGCCGTACAACATCTTTTACGACAAAGTACGGATATTTATCGGAATATACCGATAGCTAGATATACTAAAAAACTAATACTATACAGTTTTTTTAAATATTTTTTCCGGCCGTACGGAGGTATTCTATTTTAATTATATCAGACTTAAAAAAAATAAGACGAAATATACTATTTAATAAACTCGTACTTTAATATAATAATAAATTACGTATAATACTTTACGGATTAAATAATAACTTTTTTCGCACGAGTAAAAAATAAAAACGCCGAGAAACAACTTATCGAAGCCTTAGAAATCCTATTAAATAAGCTCCAGCTCGCATAACGAGCCCTCGGAAAGGGATTCGAAGAGAGATCGCTCTCTATACCTCCGTTATAAGAGCTTATCGAAAAGTTCCGGAACTTTTATTAACCCTTATTTATTAAAAGCTAATATATAAAGCGCTATTTTCGGACCTTCGCGTATCGTTAAATATAATATCGGATTAAATATTATCGGAACGATATTTAACGAAGGAATTATATCGAAACTTAGCTATAAATATATATTTAATTAATAAACGGTTTATAAATGACCGTACGAAAAAAAACCGACCAGCCTACGGTAATAAATTACCATATAATAGCCAACCGTTAGGATAGGAAAGGATCTAGCGACCCGCCGGCACCTTTTAATTAAAATTACCGCATAAAAACCGGAAGTTTAAATAAAAAACCTACTAAATCTATTATAAACAAAGCTATTAATCGATAAACCACCTAGTCGAAAAATAATTCCAAACAAAGAACTAATATTTTTAAATATATAATAATATTAAACAAGGCCCCTTTTTTAAAATAAGTACGAAACATTTATCCGAGACTAGGAAAAAAATAAAAAAGAGCTAGAAAATAATAAAAAAAAATATAAATACCTCGATTTAAAAAATATATAATAAAGTATTACTTATTTAATAGACGCCGCGTTCTACTACCGGCTTATTAACGAGAATATTTACTTAAAAATTATTATATAAGCCGACTAATTTAACCTTAATAACCCGTATAGCTAGACTTATTAAAAAAAGCTTTAAAATACCGGCGCCGCCTTATTTTTAATAATCGGAAAGCTTTAAGCAAAGGCTTACGTACAAAAAAACCCAAACATACGAATTAATTAAACCCCGAAAAGCGCCGAAATCAAATTCAAAAACTTAAAACGTATTATAATAATATCTTTAATTTTATTATATAAAAAAATAACGAAATATTCCTTATAATTAAAAAATAAGAACACTCGTTTTTTAATACCGGCCGTACAAAAACAACGTTATATTTTATTAAAAAACAACTTTAATACCTTTATTAACGTTTTAAACACCCTTGTATAAAAAAGCTTTATACTCTTTTAAAAAACGCCGGCTACAATAATATTAACCTTATTATTCTTAACAAGATTTAAAAGTTTTATTCTTAATATTAAACATATAATCCAATATTATAAAGATTTAAATTCTTATTATAAATATTATTTATATTAATAGATAAAATATACTCCACGTAATCGATTCAAATATATCCTTTTAAACAGCTATATTCCTATATTCGCTTAGCGTATAAAATACTTAAAATACCCTCTATAAATACTAAATATATATATATTAAAAACCTCTTAATTATATCTCGTATAATCCAGGTACGCATTTTTAAAAAAAATTCGAAATTATATATAAATAATAAGAATTACTTATAAATAAATACTTATTAAAACTTATTAAATAATAAGAATTACTTATAAATAAATACTTATTAAAACTTATTAAATAATAAATAAAATCGAATAAATATATATTCCGCTATATAAAACTTTCGATATTTTATAAAAAAATCTCGGTTATTATATAAATACCGAGATAATACTCTAAATAGTAATTAAAACTTTAAACGATACGGCTAGCCCCAATAGCCTAGTTCCTACCCTGCTCGTATTCGGAACATATCCTCGTATCGACAGGAACTTACCACCGTTACTAAATATTTAAATACGAGGAGAAGCCGTACAGAAAATAATAAAGATACTTCGGAAAATACGTATAAATATTAATATCTATTAAGCTTTAAATACTCGGAATAGATTAGTTATTTATAATATTTTAATACTCCCGTTTCGAAATAAAGTCCTAGTTTAATAAAAAAAAGAAGAATAAACTAAACCATATAAAATAACAGTTATTGAAAATCGTATAATTCGAGTAAATACCTTAAACGGCTTAAAAGCTTTTCGAATAATTTAAATCAAGCCGTATTACTGGGAAGAGGCCGAAGAACCGCGTAATGAGCCGGATATATAACCAGATTCGGAATAGCCGGCAGATATCCTAAATACCGAACCGATAGCCGAGGAAATTACGGTAGCTCCTGTACGACGCGGTTAAAAACGACCTAGAAAATACCTACTCTAGAACGCTCGAGCCGCTATATTCCTTACCTAAAAAGAATAAGAGAATTATAAGTTAGTAGTTAAATTCTAACAAGACAGGGTTATTACCTCGTTCAGATACTCGTTTTAAAAGTCCGACATAGAAGAGATTAATAATCTCGCCGTATAAAAGGTTTTCGAATTTATTCGATTCGACCCGAATAAGTATACCAGCCGAAGAATTTTTAAAATACGGCTCATACGAGAGATCAAGGGTAAAACTATTAAGCCGTATGAGAAGTCTAGGCTTATAATATAGGGCTATAAAGATATAGAAAAGGAGGTTATTTTAACCTAGTTATTAATAATTTAACGAATAAGTTAAAGACTCCTTTTAGCCTTCGAACCGACCCTAATCCGAAACTTTAATATATAAAGCGAGCTATATAATATTATATAAGCGTATACTTAATCGTATAATAAATTAAACCGATTAATTTATATACGTTTATTAATAAAATTAAAAACTTAATACTTCGAAAGAACGCTATTTTAAATCGTATTACCCCTATACAGATTAATAAAATTAAAACTTTATTAATTTAAAACGTATTATAATTATTACGTATAAAATTTAAAAATAATTATATTAATATATAATACTTATTTATTATTTATTATAAAAAAACTAAATATTTTCGGCATTATAATAATATAAATTAACGATACGTTTAGCTTTATTATAGCCCCCTTTTTTAAAAAAGAGGAAAAAAAGTTAATAAAGAAATAATTCCGTATAAAATTAAAAAGTATTTTAATCGAAAATACGCCGATCGAGTTTAATAGAGGCAAGATTCGATTAAAATTATATAATATTTTTTCGAATAAAAAAAATAAACTAATTAATTAAAGCTTATCGACCCAAAAATTATTAATAAAAACTAATAATACGTTTCTTAATATACGAGAGGGGTATATTTCGCATTTATTTATTAATTAGAGGCAGCGTACGACCTATTTGCCGCCGCTTAAGTATAGACCCTAAAGGATAAAGATATCGAAAACCTAAATATACGGATTAATTAATAGATTTAGAATTAGATACGCAGCTTAAAATATATCCCGTTTAACCTTTACTATATAAAGATATATATTTTTATCGACGGCTCGTTTATAAATAATAAAAACCTAACTTCTTAACTCGGATACCTAATTTTATTAAGCTAAGAGATTTATTATACGAAAAATAAATTCTAAATTTAAAATAATATTATTTATTAAAGCTCGATTAAATATAAAAGAGTTATTAAGAGCGTATTAATTAACGAACTATATAATATAACTTCTAATATAAATAGCGGTATTATATTAAATACCACGTTTAAAAGAATCGTATAAATATTAAAATTTTAAAATATTTTAATAACTTTTTATATAAACTCGAAATTATTTTATAACTATTTAATTAAACTAAGTACGATGAATAAAAAAAGGCTTATAATTAATATTATATCCTTTTAAAAATTATATAAAAAAAAGGAGATATTAAAAGTTTATTATATCGATAGTAGAGATAATCCGGTAAATACCTTTACTAAAGTATCCCTAAATAAGGCCCTTAAATAATTAATTTTAATAAATAGCCTTACTGTATATACGAAAGCGTATATCTAGAGGCTAAACTTATACGGCGAGTAATTAAAAAAAAAGAGATATAAAAAAAAGAGATTTCTTTTATTAATCCTTCTTTATATAATTATTACCGATATATTTTATTTATTAAGTATTATATAAAAATTAAAAAAAGAACCGTAATATATTATAATTTAAACGGGTAATACGATAAAAATAACCGTATAAAAACGCTACCTATATATATATAAAAACTATTTATTTTATTTATTACTAACTTATTATTATATAATTATTATTTTAGCTTTATTACTATTTTTATTCTTATTATTATCGGAATGAAGGTTTACGAATTATAAGTTATAATACGAATACCGGTTACCGTATGAAGCTTAAACGTATAAAATATAAACGCCGTCCTAGTATCCGTCGAAATAAACATACTTACAAAACAGAATATAGAACTAAACGTACCGATTATTATAAACGCTATTAATATTATCGCGCGATTAAATAAGAACCGTATAGAAATAACCTTCATAACAAATAATACGAGCGAACAAGCGGCGAATATCGTCGTTTATCGATACGCGTATCTTGATATCGCGGCTCGGTAAGTTATAAACGCGAACTTCCTTATTTTATCATATAAAATTAATAAATATTAAAAACTAAGAAAAAATAAGATATTATACATTAATATAAAATATAAGTATAGCTTACTAATTTTAAACCGAAAAAATCGATAATATTATTTAACGTTAATTACGATTAATTACGTGAATAATAATAACGTCGAAAGGATTAATAATTTATTAATTAAATATTACGTAAATATATATATAAATATATAATTTATTTTCGCATAATATTTTAAAAAAATATATATATATATATAAAAAAAAGGAATTTATATTATATAAATTATTTATATACGAAAAATATTTATTTATAAGACTGCTCTTATTAATCCTTTATAAGGTATGACGTATTAGGATATACGACGGTCCCCCTACCACTATTACTATTTTCGGACGAACGATTAAAATAACTAGTCGAATAAACCTGCCACTTAGCTAAAACGACGTTAAGAAAATACAGCATCACCTATACGGTTTAAGCAGGTACCTAATACCGGATTAGCGTAACCCATCCATACGAGACCCTTGCGGAGGGAAGACTCGTCTTAAAAAGGGGAGCTGCCCAAGTCTATTATTAAAATAAAAACTGCTAGTATTAGAACAGCAGGAACTAAGGTTTTCTATATTACTTTAAAAAAGGGTGCTACATACCTACTCGCATAAACCCCTTTCCTATTTCATTAAGAGGGGCATACGATACCCCTCGTAACTAGTACTAGAGATAAATATAAACAATAGAATAAGAACGATTAAACCTCGATTAAAACCGGAACCACTGTACGTACGAAAGCCTATTTAATAAAAACTTTAATAAGTTATTTCTCGGCGTTTTTATTTTTTACTCGTATAAAAATAGTTATTATTTAATCCGTAAAATATTATACGTAATTTATTATTATATTAAAATACGAGTTTATAAAATAATATATTTTATTTTATCTTTTCTCAGGTCCGGTATAATTAAAATAGAATACCTTCGCAGGCCGGAAAAAATATCCGGAAAGATTATATAATTATTACCGTGTGTGTAGACTAACCACTACGCTACAAAGCAAAAGCTTCGAAAATAACTTTCGGGTCATTTCTATCCAATTCTACGCCTTAAGTGCTACCCGCGGGGGACCAACCCGCCGATCGTAATATTATACCCTTTCTTTAAAGGTATGCCCTTATGCCTAGGGCGATAAACCCTTAATACTATATAATTTATTTAAGCTCGGTATTACGATCGGCGGGTTAGTCCCCCGCGGGTAGCACTTAAGGCGTAGAATTAGACAGAAATGACCCGAAGAGTCATTTCCGAAGCTTTTGCTTTGTGGCGCAGTGGTTAGTCCACACGCACTGTAACACTCGGTATAAAGAAACTCTAAAGCTTTTATACGGGTAATTAGTTCGTACAAGGCTTTGCCTGCTTATTAACGATCTTGCCTAGGTAATTAAAAAGAGCTCTTATTTAATAAATATAAGAATCGAACCTATATCTCTTATTTAATAAGGGCGAAAAGTTATTATATTATAATATATATAGATTAATTATTACGTTATAAAGTAAAAGCTTCGAAAATAACTCTTCGGGTTATTTCTATCTAATTCTACGCTTTAAGTGCTACCCCGCGGGGGACTAACCCGCCGATTGTAATAATAATATTAGTCTTTTAATATATTTAGCTATCGATATATTTTAATAAATATCTATACTTTATTATAAAAAATATCGTACGGTTTATCGGTATAGTTTTTTTCTTTTTTTTATACTTTTAAAAAAGTAATAACTTTATTTAATCGATTTTACCGTTATAAATAACTCGGTTTAGAGAGATATCGTACTTTATAACGTACGTTAAATTAAATAATCCTACGGTCTAGTCTAGCGGTACCGGAATTAAAAAAATATATGTTTTACGACGCTTAAGTACGTATAAATACAAGGTTAAACGTTAAGCTTAAAATATCTCGTAATATCGCGGATAATTATTCCGTATAGAGACCGGGTGTTTCTCGCTAAGGCGGCGGTTGTTCGACTATTTATTTTAAGGAAGAGTGTAGAATATCCTTTTTTCGAGTATCCGAATTCGGTTTTATCGGTTAGTTCTATTAGTATATAAAAGCGGCCGGTAATACTAAGCTTACGAGCTTAGTTTTAAAAGATTCGTTTATTAATATATTAATTTCGTGTTTTTTAAAATATACGATTAATTTAACCGAACTAGTATTCGGTTTATTCGTCGAACTCGGTAATAAACGATTTTTAAAAGGAGGTCCCTTTTATTTTTAATATATAGTATTTTAAAAAGTATCGTACGAAGTACGTTATAAGTTATTCGAGCGATATTTCTTTAAAAAATATCTTTAAAGGTTCGAACTTTTAAAGATAGAGGTTAACGTTCTTTATTTAAATTATTAATAAGATTTAAGTATATTAAAATATTTCCTCCTACGTAATTAGTTCGAGGTCTAGGTTTAGGGCTAAGGTCGTCGGTTTATCTAAGTTCGGTACATTTAAGCTCGGTCTCGATTCCTCGACCGTAATTAACTTTATTTTAATAAAAGTTATCGTCTTATAAATCGTATAATAAGGTTATTTAAATATATAATTATATATAACTTAATTAATTTCGCGTATAATTTAAAACCTAATCACTATTTTATAATAAATACTCGGGAAAAGAGGTTCCTCCTCGTACGGTTAATTTAGTTCGACTCTTCCTTCGAATCTTTAACGGGCGGAAATTCTCGGGGCTCTTTAACACGGTCGCCCTTACGTCGGTAGGGGCGTAAAATCGTCTCTTTACTCTTATTAATTTATAATCGCTACGGGTAATTATTAATTAATTTTAAATAAGTTTTCGTATATACGTATTAATTCCGTGTTTAATCGAGGTTATATTATTATATTTTATTATTTATATTTATCTTTAATACGAGCTACGAGGGGTATCGTATACCCCTCTTTATAAAATAGAAAAGAGTTCGTGCGCGTAGGTACGTAGCACTTTTTTTTAAAATAGTATAGAAAACCTTAGTTCCTGCTGTTCTAATAGTATTATAAATTTAAAATATTACTTATTATAAATAAACGATTATTATAAAGTTTATAAATATAAATAATATTATTTTATTTTATTTAATTAGTTTTAAAGGCGTTTATATATAATAATAATACCTTTTAAACCGCGGCAACGATTTTTATAATTTACGTATAATTTTTTAAAACTAGTTATTAATTTATTTAAAGGGTAAATTAATACCGAGTTAGTAATAATATAATTACGTAATATTTATTTATTACAAATAAAATTAAAATATTCGAAATAAAAGCGGCTATTTATTTTTAATAGTTATAATAATTACGTATAAAAATATTTTATAACGAAATATATAATTAATAATGTTTAATTATTATATTTATTAATACATATTTTTATATATTATTATTTTTAAATTTAAGTATTAAACATTATTATATTTATTAATACATATTTTTATATATTATTATTTTTAAATTTAAGTATTTTTTTAATATTAAAACGAAAATTTTAAAAATATTTAATTTTTTATTATTAATTAACGTTTAATATTATTAAAACAGCTAGAACTAAAGCTACTTATGTTACTTTAAAAAAAGTGCTACGTACTTACGCGCACGAACCCCTTTTTTATTTTATAAAGAGGGGTATATAATGCCCCCTCGTAGCTCGTATTAAAGATAGATATAAATAATAGAATATAATAATATAACACCGCTTAAACCCCCCACTTATACGTACGTACGAAAGCTTATTTAATAAATATAAATATAAATAAAGTTAACTTTATTTAAACGTGGCACTAAGCTTAAGAGTTAGTTTTTAAATTTAAAGTAATAGTTAATAAGTAACGAGCTATTAAAATTAATTTACGAGATATTTTTAAACTTTTAAACTCTTCGTTATATAAATATAAGGAAAGCCGCGGTTAAAAAAAATAATCCTTTTAAGCTTTAAATAATTTAACGATTAATAAATACTTACTAGTTTTTAATATATATATTAAATTAAAGCTTTAATTTATAATTAAAATGTTTAGTTTCATAGTATTTATAAGAGGCTATTATTTTATAAGCTTAAAAAAACCTTGATATATTAAACGTTTAATTAATTAAAATAAAATAAAAGAGAAATAGTTTATAGGTTAAATTAAATAAAGTATATAAGTTAAAACTTTATTAAATAATTAAAAACTTAAATTATACCTTTATATTAATATAAGATATAATAATAATTAAAAATAAAATAATAAGTTAATATTATAATTTTTAAAATAAATTAAAAGAAAATGAAGCGATTTAAACTATTAACTTAAATTCAAAAAGCGATTTTAATATTATTAACTATATTAAAGTTAAAATTCATTAAAGTTATAATTTTCCGATTTCTTTTTAAATAATTCTTCATAAAATAAATTTAGGTTATAATATAGTTTAGTATTAAGTTTAGGTAGCTGCTTATGTGATAAGACGGCTAAGTGGTTAAGATGCTTATCGTGGACTTCCACCTCAGCCCTATGATTAGCCGTGCAATTCCCGGTGAATGGGTCTAGTCCACTCACACACCCACTTCCAATGTGCACGGGCGCACAAGGTATCAGCTTAGTATAGAATGGTAACAAAGGAGGCGAAATGCATGGGCATCCCAAATATCAAAGCCAGAACAAATGAGACATAAGTAAGAGTTGGGCGTTATACGTATGGTTGAGAGAAATCAATCGCTGAAGAATGCCGATGGGGATACATCCTTAGATTATATTTTGGTTTCTATTCTGGCAGCTGTAGCCTGTCTGTAGTGGCTGTGAAATCTGATCTTATGATTGTGGACTTATTTTACGCTGGCGCCGTCGAGAAGATGAGCGTCAATCACAAGGGTTTACAAGATTGACATACACAGTCCTCATCAATATCTACTTGTCAGCGATACTGATTCCTGTATGCATTCTCTAAAGGGTTGATCAAGTCACCTGAATCCTACCACTCATCACTGTTGTAAATATCGCCGGTCAGTGTGGGCAGCTCGTGCAGGTAGCCTGATACCTTATGCACAGCTGCAGCTCCTGCATTTAGATCTGTGTATAAATAGAGATATAATGTTAGAGACCCACCTTTGGGCCCCCCCTGCTTTGGGCCCCCTGTTAACTAGTTTACTTATATTAACCCCTTTAATTTAATACCGTCTTTCTAGCTTATCTTTATTATAATAACTATATAAAAACTAGCTTAATTATTATTACTATCGCTTTTTTTATTAAGACTATTTTTAGTTTTATTAACAGCTAGTTGTATACGCTATATATCTTTAATTTTTATAAACTTTAAATTTAAGTTTAAATTAACCTTCTTTCATTTCTTTAACTTTATAGCTTTTAATTAAGCTTAGAGTGTTTTAACCTACTTTTATAAAATAGTAACCTATACTTCTTTTTTATTAAATGTTTTCTAGAATTTTCGAAATAATTAACGTTATATAGTTATATATGTTTTTAATAAATTAATAAATCGTACTTATTTTTTAAACTCTTTGATTTTTTTAAAATCGATTAAATAATATTCGAATTAAGAGCAGTATTTCGAGGCGTATAAAAAGCTTTATTTTAATAAGATTAGCCGTCGTATAGCTAATATTTTCGAATAAATGCGAGCTTAATAATAGTTTTACTATATTTATTAGTTAAAGACCGGCTATTTTTTAATTACTTCGAATATTTTAACCCGAGAGTATTCTTAAACCTACTTTTTAATAATATTAAAAGAAATATCATTTATTAATTATTATTAAGTTTATTAATTAGTTTAAATTCTCGAGTACTTTTTAATATATCGATTTAAGAGCGTTAAAAACGGTTAAATCGAGAAGCTATAAGATATAAGTTATATAAAGAGGTAAAAAAAGAAGGCGAATATAATAACCGACTTATAAATATATAAAATCGGTCGTTTTATAGCTTCCGTGGCTATTTATAACGAGTAGCCGGTATTTTAAAAGGTTCTCCGGGGCGGTATTCGAGATAAAGATTTTTTCGAGCTATTCGATAGCCGTTTTATTCGTTATTTATTTATTCTTTATTACGGTAAATTACTAGCCTTTAAAAGGACTTAAATTAAAAAGAAATTATTATTATTAAACGGTTTTACCCTTAAAAGTAATTAATAAAGGTAATATATATTTTTAAATAAATACGTATTTAATAAAAGAGGTATAAGCTTTTAAACTAGGCTTTTTTTTAAATAGACCGGTTTTTAATACTTTTAAGTATTAAACCGTTCGATTCGATACCTTTTAAAACCCTTGCTTCGTTTATATTATAACGATTAGCCGGCTTAATTTCTTAGATCTTAGGTTATTCGAGCCGCTAGAACTATAACCGAATTATTTCGATAAAAGCCTTATTAATACGCTTTAAATCGATAAATCGAGCTCTTTAAGCCTTTATAGTAAAGTTCCTACGTAAAAAGGCTTGTAGCTATTTTTTACCGAGTAGTTCAAGGTCTTTTTAAGCTTAGAGAATACGCTCGGCGAATTCTTTTACTTGAGCGTGCGTTAGTAGAAGCCCTAGAGCCTATTAAGCGATAATTTATAACGATAAGTGTTTCTCTTAGTTAAGATTAAGCCTTTATAAATTTATTATACCTTTTAATCGAGAGTTTTAACCTTTAAGCCGATTTTAAAGCGTTAATTTAAAAATACCGTATTTTTAAGCAGCTTACTTAATTAAAATATTATTTATAATATAATCTAAGGCTTTTTAAAGCTCTTTTTTAAAGTATTAGTTTATAATTAAGTAGCAGTATTTTAAAAAAAAAATTTAAAAGAAAACGATAAGGAATTAATGGATGAGTTGCAAAAGTTTAAAGGGGGTGAAAAATCAGGTGGCTGGTTGACGAAAGGCCCGAAGAAGAGGGGGGCCCGAAGGTGGGTCTCCAACGTTATGTCCCTTGTGAACAGCAAGAATCTGGGTTTAGCTACAGAGAGGGTCCAGTCACCCTGGGCCAGGTGAAGATCAAACCATAGGGGCTAAACTCAAGGTTGAGTTATATGGTTGAGGGAAACCTGCTCACTTTGAGTCTTTTGTTGCGGCTAGATTGCCTGAGCAACGAATCGGAGTTAAGAAGATTTAGCATACATAATGGAGAGAGCAGGTTGAACAATTTGGCTCAGAGCTCAGACTTGGAAATAGAAAAAAAAAGCATCGGCAGAATTCTTTGGTCTCGTCACTTGAATTGCTACAGACACCCTTTTCATTATCAGTCTCATCACAATGTCCCTTATTGGAGCCTCGCGCTGTCTCGAATCCCTGCCGGTCGATGCACTGGTGGCGATTTTATCAGCCTCCAACTCTCTCTCCGACCTCCACGCATTCATCCGGGCTTCGCCATGGCTGTACCAGGTGTTCCTATCATCAAAGAGGGCTATCCTGCTAGAGATTGTTGTGAGGGAGACTGGGCCGGCTATTCGAGATTACTTCGCGTTGAGCACGTTGCCACTGCTTTATCGGGATCACCAATACCATGTTGCAGGGGCCCTCGACGCACTCCGGAAATACGAAGAGCTCCTTACCGGCGCCAAGCCAGCAATAGGCATCGCAGTCGAGCAAGTCATCGACATCATCCAGTTTAAGCGCACAGTCGACTTTTTCGTCGACGTGTACGAATACACTCGGCTCCTCCTTCTGAAGTCAATCAATCCGGCGGCAGCGACACCCTTAAGCCGCTCCGAGTACCAGCGTCTCTCTCGAGCATTCGTCCGGCACCAAATCTTTACGCGCCTCTACCCCAGGCAGTGCTTTGCAATGAACCAACTTCCGCTCGGCGAAGGGCTTTTCGGTCTGTTCGAGGCTTGGGAGATGGAGCAGATTTCCGTGGCCCACGCCTTTGTTTTCACCTTCTTTGCCGCCCTCCATCCCCCCCGTTGGGACTCGGTGTGTTTCCAAAGAGACTGTCCGACTTCCCCAGTTTGCGAATCCGTAGGGTGCTACCCCGACGACCTGACCGCGGTGCGACACCAGTTTAGCTCACTCATCTCTACCGATGCCAAGTTCATGGAGAGCTTCAAACGTATTTTCAAACACCGCGACTCCCGGCGCGGCTTAGGAGTTTGGGGCGGGTACGACACCCTCAACGCCAGCCACGGTTATAACGCACGTATTATGAGTGCAGGGGACCACCCACTAAGCCTCGACGCATTCAAAGAGGCGGAATCATTATGGTGGTCCGAGAAGGCCAAGCCGAAACTCTGCGCAGGGCTCGGGGCGGACGAGCCGCCCTTTGCGTGGGTGGATGCGATGCAGGGACTGAACTGCCGCCGTTGGGGAGAAGATTTGGACCTGTGTTTCTGCGAGGACGAATGTGCAAACTATTGCTATGGCCTCCTAGAGGACCTTGCGAAGTGGAGAAAGCTTGGGTTTGTGTTCTGGGGATAAGGACCGCATCGAGCTTCTTCAACTGCACTGCAAATCATTCAGAGCCGGCTGGCAGACCCATGGCGTGAAGAGATAAAACGTCGGGCCGAACTATTTGGCGCCGTTGAGTTGGCTAGATTATGCATCACAGAGCTTGCTCCTTCCGTCTCTCAATCTGGAGGCTCAGGAAGACAAGCCCGCATCCTCCACCATATTTAAGCAGCAGCCTCCAAACTGGAGCAGAGCTACGCTTTAAGAGGATAAGGGATTACAGGAACTGCTCTCTGTTGGGGGTTGGCATGTATCGTATACCCATACAGACTACTTATCTAATGCGACTGTAGTACCTATAGACAACATTAGCAGCTAGCCAGGTAAAATACCGTGGGAGACTTCGTCACATGTACGCACTTGATCAACCCACCTGGCAAGATATTCTGTAGCTGCAGTATGTTTGACACCAGGGTGCCTGTTAGAAAGGTTGAATGCAATGCGACAGCCGTACAGCTGAAGTGACGTATGTTTTGCTGACAAGGGTTCTGTCTTGGGGGTTAACTAAGCAGCATAAACGAAAGACGCATCTCAGGAGGCAAGGGATACATGACAAGAGGATGGAAAGTAGCACCTTTCTTCACTAAAAGAACATTTCTTGCGTCATATCTCATGCGACTCGTTCTTGAGAAACAACCTCTATGAAGAAATGTAGAACACCTCTCGTTCCCTCAACTCTCGTGTCTAGGACTAGCATAAAATGCATAATATCTTACTTCCTTTCATAAAAGGAGGTAACACATATGTCTCAACAAAGGATGCCCCCCAGGTTCAGTCAGTCTCCTAGGCGAGCGTTCGCAGTGTCCCATGTCTTCTACTTGAACTAGGGGGCTATTATGTATCATTTGATTGGTCTGCTCGTTACGTACCTTGTCTACATCCAGATGAAGTCACGTATATTTATATAGAGTAAGACCTAGTACTTCTTTCCGATCCCTGCATGAAGTTTACTCCCACAGACACCTCGGTTGGGCAAGATTTGCGTGTGCTAACATCGGGCGGCATCTAGCTTCAACCATTGGTTGGCATCCAGCCAACTATTACCAACAAACAACGGAAGAGTCTCACTAACTGAAGATGGCATAACAATACCAAAGTTTCTAGAAGATCTAAACTACAGCATTTCCTCATCATTGCTCATTAATTTCTTGAATTGAATTATATAAGATATCCCCAGAACCAAGCATAACTGAACGCATCCGAGTTGCCGTAACCGGAGGCGGCTTAGCCGGTGCCTCCCTCGTCCATCGCGCGGCCTTCCTGCGGGAGCTGCTTTCCGTTGTTCCGCCGGAGCGGATGCACCCCTCCAAGTGGCTCGAGCGTATTGCGCGGGCAGGTACCCGGGGTAGCGGGGGCGGAGATAAGGATAACGGACCCGTCATTCTCCACTTCGCCGACGGATCCACTCGTGAGTGCGACGTCCTCATCGGCGCCGACGGCATCCGCAGTACGATCCGCAAAATCGTCCTGGGCGACGACGGCCCGGCCGCGCACCCCCGGAACGCGGGTGGTGGTGCGTCATGGCCCTCATGCCGTACGAAGAGGCGCGCGCGGTTCTGGGCAGTGAGCTCGTGAATGCGGATAACAATACGTCAACTCAACCACAACTCTCTACCCCACCACAATTCTGCTGCGAACTCGGGTTTTTCTTCATCTTCCTCTCACACAAATTCGTTATCCATACTGGATCATTACTTTAATCACTGGACACAAAGCATCAACACTGCAATTGTCCCTCAACTTTTCTTTGCCATCTTCCCGGGCTCTTGGCTGGATAAATTATCAACGCTGTTGCTGTCCCTACACAACACGTTACCAACTTCGCAGAAAGGTGATTCATACAGACCATCAACTCTGCTGTTGTCCCTAAATATCCTCTACGATCTTCACAGAACCTTGCTTGGTACAAACAATCAGCCCTGTTGCTATCCCTTGACAACCCTTCATCAACTTCGCGGTACCTTGATTGGTATCGTTCAACGACGAAATGGGGAATTCCAGCCAGATAATCCCCCCTCTCCTGAGACTCCCTCGCGAGATTCGCAACCAGATATACAGTTACTTTCTGACTGTTGATCAGGTCTTCGAGGAGGAGGACTCGTCGACGTTCCAAAGTCACAAGGACGTGGCATCTGAAATTGCAAGGTTTCGGGTTAACCACCAGATCTGGGCCGAAGCGTGGGATCACCTTCTGAAGTCTAATGTGTGGGTCGGGGTGAGACCGGGTGACGGCTGGACTTCACCACTCTCATTCTTCATGGACGAGCAAATCCAACGTTGCCCGTATCTTCGGTTCTTCGGTACCCCCTGAGAATCGCTTCCAGGGAGATCCTTGAACGCGTAGATGACAATGTGGCCGTTCTTTTCAACTTGAATGGAAGCCAGCACGCCGAGGGCGTGATGTTTGCGTACCACCCTTGACATACGGCTACTTGGTCGACGCGCTCTCTAGTGCTCACCGCGGCTTCGTTACCCAAGTCTCCCTCAAAACACTAACTTGCGAAAAGATGTTCGCAAAGCTTCTGACGCCGCTGCGCGCCGCGCACGGCCATGGAGGGGCCCAGTTTGCCGTTCCGTTCAGTTTACCGACCCTGTATACCGATGACAAAGACCATCCGGCACTGCCGCTCCTAGAAATTACATCCACCATGAACCGTACCTCCCTCGGTCCCGGGTCCCTTAACGTACGAATGGACAATAAACTTTACTACCAAGCCCAAGGCCGCGCGGCGAAGCTGCAGCACCACTTCTCGGATGTCATGTGCCAGTACTGGCTCGGCATGCACTCCGATTACCTCGATTCAGCCATAGATTTCCCGGAGGGGTCTCCCGGACATAACAGTCTGGCCGCCATCATCACCCAATTGTGTATCGACTTCAGCCGTTACGCGCACCGGTACGTGGCCAGTTTGAAAGCGAGCACCGCCCAGGGGAGCGTGAACGGCGCCCACCTGGCCTGGGTCAATTATAAGGGTTGTATCATGGCCCACGAAGCGATGCAGCGGTTTGTTGGGCTCACCGACGACCAACGGCGTGAGGCACACCTCTGCCTTGCGTATAACTGCTTCTACAAAGGCGATAAGAAGAGCGCGGCGATGGTCCTGTTCTACGCCGAACAGGTCGACCCTTCACACGCCATCCGAGCCGACTTGAATGACGAGACTGACTGTGTTATATACGACGCGATAAAGAAACGGCTGGGAGGCCAGGTTTTCAAGCTAGCGGAATACTAGATTCCCCTCATTGGCACTTGGAAGGGCGACACGTTTATGTCCGAAACATGGAATCCTCATCATCGCATATTAATGCAGCTGTTTCGGCAGCGGCAGGATGAAGGGCCCGATGGCGAAGCTGGTGGTGAGCCTGAGAACCTGAGGATTAAGTACAGAATGAAGGGTATCACGTATGACGACGATGATAATGGATATGTGATGGCGAACGTGCGCCCTGACGCTTCCATGGGGAGGTCTGTGTTCTCTTGACGCAACACACATGCATAGGCCTTGTCGCATCGACTTAGGCGGAAGAGGCCGTTTTGCGACCATCTATATCGATGTCACCGTTCAGTTTTCCCCCGGAAAAAAAAGAAGAAACTGCGAAAACCGAACTTCACTTAACTGGAACTCATAAAAAATCATCCACAAATGAATTCTATTTCTGCAAGAGATAAAGAGAAATACCAGGAGGTTGAACAAGATTTGTTCGTGTTTATTCAGGCGTCCTCACAGCTAAAGCACTATCTGCAATCTCGCCGCCTGGAACTTCGCCGCCAACAGCCTCGACGCTTCCAGTCTCGTCGAGGAACAGATCGGCGACTTTCTCATTATGGGACGATCTTAGAAAGGAGAGGAAGTCGATCATTCACACTAAGCGACCGGCTTCTATACACTGCCAGACGACAAACAAGAACAGATCCGTCAGGAGTGCGAGGAGAGGTGGCGTTAAATCATCGATCACTTTTTCTTTTCCTCTTCGCCACAACAGAGGCCCTTCATGAGCACTGGAACTGTTGCCACCATTACAGGTATTCTTCAGGAGACCTCGAACTGTCTGCTTTGCACATACTGGCAGAAGTCACTGTAGTGGCGCCACCTGTAGGTACGTTAGCAGCGTGTGTCACCACTGTCATTGTGGCGAAACTAATTCAACCCCCCTTACAGCACACCGTCATGGACGACACGGAGAAGCCGACCCATTCCCTCATGTCGCCTGCAGAACTCGAAGAAGAACTGCTCCCTCCGATACTCGAACCGACACTCTTTCTTTCCGTTCTATCCTCTCCGTTCTATCATCTCCGTTACCTCATCCCGCACGGCCGCAACAGAGTATACGTGGCCACTGATGCCAAGTCGACCCGAAAAGACGCCGAGGCCGAGGCCGACACCTTGTCCGGCAAGGCTACGTCACCCAACAGGAAGAGCAACAATAAGATGGCAACACACAGTGTGTCAAATATGTGACAAGAAAAACACACGAGATCATCTTGATCATGGCCCACCACGATACGTGCTTCCCGCATACTCCGAGCATACTCCGAGCGGAGGAGATGTACGATCAACAGTGGTGATGGTAGAGCCGCAGCTTCAAGATATCTGGCAGTAGTAGCAGCTCTTGGATGCCGTGGTGATGCCAGTGGAGAAGGATCTGTACCAACAGTACTTTCAGAGATTTCATATTCTGTTTGTTGGATTACGGATACACGGACATTTTCCCCTCAATAATAGATTTCATGTGCCCCCAATTTCTCACTTTTCTCGGGTATGTGAGGAGCGCTACCACCATGAGCCCGGTGCTTCAAGCCGCTGAAGGACAATTGTGCATGCGGCGTAACCTCTTGCTTTCCATGGCGTTTCGATGCCCTGAGGAAGGAAGCTAAGCACACACCAAGCTGTGGCTTTGCACCTCATGTTTTAAGGCTGACTTTCCTGACCTTCCAAGACACGTTGGAGGATACGATTCGATGTACACAGAGCTGCGTTTCGACTTTGTCAAGAATATGATGCATGGTATGGTAGACTAGAAACTGCCTAGTCACTCTCCCAGTGCAGACTAATATGGGATACCCGCTGCGGTAACACCAACGGCAATCTTTCGTGTGCTGGTTCTCTTCATATCTCGGCCATGTAGGACTCTGTTTTCCTACCGGATTGGCATGGCCTCGATCGGGATGATCGGGTCAGCCGGCCATAGCATAACAGACAGGCGAGCTACGCCACAAGGCATACCTGAGAACCGCCAATAGCACTAGTCAAGAAACCCAGTTTGTTGTTGTTTGTGGCTGTCAGTACGTCGCTGACCTATTCAACTGACCTAGAGGAAATGCTACTTTGTATACCCTTATAACGAGGGAATTACCCCGCGGGCCATCATTGTGTCGTCGCAATATAGACAGGGACCCACCCCGGCAACGGCCATTCGGCTGAATCCTTACTGCCGCCGATCCCTGCCCAGGCGGGCCATTTTAATATCAGTGTCGCGGCTATATAACTGATACAGGCCCGTTTGCTGCCCTCCCTACCCCGATTGCCAAGCAAACACGTATCCGGTAAAGCCCGGAGGAGGAGCAAGCTTTTGCCAAGCAATCATTGGGCTGCCTCGAGATTGACTGGCTAGCTACGGAGCAATAAACTGCCGTATGCAGGTCGTGGGCCTTGCATACACTAGGTGATTCGGCTATGCACTTTCATTTATTTTTCATTAACTCAGGGCACTGTTGGTGCTTGTAAGGCTGGGTTGCTTGGAAGTGCCGTTTCAATGAACCGCACACGGTGACTTTTGTACTACCAACCAATATACCTGTGGCAGAATGGAAACATTCCATTTTCCATGAAGCTCTTTCCTCGTTATAAAGGGTGGGTGTAGTCAAGCTCAGGTGGGTTACTCTAATCCGTTCAACTCTCCCCATTCCCCTTTTCCAGCCACCGACTCCCAAGATGAAGGTAAATATCCCGCTACTAATAGTCGGGATCAACGTCGAACCTACGTGTCTAACCTGTGCCCGAAATTAGGTTACTAATATCGTCGCCAAAGTCGGCATCGCGGCAGTGATAGCCTCTGCTCCCGCATTGGCGCAAACTACACCATCAACTAGTTCAGTTTCAACCTTTACAACCTTCACCACGGCAAACTCTGCCTCTACTTCCTCCACCGCCTCCTCACCCCCGGCCGAGCCTACCCGCTGGACGAAGAAATGCGGGACCGACATCTGTAACAGTAAGTTTCGTACATGATAATACGGTGACCGGAATTTGGGTATCTGACCAGTGGGGCATTTGACCATCTAGCGTACTGTCACTGTGAAAGCGACGGGAAGATCATCTGCAGTTACGACCCGGCGAGGTGTCGGGATGTCGAGTGCGACTGCATCGCGGCTTGATTTAGGAAGACGGGACGTCAATACTCGAGCAAGGTTTCTGTGGGAGAAGAGCTGTGCCATTTGCACTGCTGGACGTTTAGCGAACATTTCCCTGTTGGATTAATGTCTCTGATCTTATTTGGTGAAGGGATGTTTGTACAGCGAGTGATGCAATCTTCTTTTTATCTAGTAATGTCAACTAATGCTACAGGTCGAAAATGTGCTCACCAAACTCCGAATGATACAGGCCACGCCCCCTAAGTTACCATACTCCGTCCCAAATGCAATTATGTGGTATCCTACCCATCAAATCAAGATCTCATTATGTGTTATCCCAAGTATCCCAAGTCAAAGTAGTTTCTATGAAGTCGGAGCAGCAGGATCGGAGTAGTTTGACGACTCTCCCACATCCGTTATCGAACTCTGTGAAGGCGACGACGTCGTGCTCGTCATCGTCCCGGACGTCGTATGCGACTCCTTCCTAGTCGCGACGGGGTGTTGGTGAGGCTCCGCGACCGCCGTAGTATTATTAGTGCGACCACCGACCAACATCCGCGACGCGCGGCTGTCCTGCAGCTTGTGCTCCGTGTCGATGGCCTTGTTCATGTCGTAGTGCCGGATGAACAGGCTGACGAAGAAGGCCAGCCCGGCCGCGGCGACGTAGACGCCCAACACGCCGTGAAAGCCATACACATAAGCACCGAGGATGCGGACCTTGTTCGGGGCGCCGTCGGGCATCTTGCGCAGCGTCCCGACAAAGGCCTCGGCGTTGTCGGCGAGCGTCAGCGGCAAACCTTCCCACTCGAGCTTGCGCGCCATGACGTTCTGGAAGGCGGAGCCGCCGATGCCGACGCCGACGGCGGTGCCGAACTGCCGCACGAAGCCGTACATGCCGGCCGCGGCCCCTTCCTCGCCGGGCTGGCACATGGCCTGGGTGGCGAAGTTCTGGGCGTTGAGGATGGCGCCGTGGCCGAGGCCGACGATGATGAGGGTGACGACCCACTGCCAGATGGGCGTGTCGAGGTTCCACAGCACCATCAGGCCCGACCCCACCGCGCACAGGACCCAGCCGAGCCAGATGGCCCAGCGGTAGTTGTTGAGGCGCGTCACGAGCGCGCCGGTGAGGATCGAGCCCGGGACCAGCGTGAACATGACGGGGAAGAGGGCGAGGCCGGCGTGGGTGGGGCTGTAGCCCTTGACGGCGAGGAAGTACAGGGGGCCATAGTAGAGCTGGCCGTAGATCTGGGATTACGTATGTTCGTTAGCATTGGGATTGAGAGACTGGCAAAATAGAAGCAAGCAGTTAACATACAACTAGACCTTGGATCGCCCCGCAAAAGTAGGTCGCGATGGAACTGAGGCGCCAGAACAGACTTCTGCGCAGGAACGGCTCCTTGGCGAAGTACGCCTCCCAGACATACGTGGCCCCCAATCCCGCCACGCCCAGGCAGAGTGGCACCAACGTGGGGACCGAATCCCAGGCGTGTTGGCTGCCGCCCCATGAGATGGCCATGAGGAAAGACGTAGCCGAGCCGGTGAAGAGCGCCGACCCAATCCAGTCGACGCGGCGGAGCTTCTCCGCAATCGTCGCCGTGCGGGGCGCAAGCGTCAGCAGGGCCGGCACCGCGATAAGCCCGAACGCGCAGAACGGGAACATGATGTAGAAGACCCAGCGCCAGGTAGTGTTCTCGGCGATGAGCCCGCCCATGATGGGACCCAAACAAGTGCCGAGGGACCAGGCGCCTAGGACGGTGCCGTACCACTTGGGCCGGTGGCGCAGCGGCACGATGTCGGTAAAGATGATCAGACTCAATACCACGATGCCGCCGCCGCCGACGCCCTGGATCGAGCGGCCGGCCAGCATGGTGCCGACGTTGTGGGCCAGGCTGCAGACGAGCGTGCCCGCGGTGAAGAAGACGAGCGCGGCGGCCAGGCAGAGGGGGCGGCCGAAGATGTCACTCAGGGACGCGATGAAGGGCATCGTGACCGCGTTCACGAGGAGGTAGGACGTGCCGATCCAGAAGCCCTGCGTTGTATCGCCGCCGAGGTCCGACACCATGGCCTGTTGAAATTTTCAGCATGATGATGCCTCTCTCCCGATAAGGGAATAGAATAGGATAGGATAGTTACTTACACTGAGTGACGTGACGATGATGCAGGCGTCCAGCGCCACCATGAGGGAGATGATGGAGAGCGTGAGCATGATGAGCAGCTCGTGCCGCGTGGGGCTCCATTCCGTCATGGGCTCCGGTGGTTGGGTGGCGGACTCGACATCGCGGTTACTGCCTGTGGTTCCTATCTTCACCAAGAAGTGCCTGCCCTTTTCGTCCCGCCTCAAGAACGATAGAGGAGCCATGGTTTTAGAGCAATGCTGGGTTTTCCTCGCGGCCAGGTTCGGTACAGGTGAGATGGGGGGCGAGCGACGATGCTGGGAGTAACGGTACTCGTTGCGATTATGACGAGAAAGGGACCACCATCAGTAAAAGAGCTGGTTGAATGGACAGGGGATGGTTCTGGGTTTTCGTCTGGGGGGGGGTTTACTCGGCTGTCGTCAGAGGGGTTGATAAATACCATGTAGAAGTAGTCAGCACATCGAAGGCAAAAAGGGTCGACGGGAGGGCGGTCAGGCCAGATATATCACCGGTGGCGTACTCGTACTGCCAGGAGGATTTCAACGTTTTTCGAACCCGTATGCCTCCGTGCCGTGATGGCAGTTAGTGGCACCACCTTCGCACCATCTTGGCAGCACCCACAGACCGACTCATGCCAGTGCTTGGTTCCAAGTCACCAACCGGATGCGGCTCTTAACCGGCAAGATGGAGCCATTGAGTTTAGGTTGGGGCAGCAGGGGCGTGGTTTGCAAACGAGCTAGATACTGCGTTGGAACCCCTGGCTTGTTCGTCCCTTCCCAACGATACGAGAACTGTTTCTTTGCTCAAAGATAGCCCTAAATTTCCCGAGTCCGCTACCTACCCGTTAGTTCTGCCAAAATCCGTTATTCGTGTTTGCGGATTATGCGACGGAATAAGCTCGCGAAGGTTCTTTCTTAGATCGCACTATGCTAAGATCGTACTCGTCCTCGTTCTTGCGACGCCAAGAGATTCTAGAATGCCAGGATAACCCGCAAGGAGGCTGAGTCGATAGTGAGCAAGCAAAGGTAGTAAGTAAGTATGCCGGTCGTCAATAGAGGAAACACATGAATACTGTGATAATACGGGTCCGATGGGGTGCGGCACCCGATAAGGGGATCTTCCGTTGGGCCGTGTGCGATAATAACTGATTCGTAACTAGGAAACGGTTCGGTCCACCTCCCACTGACGTAGTGAGTTCCTGCCAGGATCTGCCTGGCAGCGCTGCACAGACTGCTCAGCTGGCGCCACTGAACGTTCTTTTCAAAACTCCCCCGTTTTGTGTTCAGCCTCCGGGCCGCTAGCCCATGTTTTGGGCCCCCCTTAGCTTGCGCCTCACGGAAATCACGGACGAAGCAAACATCTAGCAAGAACGCCACGGCGTTCCTGGTGTAGGCTCTCAAGCCCGCCGACCTGTAACGGGGCGAACGTTCAAGAACATAAAGGGGCTGGGAAAAGGTCATGGCGGGTGCGTCAAGATTTAGTCTCTGCTGCTTCTGACGCTGCTACAGCGGACGCCTGAATGCGCCGGTTGTGCGTCGTTGCACGCTCTCGGAATGGTGCGAACGGTTGTCCCCACCGACGAAGCCTCTCCCTCACCGAGACTTTTCCTCGGGGACTCGGGGGCAATCCGGAACGGTTTAAATCTTCTGCGGCACGCGCCTGAGTATTTGCCTGCATTTCCCATCGTACGTTTTCCCCACATCGTATGTTGCTGACTCGGTCGGCAACACGGCGATGCTGAATCGTCCCGTCGTCTTGCGGAAACGGGCCGGCCTTTGGAGGGACGAAACCAATCGGCTAGTCCCGAATTAGCATGTGATCATCGCTCGTATCGAGACTATCGAGACGTTTGATGGCTGGCCAGCGAGTGCCTGGCTATTTCCGTCCGAACAATTGGCGATTGACAGTGCCTATCATCACCGCATTCATCGTCCTTGAGTAATTGCCACTTCCCCTGACAAATACCTTCATCGAGGCGAAAATGATATTAACTGCTCGACACCGCCAAGTTATAGATCGATGATCAACTGGCGCGTCCTATTCGACTCGATCCCTTTGGTCTTTCAGCTGCTGGAAGTCCCTGTTTTGTCATCGGAACCTTTGACCCGGTAATTTTGAGCCAAATTGTCTATATCTACTACTACATTCCAGATTCTTGTTAATAGGAGAATAGACCGGAAAGGTCCGTCTACATGACCTCATATTGGTGTCATGTCTGAATTGGCATCATCAGGGGCGGGACTGCCGGCAATTGCATAGCTGGGTCTTCTCGTACACTGAATCAAAGCATGTTATCAATCAAATCGTTCTCATCAAGCGACAACTGCAGCCGCCTCGTCAGTCGTGAATGGATTGCCGAAACACAGGAGAAACCCCTCACGTACAAGTGTCTAAAACCAAGGTAGGGACTGAATTCCCTGACCAAGCGGTTCACGAGATCGGACCAGGCTTTGCGCTCATCGCTATCCAAACGAGCCGCGTATGTGGCGCACAATAGCATCTGGAATGACGGGATAGCCGCTTGGTAGGCGGTGTATATGTGGCTAGACGGCGGCATGCAAAGGACATATGCTTTCCTGAAGTGAACACGGGCTGCGGAAGTCTAAGGAAAGGTAGCTAGAGCAACCGGTCTACTACTACTACCCGGCTATCTCCAGCAACGCCCGCTTCAACCCGCCACGTCCGAAGGCGCCTAATCTTCCGACGATAACATACAAAACACGGCAAGTACTGGCAATAAACTTTATTAGCCCGCTTTTCACATCGAATGACGGAAGCTAACACATCCTCTGCCCAGTGGACACTTTCTCTAGCTACGGATGGGCATCCGGATGACACAAAAGCACCTACTGTGCTTGTAGCCATGTTGTAGTTGCCACCTTTGATCCAGAGCTCCTGTACCTAGCAAAGCAATTCCATAGCTCTGGTATGTTTTCGGTTTGCCGTCGAAGGCTAATACCCCTTCAACCAATGTGTCGAGGTCCTTCGAGTTCCCGTATTATTCCGCTAGTCGACGTCGAGTTCCATGAGCCCGACGACAAGACCAGCAATGCGGCCAGCTGGGTCCCTATTCTCGGCGGGGGTCTCGCAGCTGGCAACATGGCGAAAAGGGAAAAGCTATCAAGAATGCATACCTCGGGAGCAATAGCGGAAGCGATATATAGCAAGGGGGCGCTCGTCGTGCTCAACAAAGCTAGGATAGAGGTTGACCCTTCTGAGTCGAGAGATCTCGGCTGGGTCGCTGCTGTAATCGAGTGTCAGCCTGTGGTCATTTGAACATCGAACAGAACGGCCACTTGACTTACGAGTCGTAAGTCCACTGCCACGTGGACTCTCCCATCATGCCCTTGTCAGCATAGAATAGCGCACGCGTATTCCCAAAAAGTCCGCTGGGTCAGGTCGGTCGGCCGGGTACGTCGAAGCAGATCTCGTGAGTGTGACAACAATCCTGCCCATATTATCCTGTACGATTGCGTTCTCGCGTGCGATCCGATCTTGATCCTGGTCCTCGGCTGAATAGGTTTCCCCAAATTAGTAGTACATGTGAAATGTTATGGTCCTGTGGCTTGGGGAATGGGGAAGGGACGTCTGGCAATGGGACAATTGGCCAGTGGTGTGATAATAGGCCACTGAATGATAGATGAGGGAAGAATAGGGAGCGAGACTTACCAGTCTTGTCGCTGAAAAACTTGAAGGGAGTCAGCTTGATATTTCCCGAGGCCTGATCGGCATAGGCAAGGCCGTTGATGATCTTAATCGTGCTTCCTCGTTTGATGAGGAAGCCGGTAGGGGGTTTGCCGTCGATGCAGATCTCCAGTAGGAGATCGTGGTACATTGTATCCCAATCGTACTCGGGACCGATCTCGATACCGATGGGGAACCGGGCGTCGTCGCGCGATTCGATGTAGCAACTGGTCAAGGGGAACGGACGAGGGCGCGGCATACTCTGCCGCTTCTCCGGATCCTCGTACTCGGTGGCGTTCTCCCCGGCCACCACTACCGTGACCTTGATGGCCCGTGCGAGGTCATCGTGGTCCAGGATAGCCATGGTGGTTGTTCTGGTTGGGGTGGGAAAGGGGTTGGCGATATTGCGAATTTTTCCTTCTCCGGCCGGAGGTTGCGTGTTTGTGGGACGGAATGAATAGCTAAGCTGAAAGAGAATTTTTCATTTATGTACCCTTCCTATAGCAGTCGCCGCAATGTTCTCCGCTCCATATATCGTTGCTATTCTTATTTACAGGAGCGGGTGGGGCAGTTATACTCGCCGCCAAGCAAGGGTCGAGTTCTCGCAGACCCCTTTCTTTCTTTTTATTATTTCCACTAGTCCCTTCTTCATACCCTCTTCGGCTGTTTATGCTTTGGTGCTCTTGCACTGGGTTATTTACTTTTTATGTTAGGGCTTATTATAGGCACGCAAGAACATCTGGCATACATTGCAAAGATGCACCGATATTATCGCCGACCCCTTTTTACTCCCCGTAATCAGGCCCAAAATGCACCTTCCGTCCAATGATCCCACGTATACTATTCTTAGATGACTAGGCAGGTAGATGGATAATTACGTAGTACGTGCCATACCCCTCCAGAAGTTAGCCGCTCCTCAGATGTGAAAACAGCGACAACGACAATAATTAACTTGTGGAAGCACTGAGGCACATCATATTTATCTCGCAAGGAAGCACCGGTGTTGGCATCGACTCAATTCCATTCCTAAAATGGTTGAATGTAGAATTTTAATGTGGTTTCTCATTATTCCAGGTTTCTTTCACCATTTCATGATTATTCTGGCAAGTAAGAAATGAACAAGGAGATATCTTGCAAGGAATAACCAAAATTATCGTAGACACCCTTTCATTTTTGAAATTTTCTAATACGCTGTTGTTCATTGTTGTTTCAATCCTTTTTTAGGATTCATCGTGCAATTATCTCTATTAAGCTAGTCAAAACTAAACACATGCATACAGGCGGAACTTTAGCAGGAGGATTCAAAGTCGTCAACCCCTTTCCACGCTGCTCATTCCGCTGATTCTCGAACTTTACCACCTGCTTCGCATCCTCGCCCTAGAATTCCTGTGAAATGCTGATATATCGTCGCCTTATGAACAATCAAGGCGGATACCACTGTTCTGAGAAAGCCTATAGGTGGCTGACGTTTTGGGGCATTGCGACCTAATTACAGGTCGCGTGGAGAGCACAGTAACAGAGAGCTGCGGCCTGCTCTCACTAACTACAGGTCCTTACTCTAGGTGTTCATGGCTGCAGCACTCCCTCCCCGGAGGATCTTCTGTGTGGCCTACTAAAGCCAGTGTCCCTTATCAGCCCTGATCCAGGGCTTTTCTGAGCACGTTGATTTCTCGATTCAAGTTTGGAAATTATTGTTCTCGCCTTCAGCCGCAAGCTCAACACCCTGACGGTCAGAAGGCACTCCAAGTGTCTGGGTTTGACATCATAATAGTTCAGGGCAGCAACGGTAAGTAGAGCCAAATGGAAGATTGGATGGGCATCATTAATTCTAACAAACGCATAACTTTGACACAGAACCCTATTACTTCCAGCCTCGCCCTTCTTCTCAGTACCGGTCGAATTCGAATAATAGAATAAGCTCGAAAATCCGAATCAACCTGTAAATTCAGATTAACCGAATAGACATCTCATCTTGGTGAACTTTCCTGAACTCCCCATCCATAACACCATGAAGTTACGCCACGCCGAGTAGTCGATAGGTCCCGTTACACCCATGTGTCAGAGCGAAGGGAACATGAGAGCCATACGATATGGTCACAACGTTCCCAGGATTGAGCTTGGATTATCGCCAAACCATTGAAGCCATTTTCGATCATGACGGGCGCCCAGCCGACCACGCCATCAACAGCGGCCAGGTGGCCTTTGAGCCCCTAAAACGTAGGCCTAAATGTTGATGGTGAAACTGCCGAGAGAGTGGTGCCAAGGGAGTGGTGGCAGTTGCTGGAGCGACTTCATGATTACCTTCGCCCCATTTCATGTAGAGGCCTCCGAGGTGCTTATGTATCACAGAACGATATCCTCGCCAGCTCTCATGGCATAACACGCCGCGTACCGTTCCGCCTAAGCGTTAGCAGTAGGGATCCTGGCCAAAGCATCCATCGTCTGTTCGCCTTTGTACGGTGAGCTCTCCATTGCTTGAAGAGGCCAGTGCTAATGTCGAGGCAAAGTTCGCTGTCGTTTCTCTCCATAGTTCGAAGCCAGACCTAGTTCTTGATGATCAGTAGACAGTCCCATAAGCCTACGAATGGCCTCGTATGGATCTTCACACTCTCCTCTTCTGGAACCATCATCACTGCCAGTAGAGAGGATTAGCAGAAGTTCGCCAAGGTCTTCTTCCTCTTTTGGCGATGTTGTAATCTTGATCTGCCTCTACTCCCAAGTTGATGTGCGTAGCCTCAGTGGGAAGCTGTCGCCAAGGCTCGATATCGGTCGGTCGTAGCGTGAGGGATCATCTACTAGCATGGGAGGCAACCCAGTTCGAAAGAAATACGGTACAGTTTACTTCAACCCGGACTGGGAGCAATGGGTGTTATGTTCTACAAGTGCATATCGATTTTCAATGACGTACTTGGCGCTTGAATAATAGCTTTTATGTTGGTCTATGACACTCGGATACGGACACGAAGCGTCGGAAAACCCAAAAGGTTTCGGTACTTGGGGGCTTTCTGGAATCCGTATCATACCATCTAGAGTTATTTGCATTGCATGCCCCCTGCTTCGCCACAGACCAATGCGCATTCTCATCTTATTTCGTTACATTTAACGCCTCAAAACCTATCTGGAGCGGGCAAGTGAGTTTTGCAATTCGCGGGCCGAGGTGCCCGAGTCACGTTCACGCTAATAACTTTGGCGCCCCTCCTCGGAGGACAAGAGGAATCCCGATTGGAAGTTAAAGTTAAGCATATGTAACCCGAACATTGCTGTTTCTCTTGCCGATCACGTAGTGTTCCCCTATACCACCCCTCCCCACGGTTATCCCTCTTTGAAACTCGACGGACACGATCTTTGAGCCCGCGATGACGTAATATATAGCGATATCGCTAGAAGCGGTGCAACGGAAACGGTTCCACCATCCGTTCGGTCCCTCTTAATGAGCCCGAACCAATGCCGCGGGATCTCCGAACCGGAGCCATGCACTCCAGTCAAATAAGAGGAGGCCGTTGATGATATGGAATCGAAAAGTCGGGGAAGTCCCCATCAGCTTCAATAGTTCACATCAGGAGTTGCGTCTTCAAAATGAATGTAAAACCCCTCTTCAAGCCCGATGAAACAACGTCGCTGCTTTCTTGCGAGAGCGGTCACCGTGGTAAAATTACCTCCTATCTTCTTTCATCTGACGCAGCAGCCATTCACTAACAACGACTGTAACCTCTCAATGGAGACTCCGACAACGACGCGCAAACCAATGATGTAATCTCGTCTGATACCGAGTCGAATGTTTCCAAGGCGCAAACACAGCAACGAATACCATCGTTGACGGTCCTCAAGGTCGTCCTGGTCCTCCTCGTAGGGACGTTCACGGCGAATGGCGACGGATCGCTAGTGCTGGCGACGCACCCCACCATCGCGTCCGAGTTTGACTGCCTCTCCGCCTCCAGCTGGCTGTTCGTGTCCTTCAGCCTGGCCGGTGCAGCGACTCAAACTTTGGTGTGTCATGTTCTCTCTCCTCGTTCTGGTGTGCTTGCTTGCTAGACAGACCTCTAACATTGTAATTCCCATTTCTGAAGTACGGCAAACTCAGCGACATATACGGCCGCCGGCTGCTGCTAATCATCGCGTATACCCTATTCGGTGCGGGCTGGTGAGTTCCGTGTCTGGACCGAGCATTACAGAAAGAAGAAAGCCCGAAGAAAACAAAGAGGAGCTAACAAAAGTTACTGCAGCGCATTGGTAGGCACCGGCAACTCCATGGGCATGGTGATATTCGGTCGAGCCATCTCCGGCTGCGGCGGTTCGGCGCTGAACGTCCTTGGGATACTGATCATCACTGGTGAGGGGAAATCTACCTCGACTTCACCACATCATGTTCCCTGTATTTTTCGAATGTGGATTACTGACGAAAAGAGGTACCCAGACCTCGTCCCCCTCCGCGAAGCCGCCACCTGGCAATCCGGCATCAATCTCGCCGCGACCATGGGCCGCAGCCTCGGCGGCCCCGTCGGCGGCTGGCTGGCCGACACGGTCGGCTGGCGCTGGTCGTTCACGGGGCAGGTCCCGCTCTTCCTGATCGCCATCGGCCTCTGCCTGGCTTGGCTGCCCGGAGAGACATCAACATCAACAACAACAACTGCCTCCACTACTTCTGCCTCTACTACGAAGCTCGACACGGAGGAGGCCGATGAAGAAGCAGCCACCAATACTACTACTACTACTACTACTACTACTACTACTGCCGGCAACGATAATGCAGACGCCGATGCAGATGACAAGACCAAACAACGCCCAATCACAACAACACCAACACCAACCCCAGGCCTCGCCCGCATAGACGTCCTAGGCGCCACCCTCCTCGCCCTGTGCATCCTAACCCTCCTCCTCCCCCATCGAGCTAGGTGGCACCGAGCTACCCTGGACCAACCCGCTAATCTTCGCCCTGGCGGCCGCCACCTTGGTACTCGGCGGTCTCTTCCTCGCTACTGAGGCGTGGTGGGCTGCTGACCCCATCTTCCCCGTCGCCCTCCTCAAACACCGCGACGTCCTGCTCGTCTACTTCGTCACAGCCGCGCAGGGCGGCGCCCAGCTCGGCCTCATGTTCGCCGTGCCGCTGTACTTCCAGGTCACGAAGCGCGTCTCGAACGCGGTGGCAGGGACGTACTTGCTGCCCGCCGTCGCTGGGAACGCTGTCGGGGCCATCCTGGCTGGCATCGTGATCAAAAGGTTCGTTTTTTAAATCTATCTGTACTTTACTTGGATCACCCCCTCCTCCGAAATGCTTGCTTGAATTGAGTTGACCTATACATAACCAGAACCGGACGCTACAAGCCCCTCCTAATCTTCGCCACCTCCGCCTCCACCCTCTCCTACCTCCTCCTCCTCCTGCGCTGGCACGGCCGCACCAGCGTGTGGGAGGCCCTGTACATCCTCCCCGGCGGCCTCGGCGCCGGCATCGTGCAGACGGCCACCTTCATCGCCGCCCAGGCCGCCATCGACCCGGCGCACAAGGCCGCGGCCATGTCCGGCAACGTCCTGCTCGTCACCATCGGCGGCATGGCGGGGATGGTCGCCGTCAACGCCGTCACGATCGAGACCATGACCCGGAAGCTGGGAGAGCTCCTGAGTGCTATGGGTATTGGGGAAGTGGCGCGTCAACAGGTGAGCCCGCGTTTCTCTATCCATTTTATTAGGCCAGGAACTGATGATTCGCATGAAACTAGATTATCGAGAAAGCTGCATCCGATATTGGGCACATTGATACGGTAAATACAGACATTTCCGCAGCCATGGTGGAAGCATACGTCGACGGACTATCTGCCAGTCATGTTGTGTCATTGGTTGGTTCAGTATCGGCCATCATTGCCGCTTTGTTGATTCGAGAACATAAGTTATAGATAGAATAGCCATCTTTCTGATTGAACAAATAAGAAACCTAGAGCTCTAGTAATTGCATCTTGCTAAGTACCTACAGAAGAGAGCCAGATATGAGTAGTTGTTTCCATCGGGATATCCTAGCATTTACGAAGGAAGATAGTCCGTTGAGGCATTCGTAATGATATTCGCGTCATCTGTGAGCCATTGATCGACTTGAGCAATCTTGGCGCTGTAGATATTTTCTCCTTCCTGGCCGCTTCGCGCAACAAGGCAGTTTGTTATAGCTTGAAACTGTAATGCATTTGCCAATCTTCCCGCAGCTCTGGTCTTCTTGGTTTCATTGAGGTGTTGAAGCACGTGGATTCTTGATGCGATGGTTTCCGCAGCAGTAGTCGCCTGGTATGTGTCGGGTGTCGATCGTCGCTGTTGCTTGACGTCCGCCACCCGAGGAAGAGACGGGACAGGTAAGATCTTCTCGATATCGAGGCTTTCCACACCGTCGTCGGCAATGGCGGCGAGGAAGTGTCTCCAGGCTTCGGCGTGGTATGTCTGGCGTACGTTGAGCCGAACCTCTGTGTGATGTATGGGATTCATCGGGTGTTGTCTGCGTAGCCACAGTAGCGGTCTTTCTGGGTGGCTGTGTTTTGCGTTGCGGGATCTCTACGTCTCCGATGGCTGTGATCTTCCGCTTTCTCAGTCTGCCAGACCATTTTTGTTCAATCGTTGACTCGTCTTCCCAAGCTGAAGTGTCCAGGCTATCCCGTCTGTTTGGTGGCGTTGAGTTGTTGACTCTGGGCTCAGCGTGAACGACCGTCATCTGGTTCGTGCCCGGACGCAGGATTTGGACTGGCAGTAATTGATATTCGTTAGTAGGAACTCAAGTACCGGGAAGGAGAGATGTTTCGCTTACTGGCAGCCCTAACGAACTTGGGCATCATGGGAGGGTACTTGGAGTAATGTGTTTCGGGAGCGCAGTCACGAGCGAAGATGACCGAATCTTCTCGTTTCTCGTCCCGACCCTGTATGGAGACGTGGTTCTTGTATAGCATCACGATTAGCGGGTAGATTTGGTCAAAGGGAATCGCTAGGCTTGCCGCCCGATGAAGCTCGGTCATGGTCTTGAGACTGATTGATCGTTTGCCGGCTCCAAAGAAGAGACACAGCAGCCGTACGTCGGGTATGCCAATTCATCGAGCCAAATCTTGTGTCACCTCCGGTTCTATTTGATGGTAGATGTTGACTTCATCATTGCCGAACTCGACCTCAAGTGCCATGATCAGGTCATCGGATAAAATACCCTGTTGGAAGGTCCATATTGCGAAGGGTGTTGCAAGCGGATCGTTCTCATCGTCCTCGATCCTACTATCCCACACACTCTGTAGCTCCCGCAGTCCTGCTTGCTTCTGGTAGCTCCTGATGACTCCAGTCCACAACTCTCTGATTGTGCTGTCGTTTTCGAAAGGAGATGCCCCAAGCGCAGTCACTAGCCGGTGGATACTTTGATTTGCCCATTCTTGTGCCATGTTGACGAGGAGGAGATATGTTGCTGAGACTCCTACTATGCCACAAGATGGAGGCGGTATTGTGAAGGTGTATCGGACCAAGAGGCAAGCTTGACATTCACTGGACCCACCTAATGTCGATATGCTCAGAGAAGTAGAAGCGTTTGAAATTAGAACATTGAACACGTTGATGTGCAGTCCAGACTCAGTTACTGGTTCCTCGACCCACCCGGGCCTTTGGGCACTGTCAAGTGATTAGGTACCTGTCTTGCCTCTCTTCGGTCGCGGATGCTCCTTCGCAAAACATTATGATTTGACGAGGTGTATTTGCTGATTGCAGTGATACCCACAAAAGCATCAGGCACGACAAAAGGAGAGGAAGTCACCCACCCTGTGCTCCTTCCGAATCGACACTCCCGTCATGTTACCTCAGCAGCACCTGCAGCCTTGATAAGCCCAGAATGGTCCACCAATTACAACAACTCCGAATGTAATCAATACATCCTACCCAAAGTCGTCTTCTTCCTCGTCGTTCCGCCTGCTCCATTTCTTAACAACTGTGGATTATTTGCACCTATTCCATAAGAAAACAACAGGCATCTAGCAAAGGTCAAGCTTGGGTGCCCAAGGCTATGGTATACTCCTGGTTTGCATTAGTGTTGAATGCAAAGTCTGTATTCGACTCCATGCCAGGGGTTCGTAGAGAGTAAGCCAGCTAACGGTGCTACGGTCACCCCATGCAACGGCGACCCTAAAAACTAATAATAATATTACATAATAATAATACGAATAATTTAATTAAAAATTAATATAAAATCTTAAAAATACTATTTCAATCCCGAAACGCTTCTATAACACTTTTAATCTCAGATTTAAAGTTAGATTTAATTATAACGGCTTCCGGCGCCGACGATAAAAAGTAATAGCCTAGGGTTCCGATATAACGCTATTCATCTCCCTCTTAATTACTATAACATCTCGTATACGCGTAAACTTCTAATTAAAATTAAATATTACTCTTTTCTTTTTTTACCTCTTTTTTTCTTTAAATTACTTTTTAAAACTAACTTCTCGTGCTCTAATTAACCGATCTAGCCGTTTAAAATATTTAAACTCTTTTAAAGCTTCCGGAATAAAACCCGGCGCGTCGCGCTATCGAAAATAATATTATTACTACTAAACGTATCCGCTAACTCTTTAATTTAGCGACTAATCATAAATATTAATAACGCTATAAAAGAGAATTATTTATTAAAAACGTCGGGGGGAAGCTTAAATAATCTTACTTCTACCTAGTTTTCTATCCTCCGGTTCCAGTTATTAAAAAGCTTATTAATATCGTAAAAAAATATACTAATTACGGCCTAACCGCCAATTATTATATACGGCCGAAAAATAAACCTTTTAACTAATTCATAATATCGAAAAAAATCTTTTTTACTTATATTTATATTATTAAACCTTATATAATATAGGGTCACCTTTTAATAATAAATATTTTTTAATATATTAAAAAAATTAAAATCTAAAGGTTATAATAAATACAACGAGTATACCGGAAAAAAAAGCTATATTTTATACTTTAAATATATTATAATAAAGTCCTTACTTATATAACTAGCGTAATTATCTAAAATAATAAGCCGCTATTAATCCTCGTTTTTAAGCTTTATATAAAAAATAAAAACTTTATTTAACTATATTAAAACTAGCTCCTTATTAGTCTAACCTTTAAAGAATACCGTAAAAACTTAATCCTTTATAATATTTATTAGTAAGTCCTCTTTTTTAAAAACTATTATTACTAAACTTATTAACCCTTAAATATAATAAAAAAAAGTAAAACTCGGCCTAAAGCGTTATTATATTCGACCATAAAAACTTATTCTCGATTAAAAGAGTCTATAACTACTATTCTCTTTATTTTAACAAGTCTAATAACTATTATATTCGTTCTATAGCCGAGCTAATTACCGATCTCGTTAACGTTAAACCGAAACTTTAAAGGGATCGATTTTAAATAAAATTATTAAGCCGCTCGAAAAACTCGATAATTTTCTTTACAAAAGTTACGTTAAGCTTTAAGAAATCTATCCTCTTAAAAAAAATAATACTAATAAATGAATAATAAGTAATAAATTTTTTAACTTAATACTTACTAAAGATTATATTAATTCCATTAGTTTAAAAAATCCGTTAAGCAAATATCTAAAAAATAATATACGCCGATAAATAGCTTAAATTATATTATATAAAACACTAAGTCACGATTTAAAACTTTTCCGCTATTATTAAAGCTTAAAAGGACTTATTCCGTTATTTTATAGTTTTACGGCCGTAAATCCGAGCCCTTAGAATTATTCCAGGAATATTATACTTCTCGGCGGCTTATTTTATTAACGAGCTATTTATAACATCTTAAATCGCGCGTTATAGTACTAACTCGTTAAGTTTACGGCCCATCGGAAAGAGGAAAAGAAAAAAAAACGATAGTATTATTTAATTAATTATAAATCAAAAGCTAACTAGTTTATATACTGATTTATATATAATATTATCAGGGGCTATCTAAATTTAGGGGTCGCCGTTGCATGGGGTGACCGTAGCACCGTCAGCTGGCTTAGTACATGTATTTTCGTTTGTCATGAGTTTCGGTATATAATAACTCTCCGCAACAAATATACAAAAAGCGATTGTCTTCCAGTTCCCATATCTCTGTACCACTGTGGTCGCGTATTCCGAGGCCATAAACTTCCATATATACATCCATTTGAGTAAGTTACATTGAGAAAACATCCGATAGGAGAGTTTGAAACATGTAATACAGCCCCTTGAAAAAGAAAAAGAAGAAACCCAAAGAGTGCCAACCAAACCTACCTATCGAGACCCAAATCCATTCATCGCCATTTCGCCAAATCGCCCTAAACCACCCTCCCTCAACTGTCCCAAATCGCCCCATACGCAGGCACCCCGCGCGTCTCCAGCCCGTAAACGACCTTCTTCGTAATCTTCTCATTCGCAATGATAATAACCGCCTCAGCCCCGAAGCTGCGGCAAAGATTATACCCAATGCGCACCAAATCGGGCCTGCCCAGCAGCTTCGTATCGTGAATGACGGCGTCGGGGATCTTCTGGTAAATCGTCTCCAGCAGGGGCGCGCCGAACGTCTTCTCGGGGTTCGGCGTCGACCAGATCAGCTGCGTCGGGCATGACGCCTCCTGGATGTGGCCCAGCAGCGGGCCGATGCCGGACCCCGTCGCGATGACGACGACGCGCCAAAACAGGGTCGCGATGCGCATCACGCCGCACGTCGGCACGCCGCGCACCCAGAGATGCGTCGGCGGGTTCTGGATCGCCTGCTTGGTCCAGTCGCCCGCATTGGACACGACGAGCGAGTAGCCCTTGTTGCGCCCGTTGGCGGGCTTCGGCGCAGGAATGGTGGCGAAAGAGTGCCATTCTACCAGGGGTCGCCGAGAGATGCGCGTGAAGCTGCCGTTGACGGGGACCGTGTAGTCGAAGTGGAGACGCACGGCATGGTCCGACAGCACCTCGGCCTCGACCGGGACCTTGCGCAGGAACAGCCAAGAGGTGGCAATGCAGCCAGTGGCGACGGCAAGAAGCCAGAGGGACGGGACGCGTGCACATGCGGCGCCCAGGCTTTGGCCTGGAGGCTTGTTGTCGTTAGTGGAAAGAACAACCTGGGCCCAAAAGAGCCCGAGCATAGTCCAGCCGACGAAGCGGTGTACCCTCTCGAAGACGTCGTGGTAGCGCTTGCGCATGGTTGGGTAAGCGAAGACGAACATGAAAAGGAAGAGACCGGTGAGTAGCCACGAGACGACGGCAGTAGCCACTGACTGTCGCAGCTTGGTGCCTGCACAGGTGTCGGGGAGGGCCTGGCAGGTAACACTGGCAATATTCGAAGCCAGAAGCCAGATCCCAGCACAAACGGCGGCGCTCGAGTGCATGCCGCCAAAATGGTAGATCTTGGCGCATCGACTGCGAATACACAAGGGCCACGACTTGGGGACTGAGCAACAAATAGTGTAGAGTGCATTGATGATAAAGTCCTGTCGCATCATGACGGCCAAGGCAAGGTTAATAGCGGTCATGGTGCTGAGCCAGTGTCGGTCGACGCCGGTAACGAAAATGGCGATCAGAGCAGCGAGGTTGGAGAGACCAACGAGGAAAAACAAGAAACGGTACACGATAAAGATTCGATAGACGATACCTCGGAACGGCTTCCGGATGTTCTTCTCGGGGATGTCGCCTGTGAGATCCAGCTGTGGCTTTTTCTCCGAGAAGATTGTGCTGCTATGGGTGCTGAGAGATGTAAGTGGTGAGCTGGCGCCTGAAGAATCTTGGGTCGTGGTCTCGGACATTATGCTGCTTGATGCACCAGAACTGAGTACAATCTCATCAGTGGCAAGACTAGGATCGGCAATTCGACGCAGGGCCTTCTTGTCGAGCTTGCCATTTCCAGTCTCTGGCAGAGCTTCGAGCCTGTGGAAGTGAGATGGGACAGCATAATACGGCTGACGAGCTGTGAGGTGCTCACGCAGCGCATCGAGATCGATAGACGCAGGTTCCAGAAAGCCATGGATCTCACCTAAGACCAGTAAGGCTGTGGCTCGGCGAACATTGGGGAAGCTGTTGATAGATGCAGAGATGCCATCGAGCTCTACTCGAAAGCCTTTGACCTTGACTTGGTCGTCGACACGGCCAAGGATGTCGAGTGACCCGTCCGATCTCCACCGGCCCAGGTCGCCAGTGTTGTACATGAGGCTTCCGTCATTGAGAAAGATGTCTGGCTTATACTTGGCGAGAGTAGCGCCAGGCAGACCGACGTAGCCTCGCGAAATGCCACGTCCACCAGCCCACATCACGCCAGGCTCCCCAAAGGGAACAGGATTTAGATCCTCATCAAGGACGTAGACCGAGTTGTTGGGAGTAGGGGCGCCAATAGTCAGGTCGCCCCTGGGTGGTGCTTATGCATCGTGTTCACGATGGTTGTCTCGGTAGGGCCACAGCAATTGTAGTAGGTCCCATGTGTGGCCCAGGTGTCGGCGATTCTTTGGCCACTTGGCTCTCCAGCCGTGGCGACCACCTTGATGGAGGGGTAAGCATCTGAGCTGTACTTGGCTAGAATGCTTGGTGTGCAAATGAGAACATTAATCTGCTCTAGGGCAGGTTCCCATTTTGAACCTCGCATGACAAGCGTTCCTCCATTGCATAAACAACCCAAGATCTCCCATGCCGCCATGTCGAAGCTGATATTCAGGACGGACCCTACACTTGTGCCTGGCTGGATGCCCAGGTTGCCGGGCGCAAGACACACGAGGTTGGTCACGTTTTTGTGACTGATGTTGACGCCTTTGGGCGTTCCGGTGGTGCCACTAGTGTAAATAACATAGCAGCCGGAATCCTCTCTAGCGAGATCAACGAAACCGTCCTCGAAAGGATAGCTTTCGTGCTCATTCGTTAGATCATTGGAGGTGTCGTTGTCGCCTATAATAACAACTTTGCAGGAGACGCCATCAAGCCCGGTAATCCGGTACGCAGTGGAAGAGAGGCAGAGAGCAAGGCCACCGCCGCTCTGCTGCAGCACGACTTTGAGCGTGGAGTCCGGCACAACTCCCCCGTCGAGGGGTACGTATTGTGCACCGCATGCCAATACAGCAAGAATGCCGACTAGCATTTCAATGCTGCGCTTAACAACTAGGGGGACCCGGTCGCCGGGTTTAACGCCCAGATTGCGCAGTTGGAGAGCGAGACGACGGCTTTGGGACGCTAGCTCAGAGTAGGTTATCTCACGTGGAGAAGTCCCGGATAGGTCCCGAGCCGCAGTGTCAGCGGGCCTAGCTTCGGCATGGTGAAAGAACGCCGACGTAACAGTTGGGAAAGCGGAACGTTCATTCGCCCCAAAACTGAAGCAAAGAGGGTCAGAAAGGTCGACATTGGCCACAACGGCTTGCCCAAGGTGGACAGGCCGGAGCAGCTGTTCCGGAACTGACGCCATAGATCTGAGAGGGTTGTGGGAAAAGGGCAAGATAGATTAAGTCGTGCTTAGAGCCGACGGAAAAGTAACTGGTAGTGGTTCGCTAAGAGGATGAATTCCAAACCCCTCTAGACTCCTCGCTTGAGGGTCGAGATGTCCAGCGGTATAAATAGGTCCTTCGGCTCCCCAGTAGGAACCATACCATCAATATTTCTGTTACGAAACACCCTCGAAAGACCGTGCTGGTTGACCAAGGAGGACGATGCGATACCTTCCTAAGTCGTCCATGATGTCCGGCGGCTTGCTTCCGTATCGCCAAACAACAATTTATCCAGAAGATCATTCTCATTCCGTTCGCCTGCAGATGGTGTAGGTCCATCGCCATCGTGGAGTATCCTTTGAAGGAGAGTGGCCGGGCCTACGGAGGAGCCCGATATACTACCATCTTGTTCATCCCGTGAACAATGCTACGACCCGCGCTTCAGACTTGCCTGTCTTGGCAAATCATCTGCAATTGCATTGGAGACAATCCGTATGAGCTCATTCGTATGACGTAATTGTATGAACTGTTATTGTGGAATGAGCGGAGGAATGTTGTATACTCATACAATCATTATCGAATGAGAATTGGAGAAAATTTGATGCACCATCGCTTGAGGCACATTCACGCTTGTGTGGGTGTCTAATGAGGAAAGAAGCGCCGACGAATGTGCCAGGGCAGTCTGGATGAGGTGGACAAAGAGGCTGCCACGCTGTATCTGCAGCAGGCAGTGAGTAAGAGCATCCTCAGTGAGATTTTAGAGACATTTACAAGTCTCTTTGAGCACAGGGGAGGGTTGATCATCGAGATCGACGCATATCAGAAAGATATTCCTCCACTTTCCCTCGTGTTAGATCGCCGCGGCTCGCTACGCCGAAGAAGTGGAGATGAAAGATTGGCTTTGAGATCGATTCTAGTCCAGCGGCTGATGGTAGAACATGCCTGGATCCCAGATACAAGTCCTGCCTCCGTCAGCTAGTGGTGCTTTAGGTTACACTCCGATGGAATGAGCCGTGGTTGAGAGCAAGGCGGTTCGAAACCCAAAGCTCAATCAATCTCGCGGTTGACCGGGTTAGCCACGCGTCCATTCCAGTTAGCCAAATGAGCTTGGAAGGATTCGAGTAGTAGGTTTCAAGACGGAAGAATGTCGACTGCAAACCTGGGCTGATTGCCCAGACGGAATTTGATGTCTAGTGTGGACACTGCTGATGGTTGATTCGAGACACACATGCCGAATCACAGACGACAAGATGAGCCCCATAGGCGGCCGACGCGGCTTTCGCGGGAGGAATGCAACGTACGAGCCGGCAGAATTGAAGGGAACAGATCCTCGGCGGAGTCGATCAAGCTTGTATTGGACGTCGAGCCATGGGCGAACTCTTTGAGGCAAGGCAGAAAGCTGGGCAAATGCTTCGTAAGCACTTGGTAAGCAGAAGTGACTGAATACCCTAGGCATTGGCGCTTCAGCGCCGAACGACGGGCATGGCTCCGCTTCCCCGTCGAGAGATATTTCGCCTCGGCGCAGTTGCTGTCAGATGATAGGAATCTGGAGGCAAGTATCGCTCATGTTGCAAGCCTTAGTTGGACCGGAGCCCGGCCGTTGCACAGGACTGGCGACATTCGGCGCAAGACTGGCGACATGCTTAGAGAGCTGGGACAAATATGGGTCAAAGCTGCGAATGCGAGAAGGGCCGCATCGACATGGACCGTGGCAGACCCAATCCCGACCAGGTAAAGTACAGAAGCATGTGAATGCTGTAGACTGGCTTGTCTAGAAAGCAGGACGATCAATCATCTCGTGATGGTGAAGCTCCCTGTCCTGTCGCACGGAGTAGGAACGCGGCGCTCCAGGGGTCTGCAGTATCACAAGTATGGCGCGGGTTGATATCCACGAATGAATCGAGAGAAAGAGGACAGATGGCCAAGTCGGTGGTGATGGTTTGGGTATCGTGCAGGCGTCTTGAGCTGGCGATCCCGATCCAGAAATGGATCATGAAGAGATAACCTTGGAAGGCCACGAACAGGGCATTGCATATGATGGGGAAATGGAGATGAACGAGGGAAATCCTGGATGGAATGCTGGACATGAGCATCCACAGCGGACGCTACCTCGACCGGGCCCCAGCGATCGTGCCAAACCTAAACTCAGCCTGTTCTCGGAACTGCACTCACCATACTCCATAAGCATTCCTGATGTTGGATTTTGTCAACATCAACTGTTTGAACTGGTAGAGAGCTACTCCAGTCATCGCCCTTTACCGTCTCGGTTCCATGGTGCTGCCTGCTTTGGTTCTCTTGCGTGGCAGAGATAGGCAACAACGTTCCCACTGGGCGCGCCAAACTCAATCTTGTGACTTGAATTGACAGACCCAACTAACATGGAAGGTGCGAGATATTACCTTCTGGAAGCGACAGGTGGAATGGCATAACATATCAAGGACATATCTCAAAATGCCGATCTGATAATGGTGGCAGCTATGTACTGTAACCTCACCCGCACTCAACCGAGGGTGCTATGACGGCCGAGGATGTTTGCTTCCTCATTGGAGACATTTCGACTTCGAAGGGATGTATTGTGATTCTGCAACCCTAAAGAGGAGAGGGTGTCACTGCAGTGGTGTCGCTACCACCTGAAAGCATCGATGCGATGGTCTGCACACGCTCACGCCCGGAAAGAAAACAGGTATGGTCGGTCGTAAGCTCAGGAAGGTTGTTGGTTGGTTGCAACTGCCATTGCAATTCTGCAAATGATTACAGGGATTGACGCCAGGGGTGGTAGCCCCAGACACCCTAGTCGCCTGTCAAAACCACCCCTGTCCAGTGTCTCGGCCGAACGCCTTTTGGGAGGTCGCTTGTCACGAATAGGCAGGTAGACCGACCGTACAGATGCAACCCCCCTCACGCGAGCGTTAGCATGCTAAACTCCGAGTCCAGTGATTTACATCTGCCACAACAGCCAGCATCGAAATAGGATGCTATTGGGTTTTTTGAAATCAGGAACATTGGGATTGGGCTGAGTACACAAAATAGCATGTAGCTTTTATCAGAGTGCGGGGCAAATTCTACCTAGGCCAGCATGTCGCCCCCTTCATGGCATGTACATGTAGATCTGCTAATTTAACCGCAAAAGTCAAGACTGGGCCCAAGACTAGATGTACAATATATTTCTGCAATCAACTATGACATTCCTACAGGGCATCTTTGAGAATATTGCATGTAGATAACAGTTAGATACCTCTCCCGAGGAGTGGTCGCTTTAAGCAATGATGGCTACAATTCGTTGTAGGTGGTTGGAAATATCCATGATCATCGTAACCTCCGGCATCGCTTGAAAGTACATCGAATCATTGAACCACTCAGGATAGGTGGCTTGGGCTATTCCACGTTTCATTGAGTGCCATAGATTACTTTCTTGAACGTTCTGATGTAAGATATAGTGGATGAAAACCGTAGTAGCTGATAAGCACAGCAACCATGTTTGCGCAGTGGATAGTAAATAAAGTTGTGTCAATCATCTCCACAGTGAGTATACACCAGTATAAGATATCAAGCCTCATGTAGAACGTGATCGGCACTTATCCGTAACGGCTTCAAGTACACCTATTGACACACATGCTGGGAGCTGTAAGTGGCATGTTCAGTTGGATGCTGTCTCGCCCTTCTTCCCCTGTTCTTTGAAACAACAGTATATGCCACAATATACTTGCAACCGCACTGACTTAGGACCTTACAACCAGGGGCAAAACTCTCATGGTCGTGATATCAGACTCGATATCATTTCTCTGAGGCTTGCTATCAGACACCATACGTCATGTTTCATCACGGCACTTATCACGACATTACAGGCTACCAACCAGATGACGAAAGGATAGAACCCCAAATACAGCACAGGACATTCCTCCTAGCATCACAAGAACGGACCAACCCCAGAGCCCCAACTGGAGGGACGTTTATTTCCCGAATAGGAAAGTAGTACTCATCTACCGACATGCAGAATGCACGCCTTACCGTCTTGACTCAAGATCAACCCTTCTGCATATTGTCCTTGGCCTCACAGACTTATCTGAATTTCTTGACTGGGAAGGTACTACCTTAAGCAGACGTCCCCCGCTCGTGGGGGGTTATGTTAAGCTTTGGTCATATTCGGTTCTATATCCGATGCATACGGGTAATGCGGATCGCGGATTCCATGCATGGCATTGTGAACACGACACCCCTGCGCTCATCATCTCTAGATAAGCATATAAAACCTTATATGTATTTCATCATTCTGCATGCAACATCGTCCTTGGCATTGCCTAACGACTAACCTCGGAGTCTGATCATGACGTGTGGCGTGTGAGCAGCCTATCGGAGCCACCAATAAGTCAAGCTTCAGGTACACCCACCAGTACCCGACTGTAGGAGGGAACAAGAACATACTGAGCCCCACTCAAGCGTCAAGCTCGGTACCAAAAGCTGTGGCGCTTGGCTAGGATGAACATTGCTGCGAGATAGCAACTTGCATTCACAGAATCGAGGGCGTTGCCTCTCTTAACCAGTTCGAGCCTGGCACCTGGTAAGATTCCAAATTGTCATGCCGTCTAGTTCAAGTCATGATCTTCCTGATATCAACCCCCTAACGATTGTTCAGCGCAAATTGCCACCAGGGATTTGCCAACAAACGATATGGTTCGTCCTTTCCCAGTTCACTGCATGATAAAGATACAATCTACATACTCTACGAGTCCCAACGTACTCGCGTCAAGTCTAATGACCTTTATATTGAGCATAAGATCTATCCTGGTGCAATGTATACATCCTACAGTGAGCCTATGTGGATCTCTAGGCACCACGTACGTTACACGGAGGTCAGTCTCTGGCGCAGTATACTATATCTCAGTGAATCGAAGCCCTATCGAGTCGGACGGGAGAATGACCAAACAGATGTTGCTCTCTCGAGAAACCTGTTTTTTATTTTGATATATGCAAGCCTACCTGAGCACAAAGAGCAGTTGACCTGGTCTTGTACGTTCGTGCGCTAAAAAGGGGGGATTCCCCCTAAGCTGGATGTAGGGCAAATAGATCTATTACACCATATTAGTAGATACTGCTACTTTAACCCACGCGCCAATGCCGACAGGCTTTGATTGAATCGAGTAGGTAACTCATGGCCTGGCCGACTGGGTAAAGGCTTGTTGAGAAGGAGTAGTCGCCATATACCACCTAATAAATGAACTGGCCTACTTATTCAATAAACTGGGCTATAGAGCAACGTGAAGTAGCGGCAGGTGATATTCAGGGACCATGTTTAATTAAGTAAGCAAGTATATAGCAAGAGAAAGGTGAGAGTGATGAATGTGCGAGCGTGGAGAAAAAGCCATGGTCCATGAGCAAGTTGTACTTGACCAGAGTAAGTGTACAGAGTCTTATCCTATAACAAAACCTTTCAAGTCAAGTCTGGCTTCATTATGGTTCTTCTAAATTGACGATTGCGATGTTGACTTCAGTCTTCAATTTGATTGATTGATTGGTGCTGCTGAGGCAGTCAGTCAATTGATGCACGGTGTGTGCGTAGGTTACCTGTATCAACCATCAGTGGGTCTATGTCGGCCATCGGAGAAACGTTCACTCCACAAACCCCACGGAGCATTTGCGCCCATTCGCTTAGGTAAGACAGTTTACCCCACGAGAGCGGAATCAATCATACACGTTTAGCGAAGCAAGCAGCAGCACGAAGAAGTGGCACCTGGTGGTAGACTGACTTCCACAGCGACATCATCAACCAGAAACACCCCCTTCGTCGCAACGGCTGCATAGCCGCCCACACCCATCATGGTTCTTCAAGATCTCGGTCGCCGCATCAGCACGGCCTTGCACGATGTCACTCGTGCGCCAAACCTCGATGAAAAGGTAAGATAGAGCTTCGTCTCGCCGCCCTGCCTCTCCCGTCAGTTCGCCCCCCTCGGATCTAGTCGCTAATGGTCACTTTTTCTCTCCTAGGCCTTCAAGGCAATGCTCAACGAGATCTCCCACGCCCTACTCGAAGCCGACGTCAACGTGAAACTGGTCGGCAAGCTCACCAACTCGATAAAAACCACGGTCAACTTCAAGGACCTACCGCCCGCCGTCAACAAGAAACGCCTCATCCAGAAAGCCGTCTTCGACGAGCTAGTCAAGCTTGTCGATCCCCATGCCGAGCCCTTCAAGCCCAAGAAGGGTAAGTCCAATGTCATCATGTTCGTCGGTCTCCAGGGTGCCGGTAAAACGACGACGTGTACAAAGCTGGCGCGACACTACCAAGCGAGGGGCCTCCGTGCCTGTCTCGTCTGCGCCGATACCTTCCGTGCCGGTGCCTTCGACCAGCTGAAGCAGAATGCCGTCAAGGCCAAGATACCCTACTATGGCTCGCTCACCGAAACCGATCCCTCCGTCGTTGCGAAAGAAGGTGTCGAGAAGTTCAAGAGGAGCGCTTCGACATCATTATCGTCGACACGTCCGGTCGCCATCGGCAAGAATCGGCCCTGTTCCAGGAAATGTCGGACATCCAGACGGCGATCAAGCCCGACGAGACGATCATGGTGCTCGACTCCTCGATTGGTCAACAAGCCGAGTCGCAAGCCAAGGCTTTCAAGGATGCTGCCGATTTCGGTGCGATTATCATCACCAAGACTGACGGTCACGCCAGCGGTGGTGGTGCCATATCCGCTGTCGCGGCAACACATACACCCATCGTTTTCATCGGTACCGGCGAGCACATGTTAGACTTCGAGAAATTTGCCCCGCAACAATTCGTCAACAAACTGCTGGGTATGGGCGATATGGCTGGCTTAGTGGAACACGTACAATCGTTAAAGCTGGATCAAAAGGACACAATCAAGCACATCACCGAGGGAATATTCACAGTACGAGATTTGCGGGACCAGCTGGGTAACATCATGAAGATGGGCCCTCTTTCCAAGATTTCTGGTATGATTCCAGGTATGGCGAACATGCCCGGCATGGATCAGATGGACAATGAAGAGTCGAGCGCGAAACTCAAGCGGATGATCTACATCTGCGACAGCATGACGGAGAAAGAGCTCGACAGTGATGGCAAGATGTTCGTCGACCAGCCGACGCGCGTGATCCGTGTCGCCCGTGGTAGCGGTGCTAGCGTAAGAGAGGTGGAGGATCTATTATCTCAGCAGCGCATGATGGCTGGCATGGCCAAGAAGATGGGCGGAAACATGAAGAACATGCAGCGTGCGCAACAAGCTATGGGCGGCGGCAACAAGGCACAGCAAATGGCAGCCATGCAGAAGCGTCTGCAATCCATGGGCGGAGCGGGAGGCATGCCGGACATGGCAAGCTTAGCGAAGATGTTCGGAGGCGCTGGAGGCGGTGGTATGCCCGGGGGTATGGACATGAACGCCATGATGAAGCAAATGGGTGGCATGATGGGTGGAGGTGGAGGCCGTGGAGGACGGAGGTAATCCCTTCTAGGGTTTTCTTGACCTCATCTCATCTCATCTTCAGTCGGGACTCGAGGCTTTTAATATGTCCCTCGATGTTACCAGCAACGAGAACAAAACCGCTGCAATACCCATCTTTTTTGGGCTCTCCACGGCAGCCTGAAGGAAGAGGTCGGATCGGGCAAACCAATTGTAATGAGAGCTTACCTACGAAGGAAATGAAAAGGGGAGGCATGGCACTGGCGTTCGGGTCACACATTCCCAGCATACCATAATCCGATTATGATTTCCAACGATTTTTCAATGCTGTTGGTGAACAGTCCAGCATTACGCTCGTGCATACATACCCCAAGCTATTAAGACAGCAACCGGCCCGCTGGGTTTGCGAGATTCCATATGTATCTTGCCCCCGTGTCGCACACATGTCCCGCCCAAATAAAGTCTTTCAGTACAATCTCGGCTTCCTCCCAGCTTCGAAGACCAAGTATTCGCGCCAGTCGCCCCACCTTCGCAATCAAATAACGTGACGTGCGCAGGCAATCAGCTGCTGCCTTATCCGCTCCAGGTTTCATGATAATCCCTGGCTTAGGCGCTGATGCGATCGCCCCAAGCATCGCCGCCCAGAACAGGAGCTCGGGCGGTTGGCCCTCTGTGTACCTAGACGCCTGTAACGCATCCACGAGGTTCCCGGCCAGCAGCCGCAGGCAGTCCGGGGCCACGACGTACCCGACGACCCCGTACGCGAAGACGAGGGCGCCCATGGCCGGGTCGGCGCGCGGCGGATGCTCAGCAGCTGGTGCTGGGCGGCCCCGATGTACGTCCGCAGACAGGTATACCACTGTTTGGCCTTGGCCGCGCCCCCAGGACGTCGTCGTCGCGGGCGGCTTCTTCGAAGCTGCTGAGCCGGCAGATGACGCGCAGGCAGCGGACCACGTGCAGGAAGTCTGCTTCTTCGGCGGCTAGTAATAGCGTGTCATCGGTCCCGGTGGCTACGGACGCCCGATGGGCGGCCACGCCTTGCGCGGCGAGGGCGAGTTGCTCGGCGGGAAGGCGTAGCCGGGCGGGAGGAGCTGGTACGAGGCGTACAGCAGCAGCACGTGGGACAGCACCTCGGGCACTTTCGTCGTGGTGCCCTGGGTGCTCCGCCGCTGCGTCAGGCGGCGTACCTGTGCGAAATGGGTGGACTCGAAGAAGGCCTTGAAGCGGCCGCCGCTCCGGTAGCTGTCGGACGCCAAGACGGGATCGCCGAAGAGCCCGGTCCGGCTGGAAAGCTGCACCTCCTCCGCCACCGCCGCCGGCGCGCCCGCGAGCGCGAGCACGTACGCGGTCACGAGGGACGCGTCGGAAAGCATGACCGGGCCGCCGGAGCCCGGGGCGGCGCTGAGGGAGCGGATTTCGCGGCGCAGGCGTGCGATGGAGCGCGTGAGGAAGCCGAGGTAGGCCGTTTAGTCCTCGTGGCTGCGGGTGTCGTCCGAACCCACGAGTAGCTCGTGGCAGATGGCGGCTTCGAGCATGGCGTCGTCTTCCAGGGATCGTTGAAGGTGCCATACTCCCGGCATCTCGTCCGCGGGCGTCATGATCTTGCCGGAAAGCGAGGGGACCCATTTGTAGATCACGACTACACAAACCGTGTTAGTGTCAGTTCATATTAGTTGCTAGTGAGCTTCGGGAGCACACAACCGAAATTGCCTGGGAGTCCGGAAGCGAACTCGGCGGAATGGTGGTCTTGGTGATGAGCTCTTTTCTCTCAAGTGTCAGTGACGTCGCATTCCACTCGTCTCATGGAATCGACACTAACGGGTTAATACCCAAGCTAAAGGAGATGAAGTACTTACTTAGCATCATCTGGCCTGTGCGATGACGTTTTCTTGGCTGCTTGTCGGGTCCGCGCTTTGGTTTCACAGGGGTCTTCGCTCGTCGTCGGGCAGGATAGAAGGATCATGACCGCTGCTGCTGGCAGCGTCATCCGGCCAATCTTGCGAGGTCATTCTGAAATTTGCGACCAAGTTGCACCGCAACAATGATACGGGAGAAAGACCAGATTGACCCCTTTTTCAAGTTCGGTGGATTCGCTTCTGCTGTGCCGCTGGATCAGGTGGCCATCTCTGCTGACATGACAGTGCTACTCGATAATACCTGGTCTAATAATAGCTACATGTACTTGCCTAACCAGCAGCCAGCATCTCAAGCTAAATCATGTTCGGGTGGGTTGCACTTGGAGTAGTTTCCACCAATGCCCATAGCACACACACCGCCGGAATCAATTACCCGATTGGCCATATTGCGCGATTGGTTCAATGAAGGGAGAGGGAGTTCAATGATTGGGGCTCCAATTCGAACCTAGTGCCAGAACTTGAGAAAACAATCACCACCTAGTCGATGTTTGGGGCCAGCGTAGTAAGTCGCAAGACCTGGTCGACCAAGATCCAAATTCAGCATAATTAGTCGAGGCTTAAGATTAGAGGCAGCATGGACCTTGCCACTGGTTGAAACAAACTTGGCAAAGGTGTTTGCTCTATTGTTGTTGGCACCACCTTCTCTGTTTTCTGTCTGTATCGAATCCTAACTTGCTATGCCTGTGAAATGCCCTGTAATTGGGCATATTTTGGCAGATATACCTTGAGACGAGCAGAAGGGCTCATAGGCTACGTTTCCTTTTGACCGCTAGCTGGAGCTTTTCGGGCTATAAGTATATAAGCTAAATCTTTCAGCGAGGTGTTTCATACGCATCGACCGCTGATTTGAAATAAACTTTAGCTGAATTCTCCGATCAGACCTCGTTATTCTGACCAATTAGGTAATAGGACCCTGGCTGATTCGCACCGACGATTTATTAGCCGCTGAATCCGCTGAAATCCGCTGATCGAGGGCCTTTAGGGGGCCTAGGGGTCCTTCCAGGGGGACTTTTAGGGGCCTCGGGGGCCTTCCAGGGGGCCTTCCAGGGGACCTTCTAGGGGCCTCAGGGCTTTTGAGGGAAGGGGCTCGTGCGACGATATTTTGGTGAGTGTGGCATTGCTCGCGCTCTGTCTCGTCCGTTCTTACGTTGGCGTGCGTCAAAATACGTGACTGTGGTATTGCTCGCGCTCGACCCCCGACGCTCCGGATGAACGCTATCTCTATTTCGACAGCAGCACGGAAGAGGCCGTGGTGACGTCGACGATATCACCGAAAGAGATTCAGCACCAGCTGTTATTGGATGCCGGCATCTGCTGAGATAGGGACTAGGCTCAGATAACCCAAGAAAGAGCGCCAGGGAGCATAGTGAAGCACAGGGAGTAAAAGGGGCAAGAAGGCAAAGTGTGCTAGCTATCGGTGGGACTGAGGTGGGAAATTCACGAGACAAAGTCAATCGCAATTATAGGCGGCGTCGCGGGGAGGCATGGTCTGAATTGGCCGTCAAAGCATGAAAGGATGGCGAGATCGTTCAAGGTGCAGTTTTGACCGTCAACAAACTTTGCCCAAGCCGTCTCATCAAGCTGTGAGTATCCTTTTCCCACCCCTTCTTCATCCCGATCTCTACTCCTACACAACCCCCGACATCCCGGGTGCTCTAAGGGCTGACGTCGGGAAAATGCGGAGGGGTTTCCTTCCAGCATTCAAAGGGACATTCCAATAAATAACACGGTGGCTATTGCACAGAGGTGCCCTCTAGAACTTCCGATAACATTGCTCTAAGGTCAGATGGGACAGGCGACGGATCTGCCGGACGCTGCGAAGTTAAAGCAGGCCTCTGCTCGGCTCCTAGACTTGGCCGACGGGTAGTGCCAGTCGACTACACTATGCAGGGGGATTCCTTAGTCATGGAGCTTATCGACTACTGCGCCGGCTTACCTCTATACGTTAGCTAGATAATATATCTTAATGATCGACTCAAGTTTAAATATTTGACTCCTAAGCTATTCGTTCTTATCGTAAAGTTTTTATGCCCGTATAGCCTTACCTTTATAAACGTAGTGGTCTCGGTCTTTATATAATCTATACTTCGGTTAATTACTATTATACCGATAAGGTAAGCAAAACTAGTATATAAAGAAAGTAGCTCGCTTATTATACCTTTATCTTCTTTTTACGGTAAGTATTATAAATAATTTTAATTAAGTTCCTTTTTTATTTCTATATACCCTATACTTTTAACGCAATAAAGCCTATAGATCGAAACTTAATAGGTCTACAAGCCCCCGCCGACATTCTGGGTATAGTGTCTCAACTTAACGCTATATAAAGGTAATTAAAAAATTACACTAAAGTAGCTATATAGAAGGCGTTAAGCTGCTCTTATATTTCTCAGGGTTAGCAAGTCGTTACGTACCAAGTATCAGTAAAGCTGGGGGAAATATTACAACAGCCGTCTGTAGCTGCGACCGGCCTGCCATGAAGAGGCTTAATTAAATAAAGCAACAAGCGCGGTAACCGTATTCATCCCATGCAAAATCCTACTGCAATACATGATGGATATCTGCCACGAAGAGGTGCACTGGATCGTTTAGCAGATAAACGCCGTAGCCACGTAGATGCCATGCCTGGAGAGCACCATCACATTTGCTGGCATCACGGTGGACATATGCATACAGCATACTTTCCGGTTATGAAGCATAACTCTTCTGTATAAAAAACGCGAGCAGAAGGTTCAGTGGTGGTATAGTAACTTGAAGCCTCTAACAACGGCTGTAACTAGACGACCATGTTCAACTATACTATTACGTATCGACGGTGATGTACTTATGTATTTATAGACATCTAAAGACATCTTATAATGGCCATGGTTATATATCAGCGTTATGAACCCTATCCCTCATGAGGCACATGTGTAATCCTTCCTCGGGGACCCTATTAACTGCTAATAATGTTGTTCCCTTTCTATACCTTCCGCCAAGGCCTTAATTCGTATCTGATTTTCCGGTTTATAGACGAGAGGAGCGACGTAACGATGTCGGCTGTGTAATAATAGAACTACTGCCTCGATAGGATGGGTCCTCTGTTTTTTTATCCTCCTCTATAATATCGTTATTATCGCTATCGTTAGCTCGGTTAGAGCCAGGTGTGGGCCGGCTTATCTCGTCCATGATACAGAGACGCTTAGCTTTATAGCGGGATGGTATCTCGAGCGCTTGGTCGCGACGAAGGTGGTAGCCGATAGCGTCGTTAACCGCTTTAACGACCTGGCCGTACCGTAGCTCGATAAGCTGTTTAGGCAAGTCCTCATATAGATCCGATAGGTAGAGATTAATCTTGTCCGCCGGGGTCTGTTGACAAATATCCCTGCAGTGGAAATCGTGTGCTGAACCCTATATATCTTCCTTTTCGACAATTCGTATAATATCGAGACTAATAGGCTCTGTTACAGACGGAACCGGATTATAACTATTATAGCTGAGATTAATATGAAACGCGCTTCGCGGTTAGCTATACCGTTCTATTATAACAGCCTTAATATTTTTAATAGGAGTCGGGTTAAACTAGCTAACTTTTAACTAAAAAGCTAAGATAACCTTATCGGGTTTATTAAATATAATTTCGTTATTAAGAAGTTTATACGATATAGTTTTAATGCCGTTATATTTAACGTAAACTTTATTCGTACCATTACTTAATCGGAGCTAGGCATTAGTAAAAGAGGGCGGGGTTTCGGCTTATACTATTAAAACAACTCTCGAAGCCTCGAAGATAATATCGGTAAAGAGACGGGCGGCTTTGTCATATATAGCCTTCGGAGGACGTATATTAAAAATAAGCCGATAAAGCGAAGGAATATAGTCGTAAGTATGCACTTTCGTATTTAATAATCGTTAGTAAAAGTTATTAGCTATTAAGATATTAAATTCGGCCGGGTGGATAGTAAAGTCCTTGGATTCCTCCTAGCTAGAGTGCGTATTGAAATAGAAGAGGAAATCGGTAACGAGGCGGGCGTTCGGTGGGAGACCTTGATACGTAAAGTGTAATTCGGGAGGGGTGGCAGAATCTTCGGCATCGTGAAGCCCACCAGGCTTGGACTGGCCTTTGAGCTGCTGGTGTTGCGGCTCGGTTTGCGGCTCGTGGTGGTGGGGGGTGCGGCTGATGCGGTTCGTGAATTGCTTCATTGTGATCCGTATCTGGCAGTTGGCCTTGCGGCTAAGAGGATTTTCTCGGCGATATACTGTGATTGGCCTTGCCGGTGGTGCACAGAACGGACGACGACGAGCTTTGTAAGTCTCGGCGAGGATGAAGATAAAATTATAAGGTTAACGATTTAGCCGCCAAGAATAATTATCCTAGCTTTAATTGAAGTGGCGTCGGCAAATCGGATAATTTAGCCCTTACCTGCTTTATTAAGTTAATCCTTATATAATTATTTACGTTACTTAAGTACCCCGTTTTACCCTATAGTATAAAATCTTAGTGTTATAGAACGGTTATTATATATATAAAATCTAAGTTTAGCATCCACTATTCAGATATTAAAGAACAAGCCTGGGGTACTGGAGTGTATACGTAAGCGATCTAGGAGAAGTATCGGTCATCGCTAAGCAAGACTTTCGTAGGGCTGCATGTTTAGCGCTAATATGTACCGCTACTACTAAGCTGTAATACTTATGCTAACTTATGCTAATAACGGATCAGTAGATTACTATACTATATAGTACACCTTAAATACTATATATTATAGATAAGCACGGTAATTTAATTACCGCCATTATATACGGTATTATATAGAATATTTAAATTATTTTAGTACCTATATATATAATTATAGGTATATACCTATATTATAATAAGCGCTAGAAGTACGTCCTAGTAATTTTAAGGCACGCTAACAGGTACGCGCCTTACTAGGTTACACAGTATAAAAAGCCTTGTAAAACTGTATCGTTCTTATAATAAAAATATAGGGCTAGTTAGCCGGCGTTCCTTAAATATTATACATAGCGGGAGTACGGATAGCAGGGCGTATCCCATATAGTATATAGCGGGAAACCATATAATATTTAATATTTGCGGCCTGCCGCCTGAGTTAGAGGAGGAAATCTGGCGTTTGGCCCTTGCTAGCCACGCGGGTTTTATAGATAGTTATAACTAATAGTAACGCGTAGTGGCGGTGGTGCACATCTAGCTAACTGGTCCCCCCCCTTTGCTACACGTATGTCCACGGTCCCGCCTTATTTATTAATAAATATATAATAAAATTATTTATAAAATAATTAATATATATTAATTATAACCGGGATATCGTTATAATATATTTAGTTAATTTTTATCGGACGCAGATCGACGGCCTGAACGCTACATATTTAGTGGGTCTCCACGTGGAGTTCGTTCGGCACCTAGGCGTTCTAGAGTCCGGATAGTACAGCCTCTTATACCGCTTTTTTATAGCTCGATTCGTAGGTTTACAAACTTTGAACAGCTTTCCTAGGCGATTAAACCGACCATGAAGTAGAAATCCTAGAAGTTGACGCCTCCGTAGGGACGTCTTTCGCTCGTTATCCCTATGTTCCGAGCTGTGGCGAGCTGGCGGCCCTGCTTAGAAAGTACTTGGTATACAGGTACGGGACGTGCGGGGCCGGCTATGTTCCAATCTGGGAGGAGCTAGATAGAGTAGCTATTCGGTGTGGAAGGTCACGAGTGGTGTTTTTTAGCATAGGAGAAAATATAGGCTTCGAGTCTTGATATTATACTTAATACTGTGGAGGTTAGGATATTACCGAATCTATAAAGTCTAACTCTTTGTAACGTTTATTATAATATAATGGGTCTTAAGATCCTTTTACGAAGTCACAGTGCAACACTCTAAAGCGTGGAGTTAAATAGTGTGAGGCTTTTAAGTAGAATTAATTATTAAAGGTCCTTATTTATTTAAAGCTTAAGGTTTCTATAACACAATACTTTGCTAGTAATTTTTCTCTTTTTTATTAAGTAAAAATAAATAATAAGTATAAGTTCTTTAATGAGTTTAATATAAGGAGCAATAAAGACTAAATAAGTATAATTAAAACTATAGGAGCGAGACTCATTTAATTCATTTTTCGCTTCCCTCTATAAGGGGTTGCTGTTAACAGCATATAACTGTTTATTGCGCGCTGTGCTAAGAGATAGGCTGAAGTCTACTTCCTCTTCTACGCATGTGGGGTGCTCGCAGAAGATGGGCTTGTCTTGCTCAGAGTCTCTGATCTCCTTATGTTGGAAACCGCACGCGCTCTGTATTAGGTCCTTGGATAGAACGGTTTCGCTACTGGACTCTGTATTGATCTTATCGCTGATGACTCTTCTAAGACGTATATGGGTCAATCTGCATACTAATATACATAGGGACTGTCACGCTACGGACACCCTCATCGGTCGGCCTGCACCATATCCGACCCCTTACTTTAGCGCTAAGTGTAAGCGCCTGGCCAGGTGCTAGTGCCTAGCACAACTGTTTCCGTACGCCTGCCAACACCTTAACGTATATGCGCTAGAAATGATCGTTTATCACTGCTGGCTGACTGTATGTCTTTTGCTCGCGAGGATCACAATAGTAATAAAAGGTCGAAAATTTGAGCCCCTACGCCAGCAGAGAGTTTTGAAAAAGGTAGTTAAAGAAAGATGGTGATAATAATGAGATGATGGCGCGAAACTAAATAATAAAGGCGGCATTTTTATATTAGCAATAATTATATTACGAAGCTATTTAAACTAACTTTATAATAAGCTTTATTTTTATTAAATTAGTTTATCTTATATATACCTCTTTTTCTTCTACTTTTAAAACTTATATCTTTAATAATACGGTTAAAATTATATAAAAAACACGGCTTAGCGCGTACTTAAAGCCGTAAATAATTTATTAAAAACGAGATACCTCGTTTTTATTTATATAAAAGCTAGGATAAAATATCTGCGTTTTATTTAATAGCTTTCTTATAATTACTATTAATTTAAGTGTTATACTTATTAAGGTTATTATAATTTAAAACTTATTAATCGCGACTTTTAATATTATACGCTTTTATAATACCGGTAATTCTTTTAAGTTTAAACGTATTATAAATTCTTATTATAATTATAAATTATTATTTAATAATTAAAAATAAAGAAGTATATAATTAATTTATATATTAAATTACGTAAAAGGGAGATTTACCGGCTAAGTCCTCGAAAATCTTACCCTAAATTTAGTTTTTAAATTTAAAACAATTCTAGACGTAGCGCTCGTAAGTATTAATAATATTAAACTAGCTATTAGTACGGTCTTGGCCCTCGCGCCGAATAAAGCTAGAAAGCGGAGGGCCGCTTTTAAAAGCCGAGAGATAGAATAGAGGGTTAAGTCTAGAATAGAAAGACCGGAAAATAGGTGCGAGAGTCTCGGAAATTAATAAAACCCGAGTTAAGTCGAAGCCCTAATCTTTAAAAATAAAGAGAGCCTTTTAAATATCCTCCTTTAAGGGATCTCTAAGCTCTTTATTTAATTAAAGCTAAAAGTATAAAGAGCTAGCAGCTTTTCGAGAGTAGCTAGAGTTTATATAAACCGCTATATTTCTAAAGGGGTGTTACGACCTGACCCGACGACGCAGCTAGTACTCACCCTCGGGACGGAACTAAGATAACCTAAAGCGCCTACGAACTAATAAACGGTTATTAACTCCGCTAGTTAGCGCTTATAGCCCCACTTATAATAGTAAGAGTTTATTATATTAACTACGACGATAAACGTACACGGCTAACTTAAGATAGTACCTAGAGGATAATATAAGATAAATAAATAAGAATAAACGAGAAGAAATAACTAATATAAATTAAATAAATAAAATAGAGTTACGTGCCGATAAAATAAAGAGTTATAAGGTTATAACGTTCCTAGTGATCCCGGAGTTACAAGATTACGACGCTCTTAATAATCCCGGGGCTATAGGATTACGACGCTTTTAGTGATCCCGGAGCTATAAGATCACGACGCCCTTAATAACCCGGCGTAAATTAGTAAAGAAAGGATTAAATATATAATAATAAACGATTCCTTATATATTTTATATAAATACTTTTTATTTTAATAATTAATTTAAATATTAATTTTAACTTATTAGTAAAATAAATAGCTTTAACGAAATTATTATAAACCCCTTTAAATCTATATATTTTAATTACTTTTATTCCTATTACTATTATATATTATATTAATAAAAGTAAACTTTTATTATATATTTAAATACTTTTTTATATTATTAATATAAACTTTAATACGTTTTATTAGGTTTTTTTTAAAACTTAAATAGCGTTCGTTATATTTTAATTATTTTTATTTTTACGAATTATTACTTCAACTTTTAAATAATAATACTTAACGTATCTTATAAGCGAATATTCTACATAAGCGAATGTCTTATTCTTTTACACCCTTTCTAATAAAATATAAATTAATTTCAACACAACGCATTTAATATATTAAAATTAATCGGAATCTTTATTTTTAAATACTTTTATATTATTTTAATAAGTAAGCATATTATACCTAGGCTCTCTATAAATTCTATAGCGTTATAAGCGTGTCTCAAATATCTTTATATAACTACTCTTCCGACGCGATTCGTTTTATAACTATTTATTAATATTTTTTTAAAATTATAAGTCTTTTTTAGCTTATATATAAAATAATCCTTTATTTTATAGCCGTTTTTTTATACGGCGGCGCCGGCTAAGTATTTTATTTATTTTTTAAAATGTCGCGTTCTTATTTTTTAAAAAAGTAACTCGGTATATAATATACGTTATAATTTTTACGATCTAATTAAAACTAATTAAAATAAACGTTAAAAAGCTATTTTAATACCGTACGATACGGTTTTAAACGTATTCGGTTTAGAATTAAGCTTTAATCGAATTATTTAAAGTTTTTAATTCTTAAAGAATAAATAGGCCGAAAAACGTCCTTAAAGGTGTTAAAATATATAGCTTTATATTTAATTATAAAATAATATATTTTAAATTATACGGGATAAGTCCTATTTTTTAAAAGCCTCCTTATATATTCGAAACGGTAAAAATCGCTTAGAACGCTTTTAAAAACGCTAATAGGAAGTCTTCTTTTAAAATGTGGATAATATGCTCCCGTATAAAATATTTAATTTCTTTCCTATACGCCTTTTTTAATATATAAAAATAGTTAATATTAAGAAGTTAGAGCTTATATAACCAATAAAAAAATATATAAAGTATAATAATCGAGTTCTTTTTATAATAAAGCTTAAAAATTATTAAATAATAGCTCTTATAATTATTAAAAATTAATAAACGGTAAATACTTTTCGTATAAAATTTCGTATATTTATTAAATATTAAATCAAGTTTCCGCCTTTTTTATTCGTAATTTAGTTACTTTTAATAGTTATAATTATTTAGTTTTTTAATAATAGGCTATTTTCGTATTAAAAAAAGAGGTACGTTTTCTTAATAAAGATAATATATAGATGGATAGTATAACCGTGTAATCCGACGCTTTAAATAATTATAACCTATTCTTAGTTCCTTTATTATATTATTTTAAGCTTTTCGTATCGATCGGAAGTAGTTACGATTATTTCGGACGAGATTTAACTTATAAAAAAGCCGGTTTCGTCGAAATTATAAATATCCTCCTTTTAAATCCCGTATTTATAAATTATATTTTATACGAGGGTAAACTATACGCGATACGCGCCTAGATCTGTATAAAGAATTTTTTAAGAATCGATTCTTCAGTTAAAATGCGTCCGGAGGTTTAGTTATTATCGTACGAAATTAGAGGCTTAATTAACGACGACGCGTCCCGCTTTATGTAAGCTAAATAATTAATTCGCTATATCTATTATACTACTTAGCCGGGGAGGAAATAATCGCGTATTTAAATTAATAATATATCGAATAATCGCATCTTTTTTAAAATTTAAAAGCTTTCGAAAATTTGTAAATATTTCGCGTCGTATAGGTTAATTATTTCGTCTATACTACAAAGTTTTTAATAAAACGTAATAAATTAATATAGCTTTTTATACGTTTAAAATTAAATCTTTTTAAAGCGTTTAAAGCGCTAGAATTATATCACTCTGTTTTTAAAGTTGTAGTATTTTCGGACGTAAAAGAATATAAAAAAAGGTTAAAGCTATAAGGAAATTTATAAAAGTGAGATATTCGCTTGTATGAGACATTCGCTTATGGGATACGTTATAAGAATTATATTTATACCTAGACTTAATAACGGCTCTCGTTACGAGAAGGCCCCCGTTATTATTATAAATACCTTTTAATAAAACCCTATTATAAAGGTAGATAGCGACGATAATGATAATAGCCTTACTCGATAAGCGTTAATTAAACGAATTAAGAAATTTAAGTAAAAAAGCGCTAATTATTAATATTATTACGTTAAATTTAAAAAAAAGCGTAACGAGCTCTTAATTAAAAACACTTTAGGGTAGATATTAGATATTAACGAGCTACGCGAGGAAGTACGCCTCCTTCGTACCGCCGCTAATATTATTTAAACCCTTATTATTTTTAAAAGAGGAATGAAGATTAATACTTTAATAGTTTTTAACGAGATAAGCGGGAATTTTTACGGGTTCTTTATTTAAGTTAAAGTTTATTAAGGGTTTTATAAAGGAATATTTTAATATGCTATTTAAAGAGTTATTCACGCTGCCTCGTTTTTTAAAAATAAAGTATTCGTTTAGTCTAAACCTTATTTAAACGAACTTATAAAAAACGATTAATAAATCGAGCTCTATCGCGTAAAAGTATAACGAATTTTCGAAAGCTACAATAATTTTAAGCAAGTTCTTAAGTTGTTTTTTTAGACCCCGACGAGAAGCGATAGGTAAAAAAGAATTAGAAATTCTTAAATAGAAAGGATTAGCCGCTTTTTATACCGCCAAATTCTAATATATTATAGATCCACTAAATTATATTAAAGCTACGAAAATTATAATATATTATTAAGGATTAAAGGAAAATATTAAGCATAAACTTAACCGGCTTAATACCCTTAATAACTTTCTTTCGTATATAGAGCTTATTATTAAAATCGATACTCGTATATACGAACGCCGCCGCGAGAAATAAGGCGGGTAATAACGGTAAACCGGTTAAATCTAAGTTAATATAAAGCGACCACGTTATTATAATAATATACCGTTAAGGAATAATACGATATATAGCTATTATAATAAACCTATAGATCTCGACGTTATTAAATATAATAAGTATAATAAAAAGTAAAACATTACTTATTATAATTATTAAAAATAAGGATATTACGCCCGAGAATATTAAATATAAAAAAAAGATTTCAGAAAAGTTTTAAAAAAACGATATATTAACGTTATAAAAATAAAAAATACTCTTATAATAATTAATAAATGTAATAACGCTACTATTAAATATAATAGTTTATTTTAAATAGCTTATTATAATAATAAGTATACCTCTTATTTAACGGATAAAGAAAGAACCGGATAATTTCTTAAAGCCCTTAAAAGTAGAAGGAGCTATAGCCGAAACGTTATAATAATACGAAAAGAACGACGCCTTCTATATAATAAAGATAGCGATTTAATAGACGATACTATAAACCGGTCGGAGTAATTAATAAATTACGAACGTCTAGTCGGTATACTAATAAACGAGCTAATAAACGAGATCGATAAATTTAAAAATTTAAAGACCGACGGATAGTTAGCCGTCCCTAATATCCCTTACCTCGACTTAAAACACCTGCGCTAAATACTTATTACGGCTAGGTTTAATTAAAAGATTTACGATAATTACGCGGTAAGAGACAATATCTAAATCTCCCTTACGTACGAAAAGCACTTTACGTTCTTTTAAATTTTATACGTATACGATGCTTATATAAAACACCTCGCAAAGAAACTTAAGTACGAATAGTTTCCTCGAAAGATCGGTAAACGACCTATTATATAATTATACCTTCATTATTATTAAATAAGCTCTCGTACGTATGTATAAGTTCCGGTTTTAATCGGGGTTTAATCGTTATATTCTATTATTTATATCTATCTTCTCTACTAGCTACGAGGGGCATCGTATGCCCCCTCTTTATAAAATAGAAAGGGGTTTATACGCGTAGGTATGTAATACCCTTTTTAAGGTAATATAGAAGACCTTAATTCCTGCTATTCTAATACTGGCAGTTTTTGTTTTAATAATAGACTTGAGCAGCTCCCCCTTTTAAAACGAGTCTTCCCTCCGCAAGGGTCTCGTACGGATGGGTTACGCTAATCCGGTATTCGGTGCCTGCTTAAGCCGTACAGGTGATGCTGTACCTTCGTGTATTACTTCCCGCTATAAATTAGAAGGAATAGTTCAGGAGTAGCGATAGTAATAGAAATAGTAATAATAATAAAAGTAATAATAATAATAGGTACGCCGTCGTATATCGAGATACGTTATACCCAGTTAGGGAAGAAGATCTCTCTCTCTCTCTCTTTTTTACTCGCCGTGCGAGTCTAGTCTCTCGACGTACGCTTCTACGCGTACGGTTAACCTATTAATTAATACCAGCTGTTCGAGGGCTCTATTTAGAGATTTCTTAGTGAAAGCGTCTGCAAGGTTATCTCGGCCGTTGACCTAGCAGATTTCCGAGATCTCCTTTTTTCGTACAATTCTCGGAGCGATATAATATCGATTATTAGTTTTTTCTCATTCGTTATTCCTAGCTTAACTAAGTATTCGTAAAATAATCTCGAATCTATATAAAGGATTATTAATAACTCTTAAAATTCGAAGCTCCGTATAATTCTTTTAAACGTAGTATTAAGGGCGATACCGTTATCGATACCGGAAATTATGCCGTATAGTTCGTTAATTAATACGCTTCGAGTAATTCTCTTATATTTCGTTGAGCTCTAATAAATAATATTACCTTAAATCTCGCACTGGTCCCTCGTACGGCTAAGCTCTTAGCTTAGGATGACTAGGTATTCGAGCTAGGACGTTAAGTCTTTATTATTTATAAAAGAACCGTCGGTAAAGATATATATCTTCGTATAATAAAGATCTAGCGGGATATATCTTAAGCCGCGTATTAGATTTTAAATTTATTAGTTAATTCGTATATTTAAGTTCTCGATATCTTTATTTTTTAGGGTTTATATTTAAGCGACGATAAATAGGTCGTATATTACTTCTAATTAATAAATAAAGGCTAAATATATTTCTTTTATACGTTAAAAGATATATTACTAGTTTTTATCGATATTTTTTAACTTTGTACGGAATTATTCCTTTACTAGCTTTTCTTTTTTTTTTTTAAAAAAAGGGGTTATAACGAAGTTAAACGTATCGTCGGTCTATATTATTATAATATCGAAAATATCCGGTCTTTTTATAATAAATAATAAGTAGGCGTTATATATTAAAATTATTATTTTTAAATTTTATATATAATAATTATAATATATTTTAAACTAGTAAAATTTTAACTCTATTAGTCCGTATAGGGGTAATACGATTTAAAGTAGCGTTTCTTCAAGGTATTAAGTTTTTAACTTTACTAATAAGTATACGTAAATTAGTCGGTTTAACTTATTATGCGACTAAATATACGCCTGTGTGATATTGCGTAGCTCGCCTTGTACGTTAAAGTCTTAGATCAGGGTCGGTCCGAGGGCTAAAAGGAGTTTTTAGCTCATCCGCTAGATTATTAGTAACTAGGTTAAAATAGCCTCCTTTTTTATATCTCCGTAGCCCTATATTACGAGCCTAGACTTTTTATACGGTTTCGTAGTTTTACCCTTAATCTCTTATACGAACCGTATTTTAAAAATTCTCCGGCCGGTATACTTATTCGGGTCGAATCGAATAAATTCGAAAACCCTTCGTGCGGCGAGATTATTAATCTCCTCTATATCGGACTTTTAAAACGGGTATCTGGACGAGGTAATAACCCCGTCTTATTAAAGCTTAATTATTAAGTCATAATTCTTTTATTCTTTTTAAATAAGGAATATAGCGGCACGAGCGTTTTAGAGTAAATATTTTCTAGGTCGTTCTCGGCTACGTCGTACGGGAGCTACCGTAATATCCTCGGCTATCGGTTCGGTATTTAGGGTACCTGCCGGCTATTCCGGATCTGGTTATATATCCGGCTCGTTACGCGGTTTTTCGGCCTCTTCCCGGTAGTACGGCTTAATTTAAGTTACTCGAAAAGCTTTTAAACCGTTTAGGGTATTTACTCGGATCGTATAGTTTTCGATAGCTACTATTTTATATAGTCCGGTTTATCCTTTTTTTTCCCGCTAAATTAGGATTTTATTCCGGAGCGGGAGTGTTAAAATATTATAAATAGCTAGTTTATTTTAAGTATTTAGAGCTCGGTAAATATCGATATTTATACGTATTTTTTAAAGTATCTTTATTATTTTCCGTACGGCTTCTCTTTATACTTAGATCTCCGGTAACGGTAATAAGTTCCTATTAATACGAGGGTATATTCCGATACGAGCAGGGTAAATATTAAGCTATTAAGGCTAGCCGTATTGTTTAATACTTTTATTATTATTTAAAATATTATCTCGATATTTATATAATAACCGAAATCCTTTTATAAAATATCGAAGGCCCTACGTAATAAAACATATACTCGTTTAATTTTATTTATTACTTAATAAGTTTCGATAAGTATTTATTTATAAATAATTCTTATTATTTATATATAGTTTCGAAATTCTCTTTAAAAATATATACCCGGATTATACGAGATATAATTAAAGGGTCCCTAATATATATATATTTAGTATTTATAAGAAGTATTTTGAATATTTTATATATTAAACGAATATAGGAATATAACCGCTTAAAAAAATATATTTAAATTAATTACGTAGAGTACGTTTTATCCGTTAATATAAATAACGTTTATAATAATTTCGTAATTAAAATCGTATTCGTTTTATAACGAGAATTTAAATCTTTATAATACCGAATCGTACGCCTAATATTAAGAGCAGAACTATTAAATCTCGTTAAAAATAGCAGGGTTAATATCGTTATAGCCGGCGTTCTTTAAGAGAATATAGAGCTTTTTTATATAAGGGTATTTAAAATATTAATAGAGGTATCGAAACTATTTTTTAATAAAATATAATATCGTTTTTATATAGCCGGTATTAAAGAACGGGTATCCTTATTTTTTAATTATAAAGAATATTTCGCCGTTTTTTTATATAATAAGATTAAAGATATTATTATAATACGTTTTAAGCCGGTTAATATTATATGATAAAAATAAAAAAAAGTTATAATATTTAAGATATAATATTTTATTATTTTTAATAAGTTCTGTATATTAATTATTTTAATTAATAAAATAAGCTTTAATCTTTTAAACTTAATCTCGACGCTTCCCGGGGTTTAATTAATTTATATATCTAGGTTCTTTTATACGTAAGCCTTTATTTAAAGCTTTCCAATTATTAAAAATAAAGCGGCGCCGGTATTTTAAAGCTCTTATTAATAAGTCTAGCTATACGGGCTATTAAGGTTAAATTGGTCGGCTTGTACGGTAGTTTCCGAATAAATATTCTCGTTAATAAGCCGGTGGTAAAACGCGGCGTCCGTTAGGTAAATAATACTTTATCGTATATTTTCCGGATCGAGGTACTCGTATTCCTCTTCGTTATTTTCTAGCTTTTTTTTATTCTCTTTCTAGTCCTAAACGAACGTATCGTATTTATTTTAAGAAAGGGGGCCTTATTTAACACTATTACACGTTTTAAAATATTAATTCCTTGTTCGAAACTGCTTTTCGGCTAAGTAGTTTATTAATTAATAGCCTTACTTATAGCTAATTCGGCAGGTTTTTCGTTCGAACTTCTAATTCTTATACGGTAATCTTAATTGGAAAGTGCCGGCGGGTCGTTAGATCTTTTCTTATCCTAATGGTCGGTTATTATATAGTAATTTATTATTATAAATTAATTAGTTTTTTTTCGTACGGTTATTTATAAACTATTTATTAATTAAGTATATATTTTTAGCCAGGTTTTAATATAATTTTTCCGTTATGTATTATTTCGAGATCTTTTAATCCGTTATTATATTTAATAATACGCGAAGGTCCGAGAATAGCGTTTCGTATATTAGCTTTTAATAAATAAAGGTTAATAAAAGTTCCGGAACTTTTCAATAAGCTCTTACGACGGAGGTATAGAAAGCGATCTCTTTTTCGAATCCCTTTTTAAAGGCTCGTTATACGAACTAGAGCTTATTTAATAAGATTTTTAAAACCTCGATAAATTATTTCTTAACGTTCTTACTTTTTATTTATATAAAAAAGGTTATTATTTAATTTATAAAATATTATACGTAATTTATTATTATATTAAAGTACGAATTTATTAAATAATATATTTCGTCTTATCTCTTTTCGGGTCCGATATAATTAAAATAAAATACTTTTGCACGGCCGGGAAAAAATATCTAGGAAGACTGTATAATATTAATCTTTTAATATATCTAGCCGTTGGCATGTTCCGATAAATATTCATACTCTGTTATAAAAGATATTATACGGCTTGCCGGTATAGTTTTTTTTTTTTTTTATATTTTTAAAAAGGTGATAACCTTATTCTTATCGATTTTATTATTATAAATAGCTCGGCTTGGAAAAATATTATACTCCGTAACGTACGCTGGACCAGATAATCGTGCCGTCTGGTCCGGCGGTATCGGAGTCGGAGAAGGAAAAGGGACGATGTCTTATAACGTTTAAGTACTTAGGAATCTAGGGTTAAACGTCGGGCTTAGAGTGTCCCGTGGTATCGCGAACGATTACTCCGTATAGAAATTAGGTGTTTCTCGTTTAGGCGGCGGTTATTCGACTGTTTATTCTCGGGAAGAGTATAGAATATCTTTTTTTCGGGTTTCCGAAGTCGGTTCTACCAGTCGGTCCTATTAATGTGCGGGAGCGGCCGGTAGTATTAATCGTGCGAGCTTACTTTTAAAGGATCCGCTTATCGGTATATTAACTCCGTTTTTCTCGAGGTAATAATAGAGCTCTTTTTAAAATATACGGTTAATTTAACCGAATTAATATTCGATTTATTTTTCGAACTTTATATTAAATATTTTTTAAAAGAAAATTCTTTTTATTTTTAATATATAGTATTTTAAAAAGTATTATACGAGGTACGTTATAAATAGTTCGGGTATAGTTTCTTTAAAGAATACTTTTAAAAGTTCGAGTTCTTAAAAAGCGAGGTTAACGTTTCTTTTCTAAACTGTTAAAGGGATTCCGGTATTTTAAGATACTTCTTCGTATATAAGCGGTTCGGGGTTTAGGATTATCGGTCTATCTAGGTTCGATACGCCCGGGCTCGATCCCGATTCGCCGACCGCGATTAACTCTATTTAGTAGGGGTTATTATTTTATAGATCATATAATAAAGTTATTTAGGTATATAATTATATATAACTTAATTAGTTTCGCGTATAATTCGAAACCTAGTCTCCTCCCTATAATATATACTCGGAAAAAAGGGTTCCTCCTCGTACGGTTAATTTAGTTCGGCTCTTCCTCCGAATCTTTAACGGGCGGAAATTCTCAGGGCTCCTTAGCACGGTCGCCCTTACGTCGGTAAGGGCGTAGAACGGTCTCTTTACTCTTACTAATTTATAATCGATACGGTTAATTATTAATTAATATTAAATAGGCTTTCGTACGTACGTATAAATTCCGGTTTTAATCGGGGTTTAATCGTTATATTCTATTATTTATATCTATTCTTCTCTATTAACTACGAGGGGTATCGTATGCCCCTCTTTATAAAATAAAAAGGGGTTCGTACGCGTAGGTACGTAGCACCCCTTTTAAGGTAATATAGAAGACCTTAGTTCCTGCTGTTCTAATAATTATATTATTAAAAAAATCCGGACATTAATCTATAATAAACGATACGCGTACTTATTAATATAAAAAAACTCACGATAACTACGACGGTATTACCTAAAAGGACGGGATTAAAAAGAGTATCTCGAGGATTAATACCTTAAGCACGCTTAAGAAAAATCGCTAGCCTATAAACATTAAAAAAAAAAACGCTTAATACTTTTAAAATATATAGATATATACGTAATAACAAAACCCTTTTAATATATTAAAAAATTTATAAAGCGTTTACGAATTATAATAACGTATCTTATAAGCGAATATTTTATATAAACGAATATCTTATTCTTTTATACTTTTTTTTAATAAATTATAAATTAATTTTACCATAACGTATTTAATATATTAAAATTAATTAAAATCTTTATTTCTAGATACTTTTATATTATTTTAATAAGTACGCGTATTGTACCCGGGCTCTTTATAGATTTTATAGTGTTATAATCGTGTTTTAAACGTTTTCGTATAACTATTCCTCCGACGCGACTCGTTTTATAATTATTTATTAATGTTTTTTTAAAATTATAAGTCTTTTTTAGTTTATATATGAAATAATCTTTTATTTTATAAATGTTTTTATTTTATACGGCGGCGCCGGCTAAATATTTTATTTATTTTTCGAAGTATCGCGTTCTTATATTTTAAAAATGTAATTCGGTGTATAATATATGTTATAACCTTTACGATTTAATTAAAACTAATTAAAATAAACGTTGAAAAGCTAGTTTAATATTATACGATACCGTTATAAATATATCGGTTTAAAATTAAGCTTTAATTAAGTTATTTAAAGTTTTTAATTCTTAAAAAATAAATAATTTAAAAAAAGTCCCCGGAAGTATTAAAATATATAGTTTTATATTTAATTATAAAATAATATATTCCGGATTATATAAGACGAGTCTTGTTTTTTAAAAGCTTCTTTATATATTCGAAATAATAAAAATCGCTTATAACGGGTTTAAAAACATTAATAAGAAGTTTTCCTTTAAAGTATAAGTAATATACGCCCGTATAAAATATACAATTTCTTTCTTGTACGCCTTTTTTAATATATAAAAATAGCCGATATTAAAAAGTTAAACCTTATATAACAAATAAAAAAATATATAAAGTATAATAATCGAATTCTTTTTATAATAAAGCTTAAAAATTAACAAGCGGTAAATACTTTTTATTTAAAACTTTATATATTTATTAAAATATTAAATCTAGTTTTCGCTTTTTTTATTCGTAATTTAATTACTTTTAATAGTTATAATTACTTAGTATTTCGGTAATAAGCTATTTTCGTATTAGGAGAGGAGGTACGTTTTCTTAGTAAAAATAATATACGAAAGGATAGCGTAACCGTGTAATTTAACGCCTTAAATAATTATAACTTATTCCTAGTTCCCTTATTATATTATTTTAAGCTTTCCGTATTAATTAGAGGTGGTTATAATTATTTCGAACGAAATTTAACCTATAAAAAAGCTGGTCTCGTTAAAGTTATAAATATCCTCTTTTTAAATCCCGTAATTATAAATTATATTCCGTATAGAAATAAACTATACGCGATACGCGTCGAGATCTTTGTGAAGAGCTTTTTAATAATTAATTTTTTAATTAAAACGCGTCCGAAGGTCTAGTTAGTATTATATAAAATTAAAGGCTTAATTAATACCCCCGCGTCCCGCGTTACGTAAATTAAATAATTAATTCGCTATATCTTTTATATTATTTAACCGAGGAGAAAACGATCGTGTATTTAAATTAATAATATATTAAATAATCGCATCTTTTTCGATATTTAAAAGCTTTTAAAAATTCGTAAATATTTCGTATTATATAGGTTAATTATTTCGTTTACGCTATAAGGTTTTTAATAAAACATAATAAATTAATATAGCTTTTCGTATATTTAAAATTAAATCTTCTTAAAACGTTTAAAGCGCTAGAATTATATTATTCTCTTTTTAAAGTTATAACAATTTCGGACGTAAAAGAATATAAAAAAAGGTTAAAGCTATAAAGAAATTTATAAAAATAAAACATTCGCATATATAGGATATTCGCTTATAAGATATGTTATATATATTAAATATATATTATAAAGTTTAAATCAATAAAAAAAGAAGAGTTATTATTTAAAAACTTTTTATTATCTTTATTATAACGATTTTATAATATAAGTTATAAAAGAAGAAAAGCTTTATAAAAAATAATATAAAATATTTTTTAAATAATTTACGCCTAATTTATTTTTTAACCTCGCTAACGATTTAATTACTAAATATTTAACTATATATACTATTACTATTCCCTTATAATTACTTTTATTCCTATCGTTTTATACTACTTAAAGAATATGTATATACCCCTTAGCTCGCCGGTATATATAATAGACGCGTAATCGTCCCCCGGTATCGCCGCCCTTTAAGCTCTATAATTACTATAATAAGTGGCTTACGTTATAAGGTTAAACAGCTTATTTATACCCCTTTATATTATTATATAATAGAATTAACGAATAATTTATATATAAAGGTAAATCGTAACAGTATTTAAATTTAGCTTATATACGTACTATAATACCCTAGTATTTAATATTAGACTATTATATATTAAATTTATAAAATAAGAGTACTAATAAAAGTAAATAATATATAAATTAAAATATATATATAAACTTTTATATAATTTATATATTAATATTATTAAGTAGTAATTAATGCTATATTATTATAAATAATTAGTCACAAGCTAGCCACTAGTATAAGACTTTTATTATTTCATTATTTATCGCGCCCGAGGATTTTAATATAAAGCTATTACACCTTTAATATATATTTTATCTATAATAGAATCAAGTAAGTAATTAATATTTTAACAATAAAATATCGACAAGGGTATTTATTTACCCCTAATTTAAATACTATATAAATACTAAACATAGCTTTTATTATAAGTAATTATAAGCTATTAATTATTAATAGCTATTTATTTCTTTATATAAGATTAATTAATAGGCTAGAGGGGTAATAAATAAAGCATTATTGATATTATTATTATATCTCTAATATTTAGCCTTAATAATTTTAAATCCGTATATTAATAAGAATATAAGTAGATTAAGTAAGCCTGTAGGAAAACCTCTATATCTAGCTTATCTAATTAATATTTAACCCACTTTAACGTCGGGTCTATAGTTTACGCGCGCGCCGCTTCTTAACTTTTTTTTATAATCTTAAAAAGCCTTTCTTAAAGTTTAAAATACGCTCTTACTTAATATCTACTACCTTAAGCTATAAGTTCTTTTTTTAAAAGCGACTTAACTATTTAATAAAATATTTACTCTTTTTATTTCGTAGCTACTTATTAATTAACCTAATAATAACGTCGTTACCTTAAAAGCTCGCGTTAAAATCTTTAATTATATTTAAACTAATATTAATTATAACTTCTTATAAGCTATTTTTATTTTTAAAGGTTTATTATTTAATAAAGTATTAAATAGTTTAACCCTTTTTTATTTATTAAATATCTTATTTTTTATTAAGTAGCCCCGGTATTTTTATAATAATATTAACTATATTGACTAATTTTATTTGATTTTTTTTTGGAGTCTAATATAACGGAATCTTAATTCGTATTAAAAACTAAAAATGTTTTTATTAAAAAAGATTATTTAAAGTCGACGGATAGCTATTTAAGCCGTAAATCAAGTATATCGAGTAGCAGCACGTCTTCGCCGAGTTTATTAATAAGCGAGAGCTCTATATTATTTTAAATAAACGAAAACATATTAAATATTTTTAATAAAGTAATAATATTAAATATATTATTAAAGAGAAACTTTAATTATAATAAAAGAGGCGTATTAAAGGAAAGCTTATAAAGACCGTCGTTATTTTTTTACGCGTTAATAATTACTTAACTAAGGATTTCTTACTTTTAATTCTAAGTTCTCGAGAAGGTGTAAATATTTATAGCCGTAATTAAGCATAAAATCGATTTTATAGGCTTGCCTAGCGGTAATTATATTTGATTTTATTACTTAAATATTTTTATATTTAGGGTTTATTTTGTTTCGAACTTAATAATAAGCCTTTTAATCTCGTAAGTATTATCGAGGTAATAAATTAAATTAGGTCGGTAAACGAAAATAAATAAATATAAGAGATATAAGTATAGAATCGAGATCGAGTCCTCCTAGCTTATAATAAATTTAGATACGTAACGTAAGATATAACGTTTTTAGGTAAAGAGGTTAAAAAATTACTTTATTTTTTAACTCGCCGAGAATAGGGTATTATGAAAATAAGCTAGATAATATCCGGTATGAATAACGGCGTGGCGAAATTTAATTAAATTATATCGTAATAAGAAAGCTTTATTATTAAGGTAATATTAATAGTGGTTTTTTTATTCTTTTTTATTAATAATTTATAAGGTATATAAGAAATAAAATTCGGTAAAATTATATTTTTAAGAGTAAAAAAGCCGATTATAATCGTAAATATGTTTTCATTTTTTCGTAATTAAAATTCTAATTTAAAAAAGTTAAGTAAGAATTTCGATAATAAAATAAATAAGGGTATATATTATTTATTTCTTTATTTCTCAACCGTAAAAGATAATAAAATAGCGGTTATTAAAAGCCCGTAAAGTTTCTTAATATACGATATAATAATTATTTATTCGTAATATAATTAAGTCGTATAAAGTCGTAACTTATATATTATTACGCGTTATTACTCGGTTCGATAAAGAAACGGCGAGACGAGCGCGTTTAAGTATTATATAATAAATATAGTTAAATTAAACACGGCGTTAATTTTTTTTATTTCTTATTTATTTCCGAAATATAAAACGCGGCTATAATTCTATTAATAAGTTTTTAATATATTCATTATTAATTAATTCTTTTATTTATAAAGCTAGTCTTTTTAAGTTCTTAAATATTTATAGTTTTTTTTAAAGCCGACCGTATTTATTTTATAAAAAAGCGCCTTAATTTATAATATAACTTTGCTACATTTATATTAATTATGTAAAGTTTCTTTTTATTTCACCGGTAATATTAACGGGAAATTAAGGTCTTTCTTTATAAATACCGATTAAAAATCTTTAATAAAGTTACGCCGAGGTTTTAAACTAAAAAAGCTTATAATTTTATTAATATTAATTAAGTTTATTAAGTAACGTATCTTATAAGCGAATGTCTTACACAAGTGTAACGAACGCTATCTAGGTTCTAAAAGAAACCTAGTAAAACGTACTAGGGTTTATGTTTAGAAATACGAGAGAGTATCTGAACGTGCGATAAGAGTCCGCTCCTACCGATACAATGTGCAATAGCCGTAGGAACAAAGGTGACTAAGGTGCGTAACTCGAGGGTATTCACAATAGGGTCGTTAAGGCTGTTTGCCTCACCAATGGGTTAGATTGATGCTTAGATTGATCACTGAAGTAGAGAGTGTCTATATGAAATACATAGGAAACGTTTATCGTTATATATCCAATCCCTCCTTCCCTGATCCGAGTTGGATCACTGGGAGCGTCGTGATCCCGTAGCTCCTGGATCACTGGGAGCGTCGTGATCCCGTAGCTCCCTTTATCTTATCTGCACGCGGCCTCGGGCCATCCCTTGTTGTTTGTCAATTCCTGTCTGCCCTCCCTAGTCCATCCTTAGCTGGCTCGTCGTTGTGTACCGTCGCTGTGGTATTGGTTGTCGGGGTCTTGTGGCGGTGCCGTGGGTTTGTCATCGTTGGTGGGGCGTCAGCGCAGACTGGCTTTTTGTGTGGGGTTTCGTAAGCGCCTCGGGTCATCCTTGCTCCGTGCCGGACGGTGTGGGTCCCGGCCGCCTGTTTGGGTCAGGTCGTAACAATAAGCGAATATCCTACGTTTATAAATTTCTTTATAGCCTTAACCTTTTTTTATATTCTTTTATATCCGAGAATATTATAACTTTAAAAAAAGAATAATATAATTTTAACGCTTTAAACGCTTTAAAAAGACTTAATTTTAAATATATAAAAGGCTGTATTAATCTATTACATCTTATTAAAAACTTTATAGCATAGACGAAATAGTTAACCTATACGACGCTAAATATTTACAAATTTTTAAAAGCTTTTAAATTTTAAAAAAATGCGATTATTCGATATATTATTAATTTAAATACGCGATTATTTCTTCCCCGACTAAATAATATAAAAGATATAGCGAATCGATTATTTAATTTACGTAACGCGAGACGCGTCGGCGTTAATTAAGCTTTTAACTTTATATAATAATAATTAAATTTTTAAACGCGTTTCAATTAAAGAATAAATTATTAAAAAATATTTTATAAAGATTTTAACGCGTATTATATATAGTTTATTTTTATACGGAAAATAATTTATAAGTATAAGATTTAAAAAAAGGATATTTATAACTTTAACGAGACCGGCTTTTTTATAAATTAAATCTCGTTTAAAATGATTATAAGTACCTCTAATTAACGCGGAAAGCTTAAAGTAATATAATAAAAGAACCGGGAATAAGTTATAATTATTTAAGGCGTCGAATTATACGGTTACGCTATCCCTCCGTATATTATTTTTATCGAGAAAACATACCTCTATTTTTAATACGAAAATAGCTTATTATTAAAGGATTAAGTAATTATAATTATTAAAAATAATTAAATTACGAATAAAAAAGCGAGGACTAGATTTAATACTTTAATTAATATATTAAGTCTTATATAAAAAGTTATTATTACTTTTTAATTTTAAATAGTTATAAAAGTTATTACTTAATAATTTATATACTTTTTTATTTATCGTATAAATTTTAACCTTTTAATATCGGCCATTTTTATATATTAAAAAAGGTGTATAGGAACGAAATTAAATATTTTATACGGGCATATATTATTTATATTTTAAAAGAGGACTTCCTATTAACGTTTTTAAAAACGTTTTAAACGATTTTTACCGTTTTAAATATATAAAAAGGCTTTCGAAAAATAGTACTCGTTTTATATAATCCGGAATATATTATTTCATAATTAAATATAAAGTTACGTATTTTAATACTTTTAGGGACGTTTTTTAGCTTATTTATTCCTTAAAAATTGAAAACCTTAAATAACTCTATTAAGGTTTAATCTTAAACCGAATGTGTTTAAAACCGTATTATATAGTATTAAAATAACTTTTTAATATTTAATTTAATTAATTTTAATTAAATTATAAAAGTTATAATATATATTATATACCGAGTTATTTTTTTTAAAAAGTAAAAACGCGATACTTTAAAAACTAAATAAGATATTTAGCTAGCGCCGCCGTATTAAAAAAACGGCTATAAAATAGAGGGTTATTTCGTATATAAGCTAAAAAAAAACTGTAGTTTTAAAAAGATATAATAAATAGTTATAAAACGAATCGCGTCGAAAGAGTAGTTATACGAGGACGTTTAAGATACGTTTATAACGCTATAAAATATACGGAGAGCCCGGGTATAATACGCGTACTTATTAGAATAATATAGAAATATTTAAAGATAAGAATTCCGATTAATTTTAATATATTAAATACGTTATGGTGAAATTAATTTATATTATATCGAAAGGGGTATAAAAGAATGAGATATTCGTTTATATAAGATATTCGCTTATAAGATACGTTAATATTTTATTAAAATTCTTAAATTTTTATATATAATAAATTTTTATAATTTAGCTTATAAAATAGCCGTTATTTAAAATTACCGCGTTAATTAACGATATAAAATCGATAAAGGGAAGGCACGTACTATCCACTTTAATTAATACTTCGCGTCGAAAAGCATATAGGCCCATACCTTCGGGAAAGCTAGCGCGTACGGCCTATACAGAGGACTAGGTTCCCTAAGAATTAGAACTCTTTAATTTGTCTTTCGGCCCTTTGGCGGACCATTCGTGAAAGACTGGCTAGTCGAGCTTATTATACGCCTATTCCAGGAGCTTATAGCTTTCACCCGGCCGAGGTGTTAAGGCAAGGATCTGGTCCACCGTCTTAAATTCTCTAAACGCTTATGCGGATAGAAAATTTACGAGCTAGTACAGGATAAGTTAAGCGAACAGAAGTGGTAAACCATCTTCTCCTTCGATATTTTTAACTAGAAAGTACTTAGGTCTATTACGTTAATTAAAGATCTCACTTTAAAATATTATAACTTATTTCTTTAACGTGTTTTATATACCTTTAATATATTCTCTCTTAAAGTTCACTTTAAACTATATCTCTTTATTTTTTTTAAATAATTATATAAATAATATTTTAAAATATATTTAATAAATATCGAAGTTATAACGAATTGTTAAAATTTAGTCTCTAATTTTATAAATAATTTAATAAATTTCTTTAAATCGTATTAATATAAAATATTAAATATTAAATAATTTAATATTATTTATTCGACTATTTTTATATATATAATTATAATAATCTCGAGTTTAAAATTATTATTATAAAAAAAGTTAGCCGGCGCTTTTTTTTAAAAAAAACCTAATTTATTTATTAATTCCCTATTTATATATTAACTATAAATTAATTATAAGAATTATTAATTAAATAAATATATTAAATTTAATTTATTAATATTATTAAAAGCTTAACCTTTTTTAAGTATTAACTTTGTAATTACGTTTTTATATATTATAAATTGTCGTATTTTATTTTTAACGCTTTAAGTAATAGCTTTTCTCGTTTTATTAAGCCTTTTTAATATAATTATTCCGATAACTTCGGTAAAGTGTTTTATTATTCGTATATTACAAAGATTAGATTCATTATTCGTATATTACAAAGATTAGATTCAAGAAATCGTAACGTATATTTATTTAAGTTAAAAATTTATACTATTTTTAATAATCAATAATATATAACGTACCTTATAAGCGAGCTACGTATATAAACGAGCTACGCACTTTTTATTATTAAGCTTTATAGGTTATAAACTAATTTAATTTTAACGCTTAGAACTAATTAAATATATTAATAATTATTATTTTTAAAGGTTTTTATATTATTTTAATAAGTACACGTATTATACCCGGGCTCTCCGTATATTTTATAGCGCGGTAAGCGTATCCTAAACGTCCTCGTATAACTACTCCTTCGACGCGATTCGTTTTATAACTGTTTATTAATATCTTTTTAAAATTATAAGTATTTTTTAACTTATATATAAAATAATTCTCTACTTTATAGCCGTTTCTTTTTCGTATGGCGGCGCCGGCTAAATATTTTATTTATTTTTTAAAAGAGTAACTCCGTATATAACTTACGTTATAGCCTTTACGATCTAGTTAAAGCTAGTTAAAATAAACGTTAGAAAGTTATTTTAATATTATACGATACAGTTTCGAACGTATTTAATTTAAAACTAAGCCTTAATCGAGTTATTTAATGTTTTTAATTCTTAAGTAATAAATGGGCCGGAAAACGTTCCCGGAGGTATTAAAATACGTAGCTTTATATTTAATTATAAAATAATATATTCTAAATTATACGGGACGAGTCTGATTTTTTAAAAGCTTTTTTATATATTCGAAACAGTAAAAATCGCTTAGAACGCTTTTAAAAACGCTGGGAAGAAGTCTTTTTTAAAGATGTAAGTAATATACGCCCGTATAAAACCTTTAATTTCTTTTTTGTACGCCTTTTTTAATATATAAAAATAACCGATATTAAAAGGTTAAAGCTTATATAACAAATAAAAAGGTATATAAAATATAATAATAGAGTTTTTTTTATAACAGAGCTTAAAAGTTATTAAGTAATAACTTTCGTAGCTATTTAAAATCAAGAGGTAATAACAACTTTTTATACGAGACTTAATATATTAATTAAAGTATTAAATCTAGTCCTCGCCTTTTTTACTCGTAATGTAGCTATTTTTAATAATTACGATCACCTAATCCTTCGGTAATAAGTTATTTTTATACTAGGAAGAGACGTGCGTTTTCTCGGTAAAAATAATATACGGAGGAATAGCGTAACCGTTTAATCTGACGCCTTAAATAATTATAATTTATTCTTGATTCTTTTATTATATTACCTTAGGCTTTTCGCGTTAATCGGAGGTGGTTATAATTATAAATATCCTCCCTTTAAATCTCGTATTTATAAATTATATTCCGTATAAAAGTAAACTACGCGCGATACGCGTCGGAATTTTTATAAAAAACTTTTTAACAATCGATTCTTTAATTAAAACGCGTCCGGAGGTTTAATTTTTATTATACGAAATTAAAGGCCTAATTAACGCCGACGCGTCCCGCGTCGCGTAAACTAAATAATCGATTCGTTATATCTTTTATATTATTTAACCGGGGAAGAAACGATCGCGTATTTAAATTAATAATATATCGAATAATCGCATCTTTTTTAAAATTTAGAAACTTTCGAGAATTCGTAAATATTTCGCGTCGTATAGGTTAACTATTTCGTTTACGCTATAAGGTTTTTAATAAGACGTAATAAATTAATATAACCTTTCGTATATTTAAAATCAAATCTTTTTAAAGCGTTTAAAGCGCTAGAATTATATCACTCTCGTTTTAAAGTTATAGCATTTTCGGACGTAAAAGAATATAAAAAAAGGTTAAGGCTATAAGGAAATTTATAAAAGTGAGACATTCGCTTGTGTGGGACATTCGCTTATGAGATACGTTACCGGTAAGCCGTACGATATCTTTTATAATAAGATATAAATATTTATTAAAACATGCCGACGGTTAAATATATTCAAGGACTAGTACTATATAATTTTTTAGGATATTCTTTCCGGTCGTGCGGAGGCATTTTATTTTAATTATATCGGACTCGAAAAAAACTAAAACGAGATATACCACCCTATAAACTCGCACTTTAATATAACAATAAACTACGAATAATATTTTACGAATTAAACGATAATTTCTTTCATATAAATAAAAAGTAAAAACGCCGAGAAGCAACTTATCGAGGTCTTAAAAATCTTACTAAATAAGCTTTAACTTATATAACGAGCCTCGAAAAGGGTTTCGAAAAAGTGATCGCTTTTAATATTTAATCGTACGAGCTTACCGAGGAGTTTTAGAGCTTACACCGGCCCTTATTAATTAAAAGTTAATATACGAAGCGTTATTCTTAAACTTTCGCGTATCGCTAAGTATAATAATAAATTAAAGGTTCTTAAAACGATATTTAATAAAGAAACTATATCGAAACTTAGCTATAAATACGTGCTTAATTAATAAAGGGTTTATAAATAACCGTATAAAAGGAAACCGACTAGCTTACGGTAACAAATTACCGTATAATAATCGACTATTAAAATATAATAAGAATTAATAACCTACGAACACGTTTCGACTTAAGTTATCGTATAAGAACTAGTAGCTTTAACGAGGAACGTGCCGCGTTTATTATAACTAAAGCTATAAATCGATAAACTATAATATCGAAAAGTCATCTTAAGTAAGGAACTAATATCTCTAAGCGTATAATAGTATCGAATAAAGCCCCTTTTTTTAAAATAAGTACGAAACGTTCGTTTAAGATTAAAAAAAGGATAAAGAAGAGCTAAACGACGAATAGGAGTACGATTATCTCGATTTAAAAGATATACGACAAGGTATTACTTACTTAACGGACGCCACGTTCTACTACCGGCTTATTAGCGAGGATATTTACACTCTGAAAGCTATCGTATAAGCTGACTAATTTAACCTTAACAGCCCGTATAGCTAGACTTACTAAGGAAAGCTTTAGGATACCGGCGCCACCTTACTTTCGATAGCCCGAAAGCCTTAAATAAAAACCTACGTATAAAAAAACCTAGACGTACGAATCGATTAAACCCCAGGGAGCGTCGAAATTAAGTTCGGAAACTTAAAACTTATCTCGTCGATTAAAATAATTATCGTATAGAATCGATTAAAGGTAACTAAGTATTATATCCTAAGTATTATAACCTTTTTTCTATTCTCGTTATATAATACCGACCGGCTTAAAACGTATTATAATAATGTTTTTAATTTTATTATATAAAAAGATGGCGAAATACTGCTTATAATTAAGAAATAAAGACACTCGTTCCTTAATACCGGCCGTACGAAAGTGACGTTATATTTTATCGAAAAATAGCTTCGACACCTCTATAGACGGTTTAAACACCCTCGTATAAAAAAGCTGTATACGCTTTTAAAGAACGCCGGCCACGATAACTTTAACCTTATTATTCTCAACGAGATTTAAAAGTTCTACTCCTAGTACTAATCGTACGACCTAGCACCTCGGTAATTTAAGTTCTCTTTATAAAACGAGTACGATTTTAATTACGAAATTATCGTGGACGTCGTCTACTTTAATAAACAAAACGTACTCCACGTTATTAATTCGAGTACATCCTTTTAAATAGCTATATTCCTATATTCGCTTAGCGTATAAAACACTTAAAATAACCCTTTATAAGTGTTAAATATACATATATTAGAGACCCTCGGATTATATTTCACACGATCCGGGCACGTATTTTTAAAGAGAGTTTCGAGACTACGTATAAATAATAAGAATTACTTATAAACAAATACTTATTAAAACTTATTAATTAATAAATAAAGTTAAACGAGCGTACGTTTCGCTACGTAAAGCCTTTAATATCTTATAAAAGGATCTCGGTTACTAAATAAATACCGAAATAATACTTTAAATAATAATTAAAACTTTAAATAATACGGCTAGCCTTAACGGCTTAATATTTCCTTTACTCGTATTTAAAACATATTTTTATATTAACGAGAACTTATTACTATTACCGGAAATCTAAGTATAAAGAGAAGCCGTACGAAAAGTAATAAAGATACTCCGGAAAATATATATAAATATCGATATTTACCGAGCTTTAAATACTTAGAACGGACCGGCTATTTATAATATTTTAATATTCTCGCTTCGAAATAAAGTCTTAATTTAGCGAAAAAGAGAAGAATAAATCGAACTATATAAAATAATAATTATTAAAGACTATATAATTCGGGTAAATACCCTAGACGGTTCGAAAGCCTTTCGAATAACTTAAATTAAGCCGTATTACTAAGAAGAGGCCGGAGAACCGCACGACAAGCCGGATATTTAACTAGATCCGGAATAGCCGGTAAATATTTAAAATACCGAACCGATAGCCGAGGAAATTACAGTAGCTTATTACGGTCTACGCGTTAGTCCCCCCGGGGTAGCACTTAAGGCGTAGAATTAAATAGAAATAACCGTTTAGTTATTTTTAAAACTTTTATTTTATAACGTAGTAATTAGTTTAAACGTATTATAATATAATTATTAAATATACGAATTAAATAAAAAACGTAGGTTCGATTTTTATACTTATTAAATAAAAGCTTTCTTTAATTATTTAAATAAGATTATTAATAAATAAGTAAGGCCTTATACGAATTAATTTTTTATATAAAAGCTTTAAAGTTTTTATATTAACCTTAAATAAATTATACGGTTATTAAGAGTTTATCGCTTTAAGTATAAAGGTACACCCTTAGAGAAGGGGTATAATATTACGGTCGGCGGGTTAGTCCCCCGCGAGATAGCACTTAAGGCGTAGAATTAGGCAGAAATAACCGTCTAGTCATTTCCGAAGCTTTTACTTTACGGCGTAGTGGTTAGTTTAAACGCATTATAATATAGCTCTAGTATAACGTAGCCGGGGACGACCTAAAAAGTATCTACTCCGGAACGTCTTAACCGCCGTATTATTTATTTAAAAAAATAATTAAGACCTAATAATTAAACTCCGACAAGACGAAATTATTACCTCGTCCGGATACCCGTTATAAAAGTCCGACGCGGAAGAGATTAATAACCTCGCTATATAAAAAGTTTTTAAATTTACTCGATTCGACCCTTGTAAATATACCGGCCGGAGATTCTTTAAAACTTAGCTAATACGAAAGATTAACTGTAAAATTACGAAGCTATACGAGAAATTTAAGCTCGTAATATAAAATTACGGAAATATAAAAAAAGAGGTTATTTTAATTTAATTATTAATAATTCAGCGGATAAGTTAAAGACTTTTTTTAACCTTTAAACTAATTTTAATCCGAAACTTTAGCATATAAACCGAGCTACGTAATATTATATAAGTATATAATTAGTCGCATAATAAGTTAAACCGACTAATTTACGCACGTTTATTAATAAAGCTTAAAAATAAATATCCGGAAGGAATATTACTTTAAATTATATTACCCTTATACGGATTTATGAAATTAAAACTTTACTAATTTAAAACGTATTATAATTATTACGTATAAGATTTAAGAATAATAGTTTTAATATATAACGCCTACTTATTATTTATTACGAACAGACCGGATTTTTTTAATATTATAATAATATAAATCGACGATACGTTTAGTTTCGTTATAACCCTTTTTTCGTAAAAAGAGGAAGAAAAGCTAGTAGAGTACCGATTTCGTATAAAGCCGAAAAACATCATGACTAAAAGTATGCTAATAAAATTTAACGGAGGAAAGATTTAATTAGAATTATATAATATCCTTTTCGAATAAAAGGAATAGAATAATTAATTAAAACTTATCGGCTCGAAAGCTATTAATAAAAACTAATAATACGTTTTTAACTAAAAAAAGAAGTATACCCAATATTTATTTACTAAGTAAAAATAACGTATAACTTATTTATCGCCGCTTAAATACAAACGTTAAAAAATAAAGATATTAAGAGCTTAAATGAGCGTAATAATAAATAGATTTAAAACCCGATCCGTAGCTTAAGATATATCTCGCTTAACATTTATTATATAAAGATATATATTTTTATTAACGGCTCGTTTATAAATAACCAGGATTTAACTTCTTAACTTAAATACTTAATCTTATTAAACTAAGAAATAAATTATATAAAAAACTAGTTCGAAATTTAAAGTAATAATATTTATTAAAACTCGACGAAATATAAAAGAGTTATACGGAGCGTATTAATTAGCGAATTATACGGTACGACTTCCGGTATAAATAACGGTATTATACTAAGCACCACGTTTAAAAGAATCGTACCAACTTTAAAATTCTAAAATATATTAATAACCCTCTATATAAATTCGAGGTCTTTTTATAACTACTTAGTTAAGCTAGGTATAATAAACGAAAAAGGGCTTATAATCGATATTATATCCTTTCGAGAGTTATACGAGAAAAAGGAGATTTTATGAATCTATTATATCGATAAGAAAAATAACCCGGTAAACGCCTATACTAAAGTATCTTAAAATAAGGCCCTCAATTAAATAATCTCGATAAATAATTTTACCGTACGTATAAAAACGTATATCGAAAAGTTAGACTTATGCGTCCTCGATAAAGTGTAACGTATCACGATTATAACGGCATTATTATTATTATTACTATTTTTAAACCGTTTTTTTAATTTATAAATAGAAATAATATACCTTAATATATAATAACTTCCCTTATTATTATTATTATTATCGAATAACTAAAATAATCAATTAAAAAGATTTATTATTTAATAAAATTAATATTAAAAAGATATAATATTACTAATACGGCTTAGATAAGCACCGAATACCGGATTAATGTAACTCATTCGTACGAAACCCTCGGGAAAAGAAGGCCCGTATTTAAAAAAAGGGATAAGCTAATTTTATTATTAAAATAAAAAACTATTAATATTAGAATAGCTAGAATTAAAACTGTTTATATTACTTTAAAAAAGGTGCTACGTACCTGCGCGTGCGAACCTTTTTTTTTTTTTAAAAAAGGTATACGATACCCCTCGTAATTAGTACTATAAATAGGTATAAATAAGAAAATATAGTAATATAATACCACTTAAACCCTTATTTATACGTACGTACTAAAGCTTATTTAATAATAACTAAATATATTAGTTTTATAAATTTATATATTTAATAGCTATTAATTCTTTTTAATTATTAAATTTCACCGATTTCGTTTTTTTATAATAATCGGCGCGTATTACTATAAATATTAACTCGATTAATATACCTTATAAGTGAGCTATATATATAAACGGGCTACGCACTTTTAATTAACTTTTCTCTTTTAATAACTATGGAATTAAAAAATAAAAAAGGGTTTACTTTAACGCTTTAAACTTTTTAAAATAACTTAAAATTAAGTATATAAAAAGCTACAGCGATATATCGTGTCCTAAAGTCGACGTTACGCAGCTAACGACGCGTAATTCGATCACGATCTAAAATCTCTATAAACTCTCGAAAGCTTTTTAATTTTAAAAAGGAATTAATTCTTCGATATATTATTAATTTAAATACGCGATCGTTTTTTCCCGGTTAAGTTATATAAAAGATATAGCGAATCGATTACTTAATTTATATAACGCGGAACGCGTCGACGTTAATTAAGCCTCTAACTTTATACGATAATAACTAGACTTCTAGACGCGTTTTAATCGAAAATTCGATTATTAAAAAATTCATTATAAAAATCTTAACGCGTATCGTGTATAATTTATTTTTATATAAAATATAAAAAAAGGATATAAATAATTTTAACGAGACCGGGTTTTTTATAAATTAAATCTCGTTTAAAATAATTAAAAGCTCCTTCGATTAACGAAAAAGCCTAAGGTAATATAATAAAAAACCCGGGAATAAGTTATAATTATTTAAGATATCGGAATAAACGGTTACGCTATCCTTTTATATATTATTTTAACCGGGAAAACGCACCTCTTTTTTTAATATAAAAACAGCCTATTATCGAAAGACTAAGTGCTTATAATTACTAAAAATAGCTAGATTACGAATCAAAAAGGCGAGGACCAAATTCGATATTTTAATTAATATGTTAAGTTTTATACGAAAGGTCGTTATCGCTTCTTAATCTTAAACGATTACGAAAACCACTACTCGATAACTTTCGAGCTTTATTAGGAAAATAACTCGATTATTATACTCCATATACCTTCTTATTCGTCGTATAAGCTTTAACCTCTTAATATCGGCTATTTTTATATATTAATAAGGGCGTACGAGAAAGAAATTAAAGGTTTTATACGGGCGTATATTACTTATATCTTAAAGGAGGCTTTCGAGAAATAAGACTCGTCTCGTATGATCCGGAATATATTATTTTATAATTAAATATAAAGCTATACATTTTAATACTTTTAGGGACGTTTTTTAGCTTATTTATTCTTTAAAAATTAAAAACTTTAAATAATTTAATTAAAACTTAGTTTTAAACCGAATACGTTTAAACCCGTATTATATAATAATAATATAGTTTTTTAACGTTTATTTTAACTAGTTTTAATTAAATCGTAAAGGTTATAACGTAGGTTATATACCGAGTTACTTTTTTAAAAAGTAAGAACGCGACACTTCGAAAAATAAATAAGATACTTAGCCGGCGCCGCCGTATAAAAAAAACGGCTAAAATAAAAGATTATTTCATATATAAACTAAAAAAAAACTTCTAATTTTAAAGAATTATTAATAAATAGTTATAAAACGAATCGTATTAAAAAATTAATTATACGAGGATGTTTCAGACACGCTTATAACGCTATAAAATTTATAGAGAGCCCGGGTATAATACGCGTACTTATTAAAATAATATAAAATCCTTTAAAAATAATACTTATTAATATATTTAATTAGATATAAGCGTTATAATTAAATTAATTTATAGCGTATAAGGCTTAAGAATAAAATTTACGTAGCTTGTTTATATACGTAGCTCGCTTATGAGGTACGTTAGTTATTTAATTTAAAAAATTAAATCTAAGCTTCTTTATTATTAAATAAATAGTTAAAACCTAGTACGAAAAGTTTTATTATAAGTTATATAAGGCTTTATTTAGTTTATAAGTAATTTCGAAGCTATTTTTAATACTTATTAATTACTAAACGTAATAATTAATCCTTAGTAATATTTTAAAGTTTTTAATAGTCGTTATAACTAAAAGAATCTTTACCTTTATAATATTAACTATAATTAAATAAGTATGTTAATTATTTTAATTATAATTCTTAAAATTACCGTAAACTATTTAATGCGCCGTAATACTTTATTAATTAATATTATTATTTAGCTTTTTATTATACATTTCTTTATTAAATAAATATCGTAGTATTAATTTTTAACTTTTACTATTAATAGATATTTTCCTTTCTAATTTAATCGTTATTTAATTTAATTTAAAAACTTTAATTAAATTATGAATTATTATATAAATAAAGCCTTAAATTTTAAAATAAAGAGGGTGAAGTTAATTATTAAATTTAATCTATTTTTTAATAAATAAAAGTAGTTTTTATTATTTAATAGCTTTTTTTAATAAAACTTTTATATTATTATAATACTCTTTAAATATTTCGAGTTAACTACGTCTCTTTTTATTTATTTAACTATATTTTATATCGAGTCGCTTAAGGCTATAAGTCTAGTAATATTTTTTAAAAAAGGAATAGATACTTCGTTTATTATTTTAATTTTATATTAAAATATTTCTTACTACTACGTTTTATAATAACATCTTTATTATTAACTTTATTAAAAGCTTTAATAATGACTTTAACGAGAGTAGTTATAGCGATGGTATTAAACATTTTAAAAAATATAAATTTCATTATTTATAATATTTATTAAAGCTTTTTAATAATATTATTAATGTAGTTTATTATTATTTCGTTTAAGTTTATAATTATTTTATATTTTTATATAAGTACATATAATAATTACGTTTTAAATTAATTAAAACTATGTTTTATTTAATTTATTACTTAATATTATATTTTCTGTATATATTCGATCATTTATAAAAGTTATTCTATATACGATTATATATGCGTTTTATTATTTAATTTATAATATTTAAATAAATATTAAAAAGCGTTTTTAATAAATAAATATTTTATTTTTAATAAAAGTAAAGTTCTTAATCGTTTATAAAAAGTTAAACGAGGTTTAAAAGTTATAAATATTAACTCTTTTTTAAACGCGACGAGTGAAATATAAGCGTTTAAAAACATATATGTAATTTATTAATTATTTCGTTTAAATAATACAATAAATCTAGATTTAGTATTATTTCTTATAAAAATAATAAAATACGCGGCTATAAACCTCGATTAATATAAGAAAGTAAAGTCGGTTTAGCTTAGTAATCGAGAATAATTAACGACTATTAAATATATTAATTCGTGAAGCTAATATATTTCGCCGTTTTCAATCCTTAAAAACTAATATTACCTCGTAAATTAATTTCGTAAATACGACTTATTAAATAACTAAGTAATTTAGTCGATTTTTAATAATTAAACTAATAATAAAATAAGTTTAAACTAGGTTTAATACTTCGATAAATATGTTAAAGCGCGGACTAAGGGTTTTTTTTACGTTTTAATTTTAAACGGTTATAAATGGTATATTTGGATCGAATTTAAAAAATATTATAAAGAAAACGGTATTATAATACTTAATATATTTCTTTACATTTATATTTATTTTAACTATTAAATATAATATTTTATTTATTTTCTAAGGGTGTTTATTTTAAAGAAATTAAATTATTTATTAAAGCGTTAACAAATTATATTATGATGTTAAAGTTCTTTATCGTGGCGTATTACGACGTGTATTAATTCGATTATACTTATTATAAAGCTAGTTTTATCGAAGTTTTATATATTTTTATATAAAGTATTATATTTAACCTTTATATTTATAATTAATACGAGTTAATTAAAAATAATTCTTATATTTTTATAAAAAGCTTTTTAATAATTATATTAACGGTTTATTCTAGTTTTAAAATCTAGGCTACGGTTAATAAAACGATTAACTTAGTATTTATCGACGCGGTCGTCGCCGCGTAACTCTATAAAAATATTAATTATATTTTTATACTAGTTGTATTTATATTTAAAGGTATGCTTTTAATATTTAAATCGATTATATAATGATAAAATACTTCTTTTCTTATTTAATTTAAATTAAATTATAAATATTAATTATTACATTAAAATTAGGTACCACGTAATTAATCGCGTAGAATAAATTTCGAAACGTTATATATTTTAGCCGCGCTTTTTTAATTATGAAGAATTTAATCTATACGTATCGCTTAAATCGTTAAAATAATATAATTGTTTTTAAGAAATATTAAATATTATAGTTATAAAGTTATTACGTAATAAAGTTTAAAGACGATAACGAATAATAAAAGTAAACGAAATAATAATACGAGCGGAATAATAATAAACCACGTTATATGGTTTCATTTACTTAACTAGTTTTTCGTCTTTTAAATTATCGATTTAAAAAATACTATATCGAATTCGATATTTAAACTTAGTTCCTGATTATTTAAATCTTAATTAAATCGTACGCCTTCGACTTTAATCATCTTTTTCTCTTTTAAGTTTTATAAATTTAATAAAACTTTTTATAAAAGTTATCGAAATTAATAAGCTTTTTTTCTTTACCTTTAATTAAAATTTTATTTCTTTAAGTTTAGTATATTAACTTAACGAAATAATTAAATATTATATTACTATAATATTAAATATTTAATATAAAGAGCGTTTATAAACTTTAAAAGCTTAAATTCGTTAATAACTCGTTTATAAAAGCTTTATTTATTCGAATTAACTTTTAACGGCAAGAGATTTGAGATTCGTACTACGCTTCTTATTACGAAGGGAAATAATTTTTAGAAAATTCAATATTATTAAATAAATCCGGATACTTTTTTTAAAAACTACTCGTCCGGCTTTTTTGATTTTACTGTTTATTTAAAAAGCGTGTAAAACTATTTTTATAATTAAACTCTCGTTCGTAACGGTTTAATTAATAAGTGTATTATTTATATAAATTCGCTTCTTTTATTAATATTAATTACTTTAACTTTTTATTCGGTTTATTTTTATATATATATAACTTAGGATTAAAATATTAGCTAGCACTTTTTTTTAACGAGTAAAAAGAATTTAGTAATAATTATTAAATCTATCGACTATATATATATTATATCGACTAACGTGGTTTATTACTAAGTCGGCTATATTAGTAAGTCGGTCACGCTTTTTTTTAGTTATATAATTAAACTTTAATGCGTAATATCTTTATAATTATAATATCGAATTAATTAAGAAAATATTATATCATTTTAGTAATTTAAACGGCGTGAGAAGGTTCGAATCGAAATAATTAAAGAGTTATAACGAAAGTGTACGACATCCCCGAATTATTTTAAGCGACTGACTTTATAATACGGAACCTCGACGCGCAATCCGATATTTATAATATAAATTAAATCTAATAAAAAGGAAACCCTACGTATTTATATAATTAATTTAAATATTTAAAAAATCCTTTTTATCATTAATATTATAATAAATATGGCTAATCTTTTCTTAAAATCGCGCGGCGGCGACCACGTCGGCAAGTATTAAGTTAAACGCTTTATTAACCGTAACGAGGATTTTAAGACGCGAATAAACCGTTAATATAATTATTAAAGGGATTTTTATAAAAACATAGGTATTATTTCCGACTAATTTATATTAATCGCGAATATTAAAACTAAATATAATATCTTAAATAAAAATATATAAAGTTTTAACGCATTCGGCTTTATAATGAACATAATCGAGTTAATACTCGTTATAATATACGCCGATTATTATAAAAAAATAAAATAAATTTAACATAATAATTAAACATAATTAACAGTTATTAAATATATTATTTTATAAAGTTAATATATTCCGTCGTTTTTAATCGCTTAAAGCTAATATCATTTCGTAAATTAGTTTCGCGAATATAACCTACTAAGCGATTAAATAATAAAACCGACATTTAATACCTAAATTAATAATAAAACAAGTTTAAACTAAATTAGTTATTTTAATAAATATATTAAATCGCGAATAAAAAGATTTTATCGCCTCTTAATTTTAAATAATTACTAAAGCTATATTTCGATTAAATTTATAAAAGATTATAGAAATAACGGTATTATTACGCTTAATATACTTCTTTATTGTTTTTTATTTTTTTCGATTTTAAATATAATACTCTATTTATTATTAAAGCCTACTTATTCGAAATAAATCGTTATTTATTAATGCGTTAATAAATTATATTATAAAATTAAAATTCTTTATCGTTCTTTAAACTGCGTATTTTATTATTTTTATAAAAAAAATTATTAAATCTAAATTTAACGTATTTAGTTTAATACTTTATTGTTTAAATAAAATAATTAATAAGTTAAATATATCTTTTTAGACGTTTATTTTTAATTTATCGTATTTAAGAACGGCTAATACTTATAGCTTTTAAACTTTATTTAATTTTAAATAAATAATTAAATACTTACTTTTATTAAAATAAAATATTTATTTATTAAAAACACTTTTCGATATTAATTTTAAATATTATAAATTAGATAATAAAAAGTATATATATAATATCAGTGTCGCGGCCTACCCCGCCGTGTTTAGCGGCACTTGCCTAGCCGCCCGCCGCTTTATTTAGCGGTTCTAAAACTCGGCACACCCCCTCTAATTATATTCACGCTCCCTCCTCTTTTATTATTTCCTCGTTAGTTATTTATTTTTCTCTTTACTATACTCTTAGGACTAGTGCCTGGCGTGTTAGACGAGAAGGGATTAGAGTGGCTAGAGGTGTGGCTAAATTAATGAGCTATACTGTGCCCCTTAGGCCTTCGTTCCTGCCACGCGCTAGAACACGAACCTAGTTAAACTAATTAATATACATATATATTAATACTAACTAATTGGCCGTCTCACAAGGAGCAGCCTTTAACTCCTACACCGAAGAACATAATCCGACCTATTTTTAAAATACCCGAGTCGAGCTCTTACGTAAAATTTATAAATAGATTTAAGATTTAAACGTAAAAATAATATTTTAGCTTAACGGTATAGCGGGAACAGGTAAATCTATTATTTTACGTATTTTAATATAAACTACCTTTATAAGTAAGTTTTTTAATACTAACTTCTTTTTTAAACGAGATAAAAGAGATCGCGGCGGCCTATTTAAATTCTTCTTTATTTTAATAATATAACTATACTTATATAAACCGGCTATTATATTATATATCTAAGTTATTATTAATTTTAATCCTATTATTTTTAGGAAAGCGATACGAGAATAATCGAAAAGCTTATATTTTAACCGCTATTAAAAATTTCCGGAGCTACTTATTAAAACCGCGCTCTTCTAATTATCGTTAATACCCTAGATAAGTATAAATATAAAAAGGATATTAAACGCTTTATATACTTATTTTCGAACTCGAAAAGTATATAATCGCCCCGGCTTAAAATCTTCCTTATTAATAAACCCGAGTTTCTTATTCGTTTTAGCTTTATTATAATTAAAAAGGTATACTAAGACTTTATCTTTTATAAAGTCGCTATATCTATAATTAAGTATAATATCTAAGCCTTTTTTAATAATAAGCTCACGCGAGTAAGGAATAATTATAACGCTTTCGTAGTAGAAAGCCGATACATACCCGCTATATAGTCAAGCGAAGACGATATACGGATTTTAGTTAAGATGGCGGTACCGCTATTTATTTTTACGGCTACCGTTTATCGGTTTATCGCTGATCGAAAACTCGGGGACCTTATAAACTAACTATAAGAGATTATAAGCTACTAGGCGACGGCTTAAAACTCTTAGCTCGAGGCGATATATATACTTATATTAAACAAGCTCCTTAGCGATACATTAAGCGAGTAGAGAAAGCATATCGTTAAACGGTTTTAATCGATTATTAAGCTAATTATTATTCTCGCTAAACCCCTTACCTTAGCTTCCTTAGTACAGCTACTAGATACGCCCTCGAATACGGTTGCCGTTACTTTAGATTTTCTCCATTCGGTTCTAAGTGTTCCCGAGTCGCCCACCAAGCCGATACGGCTACTTCACCTTTCATTTCGCGACTTTTTTCTAGCCCTAGAAAGACGAGAGAATAACGAGTTTTAGATTAGTAAGAAAGAAATCTACCGTTAGCTAGCTATAGAATATTTACGAGTTATAAATAACTCATTACGAACGAATATTTATTGAATCCGAGTACTAAGGATAATACTTTTCGAGATTAATTATTAATAAATTACGGAGCACCTACGGCTAGAAATATAATATACCTACCGCTACTAAGTTTATTATTTAAAACTTTTAGGTATTAAGATTTTCAACGGCGATAAGTGTAACGAACGCTATCAGGGGTCCAAAGGGAAACCTAGTAAGACGTACCGAAGGGTTTATATTTAGCAATATAAAAGAGTATTTAAACGTGCGATAAAAGTCCGCTTCTATCGATATGATATGTAATAACCGTAGGAATAAAAGGTAACTAAGGTGCGTTAATTTAAAAGTATTTTTAATAGAGTTATTAAGGTAATATACTTTATTAATAAATTAAATTAATATTTAAATTAATTACTAAAATAAAGAGTATCTATATAAAATATATAAGAAACGTTCGTAGTTATATATCTAATCCTTCTTTTATTAATTCCTCCTGGCTTAATAATTTATCCCTAATTTAATTAATAATCCCTTAAGCTTTTCGGGCTTATTAGCTTAGTAGCTTATTCCTCTTAAGCTAGTAATCCTATAAGCCGTCACGTAACCTGTATAATTAGTTGCGCTTCTTATTCCTTTAGGTACTTATCCGTCCTATTATTAATTATAATGTCCTCGCGCGGGGGGGTAATTAATCGCGGAGTATAAATAAAATTATATTAATATAGCTAGCGGCTTTATTAACGCCGGTAATATTATAACTTAATCGGGTTATTATAATTACGTGCCGGTTAATTTATAAGTTTAGGCCGTATAATTAGGCTAGGTCGTAATATTATTCTTCTTCTTTTAATTATTTTATTTTTAAAGCGCCGGGTTTTATAAATACCCTGGTTCTCCTATTTCGTTAAGTTTTAATAAATCCCTCCTTTTATTTTTATTATAATATATTATTTATTATAATATTTAATTATATTAAAAAATCTTTTTATTATTTAAAGTTTAAAAAAACTAAATAATATTATAACCTTATTACGCTTATTAACGAGTTTAATATTAAAGTTATACCCTGTTCTTTATATTCGTCCCGAAAATAGACGTGCAAGATGATGGAAGGTTCAGGTCGTTACCGCGAATACGTTCGCCTTGGGGTGTCCTGCGATAATTCGGGACGTCAGTATCGGCTGTCTCCCGTATCGTAAACGAGTCTCGTCGCCTTCGTACTACGGAGCAGGGAACTAAACAACTCGCTTCGTTAAGTTAGCAAAGCTCTAAAGCGAGCTCATCGTAACGCCTAAGAAGCTTTCCTCCGTCTAGAGCGGATTAGGGTTTAGCGGGAGTCCTTAATAACTCGCGGTGTTAAGATAGCGAAGCGTGGCCTTCGTTCCTTAAACGAGTTAGAAACGTAAAAGCGCGCGGAGTTTAAGGCCGTGGCGGATATCTATAACTTTAATATTTTCGGGGTAATTAACTAGTTCGGGACGGATATTAACTTTTCGCTCCCGTCCCTGCTTTAAACTTCCGGAGCTCCTTAGCGGCGTTTTCTAAGTATTTTTTAAATTCTTAAGTATTATCCTTTAATAAGTATTCTTTCTATTAAACAAAGTATTAAAAACCTCGTCCTTTTTTTTCTTTTATTAATAATTTCTTTAACTTCGTATTCGTATTAATTTATTTGAACTTCTAGCTATATATTAATATTCGCGTTTTTAAAAACTAATTCGAATAATAAAATATAAAATATAAGGTATATCCGTATTATTTTAAGTAATAATGATCGGTAATTAGTTTTTAAAATAATTTTTACGATTTTAAATAATTCGATCTTTTTAAAATCTAATTTATTACTTAATCGTTTAATTTTAATATTACGTCGTAAAAAGTAAACTTTTTCTCCCTTTTTAAAAATTAATCCCTTTAACTTAGTTTAGTGAGCGTATTTCTTTATTCGTTCTTAAAGAAAAGTAAGGTCCTATTATAGAGCAGTTTGAAATTCTTTTAGTTTCTCGACTTGTACGGTCGCGATTAGTGCTAGCTCTCTTTTTAAAGGTTATTTAGTAATCTCCGGGTTATATCCGTAGTTCGCCTAAAATAATAAAATACGCGTAGTTTCGTTATTTACGCTATTATACGCGAATTACGCTATAGGTAATAACGTTACCTAATTATTTTACTCGTAATTAATATAGCATTATAAGTATTATTTTAAAGTTTAGTTTATCCTCTCGGTTTGTCCGTCCGTTTAAAAAGTAGTAGGCCGTAAACAATTTATATTTAATACCGAGTTATATTATAAATAATTTCTAAAACTTAGTTATAAATAGCTTATCTCGATTAGAAATAATCGTTTTTAATAGCCCGTATTAATTAATAATAGTATAGAGGAAAGTATAGGCTAAGTCGCTAGTATTATTAAACTCCTTATATAGTAAGAAATAGGTATATTTCGTGAGTTTATCCGTAATTATTAAGATACTATCGTAACTAACCTTGGTTAGTAGTTCCTCTAATAAGCGTAACTTAATTATAAAATCGAGCTCGATTATTTTCTAAGCCTTGTCTAGTAGTAGAATTAGCTATAGTTCTCCGTACGGTTAATATCTTACGGACTTGGCCTTATTATATAAATCGTATCTATTAATAACCTTAGCCACGGTTAGCTTAAGGTTTTCGTAATCGAACTACCTAGTAATTCGCTTCTAAGTCTTAAATACTCCTTAATATCTATACGCGAGGTGTTTATAGAAATCTTTAATAAAGTCTTTCCGGTATTACTCGGGGATATAGATTTTATCTCGGTAAAATACGAGGTTATCGCGGTTTTCGAGGTAATCCCTAGCGTAATTAATAAAATCGAGGGTTTAATTAAACTATCTAAACTTAGTAACCTGTTCGTCGCTATACTAAACGCGGTTCGTAACGTTTAATTATCGTAATAATACGAGGTTACTATCCTAGTCTTATTTAAAGATAGTTCTAGTCTCCGGTGGGACTTCTTCTTAATAGTTAGGTCGCCTACTTAATACGTCGGCGCGACCGTTCTCGCTACCCTTCCGGTAAATAATAACGAAATTAAATTTAAAAAGGAATTTAGACCATTATACTTATCGTTTATTTAGCTCTTTCGTGGTAATAAACGTTATAAAGTTCTTATAATCGGTATAAACCTTTACTAATTCTATTATTCCGCGTAAATAATATTTTTATTCTTCGAATACTTTAACGATAACTATTAACTCCTTATTATAAATTTAGTAATTAAGCTTTAATTTATTTAACTTCTTTAAAAAAAATGCGACAGGGTACGACTTTCCGTTATCGTCCCGTTAACTTAGTTACCCTCCGATTATATAGTTCGATACGTCGGTCTCGACTTTAAAAAGTCTAGCTAGATCTATTACGCGAAGTATTAGTTTATTAAAGATTTACTCTTTTATTATTTAAAAAGCGGTTTTTTTCCGCTTCTGTTTATTTAAATAATTTTTTTTTTTCCGTTAAGTTCGTAAAAAGTGTCGCTATCCTACTAAATCCGGGAAACGAAAATCCGGTAATAATTAATTAATCCTAAAAAAGATCTAATTTCTATAGCGCTTATAAGCGTAAGCCACTCCTTAACTATTACGATTTTTAACTACTTTATTCAGATTTCTCCGGGAATATTACGTATCTTATAAACGTAACCGTTTATTAATAGAATTAGCTTTTCTCTAAATTTATTAATAAATTAACGTTTTATAGCTTTTAAAGTATTAACTTTACGTACCCTCGGTACTATTCTTCGTTCTTAGAGTAAATAAGGATATCGTCGAGGTATATTATAACGAACTTATTAAAGTATTTTCGTAAAATATAATTAATTATTAATTAAAAACTGGTTAGTACGTTAATTAATCTTAACGGCATAGCTTAGTATTCGAAATATTTATATTTTATTTAGAACGCGGTTTTTTATTTTTTTCCTTCCTTAATACGAATTAAGTTATATATATTAAAAAGGTTAAATATTATAAAGATTTTAGCGTATAATAATTTATCCCGTAAGTTACTAATTAAAAACAAAGGGTACCGGTTTTTAATAATAATTTCGTTAAGCTTTTAATAATCGATATATATACGCCACTTAGGTTTCCCGTTTTTACTCTTTTTTGGGACGAAGAGGATAGGGAAGCCTGTTGGCGATATAAATAATCGTATAACTCTTTTCTTAAGATTCTCCGTAATATACTCTTTTAAGGCTTATTTATACTCCTAGTTAAATTTATATATAGGTATGAATAAAGGTTCTTTCCTATTTTTAAAAGGTATTTCGTAATCTTACCGTATATAAAACGGTAAACTTATTTCTAGTTTCTTATTAAAAAAAGCTTCGAATTACCGGTACTTTTTTAGTATAATTATTACAACGTTCGGTTTAAGTTCTTTAATAATAATATATATTTTAAATACTTTAGGTTTATTAAAGGGTTGTTTTTTAAACCGCTACTTATTAATTAAACCTTTTTTTAATATATCTTATTAAAATTAGCCTATTTTTTAATTAATTTTAAAATTATTTACCCGTAATTAAGGTATTCCTAAAATTATATCGTATTTTGTAACGTCCGTAATATTATACGAGATTTATTCGTAACGTTTTCCGATATTAACCGGAAAATTCGTAACTTCCTTCTATACTTCTCTATTTTCGTAAATTATAAATCCTTTATTGACGGTTTTAAATCGGTATAGGGCGTTTTTCTCCTATTATTCTAGTTTTAGACGGTTAACGATTCGTAATAAGATATAGTTTCTTTACGCTCCGTTATTGAGTAACTCTTTAATATAAACTCTTTTTACATTTATTATTAAAATAATATACTTATAAGTAACTCAGTTATTTATTATTTGATACAGGGACCTTTTTCAGTCCGCTTAGTATTATCCCTTTATATTTAGCGGCGTTTATTTCTTAACCGATATTCTTTTAAGTAAGTAATAAATTCTTACGACCGATCGTTCTATCGTCGTTATCGTTCTCTCTTTTCTTTATAAAAAGCTTCTCGATACGCCGGCGGGGTGTTTTTATACCCCTCCTTATATATAATATTATTCCTAATACTTAAAATTTAGGTTCTTCGGGTAATTCGGTAGTTTATTAAGTTCGTTAAAATCTATAAGCGCTTTGTAAATCCCTAATTATAATAAAGGGATTTTCCCGTTAAGCGTGTACCTATACGTTTTAAAAGTATTAAATACTTTCCTTTAAACGTTTATAAGCTCGCGATTTTTCCTAAGCGTATTCGAGGTATTAGTCCTCGAAACACTCCTTTTAATCCCGTCCTTCTAAATAATATTTTCGTAGCCACTTTAAGTTTTTTTATATTAATAAGTATACGCGTCGTTTATTAAGGATTAACGTTTTAACCTTCTCGATTATATAATCGGGGTATAAGTTCGTAATAGCTCGTTTATTAATTCGTTAAAAAAACTATTCGTTTTTAAATTTTTCCGCGAAATATTTTATATAAGCGTCGTATACGTATAAAATTTATAAGATCGTAAAGTATACTTTGTTTATAAAAAAGATCCGAGAATTATCGCTTATTACGTAGTTACCGTAGACTTTTTAATTAAATCCTACCGTAATAAATATTTAGCGTAAGTATTTTAAGTTTAAATAAGGGATATTTAAAATAGCTAGCTATTCGTTATTCTTAAAATTCCTAAATCTAGTAATCTCGTTTACGAGTTCCTTTATTAATATACTAATTAATCGTTTATAGCTAGCAGGTTATTTTTATTAATTAATAATTTTATCGCTATTATTAGAGTTATTAAGAACGAGATCGTAAATTAGGGCGAAATCTTTACTTATTATAGCGACGCTCCGGTTAGGGCTTCTTTTTATTTTTAAGGCCTTAGGGAACTATTCGGTTCTTTCCTTATCCGCTCGGTAAAGAATATACCTATCGTCGTAATAAGCTATCCAGGATAAGCTGCCGTGTTCGGTAATAGCGCTACTTCCTTTAATAGCTAGTATAGGGGCGTCTTTATTTATTATAACGTTAACGTGTCGTCCGTTTAAGACTTTCCGAAAATCCTTCTTCGGGGCTCGGTATTTTTAAGAATAATACACTTTCTTTTAATAATTATAATAAATAACGTTATATTTCTTATCGTTTTTATTATATTTAATAGTGTCGAGATTTATAAGTTTACTATAATAGCTATACGCGATAATGTTTTTAAACTATATATTATAGTAATAACGCGGTCGTTTTATATTAATTTAAATTCGATTAATTTATCATTATTATTAGCCTTACTTTTCGCGGCGTCGTTTATATATACGAGTATCGATCTTAATTATAAACTTTATATATAAAAGGAAATTATTAAGGGTATTAAGCCGGCTAAGTTCGTCCTTAATATTCTCCTTTAATCCTTAATAGTACATTATAATCTTAATAGCTTCAGTATAGTTTAGCCGAGCCGTAATGCGTTAGAACTCGGCGGTATAGGAGGTAGCTAATCCTTTTTACTTAAAAGTTTTAAGCTCTCTTTCTGCTTATCGTTTTTCGTCGGGGTTTTAAAAAAGTAACTTAAAAGCGTCCTTGAAGCTATCGTAATTTTTAAAAATACGTTATACCTTTATGCGGTATAATTCGACTTACTAATCGTTTTTTACGAGTTTATCGAGGTAGGGTTCGAACTAAGTATTTTACTTTTAAAGAACGAGGCGGCGTAAATAACTCGCTAAGTAAAGTTTTTAAATATTCTTTTATAAAACCGTTAATAAGCCTTAACTTAAACGAAAAACCCTCGGAAATTCTCGCTTATTTTATCGAATGGCGTAGATAAACTAATCTTTATCCGTTTTTTTAAGGCGATAAGGGTTTAAATAATATTAGCGGCGGTATAGAAGAGATATACTTCTTCGCGTAACTTATTAATATCGGGTATCTATTTTAGGTTTTCCTTTATTAAAAAGGTATTACGTTCCTTTTCGAGCTTAGCGTAATAATATTAATAATTAATGTTTTTTTATTTAAGTTCTTTAATTCGCTTAATTAATACCTATCGGGTAAGGCCGTCGTTATTATCGTCGCTATCTATTTTTATAGCGGGATCTCGCTAAGGGGTACTTGCGATAATAATAGAGGCCTTCCCGTAACGAGGGGTATTATTAAGTCTAGGTTTAGATATAGTTTTTATAAGTATTATTACTTAAAGGTTTAAGTAATAACTCGTAAAAATAAAAGTAATTAAAATATAACGAACATTATTAAAAGTTTAAAAAGAAACCTAGTAAGATATATTAAAGGATTTATATTTAATAATACGAGAGAGTATTTAAACGTGTAATAAAAGTCCGCTTTTATTAATATAATATATAATAGCCGTAGGAATAAAAAGTAATTAAAATGTATTAATTTAAAGGTATTTTTAATAAAATCGTTAAAATAATATACCTTATTAATAAGTTAAATTAATACTTAAATTAATTATTAAAATAAAAAATATTTATATAAAATATATAAAAAACGTTCGTAATTATATATTTAATCCCTTTTTTATTAATTCCTCCTAGTTTAGTAATTTATCCTTAACTTAATTAATAATCCCCTAAACCTCCCGGGCTCACTAGCTTAGTAGCTTATTCCTCCTAAGCTAATAATCCTATAAGCTATTACGTAACCCGTATAATTAGTTACGCTTCTTATTCCTTTAGGTATTTATCCGTCCTATTATTAATCGTGGTATCCCCGCGCGGGGTGGTAATCGGTCGCGGAGTATAAGTGAGGTTATATTAGTATAACTGGCGGCTTTATTAACGCCGGTAATATCGTAGCCTGGTCGGGTTATCGTAGTTCCGTGCCGGTTGATTTATAGGTCTAGGCCGCATAATTAGGCTAGGTCCTAACACTAGTATTACGGCCGACGGTTGTCTCCCGTGCGGGGTAACGCTTATAGTATAGAATTAGATAAAAATGATTTGTCTAGTTATTTCCGAAGCTTTTAGCTTTATAACGTAGTAATTAGTCTATACGTATTATAATATAATAACTAGATAAACCTACTAAATAAGAGACGTGGGTTCGATTCTCATACTTGCCGAATAGGGGCTCTCTTTAGCTACCTAGGTAACATCGTTAATAAGCGGGTAGGGCCTTATATATTCCTTATATAGAAGCCCTAGGGTTTCTCTATACTTAGCCTAAATCATATGCGCCTAAAACTTGTTACCCTAAAGCATAAGGGTATGCCTTTAAAGAGGAGGCATAGTGTTACGGCCGACGGTTATCTCCCGTGCGGGGTAACGCTTATAGTATAGAATTAGATAGAAATAACCTATCTAGTTATTTCCGAAGCTTTTAGTTTTGTGGCGTAGTGGTTAGTCCACACGTACTGCAATAATAAGGTATACGTGTTTTTAATTTTTAATTTTTTATATTAATTAAAAGCGCTTAGTTTAATAAATATAGTTTTAAAAAGCTTAAAGATTTTAACTACGTTAAAATAATTTTATAATAAGTTACCCTTAAACTTATTTAACTAAGCTATTAATTAAATATTAAGTTTAATATTAATAAATAACTCGTTAACTTTTTTAATAATGCGAACCGCTTTATTTTCGCTAATATTTTTATTATTTAAGTTAGCCCTTTTTAAATCTATTCGTCGGGTTTATTTTTTACCTCGAAATAGAGCGTAATCTGTATTATATTTTAAACTTTTATATTAAAATAGATTTTAAAACAGTTAATAATAAATACTAAGTAGAATAACTACCGCTAGACGCTCGAGAGCTATAGCGATTAAATTAACTCGGTAGCGTTTTCGTATAATAGAAAACTAATGGCGTCGGCGTCGGAAGACGGGACGGTTAAGCTTTGGGACGCGGCGACGGGCCAAGAGAAATAGGCGTTCGTAGGCCATAGCGGTTTCGTCGCTTCGGTTAGGTCGGTGGCGTTCTCGCCCGACGGGAAGCTAGTAGTATCGGCGTCGGACGATAGGACGGTTAAGCTTTAGGACGCCGCGATAGGTTAAAAGAAGTAAACGTTCGCGGGCTATATCGGTTAAATTAACTCGGTGGCGTTCTCGCGCGACGGCCGGCTCGTAGCGTCGGTATCGAACGATAAGACGGTTAAGCTTTAAGACGCTACGACGGGCGCCGAGAAGCAAACACTCGAGGGCCATAGCGGTGCGATTAATTCGGTAGCGTTTTCGCTCGACGGCTAGCTGCTAGCGTCGGCGTCGTATAGCGGAGCGGTAAACTATTAATATAGGGATTAATTCTTTTATATTATCGTTTAATCCGGATTTTTTATCTATTTTAACCGATATTAGAGCTATTTTTATTAGTTATTAGCTTAGCTAGTTATTACCTTTATTATTAAATGAGCTCTCGTACGTACGGTGGTTCCGGTTTTAATTAAGGTTTAATCGTTCTTATTCTATTATTTATATCTATCTTTAGTATAAGCTACGAGGGGTATCGTATACCCCTTTTAATAAAACAAAAAGGGGTTCGTACACGTAAATACGTAGCACCCCTTTTAAAGTAATATAAAAAACCTTAGTTCTTACTGTTTTAATACTGGCAGTCTTTGTTTTAATAATAGATTTAGGCAGCTCCCCTTTTTAAAACGAGTCTTCCCTTCGTAAAGGTTTCGTACGGATAGGTTACGCTAATCCGATATTCGGTACCTACTTAAGCCGTATAAGTGATACTATACCTTCTTAACGTTAACTTAATCAAATAGCAGGTCCCTTAGTAATAATAATAATAAGTAAAATTATTATACGTTAATATATATTACTTCCTCGTTATTAATTAAAAGTAATAATAGTAATAAAAATAGTAATAATAGTAAGGGCGTTATCGTATATCGCAATACGTTACACCCCGTTAGGGAAAAAGATATCTCTTTTTCTTTCCTCTCTTTTTACTCGCCGTATAAGTCTAGTCTCTTAACGTACGTTTCTACGCGTACAGTTAACCTATTAATTAATGCTAGCTATTTAAGGGCTCTATTTAAAAATTTCTTAATAAAGGCGTCTACAGGGTTATCTCGGCCGTCGACCTAACAGATCTCCGAGATCTCCCTTTTTTCGTACGATTCTTAAAGCGATATAATATCGATTATCAGTCTTTTCTCGTTCGTCGTTCCTAGTTTAACTAAGTATTCGTAAAGTGATCTCGAGTTTATATAAAGGATTATTAGTACCTCTTAAAATCTAAAGCTCCGTACGATTCTCTTTAACGTGGTATTAAGTACGATACCGCTATCGATACCGGAAATTATACCGTATAGTTCGCTAGCTAATACGCTTCGAGTAATTCTTTTATATTTCGTCGAACTTTAATAAATAATATTACTTTAAATTTCGAATTAATCCCTTATACGGCTAAGCTCTTAGTTTAAAATAACTAAATATCCGAGCTAGGACGTCAAGTCCTTATTATTCGCGAAAAAACCGTCGATAAAAATATATATTTTCGTACGGTAAAGATTAAGCGGGATATATCTTAAGCCGCGTATCGGATTCTAGATCTACTAGTTAATCCGTATATTTAGGCTCTCGATATCTTTATCTTTTAGGGTTTATATTTAAGCGGCGGTAGACAGGTCGTACGCTACCTCTAGTTAATAAATAGATATTAAATATGCTCTTTTTATACGCTAAAAAACGTGTTACTAGTTTTTATCGATAACTTTAAGGTCGATAAGCTTTAATTAATTAACTTATCCCTTTTATTCGAAAAAGATATTATATAATTCTAATCGAATTTTACCTTTATTAAACTCGATCGGCGTATTTTCGGTTAAAATACTCTTTAATTTCGCATAAAATTATTCCTCTATTAGCTTTTCTTCCTCTTTTTTAAAAAAAGGGGCTATAACGAAGCTAAACGTATCGTTAATTTATATTACTATAATATCGAAAATATCCGGTCTTTTTATAATAAATAATAAATAGGCGTCGTATATTAATATAATTATTTTTAAATTTTATACGTAATAATTATAATATATTTTAAACTAATAAAATCTTAACTCTATTAATCCGTATAGAAGTAATACGATTTAAAATAACGTTCCTTCGAGGTACTAAGTCTTTAGCTTTATTAATAAATATGTATAAATTAATCGGTTTAGTTTATTATATAATTAAGTATACGCCTATATAATATCGCGTAGCTCGCCTTATATATTAAAGTCTCGGATCAGGGTCGGTCCGAAAGCTAAAAGGTATCTTTAGCTCATCCGCTAAATTATTAATAACTAGGTTAAAATAACCTCCTTTTCTATATCTCCGTAACCTTATATTACGAGCTAAAACTTCTCGTACGGCTTCGTAATTTTACCCTTAATTTCTTATACGAGCCGTGTTTTAAAAAATTTTCGGCCGGTATACTTATTCGGGTCGAATCGAATAAATTCGAAAACCTTTTATACGGCGAGATTATTAATCTTTTTTACGTCGGACTCTTAAAACGGGTATCTAGACGAGGTAATAACCTCGTTTTATTAAAGCTTAATTATTAAGTCGTAATTCTCTTATTATTTTTAAATAAGGAATATAGCGGCTTAAACGTTCCGGAGTAAATATTTTTTAAGTCGTCCTCGGCTACGTCGTATAAGAGCTACCGTAATTTCCTCGGTTATCGGTTCGGTATTTAAAATACCTGCCGGCTATTCCGGATCTGTTTATAATTCTAATTAATCGTGTAATTCTCCGGCTTCTTCTTAGTAATACGGCTTAATTTAGGTTACTCGAAAAGCTTTTAAGCCGTCTGAGGTATTTACTTGGATCGTACGGTTTTTAATAACTATTATTTTATATAGTCCGGTTTATCCTTCTTTTTCCTGCTAGACCAGGACTTTACTCCGGAGCGGGAGTATTAAGATATTTTAAATAACTAGTTTATTCTGGGTATTTAAAGCTTAGTAAATATCGATATTTATACATATTTTCCGAAATATCTTTATTATTTTCCGTATAACTTCTCTTCGTATTTAGATCTCCGGTAACGGTAATAAGTTCCCGTTAATACGAAAGTATATTTCGAATACGAGTAGGGTAAGTATTAAGCTATTAAGGCTAGCCGTATCGTTTAAAGCTTTAATTATTATTTAAAGTATTATCTCGGTATTTATATAATAACCGAAATCTTTTTATAAAATATCGAAAATTTTATATAATAAAACATATATTCGTTTAATTTTATTTATTACTTAATAAGCTTTAATAAATATCTATTTATAAGTAATTCCTATTATTTATACGTGGTCGCGAAACTCTTTTTAAAAATACGTACCCGGATTATACGAGGTATAATTAAGGGGTCTTTAATATATATATATTTAGTACTTATAAAGGGTATTTTAAGTGTTTTGTGCGCTAAGCGAATATAGGAATATAACCGTTTAAAAGGATATATTTAAATCGATTACGTAAAGTGCGTTTTACTCGTTAATATAAATAACGTTTATAATAATTTCGTAATTAAAATCGTATTTATCCTATAATAAGAATTTAAATCTTTATGACGCCGGATTATACGATTAGCATTAAGAGCATAACTTCTAGATCTTGTCGAGAACAGCAAGGTCAATATCGTCGTAGCCGGCGTTCTTTAAAAGAGTATGGAGCTTCTCCGTACAAAGGTATCCGAACCGTTAATAAAGGTGTTAAAACTATTTTTCGGTAAAATATAACGTCGCTTCCGTACGGCCGGTATTAAAGAACGGGTATTCCTATTTTTTAATTATAAAGAGTATCTCGCTATCCTTTTATATAATAAAATTAAAGATATTATTATAATACGCTTTAAACCGGTTAATATTATATAATAAAAATAAAAAAAAAAGTTATAATATTTAGGATATAATATTTTATTATTCTTAATAAATTCTATATATCGATTATTTTAATCGACGAAATAAACTTTAAGCTTTTAAACTTAATCTCGGCGCTTCCCGAGGTCTAATCGATTCGTACGTCTAGGTTCTCTCATATATAGTCCTTTACCTAAAGCTTTCCGACTATTAAAAATAAAACGACGCCGGTATTTTAATTATACGAGCTATTAAGGTTAAATTAGTCGGCTTATATAGTAATTCCTAAGTAAATATCCTTATTAATAAACCGGTAATAGAACGCGGCGTCTATTAAATAAATAATACTTTATCGTATATTTTCTAAATCGAGGTATTTATACTCCTTTTCGTTATTTTCTAACTCTTTCTTATCCTTTTCCTAGTTTTAAACGAACGTTTTATACTTATCTCAAAAAAAGGGGCCTTATTTAATGCTATTGCACATTTAAAAATATTAGTTCTTTACTCGGAACTACTTTTCGGCTAGGTGGTTTATTAATTAATAGCTTTATTTATAATAGATTCGATAGGTTTTTTATTTAAACTTCCGGTTTTTATATAATAATCTTAATCGAAAGGTGCCGGCGGGTCGCTAAATTCTTTCTTATTTTAATAATTAGCTATTATATAATAATTTATTATTATAAACTAGTCGGTTTTTTTTCGTATAATTATTTATAAATCGTTTATTAATTAGGTATATATCTTTAACTAAATCTCGATATAGTTCCTCCGTTAAGTATCGTTTTAATATCTTCTAATTTATTACTATACTTAGTAATACGCGAAGGTTTAAAAATAGCGCTTTATATATTAGTTTTTAATAAATAAAGGCTAATAAAAGTTTCGGAACTCCTCGATAAACTCTTACAACGGAGGTATAAAAAGCGATCTCTCCTTTGAATCCTTTTTTAAAGGCTCGTTATACGAACTAAAGCTTATTTAGTAGGATTTTTAAAACCTCGATAAATTATTTCTCGGCGTTCTTACTTTTTACTCGTACGAAAGAAATTATTGTTTAATCCGTAAAATATTATACGTAATTTATTAGGTAGTATATCTCGTTTTATCTCTTTTCGAGTCCGATATAATTAAAATAGAATACTTCCGCACGGCCGGAAAAAATATTTAAAAAAATTATATAGTATTAGTCTTTTAATATATCTAGCCGTTAATATATTTCGATAAATATCTATACTTTATCGTAAAAGATATTATACGGCTTACCGGTATAGTTTTTTTCTTTTTTTATACCTTTAAAAAAATAATAACCTTATTCTAATCGATTTTACCGTTATAAATAACTCGGCTTAAAAAGATATCGTACTCCGTAACGTACGCTAGACTAAATAATTATATAGTCTAGTCCAGCGGTATTAAAATCGGGGAAGAAAAAAGGACGATATCTTACAACGCTTAGGTACTTAGTAATCTAAGGTAGGACATCGGGCCTAAAATATCCCGTAATATCGCGGACGATTACTTTATATAGAGATTAGGTGTCTCTCGTTTAGGCGGCGGTTATTCGACTATCTATTCTCGAGAATAGTATAGAATATCCCTTTTTCGGGTTTCCGAAATCGGTTCTGCCGGTCGATCCTGTTAGTATTTAAGAACGGCCGGTCGTACTAGGCTTATAAACTTGGCCTTAAAGGATCCGTTTATTAATATATCGATTCTATATTTTTTAAAGTAATTAAAAAGCTCTTTTTAAAACGTACGATTAATTTAACCGAACTAGTGCTCGGTCTATTCGTCGAACTTTATAGTAAAGGACTTTTAAAAGAAGGTCCCCTTCATCTTTAATATATAATATTCTAAGAAGTATCGTACGAGGTACGTCGTGAGTTATTTAGGCCATATCTCCTCGGACTCGAAGAGTATCTCTAGGGGTTAAAACTCTTAAAAATCGAGGTTAACGTTCCTTTTCTAAACTATTAATAAGATCTCGATATTTTAAAATACCTCTTTATATATAAATAGTTCGGGGTCTAAAGTCGTCGGTCTATTTAAGTTCGGTACGTCCGAGCTCGATACCGATTCGCCGACCATAATTAACTCTATTTTAATAGGGGTTATCGTTTTATAAATCGTACGATAAAGTTATTTAAATATATAATTATACATAGCTTAGCTAGTTTCGCGTATAATTCGGAACCTAGTCTCCTCCCTATAATATATACTCGGGAAAAAGGGTTCCTCCTCGTACGGTTAATTTAGTTCGGCTCTTCCTCTAAATCTCTAACGGGCGGAAATTCTCGGGGCTCCTTAACACGGTCGCCCTTATATCGATAAGGGCGTAAAACCGTCTCTTTATTCTTATTAATTTATAATCGCTACGAGTAACCATTAATTAATATTAAATAAGCTCTCGTATATACGGTAATTTCGGTTTTAATCGAGGTTTAATTGTTTTTATTTTATTATTTATATCTATTTTTAATACGAGTTCTAAAGGGTATCGTATACCCCTCTTAATAAAATAAAAAGGGGCTCGTACGCGCAGGTACGTGGCAACCCTTTTAAGGTAATATAGAAAACCTCAGTTCCTGCTGTTCTAATATTTATAACGCGAGGCTGTACGCCTTAGCCTTAATATTAGCGAGGATCGCAGCTAGATAACTTAGTGTGGGAATCACTTATTATAGCTGCCACTTAATTTCCGGCCAAGCATATCTACTATATCTAGTTCTTTAATAACTATCGGCTGTCCTTCGAAAAGGGTATTTTTCGTGCGATTTACTAAGGGGCTTAAGAACGTGTAGGCTTTATCGACTAGTTAAGAGATCGTAATATATCTCTTATATTTCTACTATTTTTATAAATAAAGGGTCTTAAGGCGTGTCGTTTATTTATATTCTTTAATTCGTTATAAATAAACTATGAGATTATTTTCCCTTTATCTCTATACTTCTTTTATTTATTACACTATAAGATAGTTATTACTATTATACTAAGTATACTAGGTAAGGTTATACTCTATAGCCTAAGCAGCGACCCCTAGACTAAGCCCCCGCTATTTTAGTAATAATAATTATGCATCTCTAACCTTTAGTCGCTAATAGTAGTACTAATATATAATAAATATCTCATCTATTGTCTACCCTAGAGTTAAATATAGTGGTCTGCGCGTAGAGTTTATTTTAGTTACTATTAAAGAGAGATAACTATAAACTTTTAGTGCGGTTATTTAATTAAATAGCGACGCATTAATATAATGCATATAAATAACTAAGCAGGGCCTGTTTTTAATGTAAGCAGTAAGCGATGAAATTAGTGAACTGTGCTTCCTCTTTTTATAGCTTCCCCGGATATTTAAAAGCGAGGAGTTATGCGATTAAACGATGCTTAAATAATAGCGCTAGCTTATCTAGTACGTACCTCTTATAACCCAGGTACCGCGCTAATTTAGTAAAGTATCTATTAGCGCTAAGACGGAGGTGGGCCTAACTTTAACAGATAATTGATTTCAACAAAGCGGAAACCGATTTCGAATTCGACTGTACGCTTATAAGACTGGAGTTTAAGCGACAGTACTATGAGGAACGACTCCGACGTACAATTATTCTTTTTTTGAGCCGGAAACATCGTGAACGTAGCCAGCCGAGGTGGCGCGGGGAGACGTAAAACAATGGCGGCCGACGCGGAGGAATCGATCGTGGTGGGGTCGTAAAACTTAATCGCGACGACTATCACGAAGCCCGTAACGGCGGCTAGCAGACGGACGACTCGCGTTACGAAACCGACTGCGAAAATTTAAGAGGCATTAGATCGATTAATAGTTAAGAATAATGAAGCTACGGTAACAGAGACGAACGAAAAGGCTCGGGATAGACCGGCAGCCAAGACGTACCTCTAAAAGATCTTAGAATTCGTCGTACGCGCCTAAACCGAGATCTAGGACCTGAAGCAGATCGTGGTGGCTTAGAGCGCCACTATTTAAGAGATAAACCAGCGATACGAAGCCTCTTAAAGCGAGAACCGCCGTCTTTTCGAAGAGCTTAAATAAATCCGCGATTAATTAGAGATTATTTAAAACAGCCCGGCTTTAAACATTAACGCTTAAACTAACCCGTAAGCCTTGTACGCATAAATCGCGCGTACACCGCCGATAAACTAGTTAAGTAATATACGCACGTTTATATCGATAAATACGACGCCTTTAACTTTTACCGACACCTTATACTATATTATCGATATTTCTTATATAAACGACAAATAACGGGCTAATATAATGGCGGGAACGATTCGGTTCGTTATCGAAAAAGAGATTTAAACCGGGGGTAAGCAGAAAGATTAGCGATACCGTACCGTGATTATAGATTCGAAAAAGCCTTAGCGTATTAAAATTATCTATCGAAACGAAGCCGAGCATCGCTTAATTAAACAGGCGGCCGAAAAAACGAACGCGTTTAAAGCGCGAATATTACGAAATAAATTATACCCGATTAAAATAAATAGTATTAAACGTATAACGGTCTTAAACGAAAACGATAATATACGAGACGGCGTAACTAAAATGTTCGAATAAAAGAACGAAACTATAATTACTAAAGTAATATAATTAAATAAGAAAGATAATGAGAAAGTATATAGTTTTATAATCGTTTACTTAATAAAGGCGGCCGATATGCGAAAGTTCTTAAAAGAAGGCTTCTTTTACGCCGGCGGTAAATCGGGTTACATTAAATCGTTCGAACGCCGAGACCGCCCGGAATAATATTATAATTATTAATAAGTAAAATATAAAATATTTTAATATAAAAATATTTAAATTTATAAGCGATACGTAAAATAAAGGTATAATTATTATAACTATAAAGTAATCGTTTTAAAGTATATCTTGTATAAAAGATTATATAAGTCGTTTAATCGAAACTATTCGAAATTATACCTATCGAACTATAATTAAACCGTTTCATATTATTTAAAATAACTTAAAAAAATAAAGATTTATATATAATAGTTTTATTAATAATAAAAATACATAATATATAATAATAATCTCGATTTAAAAACCTTACGTTAAGATAGTTTAAGGGCGGCTTTTAACAATACTTATAAGATATTATAAATAGGTTAAAATAGTTCCATTAATCCGGAAAAAAGGGAGGTGGCCGATCCGGAGTATGCTCTTAGTTAATAAAAAAATAGAAACGGAGCAGGTCTTAATTAAATCCTTTAATATTATTATAATAATCGTACGGTTACTAAATCGTGCGGTTTTTATAGCGTCCGTATACGTTTTTATAAAGGACTTCCCGGCGTTTTAAAAAACGTATAAAAAGTTACGTATCGTTATTAAGGTAATAAAAAAGAGGATAAGGTTAATGATAGAAATAATTATTATAAGGGATTTTAATCGGTATAATTAATTATAAGGAAAAAACGAGGTAAGAATAATAAAATAAAGAGAGGCGGATCCGATTATCTACCTTATAATTAAATTCGGCCTTAATAATTTATTCCTTCGGGGTATAAAAACGTAGAGTAGAGGAGATTATAGTATAATTATCGATTTTATTTTAATATCGGAAGAGATAAAGAATTTTTTAATTAAGTATAGGGTGTTAAACACGGAATACGGATTTAATTACCGGATTATAGAGACGGTATTCGAAACGGTAATATTAAACCCGGATCGATAAAACCGGCTCCTTTTTAAGAATATCCCTTAGAAGGATATTAATACTAGGATTATAATAGTATTAATTACGACCTTTATAGGCGGCACGGTTTAATAATAAACTAACCGGTTAATAGGAGTCGTATTAAAAACAGTGCACGCCTTAACGCTTAAAACTAAGCCGTTACCGTATACGAAGCGATAGTGAACGATTAACCTCACGTAATTCCAGCGTATTTATATATATTAAAGAAACCGAGCCTAGATTAAGAGGAGGGTAAATTATATTAAAATTAATTTGAAAGTTACTATAAAAGCCGCTATAAAGTAATATTACAATATTATTCGATAATAAAAGAAGAAGTATTAAAACGAGTTCTTTATAAACAACGATAATATTTAAAAGGTAATAAAATACCTTAAAGTAAGTAACGATACAGTATTTAAAAAAATTCCCTAACTCGCTTAAGCGGACGGGACGATTATTTTTAATTATACGGAATAAGTGAAAGAGCTACTTACTAAATTTTTCCCCTATTCCCGGACGAGATTATCGACGAAGGGGACCGCTTATAAAAGGCGTTTATCGAGATGCGTATTATTACGATAGAGGAGGTAAAACGGTAGTTATTTATAATTAAGTTATAAAAAGTATTAAGCGAGGACGGTTTATTAATAGCTATTTAAAAGGAGATTTAATTAATAATTAAACATCGTGCGTTAATTTTATTCCGTATATTACTTAAGGAAGGGATATTACTTAATTAATAAAGATATACGAAAATTATACCGCTTAAAAAGCTAGGTAAGGATAATTATATCGTAGCTAAAGCTTAGAGGCCGATTCCGCTATTATCGATATTTAATAAAGTATTAAAGTCAGTTATTACTAAAAGGATTTCTTATTTAATCGAGATTTTTAAACTTCTCTTAATTAAGTATTTATATTTTTATAAGAATAGATTTATGCTACTTAACGAGGTCGTAAGATTTTTAGCTTTATTAGTTTTAATATTAAAAAGGTATATAACGGGGTATTTAAAGCTAAGCTTCTTTAAAGGATAAGAGCGCGGGGAATACTAGATAAACTATTACGTTAAATTAAAGCGTTTTACTTAGACTATATAGTAATAATCTTAATAAATAAATATATTTTAGAAAGCTATAGCTTACCGTAGGCCGGCTTACCCTAAGGCTCTCTTTTATTTTCGATTTTATTCTTTTTTTAATATAGATTTAATATAACGGCGGATCGATTATTACGAGGGTTTTATCGCCTTCGTAAATAACTTTATAGCCTAGATTACAGGCTTTATAGCGGAGAATAACCGCGAGGGTATAAAAGCTATTATTAACGATATCTTAAAGTAGGAAAAAAGGAGTAACGCGATATTCGAGGCGGATAAAATAGTTATGTTTTATTTTACTCGTAAGTTATATAAAACCGATTCGACGCCTTTTATTATTAAAGAATAGCGTATTTAATTTAAAACCTATATTAAAATTCTCGGGGTAGTTATAAACGTTAAATTTAAATATAGAGAATATATTGCCCGGGCCGTAATTAAGGGGCTAAAGGTTATAATAAAATTAAAACAACTAAAAGGATTATTATTAATTACGGTACGATAGCTTTTTACGGCTACGGTAGCGTCGGTAATAAACTACGCGTTAAACGTTTAAATATACGAGTATAGGTATAAAATAACGGCGGCGCTTATAAACCGAATTTAAAAAATAAAGGCTTAAGTAATGGTTAGAACGTTTATAATAATAGCGATAAGCGTAATAGAAATAAAGGTATATATTATTACGACGTAAGACTAGTTTTAAAGAAAGGCGATTAAGATATAAACGGATATTTATACCCTTCTTTTAATAAACCTTTTTCGTAATAATATAACGCGGATATGGAAATTTAAGAGATACTATCGGTCGCTATTTTATTAAGTGGTAAACGTATTAAAGGATATATCGATAAAGAAATTCGAAACTATTTAACTGTACGCGTTAATACCGTAAAAAAGTCGGGTATTGACGGTAACGGATTATAAAGGTGCTAGAAAATCTCACACCTAGGTATTGGCAATATCGTCAGGTATGGGGTGGGTAAGGACAAAGCTAACGCTTGTCCTTCTTTCTTTCCTAGTAGCCTAAAGTTTTATATAGGTACTCTTAAGGGGGGGACGCGGGAGAAGTCCTCCCAACTCCGCCTATAACTTTCGCACCATAATACGGATAAATTAAAAAGAAGGTTTAATACGAAAGCTTTTAATTAAACGGTACGTATCGCCGTAAGTAACTCGGTAAAGAACGGTTTTATAAAATATAAGGGAGCCGTTAAAATAAAAACGTTTATAAAAGCGAGCCTAATACTCGAGACCCGTGTTATTACTCTCGGTGTAAAAAAGGAATAAAACTCGTAAATAAAAGAATTAACCGCTATAATAAATATATTATACTCGTTACCGAGGCTTCGTTATCGGAATATTTTATTATTTACGAAGAATAAAGTAGCGGTATTTATATTAAAGAAATTATATTAATAATTTAAATAGCGATATATTTACCGAACTTATAAAGCTATTAAAAAGCTTAAAAGGGAAGGAAATAATATAATTATTATTTAACTGCCGACGAGTAAAAAAAACTAGCTTATAAATTATGCGAAAAGGACAGCGAAAATTACGACGTAGCTAAGCGCGTATCTAGGGGTAAAGATTCCCGGAATAAAGTCGATAATTTTAAATATTACGCGGATTAAGCGAAAAACTAATATAAGCCTGCCGGAATACGTCAGGATATATTCGAAAAAGATCGATATAGTTTTACTAAAAAAAATATATATAAACGCTATATAATCGTTTTTCGTAAAAAGAAACTAACGTTTTAGTTTAGCTTTAAACAAGGATAGCCCGATTAAACGTATATTTTTATCGATTCGAAGCGGTATCGACGGATTAATATAAATACGAATAAGCGAAAGAGACGGTGAAATACTTTTTTTTAATATAATAAATAAATAGTATACCGAATAGAGATACTTTAATATATAAATATTTATAAAAATAACTTATTTTTTTATTTAGGCGGTAAGTTATTATCGGACGATAAGTTTTAATTTTTTAATATAAAGGCCGTTCGAATAACTATATAATTTATTATAACGATAGGCCGATTAGATATAAACTAGTTTTTTTATTAATATAATATTAATTTTTTCGTACCTTATAGCAAGCGCTCCTTTAACTACTAAGGATAGGATGCTAAATATTTAAAAAAAGGCCTTTAAGCTAGCTTATTAGAGAACGCTATTAATATACGGGACCTTATTTAGGAAAGTATTAACGGAAAAGGAGCGATATAAGCCGAAATTAGAGTATATAGGGGCTTTAGGTAATAAGGAAGCAATTTAAGAATATATTATAAATTAGCGATAATTACTTTTTCGGCTTCGCTACCCGGGCGTAATAAATTATATGTGTATATGTATTTATTATAAAGTTTAAAAAAGGGAAAATATCTATACTAGACCTTATTACTATTATTAAATTACCAATTTATTTAAAGGAGGGAAGCCGTATAAAGAGGTGGCGGACGTCTTGCGCGATAATAGAGGACCGTACGGAAATAAAGATCATAATAAACACACTAAACTCTATCGCGACGACGGTTAAACGATCGAAGCGGGCGAAGCCCAGCGCTAAAGCACGAAAAGTATTATCTTTGATCGAAAGCGATAATAGACTAGAAACAAGCTCGAGTAACAATATATCCATCGGGCCCGGAGGTACTACAGCGCATCTACGAGCTCGCGACTAACTCCTAAAACGAGATCCGAGACCTAAAAGATATTATTAATAACTAGCAAGTAACTATTTAGCGGCTTACCGCCGAGCTTTAAAACGTTACCTAGAAATTAGAAGACCTTAAGAACAGCGCAGTCGTCAGCGGCAGCGCTCAGATAAGCCCACAAGCCTTATACGCCCAGATCGCACGTATACCTCCGATAAGCCAGCTAAGCAACGTCCGTACGCTTACGTCAATAAATACCACGCCCTCAACCTTCACCGATACTCTTTATTATATTATTAATACCTTATATATAAATAACGAGGGATACATTAAAGTAATTATCAGAACGATCCGATCCGTTATTAAGAAAGAGATTCGATTAAGAGGCGAGTAGAAAGATTAGCGATATCGTGCCGTAATAATAAACCTAAAGAAGCTTTAACGAATTAAAATTATTTATTAAAATCAAGCCGAATACCGAATAATTAAGTAAATAATTAAAAAAATGAATACTTTAAGCGCCCGGATTTTATGAGACGAGCTTTATTTAATTAAAGTTAATAACGTTAAATATATAGTAATTTTTAACGAAAACGACGAGATTAAAGACGGCGTAATCGAAACGTTCGAATAAAAAAACGAAATAATAATCGTTAAAATAGTTTAATTAAATAGAAAGGATAACGGTAAAGTATACGGCTTTATAATTATATACTTAATTAAGGCGGCTAATACTCGAAAGTTCTTAAAACAGGGTTTTTTTTATACCGGCGTCGAGTCGAGTTATACTAAACTATTTAAGCGCCGGGATCGCCCGGAGCAACATTATAACTACTAATAGGTAAAATATAAAATATTTTAAAATAAAAATATCTAAATTTACGAATAATATACGAAATAAAGGCATAGCTACTACGGCTATTAAAAAACCGTTTTAAAGTATATCCCGTACGGAGAACTATACGAGTCGTTTAGCAAGTATTGCCGGAAACTTTACTTAGCTTAATATAAATAGAATATTCCGAATTATTTAAAATAATATTAAAAAGTAGAAGGTTATATATTATAGTTTTATTAACGACGAATATATATAGTATATAATAATAATCTCGATTTAAAAACTTTACGTTAAGATAGCTTAAAGGCGGCTTTTAACGATACTTATAAAATATTATAAGTAGGTTAAAATAGTTTTATTAATTTAAAGAGAAGGGAGGTAGCCGATCCGAAGTATATTCTAAATTAATAAGAAAATAGAAGTGAAGTAGGTTTTAATTAAGTCCTTTAATATTATTATAATAATCGTGCGGTTATTAAATCGTGCGGTTTTAATAGCGTTCGTATACGTTTTTATAAAAGGCCCCCCGGCGTTTTAAGAAACGTATAAAAAACTACGCACTATTATTAAGATAATAAAAAAAGGATAAGGATAATAATAGAGTTAGTTATTATAAGGGATTTTAATTGATATAATTAATTATAAGGAGGAGACGAAATACGAATAATAAAATAAAGAGAAGCGAATTCGATTATTTATTTTATAATTAGATTCGGCTTTAATCATTTACTTTCTCGAGGTATAAAAACGTAAAGTAAAAGAGATTATAATATAATTATCGGCCTTATTTTAATATTAGAGGAAATAAAAAAGTTTTTAATCAAGTGTAAAGTATTAAATACGAAGTACGGGTCTAATTATTAAACTATTAAAATAATATTTAAGACAGTAATAATAACGTTAAGCGGCTAAAAGCGATTACTCTTTAAGAACGCCTCGTAAAAAAATATTAACGCTAAGATCTTAATAGCTTTAATTATAATCCTTACGGGCGGCACGGTTTAATAATAAACGGACTAATTAATAGGGGTTATATTAGAAATAGTATATACTTTAACCTTTAAAACTAAGCTATTATTATACGCGAAGCGATAGTAGACCATTAATTTTACGTAACTCCGGCGTATTTATATATATTAAAGGAACCGAGCTTAGATTAAAAAAAGAGTAAGCTATATTAGAAATAACTTAAAAGCTACGGCTAAAGTAATAATAAAGTAATATTACGATATTATTCGATAATAAAAAAAGAAATACTAGAACGAGTTTTTCGTAAATAACGATAATATTTAGAAAATAATAAAGTATTTTAAAACGGGCAACAATATAGTATTTAAAAAAATCCCCTAGCTTATTCACGTAGACGGGACGAGCATTTCTAATTATATAAAATAGGCGGAAAAACTATTTACCAAGTTTTTCCTTTTACTGTCGAACGAAATTATTAATAAAAAGGACCGTTTATAAAAAGCATCGATCGAAATATATATTATTACGATAAAAAAAGTAAAACGGCAATTATTCGTAACTAAATCGTAAAAAATACTCGGGGAGGACGGCTTTCTTATAGTTATCTAAAAAGAAATATAGCTAATAATTAAAGAACAAGTTCTAACGTTATTTCGTATATCGTTAAAAGAGGGAGAGTTATTAATTTAATAACGTTACACGAAGATTATACTTTTTAAAAAGCTAGGCAAAAAAACTATACTATAATAAAAGTTTAACGGCTAATTTTATTATTAATAATACTCGGTAAAGTAATAAAATTGGTTATTACGGAAAGGATCTCTTATTTAATTAAGATATTTAAGCTTTTTTTAATTAATTATTTTAAAACGCGGAAACAATAATTAATAAAATAAGTATTTATATTTTTATAAGAATAAATTTACGTAACGTAACGAGGCTATAGGATTTTTAACCTCGTAAGCTTCGATATTAAAAGAGTGTATAATAAGGTTTTCGACATTAAACTTTTCTAAAAGATAAAAGCTTAAGAAATATTAAAGCAGTTGCTTTATTAAATTAATACTTTCTATTTATGCCGTACGGTAACGATTTTAATAAATAAGTATATATTAAAGAGCCGCAGTTTACTATAAACGAGCTTGCCTTAAGGTTTTCCCCTATCTCTAATTTTATTCTTTTTTTAATATAGATTTAGTATAACGACAGATCGACTGCTACGGAGGAGTTATCGCTTTCGTATATAACTTTATAGCCTAAGTTACGAGCTTAACGGTAAAGAGTAATCGCGAAAGGATAGAAGCTATTATTAACGACGTTTTAGAATAGGAAAGAAAGAGCGGAGCGATATTTGAGGCGGATAAAATAGTTATTATTTATTTTACTTATAACTTATATAAAACCGATTCCACGTTTTTTATAATTAAAAGACGAACTATATAATTTAAAAATTATATTAAAATCTTCGGGGTTATTATAAATACTAAATTTAAATATAAAAAATATATCGCCCGGGCGGCAATTAAAGGGCTAGAGGCGGTTATAAAATTAAGACAATTTAAGGGGCTTTCCTTTACCACGTCTCGGTAGCTTTTTGCGGCTACGGTAATACCGGTAATAGATTACGTTTTTAACGTTTAGATATATAAATATAAATATAAGGTAGTAGCGCCTATTAATAGAGTTTAAAAAATAGGAGCGTAAGCGATTATAAGCACGTTTATAACGATAATAACGAGCGTCGCCGAAGTAGAGGCCCATTTAATTACGACGTAGGATCGGTTTTAAAGAAGGGCGATTAAAATATAAGCGGATATTTATACCTTCCCCTCGATAAACCTTCTATAAAGTAGTATAGCACGTATACGGAGATCTAGGAAATCTTATCGGTTATTATTTTATTAAATAATAAACCTATTAAAATATATATTTATAAAGAAACTCGAAATTATTTAATCGTATATATTAATATTATAAAAAAGCCGAGTACCGACGATAATAAATAAGCTAGAAGAGAGGCTTAATATTAAAGCCCCCAATTAGACGGTACGTATCGCCGTAAATAACTCGATAAGGAACGGTTTAATAGGATATAGAGGAGCCGTCGAAATAAGGACGATTACGAGAGCGAGCCCGATACTTAAGACCCGTATTATTACTCTCGGCGTGAAAGAGGAGTAGAACCCGTACACGGGAGAGTTAATTATTATAGTAAATATATTATACTCGTTATTAAAGCTTTATTACCGGAATATTTTATTATTTATAAGGAATAGAGTAGTAATGTTTATATTAAAGAAATTACGTTAATAATCGAGATAATAATGTACTTACCGAGCTTATAAAATTATTAAAAAGCTTAAAAAGAAAGGAAATAGTATAATTATCGCTTAATTATTAATAAATAAAGAAAATCCACTTATAAATTATATAAAAAGAGAGGTTAAAACTATAATATAACTAGGCATATATTTAAAAGTAATGACCCCCGGAGTAAAATTAATAATATTAAATATTATATAGACTAAGCGGGATAATATAAACCTGCCGGAATACGTCGAGGGTATTCTAAAAAGGTCGATATAGTTTTATTAAAAAAATATATACAAAAATTATATAATAATCTTTTATAAAAAGAAACTAACGTTTTAGCCCAGCTTTGGATAGGGATAGCTCGATTAAATATATACCTTTATCGAATCGAAGCGGTACCGATAAACTAATACGAATACAAATAAGCGAAAGAAATAATAGAGAATTTCCTTTTCCGATATAATAGATAAATAATATATCGAATAAAGATATTATAATATATAAATACTTATAGGAATAACTTATTTTTTTATTTAAGCGGCAAGTTATTATCGGACGATAGGTACTAGTTCTTTAATATAAACACCGTTCGACTAATTATATAATTTATTATAGCGATAGGCCGACTAGATATATATTAATTATTTTATTAATATAATATTAATTATCCTATGCTTTATATAGCGAGCGCCGTTTTAATTACCGAGGGTAGGATATTAGACACTTAAAGAAGGGCTTTTAAATTAGCTTATTAAGGAACGTTATTAATATATAAGGCCTTATTTAAGAAAGTAGTACTAACGGAAAAGGAACGATATAAGCCGAAATTAGAATATATAGGGGCTTTAAGTAATAAAAAAGCGATTTAAGAATATATTATAAATTAGCGATAATTACCCTTTCGGCTTCGCCACCCGGGCGTTAATAAATTATATATATATACGCTTTCCTTAAATATAAACTTATATAAATCAGGGATTAGTATAATATTTCCGTATTAGATAGCCGATACTTACCCTTTATATGGCCAAACGAGGGTGATTTACAGGTTTTAACTAAGATGGCGGTGCCATTATTCATCTTTGCCGCTATTATCTATTACTTTATCGGTAATCGCAAAGGTGGCAACTCGTAAAAGAAACTAAACAGAGTTCTAAAATAGTAAATTAAGAGTTAAGAATCGAAGCTTAATACTATTTATATACCGGTTCTAGAATAGCTACTTATAAACCGGATAGCGCGAGAATAAAAAAAAACCTTAGGGCATTTTCGTACTCTAGTCGATTTAATAATTACGCTCGCTAGTTTATTATCTGCGGTTACCCTAGCCTAGTTATTCTATACGACTCCGGACGACATCCTAGACAACTTAGACCTACTTCACTCCGTTCTTAATATTCCTGATTTATTTAAATAACCGATCCGATTATTATATTTATCCTTCCGCGACTTCTTTCTCGATCCGGAGAAACGAGAGAGTAACTAGTTTTAAATCGACGAGAAAGTAGTTCACCATTAGTTAGCTATAGAATATTTTAAAATAATAAATAGTTCGTTACGGATAGATATTTATTAAGTTTAAGTATTAGGGATAGCGATTTTAAAAATTAATCCTCGGCGAATCGAGGAGTATTTTCGACTAAAGATATAATATACCTATTATTATTAAGTTTATTATTATTATTATTAATAGTACGCCGTAGGTTAAAAGCCTTCGGTATATTTACTTAGTTCTTTATATAATAAACCGTGCCGAAGTTAGATTAAAAATACACGTTATTAATATTATAAAATCTACTTTATATATTTGATATTATTATACTAGTTCTTATTTACTAGCCTAATAACCTTTACTTTAGGGCCTAAAGAGATTATCTAGGTTTAAATAGTTTCTCGATTTTTATTATTAGCTTATATAGCGATAATCGATCGGTCCGTAAAAGCTACTTTACGATAACCTTCGCCGTATTTTTTCTTATAATAAGCGTCGCTAAATCGTAACGAGTTCGTAACGGATTAAGTATTAATTATTTTATTAATTATTTTTACTTTTTTTTAAAGTTTTTATAATATAAAATTAAGTATTTAACTATTTCCCGTTTTTTATCGCAATTATATAACGGCGTTAAGACGCCTAGAATATAATAAGTAAATAAGAACGACTTAAATCTTATCTTTTTAGTACGGGTCTATATTAAGACCGAAACTTCGTACTTAAACATATTATTATAACGACGGCACGCTCTTTAGTTTAGCGGCGATTTTATAGCTAGTTCGTAGCGGCCTCGCGTAGGAGTAACGGCGTAAAACTATCTTTATTCTTATTTCTTTTTTAACGCTTATTCGACCGTTTAATTATTTAATTATTATTTAATTAATATTAATTAAGCGTTATTTAATTATAAAATCGTAAAGGCTTTATTAATAGCCTTTTAAAGTCTTTTTTATCTTTTTCTCTTTACGCTACGTTCTTTATTAATAATCTCTACCGCTTTTATATAGGCGCCGCGTAAGAGTTATAGCTTCCCGGTAACCTCTGTATATATTTCGAAACTAGTTATCCTTATATTTAAATAGAGGTCGAAGAAAGGAATTACCGCTTTAATCTCTAAGTAATATTAAGGGGTCGCTTTATATACCCTTATTACGATCTAGAGACAGGAGTTCTGGATTATTATAAAACTAAGGGCTGGCCTTTTTTTAATATCGGCCACTTTATGCCAAATTAACGCTCCGTACGCGAATACGTTACGTATTATTTTTATATAAAACTCTTTTACCTTTCGTACCGAATATCCTTAAGCTAACGCTACGAGCCTAATAAGAACTAATATTTAAATTATTATTTTCGCTTTAATTTTTAAGATATAATCCTTTTATTATAGCTTTTAATAAAGCTAAACGCCGAAGAATTTCGTAAAAGTTACCGGCGATATAACGACGTTTTTAAGGCGTACTTATAGCATATAAACTTTTCGCGCTTTAGTAAAATAGATAAGCTTACTTTTTTTAAATTTAAACTCTATCCTTTTTATACATACTTAGCGGTTATAAGTTTCTTAAATTCTTTTTAAGTTTTAATAATTCGTAACGTAATTCGGCTTTATAATAATAAAATTCGTATTATTTATAAATTTAAGGATAATAAGCTGCTCGTACGTTTTTAATTCCTCGTATAATATAATAATATAAAGAATAAAAAGGATCGGTAATAACGAGGAGCTTTATAAAATATTAATGCGGAGCTAGATTTTTTTTAATAATTTATTATCGAAATAAAAGTAGATTGATTTATTTATAATAAAGCTTTCGACTTATCGATAAACTTAATCCGGTAGTTTTTTTTTATAAAGTATAATAATTAGTTTTTTATAATTAATTATATTGAAAGCGTTTTTAATATAAAATTTAAAAAAAGCGACGTTTTTATATTATTACGTTATATAAATAACGTTAATAATTAATTAAATAGCTAGCTTAGTAGACCGTTATATTCGGTTTTTTATTTAGCTTTTAAATAAAAGCGAGCACTTTTTAATTATTTCGGTAATTTATTAGTTTATAACTATCTTTATTATTTTTTTAACCGTATTAAGTAATAAAATAAGTTTTTATTATTAAGTATTTATTTTTCGGTTATTATCTTATTTAGCTTTAAAATTATAATAACCTTTACCGTATAAAAATATTTAAAGAAATAAGTAAACCGGAAGCTCGCGGTTATTAAATTAGTTAATGTTTAAAAAAAAAGTTTTTTATATATTTTAAAAAAGTTAATAAATAAAAAATCTTTTTCTAAAATTTTTTAAAATTCCGTTTATTTAATAATATTTTTTTTTAGCCGTTATATTTACTTTAATAAAAATAAAACTAGGGGCGTAATTTATTATATTATTTAAGTTTATAAGGTTGGTTTTTAAATTAAAAAAGCACTTTTTTAAAAAAAGCGTAGCTTTTTTATTATAGTTTTACGCCTCGATAATAACTTTTTTATTACGTTTTAATTTTAAAATACCCGCTATTTATAATAACGTCGAGCTTTGTAATCGGGCTTATTATTTAAGCGATTAAAATATTTTAAAATTATAAAAAGTAGCGGCGATTACGTAGCGTTAATTTTTCGTTTTCGCTTTTTAAATAATTCTTTTTAAGTCCGTTTTCGATTCGGTATATTAATTCTATATATATTACGAAAGTATCGCGAAATAAGCTCGATATTATTATTTCGTTATAGTTTACGGTTTTTAAATTTTTAATAATTATTAAAGTATATTTTTATTAATATAAAAGGTTTTTTTTAATATTATTATATTAATAATTTTTTATAAATCGTTTATAAAATTATTAATAATTTAATTTAGTTTTTTTAAGTTTATTAATTTAATAATATTAATTAAACGTGCTCCGTTTTTTATTTATATTAACCTTTTATTTATTATTATTTAGTTTTATCCTTTTATTTACGCTTTATTACTTTATAACGAGTTAATTTTTAATTTAACGCGGATAACTTATACTTTATAATTAAAACTTTTTAAATTAAGGTCTCTTTTATATAAAATTATTATTCCTTATATTATTTAAATTAGGTTTAATATAGAATTTCTTTATTTATAATATCGTTTCGTAATTTCTTTATATAACGTAATTAATTTTAAATTTTATTAGTTCGTAAAAGTAAAAAGGTTATTTATTTTATACGATTTCTTATTATATATATTTTAAAGCGGATAATATATATTAAAATCTTTAACGAGTAAGTATCGCCCGGGGTACGAAATCGTATCGAGGTTATTTAAAAGGCTTTATTATTAAGAAGTTTCTTAGATCGGCGAGTATATAAATTATATAATAAAGCGGTTACTTTTTTCCGTCGATATTATAATAGCAGTTTAATCAGGGCCTGCTTTAATTTTTAACTTAGTAATATTAAGGCGTTTATATATATAAATAGCCGCTCGGCTTTCGCCGTAAATTATTTAATATTTAGTTATTTTTGAATAATATATAATTTATATATAAAAGTTTGTTTATATTTTTTATAATATTAATATATTATACTTTTTTAATTAATTAAAATAAATATTATTATTATTTTTAATATTATAACGTTTTAATATATTATTTATAAGTTTATAATTATAAAATTATAATAATATTTTATATTAATAAAAGAGCGACGGTATTATGCCGGCTTTATAAGCGTGTTTCTTTATTTTAACTACTCGTTACTGAATTAAATCGCGGGCGGCCTCTTTTTTATAAAATTATTATATACTTTTTTTTATCGTTAATAAAAAGCGTTACCGGTAATAATAAACGCTTTATTTTTATCGAAATGCCGCCGGTGTTACGGATTTCGAACTAGCGAGGCCGGTAAGTATAAGTTTTTTTTACGCGTTCTCTTTATTAGATCGTTATAAAGTAGCCGCGATTTTATACCGTATATTTTTTACCGTAATTAATATAATATTTCTTATTTCGTAATCTTTTTTAAAGGTATTTTTAATTTTTTTTAAAATATATTATTATAAAGTAATAATTATATCGTTATTATTTTTAATAATATTTAATTACGTAATTATAACCGTAATAGCGATAATATTATTAAATATAGAAGCTAATATTATATAATTCGTAATTAAAAATCTTAAAATTTTATATTAAGCCGTTATTATATAAATCCTTTATAATTTAAATAGAGTTTATATATAAAATAAAAAAAGCGTAACATATTTCGAGATTTTTTAATAAGTTATACTTATATTTCGAAATTGTTTTTAAGTTATATTTATTTATAAATAAACTATATAATAACGCGGTTTCGTTATAAATATCCTGTAGCTTTTTTATTAAAATCCTTTTCGTAATAACTACGAGTTTTTTATAAATAAGTTACGCGTTATTTTCGAAAACGTTTAAAACTTATTTATTATTTTTTATATATTTTTTCGTTTTATTGTTAAAAATAAAAATAATATCGTTATTAAATAGCTTCTTTATTGTAATAACTTCGTTATACCCGATTACCGTATTAATACTTTATACGATATTTATTAGCCTTTTTTTTTAAATATTATTAAATTAATTTACGCTTTTAATTATTATTTCGCGGTTTCGGCGAGCTAGAACGATAATTTTCGGTTATTAAGTAACGGGATCGCTATTACGCGGCGTAGATATAATTTAAGCTTAAAACTTAGTTTATATAGTTTTAAAATTTTATATAGCTTAAACGATAACTTTTCCGACTATTTTTCATAATTCCCCGCGGGTTACCGGCGCGTTAGTATTATCGTCGAGGTGCAGTCGTAATTCGGTCGCTTCGGTACGAAGTTCCCTAATTATTTAAAAAATCTCTTCACGTTTATTATTAAGGGTTACTAAATTAGCGATTAGTTTTTTTTGAATATTTTAATCATTTTTCGATACCTCTTTTCGAGTTATTTTCGTTATTAAGACGCGTTTAAAGCGTTTAAGGTCCTTCGTTATACGTCGCGACGTTATTTCGTGAATAGTACTAGCTTTACGCGAATCCGGCGCGACTGATATTAATAATTATCGGATTATCTATCGGGTCATCTATACCGTAGCGCTTTAGTTACGTCCTCTCGATAAAAATTCGGCTAAATTAATTCGACCTCGTTGATTTAAATAATAAAGTCTGTTTTTAATTATTTAATAGTTTAACCGAGTTATCGATAATTTTTTAATAATAAGCTATTATTATTAAATAATTTAACGCTTTTTTCGAAAATACGAATCGTTTTATTTTCGTTAATATATTTATAATTTAGCTCGCCCTTTTTTAAGTATATTTATTCTATCTATTTTTCGCCTCGAAATAGAGTATAGTTTATATTATATTTAAATATAATATTTTATAATAAATCTTACGCCAACTAGTAGTAGATAATAAGTAAAATAATTGCCGCCAGACGCTCGAGGGCCACAACCATTTAATCCGGTCGGTAGCGTTTTCGCCCGACGGCCGGCTAGTAACGTTAGCGTCGGACGATAAGACGGTCAAGTTATGGGACGCGGCGACGGGCGCCGAGAACCAGACGCTCGAGGGCTACAGCCGTTCCGTCAGCTCGGTGGCGTTCTCGCCCGATGGCAAGCTCGTGGCGTCGGCGTCGGACAACGACACGGTTAAGTTATAGGACGCCGCGACGGGCGCCGAGAACTAAACGCTCGAGGGCTACCGTAATAAGGTCAAATCGATGGCGTTCTCGCCCGACGGCAGGCTCGTAGCGTCGGCGTCGCACGATAAGACGGTTAAGTTCTAGGACGCCGCGACGGGCCGAGCGCTATAAACCCTTAACAAAGGCACCCTCTACTCCAAATTGTCGTTCAGTCCGGATTTTTTATCTATTCTTACCAATTTCGGAACCATCCCTATTAATAACTAGCTTAGCTAGTTATCACCTCCACAGCGCGAGGTTAAACGCCTTAGCTATAGTATCAGTAATAATCGAAGCTAGATAACTTGGCGTAGTGATTATTTATTATGGTTACCGCCTGATTTGCGGCCAAGCACATCTGTTGTATCTGGTTTTTTAGTAACTATCGGTTATTATTCGGGAAGGGTATTTTTCGTGCAATTTGCTAAGGGGTTTGCCATAGGTAGACGTGGTAAAGCACGTCACCCTTGTCAAGTGTCTGGGTTAAGTCAAAGCAGTATGATGGGTATAGCCAGGCCAGGCTGACTTGACTCTAAACTCAAGCAGATACCATAATATGATTAAAAGAACCAAGTAATGAATGTATTCGATGAAGCTTATTAAAAGTAGTAAAACCCACGTGTCGACCAAAACACAGCCCTATACAGGAGCAAAGCACCAAAAGCAGCAGTCAAACTCTTGTTCCTCATGAAAGCGTTGCCATCAAAAGGGACGAGTGACAATTCCGTGCACTCGGGAAGACGATCGAAGTGCTACATGTAAGCCTGTGAGCTCCTGCGGTCACGCATCGCCAACTCGACCTCGCTCCCATGCATCTGGTGGAAGTGCTGAGAGTCATCCGAACCTTTGTGGTCGGATATCTTGGAGGAAGCCCGCCATTTCGAGGACAAGAAGGAGGGGATTGACAAGGCGCGAGTAATGGCGGGTCGGAGCAGGGGGCCACAAGCCGCAATGATGCCTACTTCAATCTCCACCAGATTCCAGATAGACAGGCCTGTGATGATGACTGATTTGGATACATCAGCGTTTGTTGATCACGAGCGAGGGGCCGAGACACTCACTGATGCCGTCCTCACTGTACGTTCCCATGCTAGAACGAATGTAGATGACTCCCTTAGCTACCGATGCCCCCACAGACCTGCCCACTCTGGTCAGTACGGATGCCATAGGGGAGTTCAACTGGGAGGGAGCTTACAGTGCACCAATGAGGAATGCGGAGAGGGCCAGCAGCTTCTTCTGTAAGTTCATTTGCAATCCCATCACGATAGGGATGGGAATGATCAGAGTAACAAAGTCCGTGGCAATGTCTGTTCCCACCATGGCATAGCCACCATTCATGGCACTACCGCAATGTTCCAGATATCCAGTGGGACTGAAGACTGCGGTAAGGTGGGTTCCGCATTCCAGCAGGCCTGCCATGACGAAAGTGACGGCCCATGCTACGATCACGACCATCCAGGATATAAGGAAGCGTCGGAGAGCCAGGTTGTTGGACAGTTTGGCGAACAGCTGCCAGTAAAGGAAGCAGACGGACAATTTGATGAGGCCGAGAGCAGTGACGCCTAGCAAAAGGAGCGCCAGTTGGATCTGTGTATGGAGAGGGGCCACATGAGTGGAACACTCGAACAAGGAACGACTCAGTTATCAGATTGAGGGCACTCACATGCTTTGTACGGTTGATCTGGCCGGTCACGGCGGTTGGGTCCGCCAGTGTCGCACCGACTCTATGGCCAAGCGATTTGATCGCTACGCCATATATTTCCATGGCAACTAAGCCGGTGCCGAAGGTCCAGCCAAAAAGGATAAGCCAGTCACTGGTAAGAATCGACTGCCTGTCCCAGAGTCTCAGACCAAATCGCAAGGAGACGCATATTACCGTCAGTAGCCACAGTATGATGCTGGCTGCAATCAAGCCGGCTGGATTATCATACATCTTGACTAACACGAGATAAACAGGATAGGGAACCTTGATGTGCTTTGCTGCGGTCACAGGATGATGGGACTCGTGGGTAGTATGTATTGTATTGCCGAGTCTTTCGATATTGAACTGTTTGATACGCGTGGTTGGGGGGGTTTCTTTTCCACGGGTAAGGCTCATGAGGGAACATGCCGAACAGAAAGGTCGAGGCTATCAAGCGATGACCAGAGAGGCTTGCAACAGTATGGTTACACCAATACACTGACCAACTTATGGTAACCCGACAGCCAATCGGCTCGGGCGGATAAGCACTCGACAATGGTCTCCTACATGCAGGTGCATTCATGCCGTCAGCTTACTCCAAATTTCTGCACCAGATGTCCAGCTCGGTCAATATCCACGTATGCGGCCCCCACCACGTCATCAATTAATACAACAACAGCAGCAACATCACCAACTTGCTCATTGCGGACATTTGGTTGGTTGCCTTGATGCCGATTCCTACCATTTGCAGATTGCCAAGAAGAGTTATGCAGTAATGCATGCAGGCATTCAAACTAACCACTGGCGTAACTATGAAAACGATAGCGACTCTAATAAATGTTCTGGCCTAGGTACGACCCCAAATGTGGAGTGATGGTGGTGGTTGGCTTTATGCATGCACTTTGCCATTGTCACGTAACTTGAAGCCCGGGCACAGTTGGATAAGCCACTTTTTGGTGTTTCCCCCCTCTTTTTTCCCTTTTTTCTTGGCTCGGATAAGGCAAAGCTTGCAATGACATCCAATACCCTCTAGTCGGTTGCATCCTCAAACATGCCCGCAGGCGGACCCACAACATCTTCTAGACTTGCAGCTCTTCCGGACATCCAGCCATGTAAAGCATCCCAGTCTACACAGGCATTGGGCTGCGGGACTCTCACACTCGGCTTGAATCTACTGTGCGGCGTCCACTCGAGGGTAACGACACTCACGTCAGCTTGGCACAAGATGGCCTGGCGGAGAGACTCCAGACAGTGATCCGCGTGCATGAACAAGTCGTCCCAAGACTCAAATCCATCGTTGTAGTAGTACAGTACTCCTGGTGCATGTACTGTTTAATTCGTTTCTGGCGTTTGATTGTCAGTCGTTTGGTCACCCACGGGCATGACTGTCAGTTGTCCATGAGCGATAACATACCACGCAGTGCAGTAAATGAGAGATGCCCAGTCCGCCCACAAATCCACCATCTTTATGCTCCACGGAAGTCGCATTGTTAGCCAGCAGAAGCTCCTCGCTAGAAAGACGAATGGCCGTAGCTGAGAGCAGGTCATTCCATGCTTGATCCATCTCCGGCCGAGGCTTGCCCATGAACTTGGGAGTGTCGGGATCTCCTTTGAGCCACTTGTTGACGTACAACACTGGTGCTGGCGCTGGAGATCATCGATGTCAGAAGAAGGCAAAGCCTGGGAAGCTTGGTAAACGTACTATACGGCTCAATGACACCTGGTTTGAGCGGCGGGCATTCCCATGTGGAAACATGGTATGCAAAGCCCATCGTGAGTGTGGTCAAAACGGTGAGAGATGATAGGAGAAGGAAGCAGAACCTCCTTCGCCATCTGGATTCGAGGGGGACGAGTGAAGCAGCCGTTTCCTCGTCATCGCTCCCGTCTTCAAGTCCGACGGGACGATACTGATGTTTCTCGACGGCACGAGGAGACATGTCTAATGTTGGAGACGTGGAAACTGGAAGACGAAGCGATACAAAACAGGACGCTTGTGAAGGCTTCTCGGATGCTGAGCTCTAGAAGCTTCTGGGAATTATGTAGTAGAAAGTTGACGTGGAAACAAGTGCGGGATCAGAAATGGCGGCCTGACTTCGTGTGTGCGTGCTTTGTAGATCTCATGCCATGGACCGACATGCATGGTAGGTGTGTATTATGCGTACTGTAACCCCTCCCGTGGCTCATAGCTTGATCATGATCCGACAAGCCAAAGTTCTGTGTGACATGCCGTTTCTGGCATCCCTCTGCGCCTGGGGCTGCAACAAGGTTCATTGCCTCAAAAAGGAAAATGGGTGGGAAGGCACTCGGCTTTTGCTCCGGATATATAACGTTGATGCTGACCCATCATCTTCCCTAGATTTTATCAGGTGTCAAAGTTCTCACAGCTCACACAACTTGCGCCCACAGATATCCCAGATCCGTTAATTGCCCATCGTGTAAAACCACTATGAAGTTCCTAACACTCCTCTTCTTCGCCATCAGGGCCCTCAGTGCACCGATGCCCACCGTCAACACAGGTATTCACGGCTCTTGTTTTGTTCCTGCGTTGCCCCATCATGCGGAATAGTACTGAAAGAGGCCGATGAAGTAGGCAAACGAGATGGGTCGACCGAGTTCGATACAGACATTTGTCTGTTCAAGAGAAAAGAGGCAAAGCGAGGCGGCGTTGGTGTTGTTGGGATGGGAATCAACAACTGCGATTTCTAAGGCTCACCGTAGCGATCCTCTCTTGTTTTGGTTGGGTCTAGGTGACTGTGTGGGCCAATAGGGGTCGAGGTGATACAAGATAAGCACTTTCGTGTGGTTGATTGGGTCGGAGAAATCTTACAGGACTGGGTTACGCCGTGTCACCCTGGCTAGGGGAGATGATTTGTCATTCTCTACCTTTGACCAGTTGGCAATGAACAAGAATGCCAGCTTGAATCAAGCACTCTGCCGTCCTTGTTGGTTCCTTGTCAGTTCCGTGCTCGCTGCGCCAATCTAATAATAAAATGTTGCATACAGACATGCGGATACACGTAACAGTACATGGAGCGGGGTAGAATCGCTGCCTTGTGAGGCGCACCCCTCCCTTCCAAGGCCTCTGAAAAGTCTCTGACTGTTTGTCATTTCTCGTCGCAAGGAAGCGGAAGCATCGGGTCCCCCACCCAAAGGAGAAAACTCCAAAGTTTTCTCCTATCAATCATCATACACCAAGTAGCCCGTTTTCGATTTGATCATAACTCCTTTGCGAAATGGGGAGCACTCTTCGCTTTGCAGCAGCACTCTTGGCACTGGCCTCCCGTACCACCGCAACGCTCAACGACCCCGTCGTCGTCGCTGTGGATAGCCTAGGAGTGCAATATCGTGGCTTAGTCCGCGAGTCGGTCGAGGAATTCAACAGCGTCAAATTCGGCGTGGATACATCAGGCTCCCGGCGATTCGCTCCCCTAGAACCCCTATGTACCCCCTAAAGGTAGCGAGATTGACGCAACTGCCCCTGCCCCGGCATGTCCTCAGATCCGCGATGCCATCCCGCCCTTCTTCGGCGCCACCCCGGACCAGAGCGAGGATTGCCTTTACCTCCGCATAACCCGTCCTCAGGAACAAAGTCGGATGACAAGCTACCCGTCGTCGTCCATCTTGTAGGTGGAGGCGTTGTTAAAGGGCACTCCCAAGAAGCCTCAGTCGATCCGACGCACCTCATGACGCAGTCGGCGCGAATTGGTCAGCCCGTAATCCACGTGGTGCTTAACTACCGGGTCACGATCTTCGGCTTCGCGCGCCTGCCGGTCCTCAAAGACCAGCAGTCGTTAAACGTGGGTATGCGCGACCAACGCGCCGGCTTCCAATGGGTTAAAGACCATATCGCCGCGTTCGGCGGCGACCAGAACAGGATTACCTCGTTCGGCCTCAGCTCGGGCGGCACCTTCACCTCTTTGCATTTGCTATCGTACGGCGGCGCGCGTGGCGTGCCCTTCGACCGCGCTTGGTGCATGTCTGGCCCTCCAGGGACCGCACTGGACATGACGTCGGACGCGGTGGAGCTACACACCCGCGCTGTCGCGAACAAGTTGGGCTGTGACGCGTCCGGCGATGATTTTGAGGTCCTGCAATGTCTTCGCGACGTGCCCATGGACAAGCTGACCGAAACGGCCATGGCATACGCGATGAAGAACCACCCGCCAGCCGGGCTCTTCACCTTCATCCCCTCCGTCGACGACGACTTCCTGCCTGACCGGCAGTCTGTCCTCTACAGAGCTGGCCGATTCGTTAAGATGCCCATGGTCCACGGCTGGACGCAGGACGACGGCGGTACGAACGCGGGGCCGGCCACCGACTTTCAAACCGAGGCCGACATTATCACGGCGATCCGCCGCTTCCCCCATGCACTAACGGACGACGATTACGCCGGGCTCTTCGCGCTATACCCGGCGTCGGACTTTGACAACGAGGTGCGCAACTACGAGGCGCGCAGGGCCGCGAGTGATCCTGCGGTCTCGGTGCACTATTTCCGCGCGGCGCGTATCCTCCGCGACGTGCTCTTCACGTGCTCCTCGCTCGACTTCGCATCCGAGGCCAGCAAGCGGTCCACGGATATGTCGCCGTTGTCTCTCCGTCGCGGGCGTCCGCTTGTATAACTTGAACCAGAGCACGTTGACGCCAATGTTTCGCGCCGCGGGTATGCCGTGGCTCGGCGCCGTGCACGGCAGCGACTTGGAGTACCTTTACAATAACTTGCTCCCGCGGGAGACGCTGGCGGACGCGGACCTCGCGTTGGCAGACCGTTTTCTCGCCGCTTTCCTGAACTTTGCCTATGCGGCCGATCCGAACGGTGCGGATGCTGCCCTTTCTTGGCCCGAGGCGTTCCCGACAGGGGCTGATGCGGCATCTTCTCTGTCAACACCCGCAATCAACGTGCAGCTTGTTGGCGGTCCGTGGGGTACGGAAAGCTGCCACTTGGCGGCAGATGCCGGTGCTGGGGAGGATTCCTCGCTGACGACCAGATGGAAATGCAGCATCCTATGGTAGACAGCACGAAGTACGGGGAAATGGGTGGCGAACAGCTTCGACAGGGTCAACGGGAACTCCAGAGGGACAGATTACTAGAGCGTTGTGGGTTCATTAACACACTGGGCGAGCGGCTTGGCCATTAGGTGAGCAGGGAGTATAATATATTGTGGTATAAGAGAAGAATGAGGATCTCTGTAAGCCTCCTTCTTGCATCTGTGTTCCGCTCTTCTAGGTGGTTACCCTTCATAGCGTCCGCCCCCCAGCGTCGTTCTATATGCATTACGACGCCTTCTCAAGTTCGTCGATGCCAACGTGCAGCCGGGTTGATTCAGTATCCATTGAGCTGCCACCGCTCCTACGTTGGTAAGACTCTTAAGCAGGTCGTTAAGAGATGTTGCCCGTATAGGCGGTCCCTCTCTAGGTTTTATTAGGACTGGGAGGGTCTATACATTAAATAGCAGTTACGATAGGTGTTATTTTAAGAGTGCCTTTATTTAATCGGAGGTTATATTTACCTTACTAGGTTCCGGTATTTAATATATCGATTTATCGAAAACTATATCTCGAGAGACAACTACTTTTTTTAGCTCTAGGACCTAGATCCGGTAGATATTAAATGTAATATAGCTAATAAGATAGTTAATATAGGTTTTAATATTTATTTTATAATAATTATTTTTAATTCGTTTAATTTATTTATATCTAGCTTTTAAAGGGTAAGTTTTATAACCGTAGGTATAAATACCGGTTTAATTAAGTCGATAATTAATATTTTAAAATAAATATCCTAGGGTTTAATATCAGCGATAATAGAGATAGAACTACTTTTCTAGTCGTTTTTTTAATAAAATCCAGCGATTATAATAAACGAGGGTTATATTATATAAGTATGTTATTATTTACTCGGCTTTAAATTAAAGGTTAGAAAAAAGCTACGTTTAAAAGTTTATATAATTTACTTTAATCTATATAATCCCGCCGTACTTTTCTACTCTACCGTTAAACTCTTTAATACTAAAGGGTATTATTTCGATATCGATACCCTCTTCTTTAACCTATTATAAAATTTCGCTTTCTACTTAGTCCTCGAGGTTTAAGATACTGCGGTCTCTATCTATCCGGATCTTAAGGATTAATAACCTTAAGTGCCGTTTAATGCGTTATTTAAATTACTATTGTAGCAGGGCTAGTGTGACAAAGTCAAGGTCTAGTTGAACCGTGCACTCCTAAGAAACTACTAAACCATCGGCTAAGGATAGAAAAGGAGGAATTTATTAAGGAATATATATATAATTTTCTTAAAGAATTAATAAATATATATATATATTTATTATATTTCGGATATTTATTTATAATAATTAAATAGATATAATAGCGAAGATATAAAATAAGCCAGCTGACGGTGCTACGGTCACCTTATACAACGGCGACCCCAAAAACCAACAACAATACTACACAATAATAATACGAATAATTTAATTAAAAATTAATACAAAATCCTAAAAATATTATTTCAGTCCTGAAACGCTTCTATAACACTCTTAATCTCAGATTCAGAGTCAGATTTAATTATAACGGCTTCCGGCGCCGACGATGGAGGAGTAACAGCCTGGGGTTCCGGTGCAACGCTATTCATTTCCTTCTTAACTACCATGGCATCTCGTATACGCGCAAACTTCTGGTTAGGGTTAGGCATTACTCTTTTCCTCTTTTTACCTCTTTCTTTCTCTAAATTATTTTTTAAAACTGACTTCTCGTGCTCCAGTTAGCCGATTTAGCCGTTCAAAGTATTTAGACTCTTTTAGAGCTTCCGGAACAAAACCCGGCGCGTCGCGCTATCGAAAATAGTATTATTACTACTAAGCGTATCCGTTAACTCTTTAATCTGGCGGCTAATCGTAAGTGTTAGCAACGTTATAAAGGAGAATTGTTTATTAAAAACGTCGGGGGGAGGCTTAGATGGTCCTGCTTCTGCTTAGTTTTCTATCCTCCGGTTCCGGCTATTGAGGGGCTTATTAATATCGCGAGGGAATATACTAGTTACGGCCTAGCCGCCAGTTATTATATACGGCCGAAAAGTAAACCTTCTAACTAGCTCGTAGTATCGGAGGAAGTCCCTTTTACTTATATTTATATTATTAAGCCTTATATAGTATAGGGTTACTTTCCGGTGGTAAGTATCTTTTAGCATATTAAAGGGATTAAGATCTAGGGGTTATAATAGGTGCGACGAGTGTGCCGGAAGGAAGAGAAGCTATATCTTATACTTTAAGCACGTTATAATAAAGTCCTCGCTTACGTGGCTAGCGTAATTATCCAGAATAATAAGCCGCTACTAATCCTCGTTTTCAAGCTTTATATGAGGGATAAAAACCTTATTTAGCTATACCAGGGCCAGCTCTTTATTAGTCTAGCCTTTAGGGGATACCGCAAAGACCTAATCCTCTATAATATCCGTTAGCGAGTCCTCCTCCTCTAGAAACTATTACTACTAGACCTATTAACCTTTAAATATAATAAAAAGAGGCAAGGCTCGGCCTAAAGCGTTATTATATTCGACCGCAGAAGCCTATTCTCGGTTAAAGGAGTTTACAACTAGTATTTTATTTATTCTAATAGGTTTAATAACTATTATATTCGTTCCATAGCCGAGCTAGTTACCGATCTCGTCGACGTTAAACCGAAACTCTAGAGGGATCGATTTTAGAATAGGATTATTAAGCCGCTCGAAAAACTCGATAATTTTTTCTACGGAAGTTACGTTAAGCCTTAAGAAATCCATCCTCTTAAAAAGAGCAGCACCGATAGATAGATAGCGAGCAATAAATCTTTTAACCCAGTGCTTACCGAGGATTATATTAATCCCGTTAGCTTAAAAAATCCGTTAGGCGAATATCCGGAAAATAACGTACGCCGGTGAGCAGCCTAGATCATACTATACAAGGTACTAAGTCACGATCTAAGACTCTTCCGCTGTTTTTAAGGCCTGGAAGGACTTATTCCATTGTTTTATAGTCTTGCGGCCGTGAATCCGAGCCTTCAGAGTTGTTCCAGGGACATTATGCTTTTCGGCGGCTTGTTTTATTAACGAGCTATTTATAACATCCTGAATCGCGCGTTGCAGTGCTAACTCGTTAAGTTTACGGCCTATCGGAAAGAGGAAAAGAAAAGGAAGACGATGGTATTATTTAATTAATTATAAATCAAAAGCTGACTGGTTTATATACTGATTTATATGTGGTGCTATTAAGGGCTATCTAAATTTAGGGGTCGCCGTTGCATGAGGTGACCGTAGCACCGTCAGCTGGCTTATTATTATTATTATTAATAGTACGCCGTAGGCCGAAGGCCTTCGGTATATCTACCTAGTTCCTCGTATAATAAACCGTGCCGAAGCTGGATTAAAAATATACGCTATTATATATTATAATTTACTTCGCGTGCTCGACGTTATTTTATTAGTTTTCACTTATTAGCCTAGTAGCTTTTACCTTAGGGCCTGAAGAGATTTAACTAGATTCGGGCGGTCCCCTTATTTTTATTGTAAGCTTATATAGAGGTAGCCGGCTAGTCCGTAAGAGTTACTTTATAATTACTTTAATAAAATCCTTTTTTATAATAAGTATAGCGAGATCGCGGCGAGTTTATAATAAGTAAAAGGCGAGCTATTTTATTAACTATTCTCGGTTTTTTTTAAAGCTTTCGCAGTATAGAATTAGGTATTTAATTATTTCCCGGCCTTCGCTATAGTTATATAGCGGCGTAGGGATATTTAAAACTTAATAAGTAAATAAGAACGACCTAAATCTTATTCGTTTAGTACGTACTTATATTAAGATTAACGCTTCGTGTTTAAATATATCGTCGTAGTGGCGGTACGCTTTTTAGTTTAGTAGCGATTTTATAGCTAGTTCGCGGCGGCCTCGTAAAGAAGTAATAGTATAGAATTATTTTTATTCCTATTTCTTTTTAAACGCTTATTCGACCGTTTAATTATTAAATTAATATTTAATTAACGCTAATTAAGTATCGCTTAGTTATATAGCCGTATAGGCTTTATTAACCCCTGGAGACCTCCGCCGTTTCCTTTTTACGGTGCGTTCTTTATTAATAATCTCAGCCGCCTTAATATAGGCGCCACGGAAGAGCTGTGCTTTGCCGGTAACCTCCGTGCGAGCTTCGAAGCTAGCTGCCTTCGCGTTTAAGTAGAGATCGAAAAGGGGTACCGCCGCTTCCGTCTCTAGGTAGTATTGGGGGGTCGCTTTATATGCCCTTGTAACGGTCCGGAAGTAGGAGTTCTATATTGTCGTGAGGCTAAGAGCTAGCCCTTTTCCTTTATCCTTAACTTGGTGCTAAGCCGAAGTACCGTACGCGAGTACGTTACGGATTACTTTCGTATAGAGTTCTTTTACTTTTCGTACCGAGCATCCCTACGTTAACGTTACTAGTTTAATAAAAGCTAGGGTCTGTGCAGCTATTTTTGTTTTAATTTTCGAAATATAGTCCTTTTATTATAGCTTCCGATAAAGCTATACGCCGAGGAATTTCGTAGAAATTACCGGTAAAATAATAGCGTTTCTGAGTCGTACTTATAGCGTATAAGCTTTTCGCGCCTTAATAAAATAGATAAGCTCGCTTTTTTTAAGTTCGAACTCTATCTTTTTCGTACGTGCCTAGCGGCTATAGGTTTTTTAAGCTCTTTTTAAATACGGTAGTTCGTAACGTGGTCCGGTCCGACGGTAATAAGATTTGTATCGTTTATGAACCCGATAATAATAAGCTGCTCGTAAGTTACGAATTCTTTATATAACGTAATAATATAAAGGATAAAAAGGATCGGTAATAGCGGAGAGCTTTGCGGTATATTAGCGTAGAGTTAAATTCTATTTAATAACTCGCCGTTAAAATAAAGGCGAGCCGATTTTTCCGTAATAAAGCTTTTAATTTATCGGTAAACCTAATTTAATAATCCTTTTATTTATAATATAACGATTAGTTTATAATAATTAACCGTATTAAAGGCGCCTTTAATATCGAATTAAAGGAGAAAAGCGACGCCTTTTTATTACTACGTTATACGGATAACGTTAGTAATTAATCGGATAACGAGCTCAATAGAACGCTATAACCGGTTCTTTATCTAGCCTTTAAATAAAAGCGAGCTCTTTTTAACTACTTTAATAAATCGCCGACTTATTACTATTTTTATAACTTTACCGATTATATTAAGTAGCGAAATAGGCCTTTATTCGTTAGGGGTTTATTTTATAGCCGTTATTTTATTCGGTTTCGAGATAACGATAACCTTCGCAATACGGAGCCGTTTTAGGAAATAGGCGAGTCGGAAGCTCGCCGTAGCTAAATTAGTTAATACTTAGTAAAAGGGGTCTCCGCAGGCCTTAAAAAAGCCTAAAAATAGTAAGTCCTTTTTTAAAGCTTTTTAAAGTCCTGTTTACTTAATAATATCCTTTATTTCCTCGGCTATAACCTCTATCTCGATAATAATAAGATTAAAGGTTATTAGTTAGTAATCTAATATATCCTCTAGGTCTCGTAAGTTAGCCTCCGGGTTTAAAAAGAACTTTTTTAAGAGGAGCGCGGCCTTTTCGGCGTAGGTTCGAGCCTCGATCGCGGCTCTCTCTTTACGCCTTAGCTCCGGGATTCCTATAGTTTATAGTGGCGTCCAGCTCCGTAATCGGGCTTATTATTTAAGCGACCAGAGTAATTTAAAATCGTGGGAGGTAGTAGCGACTATATAACGCTAGTTTTTTATTTTAATTATTTTAACGATTCTTTTTAAGTCCGCCTTTACTTTAATATATTAATTTTAAATATATTACGAGGGTATTTTAAAATAAACTCGGTAACGTTATTTTATAATTATTTACGCCTCTTAGACCTTTAGTGACTATTAAGGCGCGCCTCTATTAATAAAAGGGGTTTTTCTCGGCGCTACTACGTCGGCGATTTCTTATAAGGCTTTTATAAGGTTATCGATAGCTTGATCAAGCTCTTCCGGGCTTATTAGCTCGGTAAAATCGGTTAGACGTAACCCGGTTTTTGTTTATGTTAAGCTTTTATCTAGTATTATCTAATTTTATCCCTCCGTTTTTACTTTATTTACTCGTAACGAGTTAATTTCTAATTCGATATAAACGATTTACGTTTTATAATTAAAGCCTTTTAAATTAAGGTTTCTCTCGTATAAGATTATTATTCTTTTTATTATTTAGGTTAAGTTTAAAATAGACTCCTTTTAACCGTAGCAGCGTTTTATAACTTCTTTGTATAGCGTAACTAGTTTAAGATTTTAACGGTTTATAAATACGAAGAGGCTATTTATTCTTTACGACTTTCTCTTATATACGTCCTATAGCGGGTAATATATATTAAAGTTTTTAATAAATAGGTGTCGCCTTGGGTTCGAGGCCGCGTCGAGGTCGCTAAAGGGGCTTCGCTAGCGGGAGGTTTCCTGGATTAGCGAGTATATTGACCATATGGTGAAGTTGCTTAGTCCTTTCGCCGGTATCGTAACTACGGCCTAGTCGGGGCCTGCTTTTGTTTTTATTTTAGCGAGGTCGAATTGTTTATATATATAAATAGTTATACGGCCCTTGCTGTAAATTACTCGATATCTAGCCGCCTCCGGGTAATATAACGTATTTATACGAAGGTTAATTTATACCTCTTAAAGCGTTAATATATTATACTTTTTTTTATTAATTAAAACGAGTATTATATTATTTTAAATATTATAACGTTTTAATATATTACTTATAAGCTTATAATTATAAAATTATAATAATATTCTACGCTAATAGTAAAGCGGTAACGCTTCGCCGGCTTAATAAACGAACCTCTTTATTTTAACTGCTCGTCGTCGAATCGAATCGTGGGCGGCCTCGTTTTTAAGAAACTACGGTATACCCTTCCCTTTCGCTAATGGGAAACGTCGCCGGCGGCGATAGGCGTCCTATTCCGGCCGAGCTATCGCCGGTACTGCGGACCTCGAACTGACGAGATCGGTAGGCATAGGCTTTTTTTACGCGTTCTTTTTACTAGATCGCTACGGGGTAGCTATAATTCTATGCCGTGTATTCCCTACCGTAGTTAATATAGCGCTTCTTACTTCGTAATCCCTTTTACGGGTACTCTTAATCCCTTTTAAGGTGAGCTGCCGTAAAATAATAGCCGCACCGTTACTATTTTTTATAGTATTTTATTACGTAGCCGTAGCCGTAATAACGGAAGTATTATTAAATACGGAGGCTAGTATTATACGGTTCGTAATCGAAAATCTTCGCGTTTTATATAAGGCCGTTATTATATAGATTTTTTATAGCTTAGGCGGAGTTTATATATAAAATAAAAGAAGCGTAGCGTGTTTTAAGGTTCCTTAATAAGCTACGCTTATATTTCGAGATCTTTTTCGGATTATATTTATTTATTAATAGGCTATATAATAACGTAACTTCGTTATAAGTATCCCGTAGCTTTTTCGCCGGGATTTTTTTAATAATAATTACGAGCTTTTTATAAGCGAGCTGCGCGTTATTTCCGAAAACGTTTAAAACTTAGTTATTATTTTTTATATGTTTTTTCGCTTCGTTTTTAAAAGTAAGGACGATATCGCCGTTAAATAGCTTCTTTATTACGATAACCTCGCTTTGCCCGATTACCGTATTTACGCTCTATATTATATTTATTAACCTCCTTTTTTATATATTACTCGATTAATTTACGCTTTTAATTATTACTTCGTAAGTTCGGCGGGCTAAAATAATAACTTTCGGCTATTAAGAGGCGGGGTCGTTACTATGCGGCGAGGTTATAATTTAAACCTATAATTTCGTTTATATAATATTAAAGCTTTATATAACTTAAGCGATAGCTTTTCCGATTATCTTCCGTAGCTCTCCACGGGTTACCGGCGCGTTATCGTTATTATTAAGGTGTGGTCGCGGCTCGGTCGCGTCGGTGCGGAGGTGTTTAATTACTTAAAAAATCTCTTCGCGTCCCTTGCCGGGAGCTATTAAGTTAGTAATTAGTTTCTTTAAATAGTTTAATATTTCCTCGATATCTCTTTTTAAGTTATTAACGTTACTAGGTCGCGTTTAAGGCGCTTAGTTATACGCTGCCGTATTATTACGCGGGTAGTATTAACTTTGCGCGAGGCCGGCGCGACCGGCGTTAATAACTATCGGATCGTTTATATCGTAGCGCCTTAGCCGCGTCCCTCTTACGAAAGTTCGGCTAGGTTAATTCGACCCCGTAAATTTAAATAATGAGGTTTGTTTTCGATTATTTAATAGCTCGATCGAGTTATCGATATTTTCTTCGTTTTATTTTAAATAATGCGAAACGGTTTTTAAGATATAAAATAATATAAAAAAAAGTAATAAATTATCGTAGAAAAATATAGTAATAATATAAAAATATAATTAAAAGTTTATATTTTATATTCTTAAGTTATCATAGCTCCCCTATAATAAATAGGTATTATATTAATTAAAAAACGAATCCTTCCAGGTATTATCGTATTAGTCCACTCCTTTTATATACCGGGCTATATATTTTCATAGCTTTCCCGCACAGGCGTCGCTTTTACCCCTTCCTGATTCTAACTTGATCACTGCGAGATACTATTATAACGAGAAGGGCGGATAATAGAGAAATTAAAAGTATAGTATTTAAGAATCTTAAAGAAGTATAAGAAAGACTTTAAAAGATTAACCGACTAATTATAAAAGATATAAAAAGGCCTTAAAGAGTAATATTTAAAAGGTTAAAGGTATTTAAAATAACGTAATACGATAAGCGAACGAATATAAACTATAAGCGTTTAAATTAATTAGAATTAATTTAAAATATTTAGATATAATATATCACTAATTAACGAGGTCCTTAACCTAACGAGCTTTACTACCTGAGCATATTTCAGTTAATAGCATGTTAAACTCTCTCGTATTAATTATTAGTCGCTGGGAAACCTAGCGAGAGTTAAATAAAGCGTTAAAAGAATTAATTTATTTAATTAAAGTATCTATTATAATATTACGTATTATAGTGGAAAATCTTATTTAATTATAAGAGAAAAGGATAATAAAATAGAGAAGTCCTAAAAGAAGTATTTCGAAAAAGTTTCGAAAGTATAAGAGATTAAAAGGAGGGATACGAAGTTTAAGTTATTTATTAATATTACGGGAGGATTACGAGTAACCTTAATCTTCTCGGTATAAAGAATTATCTACACTATCCCTAATTTTTACGGCTTTAAAAACGGCGGATCCGTCTTATTTATTATATACCTTACCTTTATTTCCTTCGTTAATAATATATTTATTATATAATTTATCCTTTAAGCTAGACGATAATTCAATTGCTATTAAATTCTCTTTACCGGTATAAGATATTAATTACGGTGAAGTAATCGTTATTAATTATTTAATAATTATAAATAATTCTATTAAAGTCAACGAGATAAAGGTTATTTTACATACGATTATTTAAAGAGTTTATTATCCTCTTCCCGGTCCGGAGTAATTCCCTACTTTACGTTTCGGTAGTAATAAAATTTCCCGCTTTCTTTAAAAGTAAGAAAACTATATTCGTTAATATATTATATTTAATAAAAATAGAAAGTAAGAACTCCCGTTATATTATTTTTCCTTTAATATTAAGGAAGTAATAAAGAACGTTATTAAGAATTATATTATATAAGAAGAGATATTTAAAGCGGTTAAAGAATATTATAAAGTTTAAGACTTTAAGTTTTAAAACTTAGTTTAATATCGTTTCTTCGAATTAGAATATAACCCTATTATCTATTCTTCGACTATAGTTTATTATTATATTTATACTTATAATAAGTTAATTAAAGAATTTAACTTAACCCCGAAATATAAGGGTACGGATAAAGACGAGATAGTAATTAAGATATTACGCCGAATCGATCTTAATATTAAATAATACGTATTAAGTAGTAATTAATCTACCTTTAAAGAATTCAATTATATTAAGATTATTAAATCGTTCTTTAAATAAATTAAGCTCTTTATAAAGATCGATCTTTCCTAAACCAAGCGAGAAGTTAAAATATCGGTGAGGGAAGCCGAGGTTCTATAACGATAATATTAAAATAATATCTTTATCCTTTCCGATATTTAAAAGAAACTATAGAAAATGGAATTACGTAATATTATAACGGTTATTAAGTCCGATTTAAAATAATTATTTAATCATTAAAAAAGTTAATTAATAATAATAATAATACGTTAATAAAGGAATATTAAATAATCTTATAATAACTTCTTAAGTTATTAAATTTTAATAATATCGTTAAAAATAATAAAAATAACGAATTAACGTAATCGATAAATATTAATATATTTAATAATTAAAGGTATCCGGGATCGGTTAACCGAGGGAATAATTATAAAAATCGAAATAAAATATATATATTATAAAACCTTATAATTAAAAATAAATTTAAATATAATATAATTTATTATTTCTACGGTAATATGGGATATCGAGTTAATACTTACCCGAATTAAACGTATTATAAAACCTATAATATATTTTATTTCGATTATAAAGATACCTTATTTCGAATAGGTTATTTTAACCGGAACCCTATCGGCGACTTTATTTTTAATAAAATCTATTTAATCTATTAAAAAGATTAAAGACCGTTTATTATCCCTCTTTTAAAGTACGTTATTAAGTTAAGAAATATCGAACATATATAGTCCTCGAAGCGAGTAGATTTCGAGCTCCGGAAGGTCAAAATTTAAAATCAACTAATTATCTTAAAGAACCCGGAATTTAATATTATAAAATAAACACCCGTCGCTAACGTTATTAATAGGAATAATTAAAAAAATATTACTATCCCTGCTTTAATAATTACTATAGAATTTAATCCTTATAAAGATATTAATTAATATTAATTATATTTAAATAAAAAAGATATTTAATTAAAATAGATTTAAAGCTCTTAACGTTTCGATCTCTAACGATATAATATTAAATATTAATAATTCGATTATTAAGAAAAGAAAAATAGGAATCGCGGGAGAAATTCATGATAATCCTAAAGAATTTACGATTTATATAATTAATTCTATCGAACTTTAATAAAAGTCTCCGTTTAAAGAATAAATAATAACCTTTTAAAAGGAATGTATTATAATAAACGCCTTTAAAAAGTTTAAGATCTTATAATAGGAATTAATATTTTATAATCGGGATTTTACCGATATATTTATATCTATTATAAAAGAAATAATCGATAAATATAATAGAATATAAGAAATAATTAATAGCTTAATTATTAATAAAAATATTTATAATTTTAAAGTTATTAATAATAATTATATTAATATATTCCTAATTATATAAATAGAGGTTAATATTATTAACCTAGAGATTTTAATAACTATTATATCGGAGCTAGGTATTCTTAGAGATTCTATAAGTACCTTATTAATTTCTTTCCCTTTAGGAACAATTACTATTTCTATTAACTATATTAAAAACGGGGAATATATTAATAAATTCATCGATATTAAAGCCGGTATTTATATTATAATAGAAAGTTATTATAATAGGAATAACTTTATTATATTTTAGTATACGATTAATATAATTAGGTTTTCTATTACCGGAGGAGTAATTAAAATTATAGGTTATACGGTTAATAAAATTTAAATCGGAAATTAATCCGTTAAGATATTTTTCTTTATAATACCGGACGGTATAATTTCATAGAAATTTATTTTAAAATGGAATTTTATAAGGTGTATTAATATAAGGGTTAATTACTTTTAAAATAATACGATAACCTATATTATAATTATAAACGAGGTAAGATTTAATATCCCTATTATTCCGTTAAGATATATTAAAAAGGTTACCCTTAAGGTATAAATAATTAATTTAAAGCCGGGAAAAGACCGTTAATTAAAATAGGTAGGTAGTTTAATAAAGAATTAAAGCTTGTTTTATAATACGACGAAAATAATTAAAAGTTTATATTAATAGAATTAATATTGAATTATATAATTATTATTAATTTAAAGCCGGATTGCGGATTTAAAAATAACGAGTACGTTATTTACCGTCTTTTAGATTAAGATTTAACCAAGACTTTAAAGGAACTCTAGTTTATTATAATAAAAGAATCGCGAGTATAGGAGATTAATTAAAAGGATGTAATATACCTAAAAGAATTACACGTCTTATTTAACTTACGAATCGAAGTTAATATTATATATAAAAGAAAAGGGATAAAAATTAAACCTATAGGTAATATCTTTATTAATGACGATATTTTATAAGGTAACTTTAATTAAAAAGAAGACGCCTTTAATAAAGTGGATAATTTATATAAGGACACTACGAGATTATAAAGAGACGGTCTATTTAAGAATATTCGTTTATATTTCTACGTTAAACCTAAAGGGTTTCGAATAACCTTTGAACGTTAAAATAAACTTTAAGTAATTTAGAATAAAGAGGACTTTATTAATTAAAAAAAGGAGGTTTTTATAAAGATATATATAAGGCGAGAAGTGACTTTATATTAGGGTTTCTCGGAAGTCGACATTATTTATTTAAATATTTTATTATTATATATTATCTTTACGGTTCTTTATAAGGCGTGGTAGGTTAAAGGAGTTACTATTCCTAGACTTTTAATATAGAAGATTATTAATTTATTAAAAACGAGGGTAAAGGTAGGTATTTTAAAAGAGTCGCGGTCCCTTTATTATAATCCTTGATTTTTAATTGTTAAAAGAAATAGTAATTTTAAATTTATTAATTTAATAACCCGGTTTAATAGAGTAATTATTCGAAATACTTTTCTATTAATAGTATACGATAAATTTATAAAACGATATTCGATAAGCTTTATTATATTTCTATTCGGTTTACTTTCTAGTTATAATTAATATCTATTAGTTTAATATAATAGACCTTTAATTATTATTATAATTTCTATCGGTTTCCTTTAGTTTATTAAGATCTTTTCAGGGGTAATAAATTCACCGGTATATTTTTAGAGGATTATTAAGAGAATATTATACGATATTTATTAAAAGGTTATAAAAGCTTTTTTCGATAATATACCGGTTAAGGGATTTAAAATTAAGTATAATAATAAATAAAATAACTTTTAAAAAGAATTTAATACGTACTTTATAAAAGGTTAATTTAATAACTTTTAAACATTAAAAAGTTAAAAAACCGCGCGTTTAATTTAAAAGAGCCTTTTTTATATAAAGACTTTAAAAGTTATAAAACGAGAAGGTAAAAAACAAGCGTTTAACGACTAATAAATACGGAACGAGGGGTTCGTCGAAGCGGAGGGCGACCGGTAGAAAGTGTTATAATATTTACGGCGAAATAAATTATAATACGCGAATATATAAAAAAGAAATAAAATTAAATAATAAATTAAATAAAGAGTAATTTTAATTAATTTAAAACGTTAAAGTGAAATTAATTTATATAAAAGTGGTAAAATATAAAAAAAGTGGCCGACTTAATAATATAGTTAATATAATAATAAACTACGATATATATAATATTATAAAAGCTTAAAACTAATATAATTAAATTAATTTAATTTTAATTAAAATATTTTATTATTTAAAGTAATTTTATTATAACTACCGCTATATTACTTATTTATAGCTTTATAAACTAAGGAGTTTTAATATTCGTTTCGAATTAAGTTATAAAATTAAAGTGTACTTAACAATAATATATTATTATAACAAATAAATTATTTAACTTATAAGCTTTAAAGTATATTATATTTTATTATTTCACTTATTCATTAATATTATTTATAAAAGCGAATTTAATTACTTTAAAAAATAACTTTAAGCTTATAAATTATTTAATATAATTAAATTCGTTTATAACCGTATTTTTAATAATAAGATTTATTTTTAAAGCTTATTAACCTTTATCATTAATAAGTAATAAGGGCTTTTTAAAATATCTTTTTAAATCGAGATAAAAAAAACCGCTAGCCGTTTAAACTAAGTTTTTATTATTATTATAAATTATCGCGTATATCGTTTTTCGGTTAATTAAAATAAGTATCTTTAAGTTTTAACTCTTTATTATTATAAAAGTTATCGAAGTTATTACTCGAAGTTTTTTAAATTATTTAAATGTTTTTTTCTCGTTCTTTAAAATAAAAGTTTAAAATGAGCTTCGTTTAATAAATATTATAATAAAAGTATTATTTTTAGCTTTTTTAACATCGTAAATAATATTTCGAGTAGTTTTTATATTTAAGATTTTCGTAACTATAATTAAAGGGTTAATTCGATCGTTATTTTTTTTAATCTTAACTTTAATGTTTTTAATTAATAAAATTCGTTTTATTTTTAACTCGAAAGTTTCCTCTTTATTTATTAAGTAATATTAAAATAATTATAAATTATAATTATTTAAAAAATCTATTAACTAACTTTTTAAGTACTTTATTTAAAAGTTATATTAAAAGACTATTTAGTTAAAGATCGTTTTTTAAAAGTTTTATACTTAAAATCGAAAATTATTTAAATATATATTTCGTATATTATTAAAAGTAATAAGTATATAACCTTTTTTATTTATTATAATTTTAAAAATTATATTATATTATTTTATTAAATCCGGTAATATATTAGTAGAGCCTTTATTAATCGCTCGATAAATTATATTATATATTATTTTTAAGTTTTCCTCGTTCTTTATTTAATTATATAACCTATTATTCATTATTTTTAATATTATTAAATTTAATTATTTAACTTATTATTTATTATTTTTAAAATCATGTTTTTAATATATTATAAGCGTTTATAAAGATTTAATATAATATATAATAGTATATTTTATATAATTAAATTCTTTTCTTTTCTTAATTAAAATGTTTTAAAAAAGTAAATTTAAAAGTCTTTACTTACTATTATAAAGTAATAAAAGTAACGATAATTTATACGTTTTATATTTTAATTAAATTTTATATATTTCGATATTCGTAAGAAATAATAAAATAATATAAATTATTAATTTAAAAAAGTAAAATATATATTAAAACGCGAGTGCTTATAACTTATTAAATAAAGTAAAAAGGTGTATTATTTAATCTCTTTAATTATTCATCTCTTAAAGCTCGAATAAAGGCTAGGTTTTCATAAACTTAGTTAAAAGTGGACAACGTGTTTATAAGAGGATTTAAATACATCTAGAGTCTAGTAGACTTATAAAGAAGTGCGGAGAGATATCTCTTAATAATAACATATGTGTATTTAAGGTATATTCATGCTCACTGCCACCTCGAGCGAAATATCACCTGTTTTTTCTCGTATTTAAAGCTATGCATAGAGTTACTCGGCGATGTGATTTCGGCACATAGCATCACAGCCGGTTTATATACATAGAGTTATAACTAGTTAGAGACTATAGTATCGGATTAAAATATTATAAGGTAAGTAAAGTTCGTGTCGAAAAGTCTACGCACGAATCACCCCTATCGGAAATCTTATATAATATAATAATAATACCTTTTAATTTACTTTTTAAATAACTTTATTAATTTAGTATAGATTTAAGTGAACTCGGTCGCATTTTAACCGTAAATCGCAAGCTAAATAAAGAATACAGCTTCGAGGCGGTTGCGGCTATCGCGGCGCTCTCCGTCGCCGGCGTCGAAAAAAAGGCTATTATAGACGCGTTTAGTATGCGTCGCTACGAGACTATTAATAACCTCGTAAGGCGGTTTTTCTATTTAAAAACTCAAAATACTAAGCCGAGATTTAATCGTCTTTATAAATTATTAATTTAATAAAAGCGCTATTTATTTTAATTAATATATAAAAAGCCTCGTGTTATTTAAAGAGAGCTTTATTTAAATATAAATATTATACTAGGCTTTAAACCACGCTCTTTTTTAATTAATACGGTAAGGCGTAATCTCTAGAAAAGTAGGATTAGCTATTAGCGTGCCTCGAAGCGCATCCTATTAACGAAAGAGGACGTTAAAGAGAGACTCTCTTTTTACCGTTATTAGTCTTTTTTAAAGCGCTTTAAATAGCTATTACTTTACTTCTTTTTAAATAAATATACGATTTAAAATAAACCTTCTATACTAAGCTACTAGGTTTTTAAATTTAAAAGAGAACGTTATAAGAAAGATTTAATTAGTTTTATAGGTTATTTTAAGCTTCGAGTTAGCCTTATAGTGTAGGTAATAGTGTAGTAGAGGGGGGAAGAGGCAGGGACTTCTCCCCTTATATTCTATAGGGGAGATCTCGATTTTACCGGCGGTGGCTTTACTTTTACCCGGTATATTAAGGTTCTAGAGGCTGCTCTCGTCCTCTTTTATAAGCCGGGTGACCTCTTTATATAAAATAACGCGCGTATATATTAATCTTACGCCGTTAAAGAGTTCTTAAAATCTAGGGGTATTTAAATTATTAATTAACTTATATATTCACTTGATTTAAACCTTATTAAATAAGTTTAAAAGGCTTTTAAAATAAAGATCTATGAAATAAAGCCTAGCTTTTAATCCTTGAAGGAAAATATAGCACACGAGGCGTATGCGAGAGAGGTAGTCCAGTCGGCGTGGGCTGCTCTAGATCCGAGCCTGATTTATAAGCTGTTAAGATCTCTGCCTCGGCGCCTTGCTGCTGTACGTCGCGTAAGGGGCTGGTATAGTTATTATTAAATCCCATTTAATTACTAATCTAATGGTTTAAATTATATCATATTTGCTAGTAAATTGAGTGTGTTATTAATATTCAAAAGTTAGTGGTGTTGGGGGGAGGGGATTAGCTAAAGGTGGTGCGTGCGCAGACTTTTGGACACTGATTTTACCTATAGCACCTTCGTCGGCAAGGGGACACTGTCAGATGGTCTCGAGCGCCGCCCATCAGGGTCTTCAAGGCCCATAAACGTGCGATATCGATATTCGCCTATTGATTGAGGCAGCTAGACTATGGAAAGTTGGAGATCCCCCGAGATCTTTGGACAGCGTAGGAGACGGCAGACGACCCCGCGAGACGGCAATTTCAAACGTGGCTGTCCAATCAGCACTATGGTGTGGTAGATGATGAGACTGGCCGGCGGATAGGCGAATACAGTGCATTGGTAACCGAATCTCAACAAAATCACCATAATTACTGGCATTGAGATGGGTAAGAATCTTTCGAAACTGCGTTCTTCAATATAACGTACGTCGTCAAAACATGATTTAGTAGCGGCAAGCACTGTTCATGCTCCAATTCTTATAGTTAGAATATGGGTGATTTTAGCTGACCTATATAATCGTAAGATACATAAGATACGGTAGGGCAGATGTAAATCATTCCAAGCCACCTTACAAGACAACCATCAAGAGGTAAACTGGCTCTACCTTTCGTTTACTTGTGTGTCAACAGACCGGGGCGGTAGGGCTTCAGGTTGTAATCGACATTGTCCGAGCTGGGACTGCGCCCCTGGTAGAGCAGCTGGAGGTTGCAAGGATCGATGGGGAAGGTCTGGTCGGCGCTCGTGCGGACGAGCTCACCGTGGCTGATGTCGTTGGTCCAGGTGGCACCACTGTTGGCCTTACCGGCGAAGGGGTTGCTCTCGCTTCCGGCCTGGACCTTCCAGGTGCCGCCTAGGCTGCTCGCTGTGAAAGAGCGGAAGAATCGGTGGTTCTGCGCCCCAACGGCCTCAACGATCATGAGATATCCTTGGCCGGGCACGCTGTACACCTGTACGGCTTCGAATAGGTTGTTGGTAGTGTCGCTTAGGATGGTCTCGTATTGGGTGCCGAAGCTGCCCGGGAAGTTGCCGATTGGCATGCTGGCACGGTAAACCTTGCCGTTATCGCCGCAGAAGAACAGGTACATGTGGGTATCGTCGCCAATAACGGTCTGGTCGATAGCGTGCGTGCTGGACTGAACCTGGCCCTCGAACAGGGCATGGGGCCCCTGCCAGCCGTTGGCATTGGTGGGGTCCGACGAGGTCAGGTACGAGAAGGTTGTGGGGCCCCACTGGTAGGCCAGAATCCAGACGTTCTTGGGCTGGAAGTGGAATAGTGTCGGCGCCACCGTGGACCGACTCATGGCGTTCTGCGGCGCCGAGCGCAAGTCTTTTTTGAGGTCAGAGACGAGCCCGAAGTTCATGGAGCCCCATTTCGACCCGCCGTCGTGTGTCGTCGCGTACACGAGCTGTTTCCCGTTGTAGGGCGCCACGGTGAAGTCCTTGAGCGCCACCCAGCCCGACTTGGGCTCGGCCAGTACACCGCTATCGGTCCACTGGTAGGAAGATGGCAGAGGGCACTGTCCCAGGACGCCTATCGCCGAGGCGATGAGGAGTTTCGCTTGGAGTCTCATTGTGTAAGATGGGAGCAGCAATAGGCCAAGGGGTGAGCTGGTTGAATCCTTGTGAGCTCGATGAGACCACGAATCGAGGACGGACTGAGCATCGTATATATAGCCTCGAGGTTTGATGCTGCAACGGACGGATTAACAATAGTAGATACTCCGACGGGCGGCAATTTGCGCCTCTCGAGGCCCGGCAATATCGCGAATCCATGGTTCTGCGGCCATGAGACGATGAACAAGAGGACGGAAAAATGTTTCCCAGCCGAGACCCCGCAATTGCCCAAATCATCACCGCTCCGCGTCGAATCCAGCTAGATTGATGAAAGCTGGGGTGGAGATGGGGCCATTTCCTCGTATAACTTGGGTTCTCCTTGACTCGTCTGTAGTGGTCCTGAAAACCAATCATGTCAGTGCATTTTCTAGGCGCATACTCCTGTTCGCCAAACTCGGGTTCGCACTACTGTATGTTCCTTCCACACCGTCCCCGTTCATGCAACTGAAATCATGGGGCGACGAGCGACATCCAAGAACCGTCGCATAGGTAAGGTGGATGGGCTGAATGGGCAAGTTCGACGGTATCCATCCGTGCTAACCCACCACAACCAAGAGTAAGTCTACCCCGCCCTAGTACGGTAGAGGTCTCCTACTGGCCGAATGGGATTTAATACGTACAAGATGGTGATAAAGTGGCCATCATGCTGATTATAGGATTCGTCCTCAAAAGCAGACATTTGCTGGTAGTGTGTCGTAATAAAGAGCAGTGGAAAGGAATGCGCCCGTTCGGTTTGATTTAAGAAGATGTCAATTCTGGCAATGTCCCCAGGAGGCGTGGCGTTGAAAGTAGTGATGTTGGACGCATTGACAGCGGCTACACTGGACGGCGACAAAAGCCTGCTGTTGACTAATTATCAGGTCGCGGGAGGAAGTGGGTTAGGAATCGCTATTGAGCAAGCTGCGGGTTAGCTTTGAAAGATGAACCTGTGTAGGTAATCAAGTATTTTGCCTAGTCTCGTCCAAGAAAAGTTGTACGTCCTATCCTTGGTTTTCGCGAGCCACCTTCCCAAAACCTCCCCCAAGTAAGCGCCATGTCTGTTAGCGCGCGGCATAAGCGCTGACACACCATTGACAATCACACCACGATCGGTAGGAAGAGGGGAAAACGCGAACCCGTCGAAGGCGCCTTCGTTCGGACCGAGCAGGAGTTGGATCGCCGCGTACCCTGGACCAGCATTTCACCATGGCCATCCTCAACCGAATAAAGAGAAAATAGAACAGAACAATAACAGCCGTAGGTTGCTACTTATGAAAAAAGTGCTTCGTAACGTGTTAAGACATATACAAGAGGCCAAGCCCCTGGTTGACTGCGATACCGACAACCAACGTCTTACGCACAAAACCCATCAAAGTATTTCCGCACCTTCGCTAGCTCCTGCAGTCGGGCCGCGAAACCAAAGACACCGTCAGGCCGGATCACGACAATAGCTCCATCGTCCAGTGAGATACAATACCTGGCGTGGGCCTCTCCCTCCGAATCGAAGTAGAGCCGGCCGATTGCCGGTCCACCGAATGCATCCCATGCGTTTCCCGCCACTCCGATAATCACAGTGGCCAGATTCAACATCTCTTGAGTCGGTTTGCCGAGCCCTCCTTCCTTGATCTCCTCCCGAAGAGCGTTCACTCTCTCCTTGGTGACCAAATGCCAGCCTCCGAACACAAGAACGGTCCATTTTCCGCGGCCGCTAGCGAGCGCGACCTCTTGAAGCCTCCGAGGGAGGCGGACTCCGGGGTGGCGCACGAGAGCGTCGGGCGCGCGGACGCCTGGCTCGACCGACGTGGTGTTCACAGTCTGGTTGATGCAGGATGGTCCGTAGGCAACCCCGAGCCCCAGGGTAAAAGGAAGGTTGTCCGCGACTATGCGGGTAAGAATAGCGTCAGGATCTGCGCCCTCTGAGCCGTACCCAGCTGGGATGGACCCGGAGATGGCGGCGGACCCGGCCATGTCGATAGAAATCAGTTTCTTCGCAGCCGCGTGACGCTCGGCTGCGTAGGTTGGCAGCACTGTGGAAGGAGGGTACCAGCCTTTGAGAGTCCCGGCAAGTTTCCAGATCAAGTTTGTCGCGTCGTGGACCGCCGTGTTCATACCCTGGGCGAATCCAGAAGAATGCGTGTGTGCTGCGTCGCCTGCGAGGAAGATGAAGTTGTTGTGTTGGAGGGTGGCCGCAACCTTTTGTTTGATGCTATGAACACCTGAATAAGCACTATTACCCGACGAGCAGAAATAGATGGGACCCTTACCTGTAGAGAGTCCACCAGTCGACGCGTTGTACGTCAAGCTTGAAAGGGTGCATTGACTGAACCGCTTCGGCCACAGCTTGCTCCTGGGTAATGCCATCGCAATACTTCTCCCGTAGTTGCGGCGACAACGAAATGCCAATGCGGTGAGCATCCTTGTCAAGCTTCACCCAGAGCACATTGCCGTGGGTCTTGGTTTCAATGGCAGAGAACCCTAGATTCGCATCAGGCATATCTGTTATCAATTTGCCGTCGAGTCGAATCCACTTCATGGTAGTCTCCTCTCCTTCCATGGCAATGCCCGCAAGCCGACGTACTGTGGAGCTCCCGCCATCAGCTCCCAGGAGATATTTGCTAAGAGTGTGAGCTCCAACTTCTATTCAACGGCAAGAATGAATTGAATCCTTACCAGCGGATACGTGCTTCTTGCCCCAGCTTGTGGTTTGCAATGATGACAGTAACGTTGTCTTCGTCTTCTTCAAGCTTCTCCACCTGAAAGTTGACAAGCTCCCAACCGAAAGAAATAGTTTTCCCGGAGACACTAGCGTATTTGGCTCTGAAGATATCTTCCGAGTATCTCTGGCGAATGTTGACCAGGTAGTCGTGGTGGGTTTCTCGCATGCCCGTGTATATCTCATGCCATCCCCGTTGCGTAATTCGAAGACCATGATTGAAGGTGGCATCAGCGCGGGCGACGAACCCCTCTTGGGTTACGTCGTCGACTACGTCCAGCTGCTCAAGAAACTCCAGCGACCGGGGGTAGAGGGTTGTTGCCCGCCCTGCGGCTGCTTGCTCGTCGGGTAATCTTTTATCTGGAGGATTGTCAGAAGCCGTAGGAGACAAGTATAGAGTTTAGAGAAGAACTGTACCGATCACGAAAGTACTGATGCCTTGTTGCTCGAGGCCAATGGCGGTAAGAAGTCCCGCGGGGCCAGCGCCACATACAAGGACATCGGTTCGTCTCGTAGAAGCGTTCATCTTGGGCTTTTTGATATATCAAGTTGAAAAAAATAAGACTGAAATTTGGGTTGAGAGTTCGAGTGTGTCTGAGTCCTTATGTCCTTGCCCTGCTTATGGGGTGGCTTTTGAGTAATATTTATATTCACGACCGGTCGTGTAAGCACGAGGATAATGTCGTTATATGTCTGAAAGCATCACGACTTTACAAGTCTCGCCGGCCGTACCGAATCCGATGTTGATCATGATGGTACGGAGAAACGACTGGACAATATTGCATCCACGAAGTCTTCCTATCGAAGCAAGTAGGGCGCTCCACACTCAATTGAGCAAGTTGGTTTGGCAGGTGGACAGAGGAGAAACGGCGGATGTAGCATAGCCGCCAATCGGGATGCAATGCATAACCCCACAAGGTCTCGATATCGATGCGTGCAGAACGCGTGGACGCTTGGTCAGAATTAGGCAAGTGGAATTCAAGGCAGAAATTATGGAGACGGAGACGGCGGATGTAACAAAGCCGCCAATCATATTCCGCGGAGAAGAAAGCTTATCTACTCCGTACTTAAGCAATTGCTTTTCCTGGCAACCTCGGACTCCGCGACGAACGACCTGACGCGTTGTCAAAATGGGTCGGACTGCAGTTGCATGCGACCTTTGTCGCGACAAAAAGAGAAAGGTGAGCCGCCGAATCCCATCTCAAATACCTCTAACAGTAACCGAGATCACTTCAGTGCGACGGTCAACGGCCTATTTGCGAGTCATGCGGAACTTGGGGATTACTTTGTGGGTATGGACGGGTGCGACATTCAAAGAGGTGAGATTCTGCGATCCCACAGAAACTGGTCGGCACTCTAACAGCGGCGATTTTCTCAAGAGGGAAGTATTGGGACCGGAAGTACGTGCAGTCCCTTGAGAATCAGGTTCGCACACTGTCAACGTCAGCTGTAATCGGACGAGATAAGAGTAACGATAAAGCTGTGGACACCATCAAATATGGGGGGACAGAGACGAAGAATCCGAGTCACAACCCGTCTCAGAAAGCCCTGAGCGAGTTCACATCGCTTGTTTGGCCGACATCTCCCGGGTTGAATGATGAACCCCTCTTTGTTGGCCCCGGGTATTTCAATATCCCATTTGGAAAGTCCTTGCCCGCATTCGAAATTCCCGATTTGCAACCACCCTCCGAACCAGCGGCGACGATAGTTCAAATCGCACAGGATACAGAGCTGAAGGAGCACCTGAAACAGGTATTTCTGGACACAATCAATCCGTACTACAACTTTGTTGAGGAGTCGTGGCTGCAATTCTCAGCTCTCTTCCCAGAGAATGACCCCGCCTTGCAGTTTCTATACAGTACCGTGTTCGGCATCGCAGCGCACTGCTCACCTCGTACAATGCATGGGGAAGCGGAATGTCTGATCGATTATGCCGAGAGTCTTATATTGAAGTGTTGCCGGGAGCATCCTTGCATCTCCGTGTTAAGGGGCTTGCTCATCATAAGCTGTTACAAGCATGCCATATTGGAGTCTTCCCAAGGTTTGTTGTACTACTGTGAGTTCCTCATGCCCCCCCTGGTACTCTATCCTCATTGCACCTTTTTGTTTTTTTCTTCTGACAGCATGTTCTCTAGACATGGCAATTGGTTTGTCAAGCACATTACATGTTGGCCAAATCCATCGCTTACCCGCGGAGAGGGTGAAGTCACTGGATAATATTGCACGCGAGGCCAGCGTAAGGACTCTTTGGTCGCTACTTTTTGTCGATGGATATGGCACTCCGGCTCTTGGTGCTAGTTTTCGTATGCTCTGGGATGTCAGCAAAGCGCCCAGCTACCTCTCTACGCTCCCGCCCGATGCCACGAACACGGCTGCTGTGGCATTCGAGTCACACTGCAAGCTAGTACGCATCAAACAAGATTGTCTTGACCCTATATACTCGCCCACATTTCAGACCCTTTCGTGGGCAGAGAAAGAAGGTCTCTTTCTAAGAGCCTACACTGCGCTCAACTCATTCCGGCAGACCATCGACCCCTGTCTGCTACTCACACGTACGAGTCGACCACACCGAACGCAAATTGTTCTCTGGGTGTCTTACCACGCAGCTTGCATATCGCTCCATCGTCGCTATTTGGACCCGGTGGGCCTGCAATCTACCGCCCGCTCCCAATCATCACTTCATGACATAACGGCGGCTGCCACAGAGATCACACGGCTCTTACAAAAGCTGGCTGTGCTTGGAGAGCTCGCCATGGTACCGTCTTTCCTCGCTTACCACACTTTGCGAGCTGCTCTGGTGCATGCCCTGAATCTGACGGACGAGAAGGGGGAGTTGCGGAGAGAAGCTGCACGCGGCCTTCGCACGTGCTTCTCGACACTGATTACATTGCGTGATAATAGTTGGCCGACACTTTCGCATCATATTTTGTGCTTTCTGCGGTCTACATTAGCTAGCTGGGAACTCGAGGTTTGCATGGATACTGAAGCGCCTAGACGTATTTGAACACAAGATATTTGTACGTGTATCCCAGAGAAGCAAAGCGAGTAGGAAATAGTTTGCGTGCGTTGAAGCACCTAGCTAGTGATGAAGGCCGCATAGTAAGTTGAAGAAAACCTGATTCGAAGCCTGATGCCTTATCGGCTCGGTCTATTTTCCCACTGTAGGAGACGCGAGACTGGACTTGGATGAAACGAGCACGTTACCACAAACCAGGTTTTCATCCGGGAGGCACGGAACCTCGCGCCGGTTGCCACCGCTCACAGGGCAGTTCGTACTTTGTTGTTATCTTTTTCTAAATATAGCTTGTATGCCATCTACTGCTCTTGCGAATGCCCTTTACGATATTGTCGGCTAATGGTCCATAGTCACGACACCATCGTGTTGCGTTCTAGGGGAGTGGAAGTCTAGTCTTTTCAATAGTGCTTTCACATAACATAATAAGCATATATAATAGGAATCAGGTTAACACTTTCTACGGCAGCCCCCATAAAATGTAATAACCAAAAGTGTACAGCAGGACCCGTCGAATTCTGCATCACCCTTCGGGCCATGCTAGATTAGTTCACTGAACCCTATAGGCCCAAGTGCCGTAATCATTGTGGAGGAAGAACCAACGCAAACGGCCATCAGCGGCGGCATAGGGTTTCCGATATCCCGAGAAGTCCGGACTCTGTATGTCCCATAATAACCGGGCTCAATTCTAAACGCCGCGGCCGACACGGAGTTTCCGGTGAAAGAAGTCTCCTATCTTGCCTGAAAGTAGCTTGAATCAAGACCAACGTGGGTATTAACGTTCACGACTCAAGTGGGAACATTATGCAAACAACTGTAGCCTCGCGAGTCGCTTCGACATGACTTGATGGTCTCCACTCTCCTTTGTGGATCTGACTGTCAAGATGCTGGGGTCACCGAACCGTATTACGGGGAAGTTTTGTCTTTAGAATCCCGAGAGATATTCTCATATTCATTTGAATATATTACATACTTCACATTCCCTTTGATCCGTGAAACTTGATTTCGCAAAATTGAGGAGTTAGCTATAAACTCCAGGCCAAAAGCGAAACGCCAACACCACATTCATCTTTCTCATTCGGAACTTTCTGCCTAATGGATGCTCACAAGCCTTTCAAAGTCATCGTGGTTGGCGGGGGCGTTGCGGGGTTGACGCTAGCCAACATGCTTCAGCAATTCGATATCGACTTCGTCGTGCTGGAAGCCTACCACGATGTTGCACCAGCAGTTGGTGCAAGCATCGGCCTCTTCCCCAATGGGCTGCGGATATTGGACCAGATCGGTGTCTTTGAGCCTGTTGCGGCCATGTCGCAGGAGCCGTTGGTATACGCCAATGTCCGGGACAGCTCAGGAAAGGTAGTTTCCACTCTTACTCACGTGCAAGAGCATATCCAGAGGCGGTAGGTTTCTGCATCACCCCAGCTCCCAGCCTCGTTTAGCTGAATGGTTTATGCAGGTTCGGATATCCCATGCTATTTTTCGACCGTCAGTGGCTGCTCAAGGCCCTTTATGGCCAGCTGAAAGACCAAAATCGTGTCATTTTAAACAAGAAAGTTGGTTGTATCGAGCACATTGCTGGCGGCGTTCGACTGAAAACGCTGGATGGAGAGATCTTTGACGGAAGCATTGCAGTCGGAGCCGACGGCATCCACAGCTCAGTCAGGAAGGGGATGAATCGCATGGCGCAAGAGGCTCACTCTAGCGCCTTCCCGCCCAATCAAGAAGACGAGATTCCTTGTTACTACAAATGCAGCTTCGGCATTGCTCAGCATGTCGTTGGCTGGTCTCAACAAGACCAATCGTTCGTGATGGGGGAAGGGCACTCCGCCCTGATCAGCGCAGGGCCTGAGGGCCGTGTCTACTGGTTCGTCTTCGTACGCCTACCAGAGATACAGCACGGTAAAAGCATCCCCAAGTATACGAAAGAGGATGACGAGCAATTTGCGAAAGAGTACGCCGACATGCCGATCACCGAGACGCTGAGATTTGGCGACATTTACGAAAAGAAACTCAGCTCGACTCTGACGCCACTGCACGAGATGGTATATAAGACTTGGTTCTTTAAACGGGTTGTCCTCCTGGGCGACTCTGCGCATAAGGTAAGCATCAACGTGATCTGATGAAAACACCAAGGGTGTGGTGGACACGCTACGATTACGTCCCCTTACGTGCATCGCTAATGCCCGAAACTCAGCCTAACCCCATTGGTGGCCAAGGCGGCAACGGGGCGATCGAATCCGCCACCGAGCTCATCAACGCCCTGATCGAAGCCCGCGACGTCCATCGCCACGGCCTGGAAAGCATGCAGGACGATGATGTCACGCGTATCTTCGCGCAGATGCAGTCGGCCCGAGACAAGCGTGCCCGAACCCTCGTCGAGAAATCCCACCAACGCCAAGCACTGATGGCATCTGAGAATCCTCTGAAGACAGCCCTGACTACATGGGCCATGGCCCTCCTTCCCAGCTCCCACTGGCCTATTGCCAACATTGCAGCTTCGGTCGTCGGAAGCGCGAAAATCAAGTACCAGCCCGTGCCGTTCCGGCCTCGCGCCATTCCCTTCGAAGACGAGCGTCCAGCTTCACCGGTGAAGCCGGAGACTTCCAAGATTGTTCGATATATCTATGCCGGGGCTATGTTGTCCTCCTTGGTGCTGGCGGGCGTGTCACCACCCGCTTGGCCCGCGTCTGGCAGCATGGGTTCCTCATGGCAGCATGTCGCACCACTGCTAATGTATACGATCGAGGGCCACCGCATCGGCCACCGGGCTCGGTTCTCGGGCTGCCGAGCGTCATGGCCCTCGGCCTCTGCGGACTAGGCACGAGCCGAGCTATTCCTGCGTACGCGTTGCTGCACGCCTTTCTGGCCTTCGATGCCCCACCAGACCGATATATCCCGACCCCAGCCGCTAAATCCATACTTCAAGCATTTGCCGTGAGCGGTCTAGTGGCTTCCGTCACCTACATGCTCGGCAGATACCAGAGCGCCCCTACCAACCCACTGACAGCCCTTTGGAAAATCTCGGCACTTTTCCCCGCGCTGGTCTGGGGCTTAACTAAATTCTCCGGGGGTGGGCAGAGAACCGGAAGGCCTGAGAGTCGAGATGGTGCCGACGAGCCGGCCGCGTTCGACCAGTACAAACCCCACGACATGTCACATCTTCGAGCTATATACGCGTGTGCCTTCGGCGTCCAGGCCGCGGCACATGTTGCCAGTGGTGCACCCCTCGCTCTCGGCCAGGCTCTCCTTGGAACCCTCCGGGACGCGGTCACGACCCCCTTGATGTTCCTGGCGTGCCCGCTATCTTTGCCTTCGGGGCAAGAATTAACACGTGCTGTATGGATTCTGGGGAACCTGTACGCCATCTGGGACCTAAGAAGATTGGGCTATGTCAAAACTTTCGGTGCTCTGAAGGCTGCGGTAGGCGTCGCACTCGGTCAAATTCTCGTGGGGCCTGGTGCTGCGTGGGCGGGCCTTTGGTGCTGGCGAGACGATGTCTTTGCTGGAAGTATGATGAACTGAAAGCTTACCCGATCGCAAAGCCCAGAGAGAAGAGATAACTTAAGTGGTAATCTAGCATAGTCTTCTAGGATATATCTGAATCTTCAGATTGGTATGGAGTATAATTATTTTTGAATTCATGGTTTTCCTGTGGGAGAAATGTTATGATAGAACTGAAGCTACACGCGCTACAGGCTCATCTTTAGATCCAATGCGAGGGACATAGGATGCACGCATTGGTTTCCTGTTAACATATCACTGCGCCAGCTGTGAGAAAAGACGGAACCGGTTATCGCCCCAGGGCAAAAAGGTTGTATGCAGAGTGTGAAGAGGCTGGGCGTGTCACATCTACAGTGCGACGACGAGTGAGAAACCAGACAACGGCAGTTGCCGGCACGAGCCACCACCGGAAGCCACGGAACCACGGCGCCACAGAATCGCAGTGCGCACAGGGGAGGGGCTATCTAGTCCAACCAGCCCACGATAGCTTCATTTCTCTTTCTCTTTTCCTCCCTAAACTAGAATCTTCGTCTATAGAGTCGATACGAATCCAATCAAGTTTCTCACTTCAATAACTTGCCTGTCTTCTCGAAGAAGGAGGTGGGCCGTGATATTGGGACGAAGTGGGTAGCATGGGAAGGCGAGGTCCAGCAGAATCGGAAGAACTAAATACGAGAAGGGTCCCGGGTAAATACGTGGAGCCACTAGCAGTCATGTTCCTCGTATTCTCTTCAGCATACGACATTCATGTGTTTCCACTTTTACCATTCAACGCTCCTCTTGACTGCGATGCTGGCAAGTGTTGAGGAAAGCTGTCATTCAACGTCGATTGTATCAAAAGGTCCTCCTTAACCCAACCCAGCCCATCGCCTTACATTATTCCGTGCAACTCTAGATCCCGTCCTCTCCCAAGTTGCCAGAAGCCACGGCCGTGATTTCGTGTGGCTTGGATCTAGTGTGAACAGCATCTTAGGGGGTCTCCCGTTTTTTTACACGTTACCACGGGTTTTCAGGGCATCTCACTAGCACTGGGCTCTTTTCAGTGGGCGGTCAATGGTAAACTGGGCATAGTGGCAATTGAGAGCTAGATAGAATATACTAGAACTACCCGAACATACGGCCCCTGGTTAAACGACATACCTCGATACGAAGAAAGCTGGCCGGCTTGCCGGGCCAAATGATGTTGATCTCCATCGCAAAGCCCAGGAACCGGCACTAGCCGGGAACGGGCAGCTTCAATTGCGATACGAGATGATCGGCCAACGCTAGTCCCGTTCAGCCCCATCTGCCGACGGCGACGGTGTGCTGGTGATGGGGCATAAGTCGACGATATCCATGATGACCAACCAGATGGAAGAAGGTATGGGATCACGGGCAGCCCTTGTTTGTTGCCCAACCTGGCATATATAAGTCGATCGACCTACCCATCAATCTTCTTAAACAACACACCGATCAACTACATCCATCAACCTCCTCTACAAACAAACCTGTCCGAGCATATCTTCTTCGCCAATAACGAAATCAGCCAAGATGAAGTTCTCCACTGTCGCCGCCTTCGCTACCACGGCCTCTGCCGCCGCTGTCGGCGCTAGACAACAGCAGGCCGAGTACATCATCGGTTTCCAGGCCGCTTGCGTCCCCCACAGCACCTTCTGCAACTACAAGTTCGGCATCTCGAGCGAGCCCGGCGTGATCGACGCGACGGAGTGCAGTGCCCACATCCAAGGACCGGACTACCTGCCTGCGATCGCGGACCAGAACGACTGTGTAGTCGGCAACGTCACCAACTACGCCTACCACTGGGCTGTCGAGAAAACAGCCGACGGCGGCCTCGAGTTCGACGTCTGGTATCCTCTCAACAGCCGCTCCAACCTCACCTTCTGCCGCGAGATCCCCGCATCGGAGCTCGTCGTCGACGACAATGGCGCCGTCCAGACCCAACGCTACACTGGCCCTGACTACTTCAAAATGGACATTTGCCCTGAGCAGAACCACTAAAGCGCTTCTGTTCTTCCAGTAGCACCTTTTGGATCATGACCCAACAGCCTACATGAAAAGCAATTGAGCACGTTCCAGTTGATAAACGGGTGGTGGAATAGTACATGAATATGGCGCTTTGCGCCTGATTAATATTGTATATAAAGCCTCGTCTATTTCTTAGTTAGTGGGTTCGTCAATTAGAAGAACCCTCGTTTTTGAATGCTATTCTATTTACCGTGATCCACCCCAGAATCTGATATGATCCAGCCCGAAGAAGAAGAGCTGTTAACGATCGTGACTGTTTGAGCTATGGAGTACAGAGTTTGGAGTGCAGAGTCAAAAGAGTATATACCTAGGAATGGCGCACTAGCGCAACTAGCGGCAAGGACCGTCTAGCGGGCCAGGGCGTAGAGCCGGTTTGCGACCCCGCGCCATTAGGACCAACTGCCCAATCCTCCTGCTGCGCAAGAACATTCCCTCGTCAAGACACGCCGAAGAGAAGCTGGGCCTGAAATCCATCTTGCCATCATGGGTTCTGGGACCGGATCAGCAGCTTCCCTAGCGAGGTGAGCCCAACTCGAGCGCGTCATGTCGTCAACATTTCAGTCCGCAAGCCAAGCTGTGCGGTTATAACTACCGTTCCGCGAGACGCTATTACAGCGCTCGCGTACTAAAACCCGACGCAAGTGGATGGAAACGGCGATGCATGTCCTGCGTGGGCAGCAGGTGCCGGACCTCAACAGGATTGTCTGTCCCCATCTCCCAATTTTACCGTTGCGTCGAGTTTATCCAACTCCGTTGCTGACAGCAGCAGTTTCGTCAATCAGTCGCCTGACATGCGAGACCGAGCCACGGCCGAGCGACGCGATCGACTGGCCAAGTCGAAGCGATTAGATCCGAGGCCCCGCCCGACGCCAGTTACGACGCGAATGCTGTTGCCGACAAGGATAGCGACGCGGATGCCTAGTACGCAAACGACCCCGAGTATATCGCAGCAGCTCCTGTTGGTGCGGCGGAGACTCTGTCTCTCTACGACGTCATATCCCCGACGAGGATGGCGGGACTGTCATTCCCAATAGTCCCCTCAGTCCCAGGAGGCAGGTGGGTGCGAGGCAGCTGCCTTCACCGCAACGGCCGCAAGGTAAGCAAGGTTCTCGCGACTTACCGTGTGACGCTGATCATAGGGCAGGCAATCGAAGTTCCCTATCGACGGTGGATCGGCAGCCCGCCCGCACCGAGCCCCGCCGACGACGAACACTGCACCAGCCGCCGCGACGAATGCAGGTGCCCAGCCAGCACCCACATACCCCGACCACGACGCGATGGATGCGTCGTTGCAGAGAGCTGTATGTCGGAACGGTTGGGTGGCGGCTTGAAGGCCCATGGCGCCGATTATGTTGAGACAGCCACGGCAATGCCCTCTCGGACCGGGGGGGAACGGTGCAAAACTGTCACAGGCCGTCGGCCAAGGAAAGGCTGTACAGAATGCGGCGAGGCGCGCGCCAGACTCCTACAAGGTCTATAGACACAAGTTGCAGCAGGACACCCTGGCGAAGAAGATGGTGGGAATGCTGGAGGACCTTCGAACGAGTCTCAGCGATACGCAGTTCGGGTAAAGACGTAGCACATGGTAATACGTCAAATCACACAAGGCAGCTCTGTCTATGCTGATGTCGAAGCACACTTCCAGTTCCAACCCATAAGCAAACGCTCTAAACGCTACTGTCGCCCCTTCTGCTCCCGTGCCTCCCTACTGCTAATACCCCGGTGATTCTGCTGTGAAGAAATAGTGCGCTCCGTACGGTCCACTTCCCATTCCAGTCGTGAACGACTTGGAGAACATGGTTAGGGTGGATGGCAAGAAATGCATTCCTATGGATTCCTCCAGACGACAGCGTCATTGATAATGAAGATATACAACACGTGGGAAAGTACGAAAAGCAATTAGACGCATTTCTTCCAGAATACACAGGTACGGCTTCCAGATTACTAGTAACACTGCAATTATCTAACGAAACGTTCACAGGCGATGGCCGAGGACGAGAGAAGGTTGACGAACTCTAGTCATAAGCCGTTGTTGCATGGAAACGCAGTAGCGCTAGGTGCTCTATTGCACCATTCACCGAAAAGTGCGAAAGAGATCGGGGACCAAAGAAGAGTCAATCGTAGGAAAGAGGAAATGGAGTACGAGGCAACACTGAACAGAGCAGGAGTGGGCACTGATTGGGAAGGTTTAAGTGACCCTGCGTTGCAACATTGGGGTGACACGGTGATGCTCGAGCATGGTCGTCGGGCGGTTGGGCCCGACGCGCCCAACGCTCCAAGGTCCACGGCGGGCCTGGATTGATCGAACGAGGCTCCATCAGCAAAGCTGAGACGCTACAACGCTGCCCGGCTGGCTGAGTGACGCAGCCGCGACAGCGCCTTAATAGGTGGGCACCCAACAGCCAATAGCGCTCGTAGATACAATGGGGATGCCATGTTCTTTCATGGGGCATGACTCGTCCGCATGCATCGCGGAAACCATATATGAGGCGGAGCGAGGGCAGCTAAGGCCTCGGAATTGGATTAAATATGTCTCGGCTGTCCCGGTCCCTTCGCAGACCAAAGTCCTTTTTACTGAGCACGATTGAACACCAACCACCATGGAGCGACACAGAAAACGTGCAAGCCGTTCAGGACGCATCGAGCCCGGTTCACGCTGGGAGTGGGAGCACCTCATCCCCGACGACAATGGAACAGAGAGCGCCACTTCGAAATCCGATGACGACGATGACGACGACACTCCCACTCCTGGCAGCGCGCAGCTCGGCGAGCTCTTCCATGGCCTGCCGCGCGAGGTGCGCAACGAGATCTTCGCGCAGCTGCTGGTGCGACCAGTGAAGTGGGACGTGAAGCACCAGGCCGAATGCGAGAAACGGCGGAAGGTGCCGCCGCACGAGAGCATCCGGCCGCGATTCGAGCGCTCGGTCCGGTCCCGGTACACGTGCGCGTCGCGGATGCAGCCCAACACCGACTTGGACACGCAGCTCAGCCGACTCCCCATTTGGCGCGACCCGTGGCTAAGCCGCTGGGCACCCGAACAGACGAATAAGTGGGTGTGCACGCTATGCTGGACGGCGCGGCTACGGCCGCGGCCCATCCCCAGACCTGGTCCCTGCCGTGCCCGTGCGCGCGTTTCGGGCAGCTGCAAGTCTTGCTGGTATGCTGGCAGTGGTATGAGGAGGCGTCCACCATATTCTGGACGCGTAACACGTTCGCATTCGCTCAGACGGGCGAGTGCGTCAATTTCTTCGAAAACCTACCACCGAGACTAGCGAGCCTCGTCTCCAAGGTTAGCCTGCGCGTGCTGCCCGCCAACGACGAGGTGCCGCTGGACCCCGGATACGAGCTCTCGGTTACTGAGGTCGATGTTGAGGGAGATCGCGGCCTAGGGCGCGCCTGGACACTGCTAGCGGAGTTACCGGCTCTCTCGGATCTCGAGCTCGACGCTATCTTCCTGACTAGCGCCCAGGCTGTCCGGGTGCTTCGTCAGCCAGGGCCTAGGGGGCTCAGGCGCGTGCATTTCACGCAGAACCGCCCGCTTGCCTGGCAGTGCCGGGCCGATCATAGGGCACGATCCGACTGGAAATACGGCGTCTTGATACCGCGCCCGGTTCACGGGAACATTCATCTTAGGGAGGTTCAGAGCTACGTGTGGCCGAGCCAGCACCGCCGGAAGTCCATCCACGATAGCGAGTTCGCGACGGACATAGCACGGAGCATCAAGGGCCTGCGGCACGAACGGGACAAGGACTATAGCGTGGATGACGCCACGGAGGCATTGCAGGAGAAGGAACGCTATGTTTGCCGGTTTAGCTCCGATGTGGCTGAGGTGGTACCGTGCGAGGAGGATGTGCAGACGGGCATAGACAGGGGGCATGTTGCGATGATTTAAACGCGTGTAGGGCCATGGAATCACTTCGGCTCCGACCTAGCTGCACCCTTGGTGCCGTAGACCAAGCACACTACAACTGCATTTCCGCGGCGCTCTCCGCAAGCACGGCGCTCTGGTTCGCTTTCAAGGTCTATCAATATTGGTTCAATGAGGTCGTACAGTAGTTTCTGGGTAAACTGTCGCCGTGGCTTGAAGCATGTTCAATGCGTGTAGATGAGGAAAAAGCTGAGTCACGAATGAAAAGTTCCTCGTTGAATTAATAGCCTCTTTGTCATATTCCGTCACGCGGCAGTGGCGATGCAGTTGCCATGCATTCAATACAAGTATCATCCATCATCTCACAGGATGGGATCTCACGCTGGGGGTATTATATCAATTTCTCTAAATCGACATCACAGCCCTTATATCAAATCTCCTGGTGGACTTTTTCGAGCATCCGACGCATGCGGACGTCCTGTCGGACCTGTACCGGCGAGCCCCCAGAAAAGCCACGCGAGAAGCTCAGGCCTTGTCCCCCAAAAGGGGAACTCCACTGGCTGGGGTATCGCCTTCGTCGAGGGCGTCGTCGACACGTTCGTCTTCTTCCTCTGCGGCTCTGCTGTGTTTATGGTGTGCCTCGTAGTGGCCATTGGTTGGGCTGTCGCGCAGGGCGACGTGCAGGGGGGGTTGGTATTGGCGCGTTCCTGTTAGCATTCATGACCTTTTGTAGGGGGGTTAGTCTACTCTTCGGCTATTACCAAGTTACATGTTTGATATGAAGAGGTAGGTGATAACATTAGGTTAAGAGCGCAATATCTATTCAACTTGTCGAGCTTCACACCAATACAGCGTAGTTGATCTCTCAACTTGCACAGCATATGAATGCTGCTGCATAAGCTGCCATGATGAGACTCGCAAATGCTTAACCAGTGTTGGACTTTAAAAAAGTCAATCTATGAGGTTGTTGCCCTTCTGGCCAGAAAGCTTGGGTTTGCCTGGGGTCTGCTTCAGATACATGACCAAGATAATAGTATTCTTCCAACTAAAAACAAGATTACAAAGAAAAGTCTCGAGAACAGCTAAGCCAAAGGACCAATGAGCAGGCTCTTTTCACGTTAGAGCTCCGAGATGCATGACAAACAGACTACATTTGAAGACATGTGTCAAACTTGAGTTGGTATCAAGCTATGCGCTGAGTCGAAACGTTCTCACGAGAGGGCAGAGCTGGTCGGCGCTGCTGGTGCCTCTTTTCTCCAATTGGCGTCATCGTGGAAGTCGACTGTCATGAGGCCTGCCGGCGCGTCAGGGAGCGGGCGCACGCCATTGGAGGACGGCCCAGTATCATCACTATATTGCCATCCGTCCAGTTCTCGGCACGTGTCGAGAAGACTGCTATGGAAGCGGTGCATCCGGGAGCGCCAATCCCGATGAAGGGCGCCTTGATGAGCCGCCTGGGGCTGCCTCTTCTGCCGCTGGCGGTCCAAGGCACTGTTCCTTCGTTGGATGAAGAGCGACCGGAATGATACGATGCATGAGATTAGAAATGCTTAGCATGATGAGACATCAGTACTTGGTCGGGAACAGAGGCCTCCATGTCGCTGGGAAATAATATTCAACTCACCGACGCTCAACTCGCAATAAAACCAAAACCAGTGAGACGTTAATACATTGTTCACTATCGAGTTGTGTATCGCTGATTCAAACTCTCCCTCGTTGACGGTTGCGCGGACGATTGTAACCGCGATGGTAACAAAGGTCAGGCAAAAGACAAAAGTAAGAACGATCTTCTGTCGTATATCGATGCGACTACGCCAAAGGATAGTCACGGGGAGGGACAGAACTATGGCGGCGACGCGGATTAGGTGGACTGATCATGTAGTGGGGGGGTGATGACTCGGATCAACTGGAAAGGTAGCTTGCCCTGCTGGTCCATGAAGGGGGAAAACGAAAGACCTAATACGTACTGAGAAAATCCGATACAGCATCCATCGCGGCGGAGGCAAGGACAATGTAGAAAAACCGGTGCCATGCCGCTGGACTGGTGCAATAACCGCCAAAATAGTTGTCGGCACCTCCAAAGAGACAGGAATAAGGAAGGATCCCGATTTGGGTCACTACGGTAGCTATGGTGAAGAACAGTACGGCCCACCACATCATGTTGAACCTATTCAACTCTCTATGTTAGCTGCCCTGAGAAAAACTGGGATAGCAAGTAATAGAATCTGAGATTGGCTTACCATCTGACTTTGGCACCTAGGCGTCGGAAAAACAGCAGGAAGGTAAGCTTTACGATGCCGATTCCGACTATAATCAACACCATACAGACTGCCATGTACATGAAGCCCATGTAGGAGTCGTGCAAGGCATCCGGGCCGAGCTTGAACAAGTCTTCCTTTTGGAGCCTTTGGAGCTGGTACGTATAATGGATGTAGACCTGGACCAGTACGGCTGCGATGCACTGGATGGATAAGGCGACAACCATAAGGTAATCATCGACTAGGAAACTGCGGAAGCAGGCATGCCGGATATACAGCCGAACGGCCAATGCGATGGTGCATATGGCGAAGAAGACCCACGCTAGTGCCTGTACCAGATGTAGAAGGTTAGCTGGGAGCACCCCAATCTCAAGCTAGACGGATTGTCATATAGAATCTGTGATTAGCTATAACTTTGATGAATAGAACTTGCATAGAATGCTGTCTCTGATATGGTTTGTTCCGTTGTCTCCGGGACAGTACCGGATGATGAGCTGCCAGAATCCATCGGCAGCTTGATCACTGTCAAATTGTTCGTTGTGGTATGAAAAAGACAATAGGGTTAGGAGAGAACAGATGTGCTTCTTCTGCATCGTTATAGACCCAAGAGACATGTGCAACCAAGTGCATCGGGCTGTGTCTGCTGCAATTCAGAGTACCTAAGCGATAGGCATAGCCCGCTTTAGATGAATGGGATCCTTGAAGTGATGGTTGAAGTGGTGTACACCAGCTGCAGTGGTCATTGGTTAATACCAATGAACCCCAAACCCATGAAAGTCCTACCAGGCCCGCGCCTATTGCAAATCCTTCCTAGCCTGTCTTCAGGCGGGCTCGACTTGCAAACTTTTGGGGGCGTAAGCCCCCCTCCCTGTCAGCCAGTCCTACCATGACTTGCATGACTACAACGTGGCCGAGTGTTGGCGTTTTGACGTTTCTATTCCTGTCAAGTTAGCCCGGCAGCAACAGACTACGTGGATAGGTCAAACAGGACGGATAGGTGTCTGATCGGCATTCTATGTGTGGCGACGTTACACATACTAAAGCAGTGGTGTTGCCCCCCGAGAGGGATTCGAATAGGCTGCAGAATGATGCAATTGTTCACAGTCCGACACTTCAATACAGCCTAAAGGTTATTCATTGCGCACTGAGTACATGGCTCCACCTAGGTAGCTAAGCGCTGGCTGACTGCAGTAGCTCAGCCCCTGCCCCCCCCACCTGCCCCCATTGACAGATTCGAGTAATCCGTTTACTGATTCTCACCCCCAGCTGTCAGTTTCTTTAAGAGTCCGCTTTGGGTGTGTATTCCGAACTTCATGGGCGCTATAGTCACCCGCGCATATGCAGCGATGCTGTTCTCACGGGATGAACTGAATGATGATAGTTGACGGAGGCGGTGGGGATGCTGAAATGGGCTTATCGATAGGGGATCCGACATTTTCTCGGCTCCAGCGGGAAGAGCAGATCTCCAGATGTCCAGCCACGGGACAAGCGGGATCCAAGGAAGCATGGGGAACATGTTCCGGGCCGATCCGGGGCTACTAGGGCCCTAGTGCGTGATGCATCCGCCTGAGCGCCGACAGCAATCTCGGATGGGGCGGAGTGTGGGACGCGCGAGCACGACCAAGGGTGGCACTAGTTACTCCACGATGACGACCGTCTTCAGGCTTCCTCGGTCAAGCAGCCCAAATGAATTTTTTTACTTCAGTCCCGTGACCATTTCCCTCTTTATCATCGATTTACGCCCCTGAGCGTTGGAATCATTTTCACCCCACAAATGCCCAGCCTTGACCAAGCCCTGTATCCTTTTTCCCGCTCAACCTTGGTTGAGTCAGCTAGGCTTCCAGCGCCGGAGTGGAGACCCCCCCCCCCCGGACCACCTGCAGAAGACCTGGAGCATCGCACCCTTAGGGGGCGTATTCTACCGGATCAGCGACACGCTCGAGTCCATCCTCTTGCCATGGCCGACACCACGACGAAGAAGGGCGGCCTTCGGGCCATGATGGGGCTGCGATCAAGCAAAGAGCCGGGCAGGCGGGGGAAGCTGACCAAGAAGAAGAAGTCGAAGATTGGGTTTGCCAGCCCCGACCCGGACAAGCTGGCGGAACCCTGGCGAAACGACTCAGCCAGCATCTCGAGCCGGCGCAGCAGCATGCACTCGGCCAGCAAACGGCAACCCGCGAGCCCCCAGCATTCTCAAGCGACCAAGGCCCAGCGGGCGCCAACACAACCTCACCGCCTTCTGGACAAAGACACCGGAGAGCGGAAGGATGTGACCGAGATGTTGCACGCTCTAACGTACAACGAGGACCTCGACGCGATCGCGGAGGCGCACCACCACAGGGACTCCCTGGAGTACGACCTGTCCAAACCAGACGGCACGGCGATGCTGGCTTCTCTGTCTCCCGAACTGTGGCTGCACGTGGCCGAGTATCTGTCCGCGCTGGACGTGGCCAGACTCTCCTCCACATGCCGGACCATGGCGGCGCGCTTGGGCTCGTTGCCGTACCGGCTGCTCCGGGACCCGTCGAACCATTCTGACCGTCTCGATTTCCTGCTCGCCATGGACAGAAGGCTGCCCCGACACCTATTCTGCTTCCCATGTGCCCAGTGGCATCTGCGGATACAGCCGGGGTTCGAGAGCCTGAAGCCTCAGAATGTCCTCAACCCCTTATTTGAGTGCCTAAATCGGAAGAACGCCATGCTCCCGCCGCCGCGGATACGCATTACGGAGGGGCGAACGCTACCTTTCACGTTCGTGCAGCTCGCCAAGCGGCACTGGGCCCTGGGGCCCGCGTACGGCATCCCACACCAGTCCCTCGGCCGACGATGGAAAGAGTCGGGTTCCAACTGGACCCACAGCAGTGCGTACCACATCACCAACAAGGGGCACGTCCTAATGCGCGTCACGTCCCAGGTCTTCGTCGCGGGCGGCCTGCCGGACGCCGCGAAGCGCATGCTGCTCTTCAGCCGGGCGGACTACACGCCCTACTTCAGCGTGTGCAGCCACTGGAAGGCCGGCGAGCTGACGTCGGTCCCCAAGTGTGCCCTGGACCACCTACCCGTCGAGGCGGCCAGTGCCAAGCTGGGCCTCCAGACCCGGCTCGGGGTGCCGCCCCGGAGGGCGGCCGGCCTCGTTCCCCCCCTCACCTGCGGCCGCTGCAGGCCCATCCGGCGCTGCTCGCGCTGCCCCACCGAGTACCTGTTCGAGCTCAAGACGGCCGAGGACCGGAGCGTCGCCGCCGCCAACGGGCCCGGGCGCTTCAAGCCGGCCCTCGCGGTCTCGCGCTGGAGCGACCTGGGGGCCCGCGCGGCGCCCGGACGACAGGGAGTGGGCGGCCGTCGCCGGCCAGGACCAGGACGAGTACGACAGCTTCGCCGAGATAGGCCGGCGGTCGATCAACGGCACATTTGAGGGTGCGTTCACGGATACCGTCCCCGGACGGCGGATCGTCTCGACGAACCCTAAGAATAGCAAAACGGACGAGCGGGGAGGGAACTGGTTCTAGCTCAGCGATCATCGAGCAAGGGTCGCTTCTGCGCTTTAATATCTGTTCTTGCCTTGGTGCACGTCGAAAACACCTTAGACCACGGGTGGCCCGGGATTCTCGCTATCAGCAAGGATTGCTGCCAGGCATTGGCCAACAGCTTTGGAATAGGCTGAAGTAACTAGGTGCTATTTGTGGTTAAACGCAATAACCGCAGTTGTTTTGACATCTCGGCGATCTGTACTCTAGGGGCCAGGTCGGCCCGCCAGCTCATCTCAGCGCCCAGCGCCGTGATAGATTTTTGGTTTAATCTTGTAGGAAAAAAAAGGGAGCAGGAAATGTAAGAATCTATCGGGGGGCCTTGGGACCTATCAATCTGCACTCTTTGAGATGGTGGTGGCGACGAACAACGATAGCCTTGAAGAGGAGCGACTCTTGCAGTTCCTGAGATCTATCGTCCCAACGACAGAACTGTGCAGTCGCGGGGATAGCCAAGCTCTTCATGTTGTAGCAAGTACGCAATGACAGCTATTGCACCATCGAGAGCAACAGATGATACATAAAGTGCTATCTAAAGGAAAGTAAGAATACGTACAAAAGAGAGAAGTGTTCTCGTGCTATATATAGACAAAAGGAATAGGTCAATGAGCACGTGACCCGTGCTAGGGTGCTTTTCCTGCAACAACAGCGCTTTTCGCAGCTACTAGCGAGGATTCTGCGCAGTCTGCAGTACTTCCGAAGTTGCTGCGTCTCCATGGGGCCGATTCGCAATTTACGAGAGTCTTGAGGACGGGAAGAAAGGCAATTGGGCCAAAACAACGTTGAAGGTGCGAGATCAGAAGGGTGCCAATGATATCGAAGAATGGCTGGCCCAACGTGGGATAGGTTGGTTGCAGATGATCAGAGACAGCGAAAAGAAGACTTGAAGAGATAGAAGCAAAACAACACACTGGTTGGAAGTCTGGGGACGGTGTTCGTGCGTTTCTAACTCCCCACTGGTGGCCGCCTTCGTAAACCCACCCCTGCAACAAAACTAAAGCCAATGTCGTTTCGAGTTTAGCGGCGGTCGCCGTCGGCCGCCCGCCAACCACGGGCGCTACCCCTGAAAGGGCTGAACCTTGATTCTAATCTCAACGACCGATCGGGATAGTGAGACTTTGCAGCTCATCTTTCTGCTGTCTCGCATGCTGGGTGTGAGGGGGCTCTCGGTAGGACAGAGTAGGGTCATTAGGACGTACGTATATATATCGACTGAACAGGATGCGATGCAACATTGGAATCCTGTCTTCTTCGTCACTGAACCGGCATTCAAATCCAGGTAATTTATTCGCCAGAAGAAAAGGCAAATCGCAAACATGAACACTGCCTTCGACTCAAGCACTATCTTCCGTGTCGACGGCATCGTGGCTGTCGTTACGGGAGGAGGATCAGGTCAGCTGTCTTACTTCCGTCGCTTGTTCCTGGGATACGTTATCAGCTCGTGTGGACAAAATGACTAAAAACAGCTCCTAGGCATCGGGCTTACCATGGCCCGCGCCCTTGCCCTCAACGGCGCCGCCAAAGTCTACATCCTGGGCCGTCGCCTGGAGGTCCTCGAGGCCGCGGCCAAGGAGCATCCGAGCCTGATCCCCTTCCAGTGCGACGTGACGTCCAAGTCCGACCTGCAGGCCGCGGTCGACTTCGTGACAGCTGATGCCGGCTACGTGAACCTGGTCGTGGCCAACTCGGGCAGCATCGGCCCGGCAGCTCGCTTCCATCCGGACCACTCCGTCTCGGAGCTGCGCCAAACACTCTTCACCGATTTCGCCATGGACGAGATGAACGACACGCCGGCGCTCAACGTGACGGGCGCCTTCTTCACCATGACGGCATTCCTCGAGCTGCTCGACGCCGGGAACCGGAACGCGCTCAAGGCTGGTGGATGGGGCAAGCCGCTTGCCGCTAATGGTGGTAGTAGTAATAGCCAAGATGTGTCCGCCATCCAGAGCCAGGTCATCTTCACCACCAGCATCTCGGCCTTCAGCCGCTACTGGTCCTCGTCGCCCCCGTACCTGACCAGCAAGGTCGCCATCATGCAGGTGGCCAAGCATGCCAGCACCCAGTTGGCCAGGTTCGGCATCCGTGTCAACGCCATTGCTCCAGGAGGTAGGATCTTGTTTCAATTCCTTCTGTTTAGCTGTGTAGCTTGGTACCTAGTCGACCACGGACCATAATAGTAGCAGACGCTGTTGCGGAACATTGAAGCTGACTTCTCCTTGACAGTGTACCCCTCGGATCTAGCTTCGGTGCTGATCAACAGCCGCAACCCGGCCGAAGAGTCGATTGAAGATGAACGGTTCATCCCTGCGAGGCGATGGGGCGCAGACGAGGAGATGTGTGGTGCGATCTTATATCTGGCCAGCCGGGCCGGCAGCTACTCCAATGGTCTCATCCTAATAACGGACGGGGGTCGCCTGTCTGTCATGGGCAGTACATACTAGGGAAGGTCGAAGCCATGTACTGCATAAGATACGAGAATTGATGATTTGCATATGTTAAGAAGTTTGAAGATTAAGTCTGGGGCCTCCTTCTCTCTTCCAGAACTTGACCCCCTTTTTTAAATAAAGCCGATATTTTTATATATATTATAATATGACATCCTTTACGGATAGCTGTTGATATTGCCGAGATAATCCGTGTAAATGTACCAGATAGCGCAATGCTGCTGGCAGTGAATGATTGAGATGGAACGAACCGGGGAAAGTGTTAGCCAGTGTAGCCTGGTATCGCCCAGTGGTGTGCACATGCTTGTAATTACTGCTTATGCTGGCCAGAGCCAGCAAAGTCCAATGCAGAATCAGATCCGAGCAACAGGCCACTAAGCCAAATGACCAAGAAAGGCGGACAGCAGCAGGCGAGTTCGAATCAACCACTGAGCGTACCGTTTGAACATCTCCACGGCATGCACGCATGCAGAGAAGAAAAGAGTTTAAAAAAAGAAAAAGAGAAAAAGAAAGGAAAGAAAAAGATAATGCTATAGGCTTTCCACGGAACGGATCCGGTACTCATCTGCGTCACTGAGAGACCACCGTAACACAGACCCTCGTCCTGAGAGCCAGCTCAGATGGGATTCACAGGCGTGGACTTACGACCCCCAGTAACACGCAGGAAGTCCCGGGTGCTGATCCAGGAGAACACTGCGACCAGGTCAACCAACATGTTCCCCCGGGACCTTCCACGGGAAATTTCTCTGTTTTTAGCCCTTATAACTAGAGCTTGTTTGGGTGGGGCTGCTCAAATTGGCTGCAAGCTGCAGGCAAGCTCCCCGAGGTTCTGCCTTTTGGCTGGGCCCTGGCACACCTACACGTACATATCACGATCAAACCCAATAATCAACAATCGCAATCACTGCAGGTAGGTAGCTCTTAGAATGAAACCCACACAACTGACCACTGAGCTAAGTGAACACATCAAACGGGACAGCAGGTCACTACAGACGGGGTTCGAACCCCATCCAGAGCAGATATTTTCAAACATCTGCATACCGTAGAAAATGTACCAAGACAGCAATAAAAAAAATTAAAAAATTAACAGCTACAGTCTCTCCCTTGCCATGAAGGCGCGGTACTTGGCTGCGTCACTGAGCCCCACCTAAGGCCGAAGCCGGATTTACAGACTCAGTGGCACGTACGAGAAGTCCTGGGCCCGGGGAGCCGGTCAAAGTGGTCACCCAGTAGTGCTGCAACAGTGTTCCGGGCCGGGCCTAGCTAGGCAAGGAATTCTTCTGTAATTAGAACTTATGTAGGTGTATGCATGGAGCTCACCTTTTCCTTCCCAACGAATTGATGCAGCAGACCACCTGCAACCCCTCTTTGGCTGACCATGCACTTACACGGTACTATGATACTGAACATCCAAGGAATTAGATCACTTGAGAACACCCATGGCATCTTATGGGCTGCTACTGTAGGCTATTATTTTTATTTGTAGATAAGAGTCTTTCTATGTGAACCCAATCGTGCAACGATGAGTATGCGTTGGCCTAGGAGGATCTGTATGCCTTGCCTTCCGCCATTACGCAGGCTTACCTGCTCATCGTGACTGAAGATGTGAAGGCTTCCAATTTTAGTATGTACAAGGTATGTAGGTGGTAGCTGAGTAGCCCAGCGTGGCAATCCCATGCGGGGGAGCTCAGGTACGCGTAGGAGCTCAGGTACGCGTGGGTAGGTGCAGCCGCAGCTGGGTGCCTGGGCAACCCAACAATTGACCACCTACCTCCTTAGGTGTTCTAATTCCTATCAGACCTGCACAACTAACCACTGAGCCAAACCGCCACAAAAGTCCTCTGGAGCTCCACGGTTCGAATCCCCCCTGGGCGCCGAGGTTTTGTGATGCAGGAGTGCGGTTGCAGCTGGGGTACCTTTCCAACCCACCAGTTGACCACTCAGGAGTTATAATACATACCAGACCTGCACAAGTGACCACTGAGCCAAACAGCCACCAACAACCAGAGGGAGGAAGACCCATGGTTCGAATCCCCTCTGGAACATTGCGTCTGGGATTCAGGAAAGAAAGACACTCAACCGCCACAGTCTTTCCCGACAACTCACCATGGGCCACCAGTACTCAACTACGCCAACACCACCCACAGCGTAATTGTCCAAGGGCATATTCACAACTCGGCGTTACAGTAGCAGATGGCACGCGTGAGGAACCCAAACTAGGAGGGCTTACAGACAAGGGAAGAAACTAGACTGCGGCCGGCTGTCAGTACCACCAACACCTCCGTACACTGCCAACGCCCCTGACACTGTCATCGCCGCCAGCAGCTTACATTTCTGCACCACGAAACTACCGTGGCATGGGCGAAGAGAAGCAGCGCCGACACCCTGAACAGTGTTCCGGCGTTGTACGCGCACTACTGACATGTTGGTGTTACTGAAAGCCACCAATAGGTGTATCGTGACGTTGGCAGTGGTGCGGCACTGGCAGGTTTGAGGCTGTAGTGCAAGACGCTGCGCAACCAGCACAACCCATAATCAATTTGCGTTCCATATATAATAATAATAATAATGGGCTACACTACGTACTCTAAGAAAGAAAGAGGGTGAATGAACTGAGAAAAAAAGAAAGAAAAAAATTAGCAGCTACAGGGTTTGATTTGATCTCGTGAGATCAAGGTAATAATCTGCTACCCCACGGCGCCCACGACCTAGAGGGTTGGCACAATCTCGCCGACGAGGGACCAGTACTCGGCCACGGATGTGGCGGAGCATGGTAGTCAGTCGGTCGGTCATGTCCCAGCCGACTTGTGGTCGTACGGCACCGTAGCGGTAACGCTGAGAAGTCTCATCAACACTCCCGGTACAAGGCCCTTGTAAACAAGGGAGTCACCAGAGCCCCGCACTCTTCGTGAGGAAGTGTGCGAGCGGCAGCAGAAACCCAGGTCGTCAGGAGTGCCTTCAACGAAGAATTCCTTTGTTCTTGGCCGCTATAAGGACTACCCGCCGCACACCCGAAGTTCAGCCTGGGGGGGGGGGGAGTGTGTATTCTGCCGGGCGCACGTGCCCCTGGCGAAGCGCGCTAATCGTGTAACCGTGCACGCGCGCGCTACCTGGGCGCCTAGTCGCCTGGTTGACCACCTGAACAGGCCCAGGCATCTCAGTGCTTAGCGGTGGCGTCGCGCGCCGCATTCGTGATGCAACAACGCGTGAAGGGGGCTGGCTTCCTGTGAAGTCACTCGAAAACATTCACTGGCTTTTAGCTGGATCTAATATGGAACAAAGATACCAATAAAGTCTATGAAGGTCTTGCACTTATACAGTTCTCATTGTATTGGTTGGCCCCGAAAACAGTTCACTTGTGCCTTGTCCCTTGTTCGTCATCGCCCTTATTGATAGCTCACCAGGGTTCGGACCCATGGGAACACAGACATTCCCTTTCTAACCATGTAATTCAATATCGCTGTAACTACTCTTTGTGAGACTGGCTACATATTCGTGTAATTGATGGCCTTCACTCCAGCTAAGTCAAATTCCTTTGTCAGCGTACTTGGCAGGCCTAGCCAAGAGCAAGCACTCAATAACATCATAAAGCAAGTGTTAGAATTTGAGCTGAAGTAATTAACTCCTTGTCAGCAACTATGGAACTACGTTTGGAACAAGGCTCCCCATTTCGTGCTGTGGACTGGCCAGTGACTTCTTCGATGGTCGTCGGATGACGGATAGTTATCCACTCCTTATTCGCATTATACCAACAAATTTTCATGATCCAACGCAGCCACCTAGCAGTCATATAGTGTCCAGTTCGATGAGCAAGCGGTCAGCTCTGATGAGGAAGTTCCCGAGTGGTGGCACGAATTCACCACAGCTGCCGTGTAAGCGGGCATCACCACCCGTACGAAACTCAGATCAGCTCCCGGCCGGCTTCTGTGCGCACAACAGTTCTTCTTTGTCTCTTTCTACGGCCTCCCGCCTACTGCTATGTCCACGCTGGAGATGAACCCCAGCTGCTGGATGCGCATGAATTCGTACACCAGGATCAGCCGGTTGACGACGGCGCTGTGCGATGAACCGAACCAGGACCGTGGTCGCGTCTGCGATGCTGTTGAACAACAGGCTGGCGAAGACCATGGTGCCGAACGCGAGGTGGACCGACGTTGCGGTATACAGCAGTCAGGTAACGGCCTGGAACCACACTTCCCGCCCCCCCACGATATCCAACTGGACGTTATGGCGACTATCGCGGTAGTGGTAGACAAACTCCTTTGTCAGCCACCTCGTCATCATAATCATCTTCTTGCCGATGGTCGTTGTTGGATATGCGGGCCGGATATCATAGCGAATATAGAGAGCGGAAGCGCCCACGACATGGATCAGCAGCGCGAGAAAGGCCCAAAGCATCGGGAGGAAGGTGGTCCCGACAGCAAAGGCGCTGACGCCCTGGTACCCGAGCTGGTAGGTCAGAGGGGCCACATTCCCCAACGACGCCAGGGCGATCGGGTACACGGCATAGTGCAGGGTGCCGTGCCACAGATTGTGTTTCCGCATCGCCTCTCTGTTGCCGGTGGTGACCGGCCTGTTTTGGCCATTCCAGCCCACGCTCTGAGGCGTGTAGTCGCTCGCCCTCTTCGGGATGACGGTGGGCGACCCCAGAGCAAGGACGGCGGCCAAGAGCGGCCGGCGCAGCGAAATCGCCCCTATTTCGATGGTGGTGGCGCCGAGCTGCTAGATGACGACGGGGATCAGGCCCAGGATGACGCTGGAGACGGCCATCTCGGCCTTGCGAAACTCGGGAAAGTGCCGCAAGAGGGCAGTCGATCGCGCCATAGGCGCTCTGCCCCTGCTGGTAGTTCTGCATTTCAGAAGGGGATCACGGGATAAAATATGGGTGGGTCCGGTTTTTCGGAGGTCTTCATCGATAACTAGAGACTTGGAGCGTTATTTATAACCTCAGTACTTACTGGCAAGGAAAGAGGAGACTGCCCAGCGAGGGTACTGACATTCGTGAGGATATTCATCAGCCTGGCCTGTGGCAAGTGAGATGGACTTATTGCCTGATCTTGAGACATGGCAGCTTTCGTGTTCCTGCACCTGTCGCACCGTACCACTGTACCCGTCACACAATAAGCCTGACTCTCCGTAGTAGTCTCTTGGGTCTGGAAAAGGAAGGAAAATCACCCTCTCGTGCGAATCGAGACAATGACTGTGGCACTGATACAAACAAGGTCCTTGGGATCCCCTGTCTCCTGGATTCTCCGACGACGCCGCCTGTGGACTGAAGACAGGGGTCTGACTGTTCAACCCGTACTCACAGTGAAATCATGATTCCTTCTCGATATGCCGTCTTCAGCTAGCAGAACGAGAACACTTTGCCAATTCTTTGCCAGTATAATGAAGGGTTGACTGCCGATAACGGGAGACGTTCCTTTGGAGTTGCTGGCCTAGGCAGGTGAATCCCGCCCGACACGAAGTCCGATTTTGCACTTTGGTGTGATCTCATCGTCCCAGAAACGTTAGAAGCTCTTCTATGTTCAACTAAATCTAGACTTACGAAGGAAGACTTCAGGGTTACCACGTGTCTTGAAAGTTTATATTATATGAAATTTGAAACATGCTATGCTTTCAAGATCAAGTTGTGTCCTATAGCTGACCAATGTCATAGTCGAGTGAATCCGCTATAGTCTCTCATCTTATGTAACGGGCGCAAGTAATGCTACCACATCATGGTGCCTATTCTCCCTGGCAAGCGCTTCCGCCGTCCCTGCGCTTCCAGCCTGGGCCGACTTGTCAGCCCCCATCGAAAGTAGCCATCGCACGACTTCTGTCCTGCCCCTTTCTGCGGCGTAGTGAAGTGGTCGCCGCCCATCTGCCCCCTCCTCGTTGATTTCCGCACCCAGCGCCAGCAGGTATATGGCACAATCCACGTACCCAAGGCATACGGACTGCAGAAAAGCCGACATGTTATCGCCAGAGCTCCGGTGTGCCCAGTTCGCCCCGTTTCGGCACAGGAGGTGCACCATGGGGAGATTGCCGGCTTTCGCGGCCTGGATCAGCGCCGTGGCGTTGTTGTAGTGTTTGTATGCTGTATTGAGACTGGCTCCGTTCTCCACCAAGAGCTTGGCAGCTTCGACTTGGTTCGCTGCCACCGCTGTCATAAGCGGAGTGACCTGCTTGGAGGACTGGATATCCACTGATGCCTTGCACTTTAGCAGACGGTCCATAGCTTTGGTGTCGCCGATGCTTGCCGCGTGGTGTAACAGGGAGATGCCCCCGAACATCTGGCCAAGGCGGTAGTCCGGGTCCGCACCTTGATCCAAAAGCTTCCGAGCAGAGCCGTACTTCTTTTGAACAAACGCTGCCCAGAGTGCAGTAGGTAGCCGCGTTTGAGCCGGCAAAGATGTATTAGGGTTGGCACGGCATTCCAACAACTTCTGCACGGAGATGTGATGGCCGTGGTAAGCGGTGAGTAGCAGCGGCGTCGCGCAAGGAAGTGCGTGACCTGCGCTTAAGAATAGATCCAATGACCGAGCCTTCCTAGCCAGACTCTCCAGTTCTGTTGACTTCCCTGCTTCCGCAAGGATGTGCAACGAAGTAAGGCCGCTCCCCCACATATCCAGTGTTGGATCGGCTCCGTGCTTCAGGAGCTCTTCGAGCACCTTGCTGTCCAGACCGAGGCTCTTTCCGTTCTTCACCGGCTGAACTGCCATGTGCAAAGGGGTCTTTCCTTGGTCATCGCGAGCGTTCACGTCCGCACCAGCAGCCAGGAGCCTCTGAACCGGTTTCAGAAGGTTGCCCCATGCAGCATAGTGCAGTGGTGTCTTGTGCGTTCGCGTTCGCGTGCGAGATCTTGCACCAGCGGCAAGAAGGGCCAGAGAGGTTTCGACTTGGTGGTTGTCGAGCGCGGCGATCAAGGGGGTTGCATTGTTGACGTTGGCCTCATCTACCGATACATGGTGCTCCAGCAAGACTTGGAGAGCTCTTAGACTCCCCTTGCGTGCCACTAAATGGAGAGGCCGGTCCCGCCGGTCGTTGAGGATGCATTCGCTCGATGCACCAGCTTCGAGAAGATCCGCGAGTGCGGATGCATCATCCGCTTCGAGCACCGCCAAGAGATTCTGTTCGAGCTCCTTAGGTGTTTTGGTAGGGTACTGTACCCTCTTCTTTGGAGCTGTTAGAACGTCAGGTCCATCTTTGCCCACGCTTTTCGGCTTTGATTCCGCGATTTCGTCGAGCTTGACACTATTCCTCTGTCAGCGTCTTCTCCCGCTTCAGTGAACGATGCGGCTTACTCACCCATTGATGATGGCAACCACGACTCCAATCCTTGCCTCCTGCCCTTTCATCTCATCTAGCAAAGGCTCAAAGGTTGATTCCTTCCGCACGAAGAACTTTGCTCGATCACGCACAGAACCTCCCGCCCTTTTCGATACCTTGTCGAGTTCCTTCCGAGTCTCTTTGACTGTTGCTTTCAGGTTACCCAGTGCGTGGTCAACCAATGGTTGGATATCCTCCAGCGCTGCCGGCTTGTACTCGCCCAAGGTACCCAATTTGCCCTGCATCGTGTTTCTAAGGACCTTGAGCATTTGCCCAACGACCTCACATTCGGCTACAATCTTCTGGACATCTTTCGGGGCATCTTTGAAGTCATCCCACATCCTTTTCACCTTCCATGCTGATTCAAAGAGGCCTATAACCGTGGTGATGGAGGCTATCACCTCCATGCTTGATCGGGATTACCACCCACTGACGGCACAGGCCTGCGCAGTGCGGTGTGGCGTAAAAGAACGAGAATATACCAAGGAGTCGTGATGAAGCCAGATCGCCGTCGATTTCCAAAGTGTTGCAGGAAGTACAAGGAAAGCTCCATCTTGTCATCGCTGTCGGGGTAGATGTCGGTCATGTCAGCTGGGCGGCGATTGTGGAATAACACAGCCACGACTAGGTATCTGCTGAAGATGCAGGTAAGATGCACTGCCACAAATACGAATCCAGACCCGGGCCAATGGTGTACAACAGGGCAATCATGTGGGTACAGCAGCCAATACAGCGTAGCAATACGGCGTGCGGCGTAGCAACACTGCACCACCCATGCTGAACACCCCGCCCGAGCGAGCCCCTTGCAGCGGACAGATTCCTATTGGTTCCTCCGGCTCTCGAGTCAATGGTTGTTGGTTGTTGACCCAACACATCCAAGCAGCGCAACTCTTCTCAGGCATTTGGCTTTCCCTTTTCTTTACATCAGTCAACTCCCAAGTCATTGCCCGACGCCTATCGTATCTTCGAGAGATTCCAAGGTCTCCCTTTGAGTTACACACCCCTATCTTCTCATCAACATGAGTTCCCCAAACAATGTCGCCGTGGTGATCTGCCACGGCTCCTATCACTCGCCAAAGCCCTATGCGCGCCTGATTGTTGCCTTGAACGATGAAGGCATGGATGCTTACTGCCCCCAGCTGCCCACGGCCGATCTCAGTAAGCTGAATGTGGGCGACGTCAACAAACCCGACTTCGATCGGGAGCCACCCGTAGGAGGCTACCCACAGGGCGACGAGGACACCGCGATAGTTCTCGAGGCTCTTGAGCCCGTCATATGCAAGGAAGGGAAGAAGGTTCTGCTCATTGCGCATTCCTCTGGAGGCTGGGTAGCTACCCAGGCAGCGAGACCCGAGCTGCAGTTCAACGTGCGAAAGGCGAAGGGGCAGCCGGGTGGGATCGTCGGTATTCTCTACATGGGTGCATTCGTGATCCCAGTGGGCGAGTCTGTTCACAGCTTCTTCCAACCCAAGGACGGATCTGCCGTTGTGCCACCCTTTATGGAGTTTCATGTAAGTACACTTGACTGAATGCCATCCAGGAGACCTGGTCGGTAATGGAAATGGTTCTTCGAGACTGACTCTTTGCTTGATCAATAGAAACAAGGGTTCGCCGGACTAGGTACCATGGTCCAGCCGGAGAAGTTCCTCTTCAACGATATGGACCAAGAAGAGGCCAAGCAATGGGCGGCCACATTGACCGCATCTCCCGTCCTGACGACGAAACTCACCAACGATGCTTACGCGGCCTTGCCCTGCGCCTATCTAGTCCTAGAGGGCGACTTGACCTTACCCAAGGAGTATCAAGAAGCGATGGCCGCACTACAAGGCCAAAAGACGGGGGAGTTCATCCTCTACCGAAGCCCATCCGGTCATTCGCCTCATCTCAGTTGGACCAAGAGCGTGATTACCACTGTTCAGGACTTTCTGTCCAGGATCGAGGTCTGATTCCGGGTAGTCCTGTGATTCTTTCAATTCATTATCGTTTGCTTGGAGGATTGGTTGCGGATTCGTATGCGGTAACGCTTTGATATGGAATGGACACACATTTAGTGATCTATCCAAGCTGTAGTATTTGTTGTCCCGTGCTCAAGAACTTGCCGTAGTGCGCTCAAGTTCGCAATGCGGTGAAGAGGATGCCAATGAAGAAGATGAAGAAGATCTAGATAGCTGCCAACTTTGCTACGTCAGAAAACTCGTGAAGAAAAACTCGCGCGAAAGGGTTGTGGCACGATGGCACCTACTTACCAGGTCATCAAGGAAGCCCCCTTCCGTGGCAGATTATCGAAAGACTCAGACGACGCTCTGTGCATCGTGATCCGGGGTATCTGTGACTATGCGAACGCACATAAGAACAAAGAGTGGCAGAAATATGCTGCTGCTGCAGGGGCAGCATTTGCAGTGGACCGCTTGGGGCCACGTTCAACCAAGTGAAGTGGCCCAAGACCGAAAGGCACAGCAGCACCTTAGAGAGGGGGGTACTATCTCCATCCTGTGGATAACGATAAGGAATCATGTCTAATAAACATTGTGTAATAGTACCTCTTCAGTGAAGAGGACCGTAGGATCCTCAAATGGCTTACATCTTTGGATTAGGGGTCGCAGCATAGTGATTATCTGTAAAGAAGGCAGTAAGGAACAGCCTGGCTAGTGGATTCTAGAATCCGACAAGTACCTGAATCTGTCTAGACGAGGCAGTACTGAATCATCACGAAGATGTAGGTAAGCTATTGGTTGGGAGCGGTGGCCAAGGTCAATGTCATAAACGAAAGATACGACTTAGTGATTATTCTTGCTGCTGAACATGGACAGAATCACACAGTCGAGCTGTTGATCGCAGAAAGTGCCGATCCCGAACGCAAAGATGACGATGGATGGAATCACGCCGTTGTGGCTGGTGTCTGATAATAGTATCTAGAAGTGGAAAAGACGGATGTGGTGGGCGTTCTGATCAGAAGCGGTGCTGATATTTGAAGTCAGAGACGATCAGGGCTGGACTCCAACATCGATTATAGGCTGGTTTGGATGTTGAGATATCGTGGAGATGTTGACAAAAGTCCCGGTTAATATAGACGTCGGAGAAGCGACACATGAGAGCAGCCATTAATGGATGATTTGATGCGGGCACAACGGCGTAGTCAAGCTGTTATTGTTGAAGTACTCATCCTTTCTATATCTATACAGATGCGCGACAGTTGCGCTTTCGCCTTCCTCTCTGATGTCCCATCAGTTTGCGAGAAAGAAAGGTGTGTGTCGCTGAGTATGACAGCGAAGTCCAAAAAGGGTGCGTGCGGGGAATCTGGGAGATGGTTTTGTGCAGGTCGGGCTCCATAGAGGTACAGACATTCGTATAAACGTCCTATTATGACCAGCAAGTATCTCCACCAGCATATCTTGTGTATCTGTGTTCCGCATAACGTGCGCATGAAACGAGGCGTCCATATCCGTGGGGCACTTAGAGGCGCTCCTCGATGAGCTCCTCGACAGCTGAAGTCCGAACCTGTTTTCCTAGATGTTAGTGTCTAGTTCATACAAGAAAGTGATTATGTGGCGCGCTTTCTAAGAGTGGTTGACTTAAGGAAGTTGCAATATGTTGGTGGTGTTCATGGGATGGGATGTGAGTTGGGGCTTAGGGCTTAGGGCTCAGGATATATACCATGCCTTCAACAAAGCCATTACGCTGAGCAAAACGGACCAGGCCGTTGCTTGCGTTGTTGTTGTTGTTGTTGTTGATGCGTTTGTAGAAGCTCGACTTCTCGGGCGTGTCCTCTCGCTCGAGGAAGTAAACGGGCTCCATTCGTGGATCCCGGCCGGCGATTGCACTTCCTGCGCCGCTGTGCAAATGCACAGCCAGCTGCTCAAAGCGATCATCCAAAGCCATTACAGGCCAGATCTTCTCCTCGACTAAGCGTCGAAGGTAATTCAAGACCGGCATGCTGCCGAAGTCATATATGCGGTCATCGGCATCGTATCTAGCAACAATCGTCAAGACCCGAAGCGACCACATCCTCGGCGCCACATGTCCCGCGACCCGTCGCCAGTCCGGGTCGTTCATCGTTGTATCCACCGACAAGGTCTTCATTAATTCGAGTCCCTGTGGTGGGACAATCGAGCTAAGGAATCGCGGGGCCGGAGCCATGGCGAAAGCAGTCGGGGGTGCCGCCTCGATCACAAACTCATTCTTGCTATAGAACACGTTTATAGCAAGCTCCTGGACTGCCCGGCTTGCCAGGAAGAACTCTCTGGCGTTGACCGGGCCAATTGTTCGGGCCAGTTGCCGAGAAACACAGACGCAGAAGCCTGTGTTGGTATAGTAAACCCGCTCGTAGGGCGCGACTAGGCTCGTATAACCTAGTATTTCATACTGAAGCTCGAATGAGAGTTGCTGAAAGCCGAAAGGCAATTGAGCCGCCATCTTGCTTGATAACTTCGGGTGAGAAGGTGAAGTAACATGTGGAGTAGTTATTGATTGCCAGAAGGGTGGGGAGTAAGTAGCAACAGTAGCCGGAGGGATGGAAGGCAACGGTAGCAATAGTCGGAAAGGGTGGGAGGCAATGGTAGTAAGAGCCGATGAGGATGGAAGGCAATGGTGTGCAAAGCCAAAGTGGATGTGTTGTGTTGGTTTAAGGAGAGGATGAAAAACCTGGGGAAAGAAAGGTTGTGGAGGAGGTTGGTGGGGAAAAGTGCAGATATTTAAGGAGGTAGGAGAGAACTCAGATCAGTAAGGCTTATCCGCCCAAGAAAATCGACACATTAGGCGGGTAGGCGGGTGCGCGCGTGTGGGGCCGAATCAGCATCCGTGGACGGGAATTTACTGATCCTCCGTAGGTAGGCAGGTAGTCGGTAGGCCGGAGATGGCTGATCTGGGGGTGCAAACACGCTTCCCCGGACAAGGAGACGCGTCCCCCACGTATTAAAATTGTCAAAACCCCACTCGCCCTGCCTAGACACAACAGTTTAGGGCATGACACACCCGTAGCTGTCGTCGATACATCCTTATCCATAGGTCAACAGTGCTTGCCTTCGTATTGGTTGCAGGTACAGATCCGAGTCGACAAGGGAAAGTACCCTAAGAAGCCCTAATCAAACCTGATCTTATCTATTCCCCTCTGCACACAATGTTTGCTATGCTTTATTGACCTATCATAGCCCAAGGATTTGCCCATTTTGCCACAGTAACGGCTAGGGCTCTACTTTCTAGGATGACCCGTCCGTCACCAAATCACCCGCCAATACACGGGAGTACCCCTAGCAACACTTGAACCGAAGCGCACATGATAATCACTTAATCTTTTCCATTCTAGTAGCACTCGTCATGCAATGATCTTCAACATCCCTCCAAATAGTAGATTAATGCAACTGTATCTAAGTCATTTACATCGGATGATACCCCCTGAGGACGCACATATTATGTATCGCAACTGGGCAATAGTACCCCAATAACGAACCTGGAATCAGTAATGCGTTCTGGCAGTCTTCCAGTGATCATTACGGGTTTCATTTTTCTCAAGCTCCCCACCAGATTGCTTACTTAAGCCGTAACGGCCCTGAAAAAACGATGGGCAACCGCCGTTGACACTCATCCATATCTCGCCCACCAGAAACAATACAGACACCTTACCAGGCGCAATCGATTGCTCGAAACCGCCGCTTTCGAATGGCGTAGGTCCGTATGGTCTCGCACGTCTGGTTCCCAGTTTCTCGTTTTTTTTCCGTCCCAACCCTTATAGGAGTAAAGTATTCCGACACATATAGAGAGATAGAAAGAAAGAATCAATAACAGCACCTCTTATTGAATTATTCTGATCCTTATTGGTGTCTCGTAAGTTAGTTGTGTCCTATTCAACAAGATCCAAACCGGGCCTGCCGTCCATGTCGTCGGTTTTGACTTCCCGGGGTCCCCACCCGTCTTCAGATCCTTGTCGGCTGCTTGTGCGCTGTCGCGCTACACAAAACCCCCCAGACAGACAGACCCCTGTCAAGTAACTTAAGCGTGTCACGGACCAAGGTGTATCGTTTGGTCTGAAACACGTTTGCTATTGCCCATCCGTCCTTTCTTCTTCTGATAAATACCTAAGTACATATTACCGCAACTCATCCAATCCCCAACTCCTTTTTGCAGTGAGTATAACGAAGTACGAGACGGAAAAGCTGCCCATGGCTCATAACCACCCCGCCTATGACGGCCCGCGCGGCCCCCTCCAGCACCGCTGCGCCGCCTGCGACGCCTGCGACGCCGTCCGCCAAAGCCCCGCCCTCCGGCGCTGCACGGGCTGCCGCCTCGTGCGCTACTGCAGCGGCGAGCACCAAGTCGCGCACCGCCCGCGCCACAAGCAGCTCTGCAAGCGGATGAGCAAGCTGCGCGCCAAACTCGCGCAGGAAGCCCACGCCGTCCGCCACGCCACCGAGGACTTCATGACGCCCGCCAACGCCTTCGCGACGCACGTGGGCCGCTTCTGGGGCATTCTCAACACGCGCGACTATATGCGGGCGCGCTTCGCCGTCGCCGACGAGGCGCGGCTGGCGTGCACGCCGGACGGCGTCGCGGAGGCGCTCGACCACTTCTTGGACATGCTCCGGCTCTGCCGCAGCGACAACATGGGCGTGCGCGACCACGTGCCGGCGCTGATGCTGCGGCTCGACCGCGACCAGGAGGTTTACGACTTCGTCAAGTGGTGGGAGACGTCGGGCCAGAACGACGACTTCGACTGGGACGACGACAACCTCGCGCCCGCGTTCCTCGACTTCGAGGACGAGGACGTCCTCGAGGACCCCCAGTTCATGGTCCGCGAGTACTTCGGCAACCTCGGCTTCCTCGCGCCGTGCTGCTGCTCAAGGCGAAGCTGCTCGTCGACATCCGTAACTCCAAGGTCGCCCGCAAGGTCGTGGCCGTTCGGCTGCCCGTCGAGCTGTGGCGGGAGGTCGAGAAGAATGCGGTGCGGAGCCCGCTGTCGCTCAAAAAGTTCGTGGGCCGGCCCTACAACGACTTGTTGCAGACGGAGAGCAAGTTGATGGCGCACTGCGGTGCTTTAGGGCGCGCGGTTAACGCGGTCAATGAGGTATTCATGCACGAGTTGATCGATCTGCGCGAAGAAACGCTCAGCTACCGGCCCGGGGCGTACTCGCACGGCTCCTACGAACATATGGTGCTGGCCCTGTTCGAAGTATACCCGGCCTGGTTCGAGACGGAAGAAGTACTGCGCCTCCTACGGAACGCGCACCGCTGTTCTCTCAGGGAGGAGTGTGACTTCCTGCTGGGACGGCAGCAGCAGCAGCCTCATCACGGAGGTTCACTAATGATGGACAAGGGCAAGGGCAAGGGCAAGGACGTGAAGAAGACCGGATTCGACGGCGTATGGGACTTCCTTGGATTGGTCGTCAGCGATAGCCCATATCTGGGCCCGCCAGAAGAGAGGTCGTGGCAGCGCGAGGGTTGGGAGGACTCATTGGGCGACTTGATGAAGGGGAACAGTTTTGATTTAGATGTTTATGACGACGCTGCTCAGAAGTTGGAGAATTACTTGACGGGTGGACGAGGCTATATGGAATAGTCAAACTACTGGATTGAGATCGCCGCCCGTCCTCCATTACACTGCTGTCTGAGTCATTGCTTGCGAGATTTCAGAAGAAAATAGATTACGAGGAGAATCAAGTTATTAACCTGTATTCCGAAGTGAAATGACCCGTAGGAAGTGACTGCTTAGTCGTTAATTTAATGGGCATCATTCATCGTCATCATCATATACAGAACAGGACTAACTAACCGTATCCCGGTTCCTGCGAGAGTGCACTAGCTACAAGTTTGATCGAGTGCTGCTTATATGGCCCTGTGAACGAGTTGTACTCTTGAGACATTTCAAAGGGACGAGGGGCCGAACAATTCCTCAACAGTGAAAGACAAGCGACAGGCATGCTAAGGAGGAACATTGGAAGCAAGAGAACTTTTCATGGCTTAGCTCATCAAGAAACAATGGCGACAGCGTCTTGCTTGCAACAGCAGTATGAAACGTTGTCTAAGATATATAGAATACGGAATCTTCTTGTCATGTACTAGTCAACACTCTGCTATAGTTTATTTTGAGGTCCTTTGCCAGTCTCTACAGAAAAGGTTCGATTGTGTGTTTAAAAGCGATGATGATAAAGTGCAAGTAAAGGGGCGTGTGTTGGAACAGCTGGAACTGAAGCTGTCCATATTACTCTAAAAGGGGTGCCACGTGCCTACGCGCACGAACCCCTTTCCTGTTTCATCAAGAGGGGTATACGATACCCCTCGTAGCTCGTACTGAAGATAGATATGAACAATAGAATAAGAACGATTAAACCCCGATTAAAACCGGAACCACCGTACGTACGAGAGCCCATTCAACACTGATTAGTGGTTGCCCGTGGCGATCACAGATTGGTAAGAGTGAAGAGACGGTTCCACGCCCCTACCGACGTAAGGGCGACCGTGTTAAGGAGCCCCGAGAATTTCCGCCCGTTAGAGATTCGAAGGAAGAGCCGAACTGAATTAACCGTACGAGGAGGAACCCCTTTTCCCGAGTGTATGTCATAGGGAGGAGACCAGGTTCCGAATTATACGCGAGACCAGCTAGGCTGTATGCAACTATATACCTAGACAACCCTGTCGTACGATCTGCAAGACGACAACCCCTGCTAAATGGAGTCAATCGCGGTCGGCGAATCGGGATCGAGCCCGGACGCACCGAACCCAGATAGACCGACAACCCTAGACCCCGAACCACTCACGTACGAAGAAGTTTCCCAAGATACCGGGATCCCTTTAGCAGTCTGGAAAAGGAACGTCAACCTCGCTCTCTAGGAACTCGAACTTCCAGAAGTACTCTCCGAAGAGATAACACCCGAACTGCTCACGACGTACCTCGCACGATGCTTCTCAGAATACTGTATGCTGAAGATAAAAGGAACGTTCCTCCAGAAGGCGTTCAACGCAGAGTTCGAAGGATGGACCGAATACCAGTTCGGTCAAGTTAACCGTACATTCCAGAAAGAGCTCTGTTACTACCTCGAGGGAAACGGAGTCAATATACCGATAGGCGGATCCTTTAAGAGCAAGCTCGCACGACTAGTACCACCGGCCGCTCCCGCACACCAACAGGACCGACCGGCAGAACCGACTTCGGAAACCCGAAAAGAGGATGTTCCACACTCTTCCCCAGAACAGACAGTCGAACAACCGCCGCCTAAGCAAGAGACACCCGGTCTCCGTACGGAGCAATCGTCCGCGACACCACGGGACACTCCAGGCCCGACGTCCAACCCTGGATTCCCAAGCACCCAAACGTCGCAAGACATCGTCCCTTTTCCTTCTCCAACTCCGGTACCGCCGGACCAGACCGTACGATTATCTGGTCCAGCGTACGTCACGGAATACGATATCCCTCCAAGCCGAGCTATCTATAACGGCAAAATCGATCAAAATAAGGTCGTCACCTTCTCGAAGGTGTGGAGGAAGGAAAAGAACTATACCGGCAAGCCGTACGACATCTTCTGCGACAGAGTACGGATGTTCATCGGAACATGCCGACGGCTAGATATACCAGAAGACCAATACCATGCAGTCTTCCCAGACATTCTTTCCGGCCGTGCGGAGGCATTCTATCTCAACCATATCGGACCCGAAAAGAGATGGGACGAGATATACCATCTAATGGACTCGCACTTCAGTACGAGCTGCGAGGGGCATCGTATGCCCCTCTTGATGAAACAGGAAAGGGGTTCGTGCGCGTAGGCACGTGGCACCCCTTTTAAAGTAATATGGACAGCTTCAGTTCCAGCTGTTCCAACAGCGTGTTCACCTTCTACGGGCTGGCGACAATAGGAAAATACACAAAAACGAACTTAGGCTCGTCGTCGAGAATGTTACTTAGAAGATTCACGCCGACCGCCTGGGTATGTGACCGTCGTGGCCTGCCTATCGCCCCCTTGAAGAAATGGATCCTCGTGTATAGATATCCGGGCAACTCGCCCGAGTTCCTCAGCAGCGACTCTTGAAACGACTAGGCCTACCCCGTGTATTACCGATTTGCGCCAAGCCCCTTAGCCTTCGATGACAGCTCTTAGTGCTTCTTGTCTGGTGGTAGACAATTATCCTATGTGTTACAAAGAAGACCTGTCTACATTCAAGAACATGTAGACACACGCACTACATTACAGAGGTCAAAGAGGTCGCCAATGGAGAATGCAATCAGCAGGCGAGCTATCATTAACAGCAAAGGCATAAACGTAATAGAGAAACCAGGGGTAACGACATCCCTTCCTAGAAGTTTTAGCATAGCAATGTCACAGAAGTGAGGTTACCAAGAACCACCAAACAGATGGAAATACTTTGATAATGCAACTATGGGAGAATGACAGTTACGAATAAAGAAGCTGTCGATTACTTGTTTATAGTCGAGGATCAATTGACAATGACACATGTCGCACCAAGAATAACACTCCAATGTGACCACTACTGAACATCCCTTTGACAGGCAGGCCCTGGTATGAACATCACAGCAAATATAGTCAAGGGGGACTCATTACACCAAGTTGCTGCAGTCCTAGTACAGCGAATTAGCTGACAATCATTCACATTGTATCGTGATTAAGCTTCTTTTTATCGGTACGCCAACACGGCGCAAGATAAGTTATCCTTTACTCATTGCTTCTTAAACATGAAAGCAAGTGCTTTTGTATGTAGTACCTCATCTCCTCACCGAACGACCCGAACCACATCCCCAACCTCCCCCCTCTCCACCGACTCGAGCTGCGGCAGCACATGCCCCCAGACCTTGTCCGCGAGCTCCTCGATGCCCAAGTCGGCATCCACGATCTGCAAATCCTCCTCTTCCTGTCGGAACTCGCCCCTCTCACCCCCGGGCGCATGCATCATCATCGACGACGACGGCCCCTTTGCACTGAGGCTGTTGCTGCCGCTGTTGTCTACGCCTCCGCCCACCACCACAGTATCCATATCAGCCGCCGCCCCACCATTAGCCTTCCCTGCCGCTGCTGCTGCCGCCGCCGAGGCCGACTCCCGGCGCTGGTGTCGGTACGTGTGGCTCAGATCGCCCATGCTCAGCCCCCAGAACAGCTCGCGCACGCGCCGCTGCACATCTCGCCCTTCTCGTAGACCTCGCCGCCCCAACCGCCGCGCTCGCGCGCGACGGCCTCCTCGAGGTCGAGGAAGAGCACGAGGTCGGGCCGGGGCAGCCCGACCTCGGGCGCCTTGGCCCAATGGAGGGGCAGCGTCGGGTTCTGCTTGGCCGCGCTGTAGACGATGCCGCTGTGGTAGTAGCGGTCGCAGATGATGGAGACGCCCGCGGCTAGAGTGGTTTGGATGGTTTTCCTAGTAGTTTCTGGTTAGCTTTCAAGTAGAAAGAACGGTGTCAAGTGAAGAAAGGAAAAGGCGCAAAGCTTCAAGAGTATGCATGCTCCATGGCGGCCAGGGGAAGAGGAAGAAGCCAGAAAGTTGTGGACTTGAAACTTACAATGCCTCCCAGCGGTTGGCGCTGAACAATAGATGTATAACATGGTCCTCAATCTCGGTCTGGCCCCTGAGATACGCATCGATCATCTGGCCGATAGGTGTTGTGCGATCTATAACATCATGTCAGTCAGTCATGTTATTCGCACACTCCAAGCCTTCCCAAGGTACTAATAAAGAAAGAAAAGTAAGGAGGAAAAGAAGAGGCTGCTCACCAGGAAACCGCATAAACTTCACATCGCGCCCCTCCTCAATGCACCGCTGCTGCAAAAGCTTAGCCTGCGTCGTCTTCCCGGCACGGTCCATGCCCTCGAAGACGATGAAAGCACCGCGCACAGGCTTGGGCCTCTCCTTGGCCGCCACAGCGCCATTATCCGCGTTCTCCTCGTCGGCGGCGTCATGCATCGTGGCGTCGCCATCCTCGGCTCCACCGGCGGCGTCTGCCGCATTAGCAGAAGCCGGCGCGGGCGCGGGGGGTGCAGGGATCTGCGCCGACGCCGCGTCTTGCGGGGAGATCTGCGGGGCGGCTAGCACCGGTGCTGCTGCGGGCGCTTGTTGCTTTGGTGAGGTTTGAGAAGGAGTTTGCTGTTCTACGGTGGCTGCTGGTGCTGCCGATGCTGCTGCTGAGGCTGCTGCGGGTGACGACTGTGTCGGAGGTTGTGGCCGCTGCGGAGGTGGTTGCTGCGGCTCTTGTTGTCGGCCTGGTGTCTGAGGATGGGTAGCTACTGTTATGGAAGGCGGTGTATCAGGAGCCGCATCCTTCCCGCCAGAGGGCCCAGGAGTAGTCATAGTAGGTGGCATGGCGGTATCAGCTCTAGAGGGGGGTGAGCGGCTCTGCTTGGGGCGGGGATGATTGGGTATTGCTGTTGTTGGATCCTCCGGCGGCGGCGGCGGGCTGAGACGACTTCTGCGTGGGAGAGGACTGCAGTGCCACGGCCGAGGAGGCTATAGTAGCCGCGGTGGCCAGATCGTTGATTGAGGCCATTATATGCAAGAGAGAGACCAGACGAGACAGGAAATGCCAGTGGTTGATGATGATGGTGGGCTCAGATGAGCTAACTTCGTATGCAGTGCAGTCTGGATAGCTGCAGCTCAATGCAAGGGCGGGCGGTTGCAGCCCCAATAGAAGGGTCAAAAGACACAATTGGCGAGACTAAGCAAAAAAAGGGTTGGTATTGAGACAGCCAAAGTATGCACTCGCTTTCACTGACTCGTTTCGGCCTGTCAATGGCTTGAAATGCTAGGTTTGAAGAGCCGCTTGAAGGTGGGACAGGCAAATGGCATCGCGACTTTCCCGCGATGCGACGCGTTAAGTGGTGGTTGCATCACGTGCGTTCCCCCGCTTCCCGATTCTTGCGTTTGGGTGATGCGACTGGGCGTCACAACGCACGCAAACAAAAAGATGCCCTTGCAGTACCAAGGAATGATTTGAGCAAACTAAATTCCAATATGGCGCTTATTCTGTATCAGAGCATTGTGTACATGCATATGCAGCGGGCCATCATGCAAACTACCTGGAATGATAAGACCTAGAGCATTGCAAGAACTTGCCTCTGTTTTTAGGGGTAGAGGCGCACAAGGATAGACCAACTCGAACAAAGCAACGGATCTGTATGGTGGTAACTATTCGGACTGTTCAGTCTAGTGCATTGCGTCACGATGAAGTAATTCCATGTAGAAGGATGCCAAAGCAGCAAGTTGTTATTCAGACAAAAACCAAGCTCAGATGATACCAACGCCAAACAAAGGCCCGCTAGTATATACAGAATCCATACAGATAAAACACCAGAATAACAGTAATCCCAAAAGCAACTGCCGTAGCCGTTGCTATGCCGCTTAGCAGAACAGAAACTCCTCAAGACGCCTTTTCCATCCGTGGCTCTTCCGACTCATTATTAGCGACTGTATTAGGTCAGATTACTTTCACATCATCACTCATTCGACATCATCTCAAGTCATCCCAGTCATCTAGGCATAAAGACGCATGACAAAGATTCAGAACTCTTCCCTCAGCAGGACGAGACTGCTTCCGTCTCGTCTTTCGCACTGCTGCTCTCCCACACCTCGAAGCTCTCGCCAGTGCCTTCGATGGGTTCGAGTAAGGCCGCGCTTGGTGCAGGCTCGTCAGACTTTCGCATCAGCTCGTCGAGCGACTTGGCACCATCCTCGACGACAGGCTCAGGAACTGCGCTCTCGTCAACCTTGATCTCGGGAACAGACCCGAGATCCTTCTTGACTGGCTGCTGTTCCTCTTCCTCGTCGGCGGGGATGATCACCACACTAGTCTCATCGCAGCCATCAGCAAAGTAGCCTTTGACGTCCATCTCGCCAAGCGGGCTTCGCTCCTTCTCAACGAACATATCGTCGGCATCGGCAGCAGCAAGTCTCGCAGCACGAGGTCGGGTGGTCTGAGACACATCGTCGACGGGAGGGACATTCTCCTTGCCCTCTGCACGCTCTCGCTGCTGACGGCGTTCGCTCTCCTCGTCGGAGCTGATGTCCAAGGTGCAAGTGCTGTGTTGCAAAAGGTTGGTCATCTCCTGATCGGCTGTGTCCTCGTGGATCTCAAAGAACCATGACGACTTCAGCCCAGCTTCATGAAGGCTGGCAAAGTCTGAGGAGCGAGTAGAAGACACAGGGGCGATGGAAGACTCCGACGCGGCAGGAGTAGCCGAAGCTTCGCGGCTCGTGTAGCTTGGGATCGTGCCCTTGAGAGCAGCGTCCAGAGAGAAAGGAGCAGGTGACGACGAAGATGCACCGAGACCAAAGCTGGGAGGGTCGATTCGAGAGTAAGGACCAGCAGTGCGGCGACGCGACGATAGAAGACCGGCTCGCTTGCCACGGGTGGGAGATCGACCGGCCGGTGCCGATAGTGGAGAGGATTTGGCAATCCCGGTGTTTAACCTCGAGGCGGGCGATTTGGGGTTCAGGACACTACGAGGACGAGGTGCAGGTACTTTGGGGGTGCTAACAATGTTGCTGGTCGAAGCCGACTTGGTGAGCAAGAAAGTTGCAGGCTTGATGAAGTCCTTGGCCGGGAAAGAAGTGTCGGAGGAGCCCTTAACTCGCTTCGAGAAAATGACTGGGTCGACGTTTTCGGCGTCGTTATCTTCGACCACATCGGCAGCCTTCCGCTTTCCTGAAGAAGCTGAAGAGACAGCTATCCGATGTTTAGTATCGTTGAACCGTGGCAATTGAAGACAATCATTTTGAACATGGTTTGGGACGTTGTGCTCATTAATCGCGCAGAGAGCATGGGTGCGGGATTGAGTTAAGTGCGTGCAGCTGCAAGCATCAACTTGATTGTTGCGTGCGACATGGGCTTGTAGGTCATACGACTGACTGGAGAGGGGCAATGGCCCCTGTATAGGATGGGACGTGCGAGGTGCTGGCTGGTTTTTGGAACGACTTACCATTTTGTCGGTTCTTCAGACTCGTCAGTGTTTGCAAACGTGTGCCGTCGAGAGGCGCAAAGGGTTGACGGGATAGAGTGGCCATTGTGTCGTGTTGTGATCGATTGTTGTTGTGTTGTGGAGCGTATTGTCTATGTCGCCGACCGTTGGGAGGAGAGAAGAAGGAATTACCAGACAGATACCCAATGGAGCTCCCAAACGAAGCTCGTGTAATAATGCCTGCAAGCTCCTCTCAATCGAACAGAAGCAAGCTATCAATCAAATCCTTACAGGGTGTCGGACGAACTGGTGGCTTAGCAGTGAGTAGTCGGCGGGATTCGAGTTGGATCAATGACTTCCAATCCTCTGATCGTGTGTTTGTTTATCTTTTGTCACTTGGGATGCCAGCGTGCTTTGTGGTGCTGTTTCGATTGATGGACGTCGGAGCAGCTTCAGGGTAAGAGGGGAAACAGCAGGAGAAAAGTGGCGAAATGGTGTGAAGAGGGAATGACAAGGTCTTATTGCAACCAGGCAAGCAGTCGATCCCGTCCCGTGTGTGGAGAGAGTGAGAGATGGGAAGAAGAGAGAGAGAGGGCGTGAGGTGAGGGGAGGGGTGGTCGCGACAGGTGAGGCCCGGGATGGAGAGATTGGATTGAAAGCCCACAATGAGGTGTAGCTGTCTCGAAAACTGCACGTCGGGTCTAGCAGGCCGACGCTGTTGCAATAGGCGCTGGATGTTAAGCAGGCAGAGGACAGGGACTGAGTAGAGACACAACGGGCGCTGCAGTCAATTAAAAAGCTGAGCGAATCAAGGGTGGGGAGGGATTCGCGCGATATGCAGATTGCAGCTAAAAGACGGGAGATGGAGTAACAATCAAGTCGTACCGTGGCGTGGAAAAGGAAGGTAACTAATGGCAATGGGTGTGATGCGCTCAGGCCTCAAACCGGCTTCCTGCAGGTTAAAGTTGAATCGAAGTGACAAGACGAGACACCCGAACAGAGAAATGGGATCGTGTAGCAGACGCGTGGTGTTGGTGTATTTGCAATACGATGTGTGTTTTTCCACTCTCCGTCCCATCTTCGACCCAATCAGGCGGTCAGGATCCCCAGTTCTGCCCAGTTAGGGGAGGGCCAAGGGGGTGCCACTTTAGCGTGGAGTTACAGCACTGGTTAGCGGTTAGTGGGGGGAGGTGTCGGCCTGCCGGGCTTGCTAGCTGCAACTCGCTGGTCATGCAAATCTGCAAATCCGGGCTGTGTCGCAGCACTTTGCCGTGGCCTGTTGGACCACCAAGCACCACCAAGCAAGCAGCCAAGAACGCTGAACGCTGCTTCAACCAGGGTGGCCGTAGTAATTCTAGCTACGGCGCAGGAACCTCATGCATATGCCCATTTCCCTTTCGACGGCACATGATTCGCTGGCAGGGCGTCAAGTCCAGTCTCACCCTCACTAGAGTCATGCAGGTCTTATATGTCCATATACCAATCCGTCGTAGTAATAGCTGAATCTCGGAGCAGCTTAACGAACAAAGCAAGTTCCCAGTTCAGTTCCGCTCCCTCGGCTTGGCCATTAATTGCCAATTATCGCGTCACGATTCCTTGGGGGCCAGGCATTGACATGAGCGAGCGAGCGGAGAAGGGGGGCGGTCGACGGACGGGCCACAACCATTAAACCAGAACCAAAGGCTACGCTCCCGTCGCGCTCTAAGGGAGACCAGGGGCCAGACCGTCATGTTTCCACGCGTAAAGCACGCCCAGGGTCACACGCTTTTCGCGTTCTTGAAGGAATGAATGTTCCCCGTCTTACTGCTTTTAATTGCCTGTCATTGCTCAGTCCGACACGCTACGCCAATCGTCATCTATGGGTGACCCGAACGAATTCGACTTCGAACCCTCATTTGGCTGTGTCATGGAAGCGTTTGATCATTGGCTAGGCCTGACCCGTTCCAAACGAACCATGGAGAACTGCTCAGCGCACTATGGCCGATGAACTCATATGTAGGACACTCATATCCGCTGGCTATTCCATATGTCCTGTCGGATCAAGTGAGCCTACGAGGTTGGGAAACTGACTCTCTTATCGGAGGCAGTGTTCGTGGCGGCCGAGGTCTCTAGGCTCTTATCGCCCACATCACTCACATAGCCCCAAGTGAGACTCTTCTCTGGTTCTTCGACCGAGTCAACCAGCCTGCCAGACATTGCGGTCTTCGCATGGCGTTGCAATACGTGGCCCGCCTAGAATGAGCGCATCGAAGTTGATGGGCAGCCAATGAGCCATCCACCCCAGAGTGTCGCCGCCATCAGGTATTGGTCCTTGCCTGACGACATGCCTGGCCGCAGCCGTCGCGACCTTTTCCCAGCCAGTTGGGATGAGCTAAATGAGCCTGGCCTTGCGACCACTGGCCAGACTAGGCGTGTCTTGGGTGCGCGATTTCCTTGTGCTATTAATGCCTTGTGATTATCTAGGGGATTCTTCCTCGGCATTGGTTCTCGTCGGTCGGCTGGCTATTTGTTAGCGGTGGCTCCCTTGGTGGCGAAGTTCTAGGCCGTTATGTCTTTCTTCTGTGTGCCGTGGCTGCTTTGGTAGGGGCAGGCTAAGTGGAGAGAGGCTCTTGCACATTCCGCGACTTGCGGGCTGGCAGACCAATAGGTAGGTAAGTAGCCGATCAACTAATGGAAAAGGAACGAGCTGTCAAAAGAATATAATTAGTATCCGTCGAAGTCGGCGGCTCTGTGATGCAATCCGAGATCATCAAGGTTTCAGAGTCCCGTCTTCTCAACCACCTGCTATCTCTATCTCGTCCTTCCGGGCACAAGGCAGAACTTTCGGTTGCGCCACTCGACTAAGTGTTCCTTCCCTACATACTTCGGTGTCAAATCTCTAGTCCAGAGTCAGTTTGGGACCACTTGACCCATTCGGATTACATCTGCGCTGCCGCATGTCAAGCTTCTCGGGCATATCAGCCAAACAGCGGATTCCATACCCTCATATCTCTCTCAATTGAAGTCAATATGAGGGGTATATCGGGAACTGCGTGTTCAAAGTGGTAGTCATGACTCCAGACCGCTGTTTCAAAAAGCAAGTGGTCGCCAGCCACCCCCAGCGCCGCTCAAGTTCCCTACGAGATCTACTTTCGTTCACTCCCAGCCTCGCTGGATTTCAGTCTTTTGGCACATCTCAAGGTCCATGATCAAAGGGTCCAATTCAGTACCTAGTAGCGATTGATGTGCCATGTGAAAGCCTATACGTTCATTGACCAAGCGATCGGTGTGCCTGGGCACCCATATCGAGCTATTCTCAGGTGCACATGTGTTCGTCGTTGCGGATTCCATTCTTCCTCATTATAGCAAGTGCCCCTGGCCATTTCCCAAGCCCGCCACATCAATCCAATTGTCTCCCCATGCCCAACTTCCCAATCAGTGTTGCAACGTGCATACGGTGGCGGCAACTGGTGTCTCGTTACTCCTGACGCCCTTATCCAGAGTCTTGCGGCAGTGTAGTATCGAGAGAGCTCGTGATGGCGATGTGTTGCAGAGAGTCAAGAGAATTGACTCGGCTCAGTGGTGCCTGAGTCTTCTGGAGGTAACGACTGATCAGCAGGAGCTGCATATTGTGTAGAGACCGGAACTTCAGCCGGAGCTGATTGCCCAGCAGGGGACGACTTCTCAACTGGAGCTGGCTTCTCGTCTGAGGGCGACTCTCCTCCAGTATTGGCCATCTCTTCATCAGCAGGGGCTGACTCTTCTTCGGCGGGGACTGACGGTACTTCAGGAACCGGCTGTGCCGCAGGGACAGACTTCTCGGCAAGGGTCGACTGCGCAGTAGGAGACGAGTCGTCAGCAGGAGCCAGCTCTTCCGCTGGGGCCGGGTCTTCAGTCGAAGCCGGATTCTCGGCGGTAGTCGACTCTTCAGCAAGGGTCGACTCATCAGCAGGGGTCGACTGCTCAGCAGGGTTCGACTTCTCAGCAGGAGACGAGTCTTCGGCGGGGGCCGGCTCTTCAGCAGGAACCAGCTCTTCAGTAGGGGCCGGGTCTTCAGCAGGAGTCGGGTCTTCAGCAGGAGCCGGCTGCTCGGTGGTCGACGCTTCACCAAGGGTCGACTCGTCGGCAGGAGCCGAGTGCTTGTCGTGAAGATAGCTGGCGTAGGACCGTGCCGTGATGGATCCAGAACCTTGCACTATACGCCCATAGGCTTCCACTTCTTCATCGGTGTACCCCAACGCCTTGATCGACACGCACCCGCCCCCCACAGGCCCCAGACCGGCGTACGACTGCTGACCGTCGTGATATATCCAGACGGTGATGGTGGCCTTATAGTCTCTCCTTCGCGCCGAGTCCAAGCGGTCCCAGAGCCTGTAGGCCCAGGGCACGCCGTTGGTCCAGATGGCGAGTGTCGCGTTTATCGCGCGTGCTCTGGCCCACATGAGGAGGATCAGTGCGAGGTGGTCCTGGAGAAACCACGAGGTATCATCGTTGAAGCAATCCGGCTCCCAGTTGCCGGCGCCGTCCAGTTTCGAGTCGCTCAACAGCTCGACGGCTTGCTTTTGTCGGGAGTTCCAGGATCTGGTCATGGCGCATTTATAAGATGCCTTTAGGGCATGGGCGAGGTCGGCCAAGGTGGGCACAGGCAGACCGGGATGCTGTGCCGCCATGCTCCGTGTGATGGCCTGAAGACCCCCAAGGCCGTGGCGGGTGAACGGCTGATAGAAAATGTCTGGGCCATTGGGGAAGGCCCTGCGGAAGTTATGGAAGGCTTTCCGGATAACTGGATGAGCTATGGCCCCAGTCTTGGGGTTGAGATATGGGTCAGCAACGGGCTGATCGGCGACAGATTCTTTGGCGGCGACTTCAGCTTGATCAACGGCGCCATCTTCATCCTCAGCGGCGCTAGCCTCATCCTCGGCGGAGACGGCTTCACTTTCGGCGGTGATCACTGTATTGGCGGCAACTTCGGTCTTATCAGCGGCGACATTGTTACCCTCAGCGGCGACATCGTCACTGTGGGCGACATTTTTATAAGCGCCATCGACGACACCCTTATTGGCGATATCTTGATGACCACCATCCTTCTGAGCAGTGTTTTTATGGATCGCATTCTCAGGAGCCATGCCGCGACCGTGAACGGGAACATCGTGAACAGCATTCTGAAGGTTCGCGTGCTTGGGAGTGGTATCTTCTTCTGCGACATCCTCCATGCAAACGTCTTCTTGGGTGCCATCAATGACGACTGTGGTCCTTTCCTCCTTGCTGTCGATCTTGGTATCGTAGCTGCCATTATCGGGAGTGGGCTCTTCGTGATTGATCTCTTGATCAGTCGTCTCTTTGAGGGTAGCATCTTGTTGGGTGACATCTTCTTGGGCAACGTCTTGGTGAACAGCAGCTGCATCTTCGTGAACATTATCCTTCTTGGTAACATTTTCGTCAGTAGCGCCTTCGTGAGTGGCATCATTGCTGGTCGTGTCGGTATCGTCCTTGCCATCGACCTTGTCATCTAGTTTGCCGTCACTTGCGACTGTTGTGTTATCGCTATCGTGGTTTGATCTAAGATCAGAGCGATCATCAACATTGGCGCCGTTGCCGTCGCTGTCCTCGTCCGAACTGTCAAGCACCCGTTGTCTGTTGGTCCTTCCACGCCGTCTCTTGGGTGACTCTTCTGGATCTGTTTCGTCTGTTCGCTTGCGCTTCGGCACAGGTACGCGAAGGGTGACGATCAGACTGGGGGCCATTTTCAACGGTCGCAAAGGTGAAATGGTTATGGGAATTGACCGTTGATGAAAGATAGTCCACCGCGCAAGCGGGACTAGATGCGTGTGACTTGGAGGATGTTTTATTGTGCTTAAATGAAGGAAGATGGAGGTTTCTAGAGCGCGGTGAGATGGGGAGATGGGAGCTCAAAGGTTGGTGTTTGCTGGAAAGAAACCGAGGTCGTGCTGAAGCAGAAAAGATCATAAGCTAGAAGACGCGTTTGTTGATGCGATTATTGGAGTGGGAGGAGAGGTGAATGTGCATTGATCGATTGTTCACTTATTGCACGGCACATTGCGATTCTCCGGTGTCAATTGAATGCTAGAAATAGCCTTATGGGGAGGGAGCCTCTTTCGTATTCAGTGCTGCACTATTTAGATTTAGGTGAACGCTGTATACTACTTGGGGGCTGCTTCCTTGAGCCATCACTCATCGTTCGTTCACTGTCCCGTTGCCCCTTGCTCTCATGCCAATTTGCCGGCAGTCTGGTCCCCATCTGACACTCCCACAATTTCCTATCAAACCGTCCTTCTTGCAGAGCCACTGCATCCCCCGCATACATGAACGTATTCCCCAGACCTGTGCGGGCTCTTGGCCGTCGGTGAAGTCTATGAGACACGGAGCAAGCCGGTACGCGCTGATCTCATAGTAGGCAAGCTTATGCTCGTGCTCAGCCGAGGTGATCTCACAGGCAAAACCCACAACTTCTTCCCAAGCTTCCCCATCTACAAGAGCCTTGTAGTCTCCCCAGTTCGTCAGGTGGTAGCCGATGATCTTAGCAGGCCGCAGAACTGGCGCATTCTCCACCCCGAGTACTTCGGCCAGTATGCGGGGGTCTTTGAGAGTGCCATAGAAGAATTAATGAATGGGCTGATACTGTGGTGGGGTACGGGGTATGTGCGGTGCCGTCAAGATCTTCTGTGTAGCCTCCAGGCCTGCGGCTTCAAGATCGGCCATATAGTGTGATGGGCGTTCGGCCATGGGACGCCGGCGTGGTGCAGGGGGCAGAGGTGGAGGGGTAGGAGGACGCTTCGGAGTGCCGTCCATTCTAAGCTGGCTATAACGTGTCCTATTAATTTGAATGCTAAGATTCAGTATAATGTTTCTTGTGTCGGACCATTCGCCGTTCAGAGTTTACCTCAACCTGCATGGAGAACGACGGTCAAGAAGGTTTGATTATCTGTTGCTTGTTGCCTGTTTGCCTGTTATACACAGCCACACCAGGTGCGCGCCTAGTAGGCCAATGAGGCCCTTCGCATTTCTCTCACTGCGAAGATGTAGCTGCATCCTTCTTAGACTATTACAGCGCCAATCAATAGCTTGCCCTCGAAGGCATTTTATTCCACGCAAAAGTGGAACTCCGCTATATACGTGCAATATAGTGGCATAAGCCAGCTGACGGTGCTACGGTCACCCCATGCAACGGCGACCCCTAAATTTAGATAGCCCTTGACAGCACCACATATAAATCAGTATATAAACTAGTCAGCTTTTGATTTATAATTAATTAAATAATACTATTTTCTTTCTTTTTTTTCCTCTTTTTAATAGGCTATAAACTTAACGAGTTAACACTATAACGCGCGATTTAAAATGTTATAAATTATTAGAACAGCTAGAACTGAAGCTATTTATATTACTCTAAAAGGGGTGCCACGTACTTACGCGTATAAACCCCTTTCCTATTTTATTAAGAGGGGTATATAATACCCCTCGTAGCTCGTACTAAAAATAAATATAAATAATAAAATAAGAACGATTAAACCCCGATTAAAACCGGAATTACCGTATATACGAAAGCCTATTTAATATTAATTAGTAGTTACCCGTAGCGATTATAAATTAATAAGAGTAAAGAAACGGTTTTACGCCCCTACCGATATAAGGGCGACCGTATTAAAAAGCCCCGAGAATTTCCGCCCGTTAGAGATTCGGAGGAAGAGCCGAACTGAATTAACCGTACGAGGAGGAACCCCTTTTTCCGAGTATATATTATAAGGAGGAGACCAAGTTCTAAATTATATGCGAAACTAGCTAGGCTATATATAATTATATATTTAAATAACCCTGTCGTATAATTTATAAAACGATAACCCTTACTAAATAGAATTAATCGCGGTCGGCGAATCGGGATCGAGCTCGGACGTACCGAACCCAGATAAACCGACGACTTTAGACCCCGAACCGCTTACGTACGAAAAAATATCCTAAAATACTAGAATCCTTTTAACAGTTTAGAAAAGAAACGTTAACCTCGCTTTTTAAGAATTTAAACCTCTAAACGTACTTTCCGAAAAAATAATACCCGAACTGCTTACGACGTACCTCGCATAATACTTTTTAAAATATTATATATTAAAGATGAAGGGGACCTCCCTTAAGAAGTCGTTCACTATAAAGTTCGATAAATAGACCGAATACTAGTTCGGCTAAGTTAACCGTATATTTTAGAAGGAGCTCTTTAATTACTTTAAAGAACACGGAGTCGATATATTAACGGACGGATCCTTTAAAGCTAAGCTTATAAGTCTGGTACTACCGGCCGATCCTACATATTAATAAGACCGACCGGCAGAACCGACTTCGGAAACCCGAAAAGAGGATGTTCCACACTCTTCCCGAGAACAGACAGTCGAAGAACCGCCGCCTAAGCGAGAGACACCCGGTCTCCGTACGGAGCAATCGTCCGCGATACCACAGGGCACTCTAAGGCCGACGTTCAATCCCGGAGTCTCAAACACTCCAGGCCCGACGTCCAACCCTGAGATTCCCAAGTACCCAAGCGTCGCAAGACATTATCCTTTTTCCTTCTCCGACTCCGATACCGCCGGACCAGACGGCACGATTATCTGGTCCAGCGTACATCACGAAATACGATATCCCTCCAAGCCGAGCTATCTACAACGGCAAAATCGATCAGAATAAGGTCGTCACCTTCTCAAAGGTGTGGAGGAAGGAAAAGAATTATACCGGCAAGCCGTACGATATCTTCTGCGACAGAGTACGGATATTTATCGAAACATGCCGACGGCTAGATATACCAGAAGACCAATACCATACAGTCTTTTTAAACATTCTTTCCGGCCGTGCGGAGGCATTCTATCTTAACTACATCGGACCCGAAAAGAAATGGGACGAGATATACTATCTAATAGACTCGTACTTTAGTACGACAGTAAATTACGCATAATATTTTACGGATTAGATAATAACCTCTTTCGCACGAGTAAAAAGTGAGAACGCCGAGAAACAACCTATCGAGGTCTTAGAAATCCTGCTAAATAAGCTCCAGCTCGCACAACGAGCCCTCGGAAAGGGATTCGAAGGAGAGATCGCTCTCCATACCTCCGTCGTAAGAGCCTGTCGAGGAGTTCCGGAACTTTCACCAGCCCTCATCCACCAGAAGCCAACATGTGAAGCGCTATTCTCGGACCTTCGCGCATCGCTAAGTACAGCAGCGGACCAGATGCTATCGGAACGATATTTAACGGAGGAACTGTATCGAGACCCGGCTATGGACACGTACCTGACTAACAGACGGTTCACAAATAACCGTACGAAAGGAAACCGACCAGCCTACGGCAGCAGATTACCGTATAATAGCCGACCACCAGGACAGGAAAGGATCCAGCGACCCGCCGGCACCTTCCGACCAAGATTACCGTACAGGAACCGGAAGTTCGAACGAGGAACCTGCCGAATCTGCCACAAGCAAGGCTGTTGGTCGACAAACCACCCAGCCGAAGAGCAGTCCCGAGCAAGGAACCAATATCTCCAAGCGTGCGATAGTGTCGGACAAGGCCCCCTTTCCCAAGACAAGTACGAAACGTTCGTCCGGGACTGGGAAGAGGATAAGGAAGAGCTAGAAGATGACGAAGAGGAGTACGAGTACCTCGATCCGGAAGATGCACGATAAGGCATTACTTACCTAACGGACGCCGCGTTCTACCACCGGTTTACTGGCGAGGATATCTACTCGGAAGCTACCGTACGGGCCGACCAATTCAACCTTAGTAGCCCGTATAGCCAGACTTACTAAAGAGAGCTTTGGGATACCGGCGCCGCCCTGTTTTCAACAGTCGGAAAGCCTTAGGTAGAGGCTTACGTACGAGAGAACCCAGACGTACGAATCGACTGGACCCCGGGAAGCGCCGAGATCAAGTTCGGAAGCTTAAAGCCTATCTCGTCGATTAGAACAATCGACGTACGGAACCTATTAGGAGTAACAAGGTACCATATCCTGGATACTATAACCCCTTTCCTACTCTCGCTATATAACGCCGACCGGCTTAAAGCGTATTACAACAATGTCCTTAACCTCATCGTACGAGAGGACGGCGAGACACTCCCTGTGATCAGGAAATGGGGACACCCGTTCTTCAATACCGGCCGTACGGAAACGACGTTACATTTCACCGAAGGACAGCTTCGACACCTCCACCGACGTTTTGGACACCCTCGCACGGAGAAGCTCCATACTCTCCTAAAGAACGCCGGCCACGACGACGTCGACCCTGCTGTTCTCGACGAGATCTAGAAGTTCTGCTCCCAATGCCAGGCGCACGATCCGGCACCACAAAGATTCAAATTCTCGCTACAGGACGAATGCGACTTCAACTACGAGATTATCGTAGACGTCGTCTACGTCAACGGACAGAACGCACTTTACGTAATCGATTCGAGTACGTCCTTCCAAGCGGCTACATTCCTACATTCGCTTAGCGTACGAGACACCTAGAATGCCCTCTGCAAGTGCTGGATATACGTATACTAGGGACCCCCTGATTATATCTGTACGATCCGGGCACGCACTTCTAAGGAGAGTTTCGCGACCACGTACGAGTAATAGGAATTACTTATAAGTAGATGCTTATCGAAGCCCACTAGGCAGTAGGTAAGGTCGAACGAGCGCACGTTCCGTTACGCAGGGCCTTCGATATCTTATAGAAGGATCTCGGTTATCGTACAGATGCCGAGACAATACTCCAAATGGCAGTTAAAGCTTTAAACGATACGGCTGGCCCTAACGGCCTAGTACCTACCTTACTCGTGTTCGGAGTATACCCTCGCATCGACGGGAACTCACCACCGTTACCGGAGATCCAAGCACGAGGAGAAGCTGTACAGAAAGTAATAAAGATGCTTCGGAAAATACGTACAAATATCGATATCCACCGAGCTCTAAACACCCGGAATAGACCAGCTATCTAAGATATCCTAACACTCCCGCTCCGGAGTAAAGTCCTGGTCTAGCGGGAAAAAGAAGGATAAACCGGACCATACAAGATAGCAGCTATCGAAGACCGTACGATCCGAGTGGATACCCCAGACGGCCCAAAAGCCTTTCGAGTGACCCAAATCAAGCCGTACTACCGGGAAGAGGCCGAAGAACCGCGCAACGAGCCGGATACACAACCAGATCCGGAACAGCCGGCAGATACCCCAGATACTAAACCGATAGCCGAGGAAATTACGGTAGCTCACGTACAACGCGGCCGAGGACGACCCAGAAAATACCTACTCCGGAACGCTCGAGCCGCTATATTCCTTACCCAAAAAGGAACAAGAGAATTACGAGCTAGCAGTCAAGCTCCGACAAGACGGGGTTATTATCTCGTCCGGATACCCGTTCCAAGAGTCCGACGCAGAGGAGATTAATAATCTCGCCGCACGAGGGGTTTTCGAATTTATTCGATTCGACCCGAACAAGCATACCGGCCGGAAAATCTTCAAAACACGGCTCGTACGAGAGATCAAGGGTAAAACTACGAAGCCGTACGAGAAGTCCAGGCTCGTAGTACAAGGCTACGGAGATACAGAAAAGGAGGCTATTTTGACCCAGTTACCGATAATCCAGCGGATGAGCCAAAGACTCCTTTTAGCCCTCGGACCGACCCTGATCCGAGACTTCAACGTACGAGGCGAGCTACGCGATATTACACAGGCGTATACTCAGTCGCACGATAAGCTAAACCGACCAATCTACGCACGCTTACCGGCAGAGCTGAAGACCCAGAACCCCGAAGGAACGCTGCTTTAGATCGTATTACCCCTATACGGACTAGCAGAGTCAGGACTTTATTAGTTTAAAACGTATCATAATTACCACGTACGGAATCTAGGAATAACCGTATTAACGTACGACGCCTACTTACTATTTACTACGGAAGGACCGGATACCTTCGGTATTATAGTAATATAGACCGACGATACGTTTAGCTTCGCTATAACCCCCTTTTCCAAGAAAGAGGAAGAAAAGCTGGCAGAGGAATAATTCCGTGCAAAGCTAAAGAGCATCCTGACTAAAAACACGCCGATCGAGTTCAACGGAGGTAAGATTCGATTAGAATTGTACGATATCTTTTTCGAGTAAAAGGGATAGGCTAACTAATTAAAGCTTATCGACCCGAAAGCTATCGATAGAGGCTAGCAGTACGTTTCCTAGCGTGCGAGAGGGGTATATCTCGCATTTATCTATTAGCCAGAGGCAGCGTACAACTTATCTGCCGCCGCTTAAGTATAGATTTTAAAGGATAAGGATATCGAAAACCTGAACATGCGGATTAACTAGTAGATCCAGAATTAGACACGCGGCTTGAGATATATCCCGCTTAACTTTTACCGTACGAAGATATATATCTTTACCGACGGCTCGTTTATAAATAACGAAGACTTAACTTCCTAATTCGGATATCTAATCTTATTAGGCTAAAAGATTTATTGTACGAAGGATAAATTCTAAATTTAGGGTAATATTATCCACTAGAGCTCGATTAAATATAAGAGAGTTACTAGGAGCGTGCTGGCTAGCGAACTATATAGCATAACTTCCGGTATAAATAACGGTATTACATTAAGTATTACGCTTAAGAGAATTATACGAACACTAGGATTCTAAGATATTCTAATAACCTTCTATATAAACTCGAAATTATTTTACGACTATTTAATTAAACTAGGTACGATAAACGAGAAGAGGCTTATAATTAATATTATGTCCCTCCGGGAGTCGTATAAAAAAAGGAGATATTAGAGGTCTATTATATCGATAGCAGAGATAATCCAGCAGATGCCTTTACTAAGGTATCCTTGAATAAGGCCCTCGAGCAGCTAGTCTCGACGAACAGCCTTACCGTACGCACGGAAGCGTATATCGAGAGGCTAGACTCGCACGGCGAGTAATCAAAAAAGAAGAGTATAAAAGAAGAGAGAGATTTTTTTTATTAGTTCTTCTTTATATAGTTACTACCGATATATTTTATTTATTAGGTATTATACGAAAGTTAAAAAGAAAACCGTAATATATTATAATTTAAACGGGTAATACGACGAAAATAATTATACGAGAATGTTACCTATATATATACGAGAACTATTTATTTTATTTATTACTAATTTATTATTATATAACTATTACCTTAGCTTTATTACCACCTTTATTCTCGTTACTATCGAGATCAAGGTTTACGAATCGTGAGCTATAGTACGAACACCGGTTACCGTATAAAGCTTAAACGTACGAAGTATAAGCGCCGTTCTAATATTTATCGAAACGAACGTACTTACGGAACGGAATATAGGACTAGACGTACCGATTATTATAAACGCTACTAATATTACTACGCGACTAGACGAGAACTATACGGAAGTAGCCTTCGTAACGAATAATACGAGCGAACAGGCGGCGAATATCGTTATTTACCGGCACGCGTATTTCGATATCGCGGCTCGGTAGGTTATAAACGCGAACTTCTTTATTTTATCGTACGAAGTTAATAAATATTAAAGATTAAAAAAGAAATAAGATATTATATATTAATATAAAGTATAAGTATAGCTTATTAATTTTAAACTAAAAAAGTCGGTAGCGTTACTTAGCGTTAATTATAATCGATTATATTAATAACGATAACGCCGAAAGGATTAATAATTTATTAATTAGATATCGCGCGAATATATATAAATATATAATTTATTTTCGCATAATATTTTAAAAAAGAAAATATATATATATAAAAAAAAAAGGAATTTATACTATACGAATTATTTATATACGAAGGAATATTTATTTATAAAACTGCTCTTATTAATCCTTTATAGGGTATAACGTATTAAAATATATAACGGTCCCCTTATTACTATTACTACTTTCGGATAAACGACTAGAATAATTAATCGAGTAAACTTGCTACCTAACTAAAATAACGTTAAAAAGGTATAGCATTACTTATACGGTTTAAGCAGGTACCTAATACCGGATTAGAGTAACCTAACCGTACGAGACCCTCGTGAAGGGAAGACTCGTATTTAAAAGGGGGAACAGGCTAATTTTATCGCTAAAACAGAAAACTGCTAATATTAGAATAGCTAGAACTAAAGCTATTTATATTACTTTAAAAGGGGTGCCACGTACTTACGCGTATAAACCCTTTTCCTATTTTATTAAGAGGGGTATACGATACCCCTCGTAGCTCGTACTGAAGATAGATATGAATAATAGAATAAGAACGATTGAACCCCGATTAAAACCGGAACCACCGTACGTACGAGAGCCCATTCAATATAAATAGCTCGTTAATAAAATAAGCCGCCGAGAAGCACAATATCCCTAAAATAACTCTAAGGGCTCGGATTTACGGCCGCAAGACTATAAAATAACGGAATAAATCCTTTTAAGCCTTAATAATAACGGAAGAGTTTTAGATCGTAACTTAGTACCTTACGTAATATAATCTAAACTATTTACCAGCGTATATTATTTTTTAAATATTCGTTTAATAAATTTTTCAAGCTAACGGAATTAATATAATACTCGGTAAACACTAGGTTAAAAGATTTATTACTCGCTATTTATTTATCGATACTATTTTTTTTAAAAGGATAGATTTTTTAAAGCTTAACGTAACTTCCGTAAAAAAAATTATCGAGTTTTTCGAACGGTTTAAAAATCTTATTTTAAAATTAATCCCTCTAGAGTTTCGGTTTAACATCGACGAGATTAATAATTAACTCGGCTATAAAACGAATATAATAATTATTAAACCTATTAAAATAAAAAGAATATTAGTTATAAACTCTTTTAATTAATAATAAGCTTTTATAATCGAATATAATAACGCTTTAAGCTAAGCCTTGCCTTTTTTTATAATATTTAAAGGTTAATAGGTCTAGTAGTAATAATTTTTAGAAGAGGAGGACTTACTAACGGATATTATAGAGGATTAGGTTTTTACGGTATCCCTTAAAGGCTGGACTAATAAAGAGCTGGCCCTAGTATAATTAAATAAGGTCTTTATTTTTTATATAAAGCTTAAAAATAAAGACTAATAGCGGTTTATTATCTTAAATAGCTATGCTAGCTATATAAACGAGGATTTTATTATAATATATTTAAAATATAAAATATAACTTCTCTTCCTTCCGGTATACTTATCGCACCTATTATAACCCTTAGATTTTAATCCTTTTAATATATTAAAAAATACTTACTATTAAAAAGTAACTTTATATTATATAGGGTTTAATAATATAAATATAAGTAAAAGAGATTTCTTCTAGTATTACGAACTAATTAAAAGGTTTATTTTTCGGCCGTATATAATAGCTAGCGGCTAGGCCGTAACTAATATATTCCTTCGCGATATTAATAAGTCTTTTAATAGCCGGAACCGGAGGATAAAAAACTAAATAGAAATAGGACTATTTAAACCTCCCCCTTAACGTTTTTAATAAATAATTCTCCTTTATAATATTATTAATATTTATAATTAGCCGCTAAATTAAAAAGTTGGTAAATACGCTTAATAATAATATTATTATTTTCGATAGCGCGACACGCCGGGTTTTATTCCGGAAGTTTTAAAAGAGTTTAAATACTTTAAACGACTAGATTAGTTAATTAAAACACGAGAAGTCAGTTTTAAAAAATAATCTAGAAAAAAAAAGAGGTAAAAAGAGGAAAAAAGTAATATTTAACCTTAACTAGAAGTTTATACGTATACGAGATACTATAGTAGTTAAGAGGGAGATAAATAGCGTTGCACCGGAACCCTAGGCTGTCACTCTTTTATCGTCGGCGCCGGAAGCCGTTGTAATTAAATCTAACTCTAAATCTGAGATTAAGAGTGTTATAGAAGCGTTTCGAGACTAAAACGGTGTTTTTAAGATTTTATATTAATTTTTAATTAAATTATTCGTATTATTATTATATAGTATTATTATTAGTTTTTAGGGTCGCCGTTGCATAGGGTGACCGTAGCACCGTCAGCTGGCTTATGTACTCTAATGTGACACATTTCTAGTATTACATTTTTGGGGGTCTCCTGGAAAGCTATATCACGAGGGAACTGAACGATCGCGAATGCAATATGGTTTTAATTTACAGCTATGACAGCAGGAATATGTACAATTGAAACTGGTTTAGTTGACCTCGCCATTCTTCGTAACTCGTAGGAGGCGCCTTAATAAGACCGCTAAACCACAGACTCAGTATTGGCCAACTACCAGCCCCTAAGGGGCGTAAGCCTTCAGGATCGAGTTGTAGTACTTGTACGCCGTGCCGCTCGGGGGCTCGAAGCTGTATATGTAGTCCGCCCACCACGGGCCACCGGCCCACCACACGGCGCCCATCCAGACGTCGCTGTTGGCGAGCATGTGGTCGAGCATACCCTTGACAGCAGCCTCGCACTGCGCGTTGGCGCCGCCGGCGTACTCGCCGATGATGCCCTTCTTGCCGTTCTGGCGCAGCCACTCGGTGGCGCCGACGACGCGCTGGACGCCGATATCGGCCGAGACGCACACGTCCGAGGTGCCCGAGCCGTCGGAGTCGAGGTACTGGTGCATCTCGTAGACAAGCTTGTCCTGCGGGTCCTTCAGGGCTTTCAGGTTGTCGTTAGTCGTGTTCCAGTGCCACGCGCCCGTCCACGAGTTGCCCTCGGCGAAGATGTACTGCGACGTCGCGCCCGCGGCGCGGATGGCGTCGATGGCGGCCTGGTTCAGATCAAAAACCACGGCCTGGTCCACGTCGTGCCACTCGTTGTTGGTGTCGAAGACGACCTTGTCGTTGCCCTTGAACGCGCCCGCCAGCGTCGTGTAGTACGCCGTGAACTGGCTCGCGTCCGTGATGACGTTGCCGTAGTAGCGGCCGTAGTTGTGCGAGTCCAGGATCGCGTACGCGCCGGCCTTGGTGATGGTGTCGACCGTGTGGGTCAGGTTGGCCAGGTAGCCCGCGTTGGCGGAGGCTGTCAGCTTGTCGGGTACCAGTCGCTCCATGAGGAAGGCGATGCGGAAGGCGTTGTAGCCCTGGCTGATGAGAGTCTGTGCAACGTTAGCTATAGTATTCAGGCGTGCTAACGATCTTTCTTGGAGGACTTACGGCGATGGTCTCATCCGATGGGAAGTAGAAGTCTTTGCCCCAGGTGCCTGGAAGGTTCGCTTCACCGAACTCGGCGACGGACTGGTTGATGCCGAACCACTTGAACTTGCCCGACGACGTTGACGTCGGTGCACCCGCGGTGGTGGTCGTAGGTGCAACACTCGTGGGAGCAGGAATAGGAGCAGTGCCGGGAAGGCACTGCGAGTACCAATCATTGGAGAACGTGCAGGTGTAACCGTCTGAGCAAGTCGTCTCTCCCGCCCAGCCATTACCACCGCACTGGGCATAGGGGCCGTTGGCCGCAGCGAGTGCGGCACCAGCGAAGGTGCTGCTCAAAACGAAGGCTCTCATCCTGACTGTTCGGATCTGAGATGGTCTAGAAGTGCGACTGGCCAAGAGAAAGGCTGGTGCAGACACCAGAGATGCAACAATGGCGATGCCTCATACCTTTTATACATGGCCGGATGGGTGCCGGGCTGGTGGGCGTTAGCTAGCGGTCAAGGATTCCGGTTAGTGGGACAGGGGTAAAGTCAATTCCCACCTCACAATGTCCCCTTTGAAATATGAGATCAAGATTGCATTCCGGACTAGCCTCTCATTTGCTCAGCGGAAGAATTATGGCAAGTTCCTATGACAAGACCATCGTCCTATGTCAGGTTCCGACCGAATGGGCGGGATCGTGTTAGTGGCCCCGGTTGATGATGCACTGCGGAGCTAGGCAATAACGGCCTTCCGCAACATGCGCAGAATCAGGCAATATGTGAGGAATGTCCCGTGAGGAATGTCCCGCATATGTGGTTTGTCTGTATTAAAGTGATTCAATATGCTGACCCGTGGTCTAGCGACGTTCGTCCCCCTTCAACAACAGCCTCCATAGGACCACGAGCACGCCATGCGCGAGAATTGACACACCCGTGAGTAAGTACTTACTTACTTCTGCTGTCAACAGTGCACAGATTTGGAGTTCGTCCGAAGCCAAATGACGGAAAGAAGTTCTCCGCAGGCAGTGGGCCCAGCGCGGCGCCCCCGATGCGACACGGATCTCATTTCCACCAATCAGCATGGACGCGGCGACGAGACCCCCGCGACACATCACGGCTCCATAAGATGTCAGTCTCTGGAACCGGGAAGAAGCAAGCAACACCGCAACCAAGAACGTCGGCAACGCTGCCGTTTGGTTGACAGTCGTCACCGACGTCTGAATGTCATACGACCCGAGAAATGCCCGGACTGCTTCGGGATTCTAGGAAATTCCCTGGCTTGAGTCGGTGACATTCATCGACGTCTAATTAGCAACTCGTTGGTGCAAGCACTGGATTTGGCGCGCAGTATAAGATCAGGAGGATCACTTGCCACGACGTCTAAGAGAACTTCAATAAGATGATCGGCCCGAGATCAACCAGAGTGACAACCTATAGTCGATTGTACTAGGCGTCGTTGACGGTTTGTTGATGTAGGGAGTCCCAAGAAAGTAGTTCTCTGCAGTGACAAGTTCGACCTTCTGAGGCTCTACGGACTTTCAAGGTGGATATGATTCCATGTTCCTTCTGTTCATGCAGACAGCACTTACACTACTTAGAGGCCTGATGTTAACTATCAGAAACCACAGCCTTTCACTACAATACTGAAGGATAGTGAGTCTCCGCGAGGTCTGACGATACATATCCCAACAGCTTCGGGACAGTGATGGTATGCTGTAGCACGTATAGGGCAGATGTGCTTAACGCAAGCACGATATTGAGTTCAGGAGGGATCTCCGGCCCTTTTCCAGTGCAGGGATAAAAGTGCATTCCAATCTATCCCTGCATAAACACACTTAAGTTAATGAACTAGCGTAGTTCTGTCTCATAACCCGACCTAAGGTCTTCTGTGTTATTAAAGCGGCACTAAGAGCGTTGCCTTACTTGGCCATCTTACTGCCTAAAAAGGCCTTACCCGGACAGGAAATCTTACCCAAGGCGACCATGCCGTCCAGCAACAGCTCAACATATGAAAGTGTCGGATCATCTTCATCGGCGGAATGCAGCGTACGTTAGCACCCATATAAGCCCAGCAAGAAACATATAGTAAGGGGCGATATAAGCCATAACCAGTTAGTGTGTACTAAGATAATCGACCTCAAGCAATTGGATCCTGAAGGGGAGTGAGAAGAGAGTCCCGCTTCATACATCATGGCATCTACCAAGACATCGTGACATCTAGAATTCGTTGTTATGAACATTACGCTGCGAAGTGGAGGATGAACTTGAGGATCACGGTGGCGTCATCTTCATACCTACTTTACTTTATCCTCGAGGGACGAAGCTCATCCGGACAAATCGGACGTACTATTCATAGAAATAACTACCGGAAGGGGCCGAGGAACCTGTATGAGAATTGTTGAAAAAGCTGTTGGAAGTGAGAGACTGCGCTGGGCTGTCGAGTTCAAGTACATGATTGACGAGAACTCGAAGTTGGACTAAGGAAAACATGGAAGTTACGGGGGAAATATTACTGTGATGACTTTCTTTATGGAAAGGAAAACAAAAGACAAAAAAAAAACCCGCCTGAGGCGGATGATAGCATGAATTGGCAACTCTCCCGAGCCGGATTTGAACCGGCGACCTGTGGATTACAAGTGTAACAATTACAGTCCATCGCTCTGCCAACTGAGCTATCGAGAGCTGGTGATTAGTTGTGTGAAAAGGTGCATATGACTGCTTATGGAGACAGCTCCCCACCAGCTCATTGTAAGCTAACAATTTGGGTGGGCAAGCAACCAGCAAAGAACCTTCAATAATGGTTGAAGTCTGCACCTGGAGTACATGCGTCAATTTCCTTCACTATACGAGACGAATATGCTCAAGTGAGAATGCCATTGGCCTAGCTAAGTTGCGAGTCCAAGACATATGCAGCAGATTACGTGCAGCCCACTGAAAGCCAAGTATTGAAGCTGGGAGACAGTAGAGAAGATACAAGGTACGCATTCAAGCACTCTATCTCACTATGAGAGTTGTGTATACCGTTGATGGTATCTAGGATGCAATGCTGTATGTTGAAGAACGCCCCAATGGATCTTTTCTAGAACGATTTCCAGATGCCTCTTTTTTTCGAGCGGCGTTGAGCCCTTTATGCAAGTGCCCTCTAAATGCAACCAAAACCCCAATATGCATCTGACAATGAAATAAACCGGGCTGCTTCGAGCCGATGTTGAGATCTCATGATCCGCGCCAAAACTCCTGACCATCAGAATGCCAAACAAGAAGAAAAAACCGAATACGCGTGCAGGTATGCCAACCTGAGCAAAGGTGATGCTATGCATGGCGAGCACAGGGATTAACCTAGCTTCTGCCATTACCGGTTCAGGTTGATCAAACTGAGGAATTCGTTGCGCGTCTTCTCCCGGTTCTCAAAACAGCCCAGCACACAACTGGTAATGGTGGACGCAGTAGTTTTCTGGACGCCGCGCATCACCATGCACAGATGGCTCGACTCCATGACCACACCGACGCCTTGCGGTTGCAAAACCTCCATGATGGCATTTGCGACTTCCCTAGTCAATCGCTCCTGGACTTGGAGTCTGCGGCTGAACATCTCGGCGATGCGCGGCAGCTTGGAAATGCCGATAACGTTGTTGTTCGGGATGTATCCGATGTGCATCTGCAGCTGGTTAGTCATGGTCATACGTTGCTCGCGGGTGTAACCCCTAGCAGCCAGCCTCCTCCAATGAACGCTTACCTTGCCCGTGAATGGGACCATGTGGTGCTCGCACATGCTGAAGATCTCAATGTCCTTCACAATCACCATTTCGTTGTGCCCTTCGTGAAAGATGGCGTTGTTGACAATGTCCTTGATGTTCTCCCTGGTAGCCCTTGGTGAAATACAGCAGCGCCTCGGCGTAGCGCTTGGGTGTAGCCAGAACGCCTTCGCGGTCCGGATCTTCGCCCACGCATTCCAGTATCGTTCGGACGGCCCCGCGCATCCTCTCGAGTCTCTTCGCCGCATCCTCTTCGCTCTCCTCAAGTCGCTGCCGAGTGCCGACGGTGGGCCGACTCAGCCCATCGAAATCGATTACTGGCGTGGGCGATCGTGTGCAAGGGACCTCTTCGGCATCCTTGGAACCGTCCTTGGATCGCTTCCGCCTCTTCTTCTTCTTGCCTTCCGGTTCGTCGCGGGGGTCTCGGGCGGCTTGGCTCAGGCTGTTCCTCCTCTTCAGGGAGCTGGCATGGTGCTCTTCTTCTCAACGGCACCGTTCGCGTTGTCGCTCTTCCGCTTCTTCTGCCTCGTCTTTCGGTTCGATTTCCGGCCGTGGTTGGAGTCGTCGGCATCTGAAGGACTGGCGTTCCCGGAGCTGGGCTCTTCCGACTTCTTCACGCCACTGGGCTCGGCGAATTCGACCATTGTTTCTTTGATTGAGTTGGTAATGATTGGTCTGGGGTAGGATATGTCAGTCAAACTGCAGTTGTCCGGAGTCTAAGGTTGTAATTATGGTTGTCTGGGTTCTCGGAGATAGACTGAGCTTCTCGATAGAGCCTGGTTACTTACGTTTCTTTTATCCTACCATTGAACAATTTGCCAAAGCACCCAAACACGTCGCTGACAGTCTATGACGGCCAAGCAGTGCTGTTGACGAGAGATCTGGGAGGAAACCGCAAGCAAGGGATGGTGTTTTGCAAGGCAATTGGTCGAATTGGCACTCCGTATTAAGTAAGTAGGAAGAAGATGCAAAGTGAATGCGGCAGTAGTGGTGAAGCTGACAGGATCCTCTCTCTCTTTGGATGTTTCTGGTTCGATTCCCCGCGATCGGATGATGACTCGCTAACAAGAACGAGTATCAATCCAATTTTCTCGACGAGACCCTGTCCACGCCAGAGAGCCGCTACTAGCCAGACAGCGCCAAAAATTTGACGTCAAGCGAGGTCCCCAGATTCCATATCACCGACTTCTGCTGCGCTGCACGGACAAGAACGACCCCGCCAGAAACTTTCCAAAGCTCTGGTTCCATTTCTTTTTTACAGGCCTCGTCGCCCCACGTGCTGCTGACTGACAGTGGGTGCCTCGCACTGGAAACACCTGCTGGGCCACTTTTCCCACAGCTCTCAGCCTGTCAGCTGTCACCACAGGCGGTGAGGTTCTGAAGGGACTAACTCATTCCTCCATTGCAGGGGGGTGTGCTGGATCGCAGCTTGACGAACCCGGCAGAATCACACCTCGCTTTGGAGTTCGCGACGCCAATCCAATTGTCGCATCAATCACGAGCATCGAACAATCACTTTACTTCACGACGTTAATCTCAAGTGTCGCATCAACCACCAGCATCTAATAATAACCAAATTTTACATCTCTTCATTCACCGACACATCAAATTTCATTCTGCGGTTGTTAATTTGGCATACAAGCAAGGGCGCAACATCATTTGGCACCAGAGACTTCTACTCTGCCGACTTCACGATCTTAAAAGCAGACCTCTTCTTTGACGATATTCGTCCATCACAAACCTTCCCATCATCCACAAAAATGGCATCGCCGCCTCCCTCCTACACGCCCGCGGGCTCTCCCCCACACGCGGCGCACTCGCAGCTGCCGTCCAAGAAGCGCCCAGCTGGAGCACCCGAGCTGTCATCCGCAAAGCGGCGTAAGGCGTCTGCCATGTCCATCACATCAGCCACATCCGCCCACCCTCTGCGCCAAACCTCATTCCCGCCGGACGAGTCGAAAGCAGGGACCTTCTCTCCTTCCTATCGACGATCGCCCAGTATCGACACCATGAGTCTCGTTAGCGGCAGCCAAGTCAGCGCCGCGCCGGCCAAGAAGAAACGCGGTCGTAAGTCCAAGGCGGAACGCGCACGGGAGGCTGAGGAAGCGGCGCGAGGCGGATCGCCCAGCGTCGTCGGCGGCGCAGCGGCCAGTGTGGTCAGCACCGGCAGCGGCAGCCACAAACAACAAGGAGGAGGAGGAGGCGGCGGAGGGGGCGGCGACGAGGAGGGAGATGGCGGACGCGACGACGGCGGCGCTGGTGCCTTCGACATTCCCGAGAACATGGCCAGTAAGGCTGCGGCACGTTCGAAGGAACAGGTCAAGGAGGACGAGCGGCTGCGCGCCCTGCTCAAGCAGCGCATGACGGACGACCAGTTCCATCGCTACGAAGTCTGGCATCAGTCCAAGATTACCTTGGCTAATATCCGAAAGTACATCAACTCTGTCACGTCCCAGTCCGTTCAGCCATCAATCCCTCAGGCGATGCAGGTCGTCTGCAAGCTCTTCGTGGGCGACATTGTCGAAGAGGCACGACGCGTCCAGAAGGAGTGGATCCAGGCCGGCGAGAAGCAGACGGATCTGCCCGACGAAGTCGAGAAGAAAGAAGACATCAGCGAAGAGTCCAAGCACCGACGCCAAGCCCCGCTGAGACCCGACCACCTGATGGAGGCATACCGACGTTGGAAGAAGTCCAACGGAGGTGGAGGCTCTGGGGGCAGCCTGATGATCTGGAACCAGCAAACACGCAATGGTTCGGAGCGGTTCGGGCCACGGGTTGGGGGTCGGCGGCTCTTCAGATAGGAGGAGTGGTAGGAGAGGGTAACATGGAATTCGGAGTTCATGGAAATTGATCCAGCATTTGGTTTTGCAGCACTCTTAGGCAAGTCGCGCGGAGTCGTCGGGTTACGGTCGCGTTTTGATACCCATACAATATAATGACTACAGATTGGAAGTCACTTTTATCCATCTGCCGACCTGAACATCTCATGTGAATCTGACTGAAGAGCACGCGTATACTGGTCGTCACGCCCCAAGTTATGAACGTCACAACCTGACTTAATCATGGCAGCCGGACAAGTTGGATATTTTGAGCATACCGAGCCACCGAGTTTTCTTACATCATACCTTGAATAGCCACCCACCGGATAATTCGATACTCAAGACGCTATATGATATAACAGGTCAGAAGATTCTCTGACCATATATCGGACTTTAGCTACCTACCTAGGTTACTCGCTTAGTAAACAAACACGTGCTGGTATCTTGCTCGTACCTCCAGAGTTTCTTCCTACAAGGTAGGTACTATACTACCTCCAATCAGAGACATATTGCTCAAATCTGCATTTGGAGAGTCATGATGAACATCGACCCGCTCCCAACGCGGTGTCTGCAGAGGGAAAGGCACCAGTTTCTTCTGTTTACTTTGGACCACAAGATGCATATGTCAGACCGCTTTCCCTCCTCCCCTCGTCACCATGAGAATCCACTGGCCACCACACTCCCCCTTTCACCCATTCTTGCCCATTCCTTTTGCCCCTCGGAAAATACCATACTACCAAGCATATACAGCACATCATGGGTAACGGCAGCTCCAAGCCCGCCGGGTGCGTTGAAGTATTCATCCAACCGCTACCATTCGCTACCTGCCAATCCCCCGGCGCCGACAACAAGCTGAGGCTGGCCTGGGGCCAGCGCACGCCCCCGATAAAATGCCACCCGCGCACAGAGACCAAGGTCACGGCCGAGGTGACGTACACCAACGCCCACGGAGACAAGAGCCAGGCCTCTTCCTACCAGGGCCTACAAACGATCCCCGAGGACTTCGGCGGGCTGCAGTACTTCGAGTTCGACATCCAGCCCGAAAGCCAAGTCGAGTACAAATTCCACTACGACACCAAGAAGGTGGTGGGCGACTTCGTTTATAGTTTCCCTCTGCGGGGGGAAGGGCCTGTGAAGGAGCCGCGAGGCCAAGCCCACTTCCCTCACTGTAAGTACGTGCATGTGTAAGATCCTACGGCAGCAGACGGGTTTGGGGTCAACAATGGGCAATTGCTGACAGCCATTTCACTGGTTGTTCTGGCTTACCCTTTGCGTCATTTGGCTGAAGTAGAGGCCCACAGAGGGTGGAGTCTTGGCTCGAGATCAGGATGGACTAGGATAGGCGCCCAATCCTGCCATAAACATTGCTGCACTCCGGTGGATTGATTAGTGTTGCTCTTCATTATCTCAGATCCCTTCATTTATACACAGGAAATCGACAGGCACGTGGTGATCATCCTTCAATTTCAGTTTCAGTCCCCCTTCTTGGGCTTGATCGTGGGAGTTCCTCTAGTATTTATATGCTTTGTTGCCGTATATAACCAGGTATCTTCTCAAACAACGGTTAGCCAGGTGAGCATCTCCCCCTCCCTTACCCCCTCCCTCTTCATAGGGAAAAGTATATTTCTTTGACACAAACAGGCAGGATCACACTTCTTCTCAGGAGCTTCTCGCTGAATTCGGTAATATATAAACAGACTGACTGCGTTAGTGCGATACCTGAGTAACTAAGAGCGATCGCACATATTCCGTGCCCGCACCCAAGAAACCATGGAAGCACCAAAGCTTCTTACCTCAATACTCTAGAACCCAGAAAACCATCTCCCCTTCCTTTCGACAGGGCCGACGTAGTTTACGAGAATTATATTACAGATTTGATAGCTTGTCTTAAAAAGTGACGTTCGATTACCCCTGCGGTCACTTTTTTGTGTTTCCCCCTTTTGCCCCCACCCCCCTATTTGTTTCACTAAGAGATTCACTTCCTTGAGGAGCGTACCGACATTCCACACTTACATATCAGAAGAACTCACGGGTAAATACATAGGACTTAAATTAAGTTAGATTTTATCCCTTCCATTCCATAAAAGCACTAATACATGTCCAGCTGCAGTTTTCAAACCCGAACGCATGTATCTTGAGAAATTCCAGCTATCGCCGGCTACATAAACCATAAAACATATCTTTATCAAATAAGTCGCCTACTACTATTACTATGGAACATAATCGTCTATCTCAGGCAGGACTTGGGTTAGTAGGTGCTTTCCATGCCTGGTACGCGATCCACGTCTGAATGGCGCTCATACAGAGCGACAATACCGCGAAAACGACTCCAGCCAACGTCACCATCATGACGTGGCGCGCACTGCTCCGCCGCTGGAGTTCACGATCAAACCATCGCCGCGGCGACGAATTCTCGAGTTCCTCTTGCAGCTCTGCGAGGCGCGCCGCTAAATCTCGGTAGTGTAGACCACCACCACCACCAGTGTTCGTGTTGGCGTTGTATTCTCTTGTCCCATCATCCTTATCTACTTTCTCTCTCGCTTCAGTAGACTGCCCGTGAAGGGAGCTGTATTCGAACTGGAGCAAAGACGGGTCGAAAGGCCGTGTCGGGGCTCTTGATGAGGCGGCGCAGCAGCCGTTTGGAGGCTGCGTCATCCAGTGGGAAAAGAACACGCTGCAATGAGTCGAGGACCTCGAGGAGGAGCTTTCGTGGTAGTAGTGGAGGCGTGGCGACCATGGCGCTGTTGGTATCATCATGATGGTGACGCGAGGAGGTGGCCCAGAGCTGCTATTTGATGAACGCGGCATGGTGGAAGATCTCGAGCTCGCCGCGCTGTCGGTTGAGGCGCAGGTGGTTGCGCAGGTCGTGCGTGGGCCTGAGTCGTAGCTTCAGCCGTTTTCGCAGCTTCGTGGCGCGCAGTGTCGACTTGGACCCGTGTCGCAAATCGCTATCCCACAGCGGACTCTGGGATGTGGCGCTAGTAGGGTTAGAGAAGGCATCGGCGATGTAGGAGGCGAGAGAGCTGTTGCATTTCCAAGGTATGTTCGAGAGGCCCTTCTCTAGCCGGTCTGCTGACTGGTAGAACGTGGAGCATTCGACCATCACCAGAACGCGCGCCACGAACGCGGTGGCGCTTGTATGCTCGTCGACATTTGAGCAAGTCGGGGCGATGTATTGCAAAAGCTCATTGCGTGTGAGTTTTGAATTGGCGCGCAGATAAGCTGTGACTCGGAACAAGTCATTGTGGCTTTTGAAGATCGGGCTGATACTGGAATCATAGTAGTCGAGGACGACTGCTTGGTAAAACCGGAAGTATCGCTCTGCTCGAGCTACTGGGCATTCGCAGTTTGGGGAAGCCTTGCTGTCATCCGTGTCCAGGCACTCCTTACACGGATCCCAAGACCATAGAGCCTGGCCGAGACGCGCAAACACCTTTGGAGTGAAGTGATCGAGAGGTCAGTGAGACATTGGCCCTGTTTCTGTTGTTTGGTACGCAAAGTTAGTTCGTAAACAGCTCTAGCAGAGGATGTCTTGGTATCGAATGCCGCTCTCTGATTTGAGTAGGTCTTGGTATCTGGGTGACTCTGCTGTTATAATCGTGAAGGTACCCTCCAATGCGGACGGGAAAGCCACAGCCTAACGCAATTCACGAGCTCACATACTCTTGAGGTATCATATTTCTCGTATTGCACAGCAGCCCAGTCTCGGCTCAGAAGTGGGCCATGATCGCTTTCTTGCTGCTGAAGGTGGTGGCTCAGACGCGGCATATTCAGCCTAGAGGGGTGAAGCCAGTAAACCGCACCAATGACATCTCACAAACCACGTAGTCTGCATGAAGCCATCGGCAGCTGGGGGGATGTAGCCCCAAGTCAACCTTGGCTTCTGGGAACTTCGTCCAGTTCAAGTATGGAGACGTCCCTGTACCTATGAGCACCCAACGCAGCCATCATTTCTTCGTGAAGCTAATCCCTCCCCGTTGGGCTTTTCTCTCCTCCTGCTGCCACAGCCCATAGTACCCTGTATTCAGAGCTAACTTCTCTCAAGGGAAGGAGGCGATTGAAGTGCATACACACCATAGTTCCTTCTTAATCTTTTTCTCGGTCTTGGATCTTCTCTGATTCCTGTCCTGTGGTATTAAGACCTTTTCAAGCGGATGATCCAAGTCTTCACCATGGCAGATGCTCATACACCTTGTCCGAATCCAGACCCGAATTCACTCCTGCACTACACAGTTTCAGAAACTGACAATACCTCCCCATTGGAAGGGACCATCGCGAAGTTGAAGAATCGATTTGCTCGGCGATCACCGAAGGCTGCAGAGGATTGGCCATCCCAAGCGGCTCAATCTGCGACTGTCAAGTTTGAGGCAAGCACCACCTCTAGCCATCCCGACTCGGGTTACGCTTCGCTTAACTCTGGAAGAAGTCGGGACAAAGCCAAAAGCTCGACGTTGTATTATTTCAATCGTCCGATCTCGCAACAACACCACAATCGATACCGTGACATCAAGTGCTTGTTTTCCGAGAGCCTCCTTGATGCCGTCCCAGGAGACGCCTCGATGAAGATCCGATGGGTCGGATATGACGAGCCCAATGCTAAACTATGCATTGTCGTCCAATGCTGCGGCAAGCGGGCAGTAAAGAAGGCCAGGAAGTTCTTCGATCAAGTTCATGTCCGCGAAGAGGTCGAGAAGGATTTCGGAGTCCACGTGATACCTGGGCTTCACCGCCTGAATGAGGTTTTGAGAGTGTATGGGAAATTGAATGATCGCCGCGTGAATGGCACGATGATTCGAATACAAGGTGCGAGCGGACCCAAGATAGCCACACTCGGTGAGCTGATCTCTGTCAAGACCAACGGTACCACGGCATTCTATGGATTCACAGCCGCCCTCTCAGTACCTTAGAGAGAGGCTGATTCCAGCTCTCAAGGCAGCGATGAGTCGGACTCAGATGGGTCTGATGTATATTCTGAAACCAGCGATGTCTTTGGCGGTGATGACATAGGTTTCTCGAACCCCCCTGACATTGCGAGTCCGAGCACCCTACCGGTCAGAGATTCGAAGGAGATCGGTTATATTGCACGACACTCCTTTGAGGACCGCTGCAAGTCGACCAGTAACTATGACTGGGCATTAATTCGTCTTTCGGACAATACCTATAGCTAGCGACGTCGAAGTATTAAAAAGGCCTCGTAACGCTATAAAAGCTATAAAAAATAATAGCACGGAGGCAGAGGACTATATTATTATTAAAAATAATAAACGATAGTATATTTACGTTAATTCTAGCCGTAGAAATGGCTTTAATTACAAGGGTAACGGTAGCTCAGTAAAGTGGCCCGTGAGGGGGTGCTTTAGCTTACCTTGGTCTGCGGCGAACCTTAACTTACCTTCCAGGGTCAGCATAGCGTCATAGATAGTATTATTGGCTAGGAGGGGGCTACATGCCTATGCAATTAGGCCCTCAGGGACGCTGAGCACGCAGAGGAAGAAGTTGAGATCAATAATATGTTCCTGAACGAAACCATTCTTTCACTATGGCCAAGACTCGGCATCCATTTCTGTGATTTGAAGCTGGCTCAGCTGCCGATAAGTGTCTGTATGTGCTACTAAAGGTTTTGGTCAAGACTAGGTGGTTATATCTTCTCCTTCAACCAGGATCCACCGTTAGGTAACGTAGAAGGTGTCAGAAATCTTGCAAGGCTTACTCGCATGATATCTATCTCATCCCGTCGATACCGAGGCTGGGGAACACCGGTTGGTCCTCGCAATCTATCTCTCCCAATGCGTACATAAGGTCCTCCCCAGAAAACTGTGGCAGGATGCCACGAATAGACTTGTTGTAGGTCTCGCTTGCTCTCTGATCACCCTCGAGCAGCTAGGCCACCACGACCAAAACATATGTAATCTATATGTAGACCCTGTGTTTGCCCCTCGTCCACAGGTGAGTCTGGCCACCCTACACATTCTACAACTCTGTTTTTTTCCCTTCTGTTTTCTATACCTGCTCGTAACCATGTGCTCGTGCCATATAAAGTAGGTGTAATCCCAGCGTCAACTCTCCTTCTCGGTGACTATCTCTTCTCATCCCTGGCCGACCTCGGAATATATACCATCATATCCTTCCGCACTGTCAGGGATGTCGTTGAGCTCAGCTTCTTTCGGAGGGCGGCGAGTTTCTCCACGAGAGTATGTAAGAGAGGGGAAACGCCAGGCTCTTTGAGAGCTGGAATAGTTGACGGGAGGGGTCGACAGGGTGCTGGCCGAGGACAAGAAGGTCCCGCGAGCCCATGTGGATGGCGACTTCAAACTGCGGGAGGTTGATGACGGACTTCTCGTCGAGAGACACGTGTTCGAGATAGGCCAGAAGGGAGGTGATGGTAGTCGGAGTTTTAAGCCGTCGATGATGATCTTCGAGGCATGGGCCGAGGAAGCTGTTTCGGGGAGAAGCAGAGTGATTTGTGCGTCGCGGCGAAGAGATCGAAGGAAGTCGAGGGCGATGTTGAGAGAGGGGCCTATGTTTTGTATCGAACCTAATGGTTTAAACAAGGCGATGCCACCAAAATCAAGTCCAAGAACGACATGACAGAGCATTTGAGTATAGTGGCGGGGAGGTCGTAAAGAAGAGATATGATCGAAGACCAAAACGTATGGCACTGCCGTAGATCAACTAATTAAATTGATGGTTGTGATACTCTCGAATATGGTTTCTCTACTGGCATAAAACGGCTCAAAATTGTCAAACGATGGGGTAACTACTGCATAGATACGATAACTGATAGGTCACGGTATAACTGACTGAATAATGGAATAACTGTCGGAAGGGGCAACTCACAGCTCGCAAGCGACCTGTGCCTGCCTCAGACGAGCCGCAGATCCTACGTCGCCCAACACGGTTCGATAGCCACGCGTAATGGTATGTGATCAACTTTGCACACGTGGTGCTGATCGAATACCCTTGTTGGTTGAGGATGGTACCACCAGAATATGAGTAATTCAGGCGTCATTCTGAAATGTTGAGGAATTTTGTGTGACGTATTGAAAGGAATAGTAATCGGAATGCGACCCAAAAAGCTGGCAGTCTTCCCGGAGGGACACAGTGGCAGGGGCGGTGGTGCCTGGTAGGCAGGCGTTGCTTTTGCCATCTGCGTGTAAGTGTGTTGTGTCATCAAGCCTGGGCGGAGGGGGTTTTGAGGGACAGGTAGCGGCTGCTGCTTGTTCACCATCTGGGAAGGGACAGCCATCAGGCATGGTGGGTGTGGCAGGTGCGGAGATATCGAGCAAGCCAGCCACCTGCTTGGTAAATTGGAGTTTCCTTTGCTGTTCAGCGCCTTTTCCCTCTCCATCTCTCCACCTCATCATTTTCGCCCGCGCCGTCATCAAGCCACTACTACTAAGCAAGCACCTCTGCTGGAACCTCGGCTTGACATACTGAAGAAAAGTTTGTCAAGTGTGTACGGCGATTTCGGGGGGAACCTGGTTCGTCGCCGCCCAGGTCTCCAAGGTCCATCTCCCACCTCCTCATCTCCCCATCTGCACAAGCAACTCTCATTCACCAGCATACCTACATGTACTTTGTAATGTCAACCCTTTTTTCACGTCCTTCTTGGTCCCAACTTCGACGGCATGGCACATTACAGATTTCCTTTTCTAAGGGAAGCACCGGATTTTCTGGCACACCTTCACCCAGACGCAGGCCTTACTCTACTTATCCCAGAACCCCCGTCTTGAATCCAAACCCCAAAGGGAAGAAGGATGGGTTTTCCTTCCACTTTTTTCTGATTCTCACTAATTTCCTCCTAGGATATACGATAAAATAAAATACTCGCGTGCCTCCCAGCTCCCCGATGAGCTCGGCGCAGCTTGTCCTTGCTCCTTCGGGGTATGCTTTAACATCGGGTACCACGTGAAAATTCACACTAGCTAAGACTGAGAGCATTGCAAGGCCATCGAAGACTTCAGGAAGCATCCCAGAGAAGAAGACTGAGAGTGGTGAATTCCCGGACCAACCCTTCGACTACGTATATGACCATAAAGCAGTCGAGGAAGAACCAGAGAGAAAGAAGCTTCGAGGCGCATATCAGAAGTCGGTTGCGAATCCACCAAACAAGACGTATTTCGACTTCTTCGCGGCAGCAGCTGGCATACCCGGCTGCTGCCCAGTTGCACCATTGGCCAAGGTACCTGCCTCCCGATGACCGGCTGACGATTTCACCTCTGTGCGGGAACGGTGCCTCAACATGATGTACCTGCTGCTGGAAGTGCTTCGCCTGAACTCACTGCGGTAGCTATGCTTTAGCCACACCAGAGAGCTATTCGCACAGGGACGCGGTCACGAGGCCAAGTACACATGCGGAAATTCGGTGCCGTGTCTTGTGCAAGAGTGTTGCATATCTTTCCAGGCGACATACGCCGTGGAGTACATCACCGTAAACGCCGGCCTCGCCGACCCGGAGATACAAGCTGCACCAAACCAAATTTCGAACCGATTCGGACTGAAATTCAGCTGAGTTCTTTCTTGCTTAATCTTTCTCTGTACAGTGTAGCTAATGAAAAGGTTTGCCCATGTCCAGTTGGATTTTAGACGCCAACGAGAATGGCTTTGAGGTAGCCATGAGCTGCCGTCCCAGATCATTCAGCCTCTATTGATTGCCAGAGAAGGAGGCCCCTATTGGCACACCGTGCATTTCCTGTAGAGGCCCCCTATGCTGAACCCAAAGCCAAGGCTGCGGCCCGGCAGCAGCAGCATCACCACCATCACTACCATCCGCACCCGCCGCCACTCCACCTGCCTTTGAACCATCCGCACCGTGGGCAACGGGGGCGGCACGCAAAGGGCAGCACCGCAAGGAGAATAGCGCGAATGAGAAAGCGAATGCTTAGACAGCGACAAGGGTGAGGCCAACCCCAAATGGGCCGTGATCGACGATTAAGAGGTCCAGAACGCTATGTCCGTCGTTAAACGCCTGGACTACACTGGATCGCGCCGCACGTCATATATACCTATCAATCCTAACCAAGACAGACATCTCCGAGCGAACGAGGTCTACTTCCTCGTTAAAATCGCTATCCAAGGGGCCCCTGTTCTTGTCATAAATCTCGACCACATCGAACTCCAAGTCATGCCCACCGTCGATGTCGATGTCGCTGCCATGAAAGCCAGTCCGGAGGTGCTCGTCCCTTAACTCTCGACACCATTGGCGACTTGCACCCCTTTTGCCGGACCGACACGAGGCATCCCTGTTTGATGCCAAGTCCGACGGAGGCGAGATCCATCTGCCCACAAGTCGGGCCATCGACCACCTCGTCCAACAGCACGCGTTAACGACGCGTCCATATACCTAGCTACAATAGGGCTACAGCGCAGAGAGGCTGCATTTGGGCTATAGCGGGGAAGACGCCTGATTGGACCAGCGGCTCGCTCTGTGCCGAGGTGACCCTGCAACTTTTTCATCGTGGCAAGTCCATGTTTGCGTACTCTTATTGGTATGATATTGATTCTAATTAGAAGTTGTTAAGAAGAATGATGAGTAGGATAAGCGTCGAGTTCAACATCCACAATGGCCATTTCGCCTTCGCCGATACCATGGCTTCCCTTCTTGCCATCCTACTCCTCGCAGTTCAGCGCGTCTACACTACTACCTACCGCATCATTATAGTGCCACTGCTACCAGCTCACCATATGTGCTGGCACCTAGTCTTATCAGCTTGCCTTTCACCATACTGGGACAGCAAGGTTGCTTCTCCAAGCCCCATGCCGACCACCACGGTAAGCTCACCGTCATCACAGTATTCGATGGCGAAAAGCTGTGGCCAATATGCCTGGACGAGGACTTTTTTCGGAGAAGGGCGTCACACATAGTAGCTGGACGGCTGTACACCTAGGTCCCGGAGACGTGCTAGTCCAACCGGAGGGGTCCGTCCACGCACCATTCTCTGTCACGAACGTCATGTGCGGCAGAACGCACCACATACCCACGGGAAGCCTGGCGGTCAGTAATGGGATAGCCGAAGAGATGATGGCTCCGCTGACGAAAGAAGATGCGGCGGTCCTCATGGCTGCTGCGCTCGCAAACCACAGAGAAGAGGTACCGTGCTACTTTGCAGGCTCTACATCTCGCGGTAAACCTCAACGATGGCCGCTACGTGTGGTTAAAACCAGTGCGTTAGGCAGTGACTACATTGTTGCTCTTTGTTACTCACGTAGAAAAATAACATCATGATCTCACTGTATCGAACAAGATCCCATACAAGGGATAATGCCAGACTCCCAGACTCCCAGACTCCAAACCCTCGCCATGCAGTAATACTTCTTTCAAGAGTTCCTCCAAGACCCACGGAAGAGGTGCTTGAGCAATGCTGCCTCTGGGATCGATCCATCATTGGTGGCCCCCAGTGCGGCTGGCTCATGCCAAACCCATCAATACCCAAAACAAGGATGTCCCCATACAGCCGGGGCTCTTATATCCCAGACAGGTTGGCCAGAGCCGTGATATCCGGCCGCGCCTGTTGTATTTGTTCGAAGACGACGTCGGTCCAAGCAGCCGGCCCTGTCGAGTTCATCGTCTCGAAGCTCGTCGGCTTCAACTCGGTCATCATCGTGTTGTATACCACGGCCAGCTCGTGGAGCGATGATACAGCCCGGTCGGCCATGGCCCGGAACACCGGGTGGCCGGGGGCGGCCGCAATCGTCCACTGGCAGAACTGGAGATCATGCGGTATCTCGGACCACATGCCGCCATCGCGACGGTCGAACTCGATGCCGACGACGAGCTTGGCGGCCCCGCGAAGGTGCGGGGGAACCCAGTCTTCGATGGGCTTCAGTGCGATTGTGTCAATGTCGGTATAGACGCCGCCTTCGGTGTAGAGGAGCAGATAGCGCAGGAGATCCGACTTCAAGCCGTGGTTGCTCACTGCCAGGTAGGTGTCGACGAGGTCTTTGTCGGCAGCCTGGACGAACCGCTGTTGCACGTAGTTGTCGCCCCACTGGCGGCCGACTAGCCTGTATTGGTGATATGGGTTCATACCAATCCAGGTAGCCGTCTCGCGGAGCTGTAGGTTGTGTACATAGCGCTCTGCGACCCCATCCTGTGGGAACCAAATCTGCCAGATGTTCTGGGGGATGAAAAAGGTTTTAGGGGTTTTCATAGGGGATTGGCTCTGCTCGGTGTGGTGCCGGAAGGTCAGGACGAGCGTGAGGAAAGCCAAGATGCCGCAAAAGCTTACAACGTCCTTCCTCTTCCGCCACGGAAACGCGGCCAATGATCCCATGTCGCAATTCGGAAAAGGTAAGTAGATATTTAGAAACGAAAATGCGATGACTGAACATAGAAGAGATAAGAAGTGACTAGGAAAGTAGAAATGAAACGACACAATCGCTATCGGGGAGGGCCTGGGCCGGCATTTCAATAGCCAGCCTGCTGTTCCTTGGTCATTAACGGGGGTTGTGCCTTTCGAAGCTTAGGGCGGCAAAATGCAGGGATTTGCACCACTCACATCGGCGACCCGCGACTGAACCATTCCCTCGGGCTCAAGTCGCCCTCCAATGACAACCCGTTTTTTAACCGCATCACACGTCTTGGACGAGACAGGCTCGGTAGCCAGCGATAGACGGCAATGATAGGCGCTCGGCGTGCCGAGCACCAACAGGCTGGGAGCTAGCCGACTGTTGTTGGTTCCAGAGCCGCGAAAGTCAGGGGGTGGGATTGTTACTTGAGTCTTCTGTGTCAAGGCGACCAGTGGGGGTTTCTCACCACGTCTTGGAATTTCTGTCCCCGTGTTTTCCTATTGTTTCTTTTGTCTACATAGACGCCTCCAATTTTGTTGTTCCCGCACCAGCAACACCACAAGACTCTTCCTCGCGACTTAGACGCTTCTTCTATGTGAAATGTCGTATCTGACGCTTGATCCGCCCTGGACGGCACCAAGCTCCTGCTTGGCCAGCACGGCGTACTACTACATGGTCGTAAGGACGTACACGGCGGGCATCGTCTTCTCCGAGATGTTCGGCGCGCCCACGCCGCTCATGATGAGCGCAGATCCGACGGGGCCCTGCATACCGCCCGGCTTCACGACCGGCGCTCCCTACATGACCGACGGCCCCTGTCCCACCGGTTACACCGAGGCTTGTGCGACCGGCGCCCTCTTTTCGGGCACCCCCGCAAGCTCCGTCACTTGCTGTCCAAGGTCCGTTCGAGTTCCCGGCCAACCTACCTTGTGCGGCCTGTGAAGCGATATCAGGCTGCCGCTAATAACAATCCTAGTGGCGTTTTCAAGTTCGCCTGCCACGGCGAGACCTACGGTTGCTTGGCCACGGCGGACAGCGGCGATGTCTGGACTGGCACCAGAACCGATATCGCCTTGACTCCCAACACGCAGGTGCCCGAGACACACACAGCCTTCGCTGGGGAGTCACTCTGGGCTTGGGGCATTAAGTTCATCAGGGTGGGTCGTCAAGAACTTGAATACCAGCGCTGGCTCGACCCTACTAATCACGTATGAACCGAAGACTCCGACAGCCACAGGAGCCTTGCCGGCACGGCAAAGTAGACGGGAGCGAGCACAAGCTTTGAGTCCACGAGCCCGCCACGACCCACCGCTGCCGAGCCCGAGACCGTGCAATCGACCTCTTCCCAAACCAGCCCGGGCACTACGGCTGGAATCAGCGTCGGGGCAATGGCAGGGGCCATCATGATCGCCCTGTCCGCTTGGCTGCTCTACCGCAAGCGTCAACGCCGGCCCGCAGTCCAGCAACACGATCCGCAATATCACCACCCCCCAGCGACCTACAACCCACACCAGTATTATAATGCACCGCCGCCTTACCCTCAGAGTAAAGCCGAGCTTGGGACTGGGGGCGAAAGGCATGTGCCCGCCGAACTGCAGTAATCCTTTCCGGTAGGGATATTTGCGTATACTCTCTTCGGCGATAGAAAGAATCATTTGTACTTACTAGATTTACATTAATACTCATGGAACAGATAGATACCGGTGGCCGCCCACCCCTCTTGAATAACCTCTATGACGGTTTGCTGCCGAGCTTTATTCCAGGCGCGGAGGAAATCTCCTTTCCGCATATAACTGTCGTTCTCTAAAAGGTGTGGTGTTTTGATCAAAGTCGCGAGTGGTAATGAATCGCCGCGTATACAAGCATGGGTAGAGTTGAAAAGGTGAGAAGGAGGCCTCCATAGCTGTAACTTAAGCGCAGTCGAGAACGGTGTCGGTGTGGAAGACCTGCTGGACTCGTTGGATCAGGCGTCGGATTTCCCCATCGTCCGATTTGGGTAGGATGGTGAGAGGGCCGAAGTGAAGGAAGACAGATGGTTCAAGTCACCAGAGGCTTGATTGGTTGAGGACGCCATTACACAAATGACGAAACCTGGGATGTTATGATGATGTTACTTGGAAAACTTCCCCAGCTTCGGTACAGCTGGATGTTCAAGCGTGGCAGTGGATATAAGAAAAATATATTAGAAATCTAACACGAGTATACGGAGATATGCAAAAATGAAATTACCCAAGAGCCCCCACCAGATCAACCCTTGGTCCCCTCAAGCCCCTGCACCTCGCGCAACCTCCTCTGCTCCTCCTGCCTCTGCTTGACCGCCAGCGTAGCCTCGGGATCCTCGTCTTGGTTTCTTTTCCCGTGGAACTCGGAATCGGGCAGGGTGTTGAGGGCCTCCTCCTCGGCGTCGAGGCTGCGGAACGTGAACCAAAACCCGATACCGCCGAGAAACGCAATAATGGTAACGGTGACGTACAGCCAGACCAGCAGCGGGTCCGTGGCCAGCGGCACGAACGCCTGCGCGATGGCCGACGAGATGGCCTGCGCGAACCAGAAGACGGCCGTGACGAGGGAGCGCATGTTCTTGGGCGCCTTGGTGAAGGCGTACTCGAGGCCCGTGATGGAGGCGGCGATCTCGGCGAAGGCGATCAAGACATACGCCGGCGTCTGGATCCAGACGCTCATGTGAGGCGGGGGCCCGTCGGCGCACTTGGTCGGGTGGTCGCCGCAGGGCGAGTCGACGTAGATGTAGTGCTGCACGACGGCCGTCGAGACCATGGCGAGGGTGCCGAAGGCGAAGCCGAGCGTGATCTTCTTGATGGGCGTCAGCTTGAAGCCGGTCCGGGCGATGGCCGGGTAGATGAACTTGTCGGTGATGGGGATGAAGATGAGCAGGGCGATGGGGTCCAGGTTGTTGACGATGTCGTTGGGGACGCCACCGAGCTTCATGGTGGCGGCTTGCGAGACCAGGTTGTTGTAGAGTTGGTTATACTTGGGATAAATTGATCAGTAACAAGTCAAGGTATATGACGATAGTTATTCAGGGGGAGTGGAGCGAAGGCGGGCAGCGTAACTTACAGGAAGCCAGTAAATCGGGTAGTAAAGGAAGACCGTGCAAGCCTTGAACCCGCGGCGGACCTCATCGACCCAGGCGTCGTCGAACGTCATCCAAGCAGGCTTGTTCTCGATCTTGCTGGGCTTGGCCCTCTCCCAGAAGTCGTCGGAAGCCAAGTGGCGGAAGGTCGTGACGGGGTTCAAGGACCAGCGCCCCTTCATCCCCAGACCAATGATGCCCATCGACTTGCCCAGGACCGAGCCCGTCGGCGGGAGGCGGACGTACTTGTTCCTGCACCAGAACATGACGAGGGGGCAGATGAGGAACATGATGGTCGGGAGCGTGAAGGACAGCCAGAAGCCGACGTACTTCTCGGCGTAGACCATCGAGATCTGCCCGACCAGACTTCCAACGTTAATGAAGAAGTAGTACCGCATGTAGATGACGGAGATGGTCATGATGGGGTCTTCAATGACCCGCTCACCGCTGGCCAGGGTCTTGATGGTGGCACGTGGATGAGTTGTTTCATACTAGACATGCGAATCAGAAAGCTGAGCAACCGTGATCCGAATTAGAGGCGGAATCTTTCATACCTGTTCTGCAATCAGGGGCGAAATGTTCGTCTTGAAGAAACCAACGCCCATGCCGAAGAAGATGAGTCCAATGATGAACGGTGCCAGGGCGGCATTATTCGGAGCTTTAATCACAGCCGGGATAGCCGAGACAATGATCAGGATGTGACCGAAAGTCGCAAGCCCACTGTAGGAATAGATTATATCAGCCGCCGCCAGTTGTGGTGAGTTGAAGTAACAATTGCTTGAAAAGCTCAATTGGATTGAACAGCAACGCAATGCTAGTGGGCGCACCATATACGAGCAACCAGCTTAACTGAAAGAATACTCACATGGCAACATTGATAGTCTTGAACTTGCCCCAGAACGAGTCGGCCATGTACGCGCCGAAGAGCGGCATGAGGTACGACCAAAAACTATTAAAAAGGGTGAGGCCCGTCGACGCCTGCTGGCCCATGCCGAGGGCGCCCGACTGGCCATAGGTCCCCCCGGCGCCCGCGTCCGAGTTGGGCGGCAGGGGCTCCGAGATGAAGTTGACGAAGACCTGAGTGGTGCCATAATAAGCAAAGCGCTCGCACAGCTCGCAGAAGGCGACCGTGTAGATGATCCAGTGGATCTGGCCCTTGACGCGGCGCAGCGTCTCGAGCTCCGCCTTGGTCGGGTACTCCTCGCCGTTGGGGCCCCGCAGGATCTCGTCGGCGATCTTGTTGGGGCCCGAAATGGCGACGGTCTCGCCGATGCCTTTCTCCGTCACGGCGTCGGGCGGCGGTGGAGTTCCACTACTGGAGACGGGGATCTCCTTCTTCACGTCAGTGGGCGGCGATGCTGGTGCGGCTGTGGCATTCCCCGCGGGGGCCCTGGCAGTTTCCACCTTGTCCTCCATCGTCGACATTGGCAAACAGTAATCTTCCTTGCTACGATCCGTGGAGGGTTTCAGATGTAACTGCGCAACTCTGACTGCGGGGCCACGATTCTTCGGACAGGTCCCGGAACACACAGACTTGAGAGAGAGACTTTGAAGGACTGAGCGAATGGTTTCATTGAGTTAGTAAAAGCCAGTTGGAGCCGCTGGCGCTGGTTGGCGCCTCATTATGTATGATTTGAGTTTGCGGGAGTGCCAATGGAACGTTTCCCCCGCACGCCATTCAACTAGAGGAATGATCAGCGGTTGCATCACTATCGTGCCTATGAGACATGGCCTCCTAGAGGGCCAAGACTGCACTTAAATCTGACGGACAGCTCGAAGGGCATCATCAGCAATGATCATCTCGTGATTTGGGGAGGGAGGGGGAGGGGGCTGGTCTGCTCTACCTGTCACAGTCCTAGCCGGCCTCGGCCTCGGCTTGGAAACGTTCTTTGGATGTTGTCCCGACATTCCCTCAGTCTTATACCTTCCGGAGTTGCTCCTTTGCAGCTCGGGTCAATTGAATTGGCGAAAGCTTCAGTGAGCTTACTTGTGGTAGCCACTCTTGGCACTCGATGCCGAGCTCTTGGAGAAGTGGGGAGATATCACACTTGGCGCATTTCTGGGCAGAAAGTCTCCTGCCTTTCATGGGAAAGATGATGACATCGTTGAGCTGCTCGCTGCGACCGTGGTCTACGGAGAAAAGCCGATAACAGCCAACTGGCCCAACAGGGAAGATGGCCCTGCTCCGGCGAAATGCGAGATCTAGGTGGCACTGCTCACGCCATTTCAGGTCGCGAGGCCATTTGAGGGTGACCAAGTACTTAGGTTGTCGCACGACGCCGAGTCCATCAGCGATGCCTACTGTGGGATGAATGATATCAGGCCGCCCCACAGTCATTTGACAGCCTGGCAGCACTGAACATGATTCGTCTGTGTTACGATGAAGGGTCGCATCAGCCTGCCGTATGACGGTTTGCGGCTGATAAGCCTTACTTATACAAACTTATGTGCAATGTTCTGTCCAAATGTTGGTGTTGCTGGCAGCGAAAGAAATTGGCCAGGTCAGTGTGGAGGTGGCTTAACTACGGCACCTACACACTCCCCGCCTTTCACTGTGGGGGAGAACATGCCCCCTTGGAGCCTCAATTGGAAACAGGAACATTTGATATCAAAGTGACATAAATACAGTCATCTCAATTCATGCTCAACTAGATGTCGCTCAAATTACCAGCAGCTCACCCAGATTGGATGGAGCCACACTTTGGGCGGGTACAGATGTCAGCGAAATTCCAGGGGTCGAGGGGTCTACGCTCAATTGCTTTGGCAGGAGGAATTACAGCAGCGAAACACCATGGAGAGTGGAAATCACTAACTAAAAGCCCGACCGAAAGAGAGGAGAAGGCTAGAGTCGGCTGGGGCTCCTCAACATTATGCGCGGCACCTTCGAGGCGTGGGTCACGTACACGGACACGGGCGGCGCCCGGCGCGAGCACGTCGCGTCCGTCTCGAACCCGCGAAACGTCGCCGACGTCTGGACCGCGCGCAACCCGCTCTACTTCGACTTCGACGTCCGCTACCGCGACATGATGCCGGGATCGCCGGTCGAGATGACCATCCTCCGGGACTCGGAGATGGACAAGACCCAGCGCGTCCATACGTTCACCTATGAGGGGGAGAAGGAGGCGGACGCGGACGCACCTGGCGAGGACGTTGGGATATCTGCAGATGATTCCAACGCGTACCCGGATTGCCTTCAAAAATGAGACGTATCCAGACTTTATATTCGATCGAAATGTACTGTTCATGAGATTCGTCTATCTGCGTGTGTAAGAAGAGCGAAACCAGTGGTCGTTGATACCAAGCCAGAAAGCCCTCCCGTCCAAGCACCAACTAACCACACGCGCGCACACGCACACTGCTCTTCCCCTACTCCCTTTGCTGAAACCGGCCGGGATTCCTGGTTTGCCTATAAGCTTCGCCCTGACGTGTCTCCCCCAACCCTCCTTGCTTCGACGAGGAGGGGGAGATGAAAAATGAAAAAAGCAAACTGCCCAACCCCACCGTCGACAACTCATGCTTCATAAGGAATTACGATAAGTGACCCCACCCAACCCTGAAGAACAAATAATACATTGAGCCTCCGGACCAGCCGTAACTCCATTTCCCGTACCGTAGTCAATGTCGACGTCAGATCATACCGGTCGCTGTCCGCTATCATCATGACGAGCGGGCCTGACTCTGCTGCTTGGTGTCGTGCAAATGTAGTAGCACCGACGCGGATAACTTTGTGATTAGAAGCATTAGGTCGACAACAACGGACTTGTCGACACTAGCTTTGCCAAGAGGCCATGGAAGGTAGATTTATTAGAAATATACAGGCGTACACCGGTGTAAAGCGTGTGCCCGGTAGCCACATAAACCGGCGCGCCATTGCTGCCGGAAACAGGAAAGATCGTAAGTCGCTGGCGGAAAAACGTGATGCACAAACAAAGCTTGTCCTCCGAGAAAGATTCGATAGTAGTACAAGGAGATCGTGGTCGGTAAGAGAAAACCCGGCAAGCCATCTCCGACAGTATGTGGAGGATGAAATCGATGGTCGTATATCAAAAGTATTGGTATCACGTCGAAATGACCCGCCAGAACGCCAAGCCACGGGAAGGAGAGAGAGTGCAATCAAAGTTGACGTCCAGAGTAACGGCAAACTGTTGCGTATTGAAGAAATCGGTATGCTGCGAATACGGTTGCCCGGCTTTACCACCCCTTCTTCCTTGCGAATCTTTTGTTCAGTAATGCTAATACTTTCGTAACGTTGAACTGGACATATTCGAGATCCAAGTCATCTTGATTGTCTTTCTGCATCTCGAGCAAATCATCGAGCTTCAGGTCTAGCTCGAGGAGTCCTCGGTTACGCCCTGTAGGTTCTGTTAGAGATTTGTTACATATGGGCAGGCAGTCATCCAGGGACTCACCCTTGTAGTGGAGTGAAATAACAAAAGTGCCGGGAAGGGGGCTGGTGAAGTTGAAGTAGATGTTGGCTCTCCTATTGTCCGGAACATTGCTCTTCTGTATGACGCCTTCCTTCTCCAGTTGTTGATGGGTGAACTTATAGGGACCGAGTACCTGTTGCTTTTGCTGCTTGCGGCGGGTGCCTTCCGATTGGCTCCGGACGTTGTGAAGATAGCTCTTGTATGTCTCGAGCTGCCCGACCAAGTACGAGTTATGATCCCGGATCGTCTTGAACACCTCTTCGAGCTTCTGTGTCTCCGTAAGCACACCCTCCTTCAACGAACCAAGATGCTGCAGCTCTTGCTCCACCTCGTCCCGGAGAAGGCTGAATTGATCCGACTTGTCGATAACCTTCATTTCCTGGAGCTGGCTCAGGAGCTCCATCGCCCTGATGCCCTTGCGCACCATGACAGCATCGTTCTTGGAAGTAGCGGCGGCGTCGGCAATTCGCTCTAGTCTGAGAGGTCTGCGAGAAACCGAGTTATTAGGCGGAATAGATCGCATGACCTGGACGAAGATCGATTTGGCCTCCATGAAAAACACTTCCTCCTGAGTAATGTCTAGAGCGGCTGTTAGGTCATCGATGGCGGTCTCCCATCGACTGAAGAGAGGCAGGTTAATGGCTCGGTTCTCTTTCCTAGGCACTTGAGGGGGAGCCGGGCCCAGTTCGTTGATGATCAATGCCAAGTGGGAGTTCTCGTCCTTGCATAGTTCTCCGGTGTGCTTGTCGAGGAGTCCGTGCATGGCGTAAACTTCGTTGAGCGTGATTGAAAGCTCAAGGTCCTTCTTAGACAATGCCACATAATTGTCCATCTCCAGACTCTCGTAGAAGTCTTGTACTTCACAGAGGTCGAGCATAAACTTGTTAACACGGTCCTTGTTCGACTGGATGAAGGGCTGCAGGTTTGCCATGTATGGCTCCTTGGCATACGACGGCTTATTGGCTAAGTTCTGCAACATCTTGGCGATCAGGGTCAGAGTTCTCCGTGGTTTCTCGGCCGGCGCACCGTCAATAAGCATATACGATTTTGGCGTAACAATGGCGGGGTTGATGAAGCGCAAGAAGAAGAATCCTCCAATAAGTGTGCAAATGATTTGGTCGTTGGCGTCTGGGTACTTTCTCTTCGTTAGGCTTCGAATTTGCTTGCAGATCCACCGGATTCCGTAGGGCGCCTCGTCCAAGCCGTCAATAATGGTGTTGAGAAAGCCGTTAGCAATCTCAGTCAACATGGTCAGTCGGGGCTCGATGATAGCCTGGACTTGGGCATTCTCCGCCGCTTGTTCCGCGGTGACGCCTCTCGGTAAAGAAGCCGGTAGGCTGCCGGTGTCTTCCTCAATCTGCTCGCACATGCGCTCATACACCTTGAGCGGGTTGATCTCCAAGTCGAGGTCCTTAAGCTCGATGAGGCTGTTGATTCGGTCAGCAAGGACTGATCGCAGGAAACTTTGGCCAGGACCACGGCGTGTGTAAGTCGTCATCATTCGAGAGACGGGTGTGTTCGCACGCAGAAGCGAGGAGTACTCGGGGGTCGTATCGAACTGGTATGTCAAAACGGACTGGAACATAGTCAGGAGGAGATGCTCCTCGCGGCTCTCGTATTGGTTTCCGTAGATTGTGAACATGACGGTTTGTAGTAACGAGTCGATTTCGGACATAGATACGAGGCGGCAGAGGTGGGCGATATGTCTGGGTTCAGACTGCAAGAGGAACAGCAAGTTGCCGTACTTTTGCGTCTTGTCGTCGTTCGGGAACGAACCCTCCTGTAGCTCGGTGCCATCTTCCAAATGGCTCGCGACTTCGTTTTGTTCTTCTAGTGCCATACGGTTTTGGATGAGCAGGGCAATCCGAGAGTCGAGATACCGCACATCCTTCTCGAGCACGAAGTTCTTTTTGGACTGCGACGAGATCTTGGACTTGAGTTCACGGAGAATTTTCTGGGCCTTGGCCAATTCATCTTCGATTTCCAGCTCGCTCTCGTTGGCGGACATGGACATGTACAGCGCCGACATGGAATATCGCTTCGACTGACGGGCTGATCGGGAGCCATCGTAGGACGACATGGTGTTCTGGCGGGAGATGGGCTGAAATGAAGACGACGAGGCTGTCGACGCCCGTGACGGAGTTTGTAACATGACGGACATGTTCAAATTGGTCCTGGGCGGCATTAAGGAGGTGGATCGACCTAGAGGTCTCGCGTGACTGGCAAAGGCAGTCCCGTAGGGAGGGGGCGGCGATAGGTCGCTATGGTGCTAATTGGCACGGTCGACTGAGCGTTCTTTTCTGCTGAAACGGCAAGCACGTTGGTGACTTGCTGGGAAATAAAGAGTTGGCGCCAGAGCGCGAGAAGATGGGCGTGGCTTCGTAGGAGTAATTCGGGTCGGAATTTGATCGCCTCGTTGACAGCAGGAGCTGAAATGAAAGCACTGGAATGCAAGAGAGTGTAAGGGGTTTTCGAGGGTCGGCTACCAGGCCGGTTTGCGCCACGGAATGTCAATGAGGAACGCCGCGGTGGTCCCTCCTGGCGTCAGGCGTCAAGTTAACACGCCTTCTTCTTGTTATAGTCGCGTCGATTGAAAGCGCCTTTCAAGGGGGGCTCTCGCTCTCTCGATTTAGCTTTCTTTCAGCTGACTCGTGTGTGTGCTGCTTCAATCTCTCTAGGCGGGAAATAGTATGAATCTACCCCTTACGACCAGCAGTTGCCAGGCGCGGCACTAAATGCAATTAGGGGGCACACGAGGAATGGTTTCGGCGGCCGTGTGGATTTTCCGGGCGTATATATTAGGTCGGACAGAAACAGCCTTTCTGGCCAGCGCGTTGTGTCAATAGGGCAGGTTAAGTATAATTATGAGCAGCGGGTTCGAAATTGGTGTTTGACAACATAAAGTATGAGCAGTTGCCGGTCGGGGTGCGACGAATAAAGAGAGAGGGAATGTCCTTCCTTCAGGTCAGACAAGACAACCGTTCTTGTTCGAGACACGCAGGCTGCAGCTGAAATGTTGCACCAGTTTTCTGCGTGTTTGATTTGGATGAGACGGATTAGGAGGGTTTGGAAGACGGGTCGGTCACGGCGCTTCTTGGATGCTCTGATTGCAAATCTGTCGCAAGTGTAAATGCAAGCACACAGACAGGAGGCCCCGGAATTGGAAGAGGAAAAAGTTGAAGGTTGTTGATTTACTGGGAGGGGGTGGCGTGTGAGAGAGGTGCGGAATTGGTTCAATTGAATTGATTGATTCTGATGAAAGGGGGAAGAAAGACGAGAGAGAGGGCGGTTTGTCTCCAATCAACCACTACCACTACTAGACAGAGACAGCCAGACACCGACACACACACACTACTACAACGTGAAATCCAGTTCGTTATGGGTAAGGTAGGACGAGGAGGGGCCGAGGTGTCGGATGGAAGGGTGATAGGGTGATGGGGGGACGAAATGGTTGGATGGGGGGCTCGAGGGAGGGGGGAAGGGTCGCTGATAGCGCATCTGCAACTAGAAAGGGTGCAGCAGCAGTTCGTGCAGTAGCGCAGACAGTCGGCCAGGCCCTAAGTGGGATACCCGCGATTGATTTGATACTTACAAATAATTCGCCGTTTCAGAGGTCAGGCACATTGAGGGGCGGTGCTAGAAAGACCGGAGCCCAGCAAAAGACTGGGGCGCTGGCCTGGCCTGCCCACCTTATTAAAAGGGGAATCGGGGAAAACAAGCAGGTGTGCATGGAAAAAAGCAGCCGGAAGAAAAAACTGAAGCGGATCGATCTGCAGTGCAATTGCCCATCATCTCACAGGCATGGATGGAAGTGGATGGTGCGCCTACATTGGATTGATATATCATCATATCATGACATGAGCATCATCAAAAATGTACGGAGTAGAGCAGGTACAACCAACACATTACTCACAGATTGACAACACGTATTTCCAGTCACAGCACGTATTCTCAGCTTCTTCCAGCCTAGCACCACGAGGCCGTTTCCCAGTCTGGTTTAGGGAAGGTTGCAGTATTAGGCGGCTGCTCAAATTGGCCGATGGTTAACAGAGCCGAAAGAGTGGAGATGACTGACTTGACTTGGGAAGAAAAAAAGGCACGCCAGCACGTCGCCCGCTACGTATCTTGAGATGGACGCTTGTTGGATTTACGGATATACTAACCCATATGGTCGCTGCTACTACTCGTGTAAGCAGGTATTCTTCTGGGCATTCCTCTCATGTGGTAGTAGTAGGTGAGATGGATGGATGGGTTGCAGCGATAGCCAATAGTCGCCCGGCCAAACTTGTTTTCCCCGAGACAGATGGAATAGAAAAGAAAAGAGCCCAGGAACTAGAGGAGTCGCTATCATATCACTCCATTATCAATCGGCCGCTTTCCTTTTGCATCGAGATATCTCCATCTACATGTACTCCGTAGAGGGGGTGCCCAAGGAAAATCAAAGTTTACTGCAGGGCTGGAGTTTTCCACGTAGCTCTTTGAATTCTCCTTGTTGTGATCGGGGGCTTGTCGTACCTGCTGTGCCGCGTGTCTTAGAATCAGGGTCTAGTGGCCCAGGGTCGGTTTTGCAGCAAAGAGAGAGACTCGCTTCTGGAGTCTGGAGTCTGTTGATGGTGTGCAAATGTTCTTGGGGTGAAGCCAAATAAGATCGGCCAGCAACGTCGATCGGAAGAAGGAGGGGGGCTAGTTTAGCCCGATGGGGCAGCAATGGGCCGCTCGCTCAATCTACATAGCACAGTACAGATCCAATTTTATACCCACGCAGCGTACATACATACATTTGATGGCATGAATGATGATGTGGGAGATGCGCAAGTTCATGTTCGACAATCGAAACACTTGGTGACATCCAGGACCACCCGAGGCCGCGATGCATCTCTCCATTTGTTCCTTCTCGGGATATTGTTAGTTCTGAAACAAAGTCGAGCGTGCCGGGGGGCCACATGCAGCATAAGGCATATCATCACACCTATCGAGCTATTTGAGAAAAAAACGGGCTGCCGGGCTGCCGGGCTGCCCTCCGAATAATCCAACCCAATTATGCATGCTATGCTGCAGGGACGACGCTCTGCAAGACGGCACGCGAGTGGCAATGGAAGTTGATCACCTCAAGTCCCGAGATAAAAAGAGTAGCAATTGTCACGGGAAGCAGTTGATAATCCTTCTGTGTCTTTTTCTTATCGGCTCGTCAATGGTGAATGGATGGGTCAATACTACTATGTAGCCAACAGTAAATACTGTACGTACGCATGGATACTTCCAACTGTATCTCCTCCTTTCGTCATGTCATCCAGAGATGGCCCAGAAGGTCTGATGATTGATCTGATATGGAGGTCTTGGGCCGGCGCTAGAGCTTGTTTGAGGATAAACCTCAACTACATAATGTAAGCTGGCAAGGTTGCTGCTGGGCTTTTGCATATCTGCAAGGGTCTGACGAGCATCGCGCGTCAGTGGAGTTCGGGTTCTGCTCGGGGGCGCCAGCAAGCCGCCCACGCCATGCAACTGCAGGTATGCAACAGTACTGGAGATAATTAACGGGCTACTACCGTAAGTGGTCGCAGCAGTACTCGCGGGCACTAGAACGACCGCTACGTAAACAGCAACCTAGAAGTCTCCCTTCTCGTATTTTTGGTCTCGAAACTTCTCCGTTGGGCCTGACTGATAAGCAGGGAAAGCTACGTAGGGCAAGGGTCGAATTGCGTTTCTCGCTTTTGACGTCCGGCTCCAACATCCATCTCCTATGTATGATATGACCTGCACACATGGCACGCACACATGGCACGAATGGAATGCAATGCCCCCTTCCTCACCAGCTCGTTGGATTGACGTTGACTGCATTGCGTGCATGCATACCTACATATGCATGTCAGCAGCTATGTTTCGAATCAAGCGAGCGCTTCGAGACGCGGCGTCCTAGCAAATGCCCACGGTAGCAGCACCCCCAGAGTCGACGCAAGGGATCCCGGCCAAACGAAACGAGAATTGAATTTCGCTTTGCCGAGAATGATCCATTCCACTCGCGACTGTGGGATTGTAGGTGAATAGATACCGGCAGACGACGGCTGGAAGGATTCGGTACACCTTGCGAAGTTGCAACATGAAACAAACCTTGAATGGCTATTTTGGGGGGAGGGAACTTGGCGAATAAATTAGATACACAAAATAGCCTGAGCCTGACGAGAGCCTAATAAGGAGGAGACTGAGTGAGAGTGTTGCCCAGCATGCGTCAAGCGTCGTCCCAACGTCCCACCCCCATTCCCGCGCTCATGCACGGCTACACCCTTCAATTGCACCACCGCTTCAGGCTGAGTGACCGAGCGAGGCAAGCAAGCAGCAGTCGGCGTTCTAACCTCTCGCATGTCCAACACGAGGGGGGGTGGGGACCTACGGACATGTCGATAAAGTGCGCTATCCGTACATGCCACTCCAGCCAACGCAACCCCAGGAACGGACGTGGAAGGAACCGCCCTATTCCCGCCAGGTACATACGATCCTGCCCAGAGCTGGGCATGTCTTATCACCAACCCTGACTAGCTCAGCCTTGGTGAGATTGATGCATGCTGCTATACTTCTTACATATTTTATCACTTTATTTCGGGTTTACATGTCGTTCTTGGCTTACACCAATCCCCCATGTACCATTTGTTCAAACCACCAAGCATTTTTCTGGTTTCGTGAATGATAATCAGACGGGAAAGATGGTCTGCTGGCTGACTCTGACCGCGAGTCTAGACCAAGACTCTTCCACGCACGCCGAACGGGACTATCACGGTGGCATGCCATGATTCGAGGTCTTCGGGCGGCCTCTCACGGACGATATCTATTAAAAAGCCACTAGGCTCCCATTTCAGGCCGGCCGTGCTGTGCTGTCTGTCGTATTGACGTTGGCTTGTTGCTCTCAAGTCGCCCAGGTGCCAGGGTCTCCTCTGCCGCCACGTCACTGTCGTCGTAACTTCCAGATAAAGAGTTGGCTCATCTTTTGCGGCTGACTCCTAGCAACCCCCGCAGGGAAATGATTCATGGCGTAGAAGACGATCCGGCTCCTTTCGTTGCCATGTGCATATCGTCTACTAATAGAAGCAGACGATGTGAGCCCCGTTGATGGTCCCGACGCGGGGTACATGGGACGATCTTGCTTGTGAACTTGAATCATTCAATGCGTAGCCGTCGCCCGTGCAAGACAAGACAAGACAGCCACCTTGCCACATGTGGCCTATCTTCCCTCTTCGGGCGGCATGTGCAGAAAGTGGCTACGATGGTCAAGAAAGCCGCACTGCGGCACAGCGTCATGCCAATTAGGTATGTTATGTATTTGGCGACTTCAAGCCCTGTCGCATCCATCCCCCCCTTTCCGGGCGGTCTTATCAAGCCACGGCAAGCCTAGCGACTGAAGAAGCTAGTCATTTGCACATGGCCCCTGCGAGAATCGATAACAGAACGAACTCTTGCCTCTTTCAATACAAGCAAAGCAGGCGAAGCAGGTGCTACAAGCTCGGATGAGATGCAAATTCGCCCGGGGTTGCTAGACTGGGCACACATATGAGACTTGTTGGAGACTTCTGTCGTCAGACGTAGTTTGGCAGATTTTGACATGTGTAGTGCGACTTGGCCACAACATGACATGCCATGAAAGCCAAGCGACCAAGGAAATGAATGGCTTCCAGCGCGATGTTGGATGAACCTCTCTTCTTCTTGTTACTGTTTTCATCCTCCACTCAATCCTCGCCTTTTATTTCCGTCGCCGTGCTAGCTGTAAATGAAAATCACCAGTATGTATCGAAAACTGAATCGTCCGTCCGTCCGTCCGTCTGCCTGTCTAGCCGAAATGTTTCTCTACATTTAGTTTCGTCCTTGCAGCTGTGCCTGACTCTTTTTCCCTGGTACCTGACTAACCTGCTAAAGTTTGTGGGGGAGACAGGGGCCGACAGGTGACCAAATCACCCCTAGCAGTGCTCGGACACTTTATTTTCCCAGCTTCATCTCGGCAAAGTCGGCGATCTGCAGGCTTGAACTGGATGTTTGTTACCCGCGTTGCGCCCTCAGCCCTCTCTTCATAAGTTCATGTCTCTGGAATCCCACGGATCAGCCATGGTTAAGATTAAATGGCGTACCAGCTGACCATTTGACATCTCAACCAGGCGTACGACAAGTCTGGGTCGACTTCTAAAATCTAACACGGAGAAACCCTGGACCCAAGAATCCGGTCGTGCGGTTTTTCACGCCCAACGGACAGGACATCATTCACGGGCGAGCCAACTGTGGTGCGTGTGCCTCTTAAAATTTCCCCAGTGATGTCAGATCCTGGATCGCTACATAACGCGGGACGGATGCATGTTGTTTCTGCGACCCTGCAGCCGATCGTGGGGAATACGAGTCAATATCCCTAACCGAACCGCGGACTGTCTGAACCGTATGATGACGCATCGCAATCCCAATGCCGCCTTGATTTTCGGGGTCCTCTTCATCACATTCATTCTACGGCTAGGGGGCGAACAAGCAAGGAACAAGGCAATTCTGTGGAGATTTTCCGTCCAATATTGCAAGTAGACGGACAACCTTCTTACGGCCGGTTGGAGCTATGGGGGTTTGTTTACCTTACATACTTGGGGGCTGGTCATCAAAACCCTGTCTTGAGCGAGCGGTCACTGTCTTGTTTGAGGGTCGAACATCGGCTCGGTGGGTGAGTGTCTGACTTATTTATATCACAGTCACATCCGGTTTCTTCTTTTGGCGAGTTACGAGTCATCCGATTGGCAAAGGAAAATATATGGTCTAAGTTGTCTCATCCGGCTCCGTCGCTGCTGATGATGGTAGTCGGGGCTCGGACACGCCCGCCGGTTAGGCCTCGTTCTCTTGGTCTTCCTCTACTCCTTCCACCGAGGGCTAAGCAGCGGCATCACCCGCTTCATGGCCTCGTCCTTCTCGGCATGAAGTCCGCCATCGATTCTATTACGCAAAGCCTCAATTTCTGCGTGCAAACCGTCTGCCTTCCTCTTCATCTGCTCCCACTTCTGCGCCTCGGAAATGGGAATGTGGGTGGGCTGGGTTTGTCGTGCCGCCAGGATGGCGTTGAGCTCTCCCTGAAGCCTCTCTAGGCGCTCGGTGTAGTACTTACGCACTCGGCGCCGGGCCTCGATGATGACATGGCCGGAGGTCATGTCCTGTATCATTTCCGTAGTCCAAACACACTCACGGTCGGTCCGCTCAAGCGGCACACCCGTGTGTGTTGGCCCATGTATGTTATACCCTTCGTCAATGCTCCGTACGTCCTTGTTTTCCCGCTGGTTTCTTGCTCGGAGGTCTTCCCCCCGACAAACGTAATGAAGCAAGAGAATTTGATAACGGAGACATACGTAGCCAAGTAGGGCTATCCTCATCGGCACATTCAGGATTTCTCGCCATGGCTTTCTCAACACTGTCCATGCCCTCCATGGCCACACCCGAGGGCACACGCAGGCGGGGGAGACGGTCCAGGGTTCTCTGCCCGTGGGCATTGCTCGTTGCCGGCCGACTAGGCTTTTGGCCCTGCCGGTTGTGCAGCGAGGCCGTCGACCGGGTTGCCGGCTCCCATTCGGGCACCCGCTCATCCTTACTCGAGCCGCATCCCATTGCCATTGCTGTATTTTCTGAACTCGGATGTTGGCTTACCAGCGACAACCAGATTCCACCTTTTGACAGGTAAGTCACACTCCTTCAGGTACTATTCGAGACCGGCTCGGGCTTTGTGTCACCAAGATCTACTTGGCAAGCGTAGCGAAGAGTGAGTGAAAAGCTGTTGAGGTCTTCAAGGGGTAACAACACTTTCGTCTTGTACTGAAGAAGTGGCTGACGTGGTATGGATGATAACTTGAGTGGGAAGCTGGTGTTTGTGGTTCAGTTCTTGGAATTAGGCGATACGGTATAGTTATATAGTTATTTCTACTAGTGACTATGTGAATACTATTCTTGTCAGTTAGTCAGTCGTCCACAAAGCCAATGTTACCTGTCATATGCCAGATGTCAACATTGTCTTGTATTCACAATGCCATTTGCCAATGAACAAAGGACAACCTAGCTTGGTTCTTTATCGTCCCTTTGCCTCCAACAATGCAATGTCTTTCGCCCAATGCATCGCCGGGGTCATTGCCAACGCATCTTGTGCTTCTTCGTCACACACTTCTCCTTCGCCGGCGTCGTCTTCTTCTTGCGGATCGTCTTCAAACTGGCGCCCCTCAGGATCATCCCATTCCTGCTCATCGCAACCATCATCTTCGCTCTGGAAGTATTCATCGACCAAGTCTTCTTCTGCTTCTTCTTCTTCCTTGTCCGCTATGTAAAGATCGTTGAAGAGTTGGTGCAGCGACCCGGCATGCACCCCCGGGGTTAGACCCACATCTGCAAAATCTCCCCGATCAACGGGTCGTCGTCCTCGAGCTCCAGGTACTCCTCGATCTCGTCGTCGTCGTAGGTGGACAGGAGCTTCTTCAGCGCCATCTCGCGCCAGAAGCCCATGTGTGCCTTGTGCTCTTGCAGATTGAGCTCCTCGAACCAGTCCGGCTGGTATATGACGAGCTTGGGGAGACGCTGGGGCGTCATGGCTCGTGGTACTGCTAGTGTGCTGCTGGCCGTCATTTCCAACAGTGCTCAGGTTGTAGTTGATTAGATGCAGTATAACTGTGATAGTCAACTAGGTAGGGGGCTGTTGGTATGCCAGGATAGGAGGTCGGTCTAACTGTTTGCTTCAGACGGTATTGGGGGTATGAAAATCAGGGGCTTTTGAGCTGCACAGTCTCCCTTGTTCGCTTCAAAGACTATTCTAGATTGTCGTCTTTCTGAGGTGTTGTCTCTCTAGCAAAGGAACCACTGACGAATAATCTCATTGTTATTATTTGTCATAAAGCACCGAATCGTCATTTCCCGATTATTCAAGATGTTCTTTCTTGGCCTTAGTTCACATTATCTTATTAACCTAGCAGAAACGGATGATACCACTGAACAGTCAGACAGAAAAGCCATTCTGTATTCGATGCCTGTTTCTTATGGTCTTTTGCTGCATGTGATAAACTTACAAATCCACTTGATGCATGCTGATGACTTGACGTACGTAGCCCATCACACTCAATGAATGTTCCAATGCATGACGAAGTTCTGCAAACACAGCCGCCGTTGTTAGTGCCAAGGACTAGGCATTGCTAGTCCGTCGTATAATCCCCCCCGAGAAGTCAGCGAGGCAAAGCGTATGTCTCCGATTGTGCCTTGTCAAAAGTGTCCGACAACGACACTAGCATCGTTGCGGAGACTATATTATCGAAGAGCAGGGTGTTACCACACTGCAAATTAATTTGGTAAGTAAATAAGTGTTTGCTATAAAGTATCCCGATCATGACCAGGTAAGTTACAGAAAATCAGACTCCCTCATCTGATTCTCACTTAGCTCTACCTACAATACTTTCCCCTGTCGCATCACAGTCCCACCTCCAATTTCACTCAAACAACACCACGACCTTGCAACAACACCCAAAATGGCATCCGAACTTCAGCATACACTCTGGCTATGGCTCGGAGGGTTCTTCCCCCGAAGAGTCTGGTACTACCTCCTCACGAAAGGTCTGGTCGCCTCCCCAGCCGACCTCCTCGAAGGCAAGACCGCCGAATCCAGCCTGCGCATCAACCGCATGCACATGGACATGGCCGGCGGCGGCTGGAAGTTCGCCGACCCCAGCAACCCGGCGCCCCCGGGCGCCTCCACCCCGTGCCTCGGGATCCACGACCTGGTCACCGGCGAGACGAGCTACATCTACGAGAGCGCCTCCATTCTCTTACCTAGAGACCGTGTACGGCGGTCACGGAGGAAAAGGAGCTCGTTCTGTTGTACCCAAAGACCCGATTGACGTCGCCATCATGCACGACATCATCGGCGTCACGAACCTCGCCACGCTCGACTCCGGCTACTACACCCGGCACGCCGTGCCAGTACTGTCGGCGTGGTTCGGAGTGGCGAACGAGGACCGCAGCCGGGCCGCGGCGCTGAACGCGCGGGCGGGCATGGCCAAGAACCTTGGCAAAGTCCAGGCATGGGCGGCTAAGTCTTTACAAACTACCGGGTGGCTCACGCCTGGGACAGGAGGGGGGCCGGGCTTGGCCGACTTCAGTCTCGCGGCGGCGCGTATACCTGGAGCTGACTTTTGGATGGGACATCTTCGAGGGTGGGGAGGAGCTGAAGGAACTCGCGGCTTGGTATGAGCGGTTCAAGGCGCTGGGTTGGTGGGAAGCGGCCGAGGAGCATACCATCGTGCATCCTCCGCAGCTGAGGCTGGGAAGGGAGTGTCGGAGTTCTGATGGGTGGTGACACATGCTAAAAACCACATGTGCTCGTATCTGATTCGGTGGACACGAGGGGAAGACAATTTCTGAACTTTTTGCACATATATTTATCTAGTACCGGTGTACAGTGGCTATTACATCAATTGAAGAGAAACCATCATGCCATGATAGCTTAGACGTGGTGCGCGTTTGGGAAACGTAGGTGATTGGAAGGCGGCATGTACGGTTGCCCAGTTGGATGATGGACAAACACATATGTGCGTTTGCCCTCCCAGGCACCTAGATGCAATGGAGTGTACATGTGTAGCTGAAATGTTCGATGATTAGGTACCCTAGCATGCTAGACTGGTATCAAATGCCAATCTAATATTTATCCCACGTTGATTCCATACCAAGTGTACGTTCGAGGCGTTGGCGGCCGTTTATTCCGTGCGGTTATTCGATCCAGCCGTTTCTCCTATGGTAGCCATTGTAGGTAATAAAGCGCTCGGGTGATCTAAACTGCACTGGGAGATGACGATATATCCGAATGGAAGTTGCATCACTTTGATCCGCGAAGGGAATGAAACAGGCAAGCAAATAATCTTGACCAGAAAAGCATGCTCACCACCGTCTTCTTCTTCTTTTTATCCCAGCTCTAGGCCAGGAGCAAGGTGAATAAAATAGCTGGCGTTGTACCGTTACAGTCCATGGCCCAGCCCCTCCCATGCAAGACATACAGCCGTTACCACTCAATCCCCTGGGGACTTTCACCCTCGCACGAGTGGGCAGCCAACCCGGCCAGATGTGTAGAGAACCCATACTCATGGGATGAGATGCTGAACAGGTTCAGCGTCGTCACTGAGATTCCCTCATGGCAGGAGTATAAGCCCAACGGATGAGTGGACGTCAAACTCCATATGGGCGGCAAATGCCAGCAGCGGGATAGGAGGCCAAAACGGAAGTTCAAAGATCATATGAATTACGAGGATGTCTTCGTTCCGAGCAAGCGAACCAAGGACTTGTTCGCGCCGGTCCCTTCGAACGCCCCTGTCACCACGAAGGCTACCACGAATAATGTAGGAGAACATGACGGAGTTCAGGCCGTTTAGGAGTCGGTATTTTCTTGAGCTCAGGTTGGGTGAGACTTAGTGAAGAAGAGAAGAAGAGGGGCTCCAGGCTCGAGGCCAGTTATTCAAGACCCCAAGCCCAGACATCAGAGATGGCCATGAAAGGCAAGAGCAGTTTTCATGTCTAGGGCGTAGAAAGGGCAGAGGAAAGAGCAATGTTTATATCCAGATAGCGTAAAAGGGCATATCGAATGGCTGACCGCCCTCCTGTCTTCCCATTCGATCGTCTGCTGTTGCCATATTCTGCTGCGGTCGGTACTTCTCTCCGACGACAGGTCATGAGGTATATACTGGGCCGCAAATGCCCCTACACAAGAATATGTAGTAATTCCAGCCTAGAGTAAGTGTCTCATGCAGCGCAATTGACCACATGGAGGATTTGCTATCCGTAGTATGTACATAAGAGACCAAATGAAGCATTTGTCCTTTCCCCCAACAAGCCGTGCTATCTGTTGGGCAGTTTGGTCATGCATTCCCAGCGAGCATTCCCTGTGTACGGGGCAGAAGGGTCTAGCCGCGAGCCTCTGCGCCCAGCACGAGAACCGCAAAGTCGGTCCCGCAAAGCCATAGGCGCTGCCGGGTAGGGTCGCGGGGAGGGCGTGTCGACGTCTCTGGTTGACCAACCATCGCTGGTAGCCAGAACCAGCGGGCATATGGCAGGGACAGATCCAGGGGGGGGGGGGTCGCTGGCGTACCGAAGGCTGAACCAGACGCCACCGATCCCGAAAAGAGGGCCTGACCATTTCCGCTGCTGCGGGAACGCGTTCCAACGGCGGGAGTGTGAGGTAAGGCGGGGTAGATACCGTTCCAGGTGGCGGACCATCAGGCGATGAAGCAGAAGGAGCACATTGGATATTGTAGTATGGAAGCAGCATGCCCCAGCTTAATGCAATCATGGCATGCAGCTTCTCCGAACCTGCAGCTGCTACTCAAGTCTAATCTTCGATTCCGGCCACTTGTGGTCCGGCGAGCGCATCTCGCTAAGGCATAAGGTGACCCAGATCACAAGGAAGTCGCCGACCATCGTCCCCAGCAGAAGTGCGTGCACAGCCCAGGAGACGGGTGGTCTGCCATCGTACCTGCACGTCAGAATCAAGATCACTGACAAGATGAACAAACTTGTCAGCCCAAAGGTCAAGAAGAGGAAGTCAATGGCTTCCGATGTTCGAAGTTGAGGCGGCCCAGGAAAGAACAAGCCGTATTTGTAAGGGATGTGCAGGACGTCTTTTTGGATGTGTAAACCCCATTCGCTGATTTGTAGTTGAACTTCGTTCCAGCTGCCATCGGGGTTCCTCTTAAGGCCGAGCCAGCGGTTCAGAAACCATATCTTATTGCGGAGGGACTGAAGCATTGTGTGTGTGGTGTGAATTGAGAACGCGAGTAGGATTGATTTTTGTACGATATGTGCGAGGTTAGGGGATATTGGGGTCGGGTGTTTGTGGTGGCCTAGTTGAGTGTACTTATAATGATAAAACAATATTCGCCTGTCTGAATGGCAATGAGTGTTAAATATCAAACATGAAGTGAATCGGAGATAAGTGTGGTTGTTGGCATGTGGGTAGGCCTTCCTTTATTTAAGCTGCAGCCATACCATCTCATAATTAGCCTGCTCAGGCTCGACCCATAACCACGAATAGCCTCCATCTAGATGGCCTTCAAACCATCCAGACTTGTACGAAATTCTGCGGCACCCGTCTGAACTGTACCGTATTTTTTGTGCAATGTCGAGCCACACTCTGTGGGCGAGAGCGCTCAACTGTATGTTAATAGTGGGTGAATCATCAAATAGGGGCGCTGTCGATCATTACCGCCTACGTGGTCAACACCAGCCTAAGATATGATTTGTTATTGAGCAAAGGCTGGCTTCGACGAAACTAGGCAGTGATCGATTTCTTCCGGGACGAAATGACCATTGAGGGAAAAGAAGGTCACCGGAGCAGACTGTTGATGCTTCCGGCTCCAGCTCATGGGCAATTAGACGGGAGACCAGTGCCGGGTCACCCCGGACAACTCGGAGTGGGAATCGTCGTTTCAGGGATGATTCCAGGAATGCGAAATCCTGTCTCTTGTCTCCTGGGAGCTCAAGATACCAGGACTTGGCGTCCGCCTGAAGGCCTTTTCGAAAACCCGACTTCTTCTTTAAGTCCTTCTGTCGTTCATCATCGCCAGTACACTTTTCTATAGTATACAGCATCACATCGTTAATGTACTCTCCCGGGTCCTCCCCTGGGCGTCTTTCAAGCACGGGTGCTCCATGTTGCCCTGCACACAACTGGTCGCACTGAGAATGTACGCGAAAGACCTCATGGATGACTTCGGGGAATTTGCAGACACGTGTTCCTTTACCGATGTGCACATCTCAAGCAATTGTCCCCACGAGGAGAGGGCGTTCGACGAACACAAGCAGAACAGGGAGGCATTGGGCACCGGAAGGGACAACATGGTCGCACTGGGAGTGTCTCCAGAGGTCGGAGTAGGTTGGAATGAAGTGGAATCCGACGGTTCAGCGTGTTCACATCTGGCTGAAATAATGGCTGTGGCTCAGCTTAGGCCTGGGGTAGGTGTGGCACTTAAGTTTTAGCTGGGGTTCATCTTTGGCCATCCCGGCTGCCAGGGGTTTTTGGTTGCTGCAGAACCCGCCAAAACCCACTAACCTAAGGCCCGATTTAGAGACAACAAAACATATGCACCATGATCATGACCAATGAAGACATCATCATCTTTTGGTTAGCTTCAAGAATTGGGCATCACGGCTGTCACCCGGCCTCCCAATCGCGCCACCACATCTCAGATGCGGCAACCAACAATAGGACTTTCTTTCCAGATCGCAAACGAAGCATGTCAAACAGCAACCCGGCAGCCTGTGTGAGATGTGCGCGTAGTCCACACATGACATAACCATGGCTGTTCCCAGCAAGCCCCTACCGGCGCTGTACGTTGTCTATGTCCTTCGGTCGACAGTCCGCAAAGCATCCTTCTACATTGGCTCGACCCCCAACCCGCCTAGGCGCCTCAATCAACACAATGGAGTCGCGAAAGGCGGCGCCGTCCGAACTTCGCGGAAGTCATTGCGACCGTGGGAGATGGTGGCCGTCGTCTCCGGGTTTCCGGGCAAGATAGCTGCGCTGAAGTTCGAGTAAGATATTTCCCCTCTGATGCCAGCATGTATGGATAAACGTGTACCTAACAGGATGGTTAGATGGGCTCTGGCCAACCCTCATTTATCCTTGCACATTCCCTCATCCGACCGCATCACCATCGCGACCCAGAAGAAGCGCAACGGTCACCCGAAACGGCCGCCTTACAGCCTGACCTCGGTCATATCGAACCTCCACCTGCTGCTACGAGTCCCCAGCTTCCTGCGGTGGCCGCTCAAGCTCCATTTCTTCAACCGCGACGTTCACACAGCCTGGCTCAAGTGGTGCGGTACCGCCGACGAACAATTGCGCGACACGATGGAGATCGTGACGGATTTCGAGCCCGAGGCGGAGACCGAGGTCGCGGACAATGCCGAACCTGGCAACGAAGGAGAAGAAGCTACAACTTCTGCACCGCTCTGGGGCATCCATGCTCTGCCGATGGACTATGCGCCACTGAGAGAAATTGTCACGAAGACGGAATCCATATTCTCTTTCGAAAGAGAGGGAAACTGCGTGGTTTGCGGCGAACATCTGCCTACTGGCGGGGGTGTGTATGCGGCTTGTACCAACACGGGCTGCGAGGGCGTAGGGCATGTTTCATGCTGGAGTAAGCACCTGCTTGGCCCCGGTGTGACGGATGAGGTTTTGCCCATCAGTGGCCACTGTCCAGAGTGCAAAGGATCTGTCACATGGGGCGAGATGATGACCGAGATGACACTGCGCATGCATGGCAGGAAAGAAGTTGAAAAGCTGTTCAAGAAGCCACGAAAAAGGAGAGTTCCAGCCAAGGCGGCAGCCAAATGAAAGACCACAAGCTTCTTTGGGAGGCACTTGCAAGGACCAAACCGCCTGGGGACTGTCGTGAAAAGGCGAGGTTACGGTCGCTTCGGCAGTATATGCCAGCCGTCTCCCTCGCGACCATTTGGAAACAGAAGAGTTGGAAACGCGCATCTCTATTAGCCAGCATCTTGAGTACCTCTATCCTGCCAACATCCCTGAACATTTCAGCGAGGTCAGCCCAGGCTAGGATACATTGACTTGGTATGGGTAAACATCGGCCCCTAACAGTGTCCGTCTCATTGTGGCTGATAATTGTTAGGATATAGCCTGAGTCGCTGATCATGCGTGCGTGTACCAGGACTATGCGAGCTTTCATTAACCCCATCGACTTGGTAATGAGCCGGATAAAATCCTGAAAAGAACAAGTTGGTAGTATTGATATAAAGGATTTGAAAGATACGAAATATTAATCGGTGTTTAAATGCCAGTCCTTGTATTCAAACCCCCACTACCCCCTATACGATTCATCGACGCGCCACTGCACACACACATGTACATCGCCAGGCACCTTACTGTGTTGTCATCAAACGGTGGTCGGGATCAAGGGAACACAGGCAAACCCAGTATCGGAACCATCGCCCTATGACAGGAAGAGTGCCTTGGTGTGCTCAAGTATGTTGGATCTCCTGACCTTAGAGATCGCGGAGGGTGAGCACGGACGCGGCGGGATCGATCTACCTCTGGACGCGGGAAAACGTGCCCGCGGTGACGAACACCTCAACCTCGGAGCGCATCATGTTTTGGACCTGGGCGGATGCCGTGGCCGCGATGTCCTGGAGGACGTGCCCGGCGCGGGATCGGCCAGCTCGAGCTGGCCCTGGCCCTGGCTGTCGAGCACCCAGGTTGACTCGTGGATCAAATATAGCTCCAACACCCGTGAAACAAGAAGAAGATCTGGCAACGACATCGCCAAGATGACGGACCAGAGATACGTCGCCAGAATCTCCGACCTGTTGGACGGCATCAACGACGATGCGTTCAAGGAGCCAGCACAGGGTAAGAGTATGCGAAAGTGGAACGCAGAAGACGGCGCACTGGTCTCACACTGCCCAATCATACGCGATTACTGGGAACGCATTGCACACAATTTCCTCATCCAATCTTGGTTCAACGATGAAACGGTGGTACGCACATTGGCCGACGTGGTGCCCATGGGCCAGCCGTCAAAAAACCAACCTTACTGGGATGTCAGACAAATGCTGGAAATCATCGTCACGACCGGCAGAAAAAGCCGACGTCGCGGTGTCGCTCTCCGTCGCAGTCGCTGATGTGGGCATCTCCGAGGCTGTCTCGGTCAGCGTCACGTCCGTTGTGGCCGTCGCGGACGCCGTCTACACGTTCGATACATTTAAATAGCAACAGTTGGAAAAGGGATTCGGTTCTATCCTTTTTCCCACGAAGGCAACTCGTAACGAGACACCCATGTCTTTCCCACCGAAAAAGGCCGAGAAAGCTATGGGGCTGTGTAATGCTGCACCAACAATGACCTGTCACGGATTGGATCACTCTCTTGTCTATGATGCTTCCACAGGGGTTCTCTCATGAAGAGATGGAAAGTCGACGCTTCCATTCAAGCCACGGGCCTCGCTGGAGAATAGAGAATTGTCAGGCTACATTCGATGGCACCACTGCATCTCCAGCCTAGAGAGGCTGCGGAGCATGCAAATAATCTTTGTAAGTACCTCTGCCGAAACAACACATGATAAAATTGTCTTTCAGTGATTGTCGACTAACCAGGCCACGAACTATAATAGCCAGAGTCCCAACAGTCGGGCAGTCGCCCCTCTCCACACTTACTACGAGGCGACTGTCCGTGATGGAACTGGCTTGTCGGTCGAGGGGTTAATGCCGGGCGATGATGGCGAGATCTCGTACGAGAGTTTCGTGGGATTCATCGGGCAGTTTGCGCACGCGCGCGTTCCCGACTCGGCCGTCGCGCCGCGGTACGCGTACGGCGAACTGAGTTCACTCTGGTATCACCAGTACGACGAGGATGAGGAGGATGAGGTGGATCGTGAGTATGTCCAGTATGACCAGGATCCCCAGGAAGACGACGGTGGCAATGAGGTGAGCGAACAGGGAAATAAGTTATCCCACGCTCCGGTAGGCAGAGCAATCGCGTTGAGCGTGCTGCTCGGACCCGTCATTGTGATATGGGGCTGGGAGGGAGTTCCATGGGCAGTGCAGTTGCTCATCCTGGGTCCTCTGGGCGTAGTATTTGTGGACAGTGTATTGGGTGTGCTGATCGTAATCTATGACTGGGTATTCGGGGAGATCAAACCCAAGGGGACGGAGGCGGAAGAAAAGCTGTTGTTACTCGAACCTGCCGATGTTTACAACGACGACAGCAGCAGCAACAATAATAAGGAAAAGGCATCTGTCTGGCCTATGGCGAAAGATGGTAGCGATATGGTTTAAGGAACGACGATTCAGAGAGATAGATGCGACAATATCCGATTCTGGCCCTTTACACCATCTGAGATGTTGAAAGGTAGCTAGCTTCAACTCTATTACCGAAAATGGCCTAACTAAAGTGTCACCCGCCCCAGATGCTACAGTGTTTGTATTCGAGTAAGAGCCACATTGAAGCTCGTGTCATTGCGCAAAAGCCTCGGTGGAAACCGCGTCAATCAACTTCGGGATATATTTAAACGACAAGGTCAACCAGTGAGATTTGAATTGAGTCCAACCTAAACGTTATCTTGACGACGTCGTCAATGTCCATGTCTAAGCGTAAATCTAAAAATAGATAGGCGGTAGCCCCTTTTTTGGCATTACCCACAACCTTAACCGGACAACCATTCTAACAAGCTTCAAACGGCTTGGAAACGGCTTGGAAACGGCTCGGCTATTCAGCTCACCTTGCGACATCAGGGATCTCCGTGAGTTCGACCGGATGCGCATCCTTCAATTGGTTGAGCCGCACGAAATCGCCCATCCCGTGGTCATCTGCAACATTCATGCCGAGATGTCGAGGACATCTTCGCCCTGAAGAACCGCTGATGGTGTTCACAGTGCCAATGCGACTCGGCCGTCCAAGGGTGGCTGTTGGGTTCCGAATTATTCGAGCAGCGAACCACTTCAGGACCGGTCCAGTGGTTGAGAGGCATGCACCGGTAATACCGGCACACATCTCAAGCAGGATCAATATAGAAGGCACGACGTAATCATCTTGATTGTGGATTAGTCTCTATCTCAGTGTATACGATGTTTCCGAAGGGCAGAGACTGACACAGCTGATCGTGGTCCTCGTCCTCGTCATAATATAATTGAACCATACGCCAACGGACGATGCCGGCAATAATTGAACTTGACAGATCGTTTGGTTATTGAAGATCCATCTATCAAACTCCGCTGGCTTAGTGATGGGCAACTCACAGGCCACCTAATAAGAATAGGCCAAGCACCGCAACTTTCTGCCAAGGCCGAATCCGGAGGCGGATGACTTCATAGACTGGAAGGGCGACTATTGCCAGATTGATGACGATAACGGGGACTGTCGTGGCTGTCGCCCACTCGTTGCTGAAAGTAACGCATCCGGAACGGTGGTCGAGGGACCAGCCTTTGGATATGGGCCTGCATCCGAAAAGCCCAACGCCCATATTGACGAGCCACCAAATTCCGACTAGAGCCGCCAGTGTATGGACTGCGTAATTGATGAATCGGGTGGGAAAGATTCGATGGTATAAGACCAAGACCGAGAGCTTGATCAAAGCAAGTCCTGTTGCCATCAAGGGTGACAAGGCGTAGAACAACTGAGTGGCGTGAGGGCTGTCAATCAGTACCTGGCATCTCAGCCAGTAAACATTGTATTCGACAAACCTTTACCATCTCAAGCAAGCGACTCAAGTAGTTTGGTTCCGCCATAGCAGCCAATTGGCGCATGCCAATGCCATCTGCTGCAGCTTCAGGGTCATTAGTCTCCCGTCTTCCTTTTCTTCTTCTCCTCTCGCAGAGAAACGGCCAACTCTTTGGTTATGAACTCACTGCGGATGGTGATGGCGCAGACGCCGTATTCGAAGACTTGGGCGGCGATGATGAGCCAATCGTCGGTGCCTAGCTTCTGTCGCGTGATACGCCGCGAGCACAAGCGCAATGCAAGAGATACTGTGGCGGCGACCGTCATCCATGTGGCTGCATGATAGACCATGGGCCTTTTGTCGTCCTGAAACATCCAAGGCGGGACAGCAGCAAGTTGTCCGGCATCGGAACGTCTTGATGGCTCTAGCGCCATGTCTAGTATAATAACAGACGTTAGATTTTAAGTTCTTGGGATACAGGAACAAATCAATGGGCTATTTGGGGGTTTTATCTCGGGAAGAGCTGCATGCTGTCAGCAAAGGCAGCAGCCCGGCGCCGTCAGCAACATCGAAAAAAGCACCCATTTTCGAGAGTGGCTTGCAGTCATGCCTGAATGAATGGTGTCTACTTCTCTAAAAGCAATTCAGCGCTAGATAGTGGTGTGGTAACACAGTCGGAAAGCAGGTTTTGCCGGGGGCTGGGGGTGGGGGGACAAGAAACGCCAATATCGTTACAGCGCACTGGATACTGTGTGAGCCGAAGTTCTGAGGGCCTCATCATTCATATGACAAAAAATAGCTCAAAAAACCAGACTGGAAAGTAAGCACTACTAAGAACAAACTGACCTAGCGCTGACGGACGCTCGGTTTTCCTTACCCCTGACATCGCTACTGACATGGCGAGACCCTTTTTCACTGCTGTTGCAGTATTAGCTGCCTCTTTAGCAGTTCTCCTTGCGGCCTTCGGGTTCCGCAATGAGTCGGAGGACAGAGTGGTGACTGATTACGTACGTGGTAAGAATAATACGGTGCTGTTCCTGACCAACAGCGAATATGGGCTCAGCAACGTCCACGTGGCGACAGCCCAGTCTCTACTAGAGAATCACCCACACGTACGGGTTCATTTCGCCTCCTTCCCCCGCATGTCCGGCAGGATCGCGCGGGTGTCCTCGCTGGCCCGGCTGCAGAACGCGTCCGCCCCCAATATCACGTTTCACGAGCTCAAGGGGCAGAGCTACGCCGCCGCCGTCGAGGAGAAGGCCGGGTTCGTCAACCTCTCGTCTCGATGGTTTGAGCATTGGCCGGGCCTCAGTGCCTATCCCAGAATGGGCACCATCATCCAGGGCCTCGTTGCGCCGTGGGGGCGCGATGCTTACCTTGCCCTGTACGAGGAGGTGCAAGAGCTGATAAAGAGAGTGGATCCGGCCGTCGTTGTTCTCGAGGGGCTCTCGACCCCGCCATAGATGCTACACGAGGTGGCAACCGGCGGCACGCGTTCATCAATCCCGGTAGTCTATCCGATTCACTAGCATTCGAGCAGCCTTACGGAAAGGGCTTCTGGAAATACCCCTGGTGAATCCCACTCCCAGAGCCGAGGCATATGTAGAATGCCAGCACTGACTCCCACATCTAGCCTGGGCAGTGATATGCCGTTTCCTGTACCATGGAGTCGGATCCCGGAGAATATTTACCTTGCGTCACGGTTTATCTACTCTGTCTATATCGCGTCGCAACGGAGAAGCTCGACTTCTCTGCCCAGGAAGCATGGCGAACCTAGAACGTCACAAGCGCGCGACGGCAAGGAAATTTTTATTGCCCCTCATATACCGGGGTCCACCCTTCCTCTTAATGCCATTTCAAAAAGCACAATAGGCACGAACTCCATCGTCTTGAGATCGGCCGCAGCGGCTCAGCAAGACCCAGAGCTGGCAAACTGGCTCAAAAGAGCACCAACATTACTCGTAAATCTGGGTAGTATCTACAAATACACCGAAGAAAGTGCGAGTATAATGGCTCAGGCTATCCAGGTGGTCCTTGGCCAGACAAAAGTCAGTGGCACATCGTTGGTACCAAGTGCCTAGTAATCAGCTCCGAAGCTCGACTTACTTACCTAGTGAATGCAGGTCCAAGTCCTCTGGAAGCATTCTCCCGATTACGAGTATGGGAACGACTTTAGTGCATCCCTTGAAGGTTATATAGCCGAAGACAGAGTACGGATCTCGTCGGTAGGTATGACCCAAGCCTACACAGCTGGGCAGGTCGCTGACACTTGTCGTGGCAGTGGTTGCCGATTGATACCATGGCAATGCTCGAGACGGGACGCATCGTGGCCTCGGTGCATCACGGAGGCGCCAACTCCTATCACGAGGCCCTATCGTAAGCTAATACCCCCCAACCCCCTTGAATCTCGTTGCACAGACGGGCAACATTTAACATACCGGGAGTAGTGGTGGCGTGCCTCATGTTGTTGTACCGATGTGGGTGGATCTGTACAACTACGCCATGCTGGCGGAGCTGACGGGCGTGGGTATATACGCCACGCGAGGCACGGCGCCCCATTGGAGTGTCGAAGGCTTGAGCAAGGCCTTCCTGGGCGTTGTGAATGGACCAAAGAGCGCGAGCATGCGGGAAAAGGCCCAGCATATCGCACAGCTCATGCGCAAGGAGCCGGGGAGCCACCAAGCGGCAAAGGCGATCGCTGAGTTGGCGGCTCAGGGGCTCGTGCCACCTTGAGTAGGTGAATTCAACATGGTGTTCCTGGCGGATTGAATGGGCATTCAGCTGGATTTGAAGATAGGTAAAAAAGGGGTAGATTGTAACTAAGACCTTGGTCAAGAATGGCAAACACAAGGCACTCCAAATAGCCATATACAAGGGGCAGAATGTTCTAACAAGTCACCTAGCAGAATATAGTTTTTAAAAGTCTCGTTTGGTGGTAGTACATCACTCGAGAGCCGTGTCTGAGCTTCGTTTTTTATAAAGTTTTATACGTACGTATTAACATCCAAGCTATGACAGCTGCTCGCTAGTCTAGTTGGCTAGGTAAGTAGCTAGGTTCACTACTACCCGAGAAATGAACAATATAGCTGACACACTATGACGCCCCCATTCTGTGGCTTTCATGGAACTACTTTAACGCGTTGGCAGCAAACGTCGCCGTTTCCCTGGCCGCCTTCTCCTTCCGCTCGCTGTAGCGGTCCGCAAACAGCTCGAGGTGCTGCCGCATCACGACGGTGTACTTGACGAACTCCTCCATGCAGTCGACAAGGCGGTCGCGGTTCCCGCTCGGCAGCAGCCGCGCCGCGCCGTCGCCGCAGCCGCCCTCGTCCTCGAACTGCGTGTAGGCCGTCGGGATGCTCGACTGGTTGGGGATGAGGAACATGCGCATCCACCGGCCCAGCACGCGTAGGCTGTTGACCGTGTTGAACGACTGGCTGCCGCCGTTGACCTGGACGATGGCGAGCGTGCGGCCCTGCGTCGGGCGCACCGACCCCGTCGCCAGCGGGATCCAGTCGATCTGGTTCTTGAACACGGCCGTCAGGTTGCCGTGCTGCTCCGGCGAGCACCAGACGTGCCCGTCGCTCCAGAGCGAGAGCGCCCGCAGCTCCTGGACGGCCTCGTGGTCCGCCGGCACTGAGTCGCGGATGGGCAGGGCGGAAGGGTTGTAGATGCGGACGTCGCAGCCCAGTCGGTGGAGGATGCGCGCCGCCTCGAAAGCGGCCAGCTTCGAATAAGATCTTGCACGCCTCTCATCAGCTGATATCCTTGGAGTTATGTTGGTATCCCGCGTTTGCTGCCAGTGCCTCACCTTTTCCTTAAGCTCCCATAAAGGACGAGGACTTTGAGTCTTGACCCGGCCTTTTCAAGGTCATCACGCGCCATAGCCGTTGCAGTGTCCAGTTCCAGCTCCGCAACCCAGTCCGGGATCCCCGGTTGGGGGTGCTGCAAGAATGGCCTGTACTTAGCTCTGATTGCAGCATCGTCTTCTTCTGCGGAAATCGATATGGATGAAGAGTGATGCGCCATCCCCCATGGTCATGCTCGTCTGAATGGACCTCCGCGAAGGTAAGGCTCCAAGTAGTCTAGATGTTGAAAGGCCCGAATAAGAAGGCAGACGAACACAATGCCGCATGGGAAGAGTATTTAATGGTGAAGATATCATAGTCCAGTCCAAGGAAAATACGAAATTAGATGCAGTACAGACCAGATACGATTATTATCTCCTCTGGTACTTATTTAGTTCGGCCATTCACAGCCCCTCTTGATTCATACTACCGATAACTGACCGCATTTATGTCTACAAGAAGTAGGTTTGACGGAAAGTTAACGATCGCCGCTAGTACTAGGCGGTGGGGTGCTGGAAACGAGTGGCCAATCATGTAAGGGGCATGACGGCACCCTGGCACTGCAAAGTAGTGATGCTGACGCGTGCAAGATACTTTTTGGCCAATCTATCTTCTATACAATAAGCAGCTAATCTTACAGGGCCTGAGAATAAATCCATGTTATAAAACTGAAGTGAATATCAGAACATGACAGCTATCATATAGTTTGCAGATCAAGAAGCATTTGCTCTCCTTCGTCTCACTCTCCACAGCTCAACCAAGAAAAAACTTGATATTATGTACGAAGCACCAGCGAACGCCTGCACATAGAGATATGACCTTTTCCCGAAACTAGGTCTTCGAAGCGCCAGGGCCACAACTTCTGCAACTGAAAGAAGAAAGTTTAGTTGAGTGATCCAATAGTTCAGGGGCGACAGCTTACATAGACACGGCGGCACGACGATGATCCACGCCACGCTAAGGAAAGCGGGCAACTCCTTCAAGCCGACAATGTCCGCAGCGAGGGCACCAATCACCTTGTCGTAGATCAGCATAAAGTCGAAATAGCGGTTAGTTGAAAAGAAAAGGCTCTGCCAACAAAAATACTTGCCGCCCAGAATACGCCCAAGATAGCACCACTCAGTGTCGCGAAGACCCCAAGCGCAGCATAGCTGGTAGATGGCATCCAAAGCCCGAAGACCAACACGCCGCACGCAAAGGTCAAGAACCCCGCAACTTCGACCCTCCCGAGCCGGTCGCTGGCGTACCCGATCAGTGGCCGCCCCAGCGCGGCCCCCAAGTTCAGCAGCGCCGGGACCGTGGCCGCGTCCTGGTCGGACCGGCCGATCGCCGCCTCGGCGTAGTCGGCGAGCGAGAACATCAGGGTGATGTAGCCGAACATCAGCACGAAAATCCAGCCCAGCAGCAGCCGGACCTGGTACGAACGGCGCACGAGGCCGAAGTGGAAGACGCGCGGGTCGGGCCGGATTTCCTCGTCGCGCGAGCGCACGAGCAGCGTGGCGGCGAGGTTTACGACGAGGACGGCGGCGGCCGTGATGCGGAGGGACCACGCGTAGCCGACGCGGTCCAGCAGGGCCTGGGTCGCGAAGCAGACGATCAGCCCTCCGATGCCGGACCCGGCCGCGCAGATGCCGTTGGCCAGGCTGCGCTTCGCGGCGAACCACTGCGGGACGACGGTCGTGGCCGGGATGTAGACCAGGCCGATGCCGAGGCCGACGCAGAGGCCCTGCGTCAGGTAAAGGTGCCACACGCGCTGCGCGAACGACGCGGCGAGGAAGCCGACGGGCAGAAGCACAACGCCGACGAACATGGGGGCTCGGACGCCGTGCCGTCGGGCTAGGAAGGTCGCGAGCGGGGCGACCAGCAGGGCGAAGGTGAAGTTGAATCCGCCGATGAAGGCATAGTCCAAAGGCCGGGCTTCTCTGAAAAGGCCGTGGGAGATAGTGGCTTAGATAGACACTGTAGGACTGGATGCAGCAGTAAGTGGAGGCGTTAGTACAAATGATATCTTGTCTTTTGAGATGGACGTCTCAGTACGAATAGAGAAAAAAAGAAACCGATGATGGTAAGGGGGTCGAACCGCTGCGACTCCCCACGTGAACCCGTTAATCAGGAACTGAGCGGCAACGCATATCCAACCATATCCGCCATCAGGCGCTGGCGTCGATTGTTGTATTGTTTCTTCAGTCATTGCTGGGTCATCCCGATTTTCGAGGCGTAACGACGACGTGGTGGACGATGCATTCCAACCATTACAAGACATGCTGTTCAAAAAAAAAATCAGAGTAAAACGAGTTAGTACCCATTATCACGAATGGGAGTGTCCGTAATGCATCTGGGAAAGGCTTCTAGGTCTGCCCACCATCACTCCCCACAATACGACGAGCGATGACGTGTGGTTGGAGTTCCGGTAGTGTCACCGGGAGTCAGTGATTGGCCAGATCAGACTACCCTTTCATAGCCACATACCACCAAGTCTATAGTTCTCCGACGGGGGTATGGCTATGCTTCTTTTTCGGATTATACCGCGCAGTCTACTCAAGGCAGTTTTTCTCGTCATTTATAAATCCATATTCTGATCGCGTTTCGGTTTCCCTCAACCCGAATTCTCTCCTCGGCTTCCTATAATTAGAAGAACGCGCAAGTTACTACTGTTATGGGCTATGAAGCGGTTCCGTTTAGAGAATCCTCTATTTGTCCAGTTTCACCAGCGCCGCATTGGTCATCTTTCTAACCCTCCATTAGGTCATGTGTCAGTTTTACTCCCTCCGTTGCTGTTTGTAGATGCGCTATACTTACACTCGCTTCAAAACCGAAAGCATCCTTAATGTCGCACAAATCGTTCAGCCACTCGTTGAGATCCAAGGACAGTGTTGTATCAGTATCGGAAGAGGTGATGGCAGCTGTTGGGGTAGCCCCATTTGATGATGAGGGCCATAATTCTGGTATATTATTAACGGTCGCGGCTTGTGTCGTGCTTTCGTCACTCGGCTGCTGAGGTGTTAATTAGTCAAGCTATTCAGCCAAACACGCGACGCGAGAGGGAGAGTCTATTTACCTTGGATTGGGGTGCGGGCTCTTCAGCCGCCGTCTGTGTGGTCAAGGATGAGATAGCAGTCTGGACAGCGTCGTAGTCCATTCCTCGACCGTGGAGCAGGTTTCGTAGTAGCCTGTTCTCTTCCTGGACTCTACGTGCTTCTCTCTGCATCTCCACTGTGGCCTACGCACCAAGCCTCACGCATTCGTTCCAACGACTCTCCAAGTCCCGTATGTATGCCTGCTTCCGAGCGCGAGAGTTGCGCTGATTGCGGCGGAGTCGCGCTTTCTGATCGGCGTCAGAGCAGGATTTGGTTCTTGGCTGCCGATAATCAGGGGTGAAATTTCACATACCTCGACAGTCCTCGGGCTGCTGGGGGCTTCACCAGCCTGACCAACACAGCACGAAACGGGTGCATCCTCGGGACGCATTCTAATCAGCTGTACGGAAGACCGATGAGTTGGTGTGAGGGGGTTTGTGGAGGCACAGTGGCGAGTCGTCCTGGGACTGCAGGTCATTCAGGCGAGTCATATTCTCGAGGCGGCCGTAGGGATTTGATGGAGTCACCAGGCTTGGGCACCATGTAGATAACGAAGTATATGCGACTAATAGGAGATGATTTCCCTATGTCTGTCCCCCGCATGTGGATGGACCAATCAGATATTCCCAGTGACAATACCGCGATGCTCCCAATCGGGCAATGCCTATCTTTCTCCACGATCCACTGTGATCTCTAGAAAGTGTGGATCTCCCATGAGAAGCCATCACGACAGGGCTGAAGGATCAAAAAGTCCAAAAATGCAACACATACAACACCGAGGACTCCCTGGGTTTTTGGTAGAAAAGTTTCCGATTGGCTGTACCCAGGTAGGTAGATAAGGACTACCTAGGTAGGTGTCATTGCATGATGTACATGTAATATCGAGGCTGTGAAACCCCAGCCTTCCAGCCAACACACATGTAGGTGAATGAAATCTGTCGCACAGACTTTCCTGTCTCTAATTCCTATACATTCTGCCGTAAGGAAATTGTTGGGCGGATACAGGTCATTGGGCCAACTACAGCCTGTGCAAGCTGGAACAAGCTCCAATCTCGGAGGAGGATGGTGGAGTGCTTACAGTACTTTCCTTTCCAAGACGATACACTAATAATAGACTGCCTATTCTGTGCGGTATTCTCCTAAATACCGATGCCCGCTACCTTCGCAATCTCTTGCGCAGCAATATACCGTCCAGGGTTTTGCCGCAGACGCAAGCCGAGATCTCGCAACTTCTCTTGCAGGGCGAGGCTCCCACTGCCTTGAACTGCTCCGACGATATCACGGTAGAGACAATTTGGCGTCCAGTGGGGATTGGTTTCCGACAACCCCAAACACCAACGCCGATGCTCTCGCCAAGCTGCGCAAAACCATATAAGTCAAGCCATAGCGGTAGGATAACCTGTGGGATGCCGGCGCTGATATTCTCGTGAGCCGCAGTTTTCTTAGTTTTCGAATCGCAACATACCTGATAGCCTCATGATAGCATCCTGAGCCCCCATGATGAACTGAAAGGATAACGTTTCCTGTTTCTATTAATGCCAGTGGTTCAGCTGCCAACCATCGTTCGACCCTAAGCCTGCCACTCTTGGTAAAGGGGCGATGCTGTCCATACAATCGTCGCTGTAGGGGCCGTCCTTACGAAATTTTCACAGCACCTGAACGCGAAGATCTTGAAGCAGCCTTGCTATGGCCTGCGCTATTACGAGGGCGTACGACTCAGGGTACACAAACCCAGCGCCTAGATTGATGAGAATGGTGGGCGCCCGTGCCAACCATGTAGCCAGTTCCTCATCCTGTTCAGCTGCTGATCCGAGAGACAGTGTCATAGGTCCAGTACAGGTCACATTCTGTGGCACGAAATCTACCGGAAGCGACGCTCCGGGTGTAGTCTGTGTAAGCCAGGGTACGTCTGGTCGGTGCAGTCGAAGAAAGTTGATCGGATCAGTCAGCCCGTGGGCCTTGAGAAAGTCTCGTTTCTCCTGAACCTCCGGCATGAAGAGCATGGACCAAATAAAACGGACGTTAAGCAAGATGTTCTCTGGGATTTTGCTCCACGGCACTGGGTAGGGGAAGCCGGAGCCCATGCTGCGCATGATTAGAAGCAAGAAGCAAGATTGAGAGAGGTATGACGTACGCAGGATATTTCCAAAGCATTTTGGCCCAGGGCTGTTCGGCAGGAAAGTTCTCGATCAATGTGTTGGGTGAGATGAAAGCGTACAGGCGCTTCTTGTCCCTTGTCGCATCAAGGGCAGGACGAAAAAGAGTGTCCACTACGACAACAGCTGGGTCAACTGCGTCTATGACGGATTTGACCTGGTTGTATATGCTGAGGTGGTCGTTCCCTGCCCACGGCGAAACATAGAGCTGCATATCCTTGCACAGGTGGGCAATGCCTGCCAGGCCTCGTGGATGTACTGAGTTGGACGTATTCTTTCCGAACGTACCGCACGTATCAATGACGGAAAGGCCGTCGATCATATGGAACTGTATATCGTGCTTGCTTGGATTCTGCTCATACGAGGATATGCGATGCAGCCTGGGGAGGAGCGGTGCGAAGGAGGCAAAGTGCAGGCGCACATGTGGGTGTCGCTCTAGGAGGCCCTGGGCTGTAGCTAGGTGTATGTTTGAAAATCCGTGATCGCTCGTCACGAAAAACAAGGCGGTATTGTTCCTGCCGACTACGGGCGGAATCGTTGATACTTGGGTCTGCCATCGCGATAGAAGCAGCGCGAGGATGGCCACGACTAAAGCTCCAAGGGCCAAACGACGAGTCGCCATGTTAGAAAGGGGTTGATGGATGGCTGATGAGTAATGAGGATATATGAATGTAAAGGACTTGGGGATATTCGAGGAGAGCCGTGAAGTATTAATAAAAGGATAGCCAGTGGCGAGGATCAAGGGATATGCACATAGGTATCCCAGGTGGGGTAGGGCACTGACTGTTGGTTCACCCCGACCGCAGCAAGCAGGGGCATCGAACATTAGCCGGGAACTTGTATGCGATAGGTGGTGGGCGATTGTAGACTCGGAATGGCAGTGCCGTTTTTCTCGGAATTTCGTGGTTTCCATTTCTATGTGGATGGAATGTTGGCTCGTCTAGGGATGGATAGGCAATGCTCCGTGGCATAATTCAGGTCTCTTGGCAGCTTATATCAGCTTCAAAATAGCAGCATTATTTGTTCTTTACCGTGTGACCCGGGTTCGATCGAGTTCATGGGGGGGGGACAGAGCCTGATGGCAGAAATAGCAACGAAGCGGTTGACTGGAGAATGGAAAATGGAAAATAAAGCAATGGCGGTCCGAAAACGCCGGATGGGTAAAACGGTCGTGCTCCGTCTCTTGTTAGTTATATTACAGCTCTCTGCTGCTTGTATATGGGAGAGCGGACGGGATCCCTAGTATTCAGCAGGATATGGTCGTATGTAAGATAGTTTGCTTTTCATCTAGGACCATGTAAGTAGCACTCCATGGCCGAGACAACGAACGTCTTCAACGAAGGGGAGAAATCTAGTCAACTTAAGATTTACATACACCGACTTCTGACATACGATTACCGCGCTCCAATAACACCACTGCACTGTAAAACACAAAACCAAGAAGACAGCAATGCTACCTTATACAAGAGAGAAGAACGTTCGAAGAAGGTTTTCATAGACGGCTTGTCGCACCATTCTTCGCCTCCAGAAACCGCCGCGGCACCGGCACATGCACCGCCCGCAAGAACTCGGCGAACCCCTTCCCCAAGCAGTCCAGCCGGGCCGAGCTGCTGACGCCGCGCCCGAGCGCGCCGTAGATCACGAAGTGCACGGCGTGGAGCTCGGGAAACTCGACCCGCTCGATGTAGTACAAGTCGTCGCGGGGCCAGTCCTCACCCATCATTTGCTTGACCCGGTCGCGCGTCAGGAAGGCGCGGAGCCACTGCCACATGTCCTCGTCGCGGCGGAGGCGGGCGCGCGGCGTGAAGCCCACGTTGACGTTCGCGCCCTTGTCGCCGGATCGGCCAGGGCCACGTCGCCCAGCGGGACCATCGCCGTCGGCCCAAAGGTGTCCAGGGATCGGGGCGCGACTGGGTCGTAACTTAGTCGCGGCGCCAAGGGCTCCGTCACTTTGGGAGCTCTGACCCCTATTCTTCGCGTTGTAGTAGCAGCCGACGTAGCGCCGCCACTTTCCAAGAGGTTCACGCTTTCATGGAGCCGGTCCTGCCGCACGACGGCGGGGAAGTAGCCCAAGAACGGCACCGGGTTCATGATCAGCCGCCAATCGAGCGTGCCGCCCATGCCGGGGAAGTGCTGCATGAAGTTGTACGCCCACGCGGCGGAGACCCTGCGCACGGCATCGGCCGTCGCGGCCTGGACGAAGATGCGGAGGTACGTCGTGGCCGCGAGCTGGCTCCGGGGGTTGGTCTGGGCCACGCCGACGCGCTGGAACTCGAGCACGTCGATTTCCTGTTCGCACTTCCACTTCTTCAGCTGGTTTCGCACCTGCGCCTCCAGCAGGTCGTACTTTTGTGGCGTCGCGTAGCCCACCGCGTTGACCGTGTGCTCGCCCTGGTACCCGCCCCGGTAGAACACGGCGAGCTTCGTCGTTGGCGGTGGCGGGCGGCCCCGGGTGCCGGAGACGTGCACGCGGTCCTTGCCGACTTGGCAGACCGCGACATGCGTGAGGTCGGCATTGACGTCGCTATTCAGGTACATGTTGCCCTGCAGCTCGTAGAGCAGCTGGCACTTGACCATCTCCTCGGTGATGACCCCCCTCAGCGTCTCGTGCTTGGTGATGACGCACGCCCCGCCCGCGTCGACCTCGGCGATGGGGCACCCGAGCCCCAGCAGGTCGCGCCCGATGTCGTACTCGTCGAAGCCCGCGAAGTTGCCGCCCGTCACGTAGTAGCTGCACTCGATGAGGTGGCCCGCCACCAGCGCGCCCGCCAGCCGGTCGAAGTCGCCGCCGTCGTCAGACCAGCCGTGCCACCACGCCGCGGCGCCCATGACCGGCGAGGCGTCGGCCACGCGCCCGCAGATGATGATGTCCGCGCCCGCGTCGAGGCCGGCCCGGATGGCGCGGCTGCCGAGGTAGGCGTTGGCGGCGACGATCTTCTTGTTTTCGGGATCGTCGAGAAAGCTGGCCGTGTCGTCGGCGAGCTTGACATTAGAGTTCTCCGCGTCCAGGTGGGGCAGGCGGCCGCTCTGCGCATCAGGTCGCAGGATCTCCCGCACGTCGGGCAGTAAGTCATCGCCCTCGACCCAGGCGATCGTGAGCTGATCCTCGAGACCGAGCCGGCGGGCCTCCTCGGCGCACTGCACGGCCAGGCCCTTCGGGTTCAGCGCGCCACCGTTGATGACCACCTTGATGCGGCGCTCGGCGACCACGCGCAGGGACTTCTGCAGCCCGTCCCACGCGCTGGCGACCCAGCCCGGATGCTTTCCTTCGGCGTAGGCCTCCGCGGCCTGGGCCAGGTTGGCCTCGGCGAGGTAGTCGCCCGTGATGACGTCAATGGGGCCCGACACGGCTTGCTCGTACATGATGTCGCCGGGGTCAACAGCGGCGCCGCTGCAGTTTCCTATGCGGATGGGTCGTCGAGGCGAAGGTATGTTGGACATGGTCTTGGTGAAGAGTTCCAAGATTTTTCCTTTTCAACTTGGTGATGTAATTATGTTGCTTTCCTGGGTGGCGGGTCGGCTTGGTTGCAAGCACGTCTTGGTGAGACAAACCTTACAGGCTAGGCTGTTCAAGTTGCTGTTTCACAAGAGCATGAGCACTATCATACTTCTTCTTTCTGGCTGTCGACTCTGATGACACCGACCAGAAGCTATTTAAAGTACAATTGCGGACTAAACAGCGCCGAGGTTGAGAATCAAGCAGTTCGATTTGGCTTTTAGCTTTACGGGCATAGTCCGGCGCCACGATGCGGGCAAGCAAGGGTTCTCCGCATTGAAACCCGCGAACCTCGGCAGGGCGGCCACGTCGTTGGAGGCTTCGAAGCTGCATGTCAATCAATAAGATTTCTGCAACGTTAGCGGAAGCTTTGCGCTTAGAGCTGTCAACGTCGCAAAGTTTGTGGTCACTGCCGGATAGGCTGGTAGTCGAACCTTAGATAGAATGCACATCCCTACTAGCACGACTTTAATTACCCCTTAATCAGGCAATATGGCCAGGAATCAATCCGCCTGCCCCTAGGCCACCAACTGCAGCAATACACAGGAACCTAAGACTGATTTTATAGTATATGATTGGACGTATAGTTTGCGCCAGTGGGGAACCCTCCCTTTAGTCAAGTATTAATATACAAGACTCACCGACATAAGATCAATAATCAGGAGAAAACTAGATCTACCGACTGGCCCATGGATCAACTGGAATTGTTTTTAGACAATTCCCCGCCATCACTGCAGCACCGAAAACGCAATGCATACTCAGGCCAAAGATAACTGGACGTGTCTTCCGAATAGTAGTCCCTGCCCCTTTTCTCCTAATCTCGCTGCACTCAGCAATAACGAGAATGTGGAGATGCAGACGTAGAGAAGTGAGTCACCTTGCTCCAATAAGCAGTGGTTAGACGGATTCGTAAATCAGATAAATCTGTCAAGACTTATATCATGGCCCTTGAGAATATTCAGGAAGAAGTCGAAGTGCTATTTGACACCCGCATCGTTATCCAAGTAGCTCAAATTTGGGAGATGTGGTCGTACCATCGTGTTTGCTTTTTCCCCTCTTTTTTCTTTCTTTTTCTCTCTCGAGATTCATGCGGTGCAGGTAGTCCCAGCTGCAGACAAGGTGGTTACAATCGTTGATTTATTGGTGTATTGGTGTATTGGTGTACGTCTTCGCCCAAGACTACGTACATATGAGTTCCCTTCCATAATAGCTCTTTGAGGTTACCAACATGCCAATCACCTTGATCTTGCCTTACCCAACGACATCAGATAAAAAGAAGAAGGCTTTTAGGCATCCCTATGTTCGGCTGCACTGGCCGCACTAGGTAAATGTTGACCCTGTACACATGTAATCTCGGATCGCGACCGATAACGCAATGGGGGATGGGGGGCGAGTATTCCAGTGGGCCAGGGTCGTTGTCGAGCTAGTGCTATATGGAGTGGGTGGGGGATGGTTTCACGATTTCACAACGGGAAAGAATCCTCCGGCAAAAGCTTGGTGGGTCAATTCCGGTTGGCTTCGGTAGTTGGTCGCAAGCCCATCAGAGTCGCCGGTCAAGGCAGCAAGGTGATGGTGGTACTGCTCTGTTCTTTCCTCTATCCCTTCTTACCAAATGGTAACAACGGCTGCGCTTGGTCTAATCATCTTGTCCATCACTAACCCGTAGAGCATGACCTATTTCATCAGAAACAGAAACTCTTTGCTCATCGTGGGGAATGGGTACGCTCGACCATTCCCGTTACAGAAAGCAATTCATTCCGCGACAGGGGCGTGACAGGGGGTCAAATGCCATCTGTGGACGATCAGTGGGCCGAACCGGCTGATCGTCACTCCCGCTGTCCTGCACCCGCCCTGCACTTTAGATACTTGCCGCAGACGGGATGATCATTTTTGGCAGACGTCAAGACGTTGATCCGTGGGGTAGCCGAAAGCTGAGATAGGGCGGGGAGAAGGTTTGGGCGGCGGGCGGTTCGGGCGGGCGTCAAGGCGCTTCGTAATCGTCACCCTTGCTCGCCTCTTTAGATTGATGCTATGCTGTTATGTTACTCGACAGAATGCTTGTGCCTAGTAGCATTGCGTCCACAACGCACAATTGTGATGTTCATACCACGTATCATCCACCGATGACATGCTATTTAGTTGCTCCTTCAGTGTGATAGCCAATCGGATGGTCACGGGAGCTAGACTACTGATCGGCATCTGCTCCTGTATCGGATAGGTTTTTCTGAATCCAAATACAAATGCCTTATACTATTTATAGAATCCTTCATCGCTTGTATCGCTTAGAAAAGGAGCCCCGACCACCACCCATAGGAAGGCAGCGTTACATGCATAACGAAGCCCTGAGTCCTGATGCTACAGGTTGCGACCAACCGAATCAGAGTGTGATCGCTTGGACTAGTGAGAGAGTGCAATACGGGCCCCACAGCCGCATGGTTCATTCGGCATGAGATATTTCCAGGTCCCTATGCATGCAGTCTGTAAGGGAGTGACTAAGTAGTGGACCATTTAGCGCAACATCTTGATGCCTATCACCATTACTTACACCCCTGTTTCCCATTCTTAGTGGCAGAAAACGGTGGGAGCATGGCATTCTTACCAATTGTGATGTCTCGCAAGCTTTGCCTTATGACCTGGGGTTCAATAACGGTAGTGCTAACCTAACCGATGCCCCCGTCAAAGTACTAAGCTTTCAGGGGATCGTGGTTCCGATCGGGGATTTATATGCTGGACCAATCCAGCCAGTCCTTGTCTGTGAAACAGATCTAGACGGCGGAAATCGGGATGCAAAAAGAGTTGCAAAAGTCAGGAGCAAAAGACGACTTGAAGCAAAGGACAGACTTCTCGTCGACAACACAATACTCGAGGGCGACCGAACCATCCACAACAACTCACCACCACCATCACCACCGCCACCATGGCGAACGACACGGAAGAGGCCCACAATGTGCGCCTGACCATCGGCATCATGACGACGTGCCTGGCGCTGGCGACGGCCTCGTTCGGCCTCCGGATCTATGCGCGCCTCACCACGGCCGCCAAGATATGGTACGACGACTACTGGATGTTCGTGGTCATGGTCATCAGCGTCGCGATGAGCACGAGTATACTGCTCGGCCTCGCGTACGGCTCCGGCACGCACCAGTACGACCTGGCCGAGGAGACGGTGCAGTCCTTTAAGAAGGTGAGTCTGCTTCTATGCTGAGACGTTGCCTACTGGTAGATAACGGCGACGGGTAGAACGAAGACTAATGTTGCTGACTGCTTCCACCCCCTACAGAACCTGTACGTCTACATGATCCTCTGGTCCTTCGGCGTCTTCGCCGTCAAGGTCGGCATCCTGCTCTTCTACTGGCGCGTCTTCACGCTCCCGTACTTCCGCCGCAGCGTCCTGGCCGTCTTCGCGCTCTCGACGGCCATCCTGCTGGTCAACTTCTTCACCTTCACGTTCCAGTGCTGGCCCATCGCGCGCTTCTGGGACGAGGCCATCGCGGTCGGCGGCTGCATCGCGCAGACCGAGTTCTACCTCGCGTCGGCCATCGTCAACGTCGTCGGCGACGTCGTCGTGCTGGTCCTGCCGCTGCCCGTGGTCTGGAGCCTGCACACGTCGCAGAGTAAAAAGTGGTCGCTGAGCTTTCTGTTTATGCTCGGTGCATTGTATGTTTTACATCACCCACCACCCACCCCTTTCTTTATATAAACTCTCAAGGGGAATGCAACAACTAATACTCTGTCAGTGTCTGCGTCGCGAGCATCTTCCGCATCCTCGCCGTCGAGGAGATCAACCCCAAAGATTTCACCTTCTCCAACGTCGGCGGCGGGCTCTGGAGCACCGTCGAGGTGGAGGTGGGCTTCATCTGCGCGAACCTGCCGTCAATCCGGCCGCTCGTGTGGAAGTGCCTCGGCTACCGCACCGGCGTCGGCAGCACCACCGGCGACAACAACGGCTACAGCAAGCCCACGGGCGGAGGGGGCTACTACGCCAAGAGCGGAAGCCACGCCGGCGGTCTGCAGACCATCGGCAGCAAATCATTCGTGAGGGGCGGCGGCAGCAAGCAGCGTCGCGACGACAGCCTGTCGCAGTACCGGGACTCGGACGAGGAGGCGCTCACGGGGTCGCGCGATGCGCTGCGGACGGGGAACAGCAGCAGGACGGGCGAGGAGCCGGGCCAGGCGATCGGGCTCTCGGACATCATGGTCAAGCACACATTGGCGTCTCGGTGGAATCGCAGAGCCCTGAACCCTTTCCTCTGCAAAGGGGCCACACTGTACAGATCTCGTCACCGAAGGACACAGAAAGGCCGCGATGAACTCTATCCGTCTGTTATAGCGATTTATCATGGATTCAATTGTTACACATAGCCATTAGTTGGGTTTTCATATCGTTCCTTAGATACCATTCATCTCTTTTGTGCGGAATTCAAATACCCAAAACAAGTCATGACATTGCTCTTCAAGCTTCCCACATCCCATTCTCAACTGTCCAATAGCGCATCAATCAAGTTGTAGTGAGGTGAGCACAGTGACACAATCCTAATACGGGTGGACCTGGTGGCATTGATTATGATATCTTCCTCACTTTCTCGTTTTTACATCAGACACAGCAGGCATGAAACTTCTTTGTCACGTTCCAGACGTTTTCAGATGAGTCTTTACGATGCGAACCGAGCTACCACACGTATTTGGCATGACTGGAAAGTCACTGGAGAAAGAATGTAACAGCGCCGTTACAGGAGCAATCCCTGGGGCCTTGGTGGCTGATTACCCCTTACATGGTAGTTTCTTAGCGCTGACAGCAGCGTTCTAGCTCTGACCTAGTAGAAGGTATTAGCCCCCACCCCCCTGAGGGAATAAACCGGTCACTCTGAATTGACGTCACGTATTAGATCATTTTGATATATAACACAGTCCTAAATGTGCATATATCGAGTTGATATAGTAATTACTAGCAATGTGCTAACGGTTGCTTAACGGTTGGCGACTAGTTAGTGGTGTTGAGCGCACTAACCGTTTTATTTCCTCACCTTCTTGCCCCTTGCATGATCATATCGTTTGCAAGTCAAGCAAACAAAGGATGAAAAAAAAAGAAGCCCGACAAGTGCCGACTACTTCTCACCTGGTCTTTCGACATTAGACACATGCAGCATGTCCATTATCTACACATCTACTGTATATACACACTGTGTAGAACGGACACTCGGCAGTTCCAATCAGTGGGGTTGAGCTCCAATCCCATTGTAACACTCCCCGACGTGCATATAAGCATCATCGGTCTGAGTGAGCACTGCAAGCATGATAGGTTGCCGTGCCGAACTGATGAACTGAAGTAAATCTTATTTCGTCTTGACATCTGACACAAAACACATGGCTGCCAGAACCGAAAGTACCGAAGGGTACTTTTACTTATCAGGGTAAGTTGGGTAAGCATGTCTGACTTGGACCGAACCAATAGCCACCACGCACACTTCCATTCAGCATCTCTTGCCTTGTCCATTAGTGCAGTTGCATAATACTTATGTACTATAATGAAAGACATACATACATCCATTTTGCAGATTGGGGGCAGAAGGTACTTTTTCCGAAGACGGGGGGCTATGACGCAATGGCAATTCCGCCGGTTCGCATCTCACTGTGGCATTGGACGATAAAGCATCTCTTATTACCGGGGGCAAACCAAAAAAAAAAAAAAAGGGGGGGGGGGAGGCTCCATGACCATGCGTGCATATCGCATCCCTTCCTTAATAGTCAACCCCAATCCAACCATCACACGAACAACAATCCAACCAACCCTACACAGAATATACAATTGACAATATAGAACCATGGATCTTTATGCATCCTTTAATGCCACCCTAGAATCGACTTCTGGGACCTCCTCCTGTATTATGCAAGGGATACGTGGTTTCTAGCAGAGCAATGCTATGCTTAGCACTAGCATCTATGCAGGGCTAAGCATATCAGGTTGAAGGGTTCCCCATCCTCTCCCCAGCATATGAGGAGTCTCGCGGATCGCTTCCTTCCTGCTCTCTCTTCACCAGTTTGGTCATATGGTCATCTATGGAACCCCATCCCTATTGTTTGTGCTAGGTGCCAAATGTGCTTGGCTGGATATAAGATCTTGTCTAAAGACACGCACGGTCACCACTTCTCGCAAGCTCATTACCTTCTTGATCTGCATCGGTCAGCTTCAACGCCGGAGGCTATAAGGTCCTCTTTGATACGGCGAAATGGCTTCCATATCAGCCGAGGTGGTCGAGGCGCGCATCCAGGAGTATGGCAGGCTATGGACCATTGACGACATCATCCGCGTGCGAGCACAAGACGAGGTTCAATCCCCCATCCTTGGCTACCCGAAGTATGACAACAGTCCTACCGACTATGAGTACTCCGCAGGGAGGGACCTCGACCGAATGGTTGACGAGACGTGCCATCTACTTGTGCGAGCTGGTTTGAAGATGAACTCCTTCAAGACAGTAGCTCTGTTCGCCCAGTCGGACCTATCCTTTATCGTCACCTTCTTCGCCATCTTCCGGCTGGGGTGCAAGGCCTTGATCATGTCGATCCGCCTGGGAGAGCCTGCTTGCCTGAATCTGCTGGCAACTGCGGACTGCGATACAATTATGTACGGCAACACAGCTCGCATCACGGCAACCATTGCCGACCTGAAGAAGGCCGATTCGAGCCTCCACTTCATGCCGATACCGGCAAGGAAGGACTTCGACCGGCCAGACCACCCTCTCCCGGAGCCCTTCGACCGCCCGATCCCCGACAAGGAGGCCGAGCACGTGCAGATCTCCCTGATTGCGCACTCGTCGGGCTCGACGGGCCTGCCCAAACCACTCTTCCTGTCGCACCGGAGCATCATCACGACGCTGCCGACGGGAACGGGCCTGCGGGCCTTAAACGCCCTGCCGTGGTACCACATCCACGGCCTCTTCACCTCGCTCATGGCCATGTGGATGCGGCAGCCGGCGCACCTGTTCAACGCCCGCCTGCCCCTGACGGCAGCGAACCTCATCCACGCGCTCCGGGAGGCGCGGCCGGAGATCTGCCACTGCGTGCCCTACACCCTCAAGCTCATGGCCGAGGGGGGGACGGGATCGAGGTGCTCCGGCAGTGCAAGTACGTCACCTCGGCGGGGGCGAGAACGCCTGATGAGCTCGGGAACCGGGTCGTCAAAGCGGGTGTCAAGTTTGGCGTGATCTATGGGATGTAAGTCTCGCGCCTCCTCCTTCTCCGGCATAGTCCAGGCTACCCATAGTATTTGTCTTAGGAGTTATTGATTTAGAACTATTTTGTTAAGCTGAATCTTCTCAGGACCGAGGTGGGCCATGCAGGCGACTCCATCTACCGCGAGCCCGGCGACGACACCTGGGACTACGTGCGGCCCTACTCCAGCCTACGACCCCACATGATTTTCAAGCCGCGGGGTGGTGGCGGCAGCGGCGGCCACGACGACGTTTACGAGGCCGTGTACCTCCAGTCGCACCCGGCGCTCCAGATGTCCAACTCGGATGATCCGCCCGGCTCGTTCCACTCCAAGGACCTCTGGACCCCGCACCCGACCCTGCCGGACGCCTGGAAGTACGTCGCGCGCGACGACGACACCGTGACACTGCTGAGCGGCGAGAAGATCCTGCCACTGGGCATCGAGGGCGCCATCCGCGAGAGCCCGCTCGTACGCGACGTGCTGATGGTGGGCCACGACAGGCTGGCGCCGGGCGTGCTGGTGTTCCGGTCTTCTTCCACCACCGCCGATGCTGACGGCGGCGAGGATGCTCCCCCACCTTGTCGGACGCCGAGTTCGTCGACGCGGTCTGGCCGTACGTGCAGGCGGGCAATCGGCTCGCCGACGAGTTCGCTCGTGTTGCGCGCGACATGGTCGTCCCGGTGCCCGCCGACGTCGACTACCCGGCCACGGACAAGGGCAACGTCATCCGCGGCGCCGCCCACGCCCAGTTCCGGGACTACATCGACGCCATGTACGCGGAGAAAAAGTCGCATCTACGGACGAATGGGCAGGAGACCCCGTTGAAAAAACTGGATATCAATAAACTGGAGCAGAAAATTCTAGACCTGCTCCGTGACCACGTCGAGATTGACATGCCCGACGTCCACACCGACTTTTTCGCCGCGGGTGTGGATAGCCTCCGCGCTGCGCAGATCCGGCGCCTTCTGGTGCAGAATTTTGAGTTCAGCGACAACAGCTCGCTGCTTCCGACCAACGCTATATACGACGCGGGCAACGTAGAGAAGCTGGCGCAGAAGTTGTACTCAATGTCTTTAGGCGATCACGAGCTGGCCAACGGCGGCCAGATAATTACTGACCACCCTGCTACTAAAGGAGAGTCGGAGAGCGATCTTGACCTTATGCAGAAGCTCGTCGATGAGTACGGCACCTTCGAGAGGCGAAAGCCGGGGGACCTTCCTGATCCCGAAAGGGAGACAGTGGTAAGCATCTCTCTCATCGGGCTAATACCCACGCTTTGACAAGCATCTGCTACTTGAGTTTGCATGGACTGAACTGACCACGATCCGCAGATCCTCACAGGCGCCACCGGGGCTCTGGGCGCCCACATCCTCCATCTGCTCCTCCAAGACCCCCAAGTAGACAAGATCTACTGCCTCGTGCGCAGCAGCGTCAACAACACGGCCAAAGACGCCGCAGACCGCGTGCAGACCTCCCTGTACGCCCGGCGCCTGTCGACCGCGGCGTCCTTCCCGAAGCTGCAGCAGAAGCTCGCCTGCCTCACGACCGACGACCTGGGCGCGCCCCACCTGGGCCTGTCGTCGCCCGCCATCTTCGCCACCCTGCAGGCCACCGCCACGCTCGTCGTGCACGCCGCCTGGCCCGTCAACTTCGCCATCGGCCTCGCCAGCTTCCGGCCCCAGCTGGCCGGGCTGCGCCGGCTCCTGGACCTGGCCCGCGAAGTGCCCTTCCGCCGGCCCGCGCGCCTGCTGTTCACGGGCAGCGTCTCGGCTGCGTTCGGCGTGCCGGCGGGGTCGGCCGTGCCCGAGGGGCCGCTTGCGGATTGGGGCTATGCCGCGCCGACGGGCTATGCGCGGTCGAAGCTGGTTGGGGAGCGTATGTGCGAACTTGCAGCAGCTGCAGCTGCAGCAGCCCAGGAAACGGCAACGACCTTGGGCAAGGGGAAGCTTCCTATTTCCGCATCGAACGACGGCGACGATGGCGGCAATTTAGCAGCAAATGGCCCGGATGGTGCGGCGACTTCGCCTCATGTCGCCGTGGTCCGCGTCGGCCAGATCTCGGCCGATACCGAGCATGGCATCTGGAACGAGAAGGAGGCGATCCCGCTGCTCGTGCGCAGCGCTGCCCAGGTCGGGGCGCTGCCGCGGCTCGGGCCGCGGCAGGGTCGGTGCGAGTGGATGCCCGTGGACACGGCGGCGCGGGCGATACTCGAGCTGGCGGCGCGGATGAACAAGAATGGAACCAAGGGGTTAGGAAACGGCGGTGTAGAAAAGGAGAAGCTACATGCAGATGATGATGACAGCCACAGCAACGGATCAACAGCGTTAGCGTCAGCGTCGGCCGCCTCGTTCTACAACCTGGTGGCGCCGCACCACTTCTCCTGGAACGACGACTTCTTGCCCGCGGTGCGCGCCAGCGGCCTGCTGCGCTTTGACAAGGTGGACCTCGCGGAGTGGCTGGCGCGCCTGTGGGCGCGGGCGGCCGAGCTCGGGGCCGAGGCCGAGCAGCGGCTCCCCGCCGTCAAGCTGGCCGAATACTACGAGCATTCGTTCATGGCGGAGGAGGACGAGGGGGATAAGGAGACCTCGGAGCAGCAGCGCAGCGCGGGGCTGCTGACCTGGGAAATTGGCAGGGCTTGTGCGCACAGCGAGGCCTTGCGGCTGTGTCCGCAGGTCATCGAGGCGGGGCTCGTGCCCAAGATGGTGCGGAATTGGCTGGAAGTCGACGGTACTCTCATAGAATGATAGGGTGTGGGGGTAAGGATCGAGTAAGCAGAGGCGATTTTCAGAACTCTTGACATACTTAGATACTTCTTACTCTTTTGATTTTATCTATACTTTGAACTGTCTTGAAGTCGTGCTGAACATTCAAGCAGCTTGGAGCTTCCTAACACGGCGTGGCTCTATAGGCTTATGAGCAGCAGACCGCGAAACTCGCCGTTATAATTCCCGGAAAAAGAGCGAACCGAGAAGTTCGAAGCGGTCAGCGTCCACCGCAGCGATCTAGACCTCCAGCCTTATGCAGTCGAGTAACCTTATATTGCTCGATGGACTGACCCTTCGCAGAACTTACACATCGAAGGCAAAATCATCGTTCAACGTAACTTTGTAAAACTGACTATAGTAACTAGGTAGCCCGGAAGACAGAATAATCACGCCATACTACGCCTCTCGAAATACAATGGGGCAGTGGTGCTCCTAGTAAGTAGCGAATTAGCGCTGCAGGTCATCATGGTGGCGGTCAAAAAGGGGTTAGGGGGCAGGGTGAAGAGCACCTACAGCTACTTTGGAGAATATGTCATCAGAGAAGACTTCGAATCGAGAGGTGATCCCCGGTGCGACATCCTCGAAGCCCGGCGCGAGCGACGTCTGATACTTTCGATAAATTGCTGCAGCGAGTGTGGTCATCTCAGCCATGGCCAGACTAAAGGAGAATCCAGATTAGTTTCTATCCATATACTGTTTCAAAAGGAGAAGAGGGAAGAAAGGGGTAGGTACAGCAATGAAATCAGCGCAAGAAGCGGAGACATAATTACTTACTGTAGACCAATGCACATGCGACCCCCGCTAGAAAAGGCCCAGAACCAGCGGTTCATCTCCGCCAGCTTCTCCGGGTTCTCCTCATCCAACCACCGGTCCGGATCCCACACGAGCGGGTTTCTGAACACGTCCGGGTTGCGGTGCAGGCTGAACGGCGACGCGCCGACCGTGGTGCCGGCCGGGATGGCGAACCCGTCGATGGCGGAGTCTGCCGCGACGGACCGCGGCTCGGACGCGGGCAGCGGCGAGTAGAGCCGGAGCGTCTCCTTGATGACGGCGCCGAGGTAGGTGCACCGGTCGCTCGCCTCCACGGTGGGGATCATGCTGCTGGTGCTGCTCAGCGACGCCTCGGGGATGCCGCGGACTTCGTCCCGCAGCCGGTCCTGGTACCGCCGGTTTTGGGGCCGTGAGAGCGCCCAGATGAGGAACATGAGCGTGTCGCTCGTGGTGTCGATGCCCGCGAGCAGGTGGTCGGCGCATTCCGAGGCGATGTCGAGGCCATCGAGCTTCTCCTGGTTCTTTTCCGAGCTCTGGACATCGAGGAGGCGTTCCAAAATCGACTGTGGCTGGTCTGTTTCTTTCAGTGGAAGTTCGTGTTAGTGGCGTTTCAACGAAAAGGCTAATAGGGGTTGGTGCCCGAGTGCCTCTCGAAGAAGGTTCTCCTGCAATAATTTCATGGGGTTTAATTCCGTCTCACACAACTCACCATCATGAACAACCCCTTGTTTCGCCTCACTCTCTGATCGGCGGTACGCTTCCAGCGCGAACTTCCGGATCCCAGTGTATGTGGCGGGCTTTTGCATAGGAAGCAGCGGTCGCACTGCCGACTCCATCCAGCCTGTGCGGGTATAGAGCCACTTGGTCAGTCCCGGCCAATGCACCGCGAACCACGACAGCCTCCAGCGCGCCGGGTCCACGACATCCCCTATGAGAGCGCGATGCTCCTCACACCCTTGCATGGCCGACGTCGACCCGTGCCGGCCATACAAGAACGCCGTGATGGAGTCCAGGAGTACCAGTGCAGCGTCTCGAACACGTCGCTGACGCCACCACCCTCGGGCCCCGCCGTAGCGAGCAGCTGCATGTAGGCCGCGGCCTTGGCCTCGACCATGGCCGCGACGGGCCCGCGGACGACGGCGGTCTTGGAGTAGGCGTGCGACACGAGGCGCTTGCGGCGGCCGTGCGCGGTAACGGAGTGGAAGGTGAACAGGTTCTGGCGGCCGTAGACGTCGAACATGCGGTAGAAGTCGGTGCGGCCGTACGGGCTTCCTGGTCCGTAAATGGTGCGCAGGCCCGCGAGGTTGTTGAACGAGACCTCGTTGGGTCCCGTGCGCACGACGGGGCCGTAGCGCTGGTGCAGCTGGTCGACGGTGCGCGTGCGAGTCCCGCGGCCGTCTTCGAGCGCCAGGCGCCACTTGGTGAGGGCGTAGGCCTTGGGGCCGGGGATCTTGGCCTGGGAACTGAAGAGGAGGGGTTCCAGAACATGGGTATAGATGAATAATGAAGCCAGTATCACCAGGGACACCCCCGTGATTGTTAACAGAGCCATGGCTACATACGATGCTCGTCAATACGAGTGCACTCTGATGGCTCTGAATGTCTAACAGCTGGGGCTGCCCATCAGCGGGAGAGTTGTCGGATATAGCATGAGAAGCACTGGGTATTTGAAACGCATGCACCTGGATTGGATTGGTCTGCGATGTAGGGCATCACCCCGCAAACGTGCCGGAGCCAATCCGATTATCATTTGGGGTATGGAGATCGGGCATTGGCCGGTCGTCCAGATTGGCGAAGCCCCGCCGAGGAATCAGGATGAGATGAGCCGGCCATGCATTACGACAAGGCATTACGGTAATTATTAACATAACATCGCGAAGGATATCTGGACTGTCTCAGATGCCTGTGTCGATCTATTGGAGCATTGGGGAAATGGCCGTTCCCTGGCGCCTTCCCCTGGCGCCTTCCCCCGAATGTTTGCCCTCCCCACTTAATGCTTGCTAGCTTGTACTCGCCCCGCCATTGTACAGCAGCCACCAGCTTGCAGACGGCAGCCTCGGGCAACGCCACATGGCATGACTTCACATAACCTAAATAAGGAAAAGAAAGGAAGCAGAAAATCAGCACTTGCAAAACTCGCAGCAGCTGAGTTTGAGTCAGAAGAAGAAAAAGCCAACATGTCGTCTGGAATGTTCGCATCGCTGCCGACAGAGCTGTTAGGCGAGATCGAGCGGGCTCTCCCATTCCAAGACCGGCTCCGGCTAAGCGCCGTGGACTCGCGCCTCCGCCAGTACTTCGCCCCAAACTTGTATTCGACCATCCGCTTTTCGAACCGCCTAGCCGATCGGGACGCCATCGCCCATGTCGTCGCCAAGTTCGGCACCTACGCCCGCGCTCTGACCCTCACCTTGGATCTGGCTGTTCCAGACCTCGAAGGAGCGTGGGCTTCGCCAGGATTGCCTGTATTTACACGCGACTTGTTGAGAGGGAAGACTTTGCCTGGAATCTCGTCGTTCTCCATACGATTCACGGCGGATCCGGACAGCAAGGTCGGCTTCCGAGCTCCAACCTCATTTGACGAGTGGGCCGAATTCCAGGGTTTGCATCCCACCGACGAACTAACAATCGCCGAGTCGGAGACCAACTGGCGGCAATGTCTGACCGCGACGTGGCAGGCGCTTGTCGACAACCCGGGCACGATCCGGCACCTCGCCCTGCGGAACCTGATCCCGGTCGTGTCGTCGGCGTGGCTCACGCCGGCGTGGCACGCGTTCGTGGGACGGCTGGAGAGTCTGGCGCTCGGGTTCTGGGACTCGGAATGGGTAGTCGATAGGCAAGATGAATTCGACGTCGGCGGGCTCGAGGAGTGCATGGACGAGTGGTTCTACGTCCACGCCACGGCGCTACGGCGGCTCGAGTTCGTCGCCAACCCCGGCCAGCCTTACGCTACCGCCTTATGGGGCACACTTTCGAGTGCACTAGGCACCGATTTGCCCAACCTACCCAGCCTACGCGAGCTGCGTATAGTGAACTGTATCATCAGTGAGGAGCTCGCGGCGCTCATCGCGGCGCGGGTCTTATCGCGGCTACATCGGGTCGAGCTGGTCGACTGCGTGTCGGGCGCGCCATATGCGCCAAATTTCGGCAGCCAAGACCTGTACTGGCTGTCTTTCTTCCGTTCGATCCTACGCTATCTCCATGGTGATAGAGGACGGAGATGGAATGAGGCAGTCTCTTCCATCTTGGCATCCGGCCGTAGCCTCCTCGACCTCGAGGCTTTCGAGATGGTGCAGAGCGAACAGGTCGAGCTGGTGGAGATGGATGAAGGCGAAGTCTACGAGCAGGAGAAGAAAAGTCCAGGCTTCTTTCACTCGGCAGTTCAGCGGGCACAAATGAAGCTGTGGGCCCAGGAGGTGAATGACCGAATCCGACAGCTGCAGGACCAGGGCCATAAAGTCAACCAAGCCGAGCACATTTTTCGGTACATCTATAGAGACTCCAGGTCCGGCTTGGTAGGTCCCTGCGCAAAGATTACTGCTTCTCAGGCTGCAAAAGGCAATGACGCGATGGCCTATCAGGAATTGATGGATTTTGTGAAGTCAAGTAGAGAGCAGGCAAAGGATGCCACGTTCCAGGCATGACCTTCGTCTGGTATGGATGGCGAAACGCTATCACTGGCAGCATTGCCTTAGACAAGATGGAACTGTGCACGAAAAGTAATTAGGGGTTGGTCACTGTTGCCAGTAGATACAGAAGATACAGACAAACAATCAAAAAACAGCACCCGCAAAGAGTTTTCCTTGAAACGTAATAGTTAGTACTACAATTCATGTGCCAAAGCTGGTCACCAGGCAAATATAGCCCCTTGACGATAGCAATCAATAATTTCTACGAAGCCTTGAAACACAACCCCTTGTCACATGTCATGTACCAATTTCGACCACTTTGAGAGACGCTTGGGAATCAAATTTCTGTTGTTTTCGTCGACAAGATTCGATGGCGGAGAAAAGGACCAGACCGACAGATGAACCGCTCACCAGTCCAACAAATTCTTGTTAGCAGTCCCGCATCCACTCTCACCCTCCACGTCTCCGTCCCCGAGAGCATCCTTGGTCCACTCAAATATGCCACCGCGCTCCCTGGACGCCTTCTGGCCCCAGTAAACTTCACTCAGCCCTTTCTGCACCCCAACGTCCAAGAGGGATGGCGACTGCTTCTCGACCCCGGCGCCCTTGTCCAAGAAGCACAGGTACTCGTCCAAGAGTAAGTAGCTCGACCCCATGACGGTGTTAGGCTCCGGGATGAAGCAATCAAGATGCCGGTGCTTGCGGCAAAAGGTCTCGAACTTCGCGCGTCCGAGATGAGCAGCTGCTTGGCGTTGCGTTTCCGCTTGTTGTTGTGGTGCGTCGGGGCGTCGCCCTCCTCGGCGTCGTTCTCGCCCTCGACGTACAGAACCTGGAACACCTTCCAGCGGAAGGGGCCCGGCCGCGCTTCATGTCGGCCTCGGGGGGCGACGTGGGAGGTCTTTTCGGTGTGGAAGCAGAAGGCGCACCCTTTGTTGCACTTGCGGGTGAAGAAGTAGTTGACGGAGAGGCGTTCGGTCGAGCTGTCTTCGTGAAGGTAGCGGTGGTGGATGAAGTAAGTTCCCGTGGCAATGGTGCTGAGGCATGTGGCCGCCACGGCCAAGTGCCAGTGCAGTGGGGGTAGATTGGATAGCATAATTGACCTTGTTGCACTGTTATGTTGTCTTCAGGAGACCTGGATAAGAGCGGACCAGTCGTGGCCCAAACTCAGGGACTACATGGTGTATTTGTACACGTTCATTAGTGAGGTTGATTTAGACTGTTGATAGATCTAACACGAGGTTAGAGTCATCCGATCTAGAGTAGAGGCGATATATGATATATCAAAAAATAGACTGTTGGTACATGGGTCGACTAAGCAAAGCGTCTGCTCATATCAGTTCTAATATCAGATATCCGGTATTATTTGACGGCCGCCGGCTAGTCGACATCGAAAAGGGGCAAACTCATTCTGGTATGAGTCCATACTTTACTCAGATAAAGTACATGAAGACATCATTCCTGGCCGTTAGCCAGCAGAACCCGTCCTCCATCAATTCATAAGGATACACCGTTGACGTAAGACTTTTCAGTGATGTTAGTCTAGCGACATGATCTGATGATCTGGTGGTTGTGGAGAGGGAGCGACTTACCCCAGCGCGACTGGCAAGATACAAGACTGCACCAGCGATATCCCCGTCATTTCTAGCTCTCTTGGCGGGGACCTTGTCAAACAGGGCACTGAACATCTTGCCTTCCTGTCCTACCGGGTTCATATTGCTCGGCACAACTAAAGAACGAGGTTTGTCAGCACAGTGCCCCCAAATACTTGAGAGGGAGTTCCAACTCACACCCCGGGTTGATACCCGCCACCCGAACATAGAACCTGCTGAACTTAGCCGCCAGCAGCTTCACCAAATGGTCCGTCGCCGCCTTGCTAGCCGCATAACTCGTCAGATCGACATTGGTCGCGTTGTGCATACTCGCGCATGAGCTCGTCACGACGACGGCCCCACGGCCTTCGCTCTGTCCCGTCTCGGCCGCGGCCGCGAGCAAGGGAAGCAGGGCGACCGACAGGAAGTAGTGCGCCGTCGTGTTGACGGCGAAGGTGTCGGCCCAGTCGCCCGGCTTCCCCGACCAGAGCGACGCTTGTAGTTCTGCCAGCGGGGCCTTGAGCACGTCGCACGCCACTGGCGGGTCGCGCCGGATCCCCGCGTTGGAGCAGAGCAGGTCTAGGCGGGTTTCGCGGGCGCTGAGTGTGGCGGCGGCTTGGGCTATGGAGTCCTTATCGGAGACGTCGCAGGGGATCCTGTATTTTCCCAACCGTTAAATTCTGGTTCCTCAAAACATGGGCAAAAGTATGTAATGGACTCGCTCGCTTACCCATGTGCTGTCCCGCCGTACGGCTGGCCAATCTCGTTGAGCTTGGCTATGGTCTCATCAATGGGGTCCGTCGGCAAACTGAGGACGTACACCTTGGCACCATTTTCCACAAGCCCCTTTGTAGGCCCTGCAGTGTTAGACAACTTTGTCAGGGGTGGGGTATACAAGGAAGGAGCTGATGAAAGTACTGACCTTGCAGATCATGAGGCCGAGACCGCTGCATCCGCCTGTCACAGCGCCTACATAGCCCTTGACACTAAAGAGCTGCTCAACTCGAAGCGAGGGCATCTTTGTACTGGATTGAGATGATTGGTCGGTAAAGCTCAGCTGACCGTCTTCTTTCAAGGGATAGGCAGGAATTATTATGGGAATGGACAGCAATACTAGGTAGGCAGTGTAATGCACATTGCTGGTTACCCCAAGGCCTTGACAGATCGGATACTTCAGCTAGTCTGGAGCAGGCAAGATCTTGGCTACCCCAACAACTCAAGGGTCTATCCCAGTTCCCACTTATCGGAGTCGGATCGTCCGATGGGGGACAAGATAACCGGCAACGTGATAACTAGGTAACAACGAATGATACAACCTTTACTCCTGAATGGTGGCATTCTCATGGCCCAGCAACGTCTCCAAAAACTGTCTTGTCCTAGCACACCCCACGATTACCCCTGACCCTTGGTTTCCCTTATGCCCCTACTCACTCCTTGTAGTGTAGACTAGTCCGCCCCTCCGCCAGCTCCAGACACTCCCGGGTAACCGCCGCATCGCGCGGCACGAGCCGGACCTTGAACTCGCGCGGGATGGCCACAAGCGCCGTCTTGAACTGGTTGTAGTCGACGTAGTCCGTGTTGGGCGGGCTCGCCTCGCTCGCGACGATCCGGTAGGAGGCCAGGATGCGCACCAGCGCCGCGTAGAGCAGCCGCGACGCGATGTGCTGGCCGGAGCAGGCGCGCGAGCCGGTGCCGAAGCTGAGGTGGCCGAGGCCGGCGGCCTCGGCTTCGGCGGGCGGGTCCAGGCTTTTCAGCCAGCGCTCGGGGTCGAAGCTGGACGCGGTGGGGCCGAAGTGGTCGGTGTCTATTACCGACGCAGGGTTAGCATGGAAGACGGAAGGTTTCTAACTATCAAATTACAGGTAAATACTTGCCATGGTTACCGGCCTGAGCGTTGATCAGGATCATTGTCTTGGGCGGGATGACGGCTCCGTTCCAGTGGACCTCTGTCACGGTATTCCGCGGCAGACTCATGGCACTGACGGTGTAGTACCGCCCAGCCTCCTTAACAATCGCATTGACATACGGAATCTTCTCATCGACAAAACAGCTGGTCCAGGCCCCGCGCACATCCGGGTAGTGCCGCTTGATGTCCGCGTACGCGCGGTCCTGCCAGACCTGCCCCTCGGGCGTCGACAGCGAGCCGAGGCAGGAGGTCAGCGTCCCGGATGGTCTCGAACCCCCCGGACACAAGCGAGAGGCAGATGGACGAGACCTCGACGCCCGTCAGCCGGGTCTCCTCGTCCTTCAGGATGGCGGCCGCGATGCAAGGCCTGTCGACGCCGCGCCGGATCATGTCGCGGACCTTGTCCAGGAGCAGGTTGAGGTAGGCGTCGCGGCGGTCCCGCAGCTCCTTGGAGCGCCGCGTCTTCTCGTTATTGGGCAGGTAGCGCAGGATCGGGACGTAGTCCTGCAGGTTCTCGGACGCGCTGCGGAGGAGCGAGATAGCGGAGCCGACGTGCAAGATCTCGCGCAGCAGGTCGTCGTAGACGGCGTCCATGCGGATGCCGTAGCACAGGGTCAAGGTGGTGTTGAGCGCATAGCGCTGGATGTAGGGCCGGACGTCGATTTCGACTTCCCCGGATTGGCTGTCCTTCTGCATGTCGCGCACGATGCAGTAGCTCTCCAGGTCGAACATGGGGTAGTAGTTCCGCAGGGCTGGCCTGCCCAAGGCCGTGCCCGCAGCCTTGCGTTTCTTCTTGCACGACTCGTCCCAGGGCGACGAGCCGATGGTGAAGCCCTGCGTGCTGCTAATGACACCGTGGAAGGTGTATAGCTTCGGGCGGTCTATGACGGCATTCTGGTTTCCCAGAAGCATCTTCTTGCAGTCCTCAAAGGAGTTGACCACGACGGCCCTGGTGTTGCCAAGCTTCACCTGGTAGGCCGAATGTCCGTACTGCCGCCACCATTTCTCGCATGTTGTGGCGTGGTCGTCGCCAAGTTTCAACAGATGACCAAATATCGGCACCGCGCCAGGGATCTCTGGTAACCCCTTTATGTGAGGGATGTCAGTGGCATAACAGGCCTGTTACACCCCCTGTCAGTATGGCGCACTTGCATGATGAAAAGGGGGGAGCAGGCGCTTACGTAATATAGCAGGACTGGTAAGACTATTGCAGCAATAGCTAGGATTATGGCCACAGCATCGGTTTGTGCCATCAGAGTGCCCAGTTGCTCCTTGCGATACGCCAGCGGCGTGCTCATGTCCACAAATTTGAAATCCATGGTAAGGACTCCTTACCTTTTCGTATGAAGGTCAAACTTTGGATCAGCTGTGTCGCAGACTTCAATCATGTAGGTGTTCTTCTAGTCGTCATTTTGTGTATTTCCGGCTAGGATATCTCCAAGAAGACTCCTGCACTGGTAGATAAGACATGATCGGGAGCTTGCGATGATAAGAGGACAAAGCCAAATGGTGTCAGACGAGCTGCTTACCCCGCACTGAGTCCTTAGCCGTCCCCTTTAATGGCGATTTGCCATAATTACAGCGAGACCGAAAGCCGGCAATCCTTATCAATGCGTATTTTACCAAAATATAGGGATAAGCTTGTCGTCGCTCGCTAATCCGACGGACTCTGGGACTCGTTATCTGCCAAGGAAGAACTGCCCGGTTTTGCGGGGACTTCAGGTTCATTCCACCTTACCTATCGGCAAGAATTCGGAGATAGTCGCGTAGAACCCCCGTAGGCCCCCGGATTGGTCAATGACGATACACCAATGTGTATCTGGAGAAGCGGTGATATATCGCTATGATCATCGCCCTATGTAGATATCGAGCGGAAACCGAAAAAGAGACGATTGCTTCTATTCATGATAGACTTCCCTTGCATTAATTTAGTTGGAATCTGATCAGTGTTGGCCGTTATTTTTCATCCCATATCATCACAAGCGTCGATTGAGAGCGCTCACGGCCGTCGTCATTCCTTAGGTTGCTAATCATGGCCGTTTCCGAGCCCCGCGAAAAGGGGCCGCCCGCCGATTCTGTCACCACCAAACACTCGGCCAATCTCAGTCCCGGCGATGGCTCCGACATCGCCGAGGTTGTGGCCGTGGACCTGACGGCCGGGTCCCAGGCGCTGCACCGGAAGCTGCGGGCCAAAGAGGTTCAACTCTTCGCCATCGGCGGAGCTATTGGAACTTGTACGGCCGTCAATCCCATCCGCCCTGAAAGAAAGCATCTTTTGCTGAAATTTAAACCATCCTATAGCTTTGTACGTACAGATGGGCTCCGCGCTTCCGAAGGGCGGTCCAGCGAGTCTACTCATTGCGTTCATGATATGGGGCGGACTCAGTAAGTTTACCTTTGTCGGTACATACTGGAAGAATGGCTGGTTGCTGAAATTACCTCAGTGTGGGCTGTTAACGAGTGCTTCGCCAGATGGTGAGCTACATGCCGATTCCCTCGCCGTTCATACGCTTTGCTGGCGAGTGGGTGGACGGTGCTCTTGGGTTTGCTATGGCTTGGAACTTCTTCCTGAACAGTACGTGGTGCTATATACATGCCTCATTCTTTTATGTATTGCCGGCTACTGATACTAACACTTATATAGTGGCTTTCTTGGTGCCCTTTGAGATGGTCGCGATGAACATCATGATCACCTTCTGGACAGACGAGGTCCCGGTCGAGGCCATCATTGTTGCCATGATCGTCCTCTACGCCATTCTCAACGTCATCTCCGTCCGGTATTTCGGCATCTCCGAGCTCTATCTCTCGATATTCAAGGTATTCTTGATGCTGGGCCTCTTCGCCTTCACTTTCGTCACCATGCTGGGTGGTAACCCCATACACGACCGATACGGATTCAGATACTGGAAAGACCCAGGAGCCTTCGTGGAACATCTCACCCCGGAGGCGTCGGCAAGTTCCTTGGGGTGCTTTCATGCGTCTACCAGGCTAGTTTCTCGTAAGTACATCGCGTTTACGCCGAAGCCGAACAAGGACTTATACTAACTACAGCTTCAACATTCTAGGGTTACCGGCCCCGAATACATCTCCATGGTCGCTGCAGACAAAAAATCCACGAAAGATCCTTCCCCCCGCATTTCGGTCCTTCGTCTGGCGTATCCTGGTCTTCTTTATGGGCTCCGCTCTTTGCATGGGCATCGTCATACCCTACAACGACGAGACACTGCTTGGCATCCTAAACGGGGATATCACTGGCTCAGGAACCGGCGCCGCGTCGTAAGTACCCACTCCCGCCCCCTTTCCCCGGGCAACTCACGCTACCTGCTTTTCTTTCCCGCTAGCATCTTCAAGCTAATTTCGGTGGCATGAGCACAGACCTTACGTCATCGCAATGGGCCGACTCGCGATCCAAGGCCTGCCGCACCTCGTCAACGCCCTAATCATGACCTCCATCTTCAGCGCCGGCAACGGCATCCTCTTCTCCGCGACGCGCACCCCTGCACGGCATGGCGCTCGAGGGCTACGCGCCCCGCTTCTTCGCCCGCTGCACGCGGGCGGCATCCCGGTCTTCGCGCTGCTGCTGGCGCTGTCCTTCAGCCTGCTCGCGTTCCTGCAGGTTTCCAGCTCGTCGGCCAAGGTGCTGACCTACCTCGTCGACCTCGTCACGTGCTGCCAGCTGCTCAACTACGGCTGCACGGCGTTGACGTACCGGCACTTCTACGCGGCCTTGCAGAAACAAGGGGTCAGCCGCGATGCGCTGCCGTACCGGGGGCGCTTTCAGCCGTATACGTCGTACTTGGCCATGGGGGGCACGCTGTTCATGATCTTGGCGGCCGGCTACGACCTGTTCCTGGACGGCGGCTGGGACGTCATGTGGTTCTTTCTGGACTACGGCATGATTGCGTTCTTCGTCGCCGCCTTCGCGTTTTGGAAGCTCGCTTTCCGCAGCACCTATGTCCGGCCGGGCACGACGGATCTCAGCATCGGGGGCCTGCGGGAGGAGATTGATAGTTATGAGGCTATGTATGTGCCGCGCCCACAGACCAAAATGGACAAAGTCTGGAATATTTGGGTAGCGAAGTGAGTCGGATGGTATAGTTGTTGAATCCGAGGCTTACTGTTGCAGGACCCTTGTGTTATAATGCAGACCGTGATATATACACTTGGCTTTAGGATACAAAAATGTTAGAACTCGCCTCATAACTCGAATTATAGACTTCCTGGTTACTTTCTAACAACGCCGAATGAATATATGAATTGACTGTGTGAGTTCGCAGACACTGTTGCCAGTGTTACAGATCAATCTTCGAGACCCCCCTTTCTCGTTCTCTTACCCTTCTTCCATATTCTCCGTTTTCTATTCCCTGATTCTTCTCTGGGACTTGGAAGTCTAACTCTCCGCAATACTCCAGTTTTGTCTCTCTGGATCTTCTAGGAAGCTAAGTCGAACCTGGAGGTAGTCGTGGCCCGGTACTGAATGACTCGATGCTCTCGATCCCATCGGCATTGCGCGCCACCAGGGAATTGGGCGCAACTTCAGAGCTGCTGTCGGGTAGGAAAGATGGCTTAAACATCCTTCTAATCTTGCCCAGTAGCTCCGACATCTTAGGCGAGACAGCTAGGACTCGAAGGGATGGCAGGTTTACGGCTATGATGGCCATTCCGCACTCCAGCCTGCCATAGAACACCATTTGAGTGAGGAGTTTTATCCAAATACACCGAGTCAAGTTAGCAACCCTGGTCTCGTGATCATAGTCTTTGTGCCGTAGCAATGAACTTACACTGATAGTCAGTATAGATGAAATAAGATATGCCTCCGAGGTGGATTTTGATATACAAGACCATCCGAGCTATTGACGCAGCAAGGCCACTATATTTCAGGTTAACATATAGATGAGCCCTCCGCCCATCTACCGAGTTTCACTTGAAAAGCTTACACCGAAGCCAAAAGGAAGATGCCCATAATGGAAACCTTTCTTTTCAGGATGTATGGAGACGCAAAATCTGTTCGTTGGGTTTTGTCAGCAAATGGCTAGATAACCTATGAAAGGTGTCCAGAGCGAGGCATGACTTACCTCAAGTATAGGGAGAGCCAGTATCCAGACATCTAGAAGAATGTCGGAAATAGCAAGCCCTAAGCTGGAAGGGAGCGCAATACTGCAGACGTGAGAGAAAGAACCCACCACGACCTTTGAGTAGTCCGTGCCGCATACAAAGCCTGCTAGAAACTCAAAGACCAGAAGCCATAGAACCAAGATGATGATAGTGATCCATGTCAGGGTACTGAATATGGTCAGTTTGCCGCTGTTGCAGAATATGCGGCGGGTAGAAGAAGAGCGCGCTGAGCTTTACAAAGCCAAGTGTGCACGTTTCCAGTACGCCAAGGACCATTTAAAGCTGTTTCGGGGTTAGTTACTTACATAAGAGTGTTGAAGTTCAACCGTCAAGTGACATGAGAATACAAGGCTCGAACTCACCACTCTTTTTGTTCTGTTCGTTCCAAAATTATGATTGGAGTAGCCCAGCCCCTTGTCATGGACCACTATAAATTCGATTTCTATCAGACGTGTTTGCGAGTGGTGTGGTGCTATACTTATGGGGACCATGCTGGATTGAGTAAAATAGTCGCTAGAAGATATCGAGTGACTCACCCATGAAAACACATATCGTTGCTCCAATGTAAGATAACTAAAGCAATTATGCAATAATTATCAGTAACGATAGCTTCAAGATAATAAGGTCTGACGATGAAATATGCTAATAAACTCACCAGTGCAACGACAGCTGTCCAGTCGTCGGCCATCAGTGGCACTTTTTGCTGCTTACGCGCCCAAAACCGGAGGCCAACTGCGACCATTGACAAAATCATCATCGAGCCACAAAGTGCCAACAGACCATCATTAGATGCATCCGACATGGTTGGATAAGAATATGATACTCGAGTCGCCAGGGCACAGCAGATTTCTCTGATACCGGGAAGCAGGAAGAGTAGGCCTCTACGAAACTGGACGACTTCAAGTTTAAATCCATCTGTATCGGGCAGTCATCATTCGGTGTTCTCAAGTTCCACCCCCTCACATGAGGCTCCTTGTCTCCGATATGCTGCTCATGCGGTTGTCTGTTCCAGAGGGTAAGGCTTCCTGAGCATCGCTGGCAGATTCTAAGAATACCATCCAATAAACTGTCCAAGACGTGCTTGTGAATAGTGCTGATCGTCCACTTCAGCGTGTCTCTTGGTTGCACAACTCCATCAAGCAGTGCCACCACAGAAGTTTTCACCGCCAAGATTGGTCATCGATGTGGCAATTCGAGGCATCCACACTCAAAATTATGGCCGTGCTTACAGACATTATCAGTACCATGCCAATCCTCGTACAAAAAGTCGACGGACCATTGCCGGAGGAAAGCTGGCATACATGTGCATACCATACTGGGGCACAACTTGCGATACTTAACGTAATTAACTATAGTGATATGATGGGATGCTGATTCTGCAGAGGCAAAGCAAGAATCATAATGGGTTGGGCACATAACGTTGGAAAGTTGAGGGGTTAAGACGAAAATGGATGAACATCCTGTAAACACTTCTGCTTCGGTGATGCCAGTGGTCTTATTGCCAGCTTGGTTCCCTGTATCCCCAAATGCACACTTCACGGGGCTGTACAGTTCTTGGTGCAACACGGTGGCGGGCGCAGACGGCGTAGAAGCACTGGTAATTGGTTCCCTTCCAGGCAAACACCCCTATTTCCTTGAGTCATGGCTGAGTCATGGCCCGAAATCCTGATCTCCGAAGGCAATGGCCCCTTTCAACATCCCATCAATCGATGAGCCCTACTTCACCTATCACAGTATTTTCGGCGGTTTTTCTTGCAGCAAGACCCTAGTCGCTTGTTGTCCATGGCGGTCCCGGCGCCGGCAAGGAGTATCTCCTCGCGCTCGCAGAGCTCTGGTCGCAGTATGGCCTCCCAGTCGTCTTCTACGACCAGATAGGCTGTTCTGCTTTCACGCATCTCCGCCAGACGACCTGCGACCAGGCTTTCTGGCACGGGCAGGCTACGAGTGCTTCCAAATGGTGGCCCGGTTGGCGAACCCGAAAGGTTTGACGAAGTGGAAGTGATTAAGTACTGACCGCGTTATAATTCATATATTTTTGCGCCTCGCTACAATCTTATAGTTCGACACCTGGGAAGAGGCACTTCAAGAAGATACAATGTACGTCCTCATAGACACCGCGTCCCACTTCAACATCCGGTGTCTGCATAGGCCCATGGACATGACACCGACGCCGAAGCTGCGCCGTGACATTTTGTTTCGAGGAAGCGCTATCTCTTGAACAACGTGGTGGAACTGACTTCGGTGGGCAGGCTAGTTGTAGGCAACTGATTCTCTACCGTTGATCATCACACAGAATGCGGGTGCCTCTGAATATGTCACTCTAACCTATCATGTTATCATACCTCTTTGAGGCGCGAGCATGGGCTTCCTCGATGGTGTTAGGGTCTCTGAAGCGATAAGACCATCCTCACGTAAAGTAGTCGGTCTCGACGGAAGATTCATCAGGCATGAGCCTCGTGCATCACAAACTGAAATGCTGCCTGCCGGCTATGCTCGCAACGCAATGTGCCTGGAACAAGCAGAGCGTTGCCTGTATGCCAGAAATTGAAATGATAAGTTCTTCTACGAAATTGAAGAAGCGTGAAAATGACGTCTTTATCAGGGGTCGGTTGCCCTACAAGGTTGAGCAAAGTTCAAGTTTGACACGACGCCGACTGGAAGCTAGGTTAGCTCGGACCGTTGTATCTGCTCAATTCATAGCACTGTTGGCGGAGCTCGGTGCCACTAAAGTTCTCCAAGCGCAACTTCAATCATGAGTGCAAAATGTCAAGGGGTTGCACATTAAGTATCGGGGCAATGAGCATCAAACGTGGAAATATGTTCTCCAATTGAGTCGAACACTGCCTAACAGATTGGAGAAAGTCTGCCCCCAATTTTCCAGGAGAAATCGAGCGCATGGCGCGTGTTCAAGTAGCAAATGCTACACCCTCGTGGCCCGGAGTTCAACAATTGTGCTCAACTTTGGCGTTGTCTCCACAGACTTCGTGTCAAAAAAGGGGCCACCTAAACCTATCGACTCCCGCCTACTGCTGTTAGGTGTGCGTGTCAAAAGGTTCGTTTGTTTTCCCCACCGTCGTAGACTTCTTGCGACCTTGCCGTCGTGCCTCTCCTACTGCTGCTGCTGCTGATGCTGATGCTGCTATTGTTATTGTCGAGAGGTAGTCGCCACGCCAGCGACGACATCACACCACTACCCCCAGGAACGTTGGACGTGGCGGTGGTGTTGGAGTTATCGGAAGCGGAAGCCGAAGAAGCAGCCGAAGCCTCCGACTTTTTCCGCTCACGGTACCGCCACAGCTTCTCCCCCCTCCTGTACGCGGCCACGAGTGCGCCGTTGGTCGCGACGTAGCCGAGCTCGCCCTCGAGGTCCGCGATCTCGGTGCCGTCGCAGAGGCGCACGGGCGCGAACGGGCTGGCCTGCACCGCGGCTGTCATGGCCTCCTCGACGCACCAGCGGCACACGCTGTGGCCGCTGTGCCCGCAGGGCAGGGCCAGCAGGTCGCCCGTCCGCTTCTGGCAGGAGGTGCAGCGGAAGCCGGCGGCGAGGGCGGGGGTTGGGCTTGGGCTATATGGTAGGACATATTGTGGACCGAGTTCAAGAACTATACGTGTCGTTTTCGGCTTATTTCTTCTTAGTCCTTGCTAGTACTTCGATAGGTTCGCGACACTTTGCTGTTGTTGTTGTTTTCGTTCGGGTGTTTCAAAGGGGAACCCAGCGGTTTATCAAACTGGTGCAGTTGGTGGGAATGGGGCAGCTGAAGCTGAAGCAATGACGGGTGTTGATGCTTACAACGATCACCGAAGTATGCTACGATCCCATAACCCGCAGTGATCGCGATGCAAAACTACTGATACTGACCCCTGTTCCTCTCCGATATTCAAATTCCTTCGGGGGCATACACTCCACGTTAAGGTGACAAACATTGATGCGAATGTCTATCGGCGTGTATCGCCTCTTCGCCAAGCCTTGGAGGTGGCAGCGCAGGAATTCATTGCTTGTAGTACACAGAGTACTCGTAGACTGGATAAGAAAAATTGGCATTTACTTCATCTGGTACGGGCGACGAGGGAATAGCTGGCCCATGGCATAATCGTGACCATCGCCGGAGAAGCTGGTGGGTGGCAGTTCTTAGTTACTTCATTTTCGCTCATGCAGAAGCATTGTGTGCAACAGAAATCCATGCTCATAGACAAATTGGGAGGGAATCATTGTAGTTTTATTCAAAAGGAGACCGAATCTAAGTGCTACCACACAGGTCTCCTGGCCTCTGAATTAAGTAAACCGCCATCATGTAACATGCCATGCAACTCGTAACCTCGTATCGCAGTAGCTCTGCTTTTTGTTCCTACCAATACTAGAATTGGAATAGTCGTGCCCAGGTGTTGGTGTTCACCATGCCTCGTTGTGAACCCTCTGCCGGCGTTTACCGCACCGCTCATCTTCCGGGGCGCTTCCTCAACACTCGATCTGATTTCAAGTTTGTACTGTTGGTGGCCGATTTACCTGTAGCAATTAATTACAGGCAAGGCAGGCTCATCGAGTACCCGTCGCTAGTGGGCGGCAACCGAGTTACCTGTAGGAACTACAGGTAAGGCAGGCTTACCTGTAGCAACTACAGGCAAGTCAGGGTCATTGGGTACCCGTCTCTAGTGGGCCATGACTTCCGGGGCCTTGCCGCCAGCAGGCTTGTCATCGACTTCCATGGCATCGTCACCGCCGGCTTCGCCTTCGGCGACTTCTTCTTCGCCCTCCTCTTCGAGATCATCTTCGCTCTCGTTCTCCAGGTCAACGCTTCCGTCCTCAGACATTTCGTCTTCTTCTGCGGGCTCACCGCCTTCAACGCCGCCCATTTCAGCATCGCCTCCAGCAGCGGCCGCGACTGCCTCGCCATTGGCCTCGCCTGTAGCGGTAGCATCCTCTTCTTCGGCCTCTTCGGCAAGCTCTTCGGCACCGTACTCCTCGTCATCAGGCTGTACATCGGCCTCGGGCTGCTCAGGGGGGAACTCGGCCGGCGCAGAAGCTTCAGAATCCCTACAAGCTGTTAGTGGGCGTTGAATTTGGGGGAGGGAGTCAGGTTTTCGGGAATAACTTACCACTTAATGGCAAACCGAGTCACACGGGGCTTATCGGCCAACACATTTCTTCGGATCTTTTCGATGATAGGCTTGGCCGGAGGATCGGCGTTCAGCTCCTCTGTCTCGTACTCGTTGTTCACGTAGTAGCCGACTCGAATAAATTCGCGACCGTCGTATGAACACGTCAGAAGGACGACAGTAACACCCAGAACATCGGCGTCGGGAATTCGCTTGGTGTCTGGTGCTTCTGCCTCGAAGACAAACTTATTGACTCCGACGGGGATCGGGCCTACTAGGAGGGAGTCGAGCTCCTGGTCATACTGGTCCCTTGATTGGGGAAAAGAATGGTAAGCCATTGGCAAAAGCGGTGTGAAGACACAAATATAGGCAGTAAGGGACTTACGAGGTCGCTGAGCCGACGTAAGTCAACTTCCACTCGAGGTCTGTATGGCAGCACAAGTTAGTATATAATTGACCACACGGGCAAGTATGTATGGGAATGATTGGTGGTCGTACCCTTCTCGAGCTGCTCAAGACACTCGAAGGTGATCTCGAAGACGTACTTGTCGCCAAACTTGGCCGGGTTGTTGAGGATGTTGACCCCCAGAAGCGATACGACAGACATCTTGGCGGGTTGTGAAGAGTGAAGCGTGGGAGATGTTGGGTATAATTGGTGGGATAGAAGTGATGGTTTGTTTATGAAGCGTAAAAAGAGATGGAGAGGGGGAAACCCAACGAAGTAGAACTTGAATAACGAGGGTTCTTCCAGTTCATGAAACGATATTGGACAGAGAAGGAGTGAAGGTAAGTAGGCTGGTCCACTCTGCAGCTTTGGTTGGTGGAGGGATGGGCAGCGAATGGATTTGTTTTTGCGACGTGGGAAAGAGATATGGGACTCGCCAGCTTCCCAGTTCCCAGCCAATTTCCAGTGGGGTCGCCTAAATTGAAATTGAACGCGACTTTCTCACGCGTCTGACGTTAAGTGCTTGCAGAAGACATGTATCTCGATTCTCGCCGTGTGTGCCATTACCAGCCAGTCAAGCCTCGAGCGCTAGCAGTAAACAAGCGTGCTTACGGGGGCCCACTACGTTAAACAGGCAAGGTCGCAAGGGTCTGCTAGCGTGGTCAAGTCAAGGTTCCCGTCTGTTCTGTTCGCATGTAGCTGCTCAATCGGAGAAACACTCCCCCCATCCCCGATCGGTGCATTTACTAAAGGTACCTGAAGACCATAAAGTCTGTGCGTCTGAGCAGCTTTCCACCAGCACTGAGCTTTCCGTGGCTGGCATGTACCTTAATCCTTGTTCAATCCCAGCACGCCAGTCTGAAAACGCTTTAATCCGCGCCTTGCCTCTTCGAGAATTCGCAGCAAAGTCAAGGCTGGGGTTGCTTCTTCACTTTCGCATCGTGACAGTCGCCGAAGTCGTCATTCTTCTTCTCTCGGCGCCCTATCCGTCCTCCCTTTGCTTGTAATTATACCACTGCCATCAGACATTTTGATCTTCTAGGACCGGGCCTTGTGACAGCGGAACTTCTACTACTTGCATTTGCGCAAGTCCATTCCCACAACGAGCTTTGTCTAGCGCGCTCTGCTTTCCGACCAACTCTTGACAAAAAGTCCACGATCGCCGAGATACTTGCTGTACGCACAGCAGACCCTCATAGCGCATCCGATTTCGCAACGACATCTTGTCCTCCGATCTTGTCGCCAAAAATGGCATCTGAGAACCCCAAGGATGGGTTTGCCCAACACGGCGAGGAGACTGACAATACATGGGGAACTGGTGATGGAGTTGGGACTTCAGAAGATCAACAACATACTGAGCATGATAGCCATGAACAAGCACAAGAACCTGATTCTGTTGATCCAACATCCAATGCTTCTGGTGACCCTACTTCGGATGCCGATGAAGATGGCGGAGAGTACGACCCTGAATCTATCAGCATTACCACTACTGTCCCAGTCTTGCCTCCCGCCTCGCACACTCCGGTTGCCGCTGCAAAGCGCGATGATGTTACGGCATCTCCTCGTCCGTCTAAGAAACCCAAAAAGGCGGGTGGATTCATAGTTGGGTCCTCGGATGATGAAGACGATTCCGCAACCCCTCCGCCTGCAGTTTCTACTGCCGCAGCGGACGGCCTCAAGCCTGCTTCTTCTGAATCGCAGTCCCGTACTTTCACACATTCTCCCCTGCAACAGTTGACCACTCCAGCAGAGACCTTCAACGACCCTGCTGCGCCTGGTCCGACAGCTCAAGTGAGCAATGGACTGGGCATTGTAACATCTACCCCAAACATTAACGAGGCCAAATCGCGTCTCCCGACTGATATCATCGGTATCTTGGAGGATCGCATCAAGGACGATCCCCGTGGCGATATGGATGCTTGGTTGGCTTTGATCGAAGAACACCGCAGACGTAACGTGATTCAAGACATCAGAGCTATGTACGAGCGCTTCTTGAAAGTGTTCCCCCAATCGGTTAGTTTCCCATCCCATCGAACAAATTGCAGAGACTGACCACCACAGGCGGAGATATGGGTGCAATACCTTCAACAGGAACTCAGTCTGGATAATTTCGCCGAGGCCGAGCAGATCTTCCAGCGTACCCTTATGACGATACCTAGTGTACAGCTCTGGACGGCATATCTGAGATGTATCCGCCGACGAAACGACTTGCACGATGGCACCGGCCAGGCGCGCCAGATTGTGAACCAATCGTACGAATTCGTACTGGATAACATTGGTCATGACCGGGACTCGGGCAAGATGTGGCACGACTACATCCAGTTCATCAAGAGTGGGCCAGGCCAGATCGATGGAAAAGGCTGGCAAGACATGCAAAAGATGGACGTGTTGCGCAAGGCATATCAACGAGCTATATGTATTCCTATGTCGAACTTGAACATTCTCTGGAAAGAGTATGATCAGTTCGAGCTTGGAATCAACAAAGTAGCGGTAGGTCGCATATCCACACACAGCATACGTTGGCAGCACACTAATAGTGTTCAGGGTCGAAAATTCCTACAGGAGAAATCGCCTTCGTATATGTCGGCACGGAGCGCCAACACCCATCTCGAAAACTTCACCCGCGGCTTGCAGAGGACTACAATCCCCCGACTCCCCCTGCGACGGGCTTTGAGGGCGATCAGGGATATCTTGAGCAGGTCGACTTGTGGAAGAGGTGGATCGCTTGGAGAAGGACGACCCGCTTGCGTTAAAGACGGACGAGCCGGAGACTTACAAGTCTCGTGTTATTCATGTCTACAAGCAGGCACTGATGGCTTTGCGGTTCTGGCCTGAGTTGTGGGTTGATGCCGCAGAGTGGTGCTTCGACAATGGTGTCCTTGGAAAAGACGGGTCGGATCTCGGGCTTCAGTTCCTAGTTGACGGAATCACAGCCAATCCTGAAAGTGCGCTTCTTGCTTTGAAGCATGCGGATCGCATCGAGTCCACGCATCCCTCTGGAGAGGGTGAAGCCGGGAAGTTGGCCCTCAGCCGGGCTGTCCGCGCACCTTATGACACGGTGCTGGGTGCTCTTTATGAGATGGTGAAGAAGCTGAAGGACCGTGAGGCGACAGCTATTGGTTATATCGAGAACGATCCTTCCCTAGCCGAATCCGACGAGCCCCAGATGGAGACTGATGACGGCGAGGTGGCTGAGAAACCGGCCAAGACCAGCATAAGGGAGGAACGCATCAAGGCTGTGCGAGAAGGATTCGCTGTCCAGATCCAAATGCTTTCGCAACAAATCTCCTATCTCTGGATAGCTCTCACGCGTGCGTTCCGCCGTATCCAGGGTCAGGGCAAAGGCACTCCGACTTCTGGCGTTCGAGCCATTTTCACCGAGGCACGGGCCAAAGGTCGGCTCACTAGCGATGTCTACGTTGCAGTCGCGCATATCGAATGGGACATCTACCAAGACCCTGTCGCTACCAAGATCTTCGAGCGCGGCGCTAAGTTGTTTCCTGAAGATGAACACTTTATGGTTGCTTATCTCAAACACTTGCATTCGCGGCATGATACCACCAGTAAGTTCATATTGCCGGTCCTCCCCTGTTCCTATTCTCGGTACTAATCATTTTTCCAGATGCCCGAGTCGTGTTCTCCCAATCTGTCAAGCGCTTCAAGGAGAAGCCCGAGCTTACTCACAAGCTGAAGCCTCTATACGCTTATTTCCACAGCTATGAAGCAAAGTTTGGCGAGCTCGCCCAGATCAAGGATTTGGAGAAACAGATGGCCGAGTCTTTTCCTGAAGACCCTAGCCTGGCCCACTTTGCAGCCCGCTTCTCCTCGGACCGCTTCAACCCCATCAGTGCCCGGGTGATAATCTCTCCCAGTGCCCAGATGAGGCCCAAGAACAACATCATGCCGTCCATCGAGCAAATCAATACCTCGGCGCGTGTGAGCCCTCACCCGTCAGTCATGGCGGACAGAAGCCCGAGGCAACAATTCTTGCCTGTAGTCAACTCGCCAAAGCGTCCTTACCAGCCCGACGAAGATGACTATCCTCCCAGGAAGGTCCAGCGTGGCGCTTCTCCGCTCAAAGGCGCGGCTGGGCGTCGAATGGACCAACAAAGGCGAGCGCAGGGTCAAGGTGTCACATACAGCAGTACGCCTGCACCCATTTCTCGGGACATCACTTTCCTCCTGAGCCTCATCCCTCCCCCACATCAGTACGGCGCACAGCGCTTCCGATCCGACGCCTTGGTGCGTGTCATCAGGGATACGACCGTGCCGGACTACAATGAATGGAGGGCTTCGCAAAATCAGGGTCTGCGGAGTGATCAAGCCTCACGTACGCATCACCGATAAGTTACAAGAAGAAATGCCCATTTTCAATTGCTAACTGTCAACGTTCAGGGCCTGCTGGTCGTCCCGCAAGCCCCTACTCGAGGGGCCTTACTCGACTTCCCCCCCAGCCGACCGCACAATACACTCAAAGACCTCCATCCAGTGACGATTACGAGCCTTCACCCTCTGACTGGACACAAGCCCCTCAGGCAGCTAATTCCGGCCAGCAGGGCTTTACACCATCGCAGCTTGCTAATCCTTACATGGTCCCAGGGGCGTCAGCTCCTCTTCCCGGTTACCCAGCCCAGCCGAACCAATACTATGGCGCTCAATATTAGGAATACCCATACCTGGACTACTTTTGGTAGACAGGGCGGAAGGGCCGCTTTTCTCTGTGGGTATGGGGAAAGCACGATGTGTTCTCGTAGGAATAGTGCACAGCCGAAGGAGCACTGTTCGCGCATATAGATGCATTGACCCATCCGGGACAAGGTGCTTGCTTTACTGGGAAGCACGCTTGATACACGAGCAGGGGGCTCTATTGACGCAACTCACGCGATGCTATTCACGTGACATCCTTCTATCCTTACGAAGCGGTACACAGATAGCCACTTAGGAAGTACCAATACTACTAAATGACGTAGTCATCATCAACTTGTCCCTCTCTTGCCCTGATGATGTTGTGAAAGTTGCTGCTGCCAATGACCTCCGGCTTCACGTGAGATATGTTTGTCATGTATCAAGGCTCTGATGAGCATTTGGAAAAAATTGACATGACATCTTCGTCCATCAATACATGGCGAATACTACATGGAGGTCGCTGGTTCGAAAGCTTCTCAACAGAAGTTGAGTATGTGACAGCAACAAAGCCGTCTACTTCTTCCGATTATTTACAACCCTTGAGCGCCCAACCTTTACGGAGCAGCCCAGCTAGCTCCCTTATGCTCGGAACAGCTGCTGTGCTGTGATATCATGTCGGGTTTCCACGAGGGCTGTTAGACCAAGACTGGAACGACAACCTTGTCGCATCGGAGTCTCATGACGGCTATCATCGACTCTGCATGAGCTGACGTGTGACAGCTCGAAATCAGGAGAGCAAAATCATGTGTGCTCCGCAAGGCCGTATGGCCCTGAGATGTCTACGTCGATGATCTTGTCACCGTGAGATGCTGGGGTTTCCCAGATACGCTTGGTGTATGTACGACATGAAAGGACATAAGCAACTCGAGGAACAATAGTCTCATCGAGTACATATTAGCCAAATGTACGTTGGCCGAATACACGTTAGCACCAAAACTATTCCAGTTTGGTATGTTATGGGAGACAAAGGTTACCACCTATTCGTCATCTTCATCGCCTCGCCGGCTTCTATCATTATTCCTACGCTTTTATTGATCCAATGAAGTCAGCCCACCACCTACATATGAACATATCGCCGTAACTGAATTACAGCCTTCGCTCGACCCCTATCTTACCTCTCACTACCCCTCCCCCTCTAGGTTCTCACATCATCAACCAAAATCCGCAATGCACCCAATCTCAAGTACTTACGTACCTACATACTTGTATTTCCCAACTTAACAACTGATAGGCCCGCATCAAAGAAAATGAGCATTTTTTTATCCTCGTCATAGGAGTGTGGTTATCAAATTGCCGGGCTCAACAAATGCCTAATGCCCACCTTGAGTGTCAGGAAGCTGTTGAGTATTTTGAGCTCCCCCTACCTAACATAGGGCCTAAAAGCTATAGAAGTCTGCCGTGTTACTTGATTGGCCACAGGCTAGGTAGCAGGTATGGAAAGAAGAAAAAAGCCCAGCTTTCGCCTGAAAAATCAATTCCCCATTGGTTAACACCACTAATTTCTGGAACAGGTCAAATATGGTAGCAAAGCCTGCGAATTCTTTTTACCCAGGAACTGAAGGGCTGGGTCAATATCTGATGCTTATTGGTGCTAGCATTCTACAATTATCACAGAATAAACTCTCAGCACATTATACAATGCCATGATATTTTTCTTTATATCAGGTAATTCGTACAACTGTGAGAATTTATTGCTCATTGTGTTCATCCCTGTATGGTCATGGCAATGCTCTACACACCATCAACAAGCAACTCTCATCTCCTCTCGGTCCTGTACCAGATGCCAGGCTGTCGATCATGCAGTGGGCTTTGGCAGCATGTTCACATGGCGTTGCTTCTTTGATGTAGAAGTTACGTCTGGTGATGTCCCGCTGCTCTTTCTCTCTTCCCGGGGGGTCCTGGTGAAGAGACCCACATTCCTGTAGCTAGCCGGCCGCCCTGTGCCTTCCGTTTGTGGTACCTAATGTTCATGCATCTGAGATGATGCAGAATCACTGGAGGCATTATTACTACGCACTGGCTACAGCCCAGAATGTCAATGTAGATTTGTATATATCCATGTATGTAGTAAGACATTATTACCTCGAACACAGCGTGATTCGACCACGTGTCTGGGTCGTTTCCTGTCGTATGTGGCTACCCCTGAGACCTGATATCCTCTCCGTATTGCCGGGTGAACAGCACGCGCTCCTCCTCCTAGGTACCTACCTACTATACGCTAGACCAAATCTGCCGAGAGGTCTGGTAGGAAACTGACACTGGCATCGCCGAATACTTGCCCCACTGTCGTCGATACTTTCTCATTGACCTATTCGGCTGATCTTCAGTGGTAAGTGCAGCCAGCCTAGTGCTTGTCTCCTTCTCTTCACCTCACCACAACCCTCACCCACACTTTTCGTCCTACCACTCACACAACAACACAACCATCCAAGATCAGATCTTGAAGGTCAGCAACTTGGCCGTCGACATCAAGCAAGGTAAGTGGATTTTTTCTGCTTCTATTCACTCACCATTCGTCCCATCTACCTGCTCTTAAGTCGCATGTACGACCAACCACCAGGACGTACAAACGCATCCTCCTTCACCATCTTCCCTCCCTCAAATCCACACCCCTCGGGTTTCCATCAACACACTGGATCAACATACCATCGTCTTTGACCAGGTGAGTTCATCAGAAGCTGTCGGACCTCTTTAATCTTGTTGAAGGGTCTCTCGACATCGTACACCTGTCACACGTCTTCTCCCATGTTTTCTCTTCAACTCATGTTCCTCCTTACCCTTCCCTCTCCCCTCCAAGAGACCACTTCCTAGGGTTCTTTGTACTGACCAGATCCTTTCTACCTTTCAGGTAAGCATATTCCCCTCGGAGATCCTTGATCATTTCCCACTTCGTGATTCGGCATCTCGTCACCCTTCTCTCTCCCAACAACACCATTACTGCGTCTTCTACACAACCAGTCAACGAAAGGTACGTTAGTCTCATGAACTCTCCCATCATCCTATCTCGAGGAGCCTTCTCGGCTTTTGTCACTCGTACACTCTCCTTGAACTCTCAGCCGATTCCATCTTCCTCAACCCAACATCTCCTCCCACTCCTGCCACCAACTCCCCAGCCACAACAACTATTCGTTGTAGAAGAATGTAAGTTACAACCCATCCCTCTACACTACATCCCCAAGCAACCTATCTTCCAGTGTTTGTAACACTGTAGGCCCTGAACCAAACAGAGCATGTCCGAATTTCTCGGTTGCCTTCGCGCGGTTGGGATCTATGCAAGACGTCATCAGACATCTTCTCTGACTTCCTCCTGGGTGCAACGCTCTCATACATAATCGATCCTACACCCCGGATACCATCTCTCTCATTTTCCTTTTCTACTTCTCATTAATCTCTCGAACTTCACGAGTCATACACATTCTACTGCTTCTTCAAGGAGCCCAATTCTGAATCAGGTGCTATCAACAAAGGTCCGCCCTTCACCTTCTCCACTTCCCTCTACAATACCTCTATTTCCATCAATATTTCTTTCATAGGTGGCAACTAACCCACCAAAAGATTTCTAACAATAGGATTCCAGACTTGATCTTGACCTGTTACTTACAGGCTTGAATTCTCAGGTAAGCCTATTTTTTTAATTGTTACAGTCATTCTTGATACTGCTACCTCTTCCCTTTCCACGTACTCCTACACTCTGATATTACACAACCCCGAAACAACTCCTCCCCCATCTCCAACATACGAACACAATCTCTTTTTCACATTCAAGTGGAAGAAACGAATTGGTCATCACACAACAAGCAGTCTTCCTTGCAGTTAAATCTGTGGCATCCCAAACTGCTTCCAACCTCTTCCATCATCTCCCTCAACCTGGTCTTGATGTCTTCCTCGTCAAGCAGTAAGTCGCTCAAGCCCCGAAGTCTCATATACTTTGACCAGTGGTACTTCATTTTCTATTTGCGTCCACAAAACAATGCCCTTCATATTCCCATGAGCCCATGAGACTGCAATTTCTCTCATGGATTCCAGATCTCAGCAAGCTCACAACCCTATCATCAACTAATTGATATATCAATCGGTACAATCTATCTTTTCCTTTCCCTCCATACCGTCCGGAATTCCACAAACCCTCACTTCTTTTCTATTATCCACATTGTCATATTGTCAAGCAGGCATCGTACCCACAGCTTCCCATACCATCAACTTGAAATATCTGCAACGTCCTTTCATCAATTTCGTCTTGCGTGGACTACAAATAGGTTGATCATACAAGACAACTGACATCTATTTAGGCTACCAACCTTCACTCCAGTAACATCTCCCCTAAGTTTACATCGTACGTATTCACTCCTCAGCCTTTTATTGAAAACCTTCTTGCCTCTTCAAATTTTACGTATCATCTTGCAAAGCTACCTACATGTACGCCAGCCGCGAGAATCTACACACTTCACTTGTCTTCCTTCTACCCTGTCACAATTCCGACTTGTTTTGGACGGTTTCCTCTGCCACGACTCGTCTCTACATCAACCCATCTACAACCCTAGTTTTGAATGAAAGCATTTGCAGTCTACTGCTCATCTGGATTTCTATCTGCTTTCTTCAGTTGAGGGCTCAACTTCGTCTATGCCAACCACCCGAAGATCCCGCCTTGAATCACGCACTACCAAATTGATACACTTAGCTTAATCAACATTCAACTAACTTTTCTAACTTCAGACTCCCAATCAAGCCGATCATCACCGCCAAGATGTCAGGTTTCCACCGGCAAGGCAATGGTCCGCGAAACCCCAACATTGAGCGTGTCGCCGGCATGAACCTTGATGGAGCTTCGGACCGTGGCTCCGCCAGTGGCAGCCCTTCGCGTGGTTCTCACCATTCACGCTCTGGCTCCAATGCCGGTAGCCAGGCTGGCAGCCAAGCTACTGAGGGTTCGCGCTCCCGATCGGGTTCCACCGCCGCCAGTGGCCCTGGCCAGCAGCAGTCTCCCTTTCCACCTGGAACTGGCCGTGATCCCGCTCGCATGATGGCACCGCTCTCCGATGAGCAGGTCATTGGCAAGCGAATCGATCTTCCCGCAGAGGCCTACAAGAAGGTAAGTACCCTGCCTTAATTACACAGCAACTCCAATCCATTATACTCCTATCTCGACGTTTACTTGCATGAGATTTTGGCTGACTTTTTTGTAGGATAATGATTCGTTCACTCAATTCGCCAAGCGCCCTGGCTTCAGCACCGATGGCAAGGGTATCCAGGTTCAAGTGAACATCTTCCCAGTGACAAAGTGGCCGACTGGAGATATCGTTCAATATGATGTAAGTACCCAAGATCTTGGATTTAGACTGGGCACTACTAACTCGCCTCCTCCAGGTCAACGTCAGTCCCAATCAGTTGGACTCCCGAGCCCTTGTCAGAAAGGTTTGGGAGAGTACCCCTGTCCAGGCCTGGTTGAAGAAAACTGGCAGCAAGTGGCTATTCGACGGCCATAAGCTTGCTTGGTAAGTCGATCGGAACCCTCTGGTACTATTATATGATATTCTAATAATGATTTTAGGACTTCGGCTAGGGATCCCACGAGGTGAGGAGAGGCTTGCTGTCGATCTGGACCGACTGGCAGGCAAAGAGCCCAGGCCTGGCAAGACTGGTGTCTACTACATCCAGATCAGACGAGCAACGCAGATCCGGATGCAAGTCCTTCAGGACTACCTTCATCGCAAATGCGACTGGGACAAGTCTGTACTTCAATGCATGAGTAAGTCTCACCCCGGGATATGGAGGTGACATTGAACTGACCAGCCTTATCTAGACTTCCTGGACCATCTCTTGCGCCAGTATCCCAGCGAGAACATGATCTCCATCAAGCGCAACTTCTACAACAAGCAGGACAACCCAATGCGTCTTGACTCCTACACCGATGTTCGCAAGGGCACCTATTCCGCTTTCCGTCTTGGTGAGGTATGTTGTCACATTGAGCTCCCATGTCGACGACATTTTGGCTAATCTAGATACAGACGAGCAACGCGAGCAAGGGTACTGGTCTAGGCGTCAATCTGGATGTGGCCAATACGGCGTTCTGGAACACTATGGGAACACTGGCCGATACGGCACGAGCCATGCTGAGTAACCCTCAAGCCCAGAATGAGAAGCAACTGCGTAAGTCACGACCATCAGAACCCTCCTAATTATGTTCATATACTGACATCTATGATAGTTCCATGGCCCAAAATGGCTGAGGTCCTTCGCCCTGTCCAATCTCGTGACAAGAATGGAAATATCGTCTGGCAGCAGTCAGAGCCTTTCCAGAAGCTCCGTCGCTTGGCCAAGTTGAAGATCTTGGTGAACCACCGTGGCAAGGACCAGAGCGACAAGACGTATACCATCAAGAGAATCATCTTCGAGCAGAATATGGGCAACTGGGGCGCCGATGCTCAGCATTACACCTTCAAGAAGAAGCTCAAGGATGGAACGTATGAAGACCCGATCACTATCCACAACTACTTCATGCAGAAGTACAAGGCTCGTCTTCAGTTCCCTGATCTACCTCTGATTGAGACGATGCGCGACGGCGTTTACCCGATGGAAGCCTGTCGTCTTAAGGCTTTCCAGCGATACACATACAAGCTGGATCCGGAGCAGACGTCCAAGATGATCAAGTTCGCGGTCACCCGCCCGAAGGAGCGCAGTGCTGCCATCAATAACTGTATGAAAGGACTCCACTGGGAGTCGGACCCTTACTTCAAGCAGTACGGTCTGCAGCTGGGCAATCAGATGCTCGTCACATCCGCACGACTTCTGCAGAATCCCGAGGTCCATTTTGGTGGCTCGAAGATCAATCCAGGAGTGACCGGTCGCTGGGACCTCAGAGGCAAGAAGTTCCTAGAGTCTAATCCCGTTCCCATTCAGTCATGGGCGTTCATTGGCGTCGGATCCAACGATGGCTTCACCGTTCAGGAGGATGCGCTGAGAAACTTTGCGCAGACTTTCAAGCGAGCGTACAGTCAGCATGGTGGCATCATCAAGAAGGACCCGTTCGTCAAGGTGTACCCTTTCAATGTGCCCTACCCGCAGATGTGCGAGAAGGCATACCAGCAGTGTGGCCAACACTTCAAGGCCACTCCTCAGCTGATCTTTTTTGTCTTAGCACCAGAAACTCTCTGGTCTACGAGAGAATTAAGAAGAACATGGACTGCCGGTTCTGCACCGTTAGCCAAGTTATGCTGGCGGATCACGTCCGCAAGGCCAACCTCCAATACTGTGGCAATGTTGCCATGAAGGTCAACGCCAAGCTTGGAGGTGTTACTTGCCGAGCCGCTCCCATGGGTTCCAGCTCCCAGATGCCTTACTATTCTGTGCCGACCATCATCATTGGTTTGGATGTCTCTCACGCTGCTCCCGGTAGTGGTAAAGCCTCGATGGCTGCCATGACTGTCTCCACTGACAAGACGGCTACGCGGTACGCTGCCTCGGTGCAGACCAACGGCTACCGCACGGAGATTGTCGGCTCGATCAATATGCACTTCCTCCTCGGCCGCCTGCTGAAGTACTGGATTACCACCAACAAGTGCCACCCTAAACACGTCTACTTCTTCCGAGATGGAGTTGCAGAGGGCCAGTTTGGTCAAGTCATTGACGGGGAGGTTAAGGAGATCAAGCGTGTCTTCAGAGACGCCAAATGTGAGATCCCTCGGGTTACGGCGATGATTGCTACTAAGCGACATCACATTCGGTTCTTCCCCAACCCGAATGATAAGGCCTCGGCAGACAAAAATGCCAATCCTCTCCCCGGCACTGTGGTCGAACACGATGCCACTCACCCCTTCCATTGGGACTTCTATCTCGCCTCCCACGTCGCCATTCAAGGTACTGCCCGGCCCGTTCACTATCAGGTGATCTTGGATGAAGCCAATTGCAACCCCAATGATCTGCAGCGCATGTTGTATCATCATTGCTATCAGTACCAGAGGTCCACAACTCCGGTTTCGCTGCATCCCGCCGTGTACTACTCGCATTTGGCATCGGTCCGTGCTGCTGCCCATGAGGACATCGCAGCCAGCCAGAAGGAGCTTCCCTCTGGAAAGGCTGGGTTCCCCTTGGCCAAGGCACCTTCGACTGTTTACGGATCCGGAGGACTAAACCGCGAGGCCCCTCCTCTGCTTGAAATGCAGAACCCTGTTGCAGACAAGGCCAATATTGCCCACATCAACACCACCATGTGGTACATCTAAGTGGCTAGGTACTGCGCTCCTTCAGAATTCTCCCATCCCTCTTTCAGTCTCGGCTCCCTGGCAAATGGTTGCACCAGTCCACGTTGGCTAGTGTTGGGATCTTTCATCATTCTTGAGGTCTCTAGACCTTGATTTGTATTAGTAGTCTAGCGTCCACTTTTCAGTTTCCCATAGCGCCACACATGGATGCAACGCAACATGTGAAGGCTTGGGGACATAGGGTTTACGCGGTTCTTTGTTTTGGGGCAATGGTTTCACGATGTTCACTCCGGTACTTTTCAGGTAGTTAGACACGAAATGCCATTTATGATGAACATAAAACAGTGCCTCTTACATGGGCAAATATAGTGAACATGGTGATATTTTAGTTATATGCGCAGGTGACGGTGGGATGACTATGACTACATGAGCGACATGATAGCGGCATCATGTCTCATTTGCGTCCATCATAAGACAATATGGCGTCCAGTCGACTTGGACGCTCCAAATCCGTTTCCGCCAAGTAATTGCAGGAGGCACGACCAATTCTACTGTTCAGCCCACTAATACTCGTCATGCGGTGGTGGTGCAGTTAGACTGCGGGGATCTTAGGGTGCGTGCAACCTCCAAATACAAGACATGGCAGATGTCAACTAATTGGGCAAAACATGATATTTTTCGAGATCTATATCGACAGAATTGGAGTGCTCCATGCCGTATACGCGTTCCAATAGGCTAGAAGCAAGGGCAACTGTGTTAGCAACGGAGTTAGAATGTACCACTGTATGGATTGCCGAGACGAGGGGCCCGAGATGGCCAGGTCCGGATCCCAGCAGGGGTTTCAATTGGCGACCGCTAGCTAATCTACATGGGGTGTAGTTCAAAGACCTGTTCACCCGCCTTTCATCCTTCGCACCTCTCCAACCAACCAACGATGGGACAGTCTCTATCCCACATCACGGCAAGGAAAGCATCCTGACTTACTGACGCCCATGGCAGCCTCATCTCACGGGGACCATCGGGTTTTACAGTCCGACCCGCGCCGTCGCGGAAGCGTACATAAGAGCAACAAGATCGAGAGCCGGCAGGGCCGCCCACTTCACGCTCGCGAAACGGCTGCGTCACTTGCAAGAAGCGCCATGTGCGCTGCGACGAGCGGAAGCCGGCGTGTCTCCGTTGCGAAAAGGCCGGGGTCGCTTGCCAGGGCTACTCTTCGAAAGCAGGGTCGTCGGGTGCGCGAGCAGGTCACCAAACCGCAGCGGCCCGGCCCATCTTGCCGGCAGCAGCCCGGGAGCGCGGCCGCGAGTCGTCACCGGTTCTGTTGGCGCCGCCCTCAGAATGTCCGTTTCGGGGCGTCGAGGTCACCTACTTTGACGTCTTTCGCCACGAGGTCGTGTACGACATACTTTCTACGGGATGCAAGGATTTCTGGAACCGTGCCTTGGTGCGGAACGGTCTCGAGATAGATTACATCAGGCATGCCATCCTCGCGCTGGGGGCCTTGTCCCTCTCCGTCAACGAGAACGCCAACAACCGAGCTTACCCGACAAGGGATTGGAACTCGACCCCGTCTCCTGGCCTGCACTACAATGCCGCCTTACACCACCACGTCAAAGCTCTGGCTCTGTTTGGCCGGAGCATCTCTCGGAAATGCAACGCGGTTCATCTGCGAGTCATCATTCTGATCACCATTTTGTTTGTGGCTTTTGAGTATCTTCACGGGAACAACTCAGCCGCCATTGGCTTGATCAATAGCGGCTTTCTCCTCTTGGCTCAGCAGCGCTCGCCTGCCACCGAGACCAAGTCGCTCCTCACGGAAGTCGTGAGCGGCGATTTCGAAGGATCCGATATCCTAGAAGATGCGCCCGGGGCGTTTGCCAGGTTTGGCATAGTCGGGCTCCTGACCCCCTTCGTGCCCCTCGAGACGCGGATTTCCGCTTTTGGCGGAGGCAACTTCCGATCGAGGATGCCCGACATCAACACCAAGCCAGAGAAGCTGTTTGAGTTATGGCGAGATTTCGTGTTCGCCTTGACCAAGTTCTCCGCCGACATCGAGTTCGTTTCCTTACATCCAGACAAAGGGTCCGGTGCGTGCATATATACCGTTCCTGCTTACTTCCCGGGCTGGATTGAACGACTAATGGTTTGCAGAATTTCTTCCTAAAGCGAGAGAGCCCATTAAAGGCGAAGATATCCCTCAAAGATTAGCAGCCGAAATGCGCGAGATCACCCTGTGGAAAGAGGTCATCAACCACCACTGCCGCATACAAACCGATCCTGTCGTCTCCCGCTGGCTCCACATCGCCAAAGTCCAGCTGTTGGGCATCGAATGCATCACGCAGGACGTGACGGGCGTGGGCGCGCCGCCCGACTACCCGGGCTTCCTGGGCGCGTGCGAGGACCTGCAGCGGGACTTCCCGCCGGACCTGCAGTCGCGCCTGACGTACGACGGCATCATCAACATCCTGATGAACGCCGTCTTCTGGAGCCGGGACCGCGGCGTCTGCCGGCTCGCGCTCGAGACGGCGCAGCGCTACACGGTCGCGCACCTGGACCCCGAGCGCATGGCGTGGATCCGTCGCTCCCTCACGGAACTGAGAGAGCGGCCGGAGGCGTGGAGGCCGCGGAGCGACTGGATCAGTGCGGGGTGTCAGAGCCTGGATGTGCCGCTGAAGACGGCGGCGGTGTACTCGTTGACGAAGATTATGAGTAAACGGGGAGAGCAGGAATCTTGAAGAGGAGCTTGGCTCTGTTTATCACATGGCAAACTAATGCATAAGTCCACAGTTGACGTGGGCTAACTCGATGCATCGAGCAATGTAGAAGAGTCGGCCCGTCAAAGACTGAGTGACTATCTACCACAACCGATTACGTTTTCTCAAGTTTGCTTAGGTACTGCATCCAGGCAGCTGTCTTGGGCTTGCGACACGTGGGCAACGGACGGACATGGAAGCCATGGGCGACACATACTGTCAAGAGTGCCCATGCGAAGTCGAGTGAGTTGAAATGGGTGGGTGTTGCGCCACCGTCAATCACGATGCAGCTATCGGTTTTGGCATCACTAGACCAGGGCAGGATCTCGGTACTATTGGCATACGGACATCGAAAAGTCACGATCAAGATGGAGGATTCTCAGGGTTTGCAGATGTTGAGAGGGACTCCAGCAATGCTAAAATTGACCATCATCGAGATTACTGGAGATTGAATGAAGCCGGCTGCGATTCCATCCGCGAGCTAGTGCCTCTTTCGCTAGCGAGCGAAGTGGGACAGAATGGCGATACCACCCACTCCCCCACCTGTGCGCACTGGTTTCGATTGACGACAACAAGTGCCAAAAACCTACGTATGGAGGCCCAAAGAGCCCGAAGAGTCCGAAGGGGAATGGGAAGGGGGGAGCAGGATGTGTTTTTGCGGCCCCAGTGCCGCCTCTCGCGTGTAAAAAGCATGGCCTTTCGTTGATTGTCTAGCAGCCCAGCGTTGGAATGACAACGATGCTGGGTTGGGGCTGGGGAAGCAGCTGAGCAGGACCCTGCAATGAGGCGCACCCTTGAGAGGCCTAATCACACACGGGACCTGCCGACAACCGGTATTGGGTGGGAGGCTTGGACACATACAGTATTTATGCAGTAGCATATGTAATATGTGCTGGCATCCAGGAGGGTGGCGGCCGAAAAAGAAGCTATATTGCCAAGGATTCGGTTCGTCTAGCTGCTCCCCCTACTTTGACCGGTGTGTTGCCGAGACGTCGGGCGCACTCCCCACAAGCCGGCAATTCCATGGGCCCTAAACCTTCTTGTGCGTCCTACTACTTTGGAATCAAAGTAGAGGAGCTGAGGGACGCCGACGCGTGCTGCTGCGAGAGGCGTCGCGCCGGTTGAAACGGAAACTGGCAGCCGTTGATCCTGTGGGACGCTGGCTTCTTTTTACGTCTGACGAGTACCATGAGGCGCACGCTTATGTAGTGGATAATTAGGTGGGCTTCCATGGCGATAGCAACACACGATGGCACCATGCTTCCCGTTCGACATATGCACGCCAGTTAACTCGATTGCTTCATTTCTTCAGCTGAGGGCTCTCCCTGGTCCAATACTCGAGATTGGTAACAGGGGGGCTTTTTGCGGCAAGACCCAAGGGATGCTCTCTCTCTCTCAGGGCAGCTTCAGCGGCTCTCCCATTGGCGGAGGTTTGGGCCCAAGGGCAGGGGAAATTTGGATGTGCAGGCCCACTGATCGACAATGATCTCCCCCATCAATCTGAGATGATCTCAAGTTAGGTCATCACTTAGATCGGATGGGGTCACCTTAAAACTGCGACCTGCACGGTTCATGTATGTATCGCAATTGACAGGTTTGACTGATCGGCACTGTCGCCATTCTCGCTATTGATCCTGACGCTCTTGGCTAACGACCTACTGATACATAACTACAGGTGATTGGATCATAGACTCTGCTGGCTGCTGGCTGCTGCTGCTGCTGCTGCGGGCTGGCTGGCTGGTCCCCACCGCATCTGTCCGATTCCATCCTGCCCATCCCTTCCTCGTTGGCATCTAGGAAAGATGGCTGGTGGGCGTTCACACAATTTTCTTTTCCCCAATAGTCGTCGTTGCGACACGACCAGTCATCCCTGGTTCCCCCGCCTTTGTCTTAGATAGCCGCTGGATCTCTTGTCATTGGGTGGTCTAGCTGCATCTGATGTGATGGGCCCTCCTAGTAGTCGCTACTGCATCCAGGGGAAAGTGTAAGCAGCTACTGTGGTACTATCTCCTTAATAGATACAATATGTGTCCCTCCCCAAGCTACTGGACGTTTCCCGTCCTCTGACCAAGCGTTCGAGAGTGAAATCCCGTTCGCTCTTTGCGCCACCCAGACCACTGGTTCAGTAACAAGCATACACACGCACGTTCTCTCTCTCAACAATGGCGGACCCACGGATCGTCTACTCGCCGCTCGGCTGGTTCTACATCGGCCTCATGACGGGCTGGACGCTCCTCGTCCTCGCCGGCATCGCCTTCCTCGTCCGCCACCGCCGGCTGCCGTTCCTGCAGCTGCGGCGGCTGCCCCCTCATCTTCAGCGCCATCGTGATCCTGCACCTCTACGCGGCCTCGTGCCTGCTCGCGTACATGATCGGCCCGCTCATCCCGTGCGACGCCCAGTTCTGGGTCATGAGCATTTATTTGCCGTTCGGCATGGCGCTGCTGCAGGCCGCCAACAGCCAGTTCCAGCACGTCGCGACGCAGCAGCGCAAATTTGCGCAGTTCAGCACGCTCGAGGACCGCAACGTCTTCGATAGGTCCGCTAGCGAGATCGATCCGCGTCTACCTTGGTGGAAGCGCGGTTGGCTGCGGATTCAGAGGGCCAACGAGGTCGACAGGGTGCTGATCTATATTGGTATCGGCATGGGTATTCAGGTAAGTTAATTGGCTCCCTATGAACAAGATTGCCTACCATAAATTTGGGGGCCATAGGAGAAGACGATTCAGGGGCTAACATCCAGGCCACAGCTGGCATTGACCTTCTTGATTTACTTTGGGTCCGAGATGTTCCATCCGAGCTACGGTTTCTTCCACGTTAAAGTTCCCGGCACTGAGCAACAGCGAGCTACTTTGTGTTTCACCGGCTGGGAATGGTACGGCACTAATACACTTCCTTCATACATGGCATGCTAACAGTTTGCCAGGTGGTTGTCATGCGTATGGCAGTTCTTCTGGGCTTGGATCTATGCGCCCTATACCTTGTGGAAGACGAGGCACATCGATGATACCTACGGTTGGCGTATCCAAACCATCTGCTGTTGCATTGCTGGGTAGGCTTCTGAACACTCTTATCTCCCTCACTAGACTAGATCACTGATTGATGGAGTAGTCTGCCGGCCTCCCCTATGTGGCTCATTGGTCTCTACGTTCCACAAATGGAACCGGTAAACAAGGTCTTTGTGCCACCCCAATGGTAAGCAAGATTCAAAGCCTATACTACGAGGTGCTTGATTAACGAAGGACTGGTTACTTAGGATTGCCCTTTCCATCTTCTTCATCGAGGTATTCACGCTAGGCTTTCCCTGCTTGCAGGTTTACAAGACCCATAACCTCAAACAAGAGACCATCGACACTATCGCTGCCTGGGAGAAAAGAAACCAGATCCTTGGCGACGACCCCGAAGCCATCTCCACTAGTAGCGCCGGCTTTGGAGGTTCAACCCTGGCCGGCCGCTCTATGGCTAGCAAGAGCGGCAAGTCCGTCAACACAACATCTACTTCTCACTCGCGCGACTCGACGTTGGCCATGGGCGCGCTCGAGAACGCGCTGCGGACGAACCCGCAGCCGCTGCTCGAGTTCGCGTCCCTGAAGGACTTCTCGGGCGAGAACGTCAGCTTCCTGTCCCACGTGGGCGACTGGCGGCGGGTCTGGAAAACGTCGACGAGCTCCCCCGCGGACCAGACGCGCGAGCAGTTCCTCCGCGCCGTGCGCATCTACTCCCACTTCGTCAGCCTCGAGTACTCCGAGTTCCCCGTCAACATCTCGTCGGGCACGGCCAAGGCGCTGCACCAGCTCTTCCACGAGACGACCCAGATCCTCAACCGGCGGCGGCGGCAGTCGGACTCGGCCACACCGTTCGACAACGGCGCCATGACCGGTCTCGACGACTTCGGCTCCTCTCCCGGCGACCTCGAGGCGACGCTGGGCAAGGCCAACCTCGAGTCCGTCACGCAGATGGCGGAGCTGTCGAACCACAACAACCACCGCGACTTCGGCGACCTCAAGGTGCCCGCCGCCTTCGGCCCGCAGGCTTTCGAGGCCGCCGAGAAGGAGGTCAAGTACCTGATGCTCACCAACACCTGGCCCAAGTTTGTCCACGCCGGCTTCGAGCAGGCGAGCCAGGCGTCCAGGAAGGCGGAGGAAGGATCGCGATGATGATGATGGGAGGCCGCGCCTGTTCTCAAGGAGGCTATTACTTTGCGTGTGAAAAATTGAAGAAGAAAAAGAAAGGAGTTTCCTGTCTGTTAGTTAGTAGGGAGGAGCCTGCGTTTCAGTTACGCATCTTTTGTACATCGATGATACCAAGCACAGCTCAGGACGAGGGTGCAACTTCAGTCTGTATCTGACAACAACAAACAACAATAATGATAATTTTCTATATATATAAACTACCAAAGGCAAGAAACAAAAGGGGTAAAGTAAAAAAAGATTCCAGAAGATTCCAAGGATTATCCCATCCAGACCTCTCCATTAGCTACTACTAGTATTCCCACAGATCCCCCTCCTCCTCATTGTCGAAAAGATGGTCTTCCTCCGGGGACATCACAAAAGTCATCTCTACGGGCCTGTCGAATTCATCGTCGTAGTCGACGTCGTCGGTGTAGACGTAACCTATGGAGCCGTTGGGGCCGGCGTTGTCCTCATCATCCTCGTCCTCGTCCTCGTCTTCGTTCTCGTGGTCATCCTCGTAGGAGTCGGCAACAATGCCACCAGCGTAGGTGAAAGGCGCAGGCTGCGAAGGACCGGCTTCAGCCATGGTAGCATCCGCATCCGCCATGGAAGCATCCGCATCCGCCATCGCAGCATCAGCATCAGTCCAGGGACCGTCATTTAGGCCGCCATTGACGAAGGGGTCGTACATCTCCGTCAGCTCCTGGGGGATAGTCCCCAGGTCGGCTATCTGCTGCTCCGCGTTGAAGGCCTGCTCGCCCATCTCCATGGCCATCATTTACAGCGCCTGCGCCACGTGCCGCTGGCGCGTGGCCTGTTCGGCCATCGTCTCGACGCCCTCCCGCTTCCCGAAGCGCCCAATTTTCTCCTGGAGTCGGACCAGCGGCGGCGCATCATCATCATCCTCGGGGTCTGATTGCTGTTGCTTTTCCGACGACGGCGTCAGTGTCAGCGACCCTCCCTTAGGCTTGGAGCCTAAATTTCCCAATAGCTTCGTCATCTTTCCCTTGACTTTAGGTGTAGTAGTAAGTTTAGTAATAAACGAAGATGGTTTCTTCGGCTGCTTCATCACCGCACCCCGCTTGCCCTTTTGCAAGGCGGGCGTGCTCGGTGGCGTGGACAGGCCGGTGAACAGTTTGGCCGGACCTTTGCCTTTGTCGCCGGAGGCGGGCGTCGACGGCGTAGGTGATAGCAGTCCGGTAGTGAAGGGGTCGGTAGTGCTGGGGCGGGGCTGGCCCGCCGTGTCGTCGTCACCTGGTTGTTCACTTGGTTCTCCGTCGTTCCCGTCTTGGACGTCGTTCACCGCTCGGATACCTATTATACGTTTTGTTGATTAGCGAACAGTCAGAGTTTGCTTCGGCTTTTCTTTCTTCGCTTGGTTTTTGAAACTCCATTTCTTCCTTCTCTAAGAGTAAAGAAGGAAAAGATAGTTGTACAAAAGGCGTTGACCGTAGAATAGGGGGACTTGTGCATACCCTTGAGTTAAACAGCAGCCAAAACTTTTCCTCGGTATCTATGGGACAATCGGTCCAGGGGGGCCACGCGTCCTTGGCTATAAAAGGTGTCAATCCAGAGGCCCCTGCTTGGCGATTGCCATCATTATAGTTACCGCTGTTAGAAGTTTTCTTCCCTCCCATACTAGGGAAGGCGGCATTATAATCCCCAGGGTTACCATCCTTAGTAGGAGGCACAGGGGGTTGTGCATTAAAATGCATAGTACCACTATAAGGCATACCCGAAAAGCCACCACCGCCGCCGCCGCCAGGAGGGGGGCCGCCACCACCACCACCACCGCCACGGCGACGACGGGGTGGTTTTAATTTGTTTTTCAAGCCTACGCTGTCCAAGTCTCCATTTGATTCAAACCCCTTTGGAAGCTTTTGTTGAGGTCCCGCGGCGTAATCTACATCATTGAGAACTGGTGGCTTCGCCTCAATCCTGCCGGGGAAGTTCGCGAACAAGTGCTCTAGGTTGTCGAAAGTGTCCCCATGCTTATCCTGTGTTACGGCGAACGATGCGGGCTTGAGATTCCGCACCCCGTCATTGTGTTTCTCAACCGCTTTTTCGAATTTCTCCACATCGTTCCCGTCCAGCCGGAAGCCCACGTAGTCCGGGGCCGGGGCGGCCGCGAACAAGCGCGACCGAGCGCACATCCGGCGGAGATGATAGACCACATCTCTGTGGTTTGCCATCAGGCTGACCATGGCGTCTCGGTAGGTATTCTTGTAGGCCCGCCTGCTCGCCGCATCAAGCTTCCCTCGAAAGACCACTTGGAGAGCTTGGGCGACATGCTTCTCTAAGTTGGCGCACGCTCGGAGGTAGTTCACAATCCAGGTAAAGTAAGCGTACAGAGTCGCCCTATTGCCGCTCCGTTTCAACTCTTCGTGGGTTCTTACTAGTTTCAGTCTCAGCACCTGTTTCTATTTGCTGTTTCCAAGCTAGGTATGCTTCTGCTTTTTAAGGAGAGAGCTCGATGAAGCTGGGGGGGGTTGTTGTTGTTGTTGTTGAGAAGTATCAACTTCTCGCGGATGAACTTACGAATGTAACGCATATCGTTTGGACTCATTTGTAGTTTACGAAATACCGCCAGTTGGCGCGCACTTGATCCTCGGTGCCAGCGCCAGTGTTATTGACGCTCGGTAGACTCAGGCCATCACCAGGCGCAGAATACCAACCCGTAAGATTGAAGAGCGCATCGTCGTCGGGGTCTGCATCATGAATGACGTTGCAGTTTATGGTAGCCTGTTCGGCCTGAGTATCGAGGTGCCACTCGCCACGCTGCGTGTAGCCACGGTGGTGTTCCCGGGGGAAGCTGACCATGGCGGCCCAATTTTCGGCCCATTCCATGACCCTCTCGAGCAGGGCCTCAGGGCTTGGGAACGCGTCCTGCAACTCCGTCCTGAAATGGCGATTCAGCATATCCTTCAGCCATACCTTCGTGACTTGGTCGAGGATAGCCTCGGCCTGCGGGTTTCCAGCAACCTTTACGTTGTCAATGGTACCCACTAGGATGGCTTGGTGATTCCAAGCATCATCAAGTGCCGCAAGCGCCACATCTCTGGGCTCACCTGCTGGAAACTCCTGCAGGGGACGTAAAACAGTACTTGGCCTTTGGAGTTTTCAACGTCAGCAGACTCCTCGTGCCCATACTGTTCGATTTGCTATATGAATGCCATCCTGCGGGATCGTTCCCACCGGGAGCCGACAATTGCTTGCCTAATGTTTACAAATATCAGGAAGCTGCTTACATATGTTTTCATCTGGCTCTACTCTCGTCTCTCCGTCCACCTCCATCCGGTCATCTGGGTATACTCCAGACCCGGTGGCTACCGCCATGGTCTGCTGTGTCGCCATGTTCACTGTCGCTAAAACCCTGCCAAAAGAAGCTGTAGTTTCGGTACTGCTGGGAGACAAGTGCGCTACGATGGCGGATGAAGGAAACCCAATCTCAGGGGTGGGGGTCGTCGTTGTTCGGAGGTATAGCCGATGGATCAACCCTCTCCGTGCACAGGTGGGAGTGAGCAGCTTGGAGTGATCTTCTGGTCGAAGAGGAGCAACCCGGGAAGATTTTGAATTCCCCCCTATTACCAGGCGACAGGCACAACCTGTCGGGCATTGTCTGCTGCTCTTCGTTGAGACTGGATGTCACGAGCACAAAGGGGCGCTCATGCCACCCTAGCCGTTACCACCGATACGGGCTCTCCCCATTGTGGCCGAATTCGTAACAAAGAGCCACTTGAATATCTTCAAAACTCCGCTTCCGGAATCAGCGACTGATATTGTCTCGAGTCAAGTCTATGATAATTAGCCAGTGCGTTTAGGGTTTAGTGAATTTTGCGCAGTTGCAGACCAAGTAGTATAGAACCTATACATTTCACTACTCCCTTCAACGCCAATTACGGTCTGTGTAATGGAAACGACAGAATACTTTGAAAAATAATGGCGTTGGTAGAGCAGATATTCCCAACGAAGTATGCTTCCACTATCTAAATATATCTGAAATTATGATTAATGCAGATAGCAATTCCATGTTGCAAATTCTGTTTTCCGCTCAAAAGGATAGAATTATGCAATACATTGGATGATCAAGCAGTATACGAGGTATGAGTCTCAAAACGTCGCTAGCTGAGCGAACAGAGGCCTGGGATAATACCACCACACCGGGACCCTTAACAGCTCCGGGGCTCCGGATGGCACACCGTCAGAACTGAGGAACAGGTTACGGAAGTAGACGCGGCGGGAGGAAGTGAAACGGGAAAGAAAAGCAGAGGGAGCGCGCAAGGACGTATTATATGTACATGGACCAACAGTATACGGGGTAACTGTAGCGGACTTGTCTCATACCCACCAACGGCGAGCCCCAAATGTTAAATTTCACATAATGCATATACATGCATATATACTTGAATGACAGATCCCCTACTGTCTGTCCACTTCAACTACAGCTCAACTACCAGAGTCCTTACTAGTCGACGGGTTGAATATCATTACAATGTAATTACCTAGTATGATTGTCAGATACTCGAATTTTGCGTGAATGTATGCAGGTCGGTTCTACTCAATCTTGGCCTCGTTTCATAATGATTACCTACAAGGCCATTAGGGGGAAAGGGGTAAAACCATTCGTCATATCCAAATTTGGGCGGTAGCAGCCTATGTTGAATTAAGCAACGTTATATTTAGATGACATGTTCTGTTTTAAGAAACTCCGCTTCAATACAAAAGCCAACCGACCAACAAAAACGGATGAGTCCCAAAGACCTGGTAACCTTCCCGTAATTATACCTTGTTGGTTCAGTCACCTGTCATTGGAGTGCCGTTGGAAGTCAACGACGTGCGGCTCAGTGCGCACAGCCGGAGAGCACAGTACGTATCTCCAAGGCGCCTTCTCCCGCCGCCTTCTGACCTGAGACGGGCTCCTGTCGGTACTGATGAGGATGTCAGCGCTGAAGTGCGCTCTTCGCGAAGGAGTCTGGTGTGCGGGCAGCCTCGCTGACTTAGTAGAGGGGACCTGTAGGGGTGAGGGGTAGGAGGACAGTTAATTGCGGCCAGGTTGTTTTTCCCAGATAGCGTAAGCCGTGATTATCTCATCCGTGTCATCGGGATGGGACGTTACGACTTCTGCTGACCCGGCACTACCACCACCACCACCCAAAAACAACGACCCTCACCAACCAGCAAATGGCCAGTTGCTCGGGCTAGACGATTCAAGGGCTTACGCCAAGTGCTCGTATATTGAACATCGCCCAGCGCACACCCCAATTAACCAACATTCTATGCTATTCAACGCCATTAACGAGGTTCGTAAATCAGGCCAACAGACCCATTAACAGTGCCCCCGCTGACGGCCGAGAATCTCAGCCGCGAAGATGTGGAGTTGTTGCCCGCATGTGGTGCGAGGCCAATGGCGTTTGCAGCCACCCGTTCAGCTGGGAGGACACATCACCACCCTATTTTTGAGCATCGGCAAGCAAATGCCCCGCTCTTGGAGCGACACGCATGTTGCAATAGTGTCTGAGTTCTAAAAAGGCTGCTTCCAGAATAGAAGGTGTTCCAGTTCTCGGACTTTGTGATACTCCGCCAACAGTTCTTCTCTTCAGTCCTAGGTCACAGTTGGACAGGGTACAGACTGTCTTGACGGTTCGCATTGTTTCACTCTGTGGCAGATGCAGCTCTTTCTCCGCAGCATCAGAGTTCTAAACTGAAGATACCAGAGAGTCGGATGCCGAATTCAATGCAATGAGGATGATGGGTGCTGACAGAGAGACTTCCGCCGGTAATTCTACCCCATAAAGCACTCCGGCTCCTCGGCTGATCGACACAGCCCTCCGAGACGTCAGCCCTAGAAGCTGCAGGTCTAACTGCTAGCCGGATCATCAGCCTACCACCATCATCCTGTTAGCATACAGGTTACTTGACGTCGCCTCTAAGCCACGGCCTCGTAAAGCTCGAGGCTGCGTGCGGGTGCAATACAATGCAAGCCTCATCGACAGCAGCATGTTGAGGTCCGATGTAAGAACGGAAACCCCGAGGACACAGCCTCGATCGCTGGGACTCGATATAGTAACTCGCGGTGATATACGGGAGAGATGGAAGACATATTAAGGGGGTAGATGCCCCGGATCAGAGAGATGAAGTTCCCTATCTAACAGCACCATCATCACCCAAGCAACTCTCGCTACTTTGCCAGCCCAGGCCAGAAAGCTCATAATTACCCTTAATCGCAACCCAGTCAATCATCATCTCCATTTCAGTATCTTACATCAACCTCACCATGCATTTCACCACCATCCTCGCCCTCGCCACCACCGCGCTGGCCCTACCCACCGCGAAGCCGGCCAATGACGGCTCGTGGTACCCGGGCAAGTACGAGGGCGGCAGCACGGGCTACGACGACGGCCAGTACCACCCCGCTACTACTACTACCACAACCAAGAGGGAAGACGACGACGGGTCCTGGTACCCGGCAAGTACGAGGGTGGCAAGACTGGTGTGGACGACGGCAAGTGGGCGCCGGGCAAGTATGAGGGCGGCAACACTGGGATTGACGATGGCCAGTACCACCACCCCGAGGGCAAGCGGGCCGATGATGGGGCGTGGGCTCCCGGAGAAGTATGAGGGTGGCAACACGGGCTACGATGATGGCAAGTGGAGTCCTGAGAAGTACGACTAAGGGTTGGCGTTGGTGGTTCATGATTTGGCATTGAGATCTCTGATTAGCATATCATTTTGGTTTGGGAAGTTTTCAAAGAGGCGGCGGCTTTGTAAATATCCATTGCATGGTCTCTTCGTCTGGCATAGGAGTTTTATCACAATGATTTCGCATTATTTTCGGATTTTTTTTATCTATGAACATGTGGTATTGTGTGTGATAAGCGGCAGTGTCGTCTATTGTGGCTGTCATAGCACGTCACAAGGGAGACAGTACTGGGGGCTACTGTTGCATCAATTGGGATGTTGCTATGTATGTAGTTGGCATTCGCAGGCGCTGTCCCAGCCTTGACGATCAATTTTCCATGAATCACCAACAATCTCCACAGCAGAGTAGAAGTCTGTTCCGGTACCCATCTTGCTCATCTCGACCATGTGGCGGAGGACCGAGAAGGTCGGGTCGTGGCCGACGGTGGCAAACGACGCGATGCATACGGGGGCTCCCTTCAGCAGCAGAGGCTACCCGTTTAGCACTACACTGAATCCTCTCAAGTAGATGTTGAGGAGGCGGGGTACCTTGAGTATGTTGAACTCTTATGAAGCCATGAATAGGGGTAGCTCGTATGTTTTACCCGGCGATTCTGACGAACATCACTGTTGTGACGGTCCGCCGTAGGACCCCTTTTCAGATCCTCGACAAGTCAAAAGCAAGTGCACTTCGAAATTATGGTTCCATTTCTAGTCTGACAAGCCGTGTATTATACCCTCACACCATGATATCCGTATCCTTGGTCGCTCGAATCGGCACCCCTCACTCGGTGTCCCCAAAACGCCTTCCCATTTCTATCTACAGCAACCTGTTCCACAGTGGCCTTTGAAACTAAGACACTACGATTACCTACACTTATACACACAAGACATTACGTCGTCTTAAGATATAAATTCGCTTCGAGTATATGATAACACACCTCCTTCCCTTCCCCAACCAACCCCCCTCACATCCCCGCCCCGCGCCCAACAAACGGCCCACCCCCCTTCCCCCTGTTAAGCCTCGCGAACAGCCCGTCGAGCTTGCTGCTCCACGCCAGCGGCAGGCTCTTCTGGATGCCCCGGACCTGGCGCTCCCCCGCCTGGCCGATGATCCAGATGTGCGCGTAGTCGAGCCAGAGGGCCATGAAGTGCGCCAGCACCACCATGGCCCGGGGCCGCCGCTCGATCAGGAACTGCGTGAAGTGGTTGGACACCAGCACCGCGAACCCGCCGAAGCGCCGGCTGACTGAGTCCTCGGGCTCGCCCGCCTCGATCGCCCGCGCCACGCTGCACGTGTACCCCAGCGCCTCGTCGTAGACCCGGCGCACCCCCGGGTCGTCGAGCTCCGTGACCCAGTCGTCTTCGTCGTCGGCAGTAGCAGTATCACCACCACTAGTTCCTGGGTGCTCCAGCAGCCAGTCCAGCGCGCTGTGGTCGCTGCCGATGGTGGTACTGGGGTCGACCATGACGGGTGGGTGCTTCAGGAACGTCATGATCTTGGCGTCCTCGTTGCCCTCGTCGCCAATGAGCTCGGCCGCCGCCTTGAAGACGGCGCCGGCCCCCTTGCCCATGCGCAGCCACTCGACGGGCGGCTCCCAGGGGTCCATGGGCAGCGTCTGGACGAGCGCGAGCGCGTGCGCGAGGATCTTGAGCTCGAGAAGCACAGCGCGTCGGCGTTGCGCGACGTCAGGTTGACCACCTCGCGCGCCTGCTCGCGCAGCAACGCGCTCTTGTACGTCTGCTGCAGCAACGCCAAACGGTCGCGCTCCTCGGGGGACGTCGCGCGCTGCGCACACCACAGGTGCAGCGCCGAGTGCGCCATGATGCCGTACAGCAGCACGTCCCAGCCGTCGCGCAGCGCCATGTTGGGCACGTCGATCTGGAAGAGCTGCGTCAGCTCGGGCGTCTGCGGCACGTTGAAGGGGTGGCCCATGGTCAGGTTGTTGTGCAGCAGGCGCAGCTCCCAGACGCGGCGCTCGCGCGACTCGGGGAGCTCGCTGTGGTAGCTGCTGTTCTCAGAGGAATCGAAGTCACTGGGCTCGGAGCTGGGCGATTGCTGCTGGCTGCCGCGGCCGCCGCCGTTGTGGCTCCCCGGCGTCAAGCTTTCGGTAACGGTCGCTGACGGGCTCAGAGATGACGCGCCGGCGTCCAGGCGCGTCTTGAGAGGAGCCCTTGCATCGGGACTATCGGTGGTGATCGAGGAGGAGGAGCCGACGGCTTTCGCTTTGTTCTGGGCACTTGCTCGGGTCTTTGCGCGTGAGACGGTCGAGGGTGCCGTGGGCGTTGCGATTTGCGCGGGTAGAGGCATTCGACACTGTGCCTGGCGCACCCGCCGCATGTCGGGTGTCCTTCGTCACATTTTACCCGCCGTTGTTTGCCTGTCCCGGAAACGGTCCTGCATTAGTATTGCAACGTTCGTATATTCCACATGCATGGGTGTTGAAACATTGTGTCGAGAGCGGCAGAGCAGACAGCTAGGGAGTAGGGAGCTTGCATGTATGACAGGCAACCACTCACTTTGTTTGCGACATGCAGCAAGGAAAGGAATTGAAGGGATGGACGGATGGCACGGGTCTCTGTACTCACAACGTATGCAGCCCGTCCTGCTCTTCTTATGATAAAGCCTAGGACCCCGCGGTCGAGGCTGTTGATCTAGTGATTCCTCCATTGACTGAAGGCTAATTGTGGCCGCTTCGGTATCGGGTTCGTTCGACGATTCCTTTATTCGATTTGAGTCGCGAGCGCAACCTAGGGAAAATCCGATGGGGCCGCGGTCGTCGATCCCAAGAGGTAACCTAGGTTCAGCCCGTATTACGCATCAGCTCGTACCAATGACGATCCCCCACTTCCTCGATGCAAAGATGCCTAGGGCCAAAGCAAATGCACCCAGTGCAGCCATCATATCGTTGCTACTTGCACCAACACAAATTGAAAAAGTGAAGAAGTATAAAATTAAATGGCCGTCATGGCTTGCAAGAGAAATGGAGGTGGCCATTAGCGTCTAAAGTAGAGAGTGATCCGGGAACGATAGCGAAAGCGGGCACCACAGCAAAGATGGTTCAATAAGACGTGTATACGACACATAAGCAATACGTTTTTTTTTTTTAAGATTTAAGATGTTTGTTTGGGTATTTTCCATATTACAGAGTGAGGTTGCGGGTTTGTGTCGTCGCCCCCTTTCCGGCCCACCAGGGAAGATGTATAAATATCTCTAACCAAATGCGCCTCTTCGTAAGTCTTCTAACACATACAGCTACATGCCCGACGCGTACATTATATGCGATCCATGGTGGTGGTGGTGATGGGGATGGGCTTGAGTCTCGCCCAATAGTGTACATAACTTTACATTTGAAAAGACAAAGGCGAAATCCTCTCAATCTTCTTTTTTTCTTGTCCTCCGCCTCGTTAGCCTCGGGGGCCTCAGGGACCTCGTCAGCTTCAGTGGTCTCGGGGGCCTCTTCAGGTGCGTCGGCTCCAAATGTGTCTTCGTAGGTCCGGGCTTCCGTCTCGCCCACGACGTGGACGGGCCGCTGCCGGGCGCGAATATCCTCCTCCTCCCGGAACTTCCGTCCGGCCTTGGTGTGCTTCTCCAGCGACCCCTGGAACATTTCGTACCACGCCGCATCCCGGTCTCCCTCGTGCTGGAGCGCCTTTTTGCGTCGGTTCATCAGTTTCTCGTACAAGTTCCAGGCGCGGCCCTCGGGCATCTCCTGGATGTTGTACTCAATGTCCCACTTGTCCGACGGGTCGAGGTCTTCGGGCCGTTCCACGTAGCTGCCGTTCACCCGGTTGCGAACCGTCAGGACCATGCCGAGAAGCGGTCCCCTGTGAACAAATGCGTTTTCGTCAGTCCCGCCAGCCTGCGGTTCCGCAGTCAGCGCAGATGGCTCGGTGGCAGCATCGCTCGACTCCTTGAGTCCATCTTCGACATCAGTAGCCTGTGTGGGAGAGGATGAAGCTGCTTTGGAATCTGCCATCATTTTGCCCAGGACACGCTCAAACTCCCACAGCTTCGAGTCATCCTCATCATCCATGTCCCTTTCAGACACTTCTCTTTCGTCAATGTTCTGAGCCATGCGGACAATCAGATCCTTCAGGTTGGACAGGCTAGAAGTGCCCGACAATGCCTTCAACTCTTCTACCTTCTCTTGCTGGTCAGGATTCAGACCGGCAGCTTCTAGCTCGGCAGCAGAAATGGACTCTTCTGAAACAGGCTCTCTGGCCACGCTGTCGTCTCTGTCGTCGCGTTGGTCCTCTTCAGGAGCAACTGCTTCCTCGGACTGAGGTTCCTGCTTACTGGGCGAGCTAGTCTCGATAATCGGGATAGAGACGCTGGGATCAGACGTAGCCTCATGGAATGATACATCCGACTCAGCATCCGCATCTCCCCGAGACTCCTGAGCGAAGCTGTCTTTGTCGCCGCCCTCGGCAGTGTCCGTTGTCTTGACTGGCTTCTCCTCGGTCAGGGTGTCTACCTCTGGTGCATTCTCGTCATGCACCGCGGAAGGCATGTGGCTCTCGTCGGACCCCTCAGCTTCGGCAACGTCTTCGGATGTAGATTGCTCTTCTACGTGGTCTTGGCAGTCCACCGCATCGTCGCGATCAGCAAGAACACCTTCAGTCTGTTCTGGTGAAGCATCGGGCGACAAAGCGTGGAGGAGCGAATCGACGTAGCTGCGCGTGTCCTCTGGCGATTGGCTGCCAAGTAAGCCGCTCTGCTCGAGGGCATCTTCAATGGCTTCTCGGACAGCTGCGACACCAAGCTCGTCATCCTCCATGGCATCTTCGACCTTAGACCGCACATCTTCCCAAATGGCTGTATCAGGCACCTCATTGATCACAGGGGTTTCGCTGGATTCAGCCAACGCTTCTTCAAGCTCATCTTGCTCGAGATCGTCTTCCTCGAGGCCATCGTCTTCAACGGGGTCTTCATTATCCGGAGTGGAGGTTGTGCCCACGTCGGCAGGACCCAGACCAAGCACCTTTCTCTCGAACTCTTCGATCTTGGCTTTGTTCGCCTCCTGGACCTCCTTGATTTCGTGGTTTTCGACTGGCTTGGCGAAAATGTACATAAAGGGGGCGACTACAGACGGCCGCGTTTCAAAGTGAAGCCGCAACGACTGTTCAGGGAACTTCTTGCTGGCCCGGTCCATAATATCGTTCAACAGCCCCAGACTGAGCTTGAACTCCGTATCTCCCCAAAGTGGTATCACTGGTTCCATGTAGTGACAAATCCATCTCGGGCAATGGGATATACTGGAAGCCGAATATCCTCTGCGTATTGTGGAAGGCAACAAAGATTCCATCCATACGACCCATACGCACCTGCAGGGAGTACTTCAAGAACGCGGACCGTATCATGTCGTAATACTCTCTCTCGAACGACTGCCAATCGCCGAATCGATTACGGATCTCGTAGCCAAGGCCTTTATGGAAACCCTCGGCGTCCATGCGGATAGAGATAACCGCCCTCGTCTTGAGGTCAAACATGCCAGTGCCGGGGACTCTGGGGTCGTGAGCATCCAGCTGAGATCGCATCATGAAATCTCCCAGGCCCGTGTAATGATAGGCCTCGTCGGCGTTGCGCTCCTCTTCCGAAATCTGGTCGGAGTTGATCGTCCGGTAGCGCTCGTAGTCTTCTTTCGAGAGGGTCAAGAGCTTCTCCATGGATTTCCCAAGCATGCTCAGGATGTTTGCCGTGTCGAATTCCTTGTCGGCGTCAATGGCGTACACGCCATCTTTCCAATGGAGGAAAATAGCCGCAGGACTCGTCAGAATTTTGGTGAAATGATTCGAAGGAGTATTGAAGCTTTTTGACAAGATGGCAGGATTGATCTCTCTCCAGGACGACAGGAGATAGTGGAAGTGAGCCAACATTGCCGTCATGCTAGAAGTCGAACCAGTGTAGCGTTTGTTGTTCTCACGTGCAATGTTAATCAAGGTCTCGTCCTTGGAGGATGTGATGTACTGCTTGAGGGCGTTGAAGTCGAACTCCTGGATTGGCATAATCTTGGACAGGTAAGGATCAAAGTTGTAAACCCTTGACCGTGGATCTTGAAGGTGGTATACGCCCGGGTTGAACAATACTCTGTCCAAGCCGTACGAGACAGGTGGTACCGGCGGTTGCTTTTTCTCGATGGGCACAAGATGCAGATTTTCAGAATAGATGTTTTCGATCTTGATATCAGCTTTTTCAAGGGGTTTCTTGACTGGTTTTTTAATTGTTGATTCTTCTGATGTGGCTTCGGTGATATCGGTTCCAGCAGATTCGGCCTGTGATGTCAACATCCAGGGAGGTGTCGCATTAAGGGGGTTATTAAGGGCTGTAGAACGCTTCCCCTGCGAGGGTGGCTCGGCCTTTGGACTGGTTTTGCGAAAAATAGCCCCCCCCCGCAAAGCAGGCCCTGCTGATTTGGTTTTCCTGATAAAGACGGACGGAGCCTTGGGTTTCTTGTCAACTGCGGTGGCCGCGTCTTGTGCCTTCTTCGTGTCCTCGGCACCAGTCTCCGATGGAGCTGCTGATGGGTGTGATGCGAGAGCCCGGCGTAATGCTTTCAAGTGTCTTGGAGTCAGGCGAGCTGGCCCACTCTCGCCGGCTGACTTCTTCTTCTCCTTCTTCTTCGGTTGTTGCGCATTGAGAGAGCCGGAAGCCAGCTGTTTCTCCGCTGCACCATCCGCTTCTTTGCCGGGAGCCTTGCCTTCGCGCTTCCGTTCCGACTTGGCCGCCCCGGTCAAGTCGATGTTCTGGGCGTCGAGAACATTCTTCAGCGCCGCCAAAGCGCCCTGCAGGACCTTCAGGTCCCGCGCCGTACCCTCCTGCTTCTTCTTCTTGGGAGCAGGTTTAGCAGGGACCGTCTCGGTCCCGTCGGACGGCTTGCTCGCCTTCGGCGGTTTCTTTTGTTGCGGGGCAGGCGGGGAGGGCTGCTGCCTCTTCTTCTTCTTCTTTTTCAGCTGCGGGGAAGCCGGTTCCGACTCGGTGGTAGTTTCACTGGGCTCGGAATTGTCGTCGGCTCGAACCAAAGTGGCCGAGAAGTATCTGGGGTGGCCATACTGGAGGTGCAGGGCAGGGCTCGCAAATGCGGCACCGCGGTTACGAGATGCGATGCGGCATGTTGCACAGATGTGATGGGTTCTTAAGCGGCGTGCGGCCAGGCTTGCTAGTGGGAGCATTGGAACAGCCTGTTAGGGATGGACTGCCTGCGAGGAAAAAAGACACATTGAAGACCTCCGTAAGATCAAATCAGCACCAAATGACTGTTTTCCAAGTTTGGAGTTGAGAGTTATCGCGCCGGTAACTTGCACCTTCAAATAAATTTTTAATGGGTTGGAGGATAAGATAATTGAAAAAGCAAGACCCCGGTTCGGTATTTTCTAGTACGTCAACGCTAATCCATTCCCAGCTAGCAGCGCCTGTTGGCTGTATTGAATCACTGGCCAATCAAATCCTTCTAACCCTTACAGTCACTCAACCTTCTTACAGTACCTACCTACACAACCTATACTTCCAAGGGTACTGCAAGGGCAACTGATTATATACTTCGTCTTTCCAGTAGTAACTGGTGACAACATATCTATTGTGGCATTGAGGGGCCTATTTGGAATGCTTGGACTTCTATATGTAACCATCTCAGAATGAGTTTGCCTATGAAAACAGCACTGTTCACACAATCATGGCTTTCCCGGACAAGCCTATAGCCCACCTTTTGGGCTCAAATGGTAAGTCTGCCCTCCTATATTCTAAGCGTTTTTTAGATGATATGCATATACTAATAAGTAACAACAGGCCCTGTCAATGCCGTGAGCTACTCCGCCTCACCAGGGACCTACATCCTGACCGGCTCCTCAGACCGGACCATCAGGCTGTACAACCCAGCATCTACAAACAACTCTTCTTCTACCTCTTACATAACAGGACCCAAGTCCGCCCCCGCGGAAGTGCCCCAAGGCCGCCTGATCCAGACCTACGCGGCGCACGGATACGAGGTCCTCTCCCTGCGCGTCTCGCACGACAACGCGCGCTTCGTCTCAGGCGGCGGCGACCGCTCCGTCTTCCTGTGGGACGTCGCGACGGCCCAGACGCTGCGGCGCTTCGGCGGCAACGCCGCGTCGCACAGCGCGCGGATCAACAGCGTGTGCTTCGGCGGCGACGACTCCTCCCTCATAATATCGGGCAGCCTGGACGCGACGGTGCGGATCTGGGACACGCGCAACCAGTCGTCGCACAAGCCCGTCCAGATCCTCGCCGAGGCCAAGGACGCCGTGACGTCGGTGCTGGTCCCCTCAGGAGGTCCCGAGATCGTGGCCGGCAGCGTCGACGGCCGCGTGCGCAGCTACGACGTGCGCATGGGCCGGTGCGTGACCGACGTCGTGAGCCCGGCGCACGGCGTGACGAGCCTGAGCGCGACGCGCGACGGCCAGGCGCTGCTGGTCGGCTCGCTCGACAGCAAGGTCCGACTGATGGACCGCGACTCGGGCGGCTGCCTCCAGACGTACGCGGACCCGGCGCTGCGCAACGCGGAGCTGCGGGTGCAGTCCATCCTCGGCGGCAAGGAGCAGTACGTCCTGGCCGGCGACGAGATGACGGGGGCGCCCGGGCAGAACGGCGAGGGCCGGCTCTGGGTCTGGGACGTGATGACGGGCGAGGTCAAGACCAAGATCCGAGTCCCTTGGGGACCGGCTGGCACAGAGCCGAAAAAGAAACTCATTGGTAAGGACGGAAAGGAGAAGGAGCGCAATAATATTATCAGCTGTTTAGCCTGGAGGGAAGATGGGTTTGGCAACCAGTTTTGCGTTGGAGGGACGTCGGGCACAGTTACGGTTTTCGGCTACCATTAAGATGCGCCTCAGTCAAATATTGGTATAGTTGCATCGTCTTGCTGGATACTGGGGACTGTGCATCAAGTCATGTCCATCTTCATAATGTTATAGTGGCGTTGAATTCATACAAAGCACTGTTCCGCCATATGCTACAGCGCTTAAAAGAGCTCCCGTCTATCATCATGCCTTGGAGTGACGCCGTAACACCCAAATGCCCCAACACTAGCCCATGTCATTTCAGACTACCCAGACGTTATTACATCCCTTTAAACATCATGAAATCCTCCCTTCTATCGAGTCGCATACTTTTGTTTAGTCCATGTGAGCATACTTGAACCAGTTCGGGCGGCAATCCTCCTTCTGCAAGAAAGGCTCTCCGTCGTAGAACTTGCCCTTGGTGCAGCCGTGGCACTTGGGAGAGTTCGGGCAGTTGAAGAAGGGAATATGCTGATAGCCGATATCTCGGAACCTATTCGTAAGGGTTAGCAAACTGACTGACACAGCTAGTCTGGTCCAGCATTACTCACCAATGGATTTTGCTCTTATCTTCAAACAAGCCCAGCGCAATACTATGGACAGGCGCATCGCCCCATCGTTCATAGAAGAAGCCGCCAGCCCTGTCGAGGTGGTTGAAGTAGTCTCGTATACTTTGCTCCTCCAGAACGACATGTCGGCAATCTCGAAGTTGGTCCAGAAATGACAGGTAGAGTAACCGTTGGCCTGTTCCCAGTGCTCGGGGCGGCGCGTCTTGTCGGTCAGCCACAGCTGAGCATTGTTGGGATGCAGGTATTCCGGATGCTGCGCAATGAACTTCTCGGTTTCGGGCCACAGGGTGGGGATGGACTTGGGCGCGTCGTAAATAGTGACGGTGAAGCCGTAGGTCTTGTTGCGGTCCTGCATGTAGCGGAAGACGTCATAGTCGACGTCGCAGAAGAAGTGAACCTTGGGCTCAACTCGCCAGTAGAACTGCATGCTTTCCATCGCTGGATGCTTGTAGAAAAAGACCACTGTTCCATCGGCACATTTGGTGGTAAGACAGCATATCGGCGTATTGAATATCGTTCTCCTTCAAAATCTTGACGGACTCCTTGTACAGATCGTCATTGATCCACGATGGGACCTCCCAGTGTTCTTTTGGGATGACCTCTGCATTCATAAGTCAGCCACGTTTCTCCAGCCATGCTACTCAACACTCCGACCTACCGTATCTGCATTCGGCCTTGGTTGCAGCTCTCGTCTTCTTTTTGAACTCCTCGGAGAATGGAACATCGTTGAAGAAAGTCCACGGGTAGTTGAACTTGGAGTTCCAAGTCCTCTCGAGGTCGCCCATGGACTGCAACATGCCCTCGAGCTCTTCGTTTCGCACAAGGGCCAATAGGGTCGCATTAATTCGCGCCGGGTTCTTCGCGTCTGGCGCATAGTCTTCCGTCGCGCGCCAAAGTTTTCCTTCTGGTTCCTCGAGGGCTGGAAGTAGTGTCGGCTAGTACTTAGCAGGAGGCGTGAGGGATGGGATTGGGAGAGCATACGATCTAATTGGGGATCCCTCTCAAAGGTCTTGTACTTGTCGGGGCCTACTAATCCTGGTGTAGGCTTGAGTATGGTATAGAGGAAGAAAATCCACATCAATAGAGCGGCAAGCCCAAGGGCGCGCACCGGCCTTGCTATAGCCATGATGTCGTCGCGTGTTGAGCTGTCATGAACTGCTTGTTCGGTTTTGCTGCAGTAGAAAGTTGAGACACCGCTGCCAACGGTAAGTAGGCACGGGTGGTATTGAAAGGCACTAGATGAGTCGGTAAGAGCAGCTTGTGCAACCACAAGTGAGTAAATAGCAGTCACCGACACTTGATGCAAGTTAGTCGGTCGTCGTCGTCGCAAAGCAGTCTGTTCACAGAATCTGCTGTCGGGGCAGATACAGATACAGAGTTGTTAGAACTGTCTTTCTGGCGAACTCGCGCCCGTGACGAATTGAATTGACAGACCGTTCTGCCCACCAGGACCTAACGATGCCTAGAAATTTTGGAGAAATAGGAGACACCGAATCGGCACTGTCTGCAGACTAATAAGATTGGCTGCATTATGCCGTCATGCTTCGCAGGAAAAGCCCTCCAACAGGATTCCTGCGCACTGTACTCCGCTAATGCATCCTTGCTCGAAGCTTATCGGTCATAAGCAGCCCTCCTGGGCCGACCTTGGCAAACCAAACTGCGCGTGGGGGAAGCTGGAGACGCGTTGGCCAAGCCTAGGTCGACATTGACGTGCATATATGTACCAGACCAATACCTACCCAAGTAGGGCACCCGACACCTTGATAGTGTCTGAAAGACATTGATGGTGAAGTACTTTTGTCGAAACTCGTTCCTCGTTGCGCAGTGGCCTTTTCTTCGAAATTGTTAGGTGCCCCGCTGAGTGAGTACGCCGAGCTTGCACCTAGATCCGATTGCAGCTGCGGGCATCATACTACCTTGAGGGAATCCATAGGCGGTCAATGTGAACTCATATTGATATCATACCGTCTCACACTGCGTCGTCCTACCTGGAGATAGCGTAACGTCTCCTTCAACATGGCTTATGCAGCTACGTTGGGTTCATTGACCGAAGAACTTATCGAGGTGATCTTAAATCAGGTAAGCCAGTGAGATAAAGACATGGTGCGTTGCCTGTAGGCCTCATTAAACTGATACTCTTTATAGCCAGAGCCCGCCAGAGTGAGATCTCTGAGGGACTCCAGTCTGCGTAGCCTCCGGTATCACAACCATTTACGCACCAACCAGTTCGACGTAGAAAAGCATGTCAATGGCATTGAGGAGCGCTTCCGTGTGCTCAATCGGGATGGTCTCGCCGACGCACTCAGGGGACGCTTAGATGCGCTTTCCGCCGTGTCCAACAAGTTCACCCCAGAGATGCTTCACTTTCTGCTGGAGCTGTCAGACCAACCGGTGAAGAAAACCAAGCTCGAAGACCTGATTCCTCGAGAGGAGCTCCATGTCGACCCGGGCGAGCAGCTCAAGTGGGAAGATATTATCAACGAAGGAGGGTCTTCGGATGATGATCTGTGGAAGAAGCCCGACTTCAACGATGAGAGTTCCGAAGACGAACCTGTCGACGACGACGACAAAGAGTCATACGTCTCGTTTGGATCCGGACAAACGTCTCTTTCGAGCATTGAAGCCCAGTATAGGCGGCGGCCGCAAGACTATGTGATTACCTCTGTTGACGACGATTCATTGTCAAGAGTACAACAGACGCAAGATTGGAGGCTTCCCCGTTCCAAGGCCTCGGGTCAAGATCATGCGCATTCTACGAGGTCAGAAATTCAGTTCGTTCGCGAAGCTCTCTTTATGTTGGCAGGTCTGGATAATGATTTGTTTGACAAAAGAGGCGATCCTTCGGACAAGTATCTGATGCAGCATGCTTCAATTTATTCACTACAGTCTGTGTTGAAGTGGTTTGGGAATATTGCACGCAACTTTCTTGTTCTCCGAGCCCTAGCGCGAAATCGCCAGCAAATACACCTGTTGGAAGTGTTCCGGGATGGCATAGCGAAGCGGCTACAAGCGTTCAACGCCGTAGTGACCAACATTGAGAGGCGCCTCGTCGATATCAAGGAAGACACAGTGGTCAGTCTCATTGAGCTGCAGCGTGAAATCGACCCGCACGTCCGTCCTCTTCTTGACCTGTCAGCTATTGTCCAGCAACTCGCGCGGGACACGAAGTCTCCAGCTTTCCGGTATCTCGAACTCCTTTTTGATGCGGCAAGCACTGCGCAGCTCGAAGGTCAAGACAGCATCTATGAGTTCTTTGGCAGGCTGTTCTTCGAGTGCTTCCAGGTCTATCTACGGCCGATCCGTCGATGGATGGATGAAGGCGAGCTTGGGGAAGGTGACGTGACGTTCTTCGTCACGAAGGCGCAAGACCAGGTATCCCTAAGCCAGGTTTGGGAGAACCAGTTTGAGCTACGAAGCGCTGCGGACGGCTCGCTGCACGCGCCCCGGTTTCTGCAGCCGAGTGCCGTCAAGATCTTCATCACGGGCAAAAGCGTTGTCGTCCTAAAGAACATGGGGAAGCTCAGCCGAGCCGATCCGCAAGCCCCGGAACCTGAAATGGGGTTCGATGCGCTCACAAAGTCAGATCTGGGAAGTTTTGCACCCTTTTCTGAGATCTTCAACGTTGCCTTTGAGAGTTGGATGCAAAGCAAGCATCACGCGGCCTCAAGCACACTTCGGCGTGTTCTTTCCGAGAGTTGTGACCTCGATGGCGCCATAGATATGCTCCATCGATTATACCTCATGACCGACGGCTACCGGTCCGACATCTTTGCTCTTGCACTATTCAACAATCTCGACTTGCTGAACCCCAAGTGGCATGATCGGTTTGTGCTAACAGAACTGGCCCATGATGCATTTAACGAACTCGGGGACATTCACCGCATCATCATTACTGCTTCCGACCCAGAATCCCAGGGCAACATCCGCACGTCCAGAAGATCAGTGCGAAAGTGCCTTCCTTCCATCGGGGTCACTTACCGAATGGCGTGGCCAATCCGCATTGTTGTTTCTGGGGAAAGTATCACGCACTACCAGTCTGTCTTCACGTTTCTACTGCAACTCCGCCGTGCAAGTCATATGCTACAGGCATCTCACAAGTCTATGAAGGCAGTGGGGAGGGACCACGAGCAGGCACTATACTACGGTCTCCGCAGCAAGATACTCTGGCTCTGTGCCTCTCTGCAGTCTTACCTCTCCAATCTCGTCCTTGCGCCTCTGACGGAGAAACTACGCAAAGATCTTGAGGATGCCATCGACGTAGATTCAATGATCGCGTTGCATGCAAACTTTACCAAGCGTCTGGTCGCCGAAGCTTGTCTCGGAGCAAGCTGGACCCCATCTACCAGTGCATTCTCGATTTCTTTGACCTCGCCATTCGGCTCGAGGATGCACGTCGGACGGAACATGAACGACAGGCGGCCACTGCGGAAGAAGACGAAGAAGACAGAACCCACTTGTTCGTAAAGGTGAACGAGGAGGAAGACGAGACCTTCCTGGAAGAGCAGGACAAGAGCGCGTTGGTTCTGGAAGATGACAGGACGTATGCTGAGGTCCTGCCGCGAGATACGGTCAGGCTTTGATAGGCATCTCCGGTTTATTGCAGGGGGGTTGAGAGGTGTCGCGAGAGCCAGTGGCGACCCGGCGGCTGCGAAATGGGATACGCTGGCCGAGATGCTGGAAGCTGGTGTTCAACCAAAACAAAACGCCTGGTAGATATAAGGCTGTGGAATAGATAGGAGAATGCTCTAAAGAAAACTACATGTACGTTTATTTATCTAGCCTTGATTCTTAATGATGGGCTGGTGAAGTGAGAGCTGCTAGAGATGGCATAGCAAGCTCATGACCGGTTATTACTGTTTCGTAACATTAAGACTCCCGTCGCTACTAATCTAACATTTCGAGGTCTCGAAACGGCTGATGAATCCTAGATGAGCGTCACGGCGCCTTTGGTAGGTGCGACGAGACCGATCAATCAGGCTATCAAGATGCAAGAGGGAAGTAAGGCCTGACTGAATGAGTAGAACTAGTCTAGATCGCAACCAATTGGAGTAGTTAGCTCACTATAGCTTTCACGGCTTACGCCGTCATCATTATAGGTCCTTTTATCAGAACCTTTCCTCAACATTGTTTAGACCATCAAGGTCCACTCCACCACCGGCCCTTATAGCTCAGTGGTAGAGCGCGTCACTCGTAAGACCTGCACTCCGATAAGGAGGCAGCGATCGATAAGATATGACGAGGTCCGTCGTTCAATCCGGCGTGAGGGCAAACATTTCTCCTGAAATAGGGAAGGAGCGACCGAGCATTATCTACCTTTTTTTGCAGAAGGTGCGGCCAAGGAAGCTACAGGCCATACAGGGAAAGAACGAGGCTATTGCTTTTCAGTTGCTTCGTAGCTATTACATGCATGCAAGTTCAGTTTCAATAATATTATCCCAGCCAGTCGCAGCTAGAAATGAGCATTTCAATGTTCAAAGTTTAGAAGGCGGAATTGTCCGGTGGGGCTGAGGTTGCCGACCCACCGAGTTCGTACTGCGTTCCGCCCATTCGGAGACGGCCCAGGCAAGCGCAAACAAATCAGTATCTTTGGCCTGCATTTCAATCTCATATCGACGACCACTATCCAACTACAGCATACCTCCCCAACAAATTTCTATCTTCATCCTCGGCTAAGTCCTATCACTCAACTGATCGAAACATTGCCAATCGACCACCAACCTCTCTGTCGCCATGTCTGAACGAAAAGTCTTGACCAAATACTACCCCCCGGACTTCGATCCGAGTGCCCTGGGTCGCCAGCGGAAGCCGAAGCAAGCAGGCCCGCGTGTCATCACCGTCCGTTTGATGGCGCCATTCTCTATGCGCTGCCTAACATGCGGTATGTTTCTTCTATTTCCTCTACCTACTGTATCCGATTACTTAAAGATAGAACATTGATTTCTGACATGTGATTACCAACATATAGGTGAATACCTGCCCAAGGGCCGAAAGTTCAACGCGCGCAAAGAGACCAACCAGGAGGAGAAGTACCTGGGGATCCAGATCTTCCGCTTCTACATCCGGTGCACGCGGTGCTCGGCCGAGATCACGTTCAAGACGGACCCGCGCGTCAACGACTACGTGTGCGAGCGGGGCGCGAAGCGCAACACGGAACCCTGGCGGCCCCTGAAAGAAGAGACGGACGAGGAGCGGCTGGACCGGCTCGAGAAGGAGGAGGAGGAGCGCAACGCCATGGAGGAGCTCGAGGCCAAGACGGTCGACGCCAAGCGCGAGATGGCCGTCGCCGACATGCTGGACGAGATCCGCACCAGCAACGCGCGCCGCGACCGCACGGGCGGCGGCGACATGGCGCCCGACGCGCCGCCCGTCGACGAGGAGGCCGAGCGGCAGGAGCGCGAGGACCTCGAGGCCGCGCGGCGCGCGTTCGCGCGGCACAAGGAGCAGGCCCTGTCCGAGCAGATCGGCGAGGAGGAGATCGTCATGGAGGACCTGTCAGATATGCCCCCGCCGCCTGTGCCCTTCAAGCGTGAGAAGCCGGTGAAGAAGGTCGAGCGGCTCCCTGGTCTGAAGAGGAAAGAACCGCCGACGACAAGCGCTGCTGCTGCGGCCACTTCAACACCCGCATCCGCATCCCCCGCACCACAGTCACAGATCAAACCGCCTGTGCAGGCCAAAGCAGGCTTGGCAGGCTTGGTCGACTACGGTTCGGACTCGGACTGAAATTTAGAGAGGCTGGGGAACCAGCTTGAGAAACTACAATAATACCCTTTTGCCGTTCACCCATGTATGTCACGAATCAGCATGCTTGTCGATACATACGCCCATAACGACCTGCCACAGTCCAGACCGACTGCAATCACCAGTATTCGACAGAAAGCAGGTATTTACGCCAGGAAACTGGTTTGACTTCATCTTCACACATGCCCCTGAGCCCCTCCGTGGTTAGACATGAGTCACCGCCGATGTATGTAATTGTAGATGCCCAACGCCCGCTTGTCGTTTGAATTATGCATCTCTCCGGCAGATTCCAAGCAATGGAACCTTCCAGAATGGCTGCAGAGCAATCTAGATCTGACGGCAACCTCGCGTCGCGCGTCGCGACCTCCGCCGGCTATCTCCTTTTCGCGGCTGTCGCCTGGGGTCAGCTGGACAACCAACATCTACAGGCATATGGGTGGTATGGGTTCTATAGATGGGCGTTTTATAAATATCCATTTGCTATCACCTGACCATGGAGATTCCCGGCTTGAACGGATGATAAAGTCCCGCAAAATAAGGGGGGGGGACAGGGGACTGGATATGGGGCGTGGGAATAGTGAAGAGGAAGGGACATGGTCGTATGTACGATAACGGGAACGATGCAGGCATGTGTCGGTCGGTATAATTCAACATTTACCGTATATTACCGCCAACTGTCCAGTTGGAATCAATGACAGCTATAACGAACGGGGGTTGCCTTGGTCGTGCTCATTGGCAAGTGACATTTCTCGGGGTTTGGAACATGGAGAAGCGGCTTAGACGATGGTTCTCCGCCCCGAACTATCCAGATTCTTGGAAAGAAGTTCAACAACAAATCAAGTTGTCACGACATGTATTTACCGCGACTAGCCATGGAATAAATCCGAGAAGTGGATGTAATACTGACTAAACCTGAGCTGCCTGCCTTAGGCGTCAATTGTTCTCCTTGGCAGTGACACATGGCACATGGCCGGCTCCGAAACGTGTGCATGCGGCTTAAAGGTAAAAAGACCAATAGATAACCCCTCCACGCCCAAAATATACCATTGGAAAAAAGAAGGGTCCAACCGAATATCAACAGGGCATCGTTGTCCCAGATGCTTTACCACGCAAGCGAACCAAGATCAACGAAACTGGGATGAACACATAATACCTGCTGATCTGAAATTGCCTCACTTTTGCGTGTTCCCCTTTACCCGTGACTGTCCCTATTTCCCTCGGCTTTGGAATGTCCTGTAATGCCGAACGAACTGGTCAGGCGGACAGGAGGAGGAGACATGTGCGCGTTCTCTCTCTCTCTCCGCCTTGAAATTCTCGTGAGAGTTCCCAAATCAAGTTCTAGACGGGGGCGTGGTCGGCCAAGGGCCGAGCTAAGGGGATTTCACCGACATCATGCCTTGGATATGGGAAAAGATGATACGATTTCATTTCGGGATCAAACTTTATTTCTCCGCATAAACCTGATTAAATATGGGTGTTGGCGGGCAAACGTGACCGGGAACATACCGAGTATACCCACCCGCTGGATCGGCAACACAACCTTCCAAAGCAGCTCACCCAATATCTCGGAGTTAATGCGGAGAACGGCGTGGAGAACGGGGTCTTGGGCAACAATACAGTAAGTAGATCAGTCACTACTAATCAATTCGCATCAGGAATTGCACTTTGAGAGTTCTTCTAGAGTTCTTTTAGATTGGTTTCAGTATATTCATAAAATTGTTTCATAGCTCATGTGAAAGAAAATCGGTCTCTATGACAGATTTGCTTGCTTGCTCCTGCTGAATCCCCAGGGATTGAGTCTCGCAATAATTCCATAATAACTCCCGAATCAAAACGCCTTCGCTCATGCAATTGTAAGTTTCCATCCAATTTGCTGTTGTACATCGCATATAATCCACTCTACGAGATAGGTGGTATAAATAGGCGCGGCAAATGCCGCGCCTAAGTTGAGTTATTGGTCGGGCTGCGAAGCCCCGGCGTACGACAACTCATAGCCAAATATAATAGTTGTTGCGGCTCGAGCAGCTTAGTCGTGGTACTCGATGCTGTTGGGGCTCGAAGCCGAGTCGTCACTTGAGGAGACACCATTGTGCATCGCTGCCACGTGAGAGTTGTGGTTGGATCGGCCGCTGCGACAGTGGGATGATCGGGAAGCGGCCTCCATTTGTCTCTTGGTGTGCTGGTGCATGAACCGAGAGTAGGAAGAGATGTCCTGAGGCGGGGGAGGAGAAGAAGAGGGCATAGACATGCTGGCGTAAGAATCCTGAGAAGACATTGTTGGTGTTGTGGATGTTTTGTAAAGGTGATTTGATTTGTAAGGGAGGTTGGACTGTTGAGTGATGATCCAAAGGACTTCTCGAAAGTGATTTGATGATAGTTTTTGTTATTGTAGTAGTAAGAACTGATTGTGATAGACTGATCTGATCTGATATGGAAGGAATGAAGACGGAATTTGAAACGGATTCTGGGCTGTCTTTATGGACAGAGACAACGGCTAGGAACGCAACTAGGTAGACAAGGGTCTAGACTCTAGACTCAGTCCAAGAGGGTATGATGCATTGCGGCAAACAGAGTCTGACTTCAGAGGTTATGGGGAGGGGAGGGGGGGTCTAGCCTGCCGTATGGGTGTGGGTAACTGATCCCTACCTCCACCGTTTCCTTTCCCATCTGTCGTAACTCCTGCTAGGGGGGGTGTGGTGCGAGCGAAGGCAAAAGGGAAATGGTGTTACTTGCTCACTACTTGCGTTTCGCTGATCAGCAAAGAAGGCGGCCGTTTCTGTCTCGGCGGAGAACCAACTGAACACAGGGTCGTGTACAGCGACATGGCCACCCCATGTACCGTATGGCGTAGTCTGTGGGACGCAAGCCAATCGCCGTGCTAGTGTGCTCATTTAGCTTTCCGCCACGCCACGGACACAAGGCTGATGATGCTGTCTCTCTCTCTCACTCAAGCTAAAAATTGGCTAGGATCCTTTGTTTCTTGCCGGGGTCGGGTCGGTTTCTAGCGAATATCCATCCAATGGCGGGTTCGACAAGTGATGAAAAGGGTGGGCTTAGCTGGTCTTGGCTGAGCTTGGCTCTCGCTGATGATGATGATGATCACTAGACAATTTGTGTGTGTGTGTGTCTGAACAACGGGCAATGATTGTCGCTTGTCGGCTGCGTCAGGCAATGGACTCTGCAGATCTTAGGTCTGAAGTCATAGCCTATGTCATTTTTTATTGGCCCAAGCTTCCTTCGACGCCCGCAAAAAGAAAGAACGAGAGGAGAGCTCAATGTCAACACAGTGAACAGAACCACTGAACTCTCGACGTGCCTGCCGTCCAGTCGTATGTTCCATCGTGTTTCCGTAACACCGAATCTGCCAATCGAAACAGCTCACAACCTGTGTATTCGGCACTCTTGATACCAAGATACTTACCTATTTTTTGGCATGTTCTTGATCTCCATCAATGCCCTGGAAATTCAGGGTCCAAAGGCTGCGAGTGATACAGTAAGTCTCTAAGTCACCAGGCAACTGGCAGGCACCAGGGTGTCGCGCTATGGCTGGGACTAGGCCACCAGTCAATTGACAAAGCTAAGGTTAAAGTGCTGCTGCACTCAAGCATCGATACCCGTGACATCATTTCCTTCCCCGGTCCCCCCAGGTCTGGCAATATCGCATTCATAAGCTTATCGGACTACATAACCGCATTTCGCAATCAACGCCTTCAAATCTGCATTTGAAAATTCCCCGCGACAACGAAGCAATGGTGTCGGGCCCATCGCGACACCTCAAGGGGAAGGGATCAACGACATCACTCCTCTCCCGTTGGTGTGCCAATGTGCTTCCGTAATGTAAGACCTTCACAGTGGTAACTACATCAAATTCCCACCTCGTGCTTGGTTTTCCACAAAGGTCGCGTCGGAAACCCTCCCCATCTGCACTAAAACGCTAGATCTGCACTGAACAGATTACAATAACGTACCGCTACTTGGCTTTCAATATGTCCATCATACCGTCAATACAGTACGGAAACATCGCAGTACCTATCAATATGAATGGATGTCGGTGGTCGGGGCAAATCAGAAGGCAATCCCGTACTCCGTAAATAGATGAAACTTGGGCATATTGTTGTATCTGAAAGGTACCCTGACAATTAATGCAAATTCCAGTTTCTCCTCAAGCTACTGCACAGAGCTCAAGCTAGTTGAGCCACCCCTAGATTCCAATGCCACATGGTTGGCTCGATACACGCGCCTGAAGATTTTAGTCCACATCGAGGCAGGGGGGGTTTCTAGGGGTCCTTCTGAAGGGTCCTCTGAAGGGCCCCATTCAGGGTTCAGAAGGAGAGAGAAAAAAATCCCTCGACCGACGATGGATGGGGCCAGAACCTCACGATGGGGGCATGTGCGCCGGCGCCATGGCGCCGTTCTTGTTTCGAAATCAAGAAGTTTCTTGGCCCGGGCAGAAATGGGATTCCGGTCAATTTGCCATCCCCCATGGCCACATTTGCACCCCTGACTCTCGACAATTCCCTTTGTCGCTGCTGTCCTACCTCCCCTGGCTTCTACCCTGACTCGTAAAAGCCATTCTCAACAACCGACCAGCACGTCTACACCGAAGATTCCAGGGTCTTCGCTTCCTGTCGCGACGACACGACCGATCCTAGCCTCGTCGGATACCACCAGCACGCCAATCAAGTTCCGCGACTCTTATCTGGTTAGTCAGCTGTCAGTTTCAACTGGTGACCGTCGTTTGAGGTATGTGGTATGCAGACTCCTTTTTCCGCTTACGACGAAAACGTCACATTTTCTCCGTTCAGTGTTGGTGGCCTTCTGCCGGTGACGTCCGAAGCTGACTGTATTTTTGTTTGTTTGCAGGCATTGTGCAGCCGCAGAATAAGGGTCCAGCATCAGTTTGAAAGTCACTGGTCACTGGACGCTATTGAGAGAGACAAGGGGAACTCGCCAAGCCTGTAGGAGGGAGGGGGGGGTTGGGAGGCCGGGGGGGGCAACCTCCTTCTGGGTGCGTCGTTGCGCATCCGAAGGCAGCATGAGATCGATAATGCGACCCCCTCCCCAATGATGTCAGCCGTCATTGCTCGCAGTCAGCCCTGCCAAAGCACACCACAACGCCTAATCTGACACTGCCAGCTGCACAGGCATACACACGCTTTCCCCGGGCGAGATGGTGACAGCATTGAAGATCGGCTTTTTTCTGGCGGCTCTGCCTATTTCCAATGCTTAATCTAATCTAATCCTGGCGAATTGACGCCAGAGCCGGCGGGAAGGATGCATTACAGTCTGATTAACTGGGCCCGTTCTCCGTCATAATGTTGCCGCTGACGATAGTATAGAACCTCCACTTCCGCCGAAGCTCCCAATCACTCGCACGTGATGACGAAAGCAGCCGCATCAGACCTCACACCCTCAGCTCCAAGCCCCAGCGGAAATGATTTCATCCCCTATCTGATATCACCGGCCACCACAGCGGCCGGACAAGGGGGTTTGAAAATGTTGCAGCCTCTGGAGACAAGCTTCTGGACGGAGTACCTGCGGTCGTACAAGACTGACATCAACTTATCTCCATCTCTATCTTCATCTCCATCGAAAAACGAAAAACAAAAGACAAACTCAGCTGAGGATGACGACGTGGCACTTCGATGCTTTCGATGCATTTGATGCATTCGACACTTTCGATGCTATCGATATGCCGGGTGTATGCAGGCATGAACAGTGCTGTAACGAAACAGTTTTCGGTGCGTGCGTTAGCCAACCTCCCACGGTGAATCATCAGACTCGGGCTGTTATCCCCGGTGTTTCTACGTAGCCCGGGCAATCAGTGTTCTTCAGTTGTCCACTGAACCGGGTGCCGAGAGCATAGAGCCTAGGCCAGACCCCTTTACAGTCCCGGAGAACCATGACATTCTCGATCCGATCGGTTCTTTGGCTCTTGATCCACCATGATATTTGAAATTATGGGTATTCCCGAAAATGTGTTTTTGCTTTGCTGGGCCTGTTCTAGCAGAAGCTCTAGCGGCCCAGTGACCCGAGAGGAATTAGAAGCCCATCTCGATACGCAGACAGACTCGTCGTGAGTCCTGACACGGTCAGACGCGAATGCTTTACATGACAGAGTACGGGGTACGCTCATCGCGATCTGGCGCTATTACCCCAATAATTTTCAACGTCATGGCGCATCCCGTTGCAATCTAAAACGGACGCGGATCTTTGCATCACTTTAGGGGCATCTTCTTTGGAGAAGACCGTTACGCTTCCTTCCCCTTGCGGGTAGGATGACCGGGTATCAATCCGTGAAGCGATCCATTTCTCAAGTTCCAGGGAGTCCAGACCCCCAACCTTGCCCACTGTTCAGGTAGAGCAGTTGATGAGAAAGGTAACGAGGTATGTCAGAACTCAAACGGCATCGACGAACTATCTCGACAGGGCCATTGGATTCCTCCTTCCCCCTTCAGTTGTGCCTGACGTCATGCGCTACGTGACGGTGACAGTCGCAAAACTAACCTTGGGTCGGGAAGCAGCACTGTGCTGCGTCACAGCGCGCGTACAGTCGAATTCGAAATCGGTTTCCGCTTTTCAACATCAAAACTATCTGTTAACGTCGTATCCACATTAGACTTAGCGCTGACAGGTACTTTATATGGCAAGCATAACACTTTAAGTCGTTAAAGGCACGTATTACTTTAAATTAAGCTATTATATAAATATCGCGTAATTATATAAATAATACTCGCTATTATAAAATAATTAAAATAGTTATAAATTAATAAAATAAAGTATTTTAATTTTAATATATATATATTAATTATTAAATATTATATAATTATATGTATTAAATAATTAAGTTAATTTATTATATATATTAAATATAAATATATTTTTTTTATTTAATAAGTTTTTTTTAAAAGTAATTATAATTTTAAAAAAGAATTATTATATAAATTTAATTATAATATATTTAGTTTTTTTTAATAATAATATTAATTATAATTAATATTTTAATTTTATAAAAGCGTTTTTAAATAATATTAACTAATTTTAAAATATTATATAATTAATTAATTAAATTAATAGAATTATATATTATATAATATAAAAATATAACGTTAATTTATAAAACTTTTATTTATATAATTCTTTAACTTTTTTTATATTATTTAATATATATAATAAAATTTAAATATAATAAACGTATTAAGTTTAAATAAATTAAATAATATTTTTTATATAAGGATATTAAATTCTTTATTTATATATTCTTTAAAAAGTTACTTTTATACTATAATAAGTTATATTATTTATTACTTTATTTACTTAATTTTAATTTAATTAAGATTCTTATAATATTAATAAAATAATTTACTTTAATAAAACTTTACTAGTTTTTTAATATAATACGTTATAATAATAAGTATATAAAGTTAAGTATAAAAAGTTACTTATAAAATATAAGAATTTTTATTAAAGAATTATAAGATAACGTTATAATTTATAACAAGAAATATTTTCTAATAGCTTTTTAAAGCTTAATTTTAATTATATTATAAATAAAGCGTCGCGTAATATTTATTTTAAGTTTAAATTTCTATTTTATTATAATATAATAAGCTTTTATTGATTTTTATTTTAATAAAATATATAACTTAAAAGCTTTATTACTTATAATGATTTTTAAACTATAAAAATATATTATATATACATTAATTAAGTAATAAAAACATTATAAAAGTTATAATTAAAACGTATAAAAATAAAGTAAATATATCGTTTATAATATAAATAATTACTTAATTAATTATAAATATTACTTTTATTTTATATTATTTTAAATATTATTACTTACTAATATATAATTAATAATATAAATTATTTAATTTATTATTATAGTTTATTAACTTATTACTTTAATTTAACGTGGTTTATTATTAAGTCGGCTATATTATTAAGTCGGCCACTTTTTTTATATTTTACTACTTTTCTATAAATTAATGAAAATTACTCTTTATTTAATTTATTAATTAATTTTATATCATTTTTATATATTCGCGTATTATAACTTATTTCGCCGTAAATATTATAACGTATTTTATTAGTCGCCCTCCGCTTCGACGAACCCTTTATTTCGTATTTATTAATCGCTAAAGGCTTTTTTTACCTTCTCGTTTTATAACTCTTAAAATTCTTATATAATAGAGGCTCTTTTTAATTAAACGCGCGATTTTTTAATTTTTTAACATTTAAAAAGTATTAAATTAACCTTTTATAAAGGTTATTTTATTTATTATTATATATATACTTTTCGCTTTCTAGTTTATAATATTTAAAAATAATAAATAAAAACCTTAGTTTTAATAAAAATAAAATATTTAATTATTTACTAAAAGTTAAACGACGTTTAAGAGTTATAAATACTAGCCGTTTTTAAACGCGATAAGTTAAGTATAAACGTTTAAAAACTTATATTTAACTTATTAATTATTTCGTTAAAATAATAAAATATTAAACTAGATACGTTAAATTTAAATTTAATATTATTTTTTATAAAAGTAATAAAATATGCGGCTTAAAAAATAAAAATAAACTTTAGAGATGAAAATAAACTTTAACTTTATAATATAATCTATTAATATTTTAATAAATCGCTTGATTTCTTTTAAATAAATATATTTTAATAGCGAATAAAGTATTATATTTAAGGGCTAAAATAAATAAAAATAGTAAGAAGTTATATTAAACGTAATAATACCGTTATTTTGTTAATATTTTTTTAATTCGGCCGAAATATAGCTTTCGTAATCGTTTAAAATTAAGAGGCGATAAACGCTTTTCGTCCGCGTTTTAATATACTTATCGAAATATCGAATTTAGTTTAAGCTCGTTTCGTTATTAGTTTAGTCGTTAAAAGTCGGTTTAATTACTTAATCGCCTAGTAGGTCGTATTCGCGAAACTAGTTTACGAGGTAATATTAATTTTAAACGATTAAAAATAACGAAATATATTAGCTTTATAAATTAATATATTTAATAGCTATTAATTATTCTCGATTACTAAGTTAAATCGATTTTAATTTTTTATAATAATCGGCGCGTATTAAAATAAATATTTACTCGATTATATTTATTATAAAGCCGGTTTTATTAAAATTTTAAATATTTTTATTTAAAATATCGTATTTAGTTTTAATATTCGCGATTAGCGTAAACTAGCCGGAAATAATACTTATATTTTTAAAAAAAACCCTTTAATAATTATATTAATAGTTTATTTAAATTTAAAGTTTAAGTTATAATCGATAAAGCGTTTAACTTAATACTTATTAACGCGGTCGCCGCCGCGCAACTTAAAAAAAATTAATTATATCTCTTATAATATTAATATTAAAAGGTATTCCTTAAGTATTTAAATTAAATATATAATTATAAAGCACCTTTTATTTAATTAAATTTAATTTATATTATAAAGATTAAATTTCGCGTTAAGGTTTAATATCATAGAGTTAATCGCTTAAAATAATTTAAAAGACATCGTATACTTTTATAACGGCTTTTTAATTAATTCGATTCGAACTTTCTCGCGTCGTTTAAATTATTAAAATAATACGATCTTTTTAATTAAATCGATGTTATAATTATAAAAATTTTACGTATTAAAGTTTAATTACGTAAATTAAAAAAAGTGGCCGACTTAGTAATATAGTTAACTTCGTAATAAACCACGTTATATATTTAATAAAATTTTTAAAATAATAAGTTTTTAACTTATATATTATAACCTAGCCTTATTAAGCGGCTAGGCCCACCTTCGACACGGCCTCACGATGACTCGAAACGTGTACGAAACCTAGCATAAGGAACTACCCCGCGGGACAGTGCCTACGAATTGTCAGATGTTGTCTATTAAGGGGTATAATCGTTGTATTAATTATCCTTCTTATTCTGTCCGTCTTGATTAAAGATTTGCCCTTTTTCTTAATACCGGCCACGTCTATTTTAAACGTCTAGTCGTAAGGTTTATCTAGTTTATAAGTATGTTTTTATAAAACTTAGCGTGTATATTTATTTATTTAATATATTTTATATACTCTTTTAAAGTTAACGTACTTAACGCTAGTATTAATATAAATATAATACGGTTTATTTAATTAACTTTTTCTATTATTATAAGTATACTTATCGCTTTAATTTCTTATACTTTATATCCTTTAAACTAGTAAATCTCTTTTAATTATCTCTTTTAATTAATAAGTTTTCGAATGTAATTAATTCTTTTATTAATATCTCTCTCTTTTAATATTATTAAATCTACCGGCTAATATTAACGAGGTTAATTTATTTAAAAAATACTTTATACTTATTAATCGTTAATACCTTAATTAATTTATTAGCGATTATATCCTTTATAAATATTTACACTACTTTAACTAATAATTATATATATTAATATAATAAAGTTTAGTCTTTTAAATTACTATTTTAACTATAACTAGCTTAATTATTTATTAATTATTATATTAGAGAATAATTTTCCCTTAATTTAACCGGATCTTTAGTTCTTTCGTTAATCTCTATATAACTAAAGCTTCTTTAATTACTTAAAGTAGGGCGAGCAGCTCTACCTCTATTATTAACGTAGTAACGGTGTTTTACTTTTTAGCTCGCCATTTAATCACGCCTCCGAATAGCTTTATCACGTAGCTTTAAGAGCTCTTTCGATCTAGGATATTATCGGTAAATAATGCGTTACTAGCTACTACGAAGTTATCGCCACCCTCGAGCTAAAACCTAGAGGAGCGTATCTCTTAAAAGTAGTATAAAACGCGATCAGCCGCTTTTAAATATATTAGTTTAAAATTAAAATTAAATCTTATTAAGCGTAATATTATAAAAGTTATATCGAAATATATTATAACTATAGCGTATAAAATAAATCTTATTCGTTTAAAATATTATAATTTCTCGGCTATTAACGCCGTTCCGGTATATAATATTAATTTAATTATCGTTATAAACGTTTAAAGCTTTATTTATAAGTTTTAATTAATTAGTTGATAAATTTTATTTATATACGAATATTAAATTAATTAAATTAACCCTTTCTCTATATTTTAAATTACTTCGATCTCGAGGAACCATTAGAAATTCTTTCCTTTAATAAGGTTATACTTCGCTTAAAGTTATAAAACAACGTTATTAATTAAACGCTTCTCGGTCGTTTTATATATACTAACTATATTATTAATATAAAAAAAATTAATATACTTTTTTTTTAAAATAACAGGGGTTTTAAAGAATTTAATTAAAGCTTATCGAGTATAACGTTAAGGCTAGTTCTTTTTACTAAAGATATAGAAATTATTTTAGTTTATATAAAGCTTTATAAAAGAGTAGAACGGTTCCTACTTTTTAATAATTAAAAGGTATTATTATATAAATAGTTTTTTTTAAACTTAAGATTAAAGCGTGCTATCGTAGCTATTAAACCTCGAAAAGCCCGTCCGGTTAACGTAGTTACGTACGTACTCTCGTTAATATTAATCCTTTATTAATCGCTTTTAATAACTAGCCTAGCTTTATATTTTACTAATTATTTATACTTATCGAACTTATATATAATTTAATATTTAATACCTTATAACGTTAAATTATATCCGTTTTAATTAAGAGCTTATTTCTTTTTAGCTTTATAAATAAAAACGATTAACTTAACGAAAATAGTTTTCTAAGGGGTAATCTTTTAAGTTTTAATAACCCTTTAAAGGCGTAAGTAATTCCTTTTAATATATAGCCTTCTTTTTCGATAATTTTTTTTAACTAAGGTATGCCTTTAATTAATACCGTCCCTAAAACATCCTTAAAAAAGTTAAAACGTAGCAATATAATTTAGCTCGGTTAAGCGCCCATTTAATACACCCCGACTATTAGCTAATACTCTTACCTAATATACCCTCGTTCCGGCAAAGAATAAGAACCGATTAAAAAAGTCTATAATATAATACAGCGTTAATATTTTAAATTAAAGGTTAAAAGTAAAGATATTAACGAATTTGCCGGCTTAATATAATATATTCTAAAACAGCGAAAGGGTAAGGGTTATTATCGGTATAAAGATCGAGGTTATATAAAGGTGATTAGTCTTATCCTTTTTATTAACAGTTTTTTAAAAAGGTTTTATTATTTCTACATCCTCTGTAAATTTATTATACCTACTAAGCGGCTTTTCCTACCGGATATCTCGTTCGTTTATTTATTAATTATTAAAAAAGTCTTTATTTTTTATTAAATAAATAGAATTATAATTAGCTCGTTTAGGCGTTTTTTATTAAAAAAAGTTAAGGTTTAAAAGAATTAATTAATTAATATATAATTTATTAATTTTAAATTATCCTTTAATTTAATAAAACTACCGCTAAAAAAGGAGTCTTTATTAAATAAAACGTTACGAACATAAATAACCTTACTCGTAACTAAATTCTAAACCTTATATATATTAATTAAGTTATACTTAATTAAATATTTAATTTATACCTTTAAGTTTAGTTTTTATAACCGGTTTATCTTCTTTTTCGCGTTTATTAATATAGCGAATACTAAATAATAAGGGGTTCTAAAATACCCGATCTTAACTAACACTTCTTAAGCTTTAAGATTCGACTGTTTAATAAAATAGGTATAGAAATATCCGTATAGCGTTTATTACTTAAATCTATATTTTAATACTTAATTTAAAAAATATACCGCTATATTTATAAACTCTTTAATTAATAAATTTAGTAATTTAAAATAAATCTTAATCGTTCTCGTTATTTAAATTATATTATCCCTTAAACGCTCGGCATTATTATTCTACTTTTATATATATAGTATAAAAGGATCGAGAATTAAGTATCGTTCGCTTTTTAAATATAACGTAAAGAGGTAGTTATCTAAAATCTCGTTATTATATTTTATATTTTAATTTTAATATTAAATTAAAACATAATAAGATTTAAAATATAATAAAATATTAATTAAATTACCGATATTTTATTATTATTTATATATATATATATTATACGAATTAACTTACGCGGCATATTAAAAACATAGTTTGATTCGCGCCGTCTAGCTCGGTTTTATAATATATAGAATCTATAGCAATCGTGTATCTAAGATATTAAAAAAAATGTTTAGGGCATTCTTTTAATTAAAGGTTTTATTTTTATAAAAACGTATCTATTATATTTATTAATCGAATACCTTCGTATTATAACTTAAATACTAAACACTTTATTTTAAAAATATTTAATAGCTTCTTTATTCGCGTATTTAAATCGAAAATATTATAACTCCTTTAAAACTTTTAAGAAATACTTTCTATTATATAAGTTAATTTAATTACGGCGTATTATAAATATTACGCGATCGGTATTATATAAAAAGTGTTTTAAAACGAATAAATTATTTTTATTAATTATATAGTATATAATAAAATCGTCGCTTCTTTTAAAATAATTATTTAGCGGTTTAAAGTTTTAAAAATAGCTTTTTACTCGTAGTTTTCGATAAAATACTACGTTATATATAAAATCGTTATAATATATTACGTTAAAGAGTTTTAAAGGCCTCTACCCTTTAAGGCTAGTCGTTAAGATATCGATTTCTCCGTATCCGAGGATTAATAATACGCTAGTATTAGTTATTATATAGTTTTCGTTTTAAGCTAGCTTATAATTTAAAAAACCGAGTTATTTCGTTAAATATATATAAAGTGAACTTTAAATCGAAAATAACTAAATTATTTAATAAGTAATAGATCACTATAAACGTTATTAATAAAATAATTAATACTCGAGCTTTTAATATAGCTTTATATTAATTAGTCTTTTTTTTATTCGTTTATATTCTTTTTTCATCGTTAAATTACCGTTAAAAATTTAAGTGATTATTTTAAATAATTCTTTATAAAGTTCTTAATATTTAAGTAACGGACCTCACAAATAGATTAAATATATAAATAAATTAATTACTTTCGCTATATTTTATTTAAATAACCTTTATACTTAATTTCCTTTATAACATAATATAGTCGGTACTTAAAAAGAGAAGTAAATACTTCTAGCTCTTTAAACGCTTTAAAATAACTTAAAATTAAGTCTCCGGCTTACATGTTACAATACGTTTAAACTAATTACTACGCTATAAAATAAAAGTTTCGAAAATAACTAAACGGTTATTTTTATTTAATTCTACGACTTAAGTACTACCCCGCGGAGGACTAACCCGCCGATCGTAATACTATACCCCTTCTTTAACGACATACTATTATACCTAGGGCGATAAACTTTTAATAACTATATAGTTTATTTAAGCTCGGTATAAAAAATCCTTAAAGCTTTTATATAGAGAATTAATTTATATAAGGCCTTATTTATTTACTAGCGATCTTACTTAAATAATTAAAAAGAGCTCTTATTCGATAAGTATAAAAATCGAACCGACGTTTCTTATTTAATAAATATATCTAGTTATTATATTATAATACGTTTAAATTAATTATTACGTTATAAAATAAAAGCTTTAGAAATAACTAAACGATTATTTCTATTTAATTCTACGCTTTAAGTACTACCCCGCGGGGGACTAACCCGCCGATCGTAATAGTGCAGCTTTAATATATAAAGTCTTTTATATAACCCACCGTAACCGACGGCTCGGTCTCTTTATAAAACGCGAAATCTCTACGAAATCTTAAAAGTTAACGGATTTAAAAAAAGGGCGATTATAAGATATGTAATTAATTTAAATTCGCGATCGTTTCTTTTTTAATTTAGCGGTATAAAAGATATAGCGAATCGATTACTCTATTAACGCGACGCGAGATGCGTCGGCGTTAATTAAGCTTCGAACTTTAAATAATAATAACTAAACCTCCGAACGCGTTTTAATTAAAGAATCGATTATTAAAAAGTCTTTTATAAAGATCTCGGCGCGTATCGCGCGTAATCTACCTTTATATAAAATATAATTAATAAATATAAGATTTAAGAGGATATTTATAATTTTAATAACACCGGCTTTTTTATAGGTTAAATCTCGTTCGAAATAATTATTATAACTTTCGATTAATACAAGAAGCTTAGAATAATTTAATAAAAGAACCGGGAATAAGTTATAATTATTTAAGGCGTCGGATTATACGGTTACACTATCCCTTCGTATATTATATTTATTAAAAAAATGTACCTCTTTTTTAATACGAAAATAACTTATTATTAAAGGATTAAGTAATTGTAATTATTAAAAACGGCTAAACTATAAACGAAAAAAACGAGGACTAAATTCGATATTTTAATAAATATATAAAGCCTAGTATAAAAAATATTTATCGCTTATTAGTCCTTAACGGTTATAAGAGTTATTATTTAATAATTTTCGAGCTTTATTATAAAAAGAACTCGATTATTCTACTTTATATCTTTTTTTTATTTTATATAAGTTTTAACCTTTTAATATCGGCTGTTATTATACGTTAAAAAAGTTATACGAAAAAGAAATCGAGGGTTTTATACGAGCGTATTTTGTTTATATTTTAAAGGAGGACTTTTTATTAACGTTCTTAGAAACGTTCTAAGAGATTTTTATCGTTTTAAATATTTAAGGAGGTTTTCGAAAAGTAGGACTTATACTGTATAACCCGGAATATATTATTTTATAATTAAATATAAAGCTATATACGCCGACACTTTTAGCGACCTCTTTCGGCCTATTTATACCTTAAAAATTAAAAACTTTAAACAATTTAATTAAAACTTAATTTTATACCGAATATATTAAAAATCGAATCGCGCGATATTAAAATAACTTTTCGATATTAATTTTAATTAAATTTAATTAAATTACGAAAAATATAACGTAGGTTATACACCGGCTCGCTTTATTAAAAGGTGAGGTAACCGTATTACGAGAAGCGAATAAAATGCTTAGCCGGCGCCGCCGTACGAAAAAAAAACGGCTATAAAATAAAGTATCACTTTATATATAATCTTAAAAAGACTTATAGTTTTAAAAGGATATTAATAAATAGTTATAAAACGAATCGCGTTAAAGGAGTAGTTATACGAAGACGTTTAAAACGCGCTTATAACGCTATAGAATTTACGGAGAGCCCGGGCATAATGCTCGTACCTGTTAAAATAATATAAAAGTATTTAAAGATAAAGATTTTAATTAATCTTAAAATATTAAATACGTTATAATAGAATTAATTTATACTTAATTATACTAGGTTTTAAAAAGTGTTTAATTTACTTATATGTTTAATTTATTTATAAAGTACGTTACTTTTTTAAAGAATAAATAAAAACAAGTTATTTAATTATAAAACGCGCCTTTATAAATAGCGTATTCTTCGATTTTAAAGTTTCTAGTTCGCTTCTTCTTTAGCCCCTAAGATTCTCTACCTCTTTTTAAACTACGTTCTTTATTATTTCTTTCTTTTTCCTTATTCTTATCCTTTAAGTGATTAGTATTTTTTACCTCTTTATTACTAAATAATAGAAACGCTCCTTTTATAAGAGGTCGGTCTCTTTTAAGGTGCTTCGTATACATTTAAAGAGAGGTAGCTACTTCTTAGAAAGAGCTGGTTTAGAGTCTGTTTTTCTAGTTAATAAAGATTATATGCCATCTGGTTAAGACGTCGGCTAAGTCGTCGGCTAAGTCTATCGACCACGCTCGCGTAGCTATTATATCCGGGGCTCGATACCGTTAATTTTTTATTATAACTGTTTCTTATTTATAGATCTAAGCGTCGAAAATATTTAATAGTTTAGTAAGTGGTTAAATCTTTTATTTATAATAAGTTTTAGCTTTGTTAAGCTCGAGTGCCGAATTAGCTTTATTAATTTCTTAGAGATTACTATACTATTCGTTAAGAAATTCGAGTTTTAAATATTTATTAGTTTTATATATCGTATTAATTATATTTATCATATATTAATTAAATTATTTTAATTATAAATAATATGTTTTTTATTTCTCGAACTTAATCGAATATAATCTTATCGTATTAATATATTATTAGTTTTTTTCGGTATTTAAATAACGTTTATTAAGTTATTAAATAAGCTCGATTAAAGTCGGTATATTTATTTTTAATTATGCGTCGTTATTCTCGTCGGTTAGTAATTACCCGATAATTATAGTTCGTAATTTTATTACCCTTCGTAACGGCTTCAAGTTAGGCCCCGCGCCTTTAAATATTATTATTCTATTAAAATTAGTTTATAAAGCGTCGTGTTTAAAAAAGTTACTTTTTTATAATATTTCTAATTCCGTAAGTTATAATAATTCTTTTAAAATATAATTTATAAGTTATAAGTGCTTTACTTTAATTAAGAACTCGCGGTTCTATTAATTTTAATCCTTTAAGCTTATAAACTAAGTATGTTTTAAAAGTTATTTATTTATTACTTATATTATTATTAAATATACTATATTTAAGTACGTTAAATTATTTTTTAAACGTATAAAACTCTTAATTATTAAATATCATTTATTAAAGAGTATAATCGTTATATTAATTATCTTTACTTATTTTATTTATCTTAATTAAAGATTTACCCTTCTTTTTAATACTGGTCACGTCTATTTCGAACGTCCGGTCGTAAGGTTTATCTAGTTTATAAGTATACTTATCTATTTAACATCTCTAACACGAATCCGTATATAAGAACAAGCTTTATTACATTACACCGCCACTAATATAATAACCGACACCACGATCATAGACTACGCTTAAAAACGACCGCACGCAAGATGAATAGTATAAAATAAACAGTACTAGATAAAGAAGTAAAGCTAGATAACTAACGAAAGGATCACATAATATTAAAAAAACGTAGCTTAATATTATTTAATTAAGTAATATTACTTACGATTAATTAAAATTATATAATAAAGATATTAATGAAAGAGAGATTAATAATATAATAATAAATATTTTTAATTTAATAATTAAGTTAAGTATTAGTTTAACTTATTAATAAAGTAATTAATTTTAATAACTTTATTATATAAAGAGTTTTATTAAATTATTCTTATTATTATATTATAATTTTAAATATTATTATTTATTATATTAATAAAGCGTTTTCTAAATATATAATTAAATACTTTTTTATATTATTAATATAAACTAAAGTATATTTTATTATGTTTTTTTTAAAACTTAAATAATATTTATTATATTATAACGTGGTTTATTATTAAACGAATTATATTATTAAATAAACTAGTTTTTTAATTTCTTATATATTTAAACTTTAATATATAATATCTTTATAATTATAATACTAATTTAATTTAAAAAAGACAGAATTGTTCTAATAATTCAATCGATATAAACTTTAATAAATCTTATAAATAAATAAGTTATTACGAAAATATTTAACGTTTTTTATTCGACTTTATATTATTAAATTAATAATTAAACCTCGCGTCGCGAAATTAGATATCTATAATATAAATTAAATTTAATTAAAAAGGGGTAATTTATAATTATGTAATTAATTTAAATATTAAAGGAATATTTCTTAATATTAATATTATAAGAGATATAGTTAATATTTTTAATAATATCGCGCGAGAGCGACCGCGTTAATAAGTATTAAGTTTAAACTTTTTATTAATCGTAACTCGAACTTTAAAACTTAAATAAACCGTTAATACGATTATTAAAGGGCTCTTTATAAAGATATAAGTGTTATTTTTAATTAGTTCGCGCTAGTCGCGAATATAAAGGCTAAATGCGATATTTATAAATAAAAATATATAAAAATTTAATAAAACTAGCTTTATAATAAATGTAATCGAGTTAATACTCGTTATAATACGCATTAATTAATATAAGAAAGCGAATTTAATTTAACTTAATAATTGAAAATAATTAACGGCTATTTAATATATTAATTTATAAAGCTAATATATCTCGCTATTTTTAATTATTTAAAACTAATATTAACTTATTAATTAGTCTCGCGAATATAACTTATTAAGTAACTAATTAATTAAACTAACTTTTCACGGCTAAACTAATAATAAAATAAGTTTAAATTAGATTCGATATTTCGATAAGTATACTAAAGAGCGGGAAAAGGGCTCTTATCGCCTCTTAATCTTAAACGGTTATTAAAGCTATATTTCGGCCGAATTTAAAGAATACTATAAGAACAACGGCATTATTATACTTAATATACCTCCTTAGTTCTTTTATTTATTTTAGCCTTTAAATATAATACATTATTCGCTATTAAAGCGTATATATTTAAGAGAAATCGAGCTATTTATTAAAGCGTTAATAAATTATATTATAAAGTTAAAATTCTTTATCGCTTTTAAAGTTATATATCTTATTATTTATAAAAAAAAATATTAAATCTAAATTTAAAGTATTTACTTTAATAGTTTATTTTTTAAACGAAATAATTAATAAATTAAATATACGTCTTTAAACGTTTATATTTAATTCGTCGCGTTTAAAAACAATTAATATTTATAACCTTTAATAAATAACTAATTATTTTATTTATATTAAAAATAAAGGTTTTACTTATTAAAATAACTCTTTAATATTAGTTTTATATATTATAAATTAGATAACTTATAAAATAACCCTTATATATAATCGAGTATATATACTAAAAGAAGTTAGTTTAATACGTTTTAAGCGCCGAAAAATTAAAAAAGCCCTTACTATATAAAAATCACGAGAGGTATAAAACGAGAAAGTAAAAAGGAAGCGTTCAGCGATTAATAAAGGCGAAATAAGGGGTCTATTAAAGCGGAGGGCGGCCTAGTAAAAGGCGCTATAAAATCTACGGCGAAATAAGCTATAATACACGAATATATAAAAAGTATATAAAATTAATTAACGAATTAAATAATAAGTAATTTTAATTAATTTAAAGCGCTATAATTAAATTAATTTATATAAAATTAATGAAATTTAAAAACGTAGTTAGTTTAATAATATAATTAGCTTAATAATAAACTACGTTAACACTTTTTATTATTATTTATTTAATAGTTTAATATAATATTTAAATTAATATATTTAAGTATAAATTAATAATTAATCAAGCGAATTCTCTTTATAATAATATATATTTCTTATTATATTATTATTTATTATATAATAAATATAATTATATTTACCTCGATTTTTATATAATTTAAAAGTATATTAATCTTTAACTTCTTTAAATATAATAAAAATAGTTTTAAACTTAAAACTACTTCTTTATTATTAATTATTAAATATTAAAGTTATTAAATTATTTAATTAGATTACTTTTTAAATAATATTAATATTATTTATTTTATATAATTTACTATATAATGATTTTTCATTCCTTTATTAAGCGTAACTTAAAAGGTTTTTTTTTAAAAACGTTTAATATAAAAATAAGATTTTATTTAATATTTTTTAAAACTATTTAATAATTTATAACTATATTTCATTAATCGAGTAATATGTATAACGTGGTTTATTATTAAGTTAGCTACTTTTTTTTATAACTTATATAATTAAACTTTAATACGTAATATCTTTATAATTATAATATCGATTTAATTAAAAAAAGATCGTATTGTTTTAATTATTTAATCAACGCGAAAAGGTTTAAATTAATTTAATTAAAGAGCTGCTACAAAAGCATATAACGTCCTCTAAACTATTTTAAATAACCGATTTCGCGGTATCGAACCTCGACGCGAAATCCGACATTTATAATATAAATTAAATTAAATTAAAAGAGACGTGCTTCGTAATTATATAATTAATTTAAATATTTAAAAAATGCCTCTTAATATTAATATTATAGGAAATATAATTAATTTCTTTTTAAAGTCTCGCGGCGGCGAATACGTCGGTAATTAATAAGTTAAACGCTTTATTAACCGTAACCCGGGCCTTAAGGTTTAAATAAACCGTCGATATAATTATTAAAAAGCTTTTTATAAAAATATAAGTATTATTTCCGGCTAGTTCGCGCTAGTTATAACTATTTTAAATATAGTATTTTAAATAAAGATATATAAATTTTTAATAAAACCGGTTTTATAATAAGTATAATTAAGTTAACACTCGTTATAACACGCGCCGATTATTATAAAAAAGCGAAATCGGTCTAGTTTAATAATTAAAAATAATTAATAGCTATTTAATATATTAATTTATAAAGCTAATATATTCCGCCGTTTTTAATTATTTAAAGTTATGAACGCCCATTTCGATTCGTCCCGTAAGTAGTAGATTCTATTAGGATAGAATAAAATGTATATTTCTAATGAGGCGTGATACCGTACAGTAGCTAGTTACTAGAAACAAAGGTAAACCTAGTAAATGAATAACCGGAAAACGCGCCTTTCGCGTCTTGGGCAAGGTGTGCAACACGACGTCACGTGGTAGTCGCTGCCCAACCAGTCTCCCATCAGTGCCCTGGCTACCAGCAGACTGTAGTAGTAGAACCTGAAGACGACGCACCTATCCTGTTACCTGCTTACCGCCCGTGACGAGTAAACCCGATAATAGAACCTACTTCGTATTAATGGCCTAGCACTTAATAGATTTCAACGGAGAATACATATATAATACTTATATTTTATTAGTATTAATGTTTCTTAATTATTTTTATATACATTATAAGCGAAATAATTATATAAGCGAATTAACCACTTTTTAACACTTAATATAATAAAGTATAAATTAATATTATTATAACGAATATATTTTATTAAAATTAATTAGAATTTTTATCTTTAAATACTTTTATATTATTTTAATAAGTACGCGTATTATGCCCGGGCTCTCCGTAGATTTTATAGCGTTATAAACGCGTTTTAAACGTTTTATATAACTATTCCTTCGACGCGATTCCTTTTATAACTATTTATTAATATCTTTTTAAAACTATAAATCTTTTTAACTTATATACGAAGTGATCCTTTATCTTATAGCCGTTTCTTTTTCGTACGGCGGCGCCGGCTAAGCATTTTATTCGCTTTTCGTAATACGCTTATTTTACTTTTTAAAAAAGCGAGCCGGTATTTAACTTATGTTATACCTTTTATACTTTAATTAAGTCTAGTTAAAATTAATATCGAAAAGTTATTTTAATATCGTACGATTCGATTTCTTACGTATTCGGTTTAGAATTAAACTTTAATTAAATTATTTAAAGTCTTTAATTCTTAAGGTATAAATAAGCTCGAAGAGGTCGCCGAAAGCGTCGACGTACGTAGCTTTATATTTAACTATAAAATAATAGATTCCGGATCGTACGGTATAAGTCTTATACCTCGAAAACCTCCTTAAATATTTAAAACGATAAAAGTTGTTTAAAACGCTTCTAAAAACGTTAATAAGAAGTCCTCTTTTAAACTATAAATAATATACGCCCGTATAAAACCCTTAATTTCTTTCTCGTACAACTTTTTTAACGTATAAAAACAGCCGATATTAAAAGGTTAAAGCTTATATAACGAATAAAAAGTATATAAAATATAATAATCGAGTTCTTTTTATAATAAAACTCGAAAATTATTAAATAATAGCTCTTATAACCGTTAAAGATTAATAAATAATTAACATTTTTTATACGAGACCTCGTATACTTATCGAAGTATCGAATCTAGTCCTCGCCTCTTTTATTCGTAATCTAGCCGTTTTTAATAACTATAATTACTTAATTCTTTAATAATAAACTGTTTTCGTATTAAAAAAAAGGTGCGTTTACTCGGTAAATATAATATATAAAAGGATAGCGTAACCGTATAATTCGACGCTTTAAATAATTATAACTTATTCTCGGTTCTTTCATTAAATAACCTTAGGCCTCTCGTATTAATTAAAGGTTATAACGATTATTTTAAACGAGATTTAACTTATAAAAAAGCCGGTCTTATTAAAGTTATAAATATCCTCTTTTTAAATCTTATATTTATAAATTATATTCCGTATAAAAGTAAACTACGCGCGATACGCGTCGAGATCTTTATAAAGAACTTTTTAATAATCGATTTTTTAATTAAAACGCGTCTAGAAGTCTAGTTATTATCGTATAAAGTTCGAAGCTTAATTAACGCCGACGCGTCTCGCGTCGCGTTAACGAAATAATCGATTCGCTATATTTTTAATATTATTTATTCGGGGAAAAAATAACCGCGAATTTAAATCGATTATATATCGTACGATTATATCTTCTTTAAAATTCGTTAATTTTCGAAAATTAACGAGTATTTCGTATTTTATAAAAATATTAAGCTATTAATTATAAAGGGTTATATAAAAAACTTTATACGTTTAAGTTATATATTAAAAACTTAATTTCGAATCGTTTTTAAGCGCTTAAAACATTAAAACTATTTACTTTTCTTCTTAAATATTAATTATAATAAGTGGTAAAGAAATTAAGTTATAAAAATTATTTATATAAAATTTAATGAAAGTAGTTAATTCGCTTATATAATTATTTCGCTTATAGGGTATATTAACCCTATTATATTATAGATTAAACAGCGAGAAATATTTACCTTATTTTAAGTAAGCGGCAATATGTATACTTGGACATAGAAATATATCGATAAATGAACAACAAGTGAATTAGTAAGTAAAATCTAAGGTCTGTGGTCTAAATTTCTTCGTCGTTATAGAGTTCTGTCAGTAGCGCTCCTCCCTCGATTGAGTCTGTCTCAGCATCCGACGCCTCGTCACTGCCCGACTCCAATTCACTAACCAGTCGTCCCCACTGCACAACGAAGTAGTTTCACCACAACGTGGACAAGGGAAGATAAATCCTGCTCTGCAGCACGGGGCCACGGCTTGTCGTCCAAGTAGGGACAGAACTGTTCACGTCCCAACCAGAGAGCCTCAAAATCAGTCCGTGTGTAACGCTCCAAGGAATAGGCATACTGTGGTTGTCTTTGCCTATGTGCAAACAGCGAAAGTCGCCAATATCGTAACCGCAACTATGTAAAACCGAGTCCCAAAGATCGCCGGAATAGCCTTCTTTTCTCAATGCCTTCCGGTCTTGGGGTCTATCATACACGTATGCGGAGATAGACATGCCATCGTTGTCAATAGCTTTGGGGTCGGCGCCTTGCAAGACCAGGAAATGGATGAGCTCGAAGTCTTGTAAATGAGAATCTTTTTGTAACATGCTGATGCAAATATGTAAGCACATTCTGCCATGAGAATCGCGGGCAGCAAGATCTGCCCCCAGATATATCATAGCTCTGAAACATTCAATGTGAAACTCATAGTCCGTATTCCTAGCGAAGGTGCTTGCGAAGTTACCTATTGCACACGGAGCCGCCTTCGACTCGCATGCCGAAGAACACAATCCGACCTGCCTCCAACACACTCGAGTCGATCTCTTGCGCGAAATCGACGAATGGATTCAGGATCCGAACGCTGAAGCTATGTTCTGGCTCAATGGCATGGCAGGAACGGGCAAGTCTACTATCTCGCGTCCCTAGCGAGGATTGCGTTCAAGGGCGGGTTCCTCGGTGCTAGCTTTTTCTTTAAACGGGGTGAAGGAGATCGTGACGGCGTGTCCAAGTTCTTCTCTACCTAGCGGCACAACTGTGCTCACAGGAACCGGCTATTATATCGCACATCCAAGCCGCCATCGACTCCGACCCTGCCATCTTCGGAAAAGCGATGCGAGAACAAATCGAGAAGCTGCTTCTTCAACCGCTATCGAATATTTCAGGAGATGTATACAAGGACCGCACCCTTCTGGTTGTCGTCGATGCCCTTGACGAGTGTGAGCACGAGGAGGATATCAGACTCCTTATCCACCTGTTCTCGGGCTGTTCCATTCGTGTGGCCTAAAGAGGCCCAACCATCTGACATAGGCTTTCGGATAAGCATCAATTCATGCTATGATGTTCGGAAGTCTTTGGCAGTTGCTGGGGCCTGCCGCCTTCTACTACGCAGCCAGGGTAAATTTAACTCGGTTACTCTAACAAAGACACCTGGCGAGGGTAGTTGAGCAAAATGCAACTTGCGTCATAACCGCCATCAGTCGCTGTTTGTAGGTTACGTCAGTTTAAATGAATGTTTGCCAACGGACATGTGTTATCATTGCTGCAATTAGCAAGCAGACTCTTGCCTTAGGTGAAGTGGCCTTCACAAGGCTCTTGGTTCACTAGATCTAGCCCTGAATGTCATAGAGCTCGATATGTTGCCAACGCTCGTTGAGTAATGAGCTGGCTGTTTTGGTGGACTGCTCCGGTGGCCTTGAGTACGTGAGGCGGCAGTCACGATAGGATCAAGTTTAGATTTTCGACGTATAGGATCACCATTCCAATCCATCCTCAGATCTGGCCATGCAGTATTAGTCTTGGTTGTAATGTTCATACTCGATATATCCTGCCAAATTGAATTCGTATTTTGGAATGAGCAACATGGGCGCAGGTGGCTCTGCATGATGTTACCTTGGAAGAGCTCTATGGATTATGTAACCCAGAAGCGAAAAGCAGGAGCTAGCCGATGACATGTATGCCCCACGGGCTTTTGAGGCTTGAGCTGCACTGATTTGATAAGATAATGAATGAATGTTATTTGGGCTGATTGGGATGACCATACTCCGTATTCCGTAGACGCGGAGCAACCCACCCACCGTTTCGCGGCGGCGCAAATCAACAATCAAATCAACAACCTACCTTATACAGACTACACAGCAACCTCGCGACCACGCAATCCAACCACGCGAGTGGCACATGTTGCTCTCCCCAGCGGGACGGCCATCTCCAGCATGGAGAAGTCCAACATGGAGAAGTTCTTGAGGGACTGGCGGCAAGATGCGCTCAACAAGGCCCAATATGAATCCGCCATCTTCATCGGCGATAAGCTCCTAGCCCTGACAAGTTAGTCGCTCAAGTCAATTCAAGCCCATGGAAGTTGAAACAGTCCAACTAACTGCTCTTGCCCTCCTCTAGACCACGACAACGATGCGTTTTGGCTAGCCCAGGTCCATTTCGCCACGGGAAACTATACGCGAGCCCAAGCCTTCCTCTCCAAACAAGACCTCATCAGTCGCAGTCCGGCATGTCGCTACCTGGCCGGTCACTGCTTCATCCGACAGTCGCGATACGACGAAGCACTCGCCGTGCTGGGCGAACGGAACCCGACACACCTCATCAATAACCCGGCCCACAAGCGAAAAGTCCAGCATAACGGCGGCCACGCCAAGGGCGCGACCAAGGCCCTCAAGGGATCCGACAGCTCTGACGAAGACGTGGCTAACCGCCGCTTCGAGGCTGCCATGTGTTTCTTGAGGGGATATGCTACGCGAAGCAGAACGCTTTCGATCGCGCCAAGGAATGCTACAAGGACGCCGTCCGCATCGACGTGCAGTGCTTCGAGGCCTTTCAGCAGCTCATGAAGAACTCGCTGATGTCGCCCGACGAGGAGTGGCAGTTTCTCGAGTCGCTCGACTTCGACGCCATCACGGTATCCGGCGATCCTTCGTCGTCTCAGGAGGCCGCCGAGTTCACCAAGATGCTCTACACCACGAGATTATCCAAATACCGGCACCCGGGCGCCTTCACGACCGCCGCCGAGACGCTATCAACGCACTACAACCTGGCGTCCAATCCAGATCTTCTGCTTGCCCGGGCAGATCTTCTATACACGCAATGCAGATACAGGGACGCCCTGGCCATTACGGAATCCATTTTGCATGGAGACAAGTACAACTTCAGTATATATCCTCTGCACTTGGCCTGTCTCTACGAGCTGAAAATGAAGAATGTGCTGTTCCTGGTCGCACATGACCTTGCCGACAGCCACCCCGAAGAACCCTGCACCTGGCTTGCGGTTGGTATCTATTATTTCTCTATCGACAAAATCGCCGAGGCGCGCCGTTATTTTAGCAAAGCCAGCATGATGGATGCCCATTTCGGTCCCGCCTGGATTGGGTTTGCCCATACATTCGCTGCTGAGGGAGAGCATGACCAGGCAATATCAGCCTACTCCACGGCCGCGCGGCTCTTCATGGGCACACATTTACCTCAGGTGTTCCTGGGCATGCAAAACCATGCCCTCAACAACATGACCTTGGCCGACGAGTTCCTAAAGACCGCCTACGGCCTTTGCAAGACCGACCCGTTGCTGCTGAACGAAATGGGGGTGGTGTACTACCATCAAGACCGGCCGCAGGACGCTGCGACATTGTTCCTCAAAGCTCTCGAAATCGCCGAAGACATCGACTCGGAGCCGTCGGCCTGGCTAGCAGCGCGCACAAACCTCGCACAGGCGTATCGCCGTGCCAGGCGTTTCGAGGAGGCACTCGAGCAGTTCGACGAAGTTCTACGGCTGGGCGGTAAAGACGTCGCCGTGTTCTCGGCCAAGGGCTTGATCTTCCTCGAGCAGGGCCAGCCCGAAGAGGCCGTCGTCGTGCTGCACCGGGCGCTGGCCATCAGCCCCCAGGACCCCATCGCCACGGAGCTGCTGAACAAGGCCCTCGAGGAGTCGGCCGGTGTGGAGCTGCCGTCCGACGACGGCCAGACGGAAGCGCTGGACGGACTGGAAAGGGCGGTCAGGAAGATGAAGGGGCCGCCGACCGTGCGAGTACCGGGACAGCCTGGAGTCCTGACACGGGGCAAGGGACGAGTGTCTAGGGGCAATCGTAGGATCATGGGCCTACGTGATGACGATGGCGCCATGGAAATGGCTGATGACTATTAATGATTTGTCAATGCAACCGAGAGGGACCCACGTTGCATGGCGTTCTACCCATTTGCTGGCGTCACGGAATACACTCAGGTTTAGGGGGCTCATACGGAAAGGCAGCATTGAAACCCGACATAATTAGACAAATGCATGCATACGTGCATAGGAAGGAAAAAAGCAATTCTCGAGTAAGCAAGACCTAACTAAGTTTAATCATCCCCATGAACGGCATACGCCGCATGAATAGGTTATCATTGCGATGGGGTCCGAGGCCTGAATGTTTGGAACGCTATAAGTGAGTGAGGCGACCAAGCCCGTCTTGGCGCCTATTAGAGTGCCATTGTAGCATATAGCCTCAGCCGCTCACTGGTGGGAATTCCGGCATATCGACAGCGTGGAGACGCGCGGAGGCCCGATGTCCACATGCCCATTTGGGGAAGGTTTCGGGGATGGCTGGGCCGGACGCGGCCAAAGAACTCTGACTTTGTGTGAATAATGCCGAGTATCGTAGGGCCGGAACAATATGACAGCTTACTTAAAGATGTAGATCTCCCCCTTCTTTGCCGAGAGAAGAGATCTTCAGATCGTCTGTCGCCTTGCTTCAATCCAAGTCGCTTGCTTTGTTCTATCTATCGTAGCCGAGGACAGACATCAAAGCGATCCAAGCTTCACAGGCCGCTCGCTCCCCCATCTTCTAAGAGAGATTGATAGTCACCACCACCGCCACTATGCAGATCACGTCCATCCTCGCCGCCGCCGCCGCGCTCGGTGCCGCCGGCGTAGCGGCCGCGCCCACGGTCTACCTGTGCGGCGACTCGACCATGGCGGCCCGGGGCGCCAACGACGGCGCCACGGACGGCTGGGGCCAGTACTTCGCCAAGTACGTCGCGACGGGCACGGTGGCCGTGGTCAACAAGGCCATCGGCGGGCGGTCGGCGCGCAGCTACGCCAACGAGGGGCGCTTCACCGAGGTCGCCAACCTGGTCAAGACGGGCGACATCGTCGTCATCGAGTTCGGCCACAACGACGGCGGCTCGCCCAACAAGAACGACAACGGGCGCTCCGACTGCCCGGGCACGGGCACCGAGGTTGCCGCTCGGACAAGACGGGCGAGGCCGTCTACACGTTCGTGTTCTACGTCGTGCAGGCGGCCAAGCTGTTTCGGAGCAAGGGCGCGACGGTCGTGCTGAGCTCGCAGACGCCGAACAACCTGTGGGAGGGCGGCAGTTTCGGGCAGGGGGCGCCGCGGTTCGTCGGGTACCAGGCGACGGCGGCGCGCAGCCTGGGCGATGCGGGCGTCACGTTCGTGGACCACTTCCAGGCCGTCGCGAACTCGTACAGGAGGCTCGGCAATAGCGGGACTAATGCGCTGTACCCCAAGGACCACACGCACACGAGCCCGGCGGGCGCGGATCTCAGTGCGCAGGCGTTTGCGCAGGCGGTTGCGACGGGGATGAATGGGACGACGAGCTTGAGGGACTATATTGTGGCTAACTACCCGCGGCCGTACTGAGTGAGAGGGAGGGAAAGGGGGGAAAGGGGGGAGAGAAGGAGCAAACTGATCGGTTGACTTGACTTTTTCCAATTACGATTGCATTGACGGGACTTGGGTATCAGAGGGGGTTCCTTTCATGTCGCCTAAGTATTTACATGCCATCCTTATAGTCGAGCTCTACAATCTTGTATACCTGCGCCTCGTTCGTTGCTCTTGACTTAGGCACCCTTCAGTATTAATCAGACTTGAGTATTCATACTATCTTCCATATCTACTACCTATCTGAGTGTTTCTATGTGCTCAGGGTTCCGCCACGGAAACGACATCAGTCCCATTCTCCCTCCCCTATGACAAGTGATGAATGCACGACATGCGTGCAAACACGACTTATCTCTCCAACGACGAAATCACTTTGTTTGTCCTGTCTAGCCCAGCGTATAGTTGCATTTGGCGTAGTGTTTAGAGTCATTCTTCTCATAAACCGCCGCTCCTTTGGTTTGTCTCTATTCTCAAGTACCTAATCCAATGTAGGATAGCTAGGATTCCCCTTTCACTATGTTACGTTGCATTACGCACAGCCTTTGCGAGCGATATCGAACTATTCTTGCCTTGTTCGTAGGCCGGTTAGCATGATGGCTAGCTAGCCTGTACTTTACCAATCTGTGAGTACAGTTTCGTCAACCTGAGCGATATCATGGGAGTCGTACATCCGATTCGAGCGCATAATTCCCCGGAGGAAGTGGAACAGCTAGGAAAGAGTCAACCCGAAAGACCGCCAGCGCTTGATAGGCACTGAAGCTATCTCCAGCTATCATCATACAGTACCTCTTCTCCAGCCGGCCCTCTCTTTTGATCATGTTCCCTTTACCCGCGGGATATTTCTAGTTCGTTCGGAGAGCCCGGTTTGCAGAGTTTCGCTCTAGAAGGATGGGTAGAAACAACTGGCCGTCTGGACTTTGGATAGCACGACTGCCATGTTGTAGTCCCTGATGGAAGCCCGTGTGTGCCTTGCTCTAGAAAAGTAAGATAAAATAATCACCAGGCCCCAATGGCAGCTCCGGGTTTACCAGGCCGCTACACACCACCATCCAACGTGTCAACGACGGTAGTAGATGCAGTAGCGCCGGGTAGTGACGATCAGGAAGGGGGGCCGGTCGAAACTCTATATTGTCTCCCTCGTCATGCCCTCGGGGAAGCCGCTGATGAGCTCGTGGCCCTCTCCCGACGATACAACAAGCTTATTACCTACCCTTGAGCATATGTCTGGAGAGTTTTCTTACATGTTTTATCATTATGGTTAATCTCTGGTGGGTTGAGGCCGCGCACCCGCCAACCTGCACAGCTCTACTCAGCCCGAGCTGCATGTTGCTGCCGAGCTACCTCGCTAGAACGAAACTCTACCAGTAGCGTGGTACGAGGCTGGCTTGCTTTACACTTTGTTAGCGGGTGATGGGGGTTTCTTCCTTGGATATTCCTTCTTCCCTCTCTTTTCATGCCCGTGGATTCGTTCTCCCCGTCGACTACTCGCGCCGATGAGCAACTTTGGGAGGCGGTTTGTTCTAGGTAAAGCAATCCATTACCATCAGCCCGGACGGACTCTGGGTACATACATGCATACCCAGACTGGCCGGCGTTATTCGGTATCTCTTCATTCTTGCTCTGTAGAGCCCCAGACTGACGTTATGTCGTGGGGGCCAGCGCGCGGTCAGTAGGGCTGGTTCAGCTCCCGGAGGTCGGGGGTGGGGGCCCGGGGAAGGCAAGCCGAGCCAACTAACGCATGCACCGGCGTACGGCGCCTAGGGTGATAGGGGCAAGATCTTCAAGATCTCTCTCCAACTAACAGCTTGCAATCGTTAATCACCCCAGACCTAGACCTACCCATACGAAAAATGTTTCTCATGATACGATTATACCGCCCCATCCAGACCGACGCAACTGTATTATCACGAGAGTGTCCCTTGATCTCGTCATTTTCTTCTCATGCCACCTGCCCAGAATTATCATGCAAAAAAGCAGTTCTCAGTCCATGTTGACTCGCCATCGCGATCCCGCCGGAAAGAAGTACCAAAACCAGCAATCCTCTGCTGTCTCGTCCGTACTATCCCCCCCGAGTACCCGGAACCATCGATCGGCTAAAGTCTATTTGGATAATCGTTTAAGAATAGTGGTACGGTTCCCATAGCGCCGGGGTAACCAGCCGTCATATCGACGGACCATCTACCCGCCGTCGGACCCAGGTCCGTAGAGACTCGGGCTAAAAGCTAACTGACTGACTCGAACGGTCCTGATGATTGTCGCTGAAAGGCGCCATGCTTGACAAGCATACACACACACACACACACAAGCTAGACAAGACGAAGAATTACTAATAACTCCAGCCATAAGTGGAAGCTCCGACGTACTGTACATCGAGCCTTACTTTATGGCCACGCCGCCGGGTGTGTGTATGTTTGTGTGTAAGTCATAACAGCTCCGCCATGGCGCCCGCACCTACGCCTTACATAGAGCCTCGCGGACCCCTTTAGCATGCCCGTTGCCTTGTTCGAGTCAAATAAATGTAGTTGTAGTACATGCCTGATTCAACAAGGCAGCCTCTGCCTCCTCTACTAGGCTGATTTTGGCGAATGCTGAGTAACCACTTGATCAATGATGATGACCAAACGCAAGGGGGCGCTCTGCAGGGCTTGGTCAAGATTCAACACCATGCCCAGTGACCGCTCCATACTACTATAATAGGCACATCGTATATGACGGAATCACCGGCATGATACATAAGCACGGGATTCGAGGGAAGTAAGGAGACTCAGGCCATCGAATATTTTCCGAGGCAGTGACTGGTACGTAGAGCTCTCTCCATCCACATGCAAATGCACAAAGCCTTAGCACATGCAACCAATGCCTTGGGGATTGCGCATACTCAGCTATAGTATGCAATCTCCCATGAGCATGGCATGAACTCTCAGGTACGGTGAGTTGCTTCGCTAGCATCCTCAACGCTACTTACGCCTCAATAGCCAAATCTGTCAGGAGACTGAGGTAATTTACTGTATCTTCATGATCAGGCAATGCAAGTTCACTTAGCCCCGCCAGTTCCGCAGCTATTTACGTGCTTCAGCCTGCAGTATGCAGCTTCCTGATGGACCGGTGCGCGTCCATATTCCCCCACGAAAACTGCCTGTATCGTATAGTAGTAGAGCAACTAAGCTAGCACTTGAGGAGCCAGTCGCCCCATTCGACGCTATGTTAAGCCATAGAGGCGGTTTAGTTGACAGACAAGGACGAGTCGTATCCATTGTATATGTATACATATGAGGCCAACTGCTGTTCCCGAAGACAGGTGCCGAGGCAGTGAACTAGCTAGACACTGGCGTACTGTAAGCCTTGGGAAGGAAGCTCCTCTTCTGGCGGCTGCGGAGCCCATTCAGCATGAGTCGCGACAACACGAGGTTTCCCGCTTGCCTTCATACAGAGGTAGATCCAAACACCGTCGGGCAGATCTATCTTCCTAGGCCACCGCACTGGAGACGCGCTTTACCCACCGTCCTTGCAAGTTTGCAGATGAAGCCGCACTCAGCACTGACCCTTCCTCGCACTGAGCAAGACTAGAAGATAGCAGTGCTGGCAAGTTGGCATCGCGGGGGGCATCGCGGCATCCCTCGTCGAACATGCATATCAACCCACGTCCTGCATGTAAGTGGACGACATTTCAGGTACATGCTGAATCCGGCGGGGAGGGTCTTTCGCATAAACGGACCTATCTCCGCTTCCGAGCATCGTGGGCACGGACGGCTGATGCCGAACACGATCAGATTGCCAGAATCGACATGCAGCCGCCGATAGCCATGCATAATGAATGGACATAATCCTTCCTGATGGTGGCTCCAAGTGCGAAACCCGTCGTCGTCATAGACAAGATGCAGCCAATCGAGTAGCCGGCTTCCTGAGTCCTGACCCGTCTGCTGTAACCTCCGCAGAGATGAACGCACGCATGTGGCGATCATCTAGCTATGTGGGGTAGTATCGAAGCATATCTCACTCACACGAATACCACCTTGGTTGGAGCTTTCCCGTGATACGACCAGGTTGCCAATGTTGAAGCTGAAGCCTTGAAAGGAAGCGAGGAGCCTTTTCGACGGTCTGCTCAGATCAAAGGGCTTGACCGCTTCTGGCTGCGAAAGCTGAGAGAGCTGAACCCTGTAGATCCAAGCCACCGGTGTCCAAACTAACCAATAGCTCTGGGCGAGTGCGCCGGCGTGAATAGTCGAGCGCATACTTGTATGATACGACGTGGTCCTTACTGGCGAGAGGGGCCGACTAGTCGAGCCCTGTGTGAATAGAGCATTGCAGGATCTACGACACCCTGGGCGGCTCGCATCTCCAAGGAGGCAGGGCAGGGTGTCTACTTAGCTGGCAGAGATCAACCAGGGACAAGAATCAAGACCGGCCGATCAAGAGCAGATGTAACAGGCGGATTGGCAACTCCTCGGAGAGAGTTCACGATTTTCCCACCACAGATCAACTCAGCTGCCCAGATAGGCAGTCTGACCGCCCGGCCGAGAGATTGGGCCGGCAGTCCGTCCAGGATGTAACGAAAGACCACAACACCCCACCGACATGAGATATCGACTTGGGTCTGAAGATGGGACGGAAATGCATGATGCCGAGAGAGGGGAGCTGCTGCTGCTGCTATCTCGCTAAGAAAAATGACATGTCTTCAACGGAGGGGCGGGTAAGAATTGGCGTGAAAGGAAAAGACTAGGAAAAATATTAAAACGGAACTGGCCCGCCCGGTGAAGTGGAGAGGCTCATCTTGCTATGGAGGTTCGATACCGGGATATTCCATGGAGGCGCGCAAGAGGGCATCGAAGAGTCGATGAGGCCGTTTGCGTCTCGCGATGGAATCTGTACCGCGATGGCTTTGTGTTATGCTGTTATTGTTGTTGTTGTCGTGTTGTGTGCCGCACCCCTAAAGTGTCTGTCTGGGTGTGTTTGCATGTTTCTCCAGCCGGGCCCTTTCCCAGCGGCTGTCGATGAATCGTGGTAGGCGCTTGTCCTGATCTTACTAAAGACATCTCGGGGTCGCACGCCGCAAGCACGTGCATGCATGGACCTAGTGGCACAACGATCGACAGCCAACTACCCCAAAGCTCCCAAGCATGGAGAGGGGAAGCTCTTTCTGATACTGTAAGATGGTGGTGCAATGGGTGCAAACGGAAGGGTGGGTGCAGCGAGTACATGCACATATCAGGTTTCTTTTCCTCTTTCCTCTACATTTCTCGCGCGGCTGTCGTAGCGACTGTCGGCCGAGTGGCAATTCATGCAGTCCATCAGTCACACTCGGTTGCGCAAGATAGCTGCGGCTCGGCAGAAAAGAGGGTCGGGAGCCGAGACTTCTTGGAGCGGCAGGACCTGAGGCAGAGCGAGCTCCGAGAAGATGAAATCATATCAATGTGGGAACTCGCCATCCCGATAATGGAATTTCTGCTCCGATTATGACCCAACCCGCAGACCCGTACGGAAATCAATCAAAGCGAGTCCCACAGTACTGGAAATATCGACAGGCATAGATGTGATATAGGGAAGAAGAAATTGAGGTCAACCCAGCACCGAAGCCCGAGCTATGTACAACGTGCTGAGTGTGCATCTGTTCAAGTTTCAGCCATTGGCGGGTTCGGCTTACCCGTCCAGGGCAAACCACTGTCCTGGTATATACAGTATCACCGTTCATTTCACGAGGCAATTGACGCTCCCAAGTAACGTGGTATGCGTGTCTGAATATGTAGGCCTTCTGGAGCGTTGGATCCGATGTTCTCGACCGAAACAGAATGCCAAGGGGGAGTCGCTAAGGTGCAAGGTGCATTAGGTATTAGTCGAACTGAAGACTGGTATGCTTTTCATGCAGGGGCGTTGATGCGCCTCACATTTGTGGACACTGGAGAGGCTCTGCATTGGAATCACGAACAAGCTCGTCAGATGTCATATTCTCCGAAGATAGTATATGGCAGGTATACACGCACAAAAGTGATAAGCACTATAATATAGGAACGAAATGTACGCATGAGTGATTCCGAGGTCCAACCCATCAGCAAACAGTAACCGAGAGTGACTGTTTCTGGGCATCGATGGTGGTGATCAGGGGCAGCTATGCAGAACGGGGGGGGATTTCTTGATTTCACTCGATGATTGGCTCGCATCGGCATGGACAAGCTTATGCATGCAGTATCGGACTTCGCTACCGAATTGATTTGGGGTCCGCCCTCTTCCTTCACGGCATGTTTGTCCAACAATTTTACAAATAACGAGAAGGAGCCGGCCAGCAAGGTGGCTTTTCGTGTTGTTGGTGTTTCAGGTCCTTCCCGCGAGTGAGATGAATTGACATGGGATGTTTTGTTTGCGTACTGCCAAATGCGCATACCTCAAGTCACCTCTTTTGGAGAGTGCATAGCCGCATAGCCGTCTGCTGCAGTTGGGCCCGAGAATGGGAATGCATCAGACATGTTGTTGAAGATCCAACTCGCCTCAGCCGCACGTCTCAAGCTACGCCGTAGCACGCGGCGCCCCTTGCCCGATAGCAAACAGCTGAGCATGGCTAAAGATGTGTGATGGTCTGGACTGCCGCCGCCTCTGCGCGCCGCATGTCAGACAACCAACGTGACTTGGCGCATGTTTGATGCTGACATGGCAAAATGTTTCAGCGCCCGCCCTCGTGGGAATTTAAGGTGAGAAACGACGTAGCATTGAAATTAGCATCTGACGTAAGGAGTTTTTGCGCCAAGAACGGTATCTATTCCTCCGTCTGTGCCTCTGGTGTACCCAGGCACGAGCCCGAATTCAAACTCGTGTGTTTTCTGGCACGGGAATTCTGGATATAACCTACTCCGTACCCAAGTTGCGATATTCATCAACTCATAATTGATACCATACACGTACTGTTTGAAGGAAGACTCTAACAACCATAGTAAAAAGAGGAAATTCGATGCTCCCGTCCTTGACGAGGTGAAACCCTTGGAACCTTGCTGAGATCGACCACGTCGGCTATCTCCAAAACAGTGCCAAAAGATCAGATGATCGCTTTGAGCGCTGTTGCTTTTCTTTTCTTTTTTCGCTGTGCGCAACATCACATTCCAGGGAGCTTCGGTGGAGTCGTGGCTTGCTCATGAATCTGGGGATTACTAAGACCAGCATGCTGTGCGTGTCAGTGCTCGGCTACTGACAGTATCTCACCCCATACACCAGAAAAATCATCAGTATCATCACCCTATCTCCAGAGTCCAGAACAGGTCTCACACGCAATTCTCGATTAGACGTTTAGATGCGCGCGTGTTCTGCTTGCATGTTTGCGATGCAGAACAGAGTCCTGGGTCCTTGACTGAGGTATGTAGTAGCAAAAGCAAGCACTGTAGCTCCTTGCAGCGCTAGTCCACCCAGACCCGAAATTGCTGGAACTCAACTTTGTTGCTTGCAACCCCGGGCTTTCGGCCCCGCTGACTTCATTAACTGCCCACTGCCCAGGGGGACCAGGATGGCTAGGAAGAAACCGTAGAAGAACAAGAAGAGGTCAACATACGTAGGCAGAGTATATCAACGGCTGTGCTCCGTATAGGCCCGCTTGCTAATCCCATTGTGTCCCTTCCATCGTGGACGGGGCCGGACTTGCGGACAGAGCTGCGGACGTCTATCACCATAGGTAGGTGAGACAGGCAAGCTCCACTTGCATGTCGACTTGGACGATGATGAAAGAAGAAAATACGGCTGGACATCGGGAGCCTGTACGTCAGTCAACGGCGTCCCAGTGATTTGACACCCAGTATTAAATCCAGCTGCGGCTGGAGCTTTCAGGTAACAGAGCAGAGCAGCTTGGCTACAGTACTATGTAGGTCGCCAGGAGTCAAAGACCCAGGACAGGATGGCCTTGGAGATTATTCGATTATCGCCCGAATTTCATCATGCCACGCACGCGGTGGTGACACAAAAGGAAAAGAAATAAAAAGGGTGAAAAGGCGGTGGACGTTCGTTCGTCGTAAGCCTAGCCCATCATTCCTGTTCTCTTTGTTGGGGCACTTGATTTCCATGTCTTCCATTCGACCTCAGCCCAAGAGTCTTGTCATTTTTTCCCCTTCCTTGCCAGCTTCGATCCGGAGATTCAGCTATCTGGATTCTGGAGCTCCCCAATGGCGCTAGAATGAAAAAAACGGCCCAAGCTAGCAGCACCAACTCATTCTCTTCCCCTTTTCAGATTTCGTCGCTTGGCTACTACCACTGTTGGAGCTGATGGGTGGTGTTGCTGTGGCAAAAAGGCGTTCCGCTTATCGGCGTCCGTTGAACCTGTTGCACATGAAGCCGGGCCAGCTAGACGGACACAAACGACAAGTGACAAGTCTAGGTTATTACATAGATTATTAGATCATGTCCACCGCTACCGCCATGTGCTCGAAAATTGTACCTTATCCAGTAACCTTATCGCGTGGCGCAACCCACGAACGTTGCTGGAACGCAAATACGTTAGGCTGTCAGTTGTTGCTGTCTGTTTTGCCCTCTCGCCCCGGAATGGAACCTAAACAAAGAACCCCCTTTTCCAGGCGATGTGCAATGCACATGATGGGTACATAAGTAAGTAAGTACGTAGGTTAGTGGAAGAGATGCAGCAGTAAGGTACCAGGCACAACACACAGGGACAAAAGCCTTCGATGGAGCAATCCAATATCCTTCCTCCAGTCGTGTTTGGTCCCCTATTACAGGCCTGCCCACATTAGCAGAGGTTCTGGTGGGCCGGGCTCCGGTAAGAATTCAATGTACTTGGTCGATGCGCCCTAGAAACCCATGCGCATGCTCCTCCGTACGGCGGTCATTCAACGAAGCCGGGTATTAACCACACCGAGACAAGCTTGAGGGACCAATTCGGCCTGTACTCTTGGCTATTGATCACCTAACTATGCTTATGCTACGTAGCATTGGAGGTGTGATAAACTATACTCTGTACGGAATATCGATATTGATGAACTCCAGCTGTCACTAATGCCTTGGGCAATGTGTTGGATGATTTGCAGACATGCTATCAATTCGAAGGCGGACTAGCAGAGAAGAAAAGAGAAAGAGATTAGTAGGTACGGATACAGTACCTCACCTCATCCTTATCCACAGCAGATCCTCGGCCCCATCTGAGCGCGTCCACAGTTACATAGACCAACCACATTCCATTCAACATGGATGCATTGCATCGTGCATACACGCAAACTAAAGTACACCACCAATACTGCGTTAGTGCGAAGCCCGGCTTTGTCGGCCGGGGTCCAGTCCCTGGTTTCCCACAGTTAACTTACCAATCCAGGGCGGGCTGGCATGATTGGAACTTGGGTCACTTGTCTAGAAGGCGGCGAAGGAAGTCAGCTGTGAAAAGTCTCAATTGCTGTTGGGTCCTGGCTAGTAACCTAGTTCCTGTCCTGGTCCCCGTGCTGACTGGTATTGGTCCCCTCCTCGAGGTACTGTAGGTACACTGCATTGGCTGGGCAAGGCATCCCGTCCTATGGAACCTTCTTTGGAAACAGATGAACCCGACTGAAATACCACCTTACTGCAGCTTTAATTCTTTTTTGGTTAAACGTGATGTACATAGCACGACTGCTATATCTTTTCTGCTGTCCCGCTCCCTCCACCCCCCTCCATATGCTTGCTCGCCAGAGAATTCCCACACCACACCATACACCGAGGGGGAGTGTACTGCCCGTGCGATCCGTTATTAATCTCCTTTGGGGTCTAAACCCTTCAAGACCTCTGTTGCTGCGGGCGTGTACTTGTATGCCTACTTTTAGCACCATACCAGGGGTTTTGCCTGACTTCCAAATGTACCCTCGAGCGTCCGAAGACCTTCTCCTCATGATTCATCCGGTGCCAGATACATACAGCATCTTTTCCTCCCCTTCCCCATTGTTACATGTCCTCAAAGACGTTCATCGGCCTGGCCCTGGGATCCATTCTTTCGTAATTGTCTCTTTTTGGTTTTGACCCAGACGGGAGCCTCGTCTTCTCTTGTTTTCTTTCTTTTCTCTTACACAACCAGCACCACCAATAAGAGGAGAGAACAGAGACGAGGGCCGTTCTTTTTTCTATCTGTTTGACGAATATGTATCTTAATTCATAATACACCACCACCCGTCTTCTCGACTATAGTCGCCGGGGCCGCAAGCGACTTCGGTCGAGCATTGCGAACCAAAACTACCTGCTGTCAACTGAACGCACTACCGCGTTCCGAGGATGGAAGGCACCCTACTTATCCCCCCTGATCGGGGCAACATCCTGGGGCGAGCCCTTTGGAAGGTATTACTTCACTGCGAAAGTTGTTGTCTTTCTGTACGATCTTGGTATTAACAGTGGTGTAGTCCCGATACGTGGTGGTGGGCTCTCCACAAAGGGAGGGCAATGCGGATGCGAACCAAGCACCGAATAACCTCAGTCTATCTCAGGTGCTCTCCGCTACTCGGATCAAAGATTCGAGGGAGAAGAACATCAAGATTCCGCCGAGGATATCGCCTGATTCTATCTACCTCTCGTTGTATAAGTCCAAGGTAATAACCACTGCGCCGCAACCCATGTTCACCTAGCTGGATCATCTAACCGTACTGCTTCTATAGGATGATTGGGAACCGTCACAACAATACTCAATAGCCTCCATTGCGGATTGTCAGGTCCAAATGGTGGCACATCGAAAACAAGGGCCGGCCTTGCCCACAATGGTAATGCAGATAAAACCAGATCCAACCACAGACAAACTCCGAAAGCGGCGCTCGAGTCGAACTGCCGGCTTGACAAGGGAAAAAGAGTCGGGCCCGACAACGTTATGGTTTCGACCCAGCGAAGAAGGCGGGTACGCTCTGCAGGACTGGGCACGCTACATTTCCTCGCTTATCCAACCGGGCGTCCCCGACGCCTACCCAATGAGCCCCATCACGCCTGCGTCGCCGACATTCTCCAACCCTTTCTCACCCCGCCGAGACGGAGAACAATATCGCCCGGGCAGTGGTGGTGACGAACCTGTGCGTCCTACTATGCCGCACCACCGGTCTGGCCGCGAACGCCCGCATACGTTCTCCGAGACGCCCAGCTTACGCTCGCGTAGGAGCGATATCTCATCGCACGGGAGCTCTCTGAATGCCATGGGGATGGGATATGTTATTCATGGCAATCAGTACACAACAGTGCTGCCAACTGACCTGCCCTCACCAGCCACTACTGTTGGCGAATTGCCCTCAGAATACATGCTGGGTTGGACCTCTGCACAGGGACGGTCATCAACACTGAGCTCGCCTGTTCGAGCTCGAGGAAGTGTGAGTTCGCAGGGTCAGGCACCAGGCAGCCAAGCGTCGAGTTCCCCGCCACCGGCACGAGAATCTATCTTGGATAGAGCTTTCCAGCTGAGGTGCATCCCTGGTGTCGAAACAGAGGTCTCGGGCGAGTACAACCTGAGCTCTCTGGCGAGGTTCGATGCATTGATGCGCGAGGCGGAAGAGCGGCGGAAGAAAGAACGACAGCTGAACCCGCCTATCACCCCAATGGCCAGTACATTCGAAGAAGACGAAGGCGAGCACGATACAGCTAAGATTGAGAAGGTTAAGCAGGAGGAGGTTGTGGAGGAAACAGAAGAAGAAGATGACGAAGAGGAAGATTTCAGTGACGATGATATCTTTGACCATGATGTCGCAAGGGACAGGTCATCAATTGCCCTGTCAGCTCAGCGGGCCTTGGCGTTCATTGCTAATCGTCACGGTTCAATGGCTCAGGGTGGTCGTGCAACGCAGAGTTACCATCCAGATAGTGGCTATTCCATACTGCGACCTCACACGGCCCATTCGAAGATGAGGCCGACTACACTGCATCGAGGAGGCAGTCAATCGCACGTCCCACTCGCAACTGCCGCCATGGAAAACCAGCGCGCGTCGATGCGAGACCACCTGTCTCGGCACGAGAAACGACACTCCACATCGAGCGTGAAGAGGCTCAGCTTCAACGAGTTTACTAAGCGATTAAGCAGTACCAGCAGCCTATTGCTCTCGCCCAACAACGGAGGTGGCCCTGGCAGCCGGGGGAGCAGCGAGAGCGAGGCTACACAGCAGCCTCCATCCCGAACCGCCCTTCACCACCCACGGGGAAACCCTTCGCAGAGCTCGCAGAGCTCGAAGGATTCGGAGCGATGCGGTTGGCGCGGCAGCGTCGGTGTATTTGGAGCCGGTGAGGGCTCATTCATCTAAAAGTCGACCAATTTCGAGAGATACCCTTTACGAATTTTCTTTTATGCATTGTTTTACTCGTCCACAAACTTTCCGAGACTCCATATCGAATGCGCAGCAGCCACGGCCCGTCTTTTTTTGTACGATTATCAAGATTTTGCATTCCTCTCATGACCTATCACGAAAAACCACCCAGACACCAAAGAAGGGGGCTTAGTGCATTTCATGGCCCGTCTTATTAGCGGCTGACTATTTGGGCACGTCACAACCACGACGAAAAGCCATTCGGCAGACTTTTCCAGCAGCATCACGAGTCCTACTTCTACTACGCGCCGCCACATCATCCACGATACGAGTGGTTGCCGCAACACCATCATTTCCGCACTTTTCGAGACAGATCGTCTACCCGTCGCTCGAAAGCTAAGAAAAAAAATAGCCAGACTTGTGATAGATGTGATAGATACAGAACGAACAAAACATTATATCATCCATCACTCGACTTACATCTGTGACATTCCCAAGTTGTGAAGGTTCCCCCATTCGTGGAATGTGACTTATTACTCTTAAGTTTCTAGTGATCCGCCAAGATGGCCATGCCATTGCTCCTTCTGCCTGCATATTCCACGCATGCTGCATCACGCACGTGTGTGCTGGCGTACCCGTCAACGCAGGGACCGGGGCCCAAAATGCAGATGAAGGCTGCGGAATGCTACCCCTGTGCCATGCTACGTCAAACAGCACGGCCGGAGGACGACGCACATAGAGTAAGCTGCAAGCAATCACGGTCTAGTGTCGTGTAGTAGCGCACCTGGTGGACCCTATAATACTTCCAGGCTAAGCTCTAACAGCGTGAAAAGACGGAAATATGTATGTAACTTTTGCATGGTTGGGCGCAGAGGCTGCGGCAGAAGCAATAGAGCCCACTGCCCACTCGAGCCCAATGCCCTTTAAACCATTTGCATGCATCATGGATTTGTAATGTGGTATTGTCGTGTCGTGTCGTGAATGCGGCCCGAACCCACTCACCACCACCCGCCTGGGAGACGCAGACCAGGGCCTGATCCCGGCTCTTGGATGTCTCGCTCGGTAACATAGACCGAGGGACTCGGGGGAAGGTCTGACAGTTCCAGTTCCATACTTGGGTCGGGTGAGAGAGAGAGAGAGAGAGAGAGAGATGGATGCTATATTTCCAAGATTGACAGTGAATTATCCATATGCCTAGTATTTTTCCGTCTCTCTATCTCTTGTTTCGGAAATTCCTCCCTCTGTACTCGGTCGATACGGAATGTCTGCGATATTATGATATGCTTCTCTGTTCTTTGTTTCCGCGCGTTCTTTCCTATCTCCGTTGCTAGTATGAACATGGGCACAACTAGGTATTTTCCTTTACTGCCATGCTGCCTGGGCTATCGTGGAGCCAAGGTGGAACCTCACTATACTTACTAGAGGGCCATGTAATAGATATACCTAGCTAGCACCATTTCTGCCAAGAAAGTGCGTACGGGATATACATACATACCTGGTTATATACGTACGTATCGAATACGGACGGATAGGCACTTAGTATTATCAGCTAGTCTCCCTCGCTCGTGTCGCGGCGCAGCGAGCTGCTAACGCTGACTTAAAACTCCACACGGAAGGGAAAGAAGCCTGTCAATAGTGCATATCGCCGGTCTGCTTGGCCGGGAATATCTAGCCCTTCTGATTGGCGAGGATGCGAGCGTAGTAGCGTATGGACATGCGTAACATGATGCGTACTAGCTTCGTCTATGTTACGAGCGAGATATAGTATTAGATAGACAGACAGGTGGGTGACAAAAGAATTTAACCACGAAACGGCTTCAGTAGTTCAACCAGCAATACTAATACACCTTTAAGCCGAGAAAAATAAGAGAAAAATATAGTGCTGTTCTTTAAGAGGAGAAGTATATTACAGATATTTTTTTTTTGATTTTTAATAGCTTCGTTTCCCGTTATGAGCTAATGTTGAAATAAAGGGCGAATTCGAGGGTACTTTGACCTGGGCGCATTTGCGGTAAATTCTTTTTTGTCACCCACCTGACAGAGGAGGTGCCACCAGCTAGTTGATGATGCTGCCCATCACCATTCCCACTCTGGTATGAAAATACCCAAAGTATCAACTTACTTACCTACTTAGGTAGGTGCATAGGGCAGGAATGAGAGATACCCTTCCCTTTCGCTTTCAAATAGTCTGAGGAAGCGGCTGAAGAGGCGCAGGTGCCATTCGGACTTTTCGGTCCTGGTCCCTGGTCCTTGTCTTTTGGCTCCGTACTCCGAAAAGTGTCTCCATGATCATCATCTCCAGCTCCGTAGGCAGTAGGCTCCCTCCCTGCCCCGTGCCCCCCTTATGTGAGACGGTGGAGAGAGAGCCCATTCCGCGCGCAACGTCCTAAAGAAAGGGTTTGGGTGGGCGATGGCACTTGTCACGGGAATAAGGCGTGTGGAGAAGATGGGAAGACTTACTCATGCGTAGACCGGACTGCCATGGTGACTGACTAGGTAAGTAGGTATTCATAGTTGGATTTGGGATCAAAGGGTAAGGAGGGGCGTGAGAGTAACGACAGAGATTTCTCCCCTTCCTTCAATCTCGAAAGCGGACTCCGGTTTCCACCACATCTATCTACTTCGTACATCTTCACTAGTGAACCGATGGTCTAGACGACTGGGGAGGAGGAGGCGGCAAAACCAGAAGAAGATCCAACAAGGGCTTTTGCTTTGTACACTACTAATAACGGAGAAGATGAATAAGAGGTAGCTAGGAGGCTAGAAGTCAAGAAAGTACGTAACCTAAGAAGCGACTTGCTGCAACCCACTTCCCTTGCAGAAAGCTAGCTTGGGGTCACTACTGCTGCTGCTGTAGTTTATTTAGACGGGTTACTTTTCAGACCTATATAGCCGACAGAGCCTCTCATTTTACCCGGCCGGGGCGCCCAAGAAAGCGGCTGAAACTCCAAGAGAGGTGAGAGTGAGAGAAGTGAAAGGGGAAAGAAAAAAGAGGAGGCGGACGCCTTGATGAATCCTTCGCCATGGGCTCGGCCGGTAGATCTAGTCTCAGGCAAACGAAGGGGAGGATTTCCAGCTGCATGCTTGTCGGGCCGGAGAATTTGTACATAGGTTCTTTCCGCCTCTTCTCTTCTTCTTTTCTTGGTTCGTTACAGAGAGAACGAAAGAGTACAGTAATAAGGAAGCACGGGGAGGTGGCATAGACAAACAGACAGACAGACAGACAGAAACGCACACATTCTGCCAAGTCTCGTCTGACTTCCGGTGTTCGGTCCCTCGACTTGAGTATATGACTCCTGAATACGTATAGGTGGCAACTCTGGATGGCAACGCCCAATCCCTTACTTCATTGACAGATGCGTCTCTCTTGATCGATGGGTCTCTTGACCCTTCATTGCCACCGCTAAGCTATGTCAACTGTGCTTCTATCTTGGTGGACGTACGCGGCGGCGGCCCCTCGTCCTATGCAAGTCCTTACGTACGCTTGAATCGGTCGCTAATAGCGTATGCTTCGATCTCCAACAGAAAACAGAATGTGGTCTAGGGACAACGGTACATATCATATAGTAATTCGTAATGGCATAGATGCCAAGGGGGGGACTTGCTATGGTTAGTTATTGATGGCAAGCCTGTATCAAGCCGAGTTCGTCGTTCTTGTGTTCGTCTCCATGACCTCGGGCCGTACGTACTTGGTCTTGAGTGGCCTGGCTAGACATCCACTCAGTCGATTAGACCTTCTGAATATAGAAATGCGGAAACGAAAAACCCCTAGATCACATGAATAAAGGACGTCAAGAAACAAGTCCATGCCTAGAAGATTACGGAAATCGTACAAATCAGTCCGCCGAGTTTTTATTCTGGCCCTACCCCTTTCTACATGCAAATCCTAGGTATCATCAACTCCCAGCTGTTCGGCATTAAAAAGACCCAAGGAAAATCCTACCCCCTTTCCTTAGCTCTGGTTCATAAAGGCTATAAAATTCTGCTTCCCCTCCGGCGACGGAACCCGCTCCGCCGACCACTGCGAGATCACGCCTCCCTTGGCCGCATTGGCCTGCGTCAGGTACCCGCGCACCCACTGTGCGGCATCCTGGATCTCGGGGAGGTCGTCGCGGGCCGGCTTCTTGCAAGTGCTGAGAGCGGTGAAGCCCATGCCGAAGCCGATATCATCCACGTCTGCCTCCTGAATCACATCGTCGCCGCCTGCCGCCGCTACCTGAACCACGTTCGCAAGGATGGGCAGCATGGCCTCGCATGTGAATCCCCATCCCTTCTGGTAGCGCTGGGCAAAGGCCTGACTCTCAGCAAGAGTCTTGGCAAACGACACAACGGCCAGCTTCCGGTCGATCGGACGGATCAGTTGTTGTGACACAGGCAGGATCGTCTTCAAGTAGATAGGCACAAAGAGGTTGCTCTGGATCAAATCGACCTGCGAGATGAAGAAGTCGGCCCCTAACCCAGCCTCGAGCTTGGCCGAGACGAGGTGGTAGAACGTCACGAATCGCTTCTTGTATGACTCCTGGGGATCAAGATCAAGCTTCTTCAGCAACAAGGTCAGAATCTGAACGAAATACGACTCGATTTGGGCCCTAAGAATATGTTAGTGGAGATGTCCCATGGTGTTTTTACAGGTATGGGGTCTTACCTCGGAATGGAAGTGATGACGGCCTCAAGGATGTCAAACGCATTTTGCTCGGTCTTCTTGCCGCTGAGAAGCTTCTGGAATATCCCGAGAATAGGCTCAACTTGGTTCTCCGCGACAATCATATCGGCTGCCCGGGGAATGATGGCTGACAGCAAGCGTGTACAGCCAGGTACATTGCCTCTCGTCTCCCACATAGTGAACTGTAGCAGAGGTGGCAAAAGCGCCTTGAAGTGGTTTGGCAGCGCACCAGACGGGTTCGGCTCAAGCAGGGCTGCGAAAAGCTGGAACACGTAGGGGATGAACTCTGAAGGGATTTGTCAGTTTTTTATCATCCGCTGGCGATTAAAAAAGCAACCACATACCGTTGACTTCATCAACCAAGGTCTTGTGGAAAGGCTCCCAAAGTTGCTCCTCTAACTTGCCACTTGCGCCGCCAGCAGAACCGGCTCTGTTTCGAGTTAGCAATGTTTTTTTATTGTTGTAAACTTGGATATGACCAACCTGACCAAGGCTCCAAGAGCCTCAAAATGGTAGTAGTAGAAGCGAGGATTGCTAGGGTTCTCCTTGATAACATTTGTGATGGCCACCAAATGGTCTAGAACCATATCAGCGAAGGGCAAAACACCGTCCTTCATGACAATGAGGACCCGCATGATGCAGCGCATCAAGAACTCATTCTCTTGCATCTTTGCGGGGGCCTGTTCCTTCTCAATAAGCTGGAATAGGTGCTGAAGAAGATCCTTTGCAAACGGTTCAATATCGGCCCGGGAGAAGACGTGAACACCAGCATCGTTGGTCAGGAACAAAACACGCTCGACAGCAATAGCAGCATATGTGTAGACGACGTAGTTAGAGGACCCCAGATTCTGGATGAGCGGTTGGAATGCACCTTGCCATTGCTCCTTTGTCAGCTGACTGCGGAAGGTGTAGAGATATTTGATAGCGTCGACCTTGGCGATCGGTTCAGCGTCGTTGTTGATCAGGTCAGCGGCGATATGTTGCTGGAAGAAGTCGACGACGTTGACGAGCGAGTTGACTGTCTTCACACCCTGGGCCGAAGTGACGGCGCCCTTGGCAGCAATGGCCAGGAATAGCGAGACAGCCGTATCCTTGTGCTTCCAATCCGCCTTGCCTTGCTCCAGGTAGTGATTTATATACTTGCCAGCCACCGTAGTCACCAGTTGCTCGAACTTCTCCTGTAGCGTCCGCAGGAAGTCGGTTGCTGCTCTCCGTCGGGAATCGGTATCGGATCCTTCTAAATCGCGACGGATGAACTCGATGGGCTCATCCTCAAACAGCTCAATGTCCGTCTCTCGCAAGGCAACGTTCTGCAGGACCACCTTTTCTACAACTTCATTGAGTACATTCTCATCATTGAAGTTCTGGGCATGTCGGGCAGTGCCAGCCACCGCCGTCAGGAAGTGCAATGCCTTGCTGACGAGACCATCATACTTTTGCTCCGGGCCGATGGACGACAGCAAATTCCAAGCACTAGTTATGAAAGTCTGCGTGTACTTTCCAAACTCTTCATCAAACTTGCTGGTGTAGAGCTCGAGGACCTCGCAAATGTCGGCTTTGACGTTTTCCAGAACACCAGCCTCCGAGTCATCATCCGTGGCAAGCAGAGGGTTTTCGTACGTCAAGTATTTGTGGAGGAACACCGAGATCTGCTCCAGATGTTCTTCAAACTGCGGGGGCATATCTTGGCAGGACAAATCGTAAAAGACCTTAATCAGAAGACTCATCGTATCGAAATATCCCTTCAGGGCCTCCTTATTGTTCGCATTGGCAATGATTTGTTGGTCAGTAGCCTGCAGGTCATTTCGGGTCAGCGAGACTCTCCAAACAGATATTCTCATCACTAGACAAGAAGCAGACGTACATTCAGAAGTGTGAGGAATGGCGCTGCGAAAGTTCCCAGCACATGGTTGATCTCAGTAAAGAGGTCATCTGACCGGTACAGCGGTCGCCATCGCTGAAAGATGGAGTGGGCAACCTCGAGCACACCGTTGTTAACCTTGGCATTGTCGGGGGAGAGCCGTGACACCAGGTCGGGCACAAGCGTATCCCATCTCTGCCAGAAGTCGGAATCGGCAATCAGACTAATGGCATCGCCCAGCTGTGTTTGGATTGTGGGAGGACAGGCAATCATAAGACCGATGAGCTCCTGCTTTATTGTCGCAACAACGTCATCGCCCAGCAAGTAGTTGCCATTGCTGTCTACGTAGTTCAAGCGAATGAAGTTCTTGAAGTACAAGGCAGCCGCTAGACGTGTCTTGAGGGGGAGGGTGGCTTCGTGGACGATCTGGAGGAGCGACAGTGAGAATCTCGGGTTGGCTTTCTCTGCAGCGAGGCCCTTCTCGGCTAGAAAATTTCAAGAGACGAAAAAGTTAGCATCTCGCGATCTGCCAAACACATGGATGCGGGGCAGAAGGTAGGCAGTGACGAAGTGAGATCGGCATACCTTTCTTTTGCTTGGAGGGATCCAAAGTGGCGTCCAAAAGCTGGACGAGCTGACCGAGATCGCTAGCCATGATTGCAATACTGTGATGGCTTCAGTATCAGGTCAAGAAGGCTACCAGAAGATGAGGCATCAAAAATTGATGGATGGTGGTCGGACGGGAAGCTGGTTTGTCAGTACAAACAAGCTCCAACGGGTGAGTAGGTGGGTTTGTTTCTTTTCAAGGTCCGTCCGAGCCAACCACAGCAACGGGCGGGCTGCTCTTTGATAGTGGGGTTGACGGTAAGAGTGCGGCGCGCAAGCAATGTACAGACTTAGTGCAGACTTACCTCATAGAAGCCCGGCTGTACCCAGCGAAGGCTGAAGAAGACTTCCCAAGACACCCACTGGCCGGATTAAGTAGACCCCGAAGCCTGATGAACTCGAGGTATGAAGCACCCCGCCATCCAATACCATGTACCTACCTTGAAATAAGCTAGAGAGCTCTGGCAATTGGATGAAGTGACATAGGTATTGGAACATAGCAACAGGATTTTCGACTGCGTAGATGTACTCATGGCTTTCATGAGCAAATGCAGTCAAGTATACTATCTGGGCTCGTCGGAATATAACAGACACATGTTAGGATTCTGCGGAGAGCCCTGAATTTAATGGTCTTTAGAATATCTTCTTCTTTGGTCCAAAACATGAAGTCTGTGCTATCGCTATTTTTACGAACCTGAAAACGATCTCTTCAGCTTCTGAACCTTATGGTGACTTATTACTCGAGGTACGAAGGGTCTGGTGCATTTTATTTTTAGGACTGTGAGACCATTTACTAAGGTTCTATTTGTATTGATGTTACCACATCTCAATGAGAGGAAAGAACCCCCTACAACAAGTACAGTTACAATACCGGGGTATTAGGTACAAGAATGCTTGATCTGTTTGTTGCATTCAGCGTGGGTTGCACTCTTCCATCTTACATACATGGCAAAGGGAAGGTTGTTGGTATTCCATACATGTACACTTACCCCGGAGTGCTTAAGGGTAATGGGTGATGTACTTTGAAAGGTACGGAGTACGTTGCAACAAAGAACCCCGAGTCGTGGCCTGTCCTACTTCACAAGACAAGAGTGGAGAGAGGCTGTTGAAGCAAACAAGGATCAGGCTTTTACCCAGACAGACACAGCAAGCTTCAACGCAGGCACAAAATTGCCAATTGCAGGGAAGATTCCCTTGTAAGAATCCGTCTCTGGTTTTTTAACGTACAGTGGGGGTTATCCCCTCCCAGAGACACGCTTGAACAAATGCATCCTAGCGGGAACATAGATGATGCGATGCGATAGGCTCATAGTGGAGATGAACATGCAAATCTTGGGGAAGGTGCTGCAAGCAGAGGTCCTGTCTTGCTTTGACTTCAGCTCAGCTGCAGCTTGTCTCAATCCATAGGTTCAATGTTAATTTTTTTTACCCTTGATCGACGTCCTTCTTTGTATATACTTCCAGACTTCCACACTTCTTCCAAAGACAAAATCTCGAATTCCTGCATCTGACAAGGCAACACCCGACGTCTTCTCACTCCTCCGTGTAACAGCGCCCCTGTGCTTGAACCACTTCGATCCACCGAATACCACCAACGTATCGCGAACCCGAGAATCAAACCACACATACACCTACTTGGTAGAGGCTTCGAGGGGTAATGTGTGGATGTGGATTGGTGCGCCGTGTTCGTAGGACAGAGTAAGCAGGAAGGAAAAGACGGTCCGGAGGGAAAAACACGATTCAACGGAACCAGGAGAATACACCCATCTAATGCACCACAGCTTGCTGCACCTGGTGGAGGCTTGAGATTGTGTGGCTGTTGTCTGTAACTTGTGATTCCCACCCTTATGCAAGTGACAGTTTGTCTGTAAGTGAACCGACTTTCTTTGAAACCCTTGTGTTCGCAATATCTGCACATACATATTCGCACCCGACCCCCATGTTCCTTAGCCGGAGAGCGGCCCATGCTCCTTCCAGCATAGCATACGCGCGGGTCTTATTGTAGCTCTTCAGCTGTTCACGATCCTTGGAGTATTAGCTATTTATGGGGCATTCGGGGGACATGGACCCTGGATTTGGCATGGGACGATATCATCGGTCCAAGAACCATCAACCATCCTCTGATTTCTTCTGGATTTCCATACCAAGTCGATCTTTACCACCCGCCTTACACTTTGCACAGTGTGCTTTGCAGCAGGCAGGCCGGCAATGATCTATTCATAACCTCAGCAGCCTGCTAACATGTTGCGCCGCCTAGTGTCCCTCGGCCAGGAGGCCGGTGAAGGGCAAGTCAAGGACGGCAACATGCCGCAGCCCGCATCCGGAGATGACATCGCGTCGCCCCAAGAGACCAAGAGCAACACTGGCACCATTGCCAGCGTCTTCAAGGGTCTTGCTGGAGCAGCCAAGCTGACAAAATCGCCCCCTGCTCCCTTGACGACCACCGGTTCAATAGCTCGAGCCCATATTACCGAACAGCTTCACGAGGCGGGCAGCCATGGGCTACCCCAGCATCACTTGGAGGCTTTTGAGCTTTTGAAGAACGGGAACACCACTGAACGTGTCGCGGCAGCTAGCCAGCTTCGCTATGCTGTCGAGGACTACCCACTGAACCCTGTAGGCTGCAACCTCGATTGACCAAAACGCAAATATGATATCGCTGACTCACCACAAAATAGGTCCTGAATATTTGGTATGCTGCCAAAGATCTTATCGACCCGAGCAATGCCAGCACCACCAGGTCCGCTGTCTGGGCCCTTCCTGACCGCTTGTGTAAAGCATCCTGCATCAACCGACCTCGAGCGCAAAGAGTACTTCCAGACGATAACCGCCCCTGCGAACCCCGACGATTTTCATCTACAGCTTGCTGCCCTCGTCGATCTTACAAAGCGTGGCCGCTCTCTTTCGGGTTTCGAATACGATATTTTCCCCATTGTCACCAACTGGCTGGCCGCCAAATTCGCCTCTGTTCGCACTGCTCGTAAACAGGCGTCACGCTCCAAAGGGAAGGCTGCTGCGGTCGGCGAAGACAAGGACTTTGCAGATATTTTCGCCTTGACAACAGATCTCATCAAATTCAACTCTGGCGTCCTTGACAAGAACGCTACACAATGTTTGCTGGATACGTTGGTCAACATATGCATGACTACAGGGAATACAGACGATCTCCGAGCCTGCATTGGAGTTATGGACGCCATCGTGACGTTTGGAGCTATCCCCGACGTGAATCTAAAGGACTTTGTGCAAGTTCTCTGCTCTATTCACAGTATGGTCCCCATGTTGCAAAAGGGGGCTTGGCATACCTTGAGCATGTTGTGTAGGTCGCATAATGGCCATGCTGTCGTACGACTGTTGCTTGGTGCCTTGAGCGATCCGCCTATGGACCAAGAGAAAGGTGGCTCTGACAAGCAGAAGATTATGATTCGGGAAATTCGGGGCTCTCTTTCGGTCCTCAACAAGTTGGTTTCGAAGTCTTCCGAAAAGGGATACCCAGCGGTACCATTCACCACGCTCCTCGACGGACTTTGGCCGTTCTGCAAGTTACTACTGCCTGGAAAGTCCAACTGGACATCATCAGACTGGCAAATACATTGCTGGGGACCCGGCAAACCAAAGTCAACCCCATGGTTGTGGACGAGGACTGGGTTTCACTTCTTGATATTGTCGCTACTTGCCTAGAGGGTGTGACCAAAACAGTCTCAGGGCTAAAGGAGCCCATAACGTCTCCTTCCACCGAATCCTTGGTCCCCTCAGATACCGCGATTATGTCCGATGAAGTAGCCAGACTCATCAGCCGCATCGAGCAATTGCTCACTGAGCAGTCTGGATCTTTGCTGCAGCGTCAGGACTGCATTTTGTTTCTTGCCAGGATTCATGTGGTTCTGCCTGATTCGGCTGCTATACTGGTTCTGAACTATTTCAAAGAATTCAGATGCTGCTTCCCCTCCGATACGCAATGGGAGTCCAACCTGCGATTAGTCCTCGAGGCACTATTTGCCAACCGCCATCGCTCGTCTCAGCTTCGAGTCATGGCTGTGCAAGCCATCACAGAGGTTTACGAGATGATTGAACTGATCCATGATCAGCTTGACCAAGACTTTGTCCCAAATTTGATGAAGAGTCTCCTCGCTGGGGTTACGGAAGAGATTGACATCGAAGTATTGCAGGAGATTGTCTCGTTTACGACAGCTATCGCTAGTAATGCCGATTATCCTTTATTTGATCATATAATCGAAAAGCTTCAGACGGTACTCCAAACACCACCGCATCCCTCCTCGGCGGCCACCAGCGCCGCTCAGACACCTGCACCACCATCCTCGCCTGACTTGAGCCGAATTGGTCAAAGCCTATCAGACGTCGTTGTGAAAGGCTATATATGGATATTCCTGCAAACAATGAATACAGATATTGCAAAAACGCAACGTCTGTTCGACATTCTGATATCGGTAGCCAAGTCAAATTCGACCGAGATCGATGCTCGCCTCAGTGCAATGAAGCTACTGTTTCGTCTCAGGGCTGATTGGGCTAACCGGATCTTTGTCACTGAACATACTGACACGGCACATGTTGCTGCTATCCTTTATCGCACGGAGGCTTCACTTGCCAGAAAGATGGCCGAAGAAGCTGCGCATCTCACTAGGACCTCGAGATCAGACGCGGGCGGCCTCGGACGCGCGTCACGGGGCAGGTCTTTCACTCAGGGGCAGCCAACAGACAAACCCCTTTCTTCACTTGCCTCTATCCGATCAGGAAATTCCGCCAAAGCAGCCGCTGGGAAATATCAACAGTCGTGGTCCGCATCAGAAACTGATGTGCTTCCTGAGCAAACGTCGCGAATTGCGAGTTCGGTTGTTTACTCCTACGCCCCAGAATGCGAACCCGATGATGATAGTCCATCCCTTCGCAACGCTGTACTTCCCATGGGCGATTGGCTCGCGACTGTGGTGGCTCTGCTGCAGCAGTTCTGTGATTGGGAGATCTACAGTTTTATCCTCGTGTACTTACCCTCCCAATTGAGCAACCACAGCATCTTCAAGAGTGCAGTGCCTCAGATACAAGAATTGCGTCGGTTATTGTGCGAGCAGATCAAGACCACTGGCTTCCTGGAGCCACACACTTCCACAGGACTACGCCGGTCTGACGTCGCAACATGTCTGTTCCACACATTGACCATGATTCTGAGCTACCACAAGCACTTTCAGAAAACAGAAGAGGACGAGATCGTGGGAACTTTCACACGCGGTATTGGGCATTGGGATAGGAGTACCAAAGTCTGCCTCCATGCTCTCTCCATATGCTGTTATGAGCTTCCTATGTCAACAAGCAAAGCGCTGGTCACTATTTTGCAGAAAATGTCTCAGATCGTCACCCAGTCTTCGAACGCCATTCACATACTGGAGTTCTTGGCTTGCCTCGCGCGGCTTCCCTCCTTGTATTCTAACTTCCGCCAGGATGAGTACCGGATCGTGTTTGGCATCTGCTTTCGGTATCTCCAATACGTGAGGGAGAAAAAAGCATCACAGCGAATGAGTACGGCGAGTGACCCGAGCGCCCAGGGACCGTTGTCAGCTTCTGGCGATACTCTAATACACCCAAATGCGTCCGACGACCTGCCACAATACGTGTATGCTCTGGCCTACCATGTGATTACTTTCTGGTTTCTGGCGCTGAAGCTGCCGGATCGTGCTAAAGAGGTGTCTTTCATATCAAAGAACCTCTTCACCGACCATGACGGCAATCAGGTCTCAGAAGAGCAAGCCCAGATCACAATAGACTTTATGCAACGAGCGGCATATGCTGACGTGGACGAATCGATGCCTGACCCCCATTTTACTGCGGAACGTTTCGGCGAGATTCTGAAGAGGCGTTGGTTGATCGGTAACAGCATTGTCACAATCGAGCAAGCCACTGGTGCCGGGTATGCTCAGATTACCAAGCGCCAACCGTCGGGCACCTCATCGTACATGATTCATGAGTCATTCAAGGCGCCGCCTTCTCATCAGGAGCGGATCGCCAATGATATCAAGGGCGATGGTACGCAGGCGCAGGGCAATACTGTTCTTCCGAGCCACTTGTTGGTCCATCTCTTCTCGACACTGCCCCTGTCTGATCAAGCCCGCCCCATCCCTCTTCCACAAGACGAGGCTGTTGACAGAGCGATGCGCACATTTGATCGCAGTCCTACGGTCGATGGTCACAAGGTGGGCGTCATCTACATCGGCGAGGGGCAGACCAAGGAAACGGAGATTCTAGCAAACGTCTCGGGCAGCAGCGAGTATTTGGAGTTTCTCAACGGCCTTGGTACGCTCACTAGACTGAAAGATGCCACGACCAACATGCAGGGCCTGGATCGTCAATATGACACGGATGGAGAGTATACCTTCTGCTGGCGAGATCGCGTGTCCGAAATCGTCTTCCACGTGACTACGCAGATGCCGACGAATCTGGAGCACGATGCTCAATGTACCTTGAAGAAGCGGCATATCGGCAATGACTTCGTCAACATCATCTTCAATGACTCTGGACTACCCTTCAAGTTTGATACATTCCCCTCACAGTTCAACTATGTTAACATTGTGATCACACCCGAATCACGAGCTTCGTTTGTCGCTACTAGACAGAGGACACCGATCGACGTGAAAGAGTCATTCTACCAGGTCCAAGTCATAAGCAAGCCTGGTTTTCCCGAAGTCTCGCCTGCAGCCGACATGAAAATCGTCAGTTTAAGGGCGCTGCCTGACTTCATCCGCTTATTAGCACTTAATGCGTCGGTCTTTTCCATGGTCTGGTCGAGCCGCGACGTGGGCGAATACATATCTCCTTGGCGAAACCGTCTCCGGGAGATCGCACGCCTCCGAGAGAGGTTTGGTCCCAAGTATAGCATGGCGCCATCACCGCCAGGCACCTCTCTTGGGGTCCCCGGGAGCGGCGCCGGACAGCTGGACGCAAACAAGGCAGCAAGCACGGTGCGCGACAGCTTCACCAGTCTCCGGCGGTCGTCTGTCGCCACCTTCTTCTCGACGAATAGCGAGCAGAACTCGCATTCGCACCGGTCCTCGATGCTCTCGACCACGCCTACAGAGAATACCGAGACCAACCACGGCACCGACTCACTTGTCGATACTGTCGACTTTTCCAAGTGGGGTTAATCTATCTATACTGATGGTGGGTTTACTAAATCCACGAAATATAATGTCTCTCACCTTTTAAAAACCAACAACAACACCACACCATTTACTCACTCGGCTGTGACGTCTCGGCATGAAACCGAGAGAGATACGGGGGCTCACGTGTGTACTGGAGATTTTGCGCGAAAGGCGTCTGGATAGGAAGGATACCACAAAAGTTTTTCTCTGCTTTGATTTCATTTTCCTTTGTTTCCTGTCTAAAATGCCGAAGAGCCTACTCTCGCCGCAGGAGGGGGACTTTCTAATGGTTGGCTGGACATACATAACTCGCTTGTTCCTCTCGTCGCAATACTTCCCAGCATCCCAAGTCCTGTGGTGGTTCCCGCCACTTATTCGCAGAAGCATTTCGCCTTCCACAGTGATAATGGGCTAGAAAGGGAGGAGGCGTTTGAAAGATAGGGGGGTTAACTTGACTGGCTGGCCTCTTTGTGGACTCACGGGGCCTGCCCATATAGTATACGGGTTTGATCTCGGACTTGACCCTGGTCCATGGTCAGACGATTCAGCAACTCAACGAGCCTCATGTAGAAAAATGACATGGAATGCAGAAACCGCAGTCCTTTCAGTATGAGAAAATCATGCAATACAATGCTCGTGAAGATGGTACTAGGAATTATTTCCCGATAATAATGCGCCCACCCCTGTCAACTACGAGGATATGTAAGATGACGGATGATAGATGACTCAGGGCAACCGACGCCGTCGTCTTTAGAGGAGTACATGCACACCGAGTTTCACGACTATACCGATGCGGTCTGACTAATAATGTTCAATTTTGATTCCGGAGATGCTCTATCAAGGCACTCGAAACGAAGGCGGCAACAATCTGCCAAGTGCTGACTGCTTGTAGTCAGTCAGTCAGTCAGTCAGATGGATCACATGATCTCCTTCTTGCTTTGATGACATGCATAATCCCATCTAGTTGGGTGGGTGGTAGGTATTTGTCATCTGCAAAAGTACCTAATCGACTTCCATCCATCCCGAATGGTTTGTAGGAAATGGGAATACCCTTTTTCCGTCGAGGGACGGAAGAAGGGGCGTCTGCCGACATACAGATACATACACACATACTATATGCAATACATGCACCTCTCGTCTCTTTCGTCCAAAGAGGAAAGCGTATCCGCCAATAACAGCTACAGCGCGATATGCTTGGGCGTCGAAAGTGGTGTAGCCATACGTTACACAGATAAGGGGAATAACAAAAAAATGACGTGAAGAAAGAATGCAGAGACATGCGAGTCACAGTATCGATAGTAGATAGCGAGAGAGTGGAAGAGAAAGAGAGCATGATCTTTGGAGAGAGTTGGTAACAATTGCAGCAATATGGCCTAGGCTCGATAGCCCATGGAGATAACCAACCCGCAACCCCGTCCAACCAGCATCCTCCTTGGGCGGGCCGTTCCTGGTAAGACAGGGCTGGCCCCCAATCCGGGCAAACCCCTCATCTTTGGTTGTCGAACATTTTAGAAGTCGAGTGGCATTCCGCACGTAAATGAACCCCAGCAGTGTAGAGTTGATCCCTAGGTTAGCCGCTTGCGGAAGATGTCGGCTGCGTCAGTCGCACAGGAGCCCGAAGAGGGGGGGGGGAGTTATCTTTTTGCCTGATCGTTATCCAAATAACGTGAAAGTCCTCATCAACGCCTCTTGTTCCTTCGTATCCAGACTCGCGTGTTACACAGCATTCCCCATGCTGTGGATGCGGGATGTAGTGCAATGGGCCAAGCGCCGTTACACGGCGTCGGTCGCCCATACATACCTGTCATGGGAGCGTCAGAGAGAGAGAACGACGACTATTGCCGCAACCTGCATTTTGGCCCCCATGCAGCCATGTGCAAACCATGAGGGCGTGGGGAGAGGGGGGGTTCTCCAAGGCGGCAGAGCTTCATAGGTCGACGGAGGAACTGAGTGCTTCTTCATAAAACAAGATCGACAGATGCAGTGTTGATTGGGCGCGGTCCAGCGTGTTTGCGCCAGACGCTCATCTGACCTCTGTTTCGCCTATGGGAAATCGGCTGGGTGTTCTGTCCCTGCTATACCGACTTGTAGCGGCAGACTTTTCAGGAAAGATTAATCTTGTGTGCAGAACAGCTGCATTGCCCATGTGTCAAGTTGCGCCCACGCTACCTGCTGGTCAGCCACATCGCATTCACATATATGCCTTACAGTTGCACGGCATACCGCTAGAAGCCCAGCCCGATCCTTGCGCATGCGGTATTCGGGTCGAGTATGACGATTCGAGAATAACCTTATGCCTTTGGTGCGGCTACTAATGATATGTAGTGTAACCGTAGCTTCCTGTCCTGTCAGACTGACCGCTGCTTCTTACTCGGACCTTCCGGTTCTACCGACATCCATTTTTCATCTGCCTCTGCTGGCGAAAGGGCCACCATCTTTATCGCCCGCCATGTTATTGTGTAACGCCTATATTTTCCTCGTAGCAAGAAAAGTACCACAGCCGGCGTCCTGTGCCAACAAGCCGAGCTTACATGGTGATTCGGCAAGACAAGGCCGAACTTGAGGCTCAGAAAACAGCCTGGTAGTGCTTTAAGTGTTCGTCCATGATATAGACACCCCTTTCGATGAACTTCCATGAAGAGCCTTCCGTGGGGTGTCTGCAGGAGGCAATATTTTGTAATATCCACAGGCAACGTCCGAACCATCTATTTTCATGGCCCGGCATGGTAAGTGACTGGTTTTCGAGGCGAATATCCCGAAACCCGGCTTCAAATCGGCTTATGGGTTTACGTGCGTTGATACGTGATGAATCTGGTTCCCTTGATGTAAAAGGGCAGGACCGGGTCAGGCCCGTGAGCGTAGGGAAATATAGTTGGGAGAATCGCCTTTTGGCAAGCGGTAGCTTCATCTCGACAGCTTCACACCGGTTGCCAAACCTCGCAGTAACTAGCCCACTTGCGCCAACCTTTTACCCCAAGTTAATAAATCTGACGAGAATAATCATGGAGTCGCTTACCTGTGGACTGAAAGCCCTCATGCCCCCCTTTAATCCCGTCCAGAAACACCCGTTTCGCGCCCCTGCCTCTCCAGAGACCTGATGCAAGTGTCTAATAGCCTAAACATGATTGCGTCTTTGCGGCTCGCGACTGCTGCATCGTCGTCTGCATCTATTAGTTTCGCCCGCTTTAGTTCGGCACCATATACTCACTTGCAATGCATATACAGGTGGCTCCGCCAACATCGGGGCCTATAGAGCGAGCCCATGGCAAGTCGTGCTCTGTTTGCGTACCTGAGCGTGGTAGGTAGGTCTGAGCTGCCGCCACAACTGTCGATCCCCACAGTCCAACAACAACATCGAAGCATTCACTATTTGTGTACTGGTCGCACAATCCCATCGTATCGTTACGAAAGGACTCCCTTCGCACAAAGGCTTTAACTGAATACAGCTCGTTCATGTCGCAAACTCGAAAGCTGAAATCTGATAAAGCAGCTGCGAAGCTGCCACTGGGCCAATCTTGGATATCCAGAATCCAGTCGCAAACTTCCCGGCCAAGGCCATCCGACTTGAAATCCATCCTCCACCTCCGATTTTGGAACCATCTGATGGCGGCAGATCCCTGGGGAATACCATAGAGTAGACGGGGAATGTGCTGCCCAGCTGTAATCTTCGGACTCCCCGCACTCTTTTTAACTGGAAAAGAGCCTCATCGTGTAACATTTTCCCGATTCCTCTTTGCCTGTACGCTGGCTCGACCAGAATCACGGCAATGGACCCGACAAGGTCTGCGTCACCCCCATTCAGGAATGTCGTATATGTTGCGCAGAATCCTATAATCTCGCCCGACCCCGGCAACTTCACCACGTAGTGCCGACTCCAACCGACCCTGTCGAGTAGTGTTCGCAAAGAATACTTGTCAAGTTGAAATTGGTCAGGTAGACATTTATTCCAAAGACGCTCGAATGGTGTCACATCCAGTGCTACCAATTCATCCGGCAATGCTTCAACTGCCCACTTCTGTTGCGGAGTTGTGTCAACCGGATTCCGTGTGAGTGATTCGCCAAACAACACAGCAGCGGCTTGCTGTAGGAAAAGTGGCGAGTAACTTGGTAATTGGATGATGGCAGGAAATTCTGCCTTCAAAAGCCCCAGGCCTTGCACGTCGTAGCAGGCGAGTACGATTTGCGGCCGAGTATTGCCTACCATCCATGCCACCTCTGCAATGTCAGCTTGCGAGGGTTGACCAGCAATTGGCTTCCCCGATATCACGAATATGATAGCCTTAGCTCTGTGTATGTGAGCAACGTGGTATCCGGTGATCCCATCACGTGCCGTATATGGGACATGACGTATCTGGGGATGTCTCAGTGCGAGCGCTCGCCCAAAGCTCTCGAACGGATCTACCCCAGCATCTGCGTCTCGCGGAAGAGGAACGACCAGAGGAGTCAGGAGAACAATGACATCGTTCTCGTCCAAAATGGTTGTAAGCGGAATATACTCTTCCTGGTCTCGCAGGATAACAACATCTGCGGTACCAGACGGTGTATCGTAGTGCGACATCCCCGTTCGGTTGATACCAAGCCAGTTCTCCTCATGAAATTGGTCTTCTGTTGTCGAACGTTGACTTATACGGGATCGGCTTCGTTTTGTAGCAGCCGTCAACTAAGTACCTGCGCTAAAAATAAGTCTACTCAGCCACTTTTGAGAGGGTGGCATAAGCATCGTGGGTGGAAGGATCGTGCAGCCTGTCAGTGGTCACCACAATAGCCCCTTGTCCTACGTTCGTAAGGAAATCGGTATTCGTATATATAGGCAGGTAGTTCAATCTCCGTGATTCAGCTTTGACGCCATCAGAGGTAAGCAAGAATGCAGCGGTGCAAACAGGGGTTGGTGAGCTAAGTGCCGCAACCGATAATGATAGCAAACCCAGCTGTTTCGAGGCTGAAACCAGAGTGCTAGTTGCTGAGTGGAATCGTTTGATTGGAGTCCTTTTTGGGCTTCACGGCTCGATCATGCAATGCTCGCCTATGACCGGTGAAGACGATTGGTGTAAGGTAAGGTGCAGGAATTCAGATGGGCCGAATGCGTGTTGCAGCATCTGATATAACCGGACGTGCTGTTGTTCCCTTGGGTGTTCGCTAGGGGGTTAAGCAAGCTTTCCTTGCCGGAATGGTGAGATTTACCTACGTACTTATAAGACGTCCCAGTCGCTTGTGCCCCTGCCCCGCAGCCGCGTGGGCGAAGGGCATGGCATGTTACCTACCCTCCTCGTAGGCGGCAGAAGAAGGGGATGCCTATGTCGCACAGGCACCCAATGTGCCCAATAGCCTTGACGATGAGTTCGCAGGTGTTGCCCCGTTTTGCAACCTGATAAATTTCTCTGACGTTCCACCGTCTCCCAGAAAAGTTCTTCTGATGGCTGTTGGGTGGTGAGATTGGAGTGTAATTGGCTCTTGGAGTCCCGACACACTCCGCAACGGTCTATGCAGTGGATGAAGCAAGCTGCTAGCAATGGATTTTGGGGTGACACAAGCCGAGCAACTATGCAAGGCCGTGACTATTGTGGCGTGGTGATGAGCAAAAGTCACGGAAATGATGACCGACGGGGGTAAAAGGCAAAGGGACTAGATCCCGATGCAGCCATGTTTTTGTCGTGTGCTGGCAGTTTTTGTCAAGTGCAGCAATCGACATGCCATACATTATGGGGAAAAAATTAACCGCCATCATGCTGGCAAATGGTCCTGCAGACTGGAGGCTAAGGGATTTCAACGTTTCGGAGGCAACACCGACTGGCAAGCTGGGACGGAAAGATTGAGGCGCGATGGCCGTGACAGACAGGAGACATGGACATGGAGAGCTGAGATTCGTGTAGTAGCATTGCTTATGCTCAGCGAGGGAAGGCAATAGAGAGCGTCGAGCTAAGGGTCTGCGCCGTGGAGGGACATCTAGATAGATGCTGACATGGCTTGTGGTCAGACTCGATCCATGAACAAGCCAGGGTGTGGTGCGGTGAAGCTGCTCTCAGCCCAAGCCGAAATCCGGACAACTTTGGGCGGTTATGTCGTACATATATATGGTGCATTTGATACGACCCAGGCCGCACACGGTTGAAAGGATGCATCTTGATGTGTGTACATATATGTAGGTGCGGGCAGGGAGCTCTCCCAGCCAGGCGATGGCAGATTCATTGATTAACTATCCACAGGTTAGGTAGGTACAAGTCAGGTGGGCTGTACTTTCCCTCTTTGGTGACTACCTACTTAGGCATTTCTTCCAAAAATTGTGTAACTTTTAGATACATCGCAAGGGAAATTGGCGCTATAATTTGCCAATTCACTTCTAGTTATTCGAAATAACACGGCATTGGTTTATGGAGGGCAGCCAGTCAATCGCTTTACTCCGAGGGGCATTCATGAACTGTTTGTAATAGGGTACTGGCAGGCGCATCAGCAGTAGGAGCGCCCTCGGCCCCTCGTAGCTAATAACATGGAATTGACTTGATTGGTCAGACAACTTTGGTGCTAGGCGCGTCAAAACCACCCACACAGCACTTAACGCGCCGCAACTCGAGAGATGGAACCTCCACGATATATATGAAAGCAGATGTACATTTCTGGCGATTCGCTGCTCCATCATGTCCAGCCATGATGAGCTCAAGGAAAGCCTTGCGGAAGTAATTCAAGGTAGGTAAATAGCTCCAACTATTCAAACACCAATCCATGAACCCGTCCCTAACTCACCATCCTAGGCGCAAAGCTAAAGGCCAAGAGTCGCGGTACCAGTATCAAGCCCGCAGTCGAGACTCTGGGATCGGCATGCTACGAGAATGGCGTCTTGCCCCATGAACTGACAGAGCTCATCGACCTGGTCACCACCTCGGCCGGCAACTACCTGGACCAGGCCAGCCTCAACAGCATTATACGGAATCTCTACCCGGCAACAAAGGTAGCCAGCGAAATCGTCATCAAGGTCGTCGCTTGTCTGGGCCATGGCGTCCTAAAGCCCTCTCTGACCATCCAGGCCGCCCTGCTCAGATGGATCATCATGATCAACCACGTCATCGAGGGCAATGCGCTATCCCAGTCGTACCCGGTCCTTTTCAACCTTCTCGACACGGCGGCGCTGAGGCCATCCCTATGCCAGTTACTGGCCATGATCACCCGGCGCCGGCACGTACGCCCTCACCGGATCCAGACCCTCTTGTCCCTGAGCCGGCAGACGGGCAGCGACCCGGCCCTCACGGGCCTGCTGCGCGTCTTCAAGGACTACTACCCCGAGATCATCGTCGGCGAAGCGACGCGCGGCAAAGCGTCCGCCTTCAAGCACCCGGACCCGGCCTGGCGCGAGCGGCTCGACGAGATCCAGAGCGCGCACGCGCAAACGTCGCGCAACGCGAACGCCGTGCAAGATGCCTTCCACGTCGCGCGCAACGGCAACGGCGCCAGGAAAGCAACAGCGCTGATACCCGAGGTGCACACCTCCCACGCCAACGAGAGCTCGGTCACGCTCGAGGAGATCGAAAACGCCGAGGGGCTGGTCAAGGCCCTCGAGACCATCGAGATGCCCAACCAGCTCATCTCGGTCCTGGCCGATCCGCTGCTCCAGAAGCTTCTGCTGCTCCGGCCCGACGCCGAATCGCTGCAGCGCGCCAGCAACTGGCTGGTTTCTTGCGCGCAGGATCTCGTAAGCGGAGATGGCGATTCGGAGATGGAGGGCATCTTGGAGATCATGCGCGGTTATGCGAGGGCCACCAGGAACTTACCCCCGGTATTTCTTAGCTTGTTGAGTGAGGTGTTGAAGACGTGGAATGGGCGGGGGCAGGCCTCGATGCTCGAGGTGCTCTCCTACGTGCCGCTACCTTCGAGCGATTTCTCGGGTCTCTACGAGGCGGTCTTCCAGCGCCTCGAGGCCAAAGTGCTCGACGGCACCCCGAGTTCCCAACTAGCCGTCCTCCACTGCTACACCTCGCTGCTGCGAAACTGGGCCGCCTTCCTCCTGGCGCAACCGCAAGGCCGGGACTCTACCTCGTCGGCCATCCCGGACCTCGTGACCCACGTCAACAAGCTCGCCCTGACCGTTCTCCAGACCGCTGCCGCCGCCTCTTCCTTCCCGGCAAGCAATCATGACAACAACAGTAGTAGCAGTAATACCGTCGCGACGCACTCGGCCGTCCTCGACTTCTACGAAGAAGCCTCGCGCATCGCCTCGAACCCGCAGCTCCAGCGCCACGCCCAGATCGTCATCCTGCCCCCGCCCCTCGTCTACCTCCTGCACTTCAGCGCGAGCCCGGCGACGGTGTCGCGCCTGTGCGGCGTGCTGGCGCGGTACAAGGCGGGCTTCCAGACGGCCATGGCGGGCTCCCGCAACAGCAGCACGTACTCGGTCGCGTACATCAACGGGTTCAACGGCTTCCTCATGGACGTTTGTAATTGTTTGTGGCGGGCGCGCGCCTTCAACGCCCAGGACGCCAACGCGCACGGCTGCCTGCTGCCGCCGCCCTCGTCGAGGACATGAGTAAGTATGTCCGGGGGTTCAACCTCAACGTGGCCCTGCCCGCCATGTTCACGCTCTCGGCGTCGCCCGCGTTCGGGGCGCTGGCGACGGCCCACCTGCGCGACGTCGAGGCCGTCGAGCAGGGCCTCAACGGCGACCTGGACGTGCGGCACGCCGGGCCCGTCACCAAGTCGACTCTGGCCAAGCTCGCGCGGGACGGCGGGGTCAATCTGAGCTGGGACGACTACAGGCTGGGGGTCTTGGGCCATCTCGAGGATCACGGCATGGGCGGCGTGGCGGAGTTGATGAACTGTACCATGACCACGCTTATGAAGAGATCTTAGTGGGAAGGAATCAGATTGTTATGAAGAGGCCATTGTCCAAGTATAGTAATCATTCAAAATCCGACTTGCCTTTCATGGCAGTGTAATTTCTCTATAGAGTGCCTCTACATAACCTTGTATGTCTCCCGTGTTGAAAGGGGGTATCTGAAATGCAACCAAGCCCAACCCAGGAACTCTACCCTTTAGTCCGGTGATGAAACCGCACTGATATGCAGCTGTTGTTGTATCAAGAGCCCCAAAACACCTAGTACCCTAAAATGCCCTTTCGTATCTTCGTTGAGACTCCTCGAAAATGCCAAGGATCATGAAAGTGCCAAGCATTGTGAACGCCAAAGAATGCAAGTTAAGTGCACCCTCCATCATCGTCGGCTGCCCGCTGGCTATCCATTCCATTCCTCCTTCTCCATGGCTATCACGCCTACCTGCCTGCCTGCCTGCCTGCCTGCCTACGCTGTCTGTCGCCCACCAACATCCTTTTTTTTCCCTCCCTACTCGTCCACCCTCTTCTCCAGCCCGTACCCGCCCAGCCCCCCAGCCTCATACGACTTCCCCCTCCGCTCCGCGCTGGACCTCGCTGCGCGGCCCACGCGCCTTCAAGTCATCCTTGAGCCACCCCAACACCAGCTCCCCCAGCTGGCTGTTCCCCGTGCGCGACCCCGACGCGTCGCCGAGGAACTGCTCCGCGGGCCCCCACTCGCGGATGGTGCCGAGGTGCATGTGCACGAGGTGCGTCGGCCAGCCCGCCAAATTGTCCAAAATATGCGTCGCATACACAACAGTACACTCGCGCGTCTCGGTCTCGCGCTTCAGCCACCCGAGAAACTCGGCCCGCGACAGCACGTCGAGGTCGACGGTGATCTCGTCCAGCAGCAGCACGGTCCAGGGCCGGATCAGCCCCATGGCGAGCTGGACGCGGCGGCGCTCGCCGTCGGAGACGGCGTGCATGCGCCAGCGCACATCGATGTCGAGGACGCCGACCAGCTCGTCGCGGCGGGCCGGGTAGGCGTCGCCGCCCACCGAGCGCAGCAGCTCCTCGACGCCGATGTCGGTGCGCACGATGGGGTTCAGCACCCACTCAAGGCCCAAGTAGGTGACGCCCTCGAGGCCATCCGTAAACGGGTCCAGCCCGGACACCGTGATGGCGCCCGAGGGGGCCAGGCGCTTGCCCGCCAGCAGGCGCAGCAGCGTCGTCTTGCCGGCGCCGTTGGCGCCGATCAGCAGGGTGCGGCTGCGCGGCGGCACGGCGAGGGTGAGGCCGGTGACGCCCGTCGAGTAGTCCGGGAAGGTGTAGGTCAGGTTGTTGACCTTGATGTCGGGTGCGGAAGCCATCTTGACGTGGTAGGGCTTGGCTTTGCTTGCTTGCCCGTCTTCTTCTTGGGCTTTTCTTGGTGATGGTGGGGGTATGTTGGTGGGGTGAAAAAAGGTATGTATGAGTCGATGATTTTGATAGCGTGACAATGTAGCCGATGCACAAACTAATGGAGAAATTGGAGGACGCTTTTCATAATACACAATGAATTAATCTTACTACTGGCTCGAGACGAGGAATAGGTGTTCTCAAATGCAACTCACAATGGCAGAAGCACGCAATATATTCAGATGAGGTGGAATGCCGAAGCCGATAAATCCAAAGCCGAACGCTGGATCCAAAGCCGACAAATTGTAAGACGTAAGAGGCATTCTATGGGGCCTTACCTCTAACCACATGGGGAGTATTAGCACTCTTGCTTCCTAACCATTCATTACCCAGAACATAAGTCAGTGTAGAAACAATGCCATTATCGTGTGCGTCACCGATTCCTTGGGAGTCCAGGTTGATCTTTGGAGTTTCTAGTCTGAATGTGCTCCCACTATGCGCCGCAAGACTGTGGTACCAATTGCTAAAAGGACGTATATACTTCCAAACATAAGTATCTATGCCGGTTCATTCATACTATATACCCGTTTTCATCTTGCGCGGTATACCTATACGATAGCCAATAGGAGAGCCAATTCGAATGGGACACATATACTTCGATCCGCTTATGGGAACAGAGCAATATATTTCGGCTTCCTTACTCGTGCAAGAACCAAAAGCCCAGGGTCCTGCCAAGTATAGGCCGCACAAGATAGAGAAGCTTGGCAAGCAAGTGAAATCACATTGATCCTCATCGGCGCAGGAGAGCGGCAGATGTCTGCAGTGGGGGATGATTGTGTCTAGATATATGATATCGGTCGCCCCTAAGGTTTTCCAGCGGAGCAACTGGTAATTCGATAGTATTTTCCCGGTCCTAAACATAAATTTGAAAAATGCGTCCCTCTGAGGTTCTTGTCACCGCCACTGCCAGCGCCGCCGTCGTGGCCGCAGCCGCACCCAACACCACCTGCAACTCCGTCCAAATCTTCCTACTCCGCGGCCACGGCGAGTCCATCCCCGGCCTCCAGACGAGCATCACGGATGCCATCAGCCGTGATGATGTCTCCTCCTCCTGCAGCTTCCAGTCCATCGCCTACAACGCCCACGGCGACGCCGCCACCACCTGCCAAGACCAGCACGCCGGCATCGCCCTCCTGCGCGGCGCCCTGACAGCGTACGCGACCGCGTGCCCCCGCGCGCGCCTCGTCGTCTCTGGCTGGTCGCAGGGCGGCGCGCTCGTCACGGACCTGCTCGCGGGCGGCGGCGGCGGCGTTGAGCTGACGGGCACTTGTGTGCAGCCCGCGTCGCCGGCCCTGGCGCCGGACGAGTTCCCGGGCCCGCACGTCGTGGCCGTCGTGGCGTTTGGCGGGCTGCACCACAACGCGGGCATGCCGTGGAACGTGGGGAACGGGTCGGCCGCGGACGGGGTACGTCTTTCCTTTCCTTCACTCTTCTCCTGTGTCCCTTATACGACAATGACGACAGAGAGGAGGAGAAGAAGAAGAATACAAGTAACGAACATACTAACAAAATTCACAGCGCTACCCGCGGACCGAAGCTATGCTGGAGAGCCTGAGTCTCTGGGCCGAACGCTTCCGCGACTACTGCGTCGTGGACGACCCCTTGTGTGCGCAAGGGCCTGACGCTGCGGCGCATTCAAGTTACTTCCAGTCCGCGTATTGGCCGGGACTCGTGGCCGAATACGTGCGAAGTAGACTATAAGGGGGGCAAGGACGGATCGGCATTTATAGACATGTGCTTCTTCAGGTTGGACGATCCAGCAACGTACTGTCCGGTGAGGCGACTCTATACCATATGAAGGTCGCAATTACTTACCCAAGATCACAAACCAAATATGTCTAGATCCATATATGAGGCGGGCTACTTTTTACATTAACTCGATATCAATATCAAATAATATCGTCTTCTATGTTGAAAGTGCTAGCCGTCTACCCCGGACGAACGATCAACACACCTAAATAAAGCCTGTGCCCCCCACTTTCCAAGAACGGCGCACATTCCGCAGTGGGGGTAAGGGCGCTTTCATCAGCGTCACCAAAGCCAAAGTAGATTCCGCTACGCTACGCTCTCAACACTGGAAATACCTACCACTTCACTTACACGTTCAAACCTTCCCTTTCTTGCCCGATCTCCCCCAACGACAGATCATCATACCTCACAGAAGCAATGGTAAGTGCAGAAGCCGCCTGCTATTAATGGCAGCCTACTAACTATGTATTTAAATCGACAACACAGCCCGCGAAACGAAAAGCCTCCGCCCTAGCGGCCTCCTCAGCAGCAGCACCCAAAGAGCGCCAGTCCAAACTAGCCAAAGAGCACAGCATCACCGCGCGCGAAGAAGCCGAGATCAAAGAAGCCTTCGCGCTCTTCTCGGAGCCCATGGACGGCGAGAAGGAAGGCGTGATCCCCACGAGCGACGTGCGGCGAGCCATGGTGTACGTTTTTTACTTCTTCTCTTTCTTCTGTTTTCTCCCCCCCCCCCCCAACCCTCCCAAGCCAGCTATATACACACAGACAGCTATACTGACGGGCTGACGACCGAACACCAACAGCGCCCTGAACCTCACCCCCACCAAACCCGAACTTCGCGAATTCCTCTCCATCCTCGACCCCGACGACGAGGGCTACGCCCCTACGAGCCCTTCGTCGCCATCTGCGCCCTCAAGCTGCACGCGCGAGACGACGACACGGACGAGACCCACGCGGCCGAGGTCGACGAGGCCTTCCGCCTCTTCGTCGGAAATCCCCCCAGAACCAATGCGGGCGGAGAAGAAGAGGTCCCTCCTCCAACCTTGACGCTGGGACACCTCAAGCGCGTCGCCATGACCCTCAAACAGGACGTCGACGACCAGCTCCTCAAGGACATGATCCTCGAGGCCAACGGCGGCGCCGGCGTCGGCCGGGGCGTGGGGCGCGCCGAGTTCGAGGAGGTGATGCGCAGGGCGGGGGTGTGGAAGTGACGAAATGAGTGAATGGAAGATACCTACATATATGGCGCCAGAAGGTGAAAAAAAAGGAGTCACAAAAAGGTTAACAAAGGGGAATAAGGTTACTGCCAGACCAGTGTCCCCATAGTGCTTGCTACCTAGGCACCCTTCCAGAAGCCGGTCTTGGCATTGGATCATGGTAGAAGCGCTCGCTCCAAGCAGGTGCCATTCGCGAACCGCGTGCGTGCTAGTATTATTATGCATCATGCACCGGCGGGCCGGGGCCGGAGATATATGAGGTGCTCTATAATGGAGCTACTACGCGGCTATAGGGGGTACGAACTTCACGACGGAGATAATACATGTATTACTGGATTGGGATGTTGAGACAAGAGGACGGCAGTGGCAACGGCGAAACATGATACACTGTTTTTCATATTGGTATATATAGCAAGACGTACTATAGTTTTGGTAGCCCCTTTTTAGGATGTTTTTTGGTTTGTTTGGCCTGTCATGAGAGATACGTGAATCTTGAACCAACGCCGTCAATGCAACTCGTTGTCGTAAAAAAAAAATGTGAGGATATCTCAGCAACGACAAACATGATACCTCCAGATTTCTGATTCCCGACCCAAGATTCCTGCTACCGATGCAGTGCTCGCGAGACAGCCCCTGGTTCCCCTAAGTTCTTCCTCGGCCCTCTCCTCAGATGACCTTCTTCCTACCACACACCCTCGCCAATTATCCAATACTCCAACAAAACTTTTAAGAAGTTTCCTCGTTGGCCGGAGTGACCTTCACGTTCTCGTTGGCGTTGGCCTTGTTGGCCTGCTCGTTAGCCTTCTTTTGCGAGTCCAGGACCGCCTGCAGCTCCGGCGGAGCCTTGAAGCCGGCGTGGTCCGAGTGCTTCTTGTAGAAGTAGTTGTCGGGCTTCGGCTTCAGGTTCTCGGGCAGCTGCTCGAGCACGCACTCCAGCATGGCGTCTATCGACTTCTGTTTCGAGGCATCGCGGTGCCAGATGGTGATCAGATGCGAGTTGAAGCGGACCGAGAGACCAACACCACAAAGTTGGTCGCCTATACACCTTCATGTTAGTCGCTTGCTTGCTTTTTGACTTGCTAGGATCGGAGAAGAGGAAACTGTAATCTCTTCTTCTCCAAGTATATGAATAAAACGTACCCTCTTCCAGAACACTCTGCAGCGCCTCGGAGATGGCCATGAGCTGGACACGGTCCCAGAATTCCGAGCCGTTGGCCTTGGGCACGCGGAACGTCCAGCTGCCGCCGAGGATGTTTCTGCGGTCCTCCCAGACGGGCTTGAAGCCGTTCTTGAAGAGGTAGACGGACTCGCGCATCTTGATCTGGTCGACGGGGAAGTTGTTGTTGTAGCGCCAAAAGTCTTGCACCGACTCGATCTTGGTGTCTAGCTTCTCGAACGAGACCTGGTAGGCGCCATCCTCCGGGGGCTTCTGGTCCTTGGCTTGTCTATAGTTTTGAGAGAGAGTTCCATGGTTAGCCATCAGCACACGGAGACACAGAAAGGAGGGGTGGAAATGTCCCCAAGAAGAAGCAGCAGAAGGGCAGGGCAAGTTTTGAGTTGCAACAGGCTCGCTCACCTATCGAAGTAGACGTCCCAAACGTGGTGGGTGTGGAGCGGGCGCATCGTCTTCTGGAAATTCCGCAGGGCATCGCTGCGCTGTTCGGCGGGCGAACTGACGTTGGGCGAGCCCGTATCCGAGCTCTGGGAGAGCGAGGACAAGCCCCGGGTGAAGAGGGTAGGACGAGTCGCCATTGTTGCGTGGAAGGTCGGGCTTGCGCTCAAGTAGGATGCGAGTAGCGTTTATTCTAGTTCTAGATCGAGAATTGGTATGGCCGTTGGGGGAAACTGGTAAGCCACGTCGGAACAGAGAGGGGTGTGTGTTCCTAGATCGAATCGAGCTAGATGCTGCTGGATTACACGAGTTGGCTGATTCAGACGCACGCAGACCAAGAGGGCGGGCCGGACCGTAGGTTGGCTTTTATTAGGGGAGGTGAGGGGTCGTAAGGTAGTGGTGGTATTTTGGGAAAGGACCGGGAGGTGAAGAGAGGGAAAAGAGAGAGAAAGGGAATCTCGAACAAGAGAAACGGTTTATTATCACCAATAGCAGCTTACTGGTGGTGGTAGTAACAGAGTAGTACAGTACCACGTAGTAGCACAGGCGTCATAAGTTTCAGAAGATATAACACAACCATTGGGTAGGGAAGGCCATCCAGCACCCAGCGACCCGCGGGACCGGAGCTGAAGGGCACAGAGCACCGAAAGCCTCCTCCTCCGCCCCCCAGGGTACCTGATGAATGTAATCAATCAGGTGCGATGAAACAGGCACAAAGCAGCAAGCCTCTGCAAAAGCCTGGGTTCGTCCAGTGAAGGTCCCTGTTTCTCGAGCCCTTCTGGGCAGTTTTGGCCGCCCAAAAAAACCACCTGGACTCCCCGAAACCAGCCAACTAAAACCCCCTAGGGGCCTTCGTGGCGTAGCTGGCAGCGACAAATCACCGGGTTAGGCACCCCTGTGCCTGCAAATGGCCCATGTTACAGCGTACACTTAGTGCTTAGCTCCATGATCACAACCGGGCGATCAGGGACGGTGGAACACGAACCTACTGTAGTAGAAATGGCCCCTCCTCATCCTGAAGTGGCCCCCTATTTAATATTTATCCCCAGCTACATACTTTGCCTACCTACCTATCAAGCAGCAGAGACGACAGCCGACAACGCGATTCGACGATCCAAAAGGTTGCGGGTGTGCTGATCCTTTGTTTCTTTTTGATTTCCCGCCCGAGGTAAGCAGCTTGCAGTCCTGACATGGAACAAACAGCGTGGCTTAACTTTCGATCGATCGATTGTAGTTGACATGTACAGTGGTCCAGGGACCTTCTTAAAGTTGGAGGACTGGACGTTGGGGTCCAGTCTCAGGTTCCTGGTAGCGCGTCCGCCCGCGGCAGCTTTCCTGCCCCCCACCAAGCAGTGAGTGGGTAGGCGGCTTTCTTATACCCGAACCGCGGCTTCGATACAACGTCCACGACTTCGAGTTCGGAGATCACGATGGTGACCACGTTCAATGTTTGAATACGGCAGACCATGTGCATCGCATTAGGTAAGTCCCGTAGGAACATACATAGTACGCATTTGTACAAACGCACTTGCCAGTGATCGGTATTCAACAGACGGAACTTGGGACGATCTAAGCCTTTTTCTCTCCATTTGCATCAATATAAGAATCGCAGCCGTACTTTGACAGGTTTCACTCCTAAAACCCCACGGACGATCAAGGACGGTTTAGGTTTACACCAAAGTAGAACCTTACAAGCTTAAATCCGCTTCGCAGTCTGTAGACCACCGCCCATCCGAAACAGCATGTACCTCATCGTAGCCTGCCGCTATGAGATGTTCCTCCTGGCAAAAGTAGCGAGCACTAAGTTATCAAGTCACCCGGGTAGTTCGGACGGTATAGTATATCGTATAGAAGAGCGTTTTCGTGGTAGGACAGCTCCTTAAGACATTTCATCAGCTACCTGTTGTCGTTCAGAGGATAGAAAGATGGAAAGAGAGATAAAAGTCGTGCATTTTCGGACGATGAAACACGGCACTACGATATTGAGAACTTGGGATGTATGTATGTAAAGCATGGCGGTCTGTCCTGATCTAGTCCAATAACATGTTTCTTAACCTCAAAGAAAAGTATAAAGGCATCGTTCTCTCATGCCTGATCACATATAAGCTTACAACAAGAACATTCATGTTCATGTATGAGTAAATACACACTCTCTCGAGTAGTGCCATACGCTGCTTACGTACATACACGTAGAAAGGGGTGTGGTTTGCCCCGAGTCATTCGCCTCCCTAAATTCCACAAGGGAGTGTTTGAGTCGAGGGACTCGCAACGCGAATCGCTGCCGGCCCTGGTTGCAATGTGTCTATGCACACTACACGCTGCGAATCTCAGGCAAGCCAACGCTCGAATGGTCCGGCCGGTCAGATGATGTGTTATGATGCTGTCACCACTGTCATCTGTCAATGGATGTGTGCTGTCAACTGCTTTATTCACGCCCCTAGCAGACGGCTTCGTTGATAACCGCGAATCGCAAACGACATATAAACGCCAGTTGAAACTGTAGCGGGATGCCTCTCTTGGAGCATAGCCTATCATCCTAAATCAGCAACACATACACCGCGAGCAACACCATGATGTATATATAGCATTAGCTCATACCGGACCCCTCCAATGCCCCCTTTCCCTGGCATACGTATGAGCAATGCGACGCCTTTAGTCACCAGTGCCATCGTACTGCACTTTCACAGGCAAGAAGCACAGGCTAACATGGTTGAACTTCATGATCTTTTTTATTTGTTTGTCTGATAGAAGATACAGCTGTTGAGCAACCTCTTCCGGAAGCCCCGTTTCCACTACCGGCCAACCCAATCTCCCCCCGAAGCGTGAATCTCCAAGCCTGAGACCAAAGCCCAATTCCTCTCTCCGATCGGAGCCTTGGAGCACCAGACTTCATTATAGCCAGCGTAGATCGGACGTCCCGATCCTGGCACTATCTCAGGCCCATGGCCTGGCTGCCGCAGGCTCCGGCCCGATATCCTGATGGGTTTTGGTAGATCTCCTTGCCATGTATTTTGTACCATAGTGAGGGACAATCTACGTTGAAGGGCCAAAGAAGGTGGCACAACTCGTAGGACCATGGTGCTGCGAGTTGCGGGCGAGCCTTCTTATCCCCTCCCGGGCTCTATGTGCTGTGCAGAAACATTAAAGATAAAAAAGAAAAGCCCACTGTCAGTAGCAGGCGGGTATACTGCTGCACATCGAAGCGATTCTGTTCCGAGACCATGTAAACACCGTCTTGCGCGGCGTAGTGAGTGAAGTATTGTAGAGCTGTCGAGTCTCGTAATAATCACCGTGACTGCTACCAATGGATATCGCAGCCGGCCACGCCTTGCGGCTTCTCGTCCCGGCGAACGTGGGACGCTCCAAGAGAAGTATACACAAAAGAAACCCATTATGCAGAGGGAAATCAGTGGTATCAGAGCGTGGACGCCAAAGTGTGAAATGCTTGCTTCGCCATGCAGTTCGATCGAGGAATACACTCGATGAAATAGACATTATGCTGAGAACGCCTGGAGCAAAGCAATGCGTGATCCGTGATATGTGTATATCTGTGTTTTGTGCTGAAAATTTCGTCAAAGTCATCGAGTTGAGGTCATCATTGCGAGGCGGCCACACACCAGTGGCGGTGGAATGCCCAGGCACTCTTCTGACACTCCTTGCTGCAGTACTTGGTACGGCGGCAGCGACGGCACTTAGCAAACTGGCGCGTGAATTCTTCCCATTTGCCGCACTGATAGTAGGCACATTGTCGAATTCCACCCCGAGTATCATCCTTCCGGCAAAGGTTACGCATAACAACGCCAGCCCAGTATTGCATATCGGTGCTGTGGTATCGGACTGTGAACTTTTCCACCAAGGGGAAAATGTTGAAATCATTGGGCAACAAGTGCTCCTCCTCATATTCCCGGGGGCCCAAAGATTCCATAGTCACGTGGTCACCGTCGAGCAGCTGCAGTTCCTTTCCGATCTTGAGTCGCGGAACCAAATGGCTCTTTTGGAAATACGACCTCAAGTTGCAGTACTTGGAAACGTATGCAAGCAGTTGCAAAGACATCAAGACGTCTTCTTCCCGGGGCATGGCCGCCAGCATCTGGGGGTTGGGCGGTAAGGGGCGGTCCAGCAAGTAGCGAGGCACACTCGAATGGTTGGGCATTGTTGGCTGGGGGGTAGGAACAATTGGCCGGTTTGGAGACAATCCAATCGCAGGGACTGGCGTGGGCGCCACATTCGGGATGCTCCCGTCCACAGGTGCTCGGTGGGTGATATTGAACGTGCCGGCATCGGGTACCTCAGATACTGTGGGAGTCGTCAACTCGAGGGCGGTGCCAGCCAAAGTGCTATCACCCTCTTCCATGGCAATATCCTGGAAGTTGACAGTGGTCTGCACCTCCGCAGTGCCAGACATCTCGGCATCGCCAGATTCGTCTGATTGCACGCTATCCGTTTGTAAATCATCGGTATCAGCAGTGGAATTCTGGTGTCGTATCGAGGACGCCTCCTAGAACGAGCATTGGGCCCCAGGCTCGATGCAGGGCGCACTGAAGGGGACCGAATCTGAGGCGGCGGGAGGGGTGTTGTCGGCGATGTTGGTTGCGAGGTCAGGCTTATGTTGGGAAGTACCGGTACCATCGAAGGCAGGCGATCGGCATCGCGGACGGGGCGGATAAAACTTTCGGTGCCTTCTGCGTTGGGCACCGCGGTCGCTAGTGGTTGAACGACTGGGCGCGAGGGAGAAGCAAAGCTCTGGCGACCCTCATGGCGGTGATGATGATGGTGGTGATGGTGATGGTGATGCCTGTGGCTGGGCACCGCAGAAGCCGAGGTAGAAGCTTCGGCGGTTGTAGACTGTTCAGCGGCGGCGGGGGCAGCAGCCGAAGAAGATGATGAGGCGCCACTGTACGCGGCGGCCGAGATATCGATGGACGGCGGAGGAGCCTGTCGGCGGAAGGGTCGCTGCTCAAAGTCTAGACGCCCTGATCTGTTGGCAAATGACGATGATGATTTTGATGACGACTCTCTGGTGGAATGACTCCTGTGACGGTGGTGGTGATCCTGCAACTGCTTCTGCTTGGCCTCTTCGGCCTTTTCGCGACACTTCTCAATCACCTTGATGTAGTTGTCGAGGATTGTGGCAATGACGGGCACCATGTCGGCCTCAACGACTCTCGTCCGGACACCTTCGGTGCCACGGACCCCAATGTTCACGACACATTGGAAAGCCAAATTCCATTTCCACATATCCATCATGTCTTTGCTGCGCCCCTGCTTCAAGATGCACACCAATCGTTCGATACCACCGTCGACCGTGAGAATGTCTCGGATGCGGGCCGATGATGTGGTGAGGTATGCAAGGTGGTTGAGCGAGTTGATCAGCGGAAGAGTCGACGTGCAATCGAGCGCCCGGCGGTCGTAAAGGGCCGTGGTGATGCCCACCGACGCCTTATTGACGTTGGGGATACTGAAGTTGACTTCCCTCATCTTGTCGGCAGGCTCTGAGCCGTGTCAGAAAAAGTGATAGGAAGATGGGATCAATCCAATCTAAGGAGGGAATTTGATGGGAAAAGGGCGGACTCCGGTATAGTATATAAGAATACAAGAAGACCACCGATAACCAGGCAAAGCCGTTGAATGGAAAAGCAGGCGATGCTTGGTTGATCGGAGAAGGGAGGTGTTTGAGGGTTAATGAGGAGAGTTCATGCACTCTCGAGAGAAAGGGAAAAGTGGTCTTGTGTGCCGAAGTATTCGTTTTAATACGGTGCGACTACCCCGATTTAAGGATCCTGGCGATTGTCGTCGGAAGATGCTGCACCACAACAAGCAAGCAGGCTCCTGATTCTCTTGGGATTGTTTTTTATTGTTCAATAAATTCGGCAAGGTCCGCAATCCAGAAGGGGATGTGAGGCAGCAGTAGAAGAACAATAAGTTTTCCGTCAGGTTTATGTCGGTTGGCGGCCGAAACTCGGGTAGAGGGCGATCAGATTGTGTAGATGAGGCCCGATGAATGCGGAACTATCTCTCTTTCCAGCCAACCCGTTTCAGATGCTGAATGGGCAGAAAGGCGTTCGGCCGGGACTCGATGCTTCGGGCGTCGCGTAGTTGTCGGTTCGTAATAGTTTACTGGGAGAGACGAGGATGGGAGAAGAGCGCCTTCGCCTCGGAAAGGGATCTTCCAATCTCCTGATAGAATCACAACGAGGAGCGGAAACCGGGCAGGACAAGCGAACCCAATGTTCCCAACTACCAAAAGACTCAGAAAAGATGAACGAAGAAACCCTCCATCAAGCTTTGTGATAATAGCCCACACAATAACAAGGAAGCGTACAGACACAACAGCATACTACACGGAGAGTGAAAGGGGGAGTGATAGCGACGGCCGTATCGTTAGGATGGGGTGGTGAAACGAATTGGTGGAAGAGGTTGGAATGAATCAATTGTTGAAGACGGACGGGATGCTTACGGATGGAGCGAAAAGGGACTACGGCTTGTCTACATAGGTGGTGTGTGTGCAAATGACTTTAGGTAATCAGCACCTGGCATTGCGATGAGGGTCTAGCACCTATTGCAGTTTAGGAGGCATGCTCCAGCGGGCCTATTAGGGAGGTACTTCCATTGACTGGGCAGTGTTTGGGGTTTTTGCATGCGAAGGAGAGGAACGGCAAGTACTGGCCGGGGACGCCTTTTCCCAGGTCCAAAATTGCCTGTAGGCATTCCACTACTAAAATTTTTAGGTGCTCTGTGACGAACAGGAGCCTGGAGAACCTTAAAACCGTCGGCTGGGACTGGCTGGAAATGGCAGGGAACTGGCTGGAAAGGGTGGGAGCTAGCGGCGAAAAGAGAGAAAAGAGAAAAGGGACTGACTGGGATGATGGTTTCGGGTCTTGCATTGTCGCCCCAACTGGCTGCCTATTGCCTAACCTACTGCTCTCCATGTTGCACTGAACGAACTGTCCATACGTACCGCCTGTGTGTTCTATGTCAGAACCATTGCAAGCTGCTCGGAGAGTCAGTCCCGCAGAAGGCGGCTCCCCCAGTAGTACAGATGAAAAATAAGATCTAGGTACAGTATCGTTTGCATCCGGTCTAGCCAAGCCTCTCTTTTTCACCCTAATGATTTTACAGTCTCGGGGCGCCGTGGGATGGGATTTGGAGGTTTCCAACGTTGTCTAGCATGCCTAAAAAGTACGTCTTACCACAGGCTTGGGTGCGCATGGCAGACATCCCCCAAAAAGGAAAGAGAATTTATGTAGCGACTGGCTCGGCTTGGGAACCACCAAACAGCGGTGGAGGCGAGACTGGTATGAACGGTCCCAGTGCTAAAAAACCAATGGGCTTGGCCTAATGAGATTACCATTTGATGCACCTTGACTCAGGCACTTGACCAAATTACCGTCGGGACTCTCTACTTGCCTACCTAATCTGATGATGTGCTTGCACGTCTTTCTGCTTCCAAAAGCAACGGGATGCGCGTAAACATAAGGAAAACCTAGCATGGCACAACAGAGTTATATCTCACAGCTGTCGACGAAACGCGGGTACCTATGTATTCCGTCATAACTTGGATCCTTCGGCCTCGAAGGGGGGGCTGCTCAGTTGGGTCGAGCTCGAGGTCGGGCAGCACCAGGAGACAAGAAAATAAACCCTACCAGGGACTGCAGACAAACAACCACCATTTTGCCTTTAATGAGAGGAAAGAGGGGGCGAAAGCCTCGAGTCTCTCGTCGTTTTTTAGAACATACTTAACAGCAAGTAACAAAGTGATAGTGATAATAGTAGCAGATCGTCCTCCCATATAAGTCAAAGGGGTTGGTTGGGCTCACCCAGAGAGGTCTGTCACTGCATTGGCACACAGCACGAGAAAAAGCAATTAGACCGAGAATCGGCACGCTCGACGGGATTACCTAAGACTTCGCCCTCCTCTGCTCCGGGCGCCTAGCAGCGGAGCTTTGCCCCGGCATATGGGATGCTGAGGCTCGAAAGCATCATGCCCGCAAACTTCGACTTTAGGACCTGACAGGTCCCGAGCACCTTTCCGCTGAGTTCAGGATCCGGCAGCTAAGAAAGCTATCATTGATGCAAGGAAGCTGTGTGTACGTACATATGTAAGTCAACGGTTTCTAGACATTGGGATTGATGGTTGGATCGATAAGAAGGCGAACGAACAAAGAAATGTCAGAATGTGTCTCAGACCCGAACGCCTGCCAGATGTTTTAGCACATGTCTCGTCTCTCCGTCATCTATACGATCAATTCATCCAAGTATCAAAATAACTGACTATAGCTATACTTTTTGGGCTTTTCTAGATGCCCTACTATAGACAGACTATATGCCCAGTTCACGCTCTACTCTACCTACTACATGACAGTAGGACATGCCACGAGTAATTCGTGGTGGGGTCCCGATTTCACTGGATTGTCCATCGTCTCCCTCCTACCCCAAGCCCAGACCCCTAATGCCTTCTCCCCTATGTGCCAAGTCGAGGGTGAGGCGAATAAGAACTACTTCCCGTACGAACACGCATCTCTGCATGCAACGCAATGTGCAATGCGCATGCCAATGTGGTCTCGGCCGACTTCTGTGCTTCTTGGCCGTTGAAAGATCTTCTCTTTTCTCATCCTCCACTTTACCGTCAGAGGCCAGGAAATCACCCCACACCCAGCTTTTTGCCAAGCCCGTCCGTGGGTGATTTGCCGCCAGTAATTCCCCCGAGCTTCCCCCCCCCCTCCGTCCCCCCCAACCACATCGAATCAACCAAAAGAACCCCCGACTTTCGAGGTACTTGTGTGAGTGTGAGGTGTGTCATGTAACCTACGCCTACGGCCAATGGCGAGCTGCCATCAGTCTGAAGCCCAAAAGGCAATACCGTAGGGAACAGAATAAAAAACGAGAAGGAGGTGAGCGGATATAATATCCCGTTCTCAGTCTTATTCCCTCATGAGTGTGGCAGATCTTTAATCTCTACCTGACAAACTGCTGACGAGTTACACACGATATTTCATCTCGAGCCGCATCAGGCGCCGTCTTCTGTCGTTGTTACTAAAAGAGCTGCTGCTAACGGTTCTGTGACAGCTTTGGTGTCCACCGAAGACGGGGTGCCCTATCAGGGGCCACTTCTTTCCTCTTGCCGGCCCCTTGGCCCTTGTGCTTGGGGTGGCTGGGTCGGTGCCTCCAGCTGGGGCTAATTGATACATCCTAGGATGTATCCAGTCGAGAGACATCTCTCATCAATCCATAAACGGTTCCCCTTGCGAACCCAGCCGCGGTAATTCAGATTCAGTAGAAGTAATAAATGACTCTCTCTCTCTTGTGCTCCCCTATGGCGGGTACGGCTCGTGGCCTGATTGTCGAAAGATTTCAGTACAATAAGCCCCCGTTCCTCGTGTGACCTCATCGTGGCTACACATTCCCACCGTCGAACCATTTAGCAGCCAAAGCACTAGGCAAGGCCCTCGTGTCTTGTGTGTGTCCAATCTTCCCGGTTCCCAAGCTTGTCTAACAGTTTAAAAGAAGAAACCAACGAAGCGGTGAAGGGCGGACAGGCAGGCAGGACCCTTCATTTCACGCCTCACCTTAAGGACCGATTCATGCTCCTGCATTGGTATTTTCTCTCTCTCACGTGGTAGTCATCCCGATGCCATGGATGGGCCAGAATATTCATGGGCATATCTATCTTACCGTAACCCACATCGTCATCAACCCCTGACGCAAAGAAACAGCCTCTCGGTACCAGCAGCACGGTTAAACCCAATGAACAGTAATGATCCTTCTTCCTCCTCCTCCAAGTTGCCGCAGTATGCGGCCGCAGAGGTAGCCTGCGTCCTCCTCACTCACCCACTCATTTGCTGTCGAATAAGCGCGGCTAAGTATGTGAATTGAATTGAATCCTGGCGAACCCTTCCGGGCCATCAGCGAGCCATTCAGTTGGTAAAGCAAAACACAGAGGTGCGATGTTGGTGTTTCGCTCTGTCGCGCTCCTCTCTGTTTACATGCAGATCCTGTGAAATCTCTCTCTTTCACATTGGCGCTTATATTATTGCATACATACAAGTACATCCACGGGGATGAAATGGTGAAAAGGGGGATAGCCTGGCAGCGGCGCTTAACTTTCACTCACCCGCGGCAGACTTTATCGTTGTTGTTTATAACCTTTCGCTCCCTATTGGCCTACTAGTCGAGAGAACCAAGCGCTGCGATATAGCCACTCAGGCCAAGAGGACAAGAGACAATAAAAGGGGCGTGCGAGAGCTGCCAGATCTCCTCCTCCCGCGGCAGCTCGTGCAACCCCGGCCTATGTCTTCAGTACTCCGTAATGTCATGGCAATGATACCAGGTCCAGTGCGGTATGTAGCTGCTAGGTCCTTTTCTCGGCGACGCAGTTCGGAAACCGGCCCAAATCCAATACAGACAGGACGCAAGGACGCAAATGCATAGCAGCATAGTTCACATGGCTGGGATCGGTCTGCCATGTTATGTTACAGGGCCGAGTCGCGTCCGTGCCATGCACTTTAATGTACCTTGCTCCTCCACTGCGGCCGCAACCTGCCAGCCACCATCGAAGATTCGAAGCCCATAACGAATACCTAGCGAGTAACCTAGGCAGTAGGCTATCAAGCTATCTGGCTGGCTGGCTTGATAGCCCACCTGACTGACATAATATTCGACTTCCATAAACAGAAGAGAAGACATGTTCGTTCCATGTTGTCTTACCAGCTTACATACTGCTTATGCTTACTGACTGTGTCGATAAAAGAAAGAAGGCTGGGTGCATGGAACAAGTGTCTAATAATTCCATCTTGGGTGCCCCCATCGCGTAGTCATGGTCACAGTCAGCGGCCAGAAGCGACGCCCGCGCCCCAAGCTTTTGTCTGCATTGGTGAAACGTCATTCGTCTCGACTTGAGGGGTGATCGGTCACCTCAGCCAGTTGTTGACCGCACCCAGAGCTCCCGATCTTGATGCATCTCTCTCTCTTTTCGGAGGGATTTCCGAGATGATATGATTGATGAGCCTCCGGAGTTTTGCCTGGTTGCCTTCATGGAAAATGACGTTTTGCATACACCTAACGTCTAAATGCCATCCCCCATGTTGTTCGTCATCGTATGCGGCGCATGGATTACGGCCGAGCCTAGTAAGAGCTTTCCGCATTGCGCACAACAAAGGCACTGTTCTACATTTATAATCCTGATGTTATGATATTCCCTATTTGAACTGCCCTGATAGTGTAATCAACATTGATCAAAACTCCAATACATAGTCGTCTATCCCGCACACTGCCGTAGCTTTCTGTCTAGTAGTCAGACAGAAGGAAACCATATATGAGCTGATGAGTTTCGCCTGTGACCGCTTCCCCACGATGCTACTGCAGGCCTCAGCCGACTTGAGCAAGCTAGACTGACTGCATGCTGGTCCGTGAAATTGGCGTTCATGCGCTTGTTCGTTCATGCCGTGGTGCGTAGCATTGCCTGTCACCGGGCCGGCTCAAGCAATGAGCTGCCATGCAAGTTCGGCACGCCCTTTCTCTTCTAAATCCACAAGTATAGGACCTCCAGGAGGGAATGCATAGCACAGTAGCCTTGGCACAAATAACTGAGTGGACCTTGCAGTATACTACTGTACTACTATGAAGTCACCGTCGATGTGGCATTGAGGATTGAATCATTCTGCCTCTTTTATTCCGTAGTGCAACAATACATCTCACGTGTGGATCAAGATATCAAGCACAGCATGAGGCTACGAATGTCTGGAACTATATCCGTCACTGGTCATCATACCAAAGCTCATGACTTACGTGTCGCCGCACGCCACACGTACTAGTACGAATTAAGGCTTTCCGAATAGGGGCACATCAGTAACCACACCTCATGACAGGTTGGAAAAGCACGTTGGTTTCTATAACGCGCACTTTCCTACGAGGGACGATAAAAAAGACTGTAATTTTGGACTTGGGGCAGGGAGTCAGCGTAGCCAGTCAATAAATAGATCACGACCATAGTGCTTCAAACAGGGCACGACGTCTTGGGTGATATGTCCCTTGCGAGGGTCTGGACCAGGCACGACGGAATCGCAGAATGAGGCACATCAGGATGGCTGGAATGGATTCCAGAATGTATCTCAGTTACTCCCGCCGATGCTATACAGGACCATACAAACCACTAATGCCCGCCCCTGTCCCCCTGAAGATGCGGCTCATGGCCTTACTATTATACTAATCGCCGTTGTCCATGTGCGCAAAAGCCACCGCTCCCTCTTCCCGATATCAACCATGATATTAGGTCCGTCTCTTACTCACTGCTCCTGAGTGTTCCGGTTCGGCGCTGCACTGCCACCGGCCGAAGAAGCAGCACCGGCATCTTGCCCTCCTTGTAGGTTCATCGCCCCGATTCGAGATACGATTGATGTTCCGACCATGTCAATAGCGCCTCGGGGGCTGGCCAAGCTGGGCCCTTGAGGTGCCGTTCCTTGCACCCGGAACAGCTTGATGGCGGTCCCGTTCCAGACACCGGCAGTTCCCTTGGCGATCTGCATCTCACTGGCAAAGGCAAACCCCCACACCAGCGACTCGTACCAGCCAAGAGCCAGCGGCGACCATTCAAAGGAATGGACCCGGATAGGCGTAGGTCAATGCCGACAAGATCGGCATCTCGGATTTTCTGCATAATAGCTGGAGACGCGGCGTCCCCAGCAGCCAGGTCCTGGCGATTAATCAGCACTGTGAGTTGCTGGATGACAGTCAGAACGGTGTGGAGGGGCAGTTCCGGAAGCCAACTCTCGATCCAATGCGCCGACGGCTCAAACATGCCGGGTGCTGACCCGCCTGCTTGGGCAGAGAAGCCGCTCAGACTGGTAATACTGTTCTGTCTTGAGAACGAGGGTGTGCCGGCGGGCATCTTTCCTCGAGCTTTCTCCGACATCCCTCTTAGTTGCGTTGGGACGGCGTCCTCTGGATCGGCAATCGACGAGGCTCGAGATGGAGGCTGCCTAGGACTTGATTGAGCGGGTGTTGGACGCTCATCATCATCATCATCATCATCCTCGTCACTATCATCTTCATCATCCCCAATGGCAAATGTGCCATCTTCCGGAACGTCACTTAGTGTGGGTGTCCGAGGTTGTGCTGTGGTAGGACTTCGCAGGCTGTCCACGGAGTCCCTTGAACTGAGATCTAATGGATCGGTCGGCTGGCCGGACTCCTTTCGCTGGCGGTTGCGTCTCTCGATCTCCGCTTGGCCACTCTCAAGTGTAAAGGAGCGCAATGCTTCGAAGCGTTTCTTATGTTTGAGGATTGTGTAGACGAATTGTGGGTTTGCTACAGCGCGTCAGTCAATCGAATATGGACGTGACATGTCTCAGTGACTTACTCTTGTATTGATGCTCAATGATAGCATTCATGGATTCCAGCAATGATCTCAGGAGATCGTGGTTGCTATCATTGGCCAGGAGGAATGACGGGGAGGACATGGATGAAAACAATTGCAGAAGTCTAGAGCACGTAGTTCCGTTGATACCTTCCAAGTACGCTGATATATTGTTGATCACAGCCAACAGAGCTGGGTAGATGACTGAGAGTTTGCCTTGGCTCGTAGTTATGAGACTGTAGATGGACTGTGACTTTTAGTATACACATGATTTAAAGGGGGTCTATCTACAATACTTACTTGTATCAAGAAGTCGGCATAAGTTCCTTTGAACCCAGCAATCCTGATGACCAGCGGTAGAGTGTTTTGACCCTCGAAAGATTTGTTGAGTTTCATGCCGAATTTCGGTTCTACGCTTAGTGTCTGCAGGAGGAAAGCGCACATGCGGACGACACCTTGCTTCGAAGCGTCCAACTTGTACTCGGTGGCGTAGAAGAGTATCAGGATGAGAAAGTCGTGAGCTCTCTCCGTGTCAATCATGTACGACCTGAACCGCTTGTTGCACTGCGTGATCTCCCAGAACAGCATGATGGTCTCAGGTGAGAACTTAGTTACCGCCTGTGTTCCGGGTATATAGGATGTGGTGTTCGCGTGGAAGGGCTGATTCAGAATCCGGGTCATGCCATCCACGATGAACTGGAAGTCCTGAGGCCGGTGTAGCCTGCCAAGAAAGTGCCGATAGTAGTTCTTCTGTGATGTGCCGGAGTTGGTCTCGGGGATTGGATAGAGTATTGTCACCAGCAAGAGCTGCAACGTGTATGTCACCAGTATTTCTTTCGGATCCTTGAACACCAGAGCATTGTATGGCACCCTCCAGCTCGCAGGGTTGTATTTGAGTGTCTAGATGGGGTCAGAGGCTGTTGGCTATATTACTGGTAGGGGCAAAACGTACCGTATTCAGCAAAGAGCATAACACTGACAGCACCACTTGCTTGTCTGGGCATGTGCAGAGGTAGGTCAATGCCTTGGTGCCCTTAGTAGGCAAGACGCTGGGTGATTCGTACATGCTCTGGCCGGCCAACGTCAGTAGCAGTCGGAGGATTTCGCTGCGGTTGTTTTCGTGCTCCTTGGTTGTTGCCACCGCCGTGTTGCAGCCCACTCCGCTCTGCCATATGGCATATGTGACTTTGGGCTTGCCGTGTGGTTGCTTGGGCACCGTGAGGTCCGAGAAGAATAGCAGGTCGATGAGGGTATCTATCAGCTCCTCTGCCAAGGGTTTCGCTTCCTCGAACTCGTCCGCTGGTGGTTTCGTTTCGGCTTCGTCGACCTGCGCTTCGTCGAAGAGCACCTCGTTCTTCAGAGTAGCTCGTCTTGTCCGTTTCCGCCTCGTGCCCCAGAAGAACTGGTCTTCCCAGCCCTGCAGGCTCTCTACCTCGTATATATACGGCAGTATACGGGTCAGGACCCGAATGCAGTTCAAGGCATCTCGCTCGGGTGCAAGCTCGGTGTCGGGAAACGAAGGATGATGGCGCAATATGAACAGCCGTGAGGTGACGGCTAATATCAGCGTTTCTAGATTCTCTATAGCGTTGTCCCGCGTTCGTCGAATATCAGCCGGCGCGAAGAGGCTGAAGATGTCTTCTGAAGATTCCGGGAGCTCCCAGAACTAGAGAAAATGGGGGATCAGCTTGTGTCATCTGTGCGACATGGGAGATGGCGTACCTGGGTCCAATACTCATCGTCGGCGGGTATGTGTCTTTCCTCTGAGAGCCTGAAGATGCCCTTCTTAAATACTAGCTTGGAGTCGCTGGCGCCCATGGTGGCAGCGTCATAGCATGGCACAACAGTCTAGGGCAATGGGCCAGACCTGGATGGGTACTCGGCAAGACAATGTATGGAGAGTTGTATTTATTTACGATACGATGTTGCCGACGGGTTGCGGCGCGATATGACGTTGAATTCACGGACGTGGGAACGAACAGGCTGTGGACACACTCTGCATTGTATTCAATTGATGGCAGACCAGATAACGGCCTGGTTAGCGTCATTTACGGTCAGGCCAGCTCATTTTCCCTCATCAACCCTCAGCAGCTCTCCCAAGGATACATGTCCTTAGGTTAAGGAAGCAATGAGCCCCGTGTAATGCACTCGTCTCACAATAGAACCCAAACCAGACGAATTGAACCATAAATTGCAACTGCTTGTATGATCTGTTTCGAGTCTCATAGTAAAAGTCCTTTTTCTACCTTGCAGTGTTAAAAAAGCGTGACGGACAATCAATCTCGACTTTTGGTAGGATAACGGATAACGGTTTCTTCCCTAAAGATTAGGTAGGCATGGGGGGGATTGAGGTGCCCACCTATTAATCAAATCACCAATTAAGTACAATCGATAAGTCCCACTCTACCAGCCGTATAAATATTTCCCTCTCCTCCAGTCCTCTCTACTTTCCTCTCTTCTTTTCTTCCCCATCCTGGTGCACGGGCTTTACGCATATCAGTGAGGATTCGTCCGAGATTGCGTTTTTGCTAGTTGAAAACTAAACTAAGACCGCTCCTACTTGGCTTCGGCCGGGTAGGGAATTTTTGTAACCCTTATGCTGAGTATTGCATCTCTGTTTTTTCCTTTTTCATCGCAGCCGGTCCTTCGTGGATCGATGTGAGGAAGAAGGCGTCCAAGGGCACAACGGCAAACGAGGATCGGATTAGAGGATACAGCAGGTTATCGAATCGAATTACGTATCGGACGAGCTGGCAATGGAATTGATTCGCATGAGAACAGTCAGCTGGATGCTGCCAACGCGGTGTTCACAGCACTTGGGATATGTTTACCCAAGGGAGCATGTCTACTATGCCTGTGGTCCTCAAGTTTACAAGTTGTCGCCACCGTCGTCTCAATCTTTGCTACTTTCTCTGCGCACCTCGACCACCTTGCTCATCAGCTATTGTATTCGTTCTGAAAGAGGGCATCCCTCAAGAGGATGGACAAGAGAGGCCGTCGCCGATGCCCCAGGTATGACCCGACAAGTTAATCAAAAGGCCTGTCGTGTACACCACATGATCGCGAGCGACCAAGAACGTCCGAAGCATAATTCCATCAATTCAATCGAGCGTCTCAAACAACAGCAGCGCCTTATCCCTGAAGCCCGAAGCAGCGAAGGGAATGCGGATTTGACTGGGCAGATTGAACACAAGCTTCAAAGAAAACGGGTTTGGCCATGATTTGACCACGCCTCCCACGCCCGATGAGATCATCCAGTTCGGTTGAATAGGCCAAGATCTCACTGTAAGCGAGATGCTAGATCACCCATCTCTATGTCGTATTTTCGGTAAGGTATACACTTCATCAAGTGGTGCCAACGCAAGTGGTGCCAAATTCACACGAGCATGCCTGAACATCTTCGACTGGGTAGAATTTGATTCCAAGTCTGGTCTTCTATCTCTCGGCCTCTTTTCGTGGTCGGTTTTAGACTCGTTCGTATCACCTATTCCTTATCGGTCGTGCTCGGTACTGTGTACCGGGGGTCGTCGATGTCTCGATTCAGGCTACCATGGTCGGTGATGGTTTCGTGGATACAAGGGTGGTTGACCGATACTGTAGTGGTTGGTGTAACGTATGAAGGACGGTCCGATGCATTTCTCTATGTCACTCGAGTTTGATGCACTTTTAAGTTATTGATTGAAGCTGTATTGATGTTGGCGAAGGCGAGTCTCGAGGCCGCTTCGCACCAGCCATCAGCGGGATCGTTGTTCGTGTCTGTCCCTCGCCTTGATCCATTTCCTCCCATCAACACGGTCAGGTGGCCCTCGATGTTCTACTACATCAGGAGGGGACCAGACATGTATAGTATTCGTGAATAGGGTCAACAGCAATCGCTCCCAAAAATCACCTGCCTGCTACTTATGTGAGTCTAGATGATGAGCTCTCATGTCCTTCCCAGTGACTGAGTCACTTGTTACAGCCACACGAGGAACACACCTGTTTAGGGCGTGCCATCAAGGCAACAGGATGAAATGTGGTCATACATCACCTCGTCCTTACCAAGTCTCTACTGTTGATACAAATGTCCTTTATACCCTTGGAAGACTGTCTCTCTCATCATAACCACGGACTAGGTAAGTCAACATAAAGTACCAATCGTAGGCCTATCAACTGCAGCCACATTTACATGCTGTTTGTTCCATGGTGTATGCCTTGCGGACCATGGACATAGTAGACGTACTCCTTCAGAACCCCCATCCAAAGTGCAGTCAGAGCAGCACACATACCCTCAAGAGGTTGCACAGGTTGATAAAACGAGGCCACGCGCCGGGTTCGGGGTTCTACTCGGGATGTCGGGGCCGCCGAGGCATCTCTGATCGACACATCTGCCGGACTTCAACCGAATTGCTTCACGCCTCTCGCTAAGCGAGCGAATCATGAAGCGACGTGATGTCTGTCTCGCAAGATACAAAGCCAGATGGTTGGTTACCGGTACAAAACTACCAGCACTTCCAATATGTGATGCTGTTGCTGCGCAGCAATAGTCTCTGTCGTCTCTTTTTGCTACCGACTCTTCACGTCAATATGTCCACACAGACGGTAACCGCCAATGAGCTCCAGCCCATCCCCATGGTCGAGCTCGAACAACAACAACATGAATATCATCATGGAGGTGACCTCGGGGATTCTCAAGTAGCAACATCTCCCGCGATGACTCCTGCCGACACTGGTCCTGCGAGTATGCAACACGCTGTAGTGAACCGAGCAACAGCGGCCCCATACTTCAAGTTACTCGTTGCCGGCTTTTCCTTCTTCTGCGCCGGCGTCAACGACGGTACGCTGGGGCCCTTGATACCTTACATCATCGACACATTCCGCATCGGGACTGGCGAAGTAGCCTTCATGTAGGTAACATGAACAGTAACTCAAAATACTACCGAGGAAAACATCATGTCTATTAGCAAGCACTATACTAGCCCTAGGACTAACTAACCCTTTGCCGTTCCGTATAATACCATAGCTATGTATCCACCTTCGCCGGCTGGTTCCTCGCCGCCGCCACCGGCCCGCTGTTCACGGCACACCTCAAGCTGGGCCAGCTCCTGACCTTGGGCGCGGCGCTGCAGCTGCTGGCGCAGTGTCTGCGGATGCCCTGGGGCGGCGGTGGCTCCTCGCTCTTCCCGCTGTTCTGCGCCACTTTCTTCGTGCAGGCCCTAGGCATGGCCTATCAGGACTCGCACGCCAACACGTTCGTGAGCGGCCTCCCCAACGTGCCGCACCGCTGGCTCGGCTTCATCCACGCGTGCTACGCGCTCGGCTGCCTCGTGGGGCCGCTGATCGCAACGGGCCTCGCCACTTCCACCACGTCAACGTCGAAAACGTCACCAAGTGCTACTACTACTGCTACTACTGCGGGGGTAGAGGGCTGGAGGAGGGTCTATTTCATCTTGATCGGCATCGGCGTCCTGAACATGGCCGGCGTAGCCCTGGCCTTCAGGGACAGCCTCTGGAGCAGCAGCACCAGCAGACTACTACGAACTTACCATCCCTCCAATAACAATACGCCGCCAGCGGCAACAGACAGCGAGCAGCAACACCAACCCCAAAAGCGCAGAAAGACCAGAGCCGCCTTCCGCGAGCTAGCCACCCTCGTCCTCCACTCCCACCCCCTCTGGCTCCTAAGCCTCTTCTACTTCTTCCACTTCGGCGCCCTGCTGACGGCAGGCGGCTGGGTCGTCGCCTTCCTGACAACGGCGCGCGGCGGCGCCCTGTCCGCCATGGGTTACGTGCCCACGGGCCTGTACGGCGGCCTGCTCCTGGGCCGGCTCCTGCTGGCCGAGCCCACCTTCCGCCTCGGCGAGCGGCCGATGCTGCTCGCCTACAGCGCCGCCTGCGTCGCGCTGCAGCTCGTCTTCTGGCTGCAGCCCAGCGTCGTCGCTAGCGCGGCCGCGCTCGGTCTCATGGGCTTCTTCTCGGGGCCGTTCTTCGCTACGGTAAGTTACTTACCTATAAATAGACAGACAGACAGACAGAGGCGTCAGCACTGCTGCTGTGCGTAACCGTTCGTGTATGTTCATCATCATTTGATAGGGCATGTCAGTGGCTTCCCAGCTGTTCCCTAAAAAATCGCAGTCCGCAGCTCTTGGTAAGTGTGTCTTTTTCTGTCACGCGTCCGAGTCCCCATGACAAACAAGAACAGAACACCCCGCAATACGAACAAACATGACTGACAAAGGGGGGTCCGTCCGTGGGGGGCACGGCTGGGCCACCTCGCAGGTTTCATCTTTGTCCTCGCGCAAGCTGGCGGCGCCATTTTCCCGTCGATAACCGGGCTGGTAGCGACGAGCGCGGGTGTAGCGGTCCTGCAGCCCATTGTGCTGGCTCTCATCGCAGCCAGCGCATTCTGCTGGTATCTGGTGCCGAGGGTGGTCTCACCTCACGAAGAATGAGTAATCCGGCGCGCCGAGAAATGGAACAGCAGGGTTACAGAGGATGCGCCACAACGAAGGAAGCATATGCAAAAAAGTGCTGGCATTCCAGCCAGACAGTCTGCATCACCGGTTCTTCCGAGTTGGTCAGCATATAGTAGTTCCAACAGGCATCATCCCATTCTTTCTGGTTGTAAATGACGTGGATCGGGCACAATTTGCGATAACGGTGGATCGCAGAGAAGTATCACCACCGCAGGTAGTTTCTCCTCGATGCAAAATCCATATGGCAGTATCAGATATCACAATCTTCTTTGTTGATACGTGTGGTTCTAGACCAACATGTGAAATATTGTTGAATCGGATAACCGAGTTTGCAGACGGTCCAATAATAACCCGACATCCAACCGACGTTATCATTCCTGCAACATCCTACATACTGACGTCACAGCCCACACCGGTGACAGGATTGAAGTTTAGTTGCAGATACCGATACATACCTCGACTCAGGCCCATCACCAGAAACAACTACAACCTATTCGGACTACGTACTATCAGATTCGGGAAGCGATTTACTGTGGAGCCGCCTTTTGCGTCGACGACACCATGCTCAATCTGGTCTGCGTGGGAGCATGCTATCTGGACACGATCCTCAGGTAAGCAAGGCCGCATGCAGTTTACGAGCTTACCTACTACTGCTGCTGCTGAAACCGGCACGGGGCCAACGCTGGCCCTCGAACCCGTGCATATGTGTCTGACCTGATTTTCTTACAGTGTCCCTCGTTTTCCAGAAGAGGATTCCAAGCTGAGGGCAACCAGCCTCAGCGTAAGACGCGGCGGCAACTGCCCCAATTCGCTCGAGGTATTGCAACAGCTCCTTAAGGCGCAGGAGCAGCAGAGTCACAAGGTCAAGCCGTATCTGATCTCATGCCTCCCCGCGGCGGAGGCTCCGGCCTCGGCAAGGGTCAGAGACTCCTTCGGTCCTGATTCGACTGTCGACTTCACGAGGTGCATCTACCGCGAGCAGCACGACCAGCCGGCGAGTAGCTACATCATTCGTAGCGAGGCGACGGGCACACGGACCTTGGTCAACTACAACGACTTACCCGAGATGTCAGTACACGAGTTCCAGACCGCCATTGAAGGACTGGGCCACCAGGATGACATGTGGGTGCATTTTGAGGTGCGTCGCCCCGATCCCTTCCCATTGGCTTCACCCGTGCCGAACATACTAAAAGACGCAATTCTGACGACCGCTACTTTTCTGTGGTACAGGGTCGCATCCCGGAGACAACACTAAGATGCATCCAATATCTCCGGCAGGCTTTGCCGAAGACTAGCATCAGTGTTGAAGTCGAAAAACCGGACCGCGAGGGACTGCAGGAGTTGGCGGCTGAGGCGGACGTCGTTTTTCATTCCAAGAGTTGGGCTGAGGTTAGTGTAGTTGGGCGGCGGTGGCTGCTAGTGCTGCCGATGAATCGTTCACTACCCAACAGATGCCACACGGGGCAGGCAGAGGGGAAGCAAAGCTGACGATATCGCAGAGTATCGGATACCAGAGTGCCCGCGAATGCCTGATGGCCCAATCAGAGGTGGCACGTCGGGCGTAAGTGTTGCAAGGACGCAACGACGTTCCTTTTTTCCCCCTTGATAAATCTAGTTGCTGACGAGATCCAAATGGGATGCAGGTCTCTGCTTTTGTGCACATGGGGTTCAGAGGGAGCGGCAAGCCTGTCGCTTCCAAGTAAGAGCTGCGTGTCTTGCCTGCGTTACGACCTGGGCAAACTGTTCGCGTAGTAGAGTATGTCAGCACCACAAGCCTGCCCACAACCCATCCACTGCCCACACCCAAGCAAGCATCCAAGTGTCTTAATAAAGACACCTGCGTGTTATGGAGAGATACCACCAGAAAATATGATTGACGAGATCCCTGCCTGTAGCACCGTTGGCGCCGGTGACACGTTCATCGCTGGGATGTTGTACGGGCTACTGTGTCACCAGGATGACTGGGATGCGGATACAAAGGTGAGATTTGCCGTACAGTTGGCGACAAGCAAGGTGCAAGTGGAGGGATTTGGCGGCATCGGTACACATGTGACGGGAGGGGGGGTGATGGACCAAAAAGCAACTCCAGTGTCGTAGGCATGTAGTCAAGCTGACAATCTCCGCCTGTGAAAGTCTGCAAGCCATATTTGCCATATGACCCTTTGGATTACTAGAGTCTCTGCCTGCCTTCTCTGGATGACGGCGGCTGCACCTACCCTAACGAGCCGGCTATGTGTTATGTACAGATTGTCTCGCACTAGGATGCTTGTTCCGGGAGTGTGTGGTGTATGAGTCTCTGTGCACAAGAAGGGATCTGGGTCGGGCCCAGGACCTGCAAACCATCTTGGTAAAGACCGGTATGCGATTGGGTGAGCAACGTGATGCTTATTTCAGAATGGTCGCCCCCCTCGCTAAGATGGTAAGAATCGCCACGAAGGCGGCGCTACGCTACAGTAGTAGTCGGAGACCGAGCGGCAGAGGAGAGAGGAGTCTCGAGGAGCAAGGAGGGGCCGGCCGAGAACTTCTCAAAGTGGATGCCGATCTCCGTATTGGGTGTTGCTTGCTGCTTCCTTCTAGATTAGAGCGTCAAGCAGTCAAGTGTGTCGAGAAACCGTCCAGTGCATACTATTAATGGGCCGGAGCGCAGGGCAAGGTCAATAGGGCCCATGTCCAATGTCTTGTTGGCTGTGTTGTGTGTACTGTAAGAGAAGGGAGAAAAAGGAGCGGTGAGACTGCCTAAGGTGGGAGGGAGGAAGTGGACGACTGTGGACACATTCCATCTGATAATCTCATGTGCGGCGGCATGGTGGATGGACTCGCGCATGTACTGATTTAAGCGATATGCTAATAAGACATGTACTAGTATGGATATGAATCGGTCAAGTCTTTTGGGGCCTTTTTTTTGGTGGTGCTTGGCTTTTTTCACTCTATGTATGGCCGTCACCCATCCACTCATCACCCCTCCCGATCCATATGCAAGCTGCATGGCCGGTTAGCCATTGTACACACTTATCGTCATGCATGCGCATGCCTGCATGGAGACGCAAGGCAGGTAATTCGATCCGTCGACAACCTCCGTGCCTCATCCGTACACCCCGTACATAGATTACCCTACAGAGAGACCTGAGAGAGTGACCTACGCATGTGTGTGCATGTGCTGTGCGGTGCTGTGCTGTAGGTTAATGTATGCAAGCAAGTACGTACATGGCTGGCGTACATGCATTCTGAGTTTCATAGTAGGGAATCGTTGGCAGATAGGTATCTTTAGTAAGGCCGGGGAGCCACAAGGTGTGGGCGAGCGTGCCTGCCTGGCTCACGTTGCTTTGCTTGTGATGGCAATAACGATGCTTGATAATGATACTGTTACCCATTGTGGTCGTCTACAGCCAGCTGAGTGAAGGGACGGAGAGTATCATGTTTGACGTTTGGATTGCGCGTCTCGGCGAAACATGGATGGATCATGGATAGGCTGATTCGGCTTGCCGTCGTCGTTGCTGGACTACCTCGTACCCGTAGACACAAGACGACACGCACAAAGGAGCTTCATGAGGCAACGCGGGCGAAGCTTTGCATGACGATACGTCTACTCTCGTACCGATCAACAATAGCGTCGAGCATGGAGTACAGTAGAAGGATTCAAGGATGTGATGATCGTGTCTGAGTCATGTCCATTTTGCATCTCGACTCGAAAAAGCGTCGTCGCAGTCGAACGGAGCTTCGACGCTAGCGCTCGCAATGACGCAAGAAACGAAACGCCCGTACATAGGTTCTTTTTCTGCTAATGGAGAGGAGGAGGGTACCTTGTCCGGTGGGATGCTGATTTGATGTACCGGGGATACGGAGTACGTTGCTGTTTGACCCTCACTTCCCTCTGTCAAACAAGCTGCAGATGAGAAAAAAAAGAAGACCAAAGCCACCGGTCTAAAAGGAGGAGCCAAGAAGCAGAATTCATGGGACGATCACGCAGCTATCGAAAGCTTCCAGTTGGCTGCCTTCGCTAGTTAGTCTCACGCGGAAGGGAGCGGCCCACGTCTGCGGTTGTCGGGTTGTCCGTTTCAAGATCAAGGTTGTACAATGTCTTCCGGGCCTTGCCTGGTCGAAGCGTCGTCGTCCGGGGCCTGCTAGGTTAAGGGTTAAGGCAGGTGGTGCTGGTTAAACCTAACCTAAGGCATTGATGAAGGACGAAAGAGGCATGTAGGTACATCAATACGTAGCACACACATGGATGGTGTAGTACGCCAATCAATCAGTCAATCAATCAACTTCCTTGGCACGGCGGAGGATGCTGCTGGCTGTTGTGTGCTGACAGGACAGAAACAACCTCCCGCCCACCTATCCCATCCCATCCCATCACAAGCCGCAGCAGCACTACGTGTACGGCGCGCGACAAATGGCCCCCAAGGCCCCATGCGCAGTCAGTTTCCAGTCAGTGCCTGCTAGGTTAAGCCGGAGGAGGCTGCTCTGCTGCGGGGAGCTACCGTTTCCATAGTAGGCAGTTGCTAGGTAGGGTTAAGTTGTAGGCTACAACCTACCCAGTCTCAGGCCTGGAATATTATTGGCAGTGGATTGCGATCCCTACATACCCACCTTGACTTATGTAACTTACATATCAGAAAGAGACGGAGTAGTAGGCTGGGAGGGTCGGAGGTACCGTGTACACAGGCGTGTAATACAACCACCACTATGCAACGGCCCCAGCTTCCGTGCAGTGAGGGAGATTGATTGTAGCTGAGCACGGCTGGATCGTCTTGTTCCGTTCAGATTCCGTGGTGGTACTCGGTTTGTGTGTCTTTCATGCGGCTATCTTCGATCAACACCCAGTTCCAAGGAAAAATGGCGCAGCTATAACCAGTCCATTTTGATTGTGGTTGATATCGGTGATACCACCCCCCACCACTCACCTCATCCACGGACATCTCTATGGTCGGTCTGGTATTTTGATCCCAGATCCTGCTGAGTCGTAACGACGTGGTCATTGGGTCTGATGCAGTAGTTTAGCTGCACGGTATCTGACAGGCCGAGCAAGAGCCTTTCCTGCTCGTCCATCCTAATTTGCGAGCATTCTAGGTTAGTTGCTGATCCAAGACTAAGAATACAAATGGTTGACAAAAGATGAGGCGTGTCTAGGTTGCAGCATCGTTGGTCGGTGTGTCTGTCGCTCATTGCGGCATGAATATGATGCTGCAGCTTACTAGTCGTTTCGTTACGGTCAAGGTTCTACTATTACCCAGCCCGCCGTCTCTGAGTAGTATAGCTCTCATATGATGCTTGGCAACATGTGTAATATGTAATATACCTCTCTAGCCCGAGGGTGCCGCAATGCGGCCATGGTCATGGGGTGGGCCTGCACGGCATGGTCTGAGTGATGTGAAAAAGGCGCGGGCCAAAACCCTCACGAAATGGCGAGGCCGATTCGTGCCGCTTCGCAGAAAGTGGTTTCACGTTAAGGGGTGGAAGCTATTACAACGTACAAGTCTGGAATGGAAAAGGTAATCAAGTCAAGTTCATTTGTGTTAGGTTGGTTGGCGGGCGCCGCTCCTCTTCTCTGACGAGATGACTGAACCCCCCTGTCGTATCACACACTACACAAGGGCAATACGGCATAGCTTACCTTTTCAGACCGTATGCCGACGAAACCATATGATGACTTCCATGTACATACTGTAGTGGGAGTCTGGACAGTGCCCCGACTGCCTGGGGGACGACTCTGGCCTGGGCTGGGGGGTCTCTCACCAAGCGGAGCGTTTATTCTGCCACGACTATACCTATTTGGGATGACGCTGGTCAATTTCACATTTGAGGCACTTCTCGTCGTCGTACAGACTTGATTTTACCACCATTCGAACCGGCGTGACGGGTTAGGGTGATTAGGGTTAGGTCTGGTTAGAATAGTGTTCGGGTTGGTTAGAATTCGGGTTATTCTGGTATATTTCATGATAATTTTTGGTGGTGAAGTCGAGAATTCTGGTCCGTGACACCCTGACTAGCGCCCTCCCAAATAGGTATAGTCATGGCAGGATAAACGGTATCCTCACCAAGTCCAAGTGAAATGGGACTCCACCCCGCCTATCTCAGCCCCTTGAGGTCTGACTGGCTCGGACCCGTTTGGATATAGAGAAAGGTAAAATGCAGATCCAGAGGGCCGGCGCCTCTGGTACGTACACCGATAGTCGATATGACTTCGGGGTTCCATTCCGGATGGCAGAACGAACAATGCGACGCTAAACTAATATCTAAAAGTAACCTAACCTACCACCCCACCGACATGCATACATGATACTACCTACGCAGATGCGTATGTTTAGTATGTGCGAACATTCTGCTTGCGATTTCTGAACCCCCTTTGCTCCATGACGCCAATCACAAGTCATCTGCCTACCTCCAACCCAAAAGCGCACATCATTTCGTTGTTCGATTCGATGTGACCATCGTGCCGTACACAAACAGAATGAGGAATCCGGATAGCCTCGCGGTGTGAAGGTTGATTGGCAGGATTTGGCTTGTTTCGCCACCTGGCTCGAATTCGGAACAGAGGCCCCCTGGTTGCCGGCCGTTGTGCTTCACTAATCAAATACAACCAAGTCGAGACTCGAAGGAAGACAAGTCGCCGATGGCCACTTGCAGATCTGCCCGAGAAGGAGAAGAAAAACGAAACACTGCCTCGGTGGAACGCACATGGGAAAGTATACAGGCTTGGCGCTGGAGATTGGGGTTTTCTGCCAAAACCTCCTATCGGATCGCTCAATACAACGCAATATTCGATTCGCTTATTGTCCGAGGCTCGCCCGGCTCGACGACAAGTGACGAAAGTATGGGCCCTCGTGTCTAATCATGCGTTACGTACTCGTACCGTAGCATCGCGCGCTTTGCTCGCTGACAAGGCTCCCTCATCGGCGAGTGGTGCATTGTTTGAGCACGCCCGTGTCTCCGGTGGAGGAACCCCTAACTAACAAGGCTTTCGCCAGGCGGTAGAATCCCTGAGGTCGTTTTTGCGGTGTTATTCCGTACTGCGTACGTGAGCCAGAGCCAGGCTCTTGCGAGTCATGGAACCTGAAACTTAGGCCCCCCCTGCTCGTAACCTGCAGAAAGCTGCTAGTTGGGATAGAAATCTTCCAGAATCTCTTAGCACGGCTACAGCTTGGTTTGGCGAGCTGACAGGGCTAAATTTGAAGTACTCCGTAGGGGACAACTTGCTTCAGCCTGCTTGCTCCTGTTCGTTTAGAGAAGCTCTTGACTTCACGGCTTCACTGCCACAGTCTGGCAACGAGTGTATGTATGCCTTCACCGACTGCCTGCTCGGGCAAGGGAAGTATGAACCAGATGCCAGAGCATGCAAGAAAGACATGGGCACTCACCATCTCATCGGAAGCTAGCCCATGATACTGTACCAGTATACAATCTGTTTGTGATTGCGATGCTCCAAAACGCCACCCATGGCGGCAGCTTGCGAGACATGGGACTATGTACCCATCACATCGGTATTCCTATCGGTTGTCGGACAAAACGTGACAAGAGACCCTCCATGTGGATACGCCGTTACTAACTTTTGGGCTGGGGTCTTGGTCTTAGGGGGACAGTACCGAGGAAATATGAGGAGGCCTGTACGTGGCCGTGATGTTTGCGGGAGCCTTGTTCTTCCATGACTTTGAAGTACCTTGCAAGTCCCCTGCAAGTGTCCATGGCCTACTAGGGCGTTCGGGGGTAAAAAGGTGTGTGTGTGGCGTTCCTACCACGCACCTTGTGTCTTTAATTAGGTAGACTATCACCAGGCTTGTTAAGTTAAATCCGTGACGTGTCGAGTATCACCCAGTAGTGGTAGGCAAAAGACCCAGTAAAGCCGCTCCAAAGTCGTAATATCGATAACCTGGAGCAGCAGGGTAGGATTTTAGTACTGTAGCTCGAGAAAACGAGACGAACACTCCGCTGCACATGTAGCAGCCAACAGGAGGGGGACCTTGCCGCCAAAGAAACGACTACTGTCTCTAAAGCCTGGAAGTTGCACTCTAATAAGTCCGGCGCACCCAAGTATCAGAACTAGAATGCCGAGAAAGCGCAGTACATAGGAGTAAGGCACATCGCATGATGCTGTACGGAGTAGTAGACCGACCTGTTGATGGTCGTGGGTGGATCCAAGCGGGCATACGGCATGGCAGGTGTGTTCGATGAGGGGCAAAGCGTACTCCGTCAGTGAAGACCAGCGCCGAAATGGATTATTCTTTTCGCTCGGTTACTGTTTGCTTTCTTTGTGCATCCTATGGTAATCGGGTTTGATGAGAGTCAGACAGGTATGTGGAGGCCCGCGGAGTTTTGCAGAGCCGAGGTCATGCCTGACCTCTCAACAACGTGCACTGTAAAGCACGTCGCAATATGAGCTCCTTTACATGTAGACGAGAGCTCGATATATTGATCCAGGGTTGTATTAACCAAGGAGAGACCCAAGCCAGCGAAGCAGAGCTATTACGGACTCATGAGCCTCCAGGCTAATGTGCTCTCAGTGACGCGGCAGTGGTCAGGTGTGTGCCGTGGCCGTCGTCCAATGTGCGTACTGCTACAGACCTCTGCACCAACGAAGCGAGGTATTAAGTCAGGTGCCGATGGTAAGCATCGCCTTGTCGCCTGGCCAGTCGGAAGTAAGAGGGCCATCTCTGTTCGTCTCTTCCTTCTTCTGCAACGTAAACGAATAGGGAGTCCTAGTGCACAAGTGCTCCGATAGAAACGAAAACCATGGCGTGCCAATATCGTAAATGATGAACAAACCGCCGTGACGCGGTTTGGAATAGTGGTCAGCATCGCAAGTCTACTGCAGTCGTACTCACTGACTTAGCCATGGAGCTTAAGCAAACCCCTAAGTGGAAGAAAGTCCGACACGGAGCGCTGAGGCAAACGACACCACACGGCAGACTGCTGCGGTGTCGTGGCACGGGTCTTCCAATATTGGGCATGACCAGGTAGTAAGCTCTCGAATGTGATGTGGTTGGGATGACTCTGCTTGTCAAAATGACAAAAACACTCGACAGGGCGTCGCGGATTTGTTTTCCGGGGCGAGGGGGAGGCGAGAAAGGGCCATGGGCCGCTGAGGAGGGCTTGCCATGCTAAAATTACTGGTCAGCAGGCTCGCAGGGGCAGCCTAATTCTAGGGAGTTGCAAGGGGCGATCGCTTCGTTCTGGGCCGGGTGAATGAATAGATTGAAACACTTCCTTCCAGTAGGCAGTGAACGAGTACATGCTTTGTTAGTGGCCCTCGGCCAGTGAATTCAGCCACAACATGATGTAAGAGACCAAAACTACTGTACTGGCTAACCTACTGGCATGTACTTCGCGTATGCAGATGAGACGAGATGTGCCCTATTTTCTTTGCTTCTCTCCTGTCTCTCGCCTGTGGATTCGACGGCGTATGCATCCATCCCTCTTGTACTGTTTCCGGTCAGGTATGGTGGTGCAAGACCGGATTCATCTGTGCCAACTCAAGGTACAGGTACGATGTGTGTCGTACTTGTTTGATTGCTGCATACTGGAAAGACTTGCTGTCTGACTCCGAGATTACCTGCCCATTTGTCGTCTTCTGGCATGCCTAGCTGACGGATGCCGTCACGGCCGTCACGGCCGTCACGGCCATCACTACCACTACTGGTCAGATGCACGACTCGCCATCTGCAAGCATCTACGCACATGTGGAGGGGGAGAGGGGATCTCTGCAATTCCGTCAAACACGGAAATGCGCTGGCTGTATGAGGAGAGTATGTACTGTAGTTGCGAGTTGCACGCCAATCCAACCCGCTTTGTAAGGCAGGGATTTTGTACATCTTCGTGATACGAATCCATTCATTCACCCATAGCATAGCGGTGGTGCGCCTACTGCTACTGCCACCACCACTACCTCCAGTAGGTGGTCAGGTGGGTATGTCCATACTGTAGGCTGCTGCTGGTATGTACAAGGAGATTCCAGCAGTTTGCAATGCGTTGTTGGCCCGCCATCCACTATCGGTGAAACTGGGCCAGCCAAATGGCATCCTACAGCTAAGATGCAATTACTACGTGGTATCTGGGATTGTCTGGCTTCCTCCACCAATCAAGGACAAGTTCTCTGACTCTTCAGGAAGCTCAAGGGGCTGGACGAGAGGCGCATTAGCTGCAACAGCCAAAACGTTCAAAAGTTTTCAGGTGTTTCCCAGACGCCTAACTTTTGTGGCTGTGGACCACTATTAGCAACTCGAGCTTCCCGGTTGAGGGATGGGTTGCAGTACTCCGTATCTGTGTGTGCACCACTAATAAACACCGCAGAAAGCGCAGCACAGCAGCATGCTTTTTCTGGTTTTCGAAGGTGGTGCACTATCCGCCAGAACCTACCCTTCCCCTCTCGAACCCCCTCGCAGCCCAATTTGTGTGCTACTTCATCATCATATCCAGTGGGCGTCGAGTTACATGGGTATATTGGCTATCATCAAGTACCGCTGACATCCCATGATACGATACACTTTGGTGGTTGCAGTGCGTAGGCGGAGGAAGTCCCTGGCCGTCCATGACTACTTACCCAACTCGCAGATGCATTTTCGGTGATCCACAGCCTATCAAATTGGAATCCTCTTCGTAGCGATCCATCCTTTTTTCCCCTTCACTTCTTTTCTCCCCCCAGTGCTTGACCTTGACAAGACTACGGACTAACCAGATCTAGCACCAAAAGCCAACGCTCGTAACCATACCTCAATGGCATGACCAAGTAAAAGCTGCGAATGTAACAAGTCTATGCTGTCTCATCTTGGGGCCGTTACCATATCTGTTGACGATCGGTGTTAACCGGAGTCTTGCTAATGTCCATATGATCAGAGCCAAACTTTTCATGCAAGCACCGTTCCATTTGCAGGAGTGGGGCTCCGAGTAAGCGGTTGGCGCCCTTGTCACCTCTGGACTTCCACGCTCATTCTCGCTGCTCGCTCTGACTACCTGCTGGCATGTCCCTCAAAGCCCTCCACCACCCCCCTGGCCCCGGCTTATGTACTGCAGGCCCTGGGCAGGTACTTACGACACAGTTTAGCAACCTCACCTTCCCTGACAATACATAGATACAGTAGGACCGGACGCAACCCGCGATTGGTGGTTGAGACTTGGCTCGCTGCCAAATTTCAAAAAAGATCCCTTTGTTTTCACATCGGCGCCGATCCTCCAATCCCGATTCGATCAAATCTCACCTGGACCGCCCGTCTCACATATCGATGAACTGGACCAGGACCTCCTTCTACACACTGGGGGCTCGTTCCGTGCCAGTCTGGCTCGGATTATTATGGAGCCCTGCTCTTCTTGTCTCCGAGGGTGCAAAAGATTCGTATGCCGCTTGCTACATACCAGCATGTTTGATGGTGTTGTTACCGAGATGGCCAATAATGTAAAGTCTGTATCAGAAAAGGCAAGCTTGGCCACGCCCTCTCCAGGCGACTCGTCATCTAACAAGGGAAGCCATGATGAGAACCTCGATCCGAAGCGGGCCCAGCTTTAATATTTGCACATGTACGGAAATACTCAGAAGTATCGATTACTCATGGGTTTATTTGGCATGACCTTGAGGCTATCCAGATGGATACTGTATGATTTTTTTTGTCTTTGCTACCGTGGATACGTACCACTGCTCTTTGCTGTATCTGGCCATTGTCATCATCAACGTCAAAGATCAACAGGAAAAGGCTCAAGGATGCACATGCATCCACTAAAGACTGATGGGCATTCATCCCAGGCGAGGCGGCTTCAAGCTTCGTTCGACTGGCACACGGGGACACTCGGTATACTCCTTGTGCATCTACGACTAGAAATGGACATTCCCCTCTTCTTTTGAATCTCCATCTGCCTGTCCCAAACAAGTGTTTCCCGTAAACCATGCGGGAGCAAGCAAGGGTAATTTGGAACCTACATTTGCGCCAGGGGGTGGGTTAACTTACAGGTGAGAAGTGCTGAGCGGCCAAGCAAAAGCCACCAAATCCTGCTGGTCACGAGAAACCCCCGTGGGTGGGTGTAATATGACGAAGCTCGCCCCGCTGAATCTTGGGCCCCTTGTCAGCGGAAAGCCACTTCAGATTTGTCCTGCAAGGAATCAGCACCTTGAGCAAGCGTTCGATGGCGCGCTACTTCCCGGCGGTACCCTGTCTGGCTTCTAGGCTGGCTACTGGCTAGCTCTAGCATGTGGGGATGAATATCGCGGCGGTTCGACAGTCAGTCAGACAAACCTCAAGACCTCAGCCCACACTAGTGCATGGGTAGCACACTCAGTACATGGACCCTGGACCTGCACCTGGAATTGCCAGGCATCACAAGGGCGTGATTCTTTACTCGTCAGTGCGTGGGTTTGATTGGTATCCTAGTACTGTACTTGCTGCGCTGCTGGGTCTGCAACTCTGCAGGGCTCTCACTCCTAGACGCACCCCCTTTAAGTGGCTATCCTTGGGGACTACCTGCGCCGCCCATCGAAAATCGTCAATTTCTGAGCTCCAATGCCCCTTTGGTAAGATAGACTCACACCCCGTTGGACTTCCCTGGGGAACTGGAGATGGATCTTGGGAATCTGCTGCTCAGGTTGCACAAGGTAACAGTTGACACCCTACAACAACCACTTTCTACAGTACAGAGACGACTTCTTTATCTTACACGGATACGGCCTGCTGCGTGCGGGCACAAATCCATACGAAATAGGCAAGCCAACGACTGAAGACAGCATGCCAAGAGTACGTATCGGTGGAAAGGCGCCGCCCTGTGGCTTCTGTCCCTTTTGACCTCTTTCGAAACCCGTTCCTTGACCGCCCACCTAATTAGAATATACCTTGCAGATGGCCATGCTACTGCTAGTACTTACATGAGATCAAAGACTTTTGCAACCTGGTCCGATCCACTACACCAACACAACACTACCTTCCCTACCATCATCATCCGCCGCCCGTCCCCAGCCAGATATCGATACAATAAAGAATCCTCTTCCCAGACTTGTGGAATCCCTGTCACAACCATATGACGCAGGACTAAAAGTCTACTAAGAATGACTGCCAAACTTGTAGAAAAAGAAGCTAGGCCTGCAGGCGCACGCTCCTTTGCGTGCATACAACGACGCTTGCCGAAAAACGGGCCCATGTCTCTGAAGTACTGTTTCTCGGTTCCAACACCCAATATAATTCATATGCCAGCAAGCAAGCCCGGTCATCTTAGGTTTGATCTATTCTCTTGATGAGTCCTTTCCCCTCTAGGTTATTATTACTCTTCAGCATTCTTGGGTCCTGAGCACTTAGGAGTCTAGGTGTACCATTCTCATATACCCCTTTCATATCTACAAAACGATTCGGTCTCCCGGATATCAGAGCATCTGGATCTCTATCTCAACACCAGCAGCCAGACCATATCACCATCTACGTCCCAAGTAGCAGTCTACTTTGCAGCTACAGCTACAGCAGTACTATTATTTCGTCTCTCCAGAACATTTTTACCTACTGCATCCCCTCACCATGATGCAGTCTCTCATGGGAGGCATCCCGAACCATGCACCTCGGTTCTATGCCGCCAACACGGTAGCCGATGAATACACCAGACAGTTAATGATGGTCGAGTCCGCACGCCGGTCATCACGGGCCTCCAATGGATATCGCCCTACCAACGCCATGCGCGTCACCAAACCCGGCAGCGCCAGCACCAGCCCACAGTCTATGATGGCGAGGAGGAGGACACTGGTGAACGATAACAACATTGCAAAACGGCGGCAATACGCTCTTCAGCAGATGCAGATGGCAGAGCCGTCTTACGAGTCTTATCAGGAACCCACCAAGCGGTCCGGTCGACCAGTGAGCTGGCATCCCAGCACACAGTTTCAACAACTTCAGATGGCCATGTACCAACAGTACCCGCCGCAACAGCTGGATTACTCGCAATATATGATGCCAACCCCTACGCAATATACGGAAGCTGATATCTACGCGGCGTACCAGCAACTACCATCCACTCCAGCCATATACTCCGGACATACATCACCTGTGGCTACATTATCACCTGTATCACTACCATATACGACTAATGCCCAAGAACCGGTACCGCCGCAGTATGTGGCAGCTGCCGATACATGGGCCACTCCCGCACACTTTGACGCTGTCCCATATGGGTCTTCATACGGATCATCTCACGAGTCCAGTGGGAGCCCAGATGCCACGGAGCCGTTTCCATCATATACGGGCCAGTCTACCTTTACTTGGGATACAAGCTCCTCCGCAGGGTACCATCCCTCCGCCACACCGCCCACGCCAGAGACCTTTCAGCCAGTTGCTCGACCAGAACCCGCAGTGCCGGCTAAGGGAACTCAGCTTGTATCAAGCTGAGGAAGAGCCTGAGGAGGAGGGTGAGATCCTGATAGGGATGGGTCTCTACGACACCCCCGACAAGTCGGACATGGACCCGCAGCTGGACCACTACAGGACGTCAACGTCGAATTTATTAGGGTCTACCTACAGAAAGGGAGCCGGCCTCAAGCTAGAAGAGGCTTGGGGGCCACCCAAGGAGGATGAGGATGATGAGGAGGATGCCGAGAGCGAGGAAGAAGAGTAAAAGCATGGCAGCCGAAACGGGCATGAAGCCTGCTACAAACCAACATCTGGACGCGCATATGTCAGGCAGAGCAGTCTGGTTGAGTAATTTCGAGCACAAACGCCCAACCGTGGTATCTCCCCAGCCATCTTGGGTCCTGAGATGCCATTGGGTATGCGATAGCGGTCTCGCATCACGCTCTTCTTTCTCTGTTAGTCCACACATGGTCATGCACCAGTGCGAGACGGGCAACAGGGAAAACATGTACATGAATAATTACCTGGTGAATCTGGCGGATATAGCATCTGCCGTTCAACCTGGAAGTCACAAAGACCAAAAAAATTCAGAAAGCAATTATCAATGCTTCTCAAGACTTCGCGTTATAGTGAATGTGCCTATTCCATGTGATAGCCTACCTCCGAGGATGGTGAAGGAACAATCATGGCCAATTGTACGGGGGTAAACGCCTGAAGCAGGCCACGCAGCGTGTGTAAGTACGTACGTACTACTTTTTCTATCGTAAGAGGGCGCATGAGCGAGGATGACTGACTGGCAGCCGTTGGTGATGATGAATTTGCCGTGCCCGATATTGCTTGCGGGCTGGTCCCCTCTCCCCCCCCGCCCCCTCGGGCCATAGTTTCCAGAAACCTTCAAATGTGTACGTACCCCTTCCGCGAAGACAGGGGGTCGTCTGGGACTCCATTCCCAGTCCCCAGCAGGCCGGGCATTTCCAATTTTAGCATGACGCTAGAACGGTCGCCCCTGGTTTCCATGTGGGGAGACAGCGGGAATGTGGGGGGCACAAGATACGTGCTTTTTCTTTTCTTTTCTTGATGTTTAATGTTCCCTGACCCAGGTTCCATTAACTGACTGATGTAGGTACCTTCGTACCTTCATTCGTGATTAAATTCCTGATGGATCTTAACCAAATCCATCCATTTGTTTTTTCCCACCACCTCCTTCTAAAACCCCCCTCTCTTGAATGCTCCATTTCTTTTTTTACTCCACTGCTTTGAAAATCGTCAACCGGAACCGCAGCAAGACCCTTCAACCAAAGGAAGCAAGGAAATCTAAAGAAGAGGAGCGGTCTGTGCTTCTGGAATATACTACGTATCCGTTTTTTCCGTAAGAAGGGAACGAACAGGCGATCAGTATTTGTATTCACCGGCTGGGCATCTCCCGCCGGACCGGCTGCTGTAAGACTTTTGCTACACATTTCGACTAGTCCAGAACACCTGAGCACTCATTCGAGTAAAAGTACAAACCTCTGGCTCAGATTGACACAGAGGACCAGGGACGATGAGAGACTGAGATTCTACAGTGTGTATGTGTGTGTGCATGGGCTATTCAGTTGAGACGCTGTTTTATCCTCTTCGCTCTTTGCTTGTTCTGCTCATTATTGTGAAACTAGGCGTTGCACAAAGACAAGGACAGCGTACACCCTAGGTTACCTACTTTAGGTATCCATTCCGAGCGTGTCAAACCCGGTGGATCGTCGACAAACCTCCCTAGCCTTGCTCCGGCCTAAACGTACGTCTGCATAAAACTACTACTTGCTACCTAGAACACGACCGCAGATGAATACGACCGTCAAACTCCTCTCCCTCCTGGACATGGGGACTCCTCCGGCTGCGCTTGTTGGCGGACTTTCCAGTAGGTAACGCCGGCATCTAGGTTAGGGGCGTCATCCTGTTAGCTCGCTTCGACAAATATGATATTGCGAGTAAGTTGAAGGCATACGATGTGGCAGGCATATGTTTAGGACCCCCTGCCAGGTATTAAACTACCGTTCAGTAGCTGCGATACAGGTGGCGATACCTCCTCACTTCGAATTGTGACTTGAGCAATAACTAACTTTGCTATCTGGCTAGGGGTGCTAAACATACCCATACGACGTAGTATATTTGTATACCATTACGACTATATATACCTCAGCAGACTTCAAGCGCTTTAAGGTTTGTCGCTTGCCTTGTCCGTTTGTCCGACTTTTGCTTGCTCACACTTGCTGTACACACTACATGCTTGTTGATTGTAGTGCGTAGCAGTGAGGGTGAAGAAGATTTTGGCCTGGTCACCAGTTGGCCGCCCCGGAATTTTCGAGGTTTCATTCGCGCGCCCAACGAACCTCCGCCCTGGGGGGGCGGTCAATGGCGCTTGTCGTGGTCATCACGGTGGCCCACTCCCACTCGTGAGAATCTTACTTAACAACACGCGAAACGGTATAATCCGATACCGCCGTATCCGAGATTCGTCGGTTGGGTAGCAGCAGCAGGTAGCAGGGTATGCAAGGAGGAGTACCGAGGGGCGGCGGGGGTGGCAGAACCTCCTCCTCCTCGGCTCCTCCTCTTCTTTTGTTCTGAGGTGACAGCAGACAACAGCAACTTCTTGACTCGAGCAAACTTTGCACTACCATCTACCTCATACGACGCACCTACAGGGCTTCTCGATCTTTCTCCTCCCTGCATCACATGAGCGAGCGAAATACCGTTTCCTTTTTACCCTTGACTGGAATACTTATGACGCGAGGATCCCAATAGCCGTATCCAGGCTTCCTTTCGCCTGGGTCCATCTCGGATAGTATGGCGGAGATGGATGGAGGTTTCCAGCCTTATTAGCAGCGAGGAAGAATTGTCGACCAGGCAGCTAATCTAACAAGGCGCCAATAGATGATCAAGTTCAGCGCCCACTTGCGAGAGGGGAGGTCATGGAGACTGGATGATGGTTCGATCTTGCGTCCGCTGCCTTCTCGACACCTTTCTTCTTACCGAAGGGCTTTCTCACTTGGAACTAGAAACGGGAGGCCCAGACAACTCCTTTGCTTTGCCACAATGGAAGTACGATGTATCATCAAACGACCGCTTCTCCTTGCACGTTCATCGGGTGTGCCTTCGGCTTGGCCAGTGCCACCGCCCATTAGAGCTACCACTACTGATCAATGCCATCTTCTACAATTGAAGAGGGTTAGACGACCGGAGTCTCGTTTTTTGGTTCGACTGTGACTACGGCCTGGCTGCCTTACTGAATCACCAACTCCATGAGTGGAAATGGGAAGTCTAGGAAGTATGTCACCAAGGTGCATCTCATTCAGCCTGCCCGAGGGAGCCGTCCCTTCATCCGCACTTACGACGTTGGCAATTATGTTCATTGGGTACGACGTTGTCGGGTCACTTTCCGAGTCACAGGAGGCAAAGCCTTTCGGATTGCGGCGATCAACGATGGGCGATGCAGTAGAGCGATCCCCTTCTGCACTCGAACGAGAAACGGATAATTTACCTGGCGACAATGCGTCAAGTAATCCTCCAACGAGTGGCTAAGCCACGAGGCGATCTCTCTGCTTGAGCCCGTGCATCGCCACATCTGCTTGGACACCGCGTGCGAAAGCGAGCGGGCGCAAGAGATCCTACCCTGGCACATCTTTGAGATTGAGCCGCGGCGAATGAGGGAAACCTTCTTTAACTGTACGGTAAGGTCTATGATATGACGGTTGTGACTTGAAGCCATTAGTGAAGAAGTTAGCTGGCACTTGCGGAGTGTCGAAAAGCAGAACGACGCAGCCCCAAATAATCTCTCGGACACAAAACTTTCGCTGCGTGACCAACAACAGGCAAGTCTAAATGAGTAACACTAAAGACAGTGTCGCAGGTACTCCGTATGTGGCAGAGATCATCTGGACATGGAAAGTTGCTATGTTGGTGAAGGTGTAGCGTAGGCTTGGGTTGGTGGGTATTTCAGGTAGCCTCAAAAGTAACTGTCACTTCAATGTTCCGGTGGCACAAAAATTCTCGACCACAAGCTAGGATCGTCATTTTAAAGAACCAGCCTCCCACTTTGTAGCCTCACGACGGAAGAAGCCAATCTCGTCAAAGGCGCTCCAAGCAGACCAACGTCTTTTCATTTGCTCTTCTCGGGCAATCATACTTGCAGGGGTGCTGTTTTTATTTTTGGTTTACTTGATTCCACCGACCACCGGTCGCTCTCTCGCTCTTTCGCTCCCCCAAAATGGTTCAGTACATCCACACGCCTTGGCGGGACCGGGCAGAACTATTGAAGGTCCGGCAGGAGTTCTATCCCTCCTCACCATCGCAGCCGCCGACCAGCGCCGAAGCTACTACTGCTGCTGCTGCGCCTACTTCTTCTGCGACGGCGGATCCGCAGTCGTCGTCGTCGTCCAGCGAAGAGGCTCAAAGGCGCCATGCCGTCTGGAGAGTGTCCATGTGGATGCAGCGCGGCAGCTGCCCCCACATGGTCGAATCTACGAGCCTCCTGACGGCCGCCATTCTCCTAGATCTTCAGGAGGCCAGAAATGGGGCGGACAGCTTGTACGAGGCCGTCCGACTCGCCTACTCCGCCGCTTTCAGTCGGTAGGTTTCTCTCTCTACTTCTTCCAACATCCCTCGTGTCTCTGTTGTGGGGTTTGCTTCTTTTGTTCCCTTCTTCCTTTCGGACGGAGGTGCCTGCATTGCATTGCATTGCATTGCACGCAGGAGCCCTTACTGCGCATGTGCTGTGCAGTCTGTGTGGGTGTGTTATGAAACTTTGAAATCCAGTGGCTACGTGATACATTAGCCGCCCTCCGAGCGAGGTTGGCTTTCTTGCTACTCTAGGTTCAATCTGAGCCTGTATCGAATGCCCGATTTGAAACCTCAATCGACCAGCGTCGTGGATACCTGGTTTGTTTGCGCCCGTTGCCGCTCAAACCATGTTTCGTTTTGGCTTGTCTGTGTTGCCACTGGACTTCAGCTTCGCAATCTATCCTTATTCTGGGGGCTTGCCAACTTGCAACTACTCTAGCCGACTGGCGCCTCTTGAGAGTTTGCCAGACCTAGGAGAATAGTTCGAAAGCGCCAGGCCGGCCACAAGCCCAGACTTATCCTTTACACCGCATCGTCTTTCGCCTTCAACCCTTGATGCAGCCATTGGCTCGGACGCGGCAGATATGCGCATCTACTGAGCTTCTCCATTGGGTATTGCTGAGGAAAACTGACCAATGGATCAAACAGGTTTGTTACTGGTCTTCTTGATGGGCAGCAGGAAAAACAGCAGAAGCAGAGCATGTGGTCGATTGCGAAAATCATTGGTCTGCCAGCGACGTTCGTCGAGCTCAGGCATCAATGCACGCATGAGCAGCTTCCGCCACTGTTGAAGCTCCGATCGGCGGCTCAGAAATCGTTAGTATGGATCTGGGAATACTACTGGCAGCATTTGCCCACTGATGAAGCCCAGGGCAACCCTGGCGTCTCTGCACGAGATGCCTGCATAGAGTTGGTGTCGAGCTACCTACAAGAGACGGATGCGGCGAGGACGAGTATCATGGAGAAGCGGATGAGGCAATACGATGAGGTGCTTGTCCTTGAGGCTCTTTCGGAAATTGAATCATCCTCCAAGGACCCCATGATGCTCAGGCGTTCTTTGCAGCTATATAGACACATTGTGGATGGCGGCATGGGCTCGGCGGGTGAGCAGCAAGAGTCCTTGAGCAGCGGCAAAGATCTGGAGGCTGTGCAAGCGGAACTTGCTCAACAAGCTAGTCAGCTTGAAACACTGCAGCAGATCTCGAAGGCGGTCGTCGATGTCGCCGCACCGATGGAGTCCCCAATCATGACGAAAGGGTGGTCTACATTTGAAGGGACGTGGAAGCCGAAACCTATTGGAGTGGTGTAGCCGGATGTCACCTAATACATAATCAACACGTACTACGGCTTATTTGTAATGCAATCCACTACAGTCTGGTGCAACTTGCTTCCTTGAATCATGTACTTCCGAGAGGAAGTTAACAGTCCCCGGTCTCGTGATATTCCGGGAGGCCGGCAGCTGCGGCCTGCCTTTGCCGGCTGGCAACTCCGCAATGCAACTGCCGCTCAACGTCATCGCAGAAATTTTGCGGCAATAGCGAACGGCCTTAGCGGCATAAATATGTTCGTGCCAAGAGCAATTGAAGCTTTCAACAGTTGACGAGAGAAACATCCGATCCTTCGAGTGAGATATTCGCGTTTTCTACATTCTTCAGGCTTCACTTCTCCATGAACCGAATTCTTCCGGCCCGGCCGCTAGCTTCCAGTAAACTCAACACTCTTGCAGCATCTGTAAGTTTCCCGAAGACTGGAGTACGATGATGTGTACCGTCTGAACATGGAACAATGGAACTAAATGCCGGGGCCAATTGGTCGCCCAAATATAGCTTGCCTTCTCTCGCGCCATGCATATTCAATCGATCCCCATGTGTACGCCTTCCGCCTGCCTCCGGCTTTATATCTTACTCCTCGTCGAGCATGGTCTAACCAATTGGTCGTCGGATATATAGGGGTGGGTAGTAGCAACAACTACGCCTACTTGGTAAAGGACGACAAGTCCAAGGATGCCGTCATTATCGACCCAGCACACCCTGAAGAGTGAGAGAGAGATAGAGAGGAGCTCCCCCCATTGGGGTCCAATCGACATGTTTACTGATATATCACTGCGTGAGGTAGGGTTGTCCCGGTGCTCAAGAAGGCCATTCAGGACGGCGAGATCAACCTGACGACTATTGTCAACACCCACCAGTAAGTACTTACCATCTCAATAGTATCTATCGCCTTGCTTCATGGTGCTGGCTGGCTGTTGGTTCTGACGTGCTTTTGCAGCCATTGGGATCATGCAGGAGGCAACAAACAGATGGTCAGCTCTTACTTGTGCTACCTCGCGTCCATCATTTGGAAGGACGACCGTTATTGACTTAGTATCCGTCCACCCTTTTGTAGCTGACTGAGCTCGGCAAACTCCCCATATACGGTGGTAAGGAGTGCGAGAATGTAACATCCACGCCAGCCGATGGCGAAGGCTTCAAGCTGGGAAACATCAAGATCAAGGGTCTCTACACCCCCTGCCACACTCAGGACTCCATCTGCTGGTACATGGAGGATGGTGACCAGAAGGTCGTCTTCACTGGTGACACCTTGTTCCACGGCGGTAAGTTAGGCTTTATTCAGATGTTTGGTTGCTTGCTGACTCACAATTCCATAGGTTGTGGTAGGTTCTTTGAGGGCACGGCTACCGAGATGCACAAGGCTCTGAACAAGACGCTGGCTGCCCTGCCAGACGACACCAAGGTCTACGTTAGTTTAGTCCATGATATGCTCAGGTTGGAGACGAGGCGTGGTCAACAACATGGCTAACAGCTTATATAGCCCGGTCACGAGTACACCAAGGCCAACGTCAAGTTCGGCGTCTCAGTTCTGCAGAATGAAGCAATCAAGGCCCTCCAGTCGTTCGCGGAGAACAACAAGGAGACGCAAGGACAATTCACCATCGGGGACGAGAAGGTACGTATCCCTCAATATTCCTCAACGAGCAGCTAAGGTTACATATCCCATCTACTAACATGGACAACTAACCAGAAACATAATGTTTTCATGCGAGTCGATGTAAGTAGAAGATTCTACCAAAGGCCCAAACAGTCCCACTGACAGACTACCTTTAGGACCCCGAGATCCAGAAGGCCACCGGGCAGACAGACCCCGTCGAAGTCATGGCCAAGCTCCGCGAGATGAAGAACAACTTCAAGTGAGTATAGTTAGAAGTTGAATCTCCGGGTGGCTGACCCCGGGCATTGGCGGTCGCTGATACCTCAAAAGCCCCCCAAGTGATATCAAGCTCTAGCTTCCGAAGTTGTAACATATGGACATATACAATTCACAAACAAACAATACAAGGTCATTTCCAAGGGGCTCTAAGTGCAACGTAGTGTGCATAATCTCGCAGTTCACATATGCCGTGACGAGAAGCAATAGTTCCAGGTCAAGTAAGGGGTCAACCCGCATCAGCATGGGTTAGGGTCCTTCGCATGGGTGATGGCAACGATTACTATTGCTTCACTTTCCCATGCAGTACACAGTATTCACCTTTCGTTTGGTCACTATTACAGGCTGGAGCTAGGTACGGTTGGAGCATGGGTGGCCAGTGATTGCAGCCATAAAGTAAGGATCAGTCAGGTAGGCTTGGTGTTCATTGAATATAACAAGATGAATGATTCAGGAAGGACCAACTCCGTGGTACAAACATCATATCATGGCGCAGAATTCAGTGAACGGCAACTACATGTGAATACAACAAACACCCAATACCTATAAATTTGAAGAACATTTCCTGGATTTGAGGTCTGCTCTATTCTCTCAGCAACAACTTCGCAGTATCTACCATTGCCCATACTTCCCTTCCGAACATAAACAGCACACATCCAACATCTACCCATCTTCAAGATGATGTTCTCTTACTTGGGTGCCGGCCTGCTGGCATTCCTGCCTTCCCAGGCCCTGGCCCTGCCTGCTACCTTGACCGGCACTGCTTCTAACACAGTGGTACCGTTTGAGCCTGGTAAAGTGTCTTCCGACTTTTGCAATGAACTGAACTACACCGACAAGACCACTGCCAGTTCGGCTCTGACCTCGGACTGCCAGGCCTTGAGAACTTGGGCCAATGACAACTATGGTGTAAGTTAAACTTTTTTTCTTCTTCACAGTCCCTAGGCAAGTGACATTGCCTGCTTTCAAATGCCCTTTTGCTAACGAGACAAAAAAAAACCCTGCAAAAGATCTGGAAACTCCCCTCCACTTCCAACGACTTCACCTGGACTCTCCAGACCAACGGCACCTGCACCGTCGTCGTCAAGGACCCCACCCTGGGCAGCGACGGCAAGGTCTACATCGGCAACAAGGACATCGTCCAGATCCTGGACCATGCGCTCTCGGGGTCCGGCGCCACGGTCGAGTACACGGGTACCTGGAAGTGCGGCGGTGACGGTTCGTGGACGAACCCGGAGTGGTGGATCAAGAAGGCGGACTCTTCCTCCTCTCTCAAATCTGCTCGTGCTGCTACCTTCATCTCTTCTGCTATGTCCGCGGCCCGAGATGTTCTTCATCTGCCACAACAGCAACCAAACGAAGTCCGCCAAGACAAGGGCAACGGCGAAAGCGACCTGACGGCGCCCTTCGTCCCCGGCAACGTGCCCTACACCGTGTGCGGCAACTCGACCTACGACGACCTGACGACCAACGACTCGCCGCTCTGGGCCGACTGCAACGACCTCATGGGCTTCGCGCAGGAGAACTACGGCGAGTGGGTGCTGGGGACGGGCTCGGACGACTGGTGGCTGCTCGAGCACCAGCGCAAGGACCCGTGCGAGTTCGTCGTGCGCAACCGCGACGGCCGCCCCCGCTGGGCAACGTCGACGTCGACGTCATCATGTACGCCATCTTCACCGAGAAGGCGCGCTACCAGGGCGGGCGGTCCGAGTACAAGGGCCAGCTGGTCTGTGGCGGGCAGCAGGCTACCGTCGAGTGGTGGCTGCGGAAGCCGCAGTAGATGGAACGCGGCGTGAACAACCCTAGTTACTTACTTGTTAAGCTGTGTTGCTGCTGCTTGCTGTTTGGCTTCTTCGGCAGATCGTACGGGGAGTGAGAGTCAGTCAGTCAGTCAGTCGGGGCGGCGGAACGAGAGCAGGTAGAGGAAGCTCTTGCAAGGGCCTTGATGAGATGGGTTCTACTTGGGAGTCTATGCCACAGGAGCAAATATATCATGAACTGCTTCTTATATCTACATTGATAGGCAAGTTGACAACTCGCCAACGCAGACTCAACGAAACACATATGCGAGAGAGCAGATCTAAGCCGTTCTCCGAGAATTTGTAACAACAAAATGATACGAAGACTGTGCAATTTGATTGGGCTTCTCTTTTCTGTTCTTCAGAATTAACAAGAAATAGTATTGATCTATGAAAGAATGTATCCCACAAGCCCTAAGCACCTGCCCAACTATGCGAGCGAGATGACTGGAGGGACCCGAGGGAGAGCTGGCCACATTGGACAAGCCCGAGCGTCTGATTTTGCTTCACTGTCCACACTTGACCGTTGTAGAGTTTGGATCTTTCGAAACGGTAAGCTCTAGCATAATTAGAAGCGGGTTTGTGTATGTATCATACTGTCCTTGTGGACGATACGACGACACGTGTATAAGAGATATACAAAGAAAGAAAGAAAAACGTAAGGAGATATTCGGAATGGCCAGCCGCCAGCTTCCCATGTTACCTGTGTGGTGTTGCTCAACTGCAAGACTGTTGTCTGTATGTCTGACGAGGTGTCGATGACAGTCAACAACAGAGCGTTTTCCAATTACTGCCTACAATAGAGCCAGCTTATCTACGGCCATATTGAGGCCGTGATGGACTTCAAGCATCTGCTGAAGGAGCTTCTTTGGAGGTTGTGTCGAATTGTGTGTTGGGAAGGTCGAGGGTTTTGTTCCAGTCTAGATGTTCGTGAAAATCTAAAGTAGTCCGAAAAAGTGGACCAGACGCACAGTGATTTCCATACACAATTAACAGGACACACTGTACGGGCCTTACTGGACATCTTCAAGGGACATCCACTACATGCTTTATTTGTGCGAAGACAGTAACCGGCAATGGCAATTTGCATCATTCTCTGACAAGGACAGGTTTGGACATGATAGATTGGGTCTTGGTTTCTATTGGGTTGCTTTTATGCCATTTGTTCCCAGCAAGCGCTAGGCATGCTTGAGATATCAGGCTGGCTTGATGATTCAACTGTAGGTATTCATAGCAAATCTATATAGTACATTCGATAGTTACAGTTATACAGACAGGTGCTTAAGTCTTATAAGTTTGGCTTGCCCTCTGTGCTCGTCTGCAGGCTGACTTCCCACCGCAGACTATTCCCCTTACCGTACCCCTCACCCAGTCGATTCTGCACCAGCGTGGAAATGCGCGTCCGTAGTCGACTCAGCGTGCCGTCGTCCGCCCCCCTCGCGACACAGAGCTTCAGGTTGGCCATGCACAGCCCGTAGTGAACCTGCCAGAACTGGGCCTCCTCGACCCGTTCCACATTGGGTTCCGCCGCGATCTCGCTGACGACATCCGCCACGCCGATATCTCTGCTCTTGCCCGAGGAGGTTGAGACGGAGCGCCCGCCATACGACATGAGTAACATCAGCCCCTGAGCCACGGCCAGCCGGACTCCGAGACCGAACATCGCCACAGCCACAAGCCCACATAGCGCACCATCCAACAATATGGACATGGGTATCGACAACAGCGGCATCATCAGCAAGAGAAACGAGGTCGACAGGGTCAGGAAGTGGAAAGGGTTCGACAAGACGCTGGGTAGACTGGCCAAGTAGCTGACGCGCATGATCCTGCTGATCCTCCCGTGGTTCTTCAACCCGTAGGCGCTGACCAGAGTGGCAACAATGGCTGCCAGGCTTGTCAAGTCGACATTACCCGGTTCCACGCGGGGCGATTCACCGGCACCATGCGGGTCCGGATGATGCGACTCGTGGTCGCCGAGCCCCTCCAACACATGCTTCAGGTTATGGCTCACCAGATCGAAGCCGCCGAAGATGAGGAAGACGCTCATGGCGAACCCGGCCAGGACCTCGGCGCGCTCGAGCCCGAACGGGTGCCGGATGCTGCTCCGCTTCCACACCTCGAAATTGCCGAGCACCTCGACCACGACGCAGACGGCCGCGCTGCCGACGTCGAAGAAGACAAGGTGCGAGAGGGCCGTCATGGCCAGCGAGCCGTGGGCCCGGAGGAAGACGCCGACGGCCACGACGAAGTGGCAGAGGCACCAGTACAGGCGGCCCCGCTGGTCTTTGGACGTCGACTTCCACGCCTCCCGCAGGGTCGGGATGGGCAGGTCGCGCGGCAGGGCCAGGGGCGGGCGCGGCGGCGGCTCCTGGAAGATCTGGTGCTGGGTGGAGATGGAGCTGTGCTTGTATCTGTGCCCACGCCGCTGCCCGACGTTGGGCTTCACGGGCGAGGTCGAGATGATTTGCGTCTGGAAGTTGAACGGGTTGCTGCTGTTCTGAGCACCACCACCGGCAGCAGACGGGACGGACAGGTCGACGGGCGGCGTGTTCTCCTTCATGAAGGGCGAGTTGGCCGCCGCCGAGGACGGGCGCGACGACATGGCGGAGGAGGGGGCAAAGGTCGGGGAGAGCAGCGAGCTGTCTTGGTGGAACGTCGGGGCGACGGGCGATAGGCGGTTGGAGTCGTAGAAGGAGAGCTGCTCGTCGTGATCGTTATCGTTATAGTTGGGGAGGCGTAGCAGCGGGGCGCAAGTATTGCTCTGATGATGGTGATGATGATGACGGTGATGCTGGTGCTCACCAGAGTGGTGGTCGTCGGAAGTCGTGCCGTGCTGTTCGGGCGACGACGGCGGCGATGCCCTGCTGATGATGGGAGGGAGGGTAGGGAGGAGGTCGAGGGGCTTGGGACGGCTACCAGGAGCCATTGATAAAGGCGGGCAGCGGCGCGCTCATATCATTGATAGCAAGGACTGGAGGACAGACGGAATTTCATATCATAATTACAGTGGTCACTGGTCACTCATTCCCCAGCTGGAGGTGGACAAGGGCCACTGGTCGACTTCGGCTACGTAACGTTCCTGGCGCTTGTCCTGATTCGGGTGGTGGGTGTGCTGGAATCTTGGGTGTGTTAATCTCCAGGCGCAAGCCCAATGGCTATGATCAATGAAAATGGCCATTGCCGCTGTCTCACACGCATGACTGGGGAAGACAGATCCTCAGATGGGTGTATTGTGCGGACATATCAAGATCAATTGAGAATTGGTGGTTAACTATTTGTATCGTCTCTAGAAATCTCCAGATAGACTCATTTGATGGCCATCGTTTGGTGTCATGTGGTCCAATCCGAACCTACAGCTGGATTGGTTAGGGGGCATAACCTTAACCCTCCAGGTTGATGCCGCAATTGAGCAGCCATCAATTAGCGCCCCTTGCAGCTGCTTTAGGAGCCTCCCCACTCCCTCTGTAGCCTCTGTCCAAAAAACCAATGAACATGACTTGTTTGCTACATGCGTCGTCTGGTCATTTCAGTAATCAAGATTCATGTCCGAACCGTAATAGCAGCAAAAGGCCATATGGGGTGTTATGCGGCTCGATATCTCCGATACAGAAAACCACCAGCATGTAACCGACGCTCGTTTCTACATATCATCCAAGACGAGACAAGCAATCATCTCCCTGTACATGCGCAAATGACCGCAGTTCCGCCCAAGCTTCTCTCGTCTGATGGGCGCCACGACCCAACCTAAAGTCAAGGTTTCAACAGGCACTTTCGCGAAACCAACAGAATGGAGAACCAACCGCCCAGTACTAGTCCACCGACTCAGACCGCCGGCGCTCAGGTAACCCACCGTAAAAGGAGCGGCTCGTCTGGCGGCGGCATCCTGTCCAAGCTGCCCAACTTCCTGCGCTCCTCCGACAGCCGATCGAGCCTGAAAGAGTCGCGACACATCGACATCGCCGAGGACGCCCTGAGTCGCCCGCCCCGTGCCCTGGCGCCCATATCGCAGCAGTCGGCGCAGCAGCAGATCAAGACGCGCAGGCGTAAGGGTTCCCTGAGGAAGGTCGCCCTGCTCGGCCGCGGCGCACAGCGCGAAAGGAGTCCTCTGAACATCAACACCAATAACAACACCACGGTCGCCCCTGGAGGACCACCCGAAGTCATCGTGACTTCTGGCCCTATATCAGATACTGTAGCGGCATCCCCCGTATCCCCGATGGATTCCGCCCTCGGCCTAGGCATTTCCGACATCACGCCTCGTCCCTCCATGGATGGGTATGCTCATAGAGCCGATTTGGCAGACCGGCCATCCCCACCTAAAACCGACCCCGTTGCGCAATTACCTAGTCCTACCATCTCGTCGTATACCTCGACCACCGACGAAGAGGATATCCTCTCCCTAAAGACTCGGTCTGCTTCGCCCTTGCGACCCACCCTCTCTTCTGTATCCTCCGGCTCCGAGTCGTACTTCTCGAAAGCGCTCCGCGCCCCGTCCGTGTCTCTCCAGCGCCGCCGGTCCATAAAACATGCCAAGTCGCCACTGTCCTTACAAGGCTTAACCGCTTCGCCGCTCCCGCCGTCCGATTCCGAGTACGACTACAGCGAGACGGAATGGTGGGGCTGGGTGATCCTGATAGTGACCTGGACGGTCTTCGTGATCGGCATGGGAAGCTGTCTCGGGGTCTGGAGCTGGGCGTGGGATGTCGGCACCACACCGTATGCGCCGCCCGAGTTCGAAGACGATCCTACACTGCCCATCGTAGGCTACTACCCGGCCTTGATGATCTTGACCTGCATCATGGCTTGGGTCTGGGTTGTGACGGCGTGGGTAGGCATGAAGTACTTCAGGCATGCGAAGATTACAGGAGACTGAACTGCCCGAGAACAACTACCCACGCAGGCTCCTAAAAGCCCGTTCACGGGCAAATTTACCGGCTGCGTTCTGGTCCGCCACAACTACCTCCCATATCAGTCGCCTTGGCTTGCGTCGGCTGGCTTGCGAGCGAAATTTGTTGGCCGATTCCCTGGCATATATTGCCAGGCGTCGCGGCCCCCCATTCGGGTTTGATCAGCTTGGATGAGATATTGGTGGGCGCGAGGTGCAGGTCTCCGGTCGGCAGCTCTGGGCACGCCGCTGATTTTGACATGTGATTACTCCCTGAAAGCAAGCCAAGCGATCCGCAGTAGGAGCTGGGGACGTTCTATACAAAAGCTGGGCTGATGCTTCGCCAAACTTCATCTTACTTGCGGTGGCTATTCATAATCATGCAGGCATTTTCTACCACTGCATGACTACGATACAGGGGCTTTCCCGAAGTATTACAGTCAATATCTCGTTACCCAAGGAGTGCGGATGCCAATCAAAGGGCACAGTGTCAGGGGGTAGTGCCCTCTACTGAAGCTTCGCGAGCAGTTGCCTGCCATCTGTGTTAGTAGTGGCATGATGTGAAGGATTGCCGTATGCTCTATGGAGACATTTGCGAAGCCAGTTGACTCGAAAGCCATCACTTCAATGAGCACCGAGGAAAGGAAGGCAGTTGTACTAGAGCTAGAAGAATAAGGAAAGAGAGGCATCTTCAAATAATAGTAATAGTAAGAACATACAAACTGCTAGGCTCTTGTCCCCAATAGTATCCCAACCCGCAATGACGGTTATGTACGTGTGTGCAATGTATTTACAAGGTGATAATTCAACGCTTCACAACTGCTTCTTGGACGTGGCCGCCTTGAACTTGGCCCGCAGCGGGCCCATCCCCCACATCCACCCGATGATCCTGTCGTTGATCCAGTCCCAGCCGAGGCGCGACCCGAGCCAGACGACGGTGGCCAAGGTGCCCTTCCAGACGGACGTGGGCGGGTTCGTCCGGAGCGTCTGCGCGACCACGGTACGAGCATACACCTCGACGGAGCACCCCTGCGTGTCCCGGGCCCGCCCGCCCTCGACGTTGGCCTCGATGTCCGCCGCGATCGGCGCGTAGAGGCTGTTTTGGGATAGGGTGACGGCGGCCGCGTTGTCGAAGAAGTTGGTCGCGATCCCGCCTGTGACGATGTGCACGACGTCGATGCCTAAAGGGCGGAGCTCGAGGCGCATGGCGTTGTTGAGGCTGGCTAGGGCGGCTTTGGAGGCGTTATCTATTGCAGTCGCGGTAAGTCTACGGAAGAAGGGAAAGGGGGCCGCGAAAGAGATGGGGATATGGATGTATGTTTTGTATGGAGTATATAAGAATAAGGATCTATGATAGCACTGAGAAACTACTTACAGATGCCCTGCCACGGGACGGGCACCAGCCCGGCCACGCTCCCGATGTTCACGACGCGCGGCCGCCGTCCGGCCGCGGCGGAGGCGGCGAGGAGCGGCGCGAAGGCCTGCGTCACGGCGAGCACGCCCCAGACGTTGACGTCGAAGAGCCGCCGGCCCGCGTCCAGGTCGGCGTCCAGCAGCGGGGCCTGGTAGCCGCCGCCCGCGTTGTTGACCACGATGTCTAGCAGTCCTCCCGTGGCGCTAAGGTGGTCCGTCACGGCCTGCACGGCTTCCCGGATCGACGCCGGGACCGTCACGTTGAGCTGGAGGAGCGTCAGATCGCCGGTGCCTCCTCCCGAGTCCGTTGTCGTTGTGGTTGTTTTGAGTGCTTGCATCTTGGCCGGGCTGCGCGCCGTCGCGACCACGCGGCAGCCGCAGCGGTGGTACTCCTGCGCCAGGGCGAAGCCGATGCCGCCTTCGGAGCAGCCGGTCAGGAGGACCGTGGGCTTCCGCTGCTGGGCTGGTGGGCCGTCCATGATTGATTGCGTGCTGGGACGGGCACCTTGCCTCCCAGTTTTCCCTTCCTGTGTCGATTTGATGATCTTCAGAACCAGTTGAGGCCTCCAGCTGCAAGTTACTGTCCTCCTGGTGGACTCTGTGTCTCCACGAGCAGACGAGTGCACCTACCTTGATGGTTATGCTATTTCTGAGGCCGGGGACCGGACCCGGGCCGGGCCCCGGGTGGTCATTCTTTGCATTAAGTTGGATACCGAGGCATCGTCCCCGCATTGCTCAATGCCAACCCCTCGGCCGACTGGGGGGGATAGCAATGCATTCACGGTTTAAACACCATCTAATCTGATAGTCGTGAGACGACGAAGTGGCTCTAAAAGTGGTGATAGAGTTGCACTGCGCGCTGCGGGGTCCTTGGCGAAGCAGGTTGCAAGAAAGCTTATGCGCTCATCTGAAGCTCGCGCGATAATGCTCACCTTCGGTGAAGAGACGGTCATATCCGTTTAACTTCAAATGATACCTAGGTCGCGTGATACAGCAACCGTTTCGTGATCCGTGGATATGTCTCTGTCCACTTCGCACGCTCATTACGCAACTCAGGGGTAGGGACGGCGGTTCGTAAGGGCAGGTGTGACAAAACTGATTTTCACCACCAAAATCACCTGAAAAGGTTAATTGCTTTATCATTTTCCTCTCTTCCCATTTCCCGGAATTGGCATATCGGTATCTCGCATTTCCCAGAATCGGCATATCGCACAACATCGGAATACACATACACATACTCGGACCCCAACCACTAACCCTAACTACTAATCTGTGGTTACATGGCGATATACCCCGACGTCGTCGCTTTAAGAAGCATATCCGTACGTAGACACGAGATATCGAAAATGGGAAGCGTAAATGTTAAAAATGGGTTTTGCCACACCTGCCCTTACGAACCGCCTTAGGTAGGTCAAGCGGTGAGCGGGACTGGCCGAAACAAGAACCATGCAACTTGCGATATTGTGTCCACCTGTCTTTCGGATGACATGGAATTGTCACGACAATACGAAGTTGTCAGCCACACTTTGTTCTCTGACACATAATCTCATCAAAGTAACACAGATCTGATAATGCAGTGTGACGTTGTCGCGAGGCGAAAGAGCTCTTGAAGTTTCATTGACCAATAACGTTGACAGCTAAAGGAATATGTAGATGCCAAGCTTGGTCAGCATGCAATTATGGGACAGCAACTCGAGACTTCATAAATTCTAGAGCAGTGCCTGAGCCTGATACGATGTTTGATATATCGAGATGTTCTCGTCCAAGACATCATAATGCGCTCCTGTTCGATCGCCTTACGGTATCTCTTCAGAGCGTTATTTAGAAATGCACTGGATGCCAGAGCCATGCAGCCCCCAAATCTTTACATCTCCTCAGGTAGGTAATCAACGTTAACTGATCCATATAAGCTTGACATGACATACATACATAATAGGATATACTTACACCCCCCTGGAAGAGCCGCCACGAGCATCACTGTTGATCCGAGAACACAAATTAGTACCAACCCCAGTTCAGCCCGCGTCTCTGGAAGGAGGGCGAGGGGTCACAAGTGCCCCTTGATGACCAGTTCGTGGGTGAGATGACTTCGATGACAAATGGTACCACGCGTAAATAGGGGTTCGAATTGCTCCAGGTAGCGTCATGGTGCCGCCATGCGTGGAGCTCAGAGTGCCCTTGTCGATACAAGCCGCGAACGCCCGCCATACATACACCAAACCTTGCGCATTGGGAAGGATGTCAACGCGGCAGAGTGGACAGTAGATCTCGATACCTGGCGCAGCTATGCGTCCCCACGGAGGAGACCAGCGACACGTCGGGCATTCTCCAGATCGCTAGTCATGGGGTAACTTTCGACAATATGTATAGTATATATAGCCAGACACCGGACGGAGGAAACGTCAATGGATGGGGAAACAATGCTGGATACTGTTGATGTCTATAGATGTTGGGATGCCGAGTATAAGCCCCCTGAGTATTCGTACGTCGACGCCGCCCTATGCGCCGGCTATAAGCATCCTCACGTACGGCCTTTTGGGTGTCGGGCAGTCAGCAGTCGGCCAAGCCCGACACCTATGTACAATGCCCTCCAGGTGCCCGTGCAGGCCCAGGTGATCAAGAGGCTCACGAGGCTGGCGTCGGCGGGGGATCTGCTGAAGATCGCAAGGGTCACGGACGGCGACCGCTCGCTCGCGTTATCGCAGTCACTGACCCACCAAGACCGTCCACGTCGGCGACCCACCACTTGCAAGGCGCGCTATCCGGACGTGCAGAGCGATGCGGCGCTGCCGATGGTGATGAGGGTTCATCGTCTCGCCCAAGGCCGCCCCTGCCCTGCCTGCTCAAGCTCGAGAAGCTCGAGGTCCTCGACGCCCACTACGCGGCGGACTTCGACCCCGCCCGCGTTCCGCGACCGCGGGAGCGGCTACCTGGTCTTTGCGTTGCTCAACGTCATGGAGCCCGCCCTTGCGGAACACTAGGCGAGGATCAGGCAGACCGTCGGTGCCTGCGAGCTCATTAACCTGGGGGTTGGTGCCAGGGTGGTCCAGAGATACGAGGCGCCACTTCTGGTACGAAAATTTCCTCGTAGATCGGGAAGAAGAGTGTTGTCATTGAGTCATCGATCGTGGAATCTTCACGTGCTGAACCGACCGACGAATTTTTTCTCTCTATGTTACCCCACAGACGTATGCGGGCGAGCGCGATTGCACCTTCTGCGCTGGCGATTGCAATGGAGCGTATGATCTAAATCAGATCAAAGCGCTGTACCCTGATAACGTCAAGGTCGAAGTGGCTCTCTGCAGCCAGCGACGGGCCAGCGACGGACCAGCTCGTGACCCTATCAGCCAGCGCAACCGCGGGGTATGCGGAGATGTTCGCATACGCCGAGTCTCAAGGCCTCCGATCATGTCACGATTGGGCACCGACGTGACGGTACAGCTGACTGAATTCGGTATCTACAGTAGATGGAATCCATATCCGTACATGATGTTTACTTGGGCGGAGGTTGGATAGGCGACGGGGAGCTGCATCTGTCATCCCATCTTTTCCTTCAACCCAAAGCTAAAAGCCGCACTTATTTCTTAGCGCGGGCATGGAAGTTGGGCCGGCAATCCGATCCGATCTGTCGGTGTCCGTCCAGCAAGGATGGCTTGTAATAATCAGAGAATTTCTTCATGCATTTTTGTTCTTTGCTGCCACAGAATTTAGCGATTTCTTCTCTTGTCTCGTCGGACGTGGGACAGAAGCGAATGGTTTGGCCGCTGATCATCTCCGCGAGAACAAGGGTCCCTACTGTTGATGGGGGTCCCTGGCTTAGCTGGATGGGGCCTGTATGTACGCACGCACCGCCACTTGTACAACTCAGCTATGGAGACGGCGGGACGGCGGGAACCAGCCTGGACGAATGTAACCTCTCTATCCCCCGTCAAGTCAGAAACTGCCTGCGACTTGAGTAGCCCCGAATAGTCGGGCTCCCTAGCAGTAACGGCCGCAGGACGCCAACCACCAACCACCAACCGTGACGCGCGCTGCTGGGCTGATTGTCGCCAAACACCTCATCTTCGTGGGTCTCCCCGTTGAGCTAGCAATGCGTTCTGCCCAGTGACCACTTAACAGTGCGCTGGCTTTCATGCCCAGACCAGGCAACACATTCCCCGTTCTCCAGATTCGTTTCACCGCTTATGCGGTCGAGCCGCTTACTGCGCGCAGGATATGGCAAGGAAAGGGTGTCTCGCACTTTTCATTTGCTGACGGGTTGGATCTGCAGTAATCCAGGACCCCGTCGAGATAAGCAGACACCGCCACTCCTTGCCGCCACATCCTGCCGACCTCCCAGAATCCAGAGAAAGCTCCCTTTCGGGGTCCTTGGGTAGCAAGAGCTGCACAGGGGTCCAGCCGCCAGACAGGGGTTGTGCCCGAAAAATTCCTGTTTCAAGCGTGGATCTAACGCCCTTCAGGCAAGGCCGGCGCAGGGAGGGAACCTCGAGGAACCGCACTCGCCACACTCTGGTTCCTGTCAAGCCACACTGCATCCTTGCTACCCAGATATAATTAAATGGGTTTGCGCGCGACAGAAGTCCCCGGGACTGTCTGCGGAACGTGTGTTGTGTTGACCAATTTTCGTTGCTGCTGCTGCTGTCTTGTCTCTTCACATCCATCATCATGTATGGAACATTCACGGACACGACGTCCATTGCCCGGGTAATGGCTGGTGACGCTCAGCAACCAGACGACGCTGCTGCCACTGCTGGCCAGAACGGTAGCGCTCACCCTCCAGATGAGGAAGTCAAGCCATACCAATTACATGTAAGTAGAGGGCCAAGCAACCCGCCGATCACTCATGTTTTTGGCGAACCTCTGTGGCTCCCGTTCGCTCGCTGACTTGGAAACACAGGTGTCGACGAAATATATCGACCTCACTCAGCAGAAGCTCGAGATCACCAGATTGCCCCACGAACAGTCGCCGCCAAACTCGGATGACTGGTGGGAGCCCAAACCTCTAGTCGAGCCATTGGTTGATTTCTGGTGAGTCCTGATTCTGTCTTGCACGAAACTTACAAGTCGCAATGGACTAACAGCAGATACTCAGGCTTGAACAGTACGATTGGCGCTCGGAAGAGGCAGCTTTCAATGAATTACCACAATTTCGCACTGGCTTCACGATACCAAACGCTGAGGCACCAGTTCGGATTCACTTCATCCATGCCCGCTCTTCTCACGAGAATGCCCTTCCCCTTCTTCTGATACCCCCCTTCCCCCTGACCAGTTTGTCATTTGCGCACCTCCTCCAATCCTTCACGGAGCCGGAAGATGCGGCGATAAACCAACCGTTCCATCTGGTCATCCCCTCGCTGCCAGGACTTGGTTTCAGCGATGCACTGCCGAACAACACCCCGGCCGTGTCCACGAGCGGAGAGATCCTCAATTCCCTCATGAACCGGCTAGAGTATTCGCACTACCTCGTCACCAACGCTGCCTCAGCGTCAGGTTCACCTGCCCAGATCGATTGGAAGCTGGCAAGCTACTTAGCAACCCAACATCCTAACTCCTGCGTGGGCACACACTTCATCTCGCCGCCTCTGGCAAAGCCGAGACTGAAGGAGACCCCGATTGCATGGGCCAAGTGGTCTATCGCGAAGTTCTTCTCCGCGCCCATCATGGGCTACCACAAAGATGATTTCTCGGCCCTCAAGAGGAATCCGCCCTCGGAGGCATCGAAGAATTCGTCGATAGCAGCACAGTTTGGGCTGAACCACCAGCTTGGACTGCTGCAGGAGCCCAACACGCTTGCCTATGCTCTGTGCGACTCGCCCACGGGGCTGTTGGTCTTCGTCCTCAAGTACCTGAAGCTCCTGGCCCCGAACAGGGAATTCACCCAGGCGGAGATCATCAACTTCACGCAGTTGGCTTGGCTGCCGGGTCCGGAGGCGGCCATGAGGTTCTGGGCCCACAGCGCTCATCACCCCGAAATCACCGAAAGCCCCAAGAATAAGCCCGCCAAGAAGTTGCGGCCCCGAGTGGCTATCACCGTGTTCCTGGGAGACGAGGTGGAAGCATCCGGCTTCGAGTCCGTGCAAGATGAGGAAGCGCAGCAGATCCTGCCGCAAGCCGAGATCAAGGAAAGCTACGCGTGTCCCGGCTGGGCCAAGGCGAAGTACAAGGTGGTCTACGCACACCGAGCGTCTGGGAAGGCCGGCCTGCTGGCCTGGGAGCGACCGGAGCTCATCGTGTCGGGCGTGAGGAGTTTGGCCAAGGAAATCGTGAAGCTCGACTCCCGGCTCAAGCCCAGCCCGGGCCCGATCACGGCGCCGCTCGAGCAGGTCGTGGCGGGACACGACGGCGGCGATGTCCCGGCTCAGACCGAGGATCCCGCTACCGCCAACAATGTGCTCATGTCGCCCGAAATCGGCCCGCAGCCGCCGACACCGGCCACCGAGGCGCCCCCTCTCCTGACCGCTCTCAGCAGCGACTCGGCGCTGCTGGCACCCATCCCCAGTCCGAGGAGCGACAGCAGGCCCCAAGGGGAGAACAGCGAGGATACGCGGGTGCCCTCCGATAACGAGGCGGCCCCGAAGTATTCCAAGAACGAGACCGCCAAGTATCCCGACGAGCGGAAGCGACTGATCGAACGCAAGAGTGAGGAGACTTTGGCTGAGCGACCCAGCCCGGGGCGGATGTATCCCCTACATTGATTACGATGGACAACTACTACATCAAACGATTTCCGAGGTTATTTGCAATGAGATACCACTTTGTTTTTGAGTATGAGTTATGGGTTTTGGGTCAAAGGGTGGGGGATACAGTGCCGAATTTATATAGCAAGCTTAACAGCACCTTTCCTTACATATTAGCATGTCAGCATTAGAATGAAGCGTATGAGATTAGTTTAGATGAATGTAACCTGCCTATGAACACCCAATTTAAAGGGCTATTTTACTCATTGGTATATATGGGTGATATATACATATATACTCCTGTGCATAAGTAGGAGCTTTACTCTCTATTCCCGTTTCCAGGCCTCAAACTCCTGTGCCAGGTGCTCCTTGAGCTGCTGGAACTTGTTCGTGAAGTTCTTCCTGCACCGCCAGCAGACGAGATCCCGGCTCGACCATTCCGAGTGCTTCCGCGCCCACGCCTCGTTATCGTCCAGGGGAAGTCGACCAGGTCCGCAAAGAACTCCGTGTTGAACGAGTTGTAGTGCTTCTTGTGCCGCATGCACTCGGACGACATGTCGCGCGACAGCACGTGGATGTGCAGGTGGTTCATCGACGGGTTCGAGTGCAGGCCGACTTTCACCTCCTTTTCCCAGTCCCGGCCCGGCGGCAACTTCCCCGCTGCCTCCCCTCCTCCTCACCGTTCAGGACCCGCTGCCGCAGCGCGCTGCTCTGGCTCTCACGGCCGAACTTGCGCTCCAGCTCCTTGGCCACAAGGGTCTTGAGCCGGGCGGCCTCGGCCCGCGCCGCGGCGAGGAAGGCCGGGTCCGAGCGGGCGGCTTCGAACATCTCGACGTCGGGCGGGATCTGGCGCGGCAGCAGCAGGCAGTGCACGGCTGACTTGGGGTACAGGTCGCGGATGGCGACGAAGTCGTCGTTGTAGTAGATGACCTGGCTGGCGGGGAAGGCCGCGGGGTCCGCGATGTACGCACCCAGGCCGTCCCGTCCTGCAAAGGACCGCTTTTTGGTGGTGGTAGTGACAGTAGAGGGGCCGCCCGCCTGTCCGGACGATGGGGATGCACGCCATTTGTGGCGGCCTTGAGACAATGATTGACCCATATCTTGCTGCTTTGGCTTGGGTGTCATGAGTTCTGCGACTTGGCTTGTTAGGTCACCTTTATACTGTTTGCTTGGGGGGCACCATGGTCTTAAGCCCACTTACATGCATTCCGTGGTGTTTTGGTGCTTGTGTTGACCTCGGCGGCACCTGATAGTGGTCCAAGAGCGGTGCCGGTAATCTCATCGGCGGTGATGGCTTCTTCACCTTCTGAGCCTGTAGTGGACATGATGATGATGTAATCTGAATTTCAGTGGTTGAAGATGCGGAGAGGATCTATCGGAGGAAGGTGCTACATAGGCGAACAAGGTATGTAAAGAGAGGTCGTCAATGGTTTGTTCGATGAGTATGAGCAAGCACATTCATGCTGCAGACGATGAGATGATATGACGCAGGGCTTAGAAGAGAAAGACCATGCGCGTAGCTTCTGACCAACTGTGCACACTGTATTTTGAGGGCGTATACGTCCCCAAAAGGCCTTGCCCATTGCCCGGAGACGCCCTGTAGCTTGTCGCTTGTGGCACCGCGGTAGTGTCATTAAGTTTATTGATACTGTGGCTTAGCGTAGGAAAACCCCGGTTTTACTTGACCTCACTGGAAACCTCTACACATTGAAGATTGAGAATGACAACGCAACAACAACCGCGCATCACTTTTTTACTTTCATACACCCTTCTCACCAATTGCCTTCACAATGGTGAAAAAGGGCAAGGAAAAGTCTACCTCTTCAGGGGCAGCGGCGTCGAGCGCTGCTTCCAAAAAGTCGGCAAAGGCCCCGGCTGCCCCCAAGGCCCCAAAACCCCCCAAAGAGGATGATTTCATCATCTTCACAAACTCTACCAAAGACCCCAAGCCCAAACGCCCTAACCCGGCCAAACCAGCCCCTTTGGAAGCAGAACAGGCTGGCCCTCCGAAGCCTACCGTGAAACAGATCATCGGTGGTTCCAGCTGGACGGGGAAGCTGCCAGTGAATCTCCTCTCAGAGCACTGTCAGAAGCAGAAATGGGATAAGCCCAGTTATGACAATGTGAGAATCCCGAAGAAGGTGCTGCTTAGATGTACCGGATAGTTAATATATTGATTTTGTGTCTCAGATGAACAAAAGCGCGGATGGCTACTCTTGCTTCGTGACTTTGCGTGCCAAGCACCCCAAAACTCAAGAGATGCAGACGCTGCCGCCTTTCAAGCTGCCACCCACACACAAGCATCTTGTCACGCGGGAGACGGCACTGGAGGCCCGTCATGCTGCCGCCACGTATGCCCTGTTTCGTGTGTGCAGCATGAAGAACATCCACACCACGCTGCCCCCAGACTACCGGGACTTGTGGAAGGAGTTCGGGGCGCTCAAGAAAGAGGACGTGGCCGAGGGCAAGGGCTGGATGTACGATGCTGACCCCTTCGCCACCCAGAAGCAGCGTGAGGACGACAAGGTGGCCAAGGAGAAGAAGCGCAAGGAGCAGGAGGCGATCAAGGAGAAGGCCAGGAACATGCCTGGCGCTACTGGGCTGGTCCTCAGAAGCAACGCGGCCGGCAGCTCCGGAGGCGGTGGCTCTAACCCGATGAAAGGTTGGACCACGGTTCCCAAGATCGAGATGGGCAGGAAGACACGTTCGCGGCTTGAGGATTTACTGCGACGAGAGGTCATATGGAACCCCCACGGCGTCAAGATGACTGCGGCACAGAAACAGAGCATCATCAAGGAGTTCACGACTTCGGGTTTCAGGGCCAGTCACATCGAGGAAGCAGTGGAAGAATGCAAGGACCGGGAGGAAACCCTGGAATGGCTGCTGATCCACGTACCAGAGGATGACCTACCCAAGTGGGCGCTCCCTGGGAACTACAGCGCTGGCGTGTCAGTAGCTGCCACATCCGACCTGAAGCGGGAAGCAGCGATAAAACGGCTTTCCGAGTCCGGATACTCTATCGAGCTCTGCAGAAAAGTCTACAATGACAACGGCGGCGACGAGGATGCGACTGCAGAGGCGTTGCAGGCCATCCTTCTAGCGAGTGGCGATGGCGCTGCAAACCTCCCTGGGTCCCCAGAAGAGCCGCTTATTCTGGGCACACCCGAGGAATGCTGGGAGGAAGAGATGGAGAGTCTCGAATCTGTACTTGGCGAGCAATACAAACGCATATCCGACAATGTCTGCCAAATCGCCATCGAATCTGTCGAGAACGGGCCAAACAAGAACATTGCTACGGCAATCCAAGTACGCAGGTCTGCTCGATATCCCACCGAGGTGATAGTCGCAATGGTATCAGAGCTACCGTCCTATATCAAACTCAGCATCATAAAGAAGACCCTCTCCTATGTCAGAGAGTCGTTGGGCGGCGAGCCCATGAAGATCTACTTCGTGGTGGACTGGGTCCAGCAGAACATTAACGACATCATCCAGCGGCCTGGCAAGCTCAAGGAGATTTCAGGGGTGGCTTCGACCGCATCGGAGGTTCGGACGGTCATTTTGCGTCGCAAGACGGCCAGGCACCCGAAACCCCTGAAATGGATAACCGACCCCAGGAGCAAAGAGTCGTGGCAGAGAAGGCAAGAGGAGCCAGACGTCAAAAAAATGTTAGCACAACGGCAGAAACTGCCAGCTTGGCAAGTCAAAGACACTGTCGTCAGGATGGTGTTGGACAACCAGGTGACTATCATTGCTGGCGAGACTGGTAGTGGTAAATCAACCCAGTCTGTCCAGTTCGTCTTGGACGATCTTTACAGCAAGGGTTATGGCAATGTAGCGAACATCATATGTACCCAGCCCCGCCGTATCTCTGCTCTGGGCCTTGCGGACCGCGTGAGCGAGGAGCGGTGCTACAAGATCGGAGAAGAAGTTGGTTATTCAATCAGAGGAGAACACAAGTCCAGCGCTCAGACCAGGGTCACCTTTGTCACCACTGGTGTTCTGCTGAGACGTCTACAGACTTCAGGCGGACGGACCGAAGATGTCATCGCTTCACTTGCTGATGTCACTCACGTCGTGATCGACGAGGTTCACGAACGCAGTCTGGACACCGACTTCCTGTTGTCTATCATCAGGGACGTGCTGAAGCGCCGAAGAGATCTCAAGCTGATCCTCATGAGTGCCACTCTGGATGCGGCGACATTCAGGGATTACTTCACGTCCGAGGGCCTCGGAGTCGGTTTGGTCGAGATTAGTGGCAGAACATTTCCCGTGGACGACTACTATCTAGACGATATCATACGCATGACGGACTTCAACTTGGGATACGATCGATACTACGACGATACTCCGGTTGATTCGGACAAGTCTACTGACCCGGTCAACAAGATTATCCAGAAACTAGGCTCTCGTATTAACTACTCCTTGCTAGCAGAGACGACAAAGGCAATCGATGCGTCTTTGTACGACAGCAACAAGAAGGGTGGCATCTTGATCTTCCTTCCCGGTGTCGCCGAGATCAATAGGACAGTGAACGAGCTCAGGGCCGTATCGTCTCTGCACGTGCTGCCGCTACACGCATCACTAGACACACGAGAGCAACGGCGAGTCTTCACCAGCCCTCCCCCTGGGAAGCGTAAAGTCGTGGTCGCCACCAACGTGGCCGAGACGTCTATTACCATCGACGATATCGTTGCCGTCATCGATACGGGCAGGGTCAAGGAGACGAGCTACGACCCGCAGAACAATATGCGCAAGCTGGAAGAGACCTGGGCTTCACGGGCAGCGTGCAAGCAGAGGCGTGGTCGTGCTGGCCGTGTGCAGGCTGGAATATGCTACAAGATGTACACGGCAAAGCTAGAGCAGCAGATGGCGGAGCGGCCAGAACCTGAAATTCGGCGTGTCGCTCTCGAACAGCTCTGTTTATCTGTGCGAGCCATGGGTACGACCGACGTGGCCGGCTTCTTAGCAAGAACACCCACACCCCCCACGACGTCGGCAGTGGAGGGCGCCATCAAGCTGCTGCAGAGAATGGGTGCCCTCGATGGCGAGGAGCTTACGTCGCTCGGTCAGCAGTTGGCTATGATCCCTGCCGACCTGAGATGTGGCAAGCTGATGGTTTACGGATCTATCTTTGGATGCCTGGACGAAGCTGTCACCATTGCGGCTATCCTGAGCACCAAGAGCCCCTTCCTCTCCCCGCCGGACAAACGAGACCTAGCCAAGGAGGCGCGCATGCGGTTCGCCAAGGGCGACGGTGACCTCCTGACGGACCTTCGAGGCTTCCAGCAGTGGAGCGCGATGATGGATGAGAGGCTGCCGCAGCGACAGGTGCGGAGCTACTGCGACGAGAACTTCCTTTCCTACAACACGCTCTCGGACATCGCCGCGACACGGACGCAGTTCTACTCCGCACTGGTCGAGATGGGCATCGCATCCCCTTCGGTCTTTAACCGAAGCCAAGGAGGAGGAGGCGGCCGTGGTGGCGCCGGCTCCATCGCGGCGGCGGCCTCGGCGTCGTCCATGTCCCTGATCCGGGCGCTGACGGCGTCGGCGTTCGCGCCGCAGATCGCACGCATCCAGTTCCCGGACAAGAAGTTCGCGGCCTCGATGGCGGGCGCGGTGGAGCTCGACCCGGAGGCCAAGACGATCCGGTACTTCACGCAGGAGAACGGGCGCGTCTTCATCCACCCCAGCAGCACGCTGTTCGACCACCAGGGGTTCGCGGGCAACGCCGCGTTCGTGTCGTACTTTACCCTGATCTCGACGAGCAAGATCTTTGTGCGGGACTTGACTCGTGAGTTGTTCTCTCTTTACTTTTTCTTCTCTTTCTTTTTTACTTGTGAATCAATCAACCCTATAAGTAAGAAGAATGCTAACATCTATCTATCTACTACTACAGCTTTCAATGCGTTTACCCTCCTCCTCTTCTCTGGGACTATTGAGCTCGATACCATGGGTAGAGGATTGGTTGTCGATGGCTGGCTCAGGTATGTTATCACCCGAAACCCACTCTCAAACCCCAAAACCAATATGAATCTCATCGCTAACGTTTGTCTTATCAGGTTACGTGGATGGGCAAGAATTGGTGTGTTGGTTTCCAGGCTCCGCGGTATGGTTGACAACATGATTGCGTTGAAGGTCAACAACCCGCAGACAGATGTGCATGAAAACGAGGTCATTAAGATAGTGACCAAACTCATAGAGCTAGACGGTTTGGATGCGTAAGTCGCATAGACGATTTGGTTTATTATAGTCTTGTATTCACTCAATTTATTAGAGGCACCAATCCTAAGAACTAAGTAAAGAAGAAACCAAGTATGTGTGAATCTCAGTAGTGGACATGTTCTCGTATATTTGCTCCTTCTCGTGACTGATGTGTAATTGATATCATGCAATCTCGAATTTGCATTTCATTCATAACTCACACACATGAAGTTGTTGAATGGTGGTTCGGCTGAAAGTTAAGGCCAGCAGCAATCAATCACACGGTCAGTCTCCGTAATGGAGGGGCAATTGAGATGGTGGCCTAGAGGCCGCGTCAGTTGCCACATCTCTGTTTCGCATCATCACCACTTCATCAATTCATTTTACATACAATTAAAACTTTTTCTGTCTTTTCCAGAATCCGTTGCAATCATTCAAGTTTTCAACCAACTGTTCTCTCTACTGCTGCGTAAAGAAAAGGAAAGGACAGATGACTCCCATGGACAATGCCATGCGCAGCAAGGTCAGTTAAGATTTGAATCGTACCACCCTCTCCCACCACCTATAGAGAGTCGTTGCCCGCTCGAATATAAAGTCCTCAGGTTCTTTTCTAAGACCGACCATGGCTAACTTTACTCGTCGGTATTATAGAACGCCTTTCTAGGTATGGTCTTCACATGACCCGCGTTTTCTTCATCTTCTGCTTTACATATCACTATATTGGCAGCAGACAGAAATCCAAAACTAACTCAGTGCGCGCACCCAACCCAACAGCCTTCGGCGCCTTAGTCGCCGCTGCCAGCGCATACGTCATATGGGGAACCGATGTGTTCCTGCCGAGAGCGATCCCAAGGGCAACCCCGAGGACTGGACGCGTGAGGAGTTGCGGAGGTGGTTGGCCAATGTGAGTTTATTTCTGTGTCTCCTCTGTCGTCACTTTATTCCCCCTTCCTGTCAGAGCTAACGAGAGGGCAAACGCCCAAACCAAAAAGCGAGATCTCCATCCGCAGTCGGGTGATGCGAGGGAACAGCTGCTGGGAGGGTCAAGGCGAACATGCGGCATATGCCCTGATCAGTTTGATGGATGGTGGGTGAATTGAGACAGGAATGACTGCTCTGACACGATTCACTAAGAGTGTGTGCGCATTGGCTGGTTTACGTGTATATACATACTCATGAAACTACATGGAAAGTCCCCGACTTCCAGGGGTGAAGAACAGAATCTTAGACACGTATTGTACAGTTGCCCGCTTATTCTATGAGGTGTGAATGCAATGATGACGCGCTACGTGGAATAAAAATGGCACATTGCCTCATCTGGTGTTCTATCTAGCCGTCATGGGTGAACACATATGGCAAGCATCCATGATACGCCATTTAGCTAGTCCGAAATATCACGACCATATCATCTAGGCCTGTCGTTCTGCCCTTCGCTACCAATGTCGGTTGCTATCCCATAACCGATTTAAGGTAGGAGGCAACTCCGCCATCTATGGGGCATCCGGATGCAACCATCGTCCCAACTATTTCAATTGCCCATGACAAGATGGGCAAACGCCGGACAATTCCTAACAATACACATATTGAGGCTGGCTCTAGTACGGCGTCTCCGCACCGCTATTCTTCATAAAACACCGCGGTGTTCGATTAAAGCTCCCTTCCGGAAGCCTTCTCCGCAACGGCCTCCTCCGACTTCACCTCCGACTTCTCCTCGGTGATCTTTCCGGTGGGAGCCCAGTTGAGCGCCTTCAGTCTCTCGGACAGGATGGGGTGCGAGAAGTGGTAGCTAGCATACATCCAGTCGGCATCCATCGTGCTGAGGTTCTGGATCTGCAGCTTGATCAAAGAGGCAGCCAGCTCCTGCTGGTAACCGAGCTTGCGTGCAAACTCGTCTGCTTGGAACTCGAAGCGTCTGCTAATGATGTTCATCAACAGCTTGATGACAGTGTCCATTGGCGCCAAGGCGTCAGAGAAGAGGATGAAACCGATGATAATGGGGTGTTCCTTGACGAAACCGAAATCCTGGTAGAGCGAGGCGTTGTTGATGAAGACGGAGAAAAGCGTGAAGATGTAGAAGACGTGAATCTAAAAAGTGTCAGTTTGTCAGGTTCCAAGTCAAGAGTTCAGTAAGCATGAACGTACCTGAGAGATACCGAACAGCCTGGTGGTATGGCCCAGACTCCAGTGACCGAGCTCATGGGCCAGGACAGCGGTAACCTCCTCCGACTTGCTCTTCTCAATGAGGGTATCATAGATGACAATGTGCTTCTTCCAGGGCAGGCCAAAGAAGTAGGCGTTGCTGTGGGCACTGCGCTTGCTGCCGTCGATGACGAACAGCTCCTGCAGGGGAACTTGAGCTTCTTGGCCAGGGATTCGACATCGGTCTTCAACTTGCCATCTTCCAGGGGAGAGAGCTTGTTGAACAGAGGTAGAATGGTGATGGGGTAGACGGTAATCATGAAGACCTGGAGACCAGCGACAAACAACCACAGGTAGTAGAAGAACTGGTTTCCAGTCTTCTGCACGATGCTGAGGAAACCGGCGAGGACAGGCGGGGCGATGATGAAGGCGAGCATGTTCGACTTGAGCATATCCGTGATGAAGAGCTTGGGCGTCTGCTTGTTGAAGCCGAACTTCTCCTCGAGAACAAAGGTGTGGTAGATGGACGTGGGCAGGGACAGGGCTTGCTGGATCAGGATGAAGGACAGGACGAAGACGATAGAGTGCGAGATCTCGCCGGTAAAGCGGGCCGGGGCGATGTTCAGGAGGAGCTTTCCAGTCCAAGCCCAGAGCTTGGGGAGGACGTCGAAATGGATGAAGGCGATATTCTGCAGCTGGCCATAGAGGCCGCGCACAAAGCCGAACTGCGCCTTGGCGCGTCCGTAGTCCTGACTCTTATCGTAGACATCTTGGGACACCTCGGCCTCCAGGACCTTGGGCACCTTCGTCTTCTTCAACACTTGGTACTGTCGCCATGATAGGAACTCTTCGAAGAGGTACTGGCCGACGGAGAAGCCGGTGATGAGCTTCTTCCACGGAAAGAGTGGTCGGTCCAGCATCTGCGAAAGGCGCTATTGTCAAATCGGGGGGTTAGTTCTGGTTCTGGTGCAATGCTGTCAATTGATTGACGAGGCTGTCTTACCTGGAGCAGATCCATCTTGACTGAGGCGCTGGGTATTTCGAAGCCAATGCCAATCAAGAAATACCAAAGGCGCAAACTGGTTGGTAGAGGGTGGTTGACGAAGTATGAAATGTCGAGAACCGCAGCGAGCGGGTCTACTTAGTACGTCGCTTACCTGCAGCAGCTACCGTAAACGTGTTCAATCTTCTCCAGTATCGTGCTGACTGTTGTTGACTGTGGTGTCATAGTGGGGGCTGTTGTGGCTGATGATTCGTTCTTACTAACACATGAGGCGCGAGCGAGCTCTAGTGGGTCTCTGTCAAGATATGCCCCACGCACAAAGGACGTCCCACCTGCGGACGTCCCTTGTCCCCACCCCACGATCTTCAGGGGATCTCCAGGGACCAGAGGCACTAACCTTAATGTTGATGAATCACATCTTTAGCTTAACTTGAGTCAATGCGAGATACATGGCAGTCACTGCTGCCAAAGTTGCAATACAGTATTACAGCGGTATGGTATGGCCATAGTTGATTGCAAGGTGAATTCGAAGCAAATGACCAGTTGCGCTCGTACGTCCGATGTGTTGATGGCATGACATCCTGCATGCCATCAAACACTACGGACGCACAACACACAGGTCGTTCCGCCAGGAGCAGCAACGTGATGCGGGGGAGACAAGTATTCATTGGTATGACTCTAAACGATGGAGATCTATGCAATCAGGTGAGAAACAATGAGCACAGGCAACGTTATGGTCGTCAGCTCTGTTGTCACTCATGGTGGTCCCTCTGGCAGGAGCATTGTCAGAGCCATTCGCGCACGCTGCCCCCATTTCTCATGATGGCCGTCATGCCTACGGCAATCCTTCCCACTACTAGGTACGTAATGAGTGTAGATACACACATGGACCAGCAGCCGCGCCGCGTTGCACGGGATGGCGGCAATGATTGCCTCCTGCCCCCTTTTTCATATCAATGATTTCTTCGTTCGGGCTTGCAGGCGCGTCGCTTCGGTTGTAAGATGAATCGCGGCGGACGCCCCGGCAGCGTATATGGAACACAACTAGTGTACATATCGTGCGCGTGATGGTAGGAAGCATCGGGGACCTGTCGTGGGCCCAGATAATCATCGTCGACTCTCGGTCAATCAAGTAGATTCGCAAAGGCAGGTAAGGTATACACAGCGTTATGGCTAATGGCTGGGATCACCAGACCAGTTCCGGGACCTGCTCCCGGCGATGGGGGATGGCAAGGCGCGGTCGCGTAAGATCTTAACGAGTTAATCGGCGATGCAATGGTCACCAGGAACCTTTCTGGCTGACTCGCAATGCTTTTGAAGGCGTAGGACATCTGATAAGAACGAATGCTTTTCCTAAAATATACAGGCCCTTCTGTAGAGGCAAAACTGGTGTTCTCGAGTTACTAGTATCGATCGTTCCTGGAGACGTTTATGTGTGGTGCGGATTAGAGTCGGTTCCCCTTAGATCGCTTTTCGAGATCGAGAGGCCCAACAGGCTGGATCTTGGGAAGTTCAAAATTGCGGGAGCATCATTAGATGATGACAATTGTGTGTAGCTTTCTGGCAAAAGATTGGTGGCTTTGCTTCGCTCGATGTGTTTGAAAGTTGCTGTAAAAGGGTCCTCTTCCACTACTGGCCGAGGGCAATCGTAGTGAAGCAACCATAGCCCCCGAATAGAATGGACAGAGAACAACACACATGCAGCATAACCAAACACGCATGTACATTTTTGGAAATGTCTGTTACCGGAGAGCGGCAGGGCCTACTTCGCGTACCAATGTACAAAATAGGAGCGAAACCTATTGGAAGCATTTGCCGGATTCTACGACAAGCGTAGAAATCTGGACGAGTCTCGAGAACAACAATACCTCACGACACAAGTTTTTATTGGAGGGGCTCCGATGCGAGAACTGGTAAGGATTTTCTGTTGCCCCTGCGAAGCCAGCAGCGTCATGATTTCGTCAATATAGGGTAGATGGTAAGGCAGACCACCCTGTTCAGTAATGAAACGGCAGATTGGTGGCGCTCGCTTCTGTTTCGGTTGGCATCATGGAGACGGGGTCACATGAGAGAGATCTGTAGCACCCATGCCCTTACATAGACGGCACGGCTCTCTGCCTCCCTGCGGGCTCCTGATAACCGATCCATCGCGTTAGGCGGGCACTTGTTCATGCCCTGACCATCGCGGTGTAAATAAGGCTCCCGGTGAGGAATTTATGGAGTCAGTCATCCACCGACGTTGTTTAGAGCAGTTCTCAGCCAATGGTCTCTTTGAAGTGAGAGTTCGTCTGAGACCCCGGGGCTCGGTTCCCGGCCACCACCAATCAATACTCCTCATAGCCCGGTTGTGTTTCAGGAAACGAACGACGACAGCCTAATGGCAGGTAGAGCCGATCCCCTTATCTTGAACGTCCGCTGGTCGAGGTAGTATTCATGGCCCTGTGCGTGCGTCTGGAGGCTTACCCGTCCCATTGCAGTGTTTTGGTTGGCGGTCGTCCTCAGATCATGACTGCGGGAGGCGAGGTAAGATTTCGAGACTTGAAATACTTCGGTGTACCTCGAAAATAGAACGTGAAGAGGTGCCATTTCGGTCATTACGCGAGCCAGCCTGGCAGGTGTTTGGCCTACAGCTGGAGGTGTACTTGCTGGTAAGGAGACAAGATGCCAGGCGGCAGGGATGATTGCTTCATCCTACCCTATTCAATGCACTTCTGATTGGATGGTGGACATCAACATGGAGCCAAGAAGTGATTTTCTTGAAAACGTCGGGCGAAAAGGTGATTTGGGGATGTAGCGGTCGCATTCTGGGTGGTCCATTGACTGCCAACGGTCGTAGAAGGACTAGGAGCAGGGACTGCGTAGGGCTCTTTGATCCCGGTCCATGAAAAAGGAATCGCGTCGACTAGGTATTCCTAGGTATCTCCGGAAAAAGTTCCGCGGGCATAGCCTGGGCTGCGCTTCTATGCATGAACTTGCAAGGTTGCTGTGCATATTCGCTCGAGGGAGAGAGGAAAGTCGTTCGTGATGTTAAAACTTAGGGGCATGCCAGTTGGCCAAGAGGCGAGCCGTTCTTTCCCGTACTTCAATCTGGGGATCTGCGTCTCAGGTATGTCAGTGTGCGGCGCGAGCTATGCTGAGGTGGTACCTAGGGGCTTACAAGTGCCGCGACAGGAATGGTGCTTATCAAGAGCTGACCTGGCAGGGGGAACGATCCTACGCTGGAAGACTGTGGTTGAAATGACAAGGGATGGGGCAAGGTTGTTGAGGACAATCAACATCGACCAGGTACACAAGACAAGATACACAGAATACACGGGACAGAAGTACGCCAAGGCATAGTGGAATAGGGCATACAGACAGGAGGAGGTAACTTGGTACTGGCGTTGCTAACAGTCAATGACAGGTACAAGCTATCTTGCTGCCAACCATACCCCCAGTGATTCTTTTAGAGCCATGCTGTTGCCCTTTCGAGACCCATTCGTACTAGGTAGTGGCCTATTTTCTCGGGTCGCAGAACTATTATCAGCTCCTTCACCTTGACCTTGACCGTGACCTTGGCGTCCCTTTCCCTTATCCTTCAAATCAGTTTCTCGGCTGGTCGGTTTGTCCGCTGTTCGACGCCTTCCTTTGGGCTCGTGCCCAGAGCTTAATTTCTGATTTGGCATCCCCTTCGTTCTTTTAGACCGCCTGAACCCATCGCCGAACTTTGATGTAGTGCACCGAATGGATGTAGAGAGCATGTAAATGAGGTTCCTTGTAAACGAATGCGAGGCACGAAACTTTCAGGTGATGTGGACTGGAGGGTCTAGATTTGTGGTCAGCAATTGACTCTCAAGGAGCCGTTGGTGGCTTTCCCGAGGCCCCGGTAACAGCAGAAGATGGTCGTCACTCACAGGAGGGTGAAGGCCTGTCTAAGATTCACACAGAAGACTTGCGGGGAACCATAAGTAACCTTTCAGGAGAGAAACCGATCCTCACGATTCAGTGCGCTATCTGCCCTCTTTTATACTAGATCAGCGACACGTAGGAATCTGCTCGAACCGACCTCGAGGCCGCATCTTCACGGCCGTGTAGTCTCCAGACAGTAGAGTAGGTATGTACCTAGTACAATCCCATAGCCCTTTAGGTATTCATGTCATCGTCTGTAGCGTGCTCGTACCCTTGGATATGATCTGTCATGAAGCGAAAGATGCAATGGGACAAGACAGTACGCCCGGCCACCGTTACTGTTATTTCGGCTGGCGTCCGTTAACCATTTGGAGGATGCGATGCTGTTTTCGACCCTGGCTTTCTTGCATCTTGTTATGGCCAGATGCACCAAACGACTGCCAAAGACTAAGAACTGACTCGGAGAAACGAATGGTACCAAGTCTGCATGATTCAAAGTCAATGTTCGCATTGGAAGAAAGTGAAGATGAAGAAGTAGGCTCTGCTCATCAAATGCGGAAGACTGATCGGCGTCAGCACCCCTCGCTTCAAGCCCCCTTCCCCCCCCCCCCGGTCCCCCCTGGCATTGATGAAGAGTTTTCCTTCCTGCCCGCGTTCAAAACTCAGAAAATGAAGACTGCATTGATCAATTGGACGCCAAGGCTGTCCAGCTTCAATTTCAAATCTCAGATTCCTGTGCTTTTTGCTTGCACAGCGCGTGCACTCATAATTGAAGCCCCTTGCAATGGTGTCGCCGGTATGGGCGACTGCTTCAATGGAAGTTCAAGCAACTCAGCTCTCTTTCCTTCCATCCTTGCTTCATTGAGAAGTCAATGAGGCCATTGGCTTTGCCCCTTTTCCTCATGTCCCTTCCATTCTCTAGTCCATCTCGCTGATCTCCAGAGGCAGAGCGATTGACGAGTGCTGAGCCAAAGATGAGATAGGTCTGCCAATGACAGGCTCCCTGTTCAAAGTGGCTTATACCTGTCCCACGCCCCACGTGGCTGTGTGTGGCAGAGAAGTGGCTGCTTATGCCCCAGTCTCCGAATGACTGGTCGATTCCGGCGTCAACGGGCGTCAACGGGCAGAAACTCGTATGTCGTGTGTCGCGACCCTTCTTACGGTTGACGTCGGGTTCGGCGACGGGATTGGACTGCTATAGACCCGCTGAAGAGTTACCGCTGCTCCGGTTCGGAGGCGAAGATTGCTGCAGCATCTACAGCGAACTACCGTTGGGGTAGATAACTTGCGTGGCTGGCATCTTTATCCACCCTTCAATGGCACATTCCTATTCTCGTCTAGCCAAATTTTCTTTATTGGGCAGGTCCATGGTAGGTATCCGGAGATACGTTATCTGGATGAAGTAGGTCGTAGGATTTACTTGTCTTAACGCAGATGGTTTTGACACACTTTGCTGGGGCGCATGTAACGGGCCCCATCGTCGCGGAGAAAGTGTTAAAATCGGACGACAAGGACGGCCAGTTCCTCATGGACCTGACCTTTATCTCCATCGAAAAGGATGCTGTTCAATGGAGATTATATATAGGGCTGAAGCGATGGTCATTTTGATACGAGGGAATGGGAGATGGTGATTGATCAGATCGAAACACTGCAGTAGCATCGTCGGGTGGTTGTAGGAAGGAACTGAGTTAGAAGGGCAGCCCTAATCCAGTCAGATTTAGGGGGTTACCTTGGTCATACATAAGGAAGCAACCAGTGAGCCGGGTTAAACATCCCCCTTAGCTCTTAGGTAGATTACCTACTGCTCCTGCCAACAAAACAGCAATACCAACCTACGATTTCCGAGTTCTCGTCCTTTCATTCTTGCAATAAAACACCTACAAAAGGTTTCAAGCATCACAGATCTTGTTTTGAATGATTACTGTTACCCCTATTCTCTACTAGATGCCTCGGCCGCCCAGTCTTAACATCAACTTAAGCCTCACCCTGGCGAAATCACTACGTACCTACTTATGTATCTGAGGAGAAATGGCCACTTCATTAGCCGAGGGCTCATAGAACCAAGACAACTTTGATGGCACTCGGGCAACGGGACTGTATCACTTGACTTGGCAAGGACCGGTAATACGGTATTGCATCCTAGTATCCCCTTTCCCAATTGGAGACAATTCTTCTCGTCTTGAGAGATGTTGTTAGATACTCACTTCTTCTGATCTCTCATGATTGTTACTTGGTATCGATTGGTTCATGCGATGATGGGTAGGCAGCGACTAGTTACCGCTTATTCAACCTAGACATGACGGACGCGTTGTTGCTTCACCAACCAGTCCATGGGATGAGGCCATCAATTGCCTTACCAATCCAATCTCCTGGAACCGATTCCCTTTAAATCGAAGCATCTAATGGTGCATGTCAAGTCTACTCTAGATGGATGGTGGAATCGAGCCCGACATTGATGACCATGCAAGGATTGAACCAGCAACCACCCTCATGATCACCAACAGCCCCCAGGATGTCAGCCCAGCGGCTGCAGAGCTCTGCAAGTCTAAAGTTCTGATAGAAATGCAAATAGAATTGAACTGTTCACCACTAATAGTGGGAAAGCAGCGGTAAGGCCTGATTTGGCGCCTAGGCCATGATGTGTCATGGTCAAATAAGGATTCGCTATATTCTCCATATGCATGGCACTGTCGCCTTCCCACCCACAGACCAAAAGATTGGAAATCTTTTCTGTCTTACGTGCAGCTACATGCCTTTTACTTATCGGAAAATTCGGAGCAGATGTTTTCGCACTCGTCGATGACTTCTCCCCTAAACAGCTTGCTTCCTTCTACACTCATCGCTTTCGACTAAAGTTAGTATCTCTTGTCACTAGGTCTCGGTTTCAAACTCTTGCGAAGAATATTGTATTTTGTTTTGTTTTTCGACTTTTACTCTAGGAGCTCGAGAGAGAAGAAGCGACAGAATGGTGGAAGGTAACCCAGCCTGACTCAGGGGTAGTGTCTTCGGTACCGCGCAGCCTCTTCGTTGCTAAGTTGGGCACATATCGTCGAAGCCTCGATCGTGACAGACAAATAAGACTTGTGTGTTGTTCCATACACACCATCATCGGATAAAGGCAAAGCCATTGGTGACCCAGCAAATCGGCCCCCATTCACCGGCTGCGGGCCGGCCCTGTTGCAATGGAGTTGGCAAATCAGACCTCCATTTCCCTATCAAGAATCGATTGACCGCCAAATGATAACTATCAAGTTAGTCTACAGACCTACAGTTGTCTCTTGATAACCATTGGCCTTACACCCCTTTGCGGCACCACCACAAGAGTCGCTGAAAGCAAATACACAATCACATCGAATGTCAGCACGCTTGCTGCCTTGAGCGACAATCATCTCAACAGATACAGCCTGATGGACTTGACTAAGTATTTGGATCAAAATGGCATATATATTGATGGGCGGGTGTCTTCACCCCTATCGAAGTGCAAAGGACTTCGGTGCACCAGTGTTGACAGCACTTCCAGAGCACCATGGCAAGCGCAAATCACCAGATCGAAGGTCGCCCTCCGAGTGTGAGATACAGAGACTATTATAAGCCATTATTAACTCCCAATAGGTCTCGTATGCAGACCCCTTGGCCAACGGCTTTCCAAGGCTAACATATCTATGATACAGAGCCTCAGCCGAAGAACCTCGACAGGTTCCCTGAACTGTATCCAGATAGGGACGTCAGTGAGTCATACTTCGTACATCACTCTTCACGAAGCAGCATCTAAATCACGTACAGTGGCCAGCAGTCGAACAGGTTGGCCATTGATTGCAGCGAGAGAGAGGCAGATTGCCAACGAAGATTTCCATCGAGGGTTCTACTACCCAACCAACCGTTGCCTGCTGTACCGCGAGCAACGTATCAGCTGTCTTGAACTCCGGCTGTACGAAATAGAGAAAGATGAAGACGAAGAAACCCTGTGCCAGCTGTCATTCGATCCTGAAGAGTTCCTGGCGCCATTCTATGGGCTACCCGATCCGCCCCTGAGAGCATCTGATAACGGCCAAGCGGGCCAAGCCGAAGCGGACAATCCCGAAGGTTACAGGCCAAACGAGGCCCAAAGCAAGCGAATGCGAGTGAAAGAGAACCTTATACAAGCCTTGGACGCGGAATTGATGAAGTATTGTTAGTATTGCAACCCCCAAACCCAAACCCCTTAGTTCGGGCCAAAGACTTACACAGACCAAGTTGACCTCCTTAATGCCAGCCAGGCTGTCCAAACCAAGCCCCGGGTCTCTCGAGAGCAGCACTACGCGTTCTACAAGAAGATAAAATACAGGGGAATTCTGACCGAATCAGCCTCGCAATACCTGTGTCATCGAGATGATTTCGTCACCCTGAACCCCAACATGATCCACCAGCGCTTCGAGGGTCTCTTGTACACATCCAGACCGTACCTATGGGACATTGCCGATTTCTTCCGTCAGGGTCTCTGCTACTTTTGCCGATGCTTCGACCTCCCAACCCCGCCCAGACCCGACAGAGACGAAGAGGACCCAGAGTACGACTACGACGCCGCCATGCTGGAGTGGCTGAGCAGGTTCCTGCTGGCTCCCACTGTTGCTGCCTTCCTGCTCGTGCCTGTAGCCATACTGTTCTTCGCCAAGCTTAGCAAAGCTGCCGCATTCGGCGTCGTCTTGACCTTCGTCGCCTTGTTCGTGCTCGCCATCTCGTGCTTTGAAAGGAGCACGGTCAAGATCATCATTGGGGTTTGCGCATTCGAAGCGGTCTTGGTCGCGTTTCTTGCGAAATAGGGTACGAATCTAGACGGGCTTGGCTTTTTCCTGTTCTTCCGAGTTTTAGAGTACCTGAAAAGTAAATAGAGGAAATGCACTGCTTTATATCCAAGCTCCCTGAATCAATTCGCAGCCTGTTCCAGCGGCCTATTATTTCTGGAAGTGCTCGCGTCCATAGATAATAGCCTCCCACCTAGTCTGGAAGCTATATAAGTGAACGAGGTAGTGTCTCAAAGGAAAGGTATTGAGTGAGGGGAGTTGGTAGAATAGGGTCGGTGATCAGCAAGTAGGCATGTCGTTGAATTGTGCCACACTTGGTATGCTGGAGCGAATCAGCTGTCTCCCTTCTGAGAAACCTTCTTGAAAGGGAAATTCATCTGTTATCTTAAGTAACTGCCCAATAGGATTACTTGACAAGGTCTTTTCCCGACCGGGCCGCGCCTGGTCAATAGAGCCTCAAGATGGGGGTCTGCGGCTGGACAAGTGTGCTCTCTTTCTATGTACTGTATACTTATTTGGCAACCCCCCGCCAGGATGCCTTGCGGGAAATCAGCCTGTGCCGCCCAGATGTTCATTACAGGGGGAAAACTCTGGTTCATTAGGCAACACAGGAACACCAGGCTGTCGATCTACGTCCCGAATCGACTCACCGCTCCTTCGGGTTCGGTCTAGCCATGCGTCCCGAGGTAAGCCACGTTTGTCTTGCCTATCCTATTGAAGATACAATATAAAGGGGTTGCTCAGATGTTATGGAAATTAGCTTCTGCATGACTGCATCTGCTGGTAAGATTGCGCGCAAGAGACCGGTACAAAGGGGTACGTAGGATGGCAAACGAAAGACAACCATCACCACGTGTCTTCATGCAGGCTTGGAATGCATACTACCTCAGGAACGGCACAGCCCTAAGCTAAGAGCCAATGCGGACTCGTCAGTACCAATGTGATTGGGGCAGGGATGTGTGCCGTGATGCGATACCCAAGGTGGATTTTGGCCAAAGGAATCATGGTTCTCGGCTTCCGGGCGCGAAGGTGTTCGGGCGGAGCGGAGGCCCATGGGCAACCAACATAAGTCTGCCGCTATGAAACACTATTTCCTGCACGCCGACGTAAAGGTTCTTAGTCTCATAGAAGCCGGGCGTCGGAGCAAGGGGTACGGGGAGATTGAGAGGACTCCCGAAGATTCTATCGCATTCAGAGCCTATAGCAAGAAAGCATGGGTATGACTGACCGTGGGGATGTCTTACATACCGAACGAAAGATTGTAGGGGTTATGTTGAGGGTGGTGGGAGAAGCTGTACCTGTTTTTCCTGAGTCTTTTCTTTTCCGCCACTAGCCCACCCACTGGAGATTCAACGCCTATTCCCCTCAGGACATCATATAACTATGAAAACACAAGAGCAGGACATAACCACCCGTTCCCTAAGTAATTAGTTGCACACAGAACGACCTGCCCCAGAGAACACCACTGCGCGAGGTCGGAGTGTCAAAACGAAGCACGGCTTTCGATTCGGATGAGGATTCTCGGTCAAGGCGATTTCATTTGGTGCTGATGATAGTTTGTTGTATCGCATCCCTTATGGACTCATGGCTGCTCTCCCAAAGGGCTCTTAGCAATTCGACAATACCATGCTCTTGGTTTGAAGTGAAGTCTATGGTGCCATCACTGTCGTACATTCGACAAAGCTGTAGGAGGTGGCTCGCAAGTTGTCGGCTTGTTATGACACCCGTGATGCCGGTGACAACAAGAGTGAGCAGGACCGACGAAGCAAATGAGGCAGGTTTCCTATTCCAGAAAATGTTGTCGGCACCGAAAACATTCTCCAGGACTGGCATAGCGCCTGCCGTGGATAGACTTGGTTCTCACCACGCCCAGACTTGTCAAAAAAAAAGTGGCTAGAGGCGAATAAGAAACGACAGCTGTTAATCATATGTCCCTCTACTCCTTCGGATCCCTTTTGAGTAGATGCTGCTTTTGTTTTGAAGCCGGATGCGTGTCCATGGACCAAGGCACGTCCTAATCCGGCAAACGCTGATACCGCCCCGGGTGTTAGACAGAGCAACATCAACCTATAGATGCCAGGCTTAGCCGATTTTGAAACGATTACTCAAATCGGGTCTCTTTAGATACGTAGAAGAGCAAGGCCCCCCTTCAATCAATGTTAAAATCCGACTGGAAAGCCTTCTATATGATGATGAAAACACAGGGCAGCAAATTGTTACCTCAAGCAAGTCATCTCAAACGTCGTAGTAACACCTTGAAGACTCAAAGCACCAAAAAGACATATCTGAAGTGAATATGAAGGTGCTTTCATTCCTAATTCTACTCACTTGAGACAGACACGCTGCCACTCCAGATAACCCCCTTAACACCATGAACTTTTGTACCCCGCAATGTGACCTCCCAAGCCCATCCATCTATTCTATAGTATGTTCGAGGGGAACCTAATAGGTGACCTTACGTGATCTGAGGGTGCTCGTGCTTCAGTTGTATTATGGTGTTGTTGGTGCTGGTGGTGGTGCTGGTGGTGGTGCTGGTGGTGGTGACGGTGGTGCTGGTGGTGGTGACGGTGGTGCTGGTGGAGGTGACGGTGGTGGTGCCGGTGGTGGTGCCGGTGTACTGGGCGGCTTGTATTCTGTGCTAGTAGTAGGACCCCCAACCCATGTGCCAGATCTCGCCGTCGGACGAGTTTTTGGCGGTGGGTGGCCCGGCTCCGACTTGCGCGGCCATGATAACTTCATTGCAATTTCTGTAATGGTTTTGGTCGAAGAGAGCGTGGTCTCGGAACGGGTGCTGGTCGAGAGGAAGGGAAGAAGAGACGCGTCGACCTATAGACATGTTAATCCTCTCCGCGTCCTCCTCCCTAATTCGCGAAACAGGAACGCAAAGGCGGGCTCTACTCACGAGTGCACAATCTGGGATATACACCAGCAGTAGCCAGGGTAGATGGGGAATAAGTTGTATTTTTGAATAGAGAGTAAAGGGGTGCGAGTGACCTCTTTTATATTTGGGGTTTTCCTAATACTCCCACGAAATGGCCATTTTGTGCGTATCCATTCCGAGCCTGTGATAGCATCGCTCCAACCTTCGCGGGGACTGAGAACCAATGGTGCTTTAACCCGTAAGCGACTACCAAGACACTCTCCATCTTCCCCTTGGGTTTTGTTTACGCTTAGGGCTGGGCTATGCCTGCAGGAGATGTAGCAGGTGTGAGAGAGAGGTAGCCGAAACTGACTGATTCCATGCACAATCACGTTGGCATCAAGTGCGAGGTAGCTGTCAGCCTGGGTGCCCCAGTCGGCTATGTCGCTCTTTGGGACGAACTATCGCGTTGAAAACGAACCTCTTTTTCCTAAACCCCAAAGATAGCACTGCTTTTTGATTGTTTCTCGTGATTAAGGCAGATCTGAGTCGAGACCAAGCGAATCTGCTCTTCTCCTTATAAGATCATTGAGTGGGTGGTAGCCAAAGGTACACATTCTTTGGCCTTTCGTTTGCGATGGGCTGGCTGGATTGGCGGCCTGCAACCCTTCTCTGTATGCATAGCCTAGGGGCCCTGGCAAGTGATCTTCCACAGCATACTTACAGTAGGTAAACAACAAATCGCTCTGGCCAGCCATCGATCAGCCTGCCGTACAGGGGGAGGCGGAATTATTTCTCAACACCGTATAATCCAATCGATTGGGCTACCGCGCTTCTGAGTTGGGAATCTCGGAGGAGTTTCGGCACCGGAGAACTGGCGATAGGTACTCAAGATCCGTCGCAGCCATACGGGTATTCTTCCGAACGATATAGAAATCTTGCTAACCAGGTCAACTGTGGCTCATTGTTGCGGGTGACGTCCTTGTAGTCCAGCCAAGCCAAAAGGCAATTGCGCTGAATGGTCGATACAGGACGTGGAGGGACCAACGTCGCATCAACAGTTTTTGTTTTTTTGCTGCTGCAATGAGAACTTCTGCTCCAAGCTGAAGAGCGGGCAGTCTTTGCCTGGTTCCTTTGGCTGAAAGACAACCGAGCCCGCAACCCAGTAAAATGGGCTTTGGGTAGGTGTGGAAGCGACAACCAGGTCAATTTCTCGGAGATGGCCTGGAAGGTAACATCAAACAGGGAGTTACGGTGGTTTCTGCGATGGCCAGACCCCTGCTAACCCAACATTCGTAGGGGGCGGTTGATTCCCCGGGCGTACTGATTGAGCAGCCAGGCCTGATCGGTCTAGGCACCAAGGCACCCCAAGCACCCAGGAGCCCAAGAACCCGGGGTCTTAGTCTCTCCGTTTTGAAGGCAAAAAACAGGCCATTCCCCCTTTGGACTGTACTCTTTTGTTGCCATTGCCAGTTCAGATGCCCATTTTGCAGAGCGACACCCGTTTGTCGCCTTAAGTCAAGGGACCATAAGCCATCAATTGTTGACTGCACCTCCTCGAGCCACCACCACCCATCAAGACGGCACCAGATGAAGACCAGACGAAGGTATGATTGGCCGAGCCTTCTCAATCATTTCAACCCAAGAATGTTTGGGGTTCGCACTTCTCAATCTTCGAAAACAGACGTTCGCGACCGGTGTTGTTGGTGGAGGCCGAATATGAGAAGGAAGCCTGAATAGTAAACGGTGGCGCAGACATGGCCTGCAATCATTGCTGGCCAATTTCAACGATGTCATCAATTCATGGAACAACTCTGATGAAGTCTTCTCATGAGATTCATGGGTTCAGGAGATGATAAGTGGCCATCCACCCCCTATCTCTGGTCCGATGGAAGGGACGAAGACCGCCGGCCGGGCGAAGATAAGGGTGAGAGATCAATATTCGGGATCCGTACTGGTTAAAAGTTGCGATACGGGATGTCGAGTCATGAATCCATGGTGGTGTCTGGCTGGTCTTCCCGCATAACCCCCACGCGGACTTACCGTCGCATGGGGTGCCCAGCGCCGATGGAGACGCCTTGGCTTCAATAGAGATCAGGTGGTTTCCCTTATCGACCAATAATCGTCCACTCAGAACGCTACCCGACTGGCGTCACTAGCCGGAAATGTCGCCAAACACCATCTCAGTACATTAGCTTTGCCGTCGTTGGAGGATATGGGGATATCCGGTTTCCGAAAACCCCAAATTCGACGCGCGGGGTTTCGGTGATAGATATCCTTGTCCCTGGTATGTCCTGGGGGAATGTGCTAGGGGACCGAACGCCCGAGACGAGAAAATGTCACAATGGTCGAGTTCTGTTTTGATAAGGGGAAACAAACATCAGATGATCCCACGACAATCTCGGGGTTGGAAATGCGAGAAGATAAGAGCTGGCGGGTCGCAACAGAAAGAGTCATCGAAAGATGAGTGGGAGGCTCTTGCTATTTATGAAGACCGAGCTCTAACATATTACATGTTGCAAGGATTCCCCTAGGTCATTCTCTCTCTTGCTTTCAGTGGCAGGCAAGGAGCTGCCCCCGGATGTGTCAAATACCAATGACATTTGGCACCCTCAGTGAGTTTCCCCCTTTGGCTGTGAATCAGACCAGGCGAGGTGCAGGGCAAGGATGACCATATAATGGCTTATTCATCGTTTGCCTACCCAATCGATGATCAAGCTGGTCGTGACTGGAAGTATGCGTAGATGTGATGTGGCTAGTGTATGGTTGCGACTTCCTAAGGGGCTGAGCCTCTCCAGCAAGCTTTACATTCGTACAATCCTGTCTGCTTTTTCAAAACGCTAATCGGAATGCTTTGGAAGGTATCACTCACCCCAATCAATGATGATCATCTCTTAGATTACCAGGCATCCGATATCCAAGTCCCGAGATATTTAGCCGTGACTGCAGTCCTTTCAGTGAGGGTCATCTTTCCCCTGTTCCAGTGTTCTGTCCCCAAGGTTCTTTGCTTTCGTATGCTTTCCATACCTATTCAGAGGTTTGATGACATATCTCGTTCTCATCCCCATTTACTGAATGCGGGATTGTCATGTCATTACTGTTCGTTCACTGTGAAATCAAGTGGCCCAATTCTTAGTACATTTGAGAGTGGCCACGTATTTGTCGAGTCCATGACTGGAAAAGCCAACGCAGCTGGAATCAACAGGGCATGATGAACTCAGAGACCTCGCCGATGGCCCTTAAACTCCTTACTCGCGTCGAAGATGCAGCACATCACATATGTCCACGAGCGCATATCCGGGAAGCCACAAGGTCTTGGTCGGGAAGCACCAAATCACGTAAAATTAGAAAGAATAACCCGCAAACCATACGGAGTCTGTATTATCATCTCCTAGTCCAACTCTTTCCGTCTTGATCCTCGCGTGAAAGGGGTTCTATGACCATCGCCCAATTCCTTTCCCTAAGCGCCATCACCAACTTCACAATCATCGAGTGAGAACACAGGATGGCGTCAGCCTCATTGAAGTTGATGGGGTCGGCGCTTTATCTTAGTTTGATGTTGGGTATCCGAATTGGTCCAGTTTGCTGTACTCAGCACACCATCCCGAGCTTGCCGCATTGTCATTGGCGGCGACCTCATATCGCCCCCGATGTCTGTCTGTCTGTTCGGACCTGCCTTATGCAAAGAACTGGCGTGAAACAAGTGATGCAGTTTAATTGTCCAACTGGGCGTCTTTTCTCCATCGACTATTGGTTTGCAGACATTGTCAGCGACCATGTCGTCCATTCCTCGTACACCCTCTTCCTGGCTTTGAGCCTCACCATGCTGGACATGGCGATACGGACCAAGCACGCTCTATTTCTATCTCCTGTCGGCGCTTGTTTGGATGTCTTTCTCAGCCTCGAGCTGCGGCTGGCACCGAGATGGGACTATATCTAGCTACGAAGTCTCCCAGTTCGTCGATATGTCCTAGCAGGCAAAACCATGCAACCCGTCAAGACCAGAAGCACCACCGAGACGACAATCATGGACCTCGAATCCAACCCAACCACTCCTTTAGAGTTGAACCAATTCACCAGAGACGGAGAGCTACAGCCAATGGCCACACCAAGTTCCCATGGTAGGTATCACTTGCGCCTGCCCAAAAGCTAGCCGGTCACTGAGAACAAAGGTGGGAGAAAGACGGCGAACATCCAGACCTTTACACAGACGAAGACGTCCGTATGTTGTTCCCAATCCTACTATACCTGTGTTCCATGAAAGATGTAACTTCCATCCATGTAGTGAACTGCGCGCCGAAAGGATGGCCTGCGCTCGCCTCGCAGCAGATGTTCTACCCAAACGCCGGCATCCATCGCAAGTTCAGCAACCTCATGCAACGCATCTTGGTAAACTTCCAACTTGAACTGGACTGTGTCGACCAAAAGTTCCTGGAGCTCGACAAGGCAGACGAGCGGTACGGCATACTCGGGTTCTTGCCCTTTGACCGCGACGAGTTCATCGACCGGTGCTGCGGCGTTGAACGCCAGCAGCAGCAACGGCAGCAACAGCAGCAACAGAACCGACTACGCGCGGCAATTGACCAGCAATACCAACATGAACAACGAGCCCGACATAAGACCCCTGACCAGCATCACCATCAGATCCAACCCACAGCGACTGACCAGCAAGCGCGACCCCGTACAGCCCCTGAACAGCGAGTCCAACAGACGAGCCCCAAAGAGACTGTCCAGCCTACAACCCCTATCCAGCAAAACAAACGCACGGTCTCTACCCAGGGGAACGAAACGAGTCCCGATATGGGACACATGGAAGAGAGGGCGCACCTGATGGACAGCGCCAAATCAATTTTCAAAGAATACCGTACGTAGAGGTGTCGCAAATACACTCCAGCATGTTGATTGGCGATTTCAAGAGAAGTAACAAGTCTTGCAGATCACTTCATCGGCATGAACAACGACTTCCAATCCATGCGGCGAGTCTCCCGCCGGCAGCACCTCGTGCACTACGAGGCCGTCCGCAAAGAACAGCTGCCGAGCCGCGCCGCGCACCAGTACCTCTGGGCGCGCGACGACTTCGTCAACACGGACCGCGAGATGGTTCCTCAGTGGTTCGAGAGCCTCCTATACAGCACCTGGCCCTGGGTTCAAGTAAGCCGTGCCGCCCCGAAGTTCCCCTTTCTACTTCGCCATGCTTGTCTGTTGGTAGTTTTGTTTCTAACCAAGAACTTGATATAACTTCAGCGCATCCTATGCGTCCTCCTCTTCTGTTTCTACGAGCGGAAGAAAATCCATCGGCCCGCCGACGACGGCAGCGGCGGCGTGATCGTGGAGAAGCAGGTCCGCGTTCGGCACATGAAACTCCTGCAGAAGATAACCCTTGCCTTTACCAGCGCCGTGATGCTGCTGATCCCCGTGGGCCTGCTGCACTTCCGCGTCGGCGCCGGCAGTGACAGCGATAGCAACCGCGGCCAGCTAATATCCTTCATTATCGCTTGCGCGTCGACGGTCGTCTTCGTCATCGTCATCACTTGCCTCGAGACTAACTGGGGCCGCGCGCTGGTCGGGATCTGTGCCTTCATCGCTGTGCTCGCCTCGTTCCTGGCGAACCTGTCTGGTAATGGGGCTTGTTGAGTGTTGGTTCTCCTTTCAGGACATGTAGTAGTTGGGACATTCGTTCAACTTCTTTATTTTTGCAATTCTAGGTGGTCTTATGTACGCTATGTGGGAAGGGGGGTGGGCGTCATCGCAGACGGCTAGATACGGTATTCTTTCATTACTGTTCATGACATTCATTCGTTCATTCCCATTCATCTCTTATACCCATTTTGCGAATGCATACTCAATATCTCGAGCCATTACGCACTCATTGACTGTCTGGATTGACTCTCTAGTGTGGACCACCCCCTTAATCTGGCAGATTCATTGCGACTAGGTGCCTACATACTTCTAGCTATATTCTATCCTTGTAGCCATGATGCTAGCAAATGGCCGGCGTCATCTCCAATACATAAGCATACGTGCAATGCCGACTAGATCTGCCCCTTCACAGCACAATACATAGCAATATCAAGAGCAACTACTTCCCATCATGACTCGACATAACAGGGCATGTAATCGAGATTCTGGCGTCTCTCAGCTGCTGGCAGCCTTCAGCGACCTCCGCTTCCACTCCCAGTAGCCGAGGCGTATGCGATCCCACTTCTCGCCCAACCGCTTCCAGCACAAGTCCGCCTTCTCCTTGTCGCCCGCCTCCTCGTAGATATCCGCCAGCTGTTCCAGCGCGTGCGAGCTGCGGACCTCCTCCGTCTCTTCATTGCCCAGGTTCTGCACGTACTGCTCCACGAACGACTGCACCGAGCCGAACTTGCGGCCGCCCTTGACCAGCACGCCGCGCAGGTAGTTCCACGGGCTCTGGTTCTGGGGCGCCAGCTCGATCTTGGCCTGCGCGTAGGCGATCTCGCGGTCGACGAAATCGGCGGGGACCTTGGGGTCGGGCTCGGTGGCGTGCGAGTCCGGGTCGGCGTAGCGCGGATTCGAGAACACGAGGAAGAACCGGTGCGACCAGGCCGAGTTGTTGCGCACGTCGTCGTCGATCATGCCCTCAATACTATCAAGCTCGCCGTGCGCCTCGTTCTCCCACATCCCCAGCTTGCGCGTCAGGTACTGGCGGTAGCTCCAGACGTGGTAGTTCTTGGCGTCCTCGGCGAACATCTCCATGACGAAGGCGCGCTCGCTGCGCGCGAAGCGCTTCACCTCGTCGGGGGGGCCCCGCGATGGTCGGGTAGTAGTGCTCCACGAGCAGCTGGCGGTGGTGCCAGATCTGGTAGTTCTTCAGGTAGTCCAGGGCGACGCCATTGAGCCAGGTGATCTCGTCCAGCAGCGGGACGTCGAGGTGCTGGATGTTGGCAAAGCGGTAGAGCCAGACGGTGTAGTGCGCCGGGTTCATGGAGATGATGTGCTCCGTTAGCTTGAGGCAGCGCGGGCTGTGCTCGTTGGCGGCCATGACCGCCCGCAGATAGGACATCGCTACGCAAAACTTGTCAGCAAGCTGTTTCTTCGGCTCGGCACGGAAGAAAGGGGCTGGTCAAAAGGAGTCCCTACATTCAGCATAGTCCTCTGGGTAGGCGATAGCCGACAAGGCGGCCTCCGGCTCCATCTGGGGCACGGGCACGACATCGTCCCATTCCGGGTCCGTCGAGTACGGGCCCATCTTCTCGCCGTAGAGGTCTTTCGTGAGCGCCGCCATTTCCCTTCGGCGATCCTTCTCGGCCGTGATGTCGTCTTCCGTCAACGTATACTTCTCGCCCGTGCTGCTGTCCACGAGCCCCTTGCTGGCGTACAGCCGTTTGCTGGCGAAGGAGCGTCCGAGGGCCTTGAGGCAGGTGAGCTGGGCCTCCTTCGCGATGCGCTGCTCGTACTGCTGGACGGTGTAGTCGCCGATGTTGCGGCCGAGCTTGTCCTGGCCCCACTGGTCCGGCTTGGGCCTGTCGATCTGGCCGCGGCGCAGCGGGCGGTTCGTCTCGTTGACCTGCTTCCACAGCTCCTTCTGCGCCTTCTTGCTCAGGAGGCCGTACTCATCGGGCGCGGTGCAGAACCAGTTGGCGTAGGCTGTCTTCTCGACGGTCGAGAGCGCGTGCAGGCCGCCGAGCTCCTCGCGCTCCTTGTCGTAGGGCGGCCGGGTCAGGTCGTAGGCGGCTTGGGCGCGCTCAAAAACGGTCTGGGTCTTCGCAGCGTCGTTTTCTTGATTTGCTTCTCGCACGTATCAGCCAAAATTGCTTGCTCCAAAGCCATATACAAACAATATGCCTCTGAATGAGACTTACCACTCAATTCCTTGGCTTTGGCGCCGCCTTTGTTGTTCTTAGGTGGCATTTTGGCCAGGAAACTCAGCCTTGGAGGTTCGACGGGTTGGAGCCCCTCCAACCGTGAGTCGATTTCTATGGTGGGGTTGATGATGTTGATGCCAGTGGTGGGATGGACACTTTTGGAGCCACCCAGTTTGATCCCGATCAGATACCCAGAACACTTTCAATCACTGGACTTGACCTGACTGTTCATTCGCGCATTGCTCAAGAATTAATAACAGCTGGTTTCTCAAAGCTTAGAGCCGAAGTGCCAGCATGGAATCTATCCCGACCAAGTCTGCCGAAAAGTTGTTGTACCGCAAGGTTTAATCTCTAAGTAATAATAGTTCTAGGCAACAAAATGTACAACAAACTTGAAGATATATATCAAGATACCGATTCCAGATACCCAAAGTAAGCATGCAAAGCATCGAATCATAAATAGTAAACGATCGGCGCAGGCTCATGCCCAGGCTAAGATCGAAGCTGTACAGTCATTCACTCGGGTAATACTCGACAGCTTCCTGCCCTGCCATTTGCGTTCATTCATTAACGGCTCTCGACACGCCAGAACTTCCAGCCTTCCCTTTCAGCGCCGCCGCTATGGACACCCACCAGTTTCTCGACTCCGTCATTACCTTCGGCGCTGAGGAACTTTTCCAGATCGATCTCCATGCCACCTTCCTCATCTTCGTCAAGGCCGTTCTTCAGAACAGCCGGCCAGAGAACGCCGATGCCATCGCCGCCCAAAGTCGTTGAGAACTTTTCATAGCCTTCCTCTTCTAGTTGTTCCTCCAACCGTTCGAGCTTCTCTTTCGGAACGCCAGGTCTCATCAGTGTTATGGAGCAACCGCCGCCGCCGGCACCCGTCAACTTTGTCCATCCTATGCCTTCGTGATCCACCAACTCTCTTATCCTCTCCAGACGAGGGTGCGATACTCCTAACGAATTCAATAGGCCATGGTTAATCGTCATCAGCTCTCCAATGCGCCGGAGACTCTCTTCGTCCGCACTGTCAAAGCCATCTTCCTCGATCACTTCGTTTGCACTGCGCGTAACCTTGTCGATCGCCTCCAGAATCGTCCCCACCAGTTCCGGGTGGGTATCCTTGAATTTCTGGACCTTGCCCACCTCGACGGCTGTAGATTTGGCCTGCTTCGTGTTCACTAACAGAAGCGGCAGCTCCGGGAAGTCCCAGAGCGGCTTGACCAAGGAAGGCTTCTGATAGTCCGGCCTCTGGAAGACGACAGCCTTGCCCTGTGTGGAGCATGTGTTGTCGACGCCTGACGGGTTGCCATGTATACACATTTCGAAGACGAATGCCCACCGATTCACACGCTCCACTTGTAGCCGTGCCTCCTCTGGTGGCTGATCGGGATGTGGTCCAGAAAGAGTGCGCAATTGCAGCAACAAAGCGCCCGAAATGCAGACTGCGATAGATGCACTACTTCCAAGCCCTGCCCCTATTGGTATTGTTGATCGCAGCGTGTACATGCAGCCTGGAAACTTGGGCGAGCCCAGGGGAGAGAAAGAGGTATAAGAAGGCCAAAGCGGCATTCTGATGCACCTTTCTCTCCGACTCTGACTTCTCGGGCGAGATTTTGGCAAGGAGGGGTCGGAGAGCTGCCAGTAGATCATCGTCAAGCTCAGTCACCATGTCGTAGTAGTACTTCTTCTTGGATGGGTGCTGGAATGCGTCCCATGGTAGCTCGTCGATATTCCACTCGTGGCTCAGATCGATGTCGGGGAAGCGCAGGATGAGGGTGCGCCTGGATTTGGATAGAGTCGTAACAAGGAGGTATGATCGCAAGGATATCGAGGCGGCCACGGCAGCCTATGAAGCAGAATGTATAAGCAACGTCCAAGACCGCCAGAAGGGAGAGGATTGTGCAATGCAGACGCGCCTGCACTTTTCTACGTAGCGTAGCCTTACCTTTCCGTGTACCACAGCATGTTCACCAAAGACGATGACTTTGCCCGGGGCCGACACCATAAAGGCGGGCATCATGGGACTTGATTGTTTGCGAGCCATCTTTATTCTCACGGGGTCATTAGTAGGGACTACGCCGACGCCTTCACCATTGCCGGAGAAGTGTCCATTGAGCCGCAGCTTTTCTATACTCTCGTGGAGGCCGTTCGTGCCGTTCGACATTTCCGAAGTGTCGCTCTCGGGCGTAGTTGCGACGCAAGTCATTCGTGTATCGATGGCCAGGACGGAGGATCGGATGGTGTCCTGATGCTATTATGCCTTTCCCTTGGCTGAAGCAAACTTTAAGTCGGATGACAGATATGACAGGATGCTGTTCTAGATCTTATTCTAGTGTGAAGTCTAATATAGGAGAACGGCCTCAGATGACAGCGCTATCCTAGAAGGAGACACAACGGGTCTACCCTCGGTCGGCAAGCAAGGCAAGATGCAAGGTATTAGATAAAGGAGGCGGGAGATTCCAAAGGGCGGTATTGGATGTGCATAAACAGCAGTCGGGCTCCTGCTGTCGCGAGTCAAGGGCCTAGTCGTGGATGAGGAGGTGGGTGATGCGATGCGCCCAACGGACAAGGACTGGAATCTGCCGTGGGCTATTGGAAATATTATTGAAGGGTAGAGACTGGACCGTGAATATAACTAGCTCTAGTGTAGTGAACGAAGCAAATATGGAAACGAGAGAAGAAACATATTACGACACTTTTATTATTAGGTGGTTGTTTGTTGCTCGTCTGCACAACAATGTAAGAGAGGTAAGCATTACTGGGTGGGTTGGATAGGGACCCGACTACAAAACGCGGTGCCAAGCCCCCTTTGCGACCGTTGACCACTCTGCCACCTTCCAACCAGATCGGCCGTTTCTCCAAATGGTCAATTCCCGTTAATTACCAGCCCACCAGTACATACATACAGTGTCAAGTGTACATAGCAACAATACCGAACCCGTCGTCGCGGATCGCGAGTCCTGTCCTACCAGCCAGTCACAATTGGCCAATTGGAAAACCCATGGGTTGGGGTAACCCCACTTCATTAAATACAGAACCACGGGCCCCTGCATCCCATCACGTAGCCAGTCCTGCCAGTATTGGGGGGTTCATCAGTCTTCAGTACACCAATGTACGCCCGTCTGCCCGTCATGCAACAATTCCTCGAATGATCTCTGGCCAATTTGTAAGCTTAGTCGCAAGGCCTCGGTGGACTTTACCGTCTTGATCAAGCCCTCAACCCAATGATAAGATGCCATGAGTCATGTTTAGATAACTCTTCCAATCGGGTCGGTCCCACTCCATTTGGTTTCGAGGCAACTAGATGTACGAGTCACGACGCTACTTGCATTTGTTTCACTCCCATAGTATGTGAACATGCCATGGCTTTGTTGAATTAAGTTTGGAGTTGGAGTCGAGGTTACAGCCAACATTGAAGTACACGTAATATGTGATTCGGCAGCATCAATCGGACAGCTGTCTTCTTGCCTTGCGTCTCCGAAATTAACTGCCAGGGGAAAAAGGGGGGATCTGTCTCGGGGATTGGCAGGATTGGCAGGATTGGTGTAGCAATGAACCCCTCGCTTCTGGCAGCGGCCGGGCCGGTCCCCGATTACATAGCGGTCCCCGAAAGAAACGTTCTGGACGACAGATGAGTGGAGAGACAGTAGCAGCAAATACAGCGGGTTCCCACGGAAGGCTTGTCAGGATCCCAATCCACTAACTGCACAGTGCGTACAGTGCTTGGACCGCCTGAGCTGCTAATGCTAGGCGTGTCGGGGAAAGTGCCATCACCAGCTCCGGCGTCAAATAATTTCAAGCTTGAAGAAGTGGGTTGTTAAAAGTTGGGGAAGCTACCTCATCACCCAAGCTATCATCGCAACAATGCAGGGCTTTCTGACAGCTTCGGCTTTGAAGCTGCCCAGATCGCCATTGTATACAGCCATCCGGGCGGGCTGGGTGTGTTCCTCTTGCAGACGCAATGGCGCACCGCGACCAATAACCACCCTATCCAGCTACCGGAGGAGCTTCAGCAGCAGCCCAGCTCCAAAGAGTGCTGCTGCGCCCAAGCCGTATTATGTGACAACGCCCATATTCTATGTCAATGCAGGTAAGTATGTTGAGTATGGTTTCGCCTTCCATAGTATGTGGTAAGCTGACGTTGCCGACTATCTTTTATTAGCCCCTCACGTTGGCCACCTCTATTCCATGGTCCTTGCCGATGTCTTCAAGCGCTGGGAGGTTCTCAAGGGGCGCCAGGCCTACCTTTGCACAGGCACCGACGAGCATGGAATGAAGGTGCAGCGCGCTGCCGAGTTTCAGGAGGTGCCGCCCAAGATCTTCTGCGACAGCAATGCCGAAACCTTCAAGGACCTGGCGCACAAAGCCAATATGTCGAACGACTACTTCATACGCACGACTGACCCAGGCCATCGGGAGGCGGTTGAGTTCTTCTGGGGCCGCTTACGTGAGCGCGGCTACATCTACGAATCGAAGCACGAGGGCTGGTACTGCGTGAGCGACGAGGCCTACTACCCCGAGAACATGGTGGAAAAGAGAGTCAACTCTATGACCGGAAAGTCCTTCCTAGCTTCTATCGAGACGGGAAATGAAGTCGAATGGACCGAAGAGAGGAATTATCACTTCCGGTTGACCGACTTGAGAGAGAGGCTGCTTCAATTCTACAAGGAGAACCCGGAATGGGTGGTGCCAGCTAGCCGCATGGCTGACGTAGTCAGTTGGGTGCAAAACAACCTCGAAGACCTCTCGGTGTCGCGCCCAGTGAGTCGCCTGAGCTGGGGCATACCGGTTCCTGACGATCCAAGCCAGACCATCTACGTCTGGGTTGATGCACTCATCAACTACCTCACTAAAGCTGGTTACCCTATGTGGACGCCTGGATCTGAGGATGCGCTCGGTTGGCCAGCCGACGTCCACGTTATTGGCAAGGATATCGTGCGCTTCCACTGCGTATACTGGCCGGCGCTACTACTTGCTCTCGACTTGCCGCTCCCGAAGCGGGTTCTGAGTCATGGGCACTGGATGATGGATTCCAGGAAGATGTCCAAATCGATTGGTAATGTGGTGAACCCCTTTTTCGCCATTGATCGATGGGGCGTTGATATGATGCGATATTTCATGATCTATCACGGTGGCATCTCGCATGATTCTGATTACGATAACTCCTTCATTGTTGAGCTATATAAGCGAGGTCTGCAGGGTGGTGTAGGAGGGTTGCTGAATCGGATAATGCGTTCAAAGGCTTGGGACGCGAGAAGTATCATCCAACAAGCCCATGAGGGAGGTTTCAAGGAACTTGAAGGGACACTCCAGCTCATGCAGCCGGAGATCTCAGAACTCCGGCAGGCGACCGAGAGCCTGCGACGAGAGGCATTGGAGTCTTTTGAAGAACAGCTGAATCCAGGCCGTGCGCTGAAAGAGATCATGCAGGTGGTGTTCCAGGTGAGTGTCTAACTGCTTCGGCGGGTAAAATACTAGAGCTAACGCGCTTCAAGGCAAACCGACTACTCTCACATACCGAGCCTTGGACCATGGTAAAGCGAGGGAAGTCGAAGCCGCTCACCAGATAATTTACCATGCCGCGGAGGCCCTGCGTGTTGCTGGTATTCTGCTGCAGCCTTTCATGCCCGAGAAGTCGGCCAGCCTCCTCGACCGACTTGGCGTCGATTTAGGACAAAGGACGTTCGATCATGCTCGGTTTGACAGTGATTCGGCGTACGGTGTTTCTACTGTGCCGCTGGGCGAAGGCGCACAGAGTAGCCTGTTCCCTCCTATCCCTGCTGAAGGCTGAGCCAATGTATGGATGCGAATGCTGTACACCAATGAGTTGTACATATGTATAATCATGTAAACTTAAGAACGGAAGTTGTTGATGCCATGATCATGATGATTGATACCCGGAACGGGGGCTGTACGAAAAGCGCTGCTAGAGCGGCAGCTCGAGAGTGGATGGAAATGTCCCAGAGGTTGCGCTTTTCTCGTACGACTCCGCCCAATAGAAACTTTACACACTTTACCCTTCATTTATAATACCAACGCAAAAGATCGGCGGATAAGCCCCCATCGGAATTTTTGTATCTACTGCGCCAGATTCGGTCGCAGCCATGAAATACAACGAGAACGTAGGTAGGTAAGAGCATTTCCACTCGCTACCTTGTCTTGACGTCGTCAAAAAAACGGAGTGCTGACTGTCAGAAACTCCCAACAGCCGTCTCCACCTCACGAGTGCTGCTCGTCCCGTACGATGCGCACCACGTCCCACAGTATCACACATGGATGGAAGATGAGGTACAGTTTATTTTTATTTTGCTTTTCCATCTTGTTCAATAGCGGCAGTGCACTCGTCACTTCGTTCCTCAGTAGGGAACCTAGGTGAGAAAAAAGAATAGAAGGAGAAAAAAAGACACTGACTCGGTGAGGGGGTGAAAAGGCCATCCGAGAAGCCACAGCGTCGGACCGCCTCACGCTGCAGGAGGAGTACGAGAACCAGGTCTCGTGGCGCACCTCGGCCGACAAGCTGACGTTCGTCCTGTGCCGGCCGCTCGCGCGCGCTACTGCTTCGCGGGCGGTCGCGGGCGATGTCGTGGCCGCGGGCCGGGACGATGGGCCAGAGCGGATGGTCGGCGATATCAACATGTTCCTGACACCTTGGGACGATGGCAATGATGACGACGACGATGCTACTGAAAAGGCAGCAACGAAAAACTCATCAGTGCCAGAAACGGCTGGGATAGACTTCGTCCGCGCCGAAGTCGATGTCATGATCGCTGGCGCCGCGGACCGCGGCAAGGGGCTCGGCAAGGGGGCCGTGGGCGCGCTGCTGGAGTTTGTGTCGCGGAACCGGGAGGGCATCCTGCGCGAGTACGCGACGACGATCGCGCCGAACGCGGGCAGACACCCCGAGATCCGCGAGTTCGTGGCGCGCATCCAGGCGTCCAACGCGGGCAGCATCGCGCTCTTCAAGGGGTTCGGGTTCCGGCAGCGGGGGGCGGTGAACTACTTCGGCGAGGTCGAGATGGTGATGCTGCCGGCGATCGGGAAGCTGGGGAGGGGGACGCCGAGTATTGGGGATATTGAGGTGGTGGAGGGGTATCGAGAGGCGAAGTACGATAGATCTGGGCTTCTTACTACGGAGGCTGAGAACAACACTTCATAAGATACACCTAGACCGCGGTGGCTTTTACACAATAGAAGGGCTATGCTTTGTATAGATGTTTATTAGAGAATCTTTCCATCTTGAAACCAACAAATTGCTGACAATGCCTCGTCTATCTAAACGCCATATTCCTCTTGATACTTCCGCAACATTCCCAAAGTAACATTACTGCCCCCGCACACAATGACCACAACGTTCATCGCCCCCCACTCCGCATCACTCAGCCCCTCCCCCAGCGTCCGCCGCAGCTCCCCGTTGTAGACGGTCGCGATGGTGGCCCCACACGCGACCTCGACCAGCAGCAGCGCGTCGTCGGCGAGCCGCGCCGAGCCCATGACGGCCTCGGCGTCCGTGACGGTGACGCTTGTCAGTCCGTCTGGAAAAGAAGCATCCGCCGCAGACTTGCTATACCACTCCCACGTCTTGGCCGATACGCGCACGGCGCCCAGGCTGCTCGCGATGCTGCTGATCTTGGGCAGCGTGACGTGCTCGCCCGCCCGTACGCTCGCGTTCAGGCTGTCTGCGCCGGCGGTCTCGACCGCCACCACCCACGGCCGCTTCGTCTTCGTCGTCGCCGCTGAAGCCCATCTCCCCTTCTTCATCTGCCTCTCCACGCCTTCCATTATGCCGTTCAGCAGGCCACCGCCACCGCAGTTGCACACGATAGCATCGGGCTGGACCCCATCCCCTCCCCCATCCCTCTTCGTTCCCTTCCCCAGCAACAACGAAGGCAACTGCGCCGCAAGCTCATCGACCATAGTCGCCGCGCCCTCCCAGACGTCAGGATGGTCAAACGGCGGCACGTACACGCCCGCCTCATCCTTGCTCAGCAGTTCCTCGCGCAGGTGCGCGTCGGCCGCGGCCCAGTGCGCGCCCGTCTGGACGACCTCGGCGCCGAGGCGGCGCAGCTTGGCGACCATGAGGGGCGACGTGGTGACGGGCACGACGATGGTGCAGGGGTGGGCCAGGGCGACGGCGGCCGTTGCGCACGCGAGGCCCGCGTTGCCGCCCGAGGAGCAGTAGAAGTGGGCGGGTTTCCCGGTCGGGTGCTGCTGCTGCGACAGCATGGCTTTATGCATCATGTTGCCGATGCCGCGGGACTTGAAGGAGCCTGAGGGCTGCAGGTTCTCCAACTTGAGGAAGATGTTGCTGTTTCCCCCCCCATGTTAGCATTTTCTCCCGCTTCTCTAAAGATAGGTGCAGGTAGGGTCTGGATGGAAAGGAGGCGAGTTGCTTACCAGCCTGCTGCCTGTGACATCGGGATCGATGGGATACATGGTGTCTCTATCCAGAGCTTTTGAGGCTCCGGCTCTGACGTATAAGACCCCATGTCCCCTTCAACAAAATAACTCGCTTGAAGAGGTGTGATGGTAATGTTTATGTGCGAGTTGCGGCGCCCGTTTGGCTTGGTGGATGGATGCAACAAGGTCAGTCTGAAGCTGATAGCACCTTCTGGAATTGTTTTGGCTATAAGGGAATTTGGTCTCAGGCAACGAAGTAGATACGACTTAGGTTCATCAGTGAATGTGAGACTGGTATGAGAGAAAGAAACTGGGCGCATGTATTGATCGTATAGCTCAAGGAGTTGTTCTTATACATCACTCACTTGCAGAAGCATAGCTTTAGATCACTCACGGTCAGCTAGGACGAGAGAAACAGTGAGTAAAGTGGACCACCGAAGTTGCTAGTCTTCCCCGACTCCGGCTCGGTATTCATTCATTCATTCCTCCATCATTCTTTGAAGGGTGCAGAAGTATGCGCAGCCCTCTGACTAGGTAGCTAGTTCACGCTTATGGCGAAGAACAGGCCCGAGTCTGTTGAGTGGATTGATGTGGCCCCCAAAAGGACGGACTTCCGGTTTTCGGGCTGGCTTGACCCGCCCGCAGGTCGGACGCAGGGCGTAAACTGTACCCCATCGTCTACACGTGTCGACCTGTACGGGCCGGGCCATCCTATGACTACAGCACGCGGCCATGGCGATTGTCGTGATCTGATACAACATCGGTTCTCCCTGCAGGTCCTAACCGTCGTCGTCAGGAGTCTGGTTGCATTTCCTCAGGATTTGTTCGAAGCCTAGCTTATAGCACCCGCTGCTTTCCGCAAGAAGCCGTCAAGCAGAGGAACCAAGCGCATAGACAGCTTCCCCATCCAGGTTCCCGGGGCTCAACCGCCAGCATTTCCATTACTCTAGAATTACCCTATGCTCAGGTCAGGCTACTAGTCTCAAGTTGTCAGGTGTTGCTTCCACTTTCCGTTACCCTAGAATTACCCTATACGTGCAACATGTGTGCGTTGACTCGACAGCTATGGTCATCATCATGAACTACGAGGGTCGATCTACATGCTAATCATAGTGCAAATCCGCAACTGGGTCTCATTGTATTATGAGAGGCATCAATTTCACTAATCGAGTACTCTATACATGGGAGAATGCGCTCTGTTGGGCCGGGACAAGCTAAGCTACGCCTTCCTTCGGGTTCTAGTCAACGTGCCTTGACGCTGTACTGATTTCACCATATGCATCCATGAACGTGCATTCTTTTTGATATCCCCGACCTCGATTCGCTGCTAGAACCCACGAACCCTCTCATCATCGTCGTTTCCTCGAGATACTCCCTATCCATCCTCCTTCCGCGCCCAAGGTCCCATCTCCATCCAAACTTTCTCTCTACTCTTCCCTCTCTAAAATGACCGGAAGTTCTGCGAAACGACCAACCACTTCCGCATGTTCCTCGACGCGTTCCGCCCGTGCGCCTCCCAGTGCGGCACGAGCACGAACGCCTCGTTGAAGTCCCTCTCGGCCGCGTCCTCGCCCCGCCCCAGCCGGACCGCCCCCTCGACCTGCACGCCAAAACTCAGCCGCTCCGCCACGTCGCGCTCGCGCGTGCTGCTGACCGGCTGCTGCTGCTCGGCCGGCGTCAGCCCGATGACGTAGTTGGGGTTGAGCGGCTGCGCGTCGAACGAGTGGATCTCGTAGTGGACGGGCGCGGTGCTGCCGCCCCGTTGGGCCTCGAGCAGCTGCTCGTACTCGGCCACCGCGGCCCCGGCCTCGTTGGGGTTGCTGCTGCCGCAGACGCGGCCGTTGATGCTGATGTCGGGCTTGAGGCCCCCAACGTTGGTCAGCTTGGCCGACGACGAGACGTAGTACTGCACCGGGCTCTTGCCGCGGTTGAGCGTCTCGTAGAAGTTGTCCACAAAGTTTCGCGCCGCTGCGGTCGCGCATTGCATCGTCAGCCCCGGCCTGCTCTCTACTGCAAACGTGATTTCGGAACCTTGCCTACCTTCGCTGGCGACTTTGGCCTGCACCGAGGAGTTTGCTTGCTGTGACATGATGTTCTTCCTAGTCGGTGTGAGGTTGAGTTGTCAGGTACGTGATGTATGTATGTATAAATCCGATCTCGAGGAGGTTGACTTGTAAGGTTATGTACAAATCCGGTGTTGCACCCCACTAAAAAAAGAAAGCCCAATGGGGACCGTATATAAACCTAGAGTTGCGCTTGCTGGGAATAATTATTAGGTAGGTAGGCAAGGTAACAACACGATACTGCCCGGGAGATACTGAAACGAACGATCTGGTCGGGAGACAAAGGCCTGTCGTAGCAAGTAGCCTTGTATGAGATGAGGGTCGCTTCGTTGGGAGATGGTTTCTTTGGTTGCGGACGGTTTTCTGCCACATCGTCCGCAGTTAATTGAACGGACCCCATCTTGGTAGGGCGACGACTCCGCGAAAAAAGGGAAAGAGAGGCCGTCAAGATTGTATTCAAAAAAGTGAGGTGGACAAGCAATCAGTTACTATGCCTATAAAAGTCAATTCAGGCATACACTTGATACGATCCGTAACAGAGGAAATTGTCCATATTCATTAGGTCTAAGCTAATTGCAAATGTATCGACCACAATCAGGGTATAATGACAACCGCTTTCCGTATCTCGTTTCATGCCAAGCCAGGTAGGTATCTCTTTCCACGTACTCCTATCAATCATAGAGTAACAGCAACCACATAATTCATACAAAGTAGCCCTCGTACACTTCTCATTTGCCTGAAGAGGCCAAACAAGTAACTCCACTCTACTCGACTGCAACCGTAAAATACTTCCAAGTCGCAGCCTCATCAATCTGCATCAATCTTCAAATAGTGCAAATAGACAGAGGAGCCCGGCAACTAGCTTCCTCTGAAGAGGAATTGGAGATCTTCAGGAGTCAAAGACTCCATAGCGGCATCGTCCGAGTTGATTGTCGAGTTAATCATGTTCGTCTTTTTCTCCTGAAGAAGCACCATGCGGCTTTCGACAGAATCCTCAATGCAGAGGCGTGTAATAATACAAGGCCGAGTCTGGCCAATGCGATGGCATCGATCGGCTGATTGCCATTCGGCAGCAGGGTTCCACCAACTACATTTTGTTTAGCGTTCATCTCAAGACGCAGTATGGTAGGTACTTACGGATCAACAATAAACACACGAGAGGCCTCGGTCAGGTTGAGGGCCACACCGCCTGCCTTCAATGATACGAGGAAACACTCAACGTCCACGTTTGTCATGAAATGCGTGATGGACGCTTGGCGCTGGGCGGGCGTCATGCTGCCGTCAAGCATAACAGTAGTGATGCCGGCGCGGCGAAGACGCCACTCGATCAATTGCAGCATCGTGGTAAATTGCGAGAAGATGATCGTCTTATGAGTTGCGTTGTCCTTGCGCATGCGATGGAGCTCATGCACCAAAAGCTCAATCTTGGATGACGAAGTCCAGTTCTCCATCTTGATGCGGTTGATGATCGAAGACTTCTTGAGAAGTGCCTTGTCCTGCTCGATCTCTGGCTGCTCCAGATCGATGGAGAGAGGTATATGGCACTTGGGACAAGAAGGCTGATCCTGATAGTTGACGTAACTCTTGGCACAGGAGCGGCAGAAGTCGTGCTTGCATCGGGACCGAATCGCTTCCTCGGCAGGTTCGTCGCAGATGCAGCACTCCAGGACATTCTGCCCGCCCTCGCTAGACTTCTTCAAGATCAGATCAGGATGATCGGCAACCTGACGCATTTGCATAATCAGGCCGAAAATGTTGGCATAGTTGTTCAGAAGAACACCCTGCGCCACGTAAGTATCGAACTTACGTTGACCGCTCGACATGATGCTATTGGCAAAATCATTCTCCTCTTCACCGAAGAATTGGCGGTCAACATAGATCTCCTTCACAGGAAGCTCCATAGAGTCGGTGTGGTCTTTCTTCAGACGTCGCAGCATGATTCTGTCCGTCATCAGGCGCAACTTATTAAAAGCCTCCTTGCCCTCGCCGCGGTTGCCGTACTTCTGGATAGGATTCAAGAGCTCTTGATTGAACACCGACACGTGCCTCATCGCAGCATGATTACCTGGGACTCGTTAGTCAGAGCACAAACTCAAGACAGAAGATGTTTTGACGTACAGTGCCTGCATTTACCGTCCTCATTCATAGACCATTCCAGTGTCGAACATTTGCAACCCTTGCAGAGATACGAGGCGAATGGCTTGATGTTGAGGAACCGGATCAGGGAGAAGAACTCCCCAATTCGGTTTTGCAAAGGCGTACCTGTCAGGCACCAACGGTAATCGACTTTGAGGGCAAAGCAAGCCTTTGCAGTCATTGTGGTTCGTGTCTGCAAGCAATGTTAGCTGGTAACGTTCGTGATACATTTCGGCCTGTTTGTGACCAACCTTGATGCAATGGGCCTCGTCCAGAATAACACGATGAAACTGGATTGCGTGGATGGCGCTCTTCTCTTTGTACAAGCCATCTTTGCGCTTGAAACCCTTCTCCTGCTTGCGATATATAGATTCCAAGCTGTTGTAAGACATAAGAAGGACGTCGTACTTCTTAAGTTGGGCAGTTGTCATGTTCTTGGCTTTCGCATTGGTGCCGTGGAAAACCAGGGTTTTGAGCTTGCCGTCAGTGTACGAGTCGATCTCAGCTGTCCACTGCATCAGAGCGACCGGCGGAACCAAGACCAACGAAGGTTTTTTTGCCGGGTAATCTGACATGATGAGCGAGACGGCCTGGATGGTTTTCCCCAGTCCCATTTCATCGCCGAGAAGGCCCCCTTTCCACTCTAGACCTTCCATGGCCTTCATCCAAGCAAGCCCTTCGAGCTGGAAGGGCTTAAGTTGTCGTGAAATCGACATGGGTTGGTCAGCTTTGCCGGCTTTGAGCACAGGCATTTTCTCAAGATCCCTCCACATCGTTCTCAGTTCTGGGTGCAAGTTCTCGAGACCCCTTCGGGCTCTCTCTTGCCTACGGACATTGACAGGGACTCTGTACTGCCGACGGTGTTCAACAATGATTTGCGCTGCAGGACCCCCTTCATCGGCTTCAGCTGCAGAACTTGTGACGCTAGCATCGTCCTCAAAAGCGTCAGAGTTATCCTCCTCATCACTAGTTAGTAGTGACACTTCACGTCGATTTCGGCGCGAGACCGTGGTCATAACCTCGTCTTCACTATCGAGGGGGTCAACCGCGGACGGCGCTTGGGTGATTTTGGTCTTCTTCCGCGCAGGTGCCGACTTCCACAATGGCTCCTCGTCATCCTCCTCGAAGTCGTAGTCTTCCTCACCATCGTCCTCTTGGTCTTCGTCCGAGTCCGCGACGACTACAGACTGTCGATTACCAGCAAATTTCCGTTTCGTACCGACAGGAGCCTTGCCCTTGCCCTTCACATCAGGTGCTGGGGAAAGGTTCCTGATCACATCTTTGAGGTATTCCTCATCATCGCCATCTACCAGAGCCACAGTTGAGGTCCTGGCGCTTCTTCGGGGAAGGGGCTTCGAGCTTGAAGGCTGTACCGTGATTTCGTCGGCAGCTTTCATGTCCTCTTCGCGTTGAAGACGTCGCGCTAGGGCCATGTCTGGAGAATTGCCTTCGTCAGGTCCGAACCCATCATCGTCTTCTGAATCACCAACAACGTATGATGTAGGCTTTCGGGCCCGCCTAGCTCTTGAAGATAGTGGACCAAAACCCTTGGGCTTTTTGACGGCCTCGTCATCTTCATCCGAAAGTTCTTCCCCACCGGTTGGGAGACGTGGAAGTTCCACGACGAGGGAGCTACGTGTGGGTTTGGCAGTGGTCTGTTTCGTCGCAACAGACGGAGCTGGAGTCACAGCGTTGCTCGTAGCTGGCGTTGAATACTCGCCGCCCTCGGAGATTGACTCTGCAGGACTGAGGGCCGACGAGACAGACTCGGATTCGACTGCGGGGCCCTTTACCTTGGGCGGCCTGCCGCGACCTCGCTTAGGGGGCGTCGGTGCCACCGGGGTGCCATGAAGGCCATCCTGATTACTCAAGGCTAGCGAGTGTCTTGTGCGAGGTGCCATGATCGCATGTGGTTACGTAACAGATAGTACTGAAATCAGAAAAGAGGTTCGTGAGAAGAGAAGGCGAGGCACAACAGGACAGAACAAATTCTAGTGATTAGACTCGCCACGTAGGAAAGATACCTAAGTGAGGAGTGGGTGGGAAAGTGATGGTGATCTAGCGAAAAAGAAGCCTTTGAGCTTGACAAAGAGCCCAGAAAAAAAAGTACAGGGACTTGACAGACAGTTGATTGGCAGAAGGAAATAAACGATTGGCTTGTTGACCTGAATGCCGGACAACCAATCAATCTTGTATCAGCTGAACTTCCCATGCCAACCTGACAAATCTGAGATGGACAGGATAGGGATCAATTGAATTGGGATGGAAAATCGGAACGGTGCCAGCTCGATTCGCTTTAGGAGGTGGCGATAATGGGAAGAAGCAATGGAGGGGCTATGGAGGCAGTTCGCGCTGACACCGCGAGAGCAGGTGACTTTAGGAGCTGTTTCGGCCTGCATTCAATTAAAGAAGCCGCTGGTCCCCTGTAACTCCAGGCAGACACCGACTCCACTCCTGCAGACGGCCTGACGGACGGAATGGGGTACAGGATCTTGTTAATCGCTTTAGTTGATCTACTTCTTTGTCTCGGCCAATCATGGCAGTAACACACCCTTTGTAGCTGCCATGCAAGGTACCTGTACCTTCCCTTGTCCGATTTATTCTGGGCTACATGTACTCCGTACCCCGCTGAAACCTCCAGGCTCCCTGAGCTAGTGCCCACCATCGAGCCAGCTCGCCCGCTAGAACGATGCACTCACTCAACGCGTCAAGGGGCTTCCAGCAGTGGCAATTCCGCGACTAAGATTTTCATTGTTCGGGCAGCAGGGATCTATCTCGTTAACACTGATCAATAGAAGTTATTAGGTTTCTGTCGCTGGGTAGGTTAGTTGTTTGAAACCTCTCAGACCGGACGCCTTGGGTGACAAACCGTCGACTTTTCACAATCTGGTATTGTCTTATCTTGACAGGGCCATCACCTCAAACCATTCGTTCTGTCATTCATTCAAGTGAGCCTGTCAAAGCTGCCCGCCTAATTCAGGCTACATACCTACCTACCTGACTTTACTTATGCCATACATGCAACTCACCTGAGCCTCCATTCGTAGGTGCACGAAGGTGACTTTACTGGGTTCTCATACATCACCTCACACTGTCCTTATATAACCACTTCTGCTTTCCTTCATACTCCTACCTTTTTCATATTGGAGGAACTTCAGGCTGGGTTTCTAACCTCAACTCCATCATGTAAGTCGATGATGGAAACCGGCAAAACTACAAATCCCCCTACACATTTCATGTACTGACATCTTTGCAAAGGAGTAGCCGACAACAACGAGCTGGTCGCGCCATAAGAGGCCCGTAAGTGGACATCCATCGTTATCCAACATTGAGAGTCGACCATTAATCTTTATCGCAGCCACTCTGCATTGACGGACTTTCTGGCTGTGAGTACAACGGTATCCCCAACCCGTCCCTCCAGTTTGTGCTAACTGTATGCTTGTAGTCCCAAAACATCTCGGCAAATAGGATCCGCGAAGATGCTGAGGCTCGTCGCAATGTGGCCAATGATTCTACCGCCCAAAGCGCCGATGCAGGCGCCTCTAGCACGGCTGCAAATGGAGATGCTGATGAGCTAGCTGAGGCAGAAACAGCCCAAGTCGCTACTACTGCCGACAAGGCAGCAGAGAAAAAGCGCAAGACACAGGCTGCTGCAATTGACAAGATCAAGAAAAGCAAAGCGTTCAAGAAGCGCAAGCGCCAGGATGAGGAATCAGATTCTGATGGCATAGCCGAAGCCATTCTTGCCGGGAGAGCCGCACCGCTACCGGGCCAGATGGAGAACTGCGAGATTTGCGAGAAGCGCTTTACTGTCACTCCTTACTCACGTGCAGGGCCCGACGGTGGTCTCTTATGTAACAAGTGTGGAAAGGAGCTTGCCCAAGACAACAAAGATGATCAGAAGCAGAAGAAGAAGAAGGTGAAAGCGCGTGGCCATGCCAGACGGCAAGTGGCAAGTAACCGGCTGGATGGTGTCATCGGATGCAAGAGTCTGATGACAATGTGCATTCAAACCCTGGTAAACAACATCGACCTCGCCGATGACCTTGGAGATATGCCGGCCCAGATTGTCGACCGTGTCGCTCGACAGGTTGCCAAACGACGCATCCTGACCCCAGAGAGTCTTAACCTATTTCTGCAGTCTGGCTTTGAGGACGTCACCGTCTACGACGCAGCGAGACTGGGGTCTGATGACTTGATCCGCATCTTCCAGATGGTCCCCAAGCTGACGAACCTCAAGCTCAAAAACGCCATTCAGTTCAAAGACGAAGTCATGGATTACCTCATCACCCGAAAAACGCCTCTCGACAGTCTCTATCTTCACGGCGCCAATCTTGTCTCGGAAGAGGGCTGGAACAAATTTCTCGTGGCCAAGGGGAAGCATCTGAAATCCCTTCGAGTGTACTTCACAGACAAACATGTCGGTGACAACTTCACTGCTTCGTTGAAGGAGACCTGTCCAGCTCTCAAATGTCTCAAGATTGCCCACAACCAAGAAGTCACAGATGCAGGGATTGAGCACATAGCTGAGCTCAAAGGCCTAGAGCATCTTAGCCTCCAGCTGATCACGCCTACCTCAACTGAGCCTTATGTCAAAGTGGTCAATAGCATAGGGGCATGCCTACGGACTCTGTCACTCACGGGTGAAAGCCTTTCAGACCTGGACGACCGCGTGCTTGATGCAGTTCACGAAAACTGTACATTGCTTCGCAAGCTTCGAATTACTCATAGTGAAGTCATGACGGACGCAGGTTTTGTCAGACTGTTCACGAACTGGGCCAACAAGCCACTTACATTCATCGACTTCGAGAAATGTCGACATATTGATTCGTCCAAACCACGAGAGAACGCACACCTGAACGGGCTCTGCTCCGATGGTTTCCGTACCCTGATGAGCCACTCAGGAAAGTCATTGAAGTATCTAAACGTCCATGCTTGTCGACATATCACGCGAGAAGCCTTCGAGGATGCGTTCTCCCTCGACAAGGAATATCCTGAATTGGAGAACTTGGAGATAAGTTTCTGCGAGGAGGTGACGGACTTTGTTGTGGGATGCATCTTCCGAACCTGCCCGAAGCTGAAAAACCTCAACGTCTTTGGTTGCATGAAGCTGAAGGAAGTACGAGTACCCAAGGAAAGATTCTTGTCGGTATGCCCAATGCGATGGGCATGGAAATTGAAGGTACTGAGGACTGAGCTCGTCACATTGGTCGAACTGGTTCGATATCAGGTACTGTATGTACAGGGATGCGTCCTTTTCAACCTAGGGGTATGATGCACTATGGCGGAGGGGGTTGCTAGAGCATCTTTGCTGTGGCATATGTTTGTAGTTGATTTGTAGTATTAGCCGGAGTCCTTTGTTTCCCGCCATGGAGATATCTTTTATCATGGATCACGCGCTGAACGAATCAATACCCAATGTTCGTGAAGTTTCTCGTCTGAGCTGGGTTCAAATCATATCTCTCTTCTGCATTCTGGAATATATATGTGTGGATTAACTACCTAAGGAGTAGCGTATCATCCCTCTCACGTCCGGTATATCATGATGCCACGGTGTGCCCTGCTTCTGCTGCCGGGTGCCCTACCCAGAAATGCATCTGCTACTTGGGTTTCTTGGCGTCGACCGCCAGACCGGCGACTCTGCCAATATTCCCAGTGGTGGGTCGGCTGGGGGCGACCCTGGCTGTGAAAAAAAAAATCTGCTCAAAGACAGGAAGAAGCTTGAATACTGAGTGTAATAAGGATAAGCTCATTTCCATAGACCTAAGGCATTCGGCGGTGGCGCAGGTTGATAATAATGAGGGGGGCGCCTCTCTTGTAGCAAGCAGCAGCTAATTGATTGCCGAGTAGATGGAGATGATGGCGAAGGTGAATCTGAATTACCGTTCGCTAACATGTCATGAGCTTGTGACAAGAGGATGAGATATGCCGGTGTCTGCTGGGTTACATATGTGTTTATGAGTCTCTGCATAGCTACTGTGCATGGTCGAGCAGGTAGGTGCTCAGCGGAGCAAAACGAATAGGGGTAATAAACAGGCTCGCTCACGGTTCTAATAACCACATAGATTTCTGCATTATTTATTTAGTACTGGCAATATCAAAAGGGATCTACTAGGGCTGTGATTTCCAATTTTGATAGAAGTTTCGCTTTGTATCATCTTGACCTGACTCTAGGCACAAGGGGATAATAAATGGGATAACCGCTTCGTAAGCATTGAGAGGGGTTCATAAGCCAAAACAGAGCGAATGTCTTCCAACCGCCACTGGACCATCTGGTTCAGTGGTTGCTGCGGCGTTTACCTATTCCCAGCGTAAAAGGCAGCGGTTAGTAAAAATGCTCGAGGCTTGTGTTTCTGGAGTATGATTTTCGTATGGTTCGATCCTGACGCAGGACTGGACCTAGCTTTTTTTGTTTTCATTCTTTTCAATTTCCCTTCCACTTCAGCAACTGGTTGGGAGGCTCATCAAAGCAGGCTTCCTGGTCGCGCCCAATGGGAATCAAGCATTCGAGAACGACCGAACTGACTCATCACAAGAAGATGAAAAACATTTGGAGGCAGTTGTGACAAAATAAATTGACGACAATGTGTATGTGGCTGGTAGTACTCGGGAGGTTGACCTTGGTAGGCTGACTAGGCTGATGCATACTCTGATCCGATGCAGGCGACCCAGCTGTACATGCGGCTGCTATGCTAGGTATGCAGCCTCGGAGCGTATATCGACCCAGCCTGATGGGTTAGCATGACGTGCGGTTCACGGCTGTCAAACCAAAGGTCCGGCCATGGCGGACAGAAAGTCAACACGATATTCCATTCCTTCGTGAAACTAAAACAAACAAGACTTTGAAAGCAGTACCAAGCGGCTGTCCTTGCATTTCTCTTTCCCTTAAGCAAAAACATGAAACCAAACCCTTACTCCATACTGGCGCATACAAATCCATCCGCTCCTCGGTGTTGACCAAAGAAAAGGATCATCGCCCCGTAGACTCAAGTTGTTACTGACCGCCTTGAACGCCACTTATCCTCCGAAAGGCGCTAGCAAGAAGACCTTTCAGGTATGGTGGTTGTGGTCGCGGCGTGATGCTCTAATCGTCCTATTGAGGACGTTGGTCAGAACCCGTCAATACACCAAGAGACAGTGGAAAGGGATATGGGTTTACCTCGGGAACATCGACGTCGCCAGCAACGTAACCCGGAGCGTCATCTTCATCTTCATCTAGAGCGATGCCAGCGTTCACATCAGCCTCGGCTCCAAGGTCCACATCACTATCTGTTTTTGAGGTGACGGTTGGTGAGCGAGCACCATAGGGGGGTTGGTGAACGCGTCCGTGTACCACAAGGAAAGTCCTGTGGGTCACGCGAACGAACGCGTTCCAAATCAAGCGTTGGACTCACTAGCGTGGTCCTCCTCCTCGTCGCCGACAACGGGGACCTGCTCCTCGTCCAAGTCCTTGTCCTGTTCCTCCTCCTCGCCGTTGGCCGAGACGTCATCGGCCACGTCGCTGCTCTTGCGACGGCTCGCGCGCGCGGTCCGGGCATTGTTGGCGCTGGCGGTGGCGGCCTTCTTGGAGGCGGAGGTGGTGAGCTTCTTGGGCGTGGCCTTCTTGGGGGTCGCGCCGGTGGAGGCGCCCGACTTGGGAGGGCGGCCGCGGCCCTTGCCCGAGGGCTCCTTGGGTGGCGGGGGCGCCTTTTCTTGGAGGGATCCATCGGGGGGCGACCGCGAGGGCGGCCAGAGGGGGGAGGCTTGACGACCTTGCTCACGCCGTTCTTCGGGGGTCTGCCTCGGCCACGCTTGACGGCGGGCTCGCCAGACTCGGCCGCGGTGATGGGCTCAGTCTTCTTGGGGGTGCCGGCGGCGGCGCGAGGTTCGCGTGTCCCGAAGGACGGCCGCGGGTAGGTCTAGCTGGCGCCATTTTGTTGAGGCAATTGCAAGGAATTAATTCTCACAAAGTCAGAAAAAATGGTAGAATTCGGATCGCAAGTCCTGATAGATGATGCGATGATGGTTGGTGACGGGAAGAAAATAAAAAAATTAAATGGGAGAAAATTGAGAAAGCTGGGGGGTGGGAGAGGGTGCGGATGCAGCTTTGGTCGCAAATACTGATTGATGAGACGCGCTTCCACCACCAGAGCTCGTACATGACATGGGGGTTCGCGTCGGTACGAGGTACTTCAGCTATATTATCACAAAGGGCTTAGCGCGCTGCACTCACTACACCTTCTGCCCAATTACCCAGCAATCTTCCCCGGCAGTGAGCCTGGCTTTCTAGGGGAAACAGGGGTAGCTCTTTACCGGAAGGAGGTAAGGCTACCAGTTACTTGCTGCAATTACCCTCTTACAGGCCAAAAGAAATATGGAAGTTGATGCATATTGCTGTTATTGCTTCCAAGTTCCCTGATTCCGTGGAATTTTATTTTATTTTTTAAATGCAGACAATTAATTTTTTCTATTTATCCTGATATACCTGCCGCGGGCTGCGCGAGCTTGTCTTACCTCGAGGAGGATTTTGTCCGACTAAAGCCAGTGTAGCAGAAACGACCGTGTGTTGACCTCACTCACTCATCATATCTATCCCCAATTCACTATGTTCCTCTTCTCATGGTTCGCATCGTCAAATAGGGATGCACTAACTGGAAATTTTCCTATCAATCACCGTACGTACAGGGGCTCGGAATAATAAGACTTTGGGTTCTGTCTAAGCTGCCCGCTTGACGAAAGTGTAACATAGTGCTAGCCGGACTTCCGTCCTATTTCGAGAGTGAACATGAGGGGGTGCAGCGACAGGACCAAGTATCCCAAGCATACACGCAACTTTCTCCCGGCGTGCAAATCAGTTCTCCTTCTCCATCACCGCATGACCTGATTGATCCTTGATAGAATCATCCATTTGGCTCGCGTTGTTCGGGAGAACTAGATTGAGGAAGACCCCGATGACTGCAGCAACGATGAAGGGCGTTTCGACGATCAGGTTGATGCCTTGCTCGAAACCGGCCAGAGCGACGTTATCCCCATCGTAGGTCAGCATTTGAGAGAACCAGTCTGGCTGCACAATGTCGAGGAAGCCAATACCCAGCGCCACTGTCAAGATGAACCGATTGCGTCTCGTGTATCTTACCAAACCCAGCACGCGCAGTCCAGCAACCTGTGCATCGCCGCGTTAGTGGTGGTAAGTGAGTGTGCATCCTCGGGGCAACTTACAGCTATCGTTGAATAGAGGAAAACTTGCATGCCTCCTAGGACCGATGGAGGCATTGACCCAAAAACCGCCCCGAATTTTCCAAAGATTCCCTATGGCAGTATCGTCAGCTTGGCTGCAGAGCCTATGTAGAGAGTTGGTTTGGTTTCACTCACCATGAGGATGAGGAAAGTTGCAGCACACCAGCCTGCCCCCCTCGAGGCACATCCTGTCAGAGATATGACACCGTTATTCCCTGCTTGGCTTTTGGGCTTGTTAAAATGTGTGCTATATGATTTTTAAAGCTGGCAGTACAGAACCTACCTGACCATAGGTGGCCCAGTCCCCAAAGCGCTGATCAAGCTGCCGAGGCCGTCGCAAAGGATACCCCCTTGGATTCGGGAATTGAACTCAGTGCCCTCGATGTCAACATTGCTGATTTCGGCCGTGGCGAGGATATCCGGCATGCATGAAACCGCCTCACAGACAAACATGATCAGCAGAGGCAAGATCAACGCGCCGTCAACTGACAGCTTGAAGGTGTGGACCCAGAGGAACGTCGCGGCCGGTGCCGCTTGGATGTTTGACATGGACCAGTAACCCGTCAAGCCCGAGACAAGACAGCCGACGAAGAGGCCGATGATAACTGACGAGGACTTCATCAGGGGCGACCCGAATTGCTCTACCAAGACAATGGAGACGAAGACGGTAAATCCGAGTCCTATCAGCTTTGGGTGGCCCCTTTCGCTCGCTAGGCATGAGTGCTACGTTTCTCCGAGTTGCGGGGTGCAGATGGCTTAACTTACCAACTCAATGGCTTGGGGGCTGCCATGTCGGGACATAACGCGTAGAAGCCATCGCCGCCATGACAGTTACTGCTCCCACCCCAGTTCTGCATGCCGTTGCCGACAAGGTAAATGCCGACCAGCAACAACAGGCTGCCGGTGACAACCTTTGGGAAGATTCGATTTAGGGTCTTTGGTGGTACGAAGCTCATCAGAATTTGTATCCAGACTGTGCACAGCATGGATCCTAGGATGGCTCCCCAGGCGTCGGGACATGGCAGCGGCGTTCCATCGGGAGCAGTGGGGCAGGTGCCATCTTTGTACCGCATGCTGGTGTAATTGAACGCAATGGGCAGGATATCAAAGGTTGGCCCCACCACCGACAAGAGCCCGGTACCGATGAAGAAGGGCGTCTTGGTCAGGTGCACTCTGGTCACCTGTAGCGCTGTCGCGATCCCAGACGTGATGAACGCTGCCGAGACCAGGTACTGCGTGGTCGCCGAATCCAAATAGAAGGCGCCGCCCGCGATGGCTAATGGAGGTGAGACGATGGACCCAATCATGCATAACGCATGTTGGAGCCCCAGGATGATGGTCAGTAATATGGGCACCTCATCATGAAGGCCATAGAACGGTGTCTTGTGGTGTTTATACTTCCGATTCAATGGCCATACGTTAGGAGTGACGAGATATAGGTAATCCTGTGTTCACAAGTTAGGAGGTCCAGGTCGTGGTTCGCACTTGGATGAGAGCATCATCACCCACATAATCTCCCAACCAACTGTCTTTGCTTGTTAAATACCATTTGAGGTAGGAAAGTCTCGAATTAAGGCCTTCGCCGATTGCGCTGCCCTCAGAGATAGAATCGGGCCTGGATGGGTTGCTGGGTTCCGACAAGTTGGTCGCTTTGGATTTCTTCTCCAACGATGGGCTTGAGGCAGACATTGTGCATGGACGATTAATATTATAGTATCACCACCTGCTGAGTCCTTGATACATCTGAGCCGAAAGAGATGCGATGCCGGTTAGATGTATCAAGCCGTTCTGGTCCTGTGTGCTATCAAAGTCAATTCGCCAAGTGGGATCAATATTGGGACACAACAAGCCGGCGCCGATCTTTCTAACCCAGGCTACATAGCTGGGACTCATGCCCGGCAGTCATATCAAAAGCCGGGTTGTCTCTGATTGGCCCACTGCAATATCTTCCTATCAAACCGGAGCTGGCCGGTGTGGGGGAGTTGGAAGGCAAACCCCTGTAAGGTCAATGCAGGAACTTACACGCGAAGAGCAATGATGGGTTCCTCCTGGCTTACGACACTGTTTGACCAGCATTGATAACTAATTACTTGCTATCTTGCTGGACGTGACAGACTGCCTGCTCTTCGCTCTACGGAATTGGCTGGTGTGATGCCTGCCTGCGAGATACCAAACCAAATGCACTTTGTGATCCTTGGCATGGGTGCTATACTGTCTGTCAGTTACATGATAGCAAACCCTGGTCTGTGTATGTAATAAACCTCCATGGACGCTGCTGGCCCAACATCAGAGCGTGGGGATATCACACCTTTGGACGTTCGTGCACACCGACATTTAGACCCAAGAAAGTCTCCAAAATGGCTTGTTTCCCCTTCGCTTGACATCTTGATAGGGGTTCGTTTTATTCAAAATGATAGTAACTAAGAGTAAGTGTCGAAGTTGTCACCATCGACCAGTTATAGAAGCATTCATTTGCGCGTGCACATATGGTCATTGAACAGTGCACTGCTATTAAATATGTCGAAGTCCTTTCGGTTTTGATAAAACCTAGTGTAAGCGACTCTCGAGGATTATTCCTGCCTATTCCAGCCGTTATTCCTCGTTATCCCAGTGTCTCAGGGAGGTGGATTCACCGTTTATTGGAGGGGCTGCCTTTATTACCTCTCAAGATATCCCGTTTATTCTAAAAAGAGTAATACTAACACCGAGAGTCGGTAGGTCAAGTACATCGCAATGGGATTTCATTCGTATTCCCATCCCGCCTTCCGACTAGCTCTCACACCAGCCCTCTCCCTGAATGCTAGCCACAACCTGCCTGCCTGCCAGAATAATCGTGGTCTCATCGGCAACGAGCAGTCTGCCGTCTTCCACGAGAACTCGACCGTCCACCATGACGTGCGTTACGTCTCTGCCGGTGCAGCTACCTACAACTAAGCTGACGGGGTCCATGCCACCCCGAGAGAACAGTTCGGGGCTCCAGGGTGCGGCCCAGCTCGCTCTCGCATCCAGAACCACCAAGTCGGCCTTCTTCCCGACTTCGACGCTACCTATCTCGGCCTCCAAGCCCAGGGCCTTCGCGCCGCGTATCGTGGCCATCTCCAGTGCCTCGTGAGCACCTATGGAGCCGGCGTCGAGCAGAGTTCCCTTGTGCAGGATGGACGCGAGGTGCATCTCTCTGAGCATATCGTACGAGTTGTTGCAAGTCGCCCCGTCCGTGCCCAACGCCACATTCACCCCCTCTTCCAGCATCCGGGGCACCTTCGCTACGCCCGACGCAAGCTTGAGATTGCTCGTCGGGTTGTGCGCCACCGTGGTCTGCGACTCTCTCAGAATGGCCAAGTCGACGTCCATGTCCAGGTGGCACATGTGCGCCAGCACCGTCTTCGGACCCGCGAGCTCGGCCTCGTGGCAGAACTGCATCGGCGACTTGCCGTACACTTCGTGGAAGATGAGCAGGTCGCGCGGCGCCTCGGCGCAGTGCATGGTGAGGCCGATGCCGTGCTGCTTGCACGCCTTGCCCACTTCGGCGAACGAGGACAGGGGCGCGCCGCGCGGGGTGCCGCAGGCTGCCCATACGTGGATGCGGTCGTCGCAGGTGCCGTGGAACTCGGTGTGGGCTTCGAGCAGGGAAGGTATACTCATGTGGTCCAAGTCCTTGTCCCTCGCGTCCGCGATCTCGAGCGCTGGGTTCGTCTCTACGAACTTGACGAGTTTACCCTTATTATCGATCGTCAGCTTAATATTCATTGTACTTGCGATTGGGTTTGGTGACCCGAGCGACCTACCAGACATGCTCGGATGCCCATCTCGGAGACGGCCCTCGCAACGTTGGCGAACCCACTGCCGTGTGTGAGCATAGCCTCGAGGAAGCACGTGGTGCCGCTCAGAAGCATCTCGGCTATCGTCAACCTAGCCGTAACATAACCATCCGCCGCGTCCCCTTCGCCGCCGTAGGCAGCCTCGAGTGGCCATATTCGATCACAGAGCCAGGAGTGCAGGGGAAGATCCTCGGCCAGCCCGCGCAGGAGGGACTGGGCCAAGTGCGCATGACTATTAATAAGACCAGGTATAACAATCCGGCCGGATAGAGATAGCACCCTAGTTCCTTCCGGAATTTGGTCTGGAGGATTGGAGGAGACGTGTGTTATGCGGCCTTCTTGTACTAAGACGAAACCATTCTGTATGATACGCCGGCGTGCGTCTACTGTTATGATTGTGACGTCTCGCAGCAGAGTACTTCCAGGTGAGTCTGACATGGTGTGTGAGAATAGAGATAGGGATTTTCTCGGTGTGTGCTTCACAAACCTGGTGTTTAAGTGACCAGAAGGATTCTAGGTCAATTAATCCACTGCTGCCGAGGAGAGGCGCATGCTAACAGCAGTGTACAGACTGCATCTTTGATTATCGCGCCAAATGTTTCTGGGGCATGGTCGCGAACGTTCTGTCATGCAGGTTAGTCAACACGAGCGTGTCAGTCGAGCTGCATTGTTAGGTGCAGCTCCCTCCTAACCTACCTACCTGCATATACTCAATGCAGCTTCGGGGCATATCTGCCGAGCGGCCCCCTCCGTCTAGGGGAATATCAACTCCACAGATAGTCCAGACTTTATCCACAACGGCCACCTCCGGATTGATAGCCAGTATCGTCAATTCCGCCTCCTTCCCGATACCATTACTGTCGCTTCATGATTCAGTAGGCCAAGATTGCAATCTTCGCGATACACTAGGAACGGACCGAAAACCTGTGTGCCACGAGGTGCCTGTGGAGGGTGTCTACAGGCTGTAGGTTACAACCCGAATCTGAGGGATGACAGGTCCGCCAACCTGGCAAGCTTACAGACTTACAACATAAATCCACAAGCTGCTTAAAGACCCGTTCCTCAGCATACCATGGGACTGCTTGGCTCAATTTAAGGGGTAATTATTGCTCAAGGATTTTGTTGGTATTCGATCTCAACCACATCTACGCATTCACCTATTGTACCATGGACACAACAAAATACGCCCACCGGAGCATCCCGAAGATCTCGCTGGCCGATTTCGACAGCAGAATCGACGAGATCACCCTAGAGCTCGTCGCGGCGGCCGAGACGGACGGCTTCTTCGTGCTCGTCGACCACGGCATCTCGCCCGCGGAGATCGAGGCCCAGTTCGAGAACGCCGCGCGCTTCTTCGCCCTGCCCGACGAGGTGAAAGCCACCGTCCCCTTCTCGCGCCGCAACGTCGGCTGGGAGAAGGCGGCCCAGATCCGGCCCAGCACCGGCGTGCCGGACCAGAAGGAGTCGTACCAGATGCAGTACGGCGCCGCCATGGACGGCATGTGGCTGCCCGAGACAACGCTGGCCGGGTTCCGGGAGCAGAGCCTGCAGTTCATGCACAAGGTCCAGGCGGTCTCGGAGCGGCTGATGGTCTGCTTCGCGCGTGGGCTCGGCTTCCCCGACCGCTACTTTGCGGACTACCACGACGTCGCCAAGGACAACATCCAGACCGTACTGCGTCTGCTGCACTACTTCGCCCTGGACCCGGCGCAGCCCGTGCCGTGCGACTACTACCGCGCGGGCGCGCACGCCGACTGGGACTTCCTGACGCTGCTGTTCCAGCGGCCCGGGCAGAGCGGGCTCGAGATCTGCCCGGGGCGCGAGGCCTTCACGGCGTTCGGCCTGGGCGACGTGTGGACCAAGGTGGAGCCGGCGGCGGGCGAGATCGTCTGCAACATCGGCGACCTGCTGATGTCGTGGTCCGACGACCGCTTCAAGTCGACCTTCCACCGGGTCAAGACGCCCGCGGACCCGGCCGTCGACTACTTCGGCCCGCGCTTTTCGATGGCCTACTTCAACCAGCCCAACACCGACTGCCGGATCCAGGGCCTGCTGAAGAAGTACCCCCTGGTGACGGGCTCGCAGTTCACCGAGGCGGCGATGAAGCGGAATTACTCGGCGCTGGAGGCGAAGAAGGCGGAGGTCAAGCTGGAAGGACTAAGGGAGGGCGTGGGCGCCGCAGCGGCTTAGAGGGGGTCGATGCCGCTGTCTGCGGAATCAAAAGTCGATATAGTTACAGTCATCGTGCGTTTCTTGATGTCTTTCATATAGTCAAAGGATGGCGATTGGATCGAGTTGAGTGAGCCCATCTCTGTTATATCATGGTGCTCTCGCGGTTTTGTCGTGCGGTAGTGTGTGCAAGAGTACGTCCCCCTTTAGATATATAACCGGGAACCCGAAGCCTCCCAAGATACATAATAATGCCTATAGCACATACTAATCTCTGGGCTCGCACTTGGACTCACATGAACAACTTCGCATCTACAAACGACTCTAGGTTTCAACAACTTCCAACACCATGTTTGCCTCTGGTTCTCTTTGGCGCTCCTATCGCTGGCCGTTGCCGCGGGAAATGAGTGCCAGCCCTATAGATGGTCCATGAACGGAGCCCGATCCGTCCCCGGGGACAGCGGCCTCGCTGACGAAATTGCCAGCGTCACTGAGCCTATCCAGCCCGGCGATCTCAACCGCAGATACTGGGGGTATACGGGAAAAGAGGTCAACTAGTACACTTGCACGAAACTGACCGAGAAATTCGGTATCGATAACGACAAGTTCTTTTCCCTGAATCCAGGCCTACAGAGAGATTCTGGGAACATCGAACCGCGGAGCAAGTACTGCGTCCGTGGGTGTGAGCTTTCATGTCCCGACTGTCCTGATCGAGGGAGACGTTGTTGACTAGGAAGGGCCGCACATGCAGTTATCGAGCCAGTCAGATCCACAAGTGGTTCCTGCGGCCCCGAACACAACAACGCCACATGCCTCGGGTCTGACTTTCCATGCTATAACACCGAGACATTCACCTGCGGCAATACGACGTTTGTGCAACCACCCCCTCATGCTTGCAGGTTCTGATGCTGATGATACCCTCTCTTCAGGGCAGATTGTGCGGCTGGCACGTACTATGAAGGCGCTTGTTCCGGTGACAAGATCTGTGACGATTCGTCAATACTTAGTTTTTGGCGGATTCCTACCACCCCATGGCAATTGCTTGTTATACGAGTAAGACTACAGAAAGGCATAAAAGAGCCTAGAAGTTGGGCCTTTTCCCATATTGCAATAGATGACAGTAGTCTTGATGATATGAAATGAGGCTGCTGCGGTCTAGACCCATAAGCGCGATTACGGAGTGACTCTACAGACATACAGGTACACACAATAAAACCAATCACGAATCTAATATATATATATATATTTGGTATGTCCCTCCTTCCTAAGTGAGGGTCGAGGTGCATTGAAAATTACGCAATGCTATAGCCAAAAGCTCGGAAATGCAGAAAACAACATGCAGTCTGATCAGGCTGCATGACATCCTTGTTGTAATATTGGTTTTTCATATAACGAAGTGCAGAAATGAGGGAGCCAGCAAAGTGCGGAGATGGAAAGGCCCAAATGATACTGGTGCGGGCTACTCAAAGTATCGAGGGGAACATGTTCGTGGGAATAGAGAGAGTTGGCGGTACTAGAACCACGATAGTTATATAAAGGCCGCTACGGTCCCCGTCTAGAAATTTCACGGCCTCCTAATCTCAAGCTTCCTAACCTCCCCAGTCCCCTTCCAACTGCTCTCTTCACTTGCCTTGCGAGACACCTTGTCTTCAATACCCCACCATAATGCAGTCCTCACTTGCCATCCTCGCCGTGGCTGGTGCCGTTGCCGCGAAAGCCATTCCTCGTGATGACGGGCCCATCGCCATTGCCGTCGGTGATGCCCTAGGCAGCCACGAGATGTCGACAAAGGCCTCACGCACGTCTACTTCTGCGTCAACGCCGACTTCTCGGGCGCTTGTGCCAACCTAGAGGTGGCCACTAGTACCTGCTGTGAGTTTCGGGACTCTAACCCTTTGCCGGGAAGTGATATGGTTAGACAGCCGAGGACTGACCATGGAATATGACCCCTTTTCTTTTAGATAACTTAGCTACCAGCTGGAATGACCAGATCACCTCAATTGGTCCCGACGCTGGAACTACTTGCACGATCTTCGAGTAGGTTTCTTGTAACCTATATGGATCGTCAACTCGAACTAACAAGACCCTACACAGGAACTACGGCTGCTCGGCTCGTTCTCTGGGCGGTATCGTCAACCCTGGTATCTACAACCTGAACGACTGGAACTTCAACGACATTGGTACGTATTGACCAAACGGGTTTCCGTCCAGCAAAAACTAATAATTATGTTCTTTTATCAGCGAGCTCACTCAGCTGCGTCTAGAGAGCTTTTCCGTCCATATGGTCCGTTTCCAAGGACAGAGAGGAGGCGACAGAGTTAAGGCAAGGAGCCAAAAGGGAGGGGGTGGGCTGGATGACCAGCCGGCACCTGTGTTATGGGCACGTATACACACGAGCTACACAGTAAAAATATCCTTAGTTATTGGTCAATGTTGATCCGATATATGGTGTTGAATAAGCTGGATATTCTACCACACCATGTCGACTGGTCAGGCCTCACTATTTAGTGAAATAGCCAGTCTACCATCTAGAAAACCAAGTCAAAGACTCGCTCTAATATTACACGTACTCTGTCCTAGCCAGTGCATGGTCGTATCAATGATACCTTGAATCAATGTCGGTCGAGATGAGTTCACCGACACCGAATTCTTGGTCGCCTCCAATTCGCTCGTAGACTGCCGCCCTCGTAAGCTAAAGCACCCCCTCACGGGCCACCCCGTTACGGGCTACCGCGTTTTACCCCACGAACGCGTCTTTTTACCGTGTATCTTAATTAGAAAACTTTTTAATTTAATTATCACTTTTTATTTTTTAAAGTAATTATTACACTTATTCTTTTCGTTTATTTTTACTCTTTATAATAATATTTTCGTTTAATATTTAAAAGCGTGTATAAGCTACCGTGCGCGACGTAAAGCTTAGAGTAGCTACTTATAAATCCGCCCGTAAATAATTAACCCCTTGATCGTATATTTAACGCCGTCTCGCCCGTATACTTATTAAAAATAAATTTAATAAAGATTAATAAGTTTTATTACTATTTTTAAAAAACGAATTAATATATTTATAATAAACGTTATTTAAGTTTTAAAAAAAACCTAGTAAAACGTATTAAGGTTTATATTAATAATACGAGAGAGTATTTAAACGTGTAATAAAAGTCCGCTTTTATTAATATAATAAGTAATAATTTATAAGAAATAAAAAGTAATTAAAGGGCGTTAATTTAAAAATATTTATAATAGTTTTATTAAAGTTATTTATTTTATTAATAAATTAAGATTAATATTTAAATTAATTATTAAAATAAAGAATATTTATATAAAATATATAAAAAACGTTCGTAATTATATATTTAATCCCTTTTTTATTAATTCGTTATTATTTAATAATCTCGCTTAAACGTGCTCAGCGCTACTTAGTGATCTCCCTTAATTATATTCTACGCTACTTAATAATCTCCCCTAATTACGCTTTGCGCTACTTAGTGATCTCGTTTAAGTGTTCGCCGCGTTACGTAATTTATTAACGGCCGCCGTTACTTATAGGCGTATTCGTCTCATCGCTAGGCGAGGTGATATTGTCGTTATTCGTTATTAAAGAAGATCTAGTTTTATATTAATATAGCTGGCGGTATAGTCTGTGGCTATAGTATCGTAACCTGGTCGGGGTATAGTAGTTTCGTGCCGGTAGGTAGGGTTCTTAGCCGCATGGTTAGGTCGGGTCGTAATAATATTAAGCTATTAATTAAATTAAGTTAAGCTTTATATTAATATTAATTAAGTTTAAATTTATAACTTAGCGATTATTAAACGTTTTTAAAGCCTTTTATACTTTAAGATAACGATAATATACTTGTTTTTTAATCAAAAACGAGTTTATTAAAACCGTAAGGTCGAAAATAATTAATTATAGCCGAGTTAATAAAGCTATAATAATAAATATTAAAGTTTTTTTTATACTTAATACTTTAAAGCTAGTTAATATCTTTTTTAAACGCTTTTATAATATTAATAAAATAAGTATCAACTAAGGCGTTAACGGTAACCACTAGGTGATTATTAAAGCTACTAGTTATTTAGCTTTTTAAAAAAATGTCGAAAAAGGGAATAAAATACTACCTTAAAGTATATAGGCTATAATAGGGTAGCCCTCTCGCCGCTAGTTATTTTTAAAGGGGCCGACGTTTAAAACTAATAGTTTTTAAATCGAAACGACTATCTTTAAGATAACTAGCGGTTTAAAGCGTTACTTAAAAGGTAAACTAGTAATGCCACAGCTTTAAATTAAATTTAAAACATTTTTATCCCTTATATACGATTTCGTTATAATAATAAGTAAATCGTTTTAATTTATAATAATTATAAATTATATATAAATAATAATTTTTTATAGCTTTATTTTGTAAATAAAATATAACTAGTTTTTATAAATTATATTATAATTATATAATATAAGTTTTAAATATAAGAGTTTTTAGCTTATTAAAGAGAAGGTTAAAGATTATTTTAAGAAAATATTTAAATACGGGTTTTAAATTAAAGCTTATAAAAATAAATATATTAAAAATATACCGCTAGGTTAAAATTAACGTATTAACTCTTTTTATAATTAAAAATGTTTTAAAAACGGCTAAGATTTATTTACGAGATTACTTAAAGCCGTTATCGTTAAAATACGTTATTTTAAAAAATATAAAAGTTACTCGAGTACGTTTAAGATTATTAAAAAGAATTAAAAAAGAATTAAAAAAGAATTAATACTTAATTTCTTCGTTAAATTAGTTTTAATACTTATTAAAACACCTTTTAATAGCTAAGAATTACGAAATAATAGTTAAAAATTAATTATTATAGATTTTATTTTTAAATTACTCTCTTAATAGCTCTTTATTAAAAAAGCTAGTAAGGCTTTAAATTAAAACGTTAATAAAATCGCGTATTTTAAAACTTAAGTCGATTATTTTTAAATTAAACTCGATAATAAAACTACGAGAGTACGTTAAAAGGTAAGAATCGCACCGAGATAACGATTTATTCGTATAGTTAACATACGCCGAGCTAAGCGGAGACTAAAGGGTAGGGTCGTATATAAAGACGAAGCTAGCGACGTCGAAATATTAAAAAGGCCTCGTAACGCTATAAAAGCTATAGACGATAATAACAAGGAGGCGGAGGACTATATTATTATTAAAAATAACGAAAGATTATATATTTACGTTAATTCTAGCCGTAGAAATGGCTTTAATTACAAAGGTAACGGTAGCTCAATAAGGTGGCCCGTAAGGGGGTGCTTTAGCTTATGCTTCTCGGCCGTGCTGTGGCTCGTCCTGACCAGCATCGCGGCTTGGTACCGCCTACGCCCGGTTTACCGCCACACTCTAGATTGACAATTTCTTATACTCCTGGACGACTAAGGCGACGTACGGCAACAAAAATTCCACAGTAATAATGAGTGATGGAGCATGCGCCATTACGCTTGGGCAACCCGCACGCGTACACGGGGGTCGTCAGCTCTTCCGACAGGATTCTCAGCCGCGACGACGCCGACGATATATGATCCCCGGTATGGAGACCTCAGTGGGCTATCGAATTTCGTCACACGGGGCCTCGTGATTCGAAAAAGAGTATTGCGGCACCTAACAAGACGGAGGAATAGCTAAAATAACAAAAAGGCAAAAACATATAACACCGAGGATTCCCAGGTCGTTAACGACCCTAGTATTAATTCGGCTCTCTAAGCTCTTGTCTAGGGGGAGAGCGGATGCCGACCTTGTATAATAAAGTATTCTAGAAAGGCAAGACGCCGCACCACCGCACGGGCTATATTAAAAAAGTTTAAATTAAAGTAAAACGGACTAAAACAATGCTTAGTGCCGTACACTATCTTTTATAATTTATAGATTCTCTTAATTTTTTTTTAATTTTTTTACTTTATAAGTGTTATTATTTTAAATAACTTAATCACGCTTAATTTTAAATTAAACGCTTTAATAAATATACGCTTAGTTTTTTAATAGCTCGCTTTTATAACTTAATACTCGATTTATTAAAGCTAGCCTCTTTTATTTTATCTTATATTTTTTTATTTCGCTTTAAATTAATAGCTTATTTTATATTATACTTAATATATAAGACTTAGTATATAACTTATAACTATAGCGCTCTTACTTATTTATATTAAATAAATAATAGTCGGCCACCGGCTATTAAGGTATAACTGCTTGTCTAGTTAAAATCCGTGTATTACTATCGAGGCGGCCGTTTTTAATTACCTTAAGCCGCCTCACCCGCCTTGCTTATCTTATTAATTAAGACCCGGTCGCGAGGACTAATATTATTCCTTAACTAAAGATTATAAGTACCGCCTAGCGTAACTTAATGTCGATAGTTTATAATAAATACTTTATATTACTTTATTACACTCGCTTATAATAATATCTTTAGCTTTTTTTTATTTTCTATTAAAATAATAAGAACTAAGGTTTTCTATATTACTTTAACAAGGGTGCCACGTACTTACGCGTACGAACCCTTTTTTTATTTTATTAAAAAAAGTATATAATACCTTTCGTAATTAGTATTAAAAATAGATATAAATAATAAAATATAATAATATAACTTTAATTAAACTCGAAATTTATTTATATATATATACGAAAGCTTATTTAATATTAATTAATAATTATATAAAATAATTATAGATTAATAAGAGTAAAGAGACGGTTTTACGCCCTTATCGACGTAAGGGCGACCGTGCTAAAGAGCCCCGAGAATTTCTACCCGTTAAAAATTCGAAGGAAGAGCCGAACTAAATTAACTATACGAGGAGGAACCCTTTTTTCGAGTATATATTATAAAGAGAAGACTAGGTTTCGAATTATACGCGAGATTAATTAAGCTATATATAATTATATATTTAAATAACCCTTTATTATATAATTTATAAAACGATAATCTTTATTAAAATAAACTTAATTACGGTTAACGAATCGAGATCGAGCCTAGACGTACCGAGTTAAAATAGACCGACGACCTTAAACCTCGAACTATTTACATACGAAGAAGTTTCTTAAAATATCGAAATCTTTTTAATAATTTAAAAAAGAAACGTTAACCTCGTTCTTTAAGAATTTAAACCTTTAAACGTACTTTTTAAAAAAATAATACCCGAACTATTTATAACGTACTTTATACGATACTTTTTAAAATATTATATATTAAAAATAAAAGGGACCTTTTTTAAAAGTTATTTATTATCGAGTTTAACGAATAAACCGAGTATTAATTCGATTAAGTTAATTATACGTTTTAAAAAAAGCTTTTTAATTACTTTAAAAAAGACGGAGTTAATATATTAACGAATAGATCCTTTAAAGCTAAGTTCGTAAGCTTAGTACTACCGGCCGCTTTTATATACTAATAAGACCGACTAATAGAACCGACTTCGGAAACTTAAAAAAAGGATGTTCTATACTCTTCTCGAGAACAGATAGTCGAATAACCGCCGCCTAAGCGAGAGATACCCGGTCTTTATATAAAGTAATTATTCGCGATACTACGGGAAACTCTAGGCCTAACGTTTAACCCTAGATTCTTAAGTATTTAAGCGTCGTAAGATATTATCCCTTTTCTTTTTTTTTAACTCCGGTACCGCCGGACTAGACCGTACGATTATTTAGTTTAATATACGTTATAAAATACGATATCTTTTAAGCCGAGCTATTTATAACGGTAAAATCGATTAAAATAAGGTCGTTATTTTCTTAAAGACATAAAAAAAAAGAAAAGAACTATACCGGTAATGTATCCTATAAGCGAATATCTTATATAAGCGAATGTCCCACTTTTATAAATTTCCTTATAGCCTTAACCTTTTTTTATATTCTTTTACGTTCGAAAATGTTATAACTTTAAAAAAAGAGTAATATAATTCTAGCGCTTTAAGCGCTTTAAAAAGACTTAATTTTAAATGTATAAAAGGCTATATTAATTTATTACGTTTTATTAAAAACTTTATAACGTAAACGAAATAAGTAACCTATACGACGCGAAATATTTATAAATTCTTAAAAAATTTTAAATTTTAAAAAAAATGCGATTATTCGATATATTATTAATTTAAATACGTAATCGTTTCTTCCCCGGTTAAGTAATATAAAAGATATAACGAATCGATTACTTAGTTTATATAACGCGGAACGCGTCGGCGTTAATTAAACCTTTAACTTCGTATAATAATAATTAAACCTCCGGACACGTTTTAATTAAAAAATCGATTATTAAAAAGTCTTTTATAAAGATCCCGATATATATTACGCGTAGTTTATTTTTATATAAAATATAATTTATAAATACGGGATTTAAAAAGAGGATATCTATAATTTTAACGAGACCGGTTTTTTTATAAATTAAATCTCGTTCGAAATAATCGTAACCACTTCCGATCAACGCGGAAAGCCTAGGGTAATATAATAAAAAAACTAAAAATAAGTTATAATTATTTAAAGCGTTAGATTACACGGTTACGCTATTTTCTTTGTATATTATCTTTATTAGGAAAACGTACCTCTTTTTTTAATACGAAAATAGCCTATTACCGAAGAATTAAGTAATCGCAATTATTAAAAATAACTAAATTACGAATAAAAAAGGCGAGGACTAAATTCGACATTTTAATTAATATATTAAGTCTCGTATAAAAAGTCGTTATCGCCTTTTAGTTCTAAACGGCTACGAAAATTACTACTCGATAACTTTTAAGCTTTATTATAAAAAGAACTCGATTATTATACTTTATATACCTTCTTATTTATTATATAAGCTCTAGCCTCTTAATATCGGCTATTTTCGTATATTAAAAAAAGCGTATAAAAAAGAAATTAAATATTTTATACGGGCGTATATTACTTATATTTTAAAGAAAGACTTCTTACTAGCGTTTTTAAAAGCGTTCCAAGCGACTTTCATCGTTTCGAATATACGAAAAGGCTTTTAAAAAACAAGACTCGTCCCGTATAATCCGGAATATATTATTTTATAATTAGATATAAAGCTACGTATTTTAACACTTCCGGGGACGTTTTTTAACCTATTTATTCTTTAAGAATTAAAAACTTTAAATAACCCGATTAAGGCTTAATCCTAAACCGAATACGTTCGAAACCATATCGTACGGTATTAAAATAATTCTTCGATATTTATTTTAATTAGTTTTAACCAGATCGTAAAAGCTATAACGTATATTATATACCGAGTTACTCTTTTAAAAAGTAAAAACGCGATATTTCGAAAAATAAATAAAATACTTAGCCGGCGCCGCCGTATAAAAAAAAAACGGCTATAAGATAGAAAATTACTTTATATACAAACTAAAAAAGACTTACAGTTTTAAAAAGACGTTAATAAATAATTATAAAACGAATCGCGTCGAAAGAATAGTTATATAAAAACGTTTAGGACACGCTTATAACGCTATAAAATCTACGGAAAGCCCGGGTATAATACGCGCACTTATTAGAATAATATAGAAGTATTTAAAGATAAAGATTCCGATTAATTTTAATATATTAAATACGTTATAATGAAATTAACTTATATTTTATTAAAAAGGGTATAAAAGAATAGGATATTCGCTTATATAGGATATTCGCTTATAGGATACATTAAACCGTATAATATCTTTTATAATAAAGTATAGATATATTTATTAAAACATGTCGACGGCTAAATATATTAAAAGACTAGTATTATGCGATCTTTTTAAATACTTTTTCCGGCCGTGCGGAAGCATTTTATTTTAATTATATCGGATTCGAAAAGAGATAAGACAAGATATACTACCTAATAAACTCGTATTTTAATATAATAATAAATTATATATAATATTTTATAAATTAGATAATAACTTCTTTTATATAATAAAAAATAAAAACGCCGAGAAATAACTTATTAAAGTTTTAGAAATCTTATTAAATAAGCTCTAATTCGTATAACGAGCCCTCGGAAAGGGATTCGAAAGAGAGATCGCTTTTTATACCTTAATTATACGAGCTTACCGAGGAGTTCCGGAGCTTATACCGGCTTTTATTTATTAGAAACTAACGTGTAAAGCGTTATTTTCGAACTTTCGCGTATCGCTAAGTATAGTTACGAATTAAAGGTTTTCGAAACCATATTTAACGAAAGAATTATATCGAAACCTAGTTATAAATACGTATTTAATTAATAAACGGTTTATAATAATAAATTATTATATAATAATTAATTATTAATAAGATAAGAATTAACGAGTTATAAACACGTTTCGACCTAGGTTATTATATAAGAACCGGTAATTTAAATAAAAAATTTACTGAATTTATTATAAATAAAACTAGCCTATATAATAACTTAATACTTTTTAAGTATATAATAACTTTAAATAAGATCTCTTTACTTAAAATAAATACGAGGATTTCGTTTAAAACTAAGAAGGGAAAAAAAGAGGAGCTAAAAAATAACGAAAAAGAGTATAATTATTTCGATCTAAAAGATATACGATAAGGTATTACCTACTTAATAGACGCCGCGTTTTATTACCGGCTTATTAACGAGGATATTTACTTTTTAAAGGTTATTATATAAGCTAACTAATTTAATTTTAATAGCCCGTATAGCTAGACTTCTTAAAGAGAGCTTTGAGATACCAGCGCCGCCCTACTTTCGATAGTCGGAAAGCCTTAAGCAGAAGCCTACGTACAAGAGAACCTAGACGTACGGATCGACTAGACCTTAAAGAGCGTCGAGATTAACTTCGGAAGCTTAAAACCTATCTTATCGATTAAAATAATTAATATACGGAACCGATTAAAAGTAACTAGGTATTATATTTTAAATATTATAACCCTTTTTTTATTCTCGTTATATAATACCGACCGGTTTAAAACGTATTATAATAATATTTTTAATTTTATTATATAAAAGGACGGCGAGATACTTTTTATAATTAAGAAATAAAGATACCCGTTTTTTAATACCGACCGTATAAAAGTAATATTATACTTTATTAAAAAATAGTTTAGATACTTTTATATAAAAAAGCTTTATATTTTTTTAAAGAACGCCGGTTATAAGAACGTTAACTTTACTATTTTTAACGAGATTTAAAAGTTTTATTTTTAATATTAATTATATAATCCGGCGTTATAAAGATTTAAATTCTCGTTATAAAATAAATACGACTTTAATTACGAAATTATTATAAATATTATTTATATTAACGAATAAAACATACTTTATATAATCGATTCGAATATATCTTTTTAAACGGTTATATTCCTATATTCGCTTAGCGTATAAAACATTTAAAATACCCTCTATAAATACTAGATATACGTATACTAAAAACCTTTTAATTATATCTCGTATAATCCGGGCACGTATTTTTAAAGAAAATTTCGAAATTATATATAAATAATAAGAATTACTTATAAATAAATACTTATTAAAACTTATTAAATAATAAATAAAATTAAATAAACGTACGTTTCGCTACGTAAAACCTTTAATATCTTATAAAAAGATCTCGGTTATTAAATAAATACCGAAATAATACTTTAAATAGTTATTAAAGCTTTAAATAATACGGCTAGCCTTAACGGCTTAATACCTACCCTGCTCGTATTTAAAATATATTTTCGTATTAACGAGAACTTATTACCGTTATTAGAGATCTAAGCACGAAGAGACGCCGTACGGAAAGTAATAAAGATATTTTAAAAAATATGTACAAATATCGATATTTACCGAGCTCTAAATACCCGGAACGGACCGGCTATCCACGATATATTAACACTCCCGCTTCGAAATAAAGTTTTAATTTAGCGAGAAAGAAAAGAATAAACCGAACTATATAAGATAATAATTAATAAAAACCGTATAATTCGAATAAATACCTTAAACGGTTTAAAAGCCTTTCGAATAACTTAAATTAAGCCGTATTACTAAGAAGAGGCCGGAGAACCGTACGACGAGCCGAATATATAACTAGATTCGAAACAGCCGGTAAATACCCTAAATACTGAACCGATAACCGAGGAAATTACGGTAACTCCTGTATAACGTAGCCGGGGACAACCTAAAAAATATCTACCCCGGAACGTTCTAACCGTCGTATTCTTTATTTAAAAAAAAATAAGAAAATTACGACCTAATAGTTAACCTTTAATAAAACGGCGTTATTACCTCGTCTAGATATCTATTCTAAAAGTTCAACGCGGAAGAGATTAATAATCTCGTCGCACGAAAAGTTTTCAAATTTATTCAATTTAACCCGGGTAAACACACCGGCCGGAAAATCTTTAAAACACGGCTTATACGAAAGATTAAGGGTAAAACTACGAAGCTATACGAGAAGTCTAGGCTTATAATATAAAGCTACGGAAATATAAAAAAGAGGTTATTTTAATTTAATTATTAATAATTTAATAAATAAATTAAAGACTCTTTTTAATCCTTAAACTAACCTTAATTTAAAACTTTAACGTATAAAGCGAGCTACGCGATATTATATAAACGTATATTTAATCGTATAATAAACTAAACCGACTAGTTTATACACGTTTACTAGTAGAGCTAAAAACTTAATATTTTAAAGGGACGCTTATTACAGTGCGTATAGACTAACCACTGCGCCATAAAGCAAAAGCTTCGGAAATAACTCTTCGGGTTATTTTTATCTAATTCTACGCCTTAAGTACTACCCCGCGGGGGACCAACCCGCCGATCGTAATACTATACCCTCTCTCTAAAGGTATACCCTTATACCTGGGGCGATAAACCCCTAATACTATATAATTTATTTAAGCTCGGTATAAAGAAACTCTAAAGCTTTTATATAAGTAACCAGTCCGTATAAGGCCTTGCTTATTTACTAGCGATCTTGCCTAAGTAGTTAAAAAGAGCTCTTATTTAATAAATATAGGAATCGAACCTACGTCTCTTATTTAATAAAGGCGAAGAGTTATTATATTATAGTACGTATAGATTAATTACTACGTTATAAAGTAAAAGCTTCGGAAATAACTCTTCGGGTTATTTTTATTTAATTCTACGCTTTAAGTACTACCCCGCGGGGGACTAACCCGCCGATTGTAATAACGATATTTTAAATCGTATTACCCTTATATAAATTAACGATGTCGAGATTTTACTAATTTAAAACATATTATAATTATTACGTATAAAATTTAAAAATAATACTTTTAATATATAATACCTACTTATTATTTATTACGAAAAGACCGGACATTTTCGATATTATAATAATATAAACCGACGATACGTTTAGCTTCGCTATAGCCTTTTTTTAAAAAAGAGGAAAAAAAGCTAATAAAAGAATAATTCCGTATAAAGCTAAAAAGTATCCTAATCGAAAATACGCTAATCGAGTTTAATAGAGGTAAGATTTAATTAAAATTATTGTTACAGTGCGTGTGGACTAACCACTGCGCCACAAAGCAAAAGCTTCGGAAATAACTCTTCGGGTCATTTCTGTTTAATTCTACGCCTTAAGTGCTACCCCGCGGGGGACTAACCCGCCGATCGTAATAATTATACGATATCCTTTTTAAATAAAAAAGACAGGCTAATTAATTAAAGCTTATCGATTTAAAAGCTATCGATAAAAACTAGTAATATATCTCTTAACGTGTAAAAAGAGTATATTTAACTTTTATTTATTAATTAAAAATAGCGTATAATTTATTTATCGTCGTTTAAATATAAACCTTAAAAAATAAAGATATTAAGAGCTTAAACAATCGTATTAATTAAAAGATTTAAAACTCGATACGCGGCTTAAGATACATCCCGCTTAATTTTTATTATACGAAAGTATATATCTTTATTAACAGCTCGTTTATAAATAACGAAGACTTAACTTCTTAACTTAAATACTTAATCTTATTAAACTAAAAAATAAATCGTATAAAAGGCTAATTTAAAATAATATTATTTATTAAAACTTAACGAAATATAAAAGAGTTATACGAAGCGTATTAATTAGCGAACTATATAATACGATTTCCGGTATAAATAGCGGTATTATATTAAATACTACGCTTAAAAGAATTATATAAACCATAGAATTTTAAAATATACTAATAACCTTTTATATAAATTCGAAATCTTTTTATAACTACTTAGTTAAGTTAAGTATAATAAATAAAAAAAGGCTTATAATTAATTTTATATCCCTTGGAAAGTCGTACGAAAAAAAAGAGATCTTATAAATCTATTATATCGATAATAAAGATAACCTAATAAACGCCCTTATTAAGGTATCCTTAAATAAGGCCCTCGAGTAAATAGTCTTAATAAATAACCTTACCGTATATATAAAAATATATATTAAAATACTAAACTTATATATCCCCGATAAAATATAACGTATTACGATATATAACGGCACCTTTATTATTATTATTATTTTTAAACTGTTTTTTTTAATTTATAGCGAGAAATAATATACGTTAATATATAATAACTTCCCTTATTATTATTAAATAATTAAAATAACTAATTAAAAGGATTTATTATTTAATAAAATTAATATTAAAAAGATATAGTATTACTTATACGGCTTAAGTAGGCACCGAATACCGGATTAGCGCAACTCATTCGTACGAAACTCTTAAAAAGGGAAGGCCCGTATCTAAAAGGGGGAACAGGCTAATTCTATCGCTAAAATAAAAAACTGCTAATATTAGAATAATAAGAACTAAAGTTTTTTATATTACTTTAAAAAAAATATCACGTATCTACGCGTACGAACCCCTTTTTTATTTTATTAAGAGGGGTATACGATGCCCCTTATAACTAGCACTAGAAATAGATATAAATAATAAAATATAGTAATATAATCTCGATTAAACCCGGAACTTACTTATACGTACGTACGAAAGCTTATTTAATATTTTCTCTTTCGTACTTTATTAAATAATAAAAATATTTTAAACTAAATAGCTTACGCGGTTATATCTTATTTTAATAATTAAAAAAGATTATTTATTAACTTTATACATTTTTTTATAGTGCGTTTCTTTAAAATAATTATAAAAAAAGTATTAAAGCGCGTTTATTTAAAATATATTTAATTAACGTAAAATAATAATAATAAAAGCGCCGCTTAATTATATAAATAATTTATTAAAGTATTATTAATAATTAAAATAATATATTAATTATTTATAATAATAAACTATATATTAAGAAGTTTTAATATAATTAATTTTTTATACTAATAAAGATAAATAAAAAAATAAGATTTTATAAATATTATATAATATTAAGGTTTTTTTTAACGTTATATACTTATTTATTTATACTTTTATTATATTAATATATTAAGCTTAAGTTTATTTTTAAAGTTTTACTTAATATATACTTTAATATTTAACTTATAATAATAATTGTTTAAGCGCGAGTTATAACTTATAATTATATTCATTAATAATAAAGTTTAAACTATATATTATTAAAGTTAATATTATATATATTTCGCTTATTATAACTTTTAACTTTTATATATCGCTTTAATATAAACTATTATATTTAAAGTTATTTTTATTTATTTATTTAAATTAATAGTTTTATAATTAAAATAAATTCAATAATATTAAACTTAATTTACTTTATTTTTTAACTTTATATTTAATAAACTCCTTTACGATTTAAATTTAAATTAATATACTTTACTTTTATTAAAACTATTCTTTATAATCTTAATATAAAGCGAATATTTAACGCCTACTCATAGACCCGGTAGTTAATTATAGGCATAAATTACCCTTTTCGAAGAAGCTTAAATGCCCCTAGAAGTAAGAGCAGCGAAGACTAAAATAGGCAACACGAGACGCCTAATTCTCACACCTCAACGGCTGATGAAAGCACTAGAATAAAGGGAAGAGGTATTAGGGAAGCGATACCTGAGCACGCTAACAAGCGCGAGTAACCTGGCGTTACTGTTTCGGGAGCAAGGACACTACGACGAATTAGAGAAGTTGGCTCGGCAAGCACTAGAGGGAAGGGAAGCGGAGCTGGGGAAACGATACCCACACACCCTAGCAAGCGCAAGTAACTTAGCCTTGGTATTATAGGACCAGGGACAGTATCGCGAGGCAGAAGCGATGAACCGGCGCGTACTGGACGTATACGAGAAGGAGCTCGGGATGTAATATCCGAGTACGCTCACGAGCGTTAATAATCTAGCTTTCGTGCTCTAAGAACAGGGCCAGTATAGCGAGGCCGAGAAACTAAATCGCCGGGCACTAGAGGGACGGGAAACAGGCTTAAGAAAACAGCACCTCGACTCGTTTACGAGTTTAAATAATTTTGCCTTTATATTACGACTATAAGAGAAGTATAATAAAGTAAAAGTATTAAATTAATAAGCTTTAAAAAAAAGACGAGTAGTTTAAAATATAATAACTTAATATATTTATAAGTTAAAATAATTTTATAAAATTAAAGAAAATATAAAAAAGCGAGGGAATAAAACTAATATATATTATAAGAATATTATATTATATTAAGCGCTTATTACTTTTATAAGTTAACGAGCTTTAATAATATAATTTTTATATTATAAAATTAAAAGAATAATAATAAAGTAAAAACGATTTATTAATAAATACTTAAAATATAACACTTTAATACGTTTTAAAATATAAGTAACTTAGCTTTTATATTATATAATTTAAAAAAGTATAAAAAGGTTAAAGCTTTAAGCCGCTGCGCTTTAAAAAAAAAGAAATAACGAGGGCTATAATACTTTAATATAATAAAAAGCGTAGGTGATTTAACTTTTATATTACGAGATTTAAAAAAGTATAATAAAACGAAGGAATTAAAATAATAAGTATAGAAAGTAATAGAAAAAGTAAAAAAAAATACGTAAGCGTATTATAACTTAGCTTAATTATATAATTTAAACTTACTTTTAACACGGCTTTATAATACCTCGGGATATATATAAGATTTAATATAAGCTAACCTTATTTAATTAACGCTTATTATTTATTAATAATAACGGACTTATTTATTAAGAATATAATAACGGTTATTAAAGAAAAAGTACGAGATAAAATAACGACGATAATATTAAGTAATTAAGACGAATAATTAACTTAAGTCGCGTAGAGATAAAATAAAAAAATAATATACTATTACGATCGGCGGGTTAGTCCCCCGCGGGGTAGTACTTAAGGCGTAGAATTAAATAGAAATAACCGTTTAATTATTTTTAAAGCTTTTGTTTTATAGCGTAGTAATTAGTTTAAACGTATTATAATATATATTTAAAAACGTTAAGAGCGGACGAATTACGGTAGTTTAAGTAAGTTATTTAAAAGGTATTATTAATTAACGATACGATTTTAAAGGAATTAATAAAAGAGAAACGAGATATATAATAATAAATATTCTTTACGTATTTTATATAAATAATAAATATTTTAATAATTAATTTAAGTATTAATTTAATTTAAGAATAAAGTAAATAACCTTAACGAATTTATTTATTTAATTATTTTTATTATTATTCTAGAGTCGACGTTACGTAGTCGACGACGCGGAATTCGATTACGATCCGAAATCTTTATAAACCCTCGAAAGCTTTTTAATTTTAAAAAAGAATTAATTATTCGATATATTATTAATTTAAATACGCGATTATTTTTTCCCCGGTTAAGTAATATAAAAGATATAGCGAATCGATTATTTAATTTATATAACGCGAGACGCGTCGGCGTTAATTAGGCCTCTAACTTTATACGAGGATAAGTAAACCTCCGGACGCGTTTTAACCGAAGAATCGATTATTAAAAAGTTCTTTATAAAGATTTTAACGCGTATCGCGCGTAATTTATTCTCGTATAAAATATAAAAGGAGGATATATATAATTTTAACGAGACCAGGTTTTTTATAAACTAAATCTCTTTCGAAATAATCGTAATTACTTTTAATTAACGCGGAAAGCATAAGGTAATATAATAAAAAAACCGGGAATAAGTTATAATTATTTAAGGCGTCGAATTCAACGATTACGTTATCTCTTAGTATATTATTTTTATTAAAAAAAAGTACCTCTCTTTTTAATATAAAAATAACTTATTACCGAAGGATTAAGTGATCGTAGTTATTAAAAATAACTAAACTACGAATAAAAGAGGCGAGGACAAGATTTAATACTTTAATTAATATACTAGGTCTCGTATAAAAGGTCGTTATCGCCTCTTAGTTTTAAACGGCTACGAAAGCTATTACTCGATAACTTTCGAGCTTTATTACGAAAAAAAACTCGATTATTATACTTTATATACTTTCTTATTCGTTATATAAGCTTTAATCTTTTAATATTAACTATTTTTATATATTAAAAATGGCGGATAAGAAAGAAATTAAAGGTTTTATACGAGCGTATATTACTTATATCTTAAAGAAAGACTTCTTATTACCGTTTTTAAAAGCGTTTTAAGCGATTTTTACGGTTTTAAATATATAACGAGGCTTTTAAAAAATAAAACTTATCTCGTATAATTTAAAATATATTATTTTATAATTAGATATAAAGCTACGTATTTTAATACCTCCGGGGACGTTTTTCGGCCTATTTATTCCTTAAGAATTAAAAACTTTAAATAATTTAATTAAGGCTTAGTTTTAAACTTAATACGTTCGAAACCGTATTATATAATATTAAAATGATTTTTAGTACTTATTTTAATTAGTTTTAATTAAATTATAAAGGTTATAACGTAAATTATATACCGAGTTACTCTTTTAAAAAGTAAAAACGCGATACTTCGAAAAATAAATAAGATGCTTAGCCGGCGCCGCCGTACGAAAAAGAAACGGTTATAAAATAGAGGATTACTTCGTATATAAGCTAAAGAAGACCTGCAGTTTTAAAAAAACGTTAATAAATAGTTATAATCCGAATCGCGTCGGAGGAGTAATTATACGAGGACGTTTAAAACACGCTTATAACGCTATAAAATCTATAGAGGGCCGGGGTATAATACGCGTACTTATTAAAATAATATTAAAACCTTTAAAAATAATTATTATTAATATATTTAATTAATTATAAGCGTTATAATTAAATTAATTTATAACTTATAAAGCTTAATAATAAAAAGTACGTAGCTCGTTTATATACGTAGCTCGTTTATAAAATACGTTAGCGGATATATATTAATTACTAGAAGCTTAACGAAATTATTATTAAAAACCGGTACCCTTTACTCTTAATTAGCGACTTATAAAACCGGCTATTATATATTAAAATCTTTATAATACTTAACCTTTTTAATATATATAACCTAATTTAGATTATAAAAAGAAAAGAATAAAAAACCGCGTTTTAAATTAAGTACGAATACTTAAAATATTAAATTATATTATTTAATTTAATTAATATATTAATTAGCTTTTAAATTATAATTAATTATATTTTACGTAAATACTTTAATAAGTTCGTTATAATATACCTCGATAATATTTTACTTTACTTCGAAAATAATAAATAATATTAAAAATACGTAAAGTTAATACTTTAAAAACTATAAGACGCTAATTTATTAATTAATATAAAAAAAGCGAATTCTATTAACGATTTATTATATTCGTAAAATATATAATATTATTATAATGCGTTTAAATTAATTACTACGCTATAAAATAAAAGCTTTAAAAATAACTAAACGGTTATTTCTATTTAATTCTACGCCTTAAGTACTACCCCGTAAGGGACTAACCCGCCGATCGTAATATTATACCCCCTCTTTAAGGGCATGCCTTTATACTTAAGGCGATAAACTCTTAATAACCGTATAATTTATTTAAGCTCGGTATAAAAAAACCTTAAAGCTTTTATATAAAGAATTAATTTATATAAGGCCTTATTTATTTATTAACGATTTTATTTAAGTAATTAAAGAGAGCTTTTATTTAATAAGTATAAAAATTAAACCTACGTTTTTTATTTAATAAATATATTTAGTTATTATATTATAATATGTTTAAATTAATTACTACGCTATATAATAAAAGCTTTAAAAATAATTAAACGGTTATTTTTATTTAATTCTACGCCTTAAGTGCTACCTCGCGGGGGACTAACCCGCCGATTATAATAAGTATCCCCCAGTAAAATCCGAATAGAACTTTCGAAAATTTTAATAATTAAAGAGTAGTTTACGCCTATAAACGCTATAAAGGTTAAATAAAATTAAAAGCAACAGACGGATTTAATAGAAACAGTGCCTAGGTAGGTATACGCTCCAGGTCTTTAAAGTCACAGGCGTGCATTTTCGACCGCATCGAGAGGTACCAAATTGTGTAGGTCCTGCATCAGTATCTTGAACTAACCAATCTGTATCACGCATGCTAGTCTTTAGCTACAGGCTTCATCACAAGGCTGCGAAGCAAACTGATGCTCAAGGAGATAGAATTCGAAAATCAATAATATGGAATATCCCTAATTGTCCATTGGCTCCTACTGCTGCATAAATACCAAAGGGATCTAGATAGACTGCGCAAACCGACGCAAGTTGGTTCACTCCCGAGCCTACTGGTCTGCAAAGCCACACGCGCGTAGTCTCGGCTGCAGGTTGAAATTGAGGAATCAACCCCCCCGCGCGCCCCAAAAGAAATAAAATAAAATAAAATAATCCCTCGAGAAGAAGCCATCATGCCCACCCAGTGAATGCGTCAGGGAATTCCATGTTTTAACATTTGACAGCGACAATTGCCTAGGATATCATGTTCAAGATTCAGTCAGACAAAGAAATTGTACGGATAATTCAAGACTGGAACGTTGGAAGTGATGGAGGCCTGCCTAGAATTTCAGCCATACGTGCTCAGGAGCTCGCTCCTAAGATACAATGCCAGGGTACAACAAAGCTTGCCACCCATGTCAAAAATAGCAGCCTCTCTTTTGCGACTCGTGACCTATGGCGAACAACTGCCCTACACCAAAGATCCTTGAGGCTTCCACTACTGTATCCTCGTCACAGTCAGGAGCTGGGGTTTGATATCCAGTGTATTGTCTTCCAGCTTGATTAGGCAAAGCAAAAGTTGTGCACACATTGAATTGCAGTATTTTATAAGAGTTGTGGTATTCATTTTTTAGATGTACTACTCATGTACAGATTTCTCTCTCATAATGTACATTTGCCACTAAAAAGCCCAGCATTGATATAACACAGAAACCAAAGGTCCAATCCGCCTAAACTATTGATATTGCTTTGGGGCCCTGAGCGTAGTCTGCGTTGTAGCAGAAGCTGGATATCCCAACATCGTTATTCTGTTTCTCGCTGGTTGTGTTCATGGCCGGCCCATAAGTGATAGGGGGATGTTGCAACCAATAGTCAGGACTAACGCTACGCCAGAGCAGCAGCATTTTGCTCATAGACCAGGTAGCAAAGGACAAGGCTGCACATATGCATTGTGATATGGCGTGGCGTATACCTACACTCCATGCCAAGTAGCAACGCGTACTGTACATTCAGACTGGCTAACACACAGCAACAACGTACCCAAGAAGGCAATATACTCGATACTGTGTAACGGGGCTGACAGGGTTAAGCTGCTAAGAAAGGATTCTGTGCGAGGGGCCAACCCCCTGCCTCTGTCGCCCGTTGGCCACGCAGAATGAGACCGGTGAGTCGTGCTTGCATATCGGAAGCTGCTTTGTCTACACAGCCTTAACCTCCACATAACAGCTGAGGCGTCACTGCATAACGGTGTGCTAACCTACTATCTATTTACTCAGCCTGCCCATCACGCTTTCTTGAGACTGTACTGGATCCCCCAGCCAGCCAGCTGAATACTCGCATGCCCAGCCTGTCTTCATTCAAAGGATTCAGAAAAGTGACATGGGACCTCAACTTTGCCAACGGGGTGTCTGACGCCTCCCAGGTTTTCCTGTTTGATGGAAAAGCCCGAAGTGGCGAGAGCCTTCATTGTACCATCTGTACCCATCAGCTTGGCCTGAATTTCTGGCCGCCCTTTGCCTGATTCCCCTTTGTCGCTGAAATGAATGTGACTGTCTTCATTTCTCCATGCTACCTTTCTATCAAGGTCTTATGTGAGTGTGCCTGATAGCCCGCCTAGTAATATCACAGAAGTCCCCAGCCGTTGCTATTCGCATGGTCTTCTTCCCCCTCCTTAACAATGACCACCTCATCGTTATTCTCCACCATGCATCGAAAATGCATGCTTTTGTCGCTGTCCTGGATAACCTACTACTTATCGCTTGTGCTGCCGGCCTCAGCAGATCGAGACCCCATTGGCGTGCCGTGGTCGGCCAACACGTTTGGTTACGATGGACCCTGGCCCGCCGTCGAGATCTCCGTCGGCCTGACGCAGAAGATCTCCATGTTCCCCGGGAGCGAGTGGGCCACCATCGTGATCCCGACCGACTACTGTTCCTACAACACTTCGATGGCGTGCCAGGCTTCTTCGGCCGGGCTATATAAAAAGGGGACCTATGGTGGCGGTATCGCAATAACCTCGGGCCCGGGCTATAGTATGTTCCTTTCTCTGCCTCCTCCTTTTCTAGATATATGCTTCGGCATCCTTTATATTGGGACTGACTGTGATGACCTCTTGGTGCAGTGAAAGGGTTACCGGTCAAGGGCAAAGACATGGATTACTGGATGGCTGATGTAGATCTTCTGGATGGATCCGGTATCATCACGCCGAATGTCTCGATGAAACTGGTAGGGGAAAATTTCGCATCGTATCCCAACGGCAACTGGTACCCATTAAGCGCGGGATGTCTCGGGCTGGGCGCCCCTGACACCAAGAACCAAACATTCGGGTACGGCGAAAACAGTCTTCGGTCCGCCATAAACGCGAGTCTCATTCCTGGGAACCTGTACGAGCGCGGAAAGATCGAGTCGAACTCGTTCGGGATGCACATCGGCTCCGCTAACCCGAGGATGGCCGGCTCGCTCTACTTTGGCGGCTACGACCAGAACCGCGTCGTCGGCGAAGTTCTCACTTCGACGGACGACTACAACAAGGAAATTCCCCTGAAGGATATTGCTATCAAGGTGGTGGACGGGTCATCGCCGTGGAGCTTCGGCACCACCCAGGAGGGCCTGCTTGCCCAAGGCAACTCGTCCATCGGCCCGAAAGGCGTCCAGGTCCACGTGGACGGATGCTCTCCGTACCTTTCGCTGCCACGGTCGACGTGCGACGCCATCGCGCAGCACCTGCCCGTCGCCTACAGCGAGGACCTCGGCCTGTACACCTGGAAGACGGACGACCCCAAGTACTCGCAGATCGTCGGCTCGGCCTCGGCGCTTGTCTTCACGTTCCTGGGCAGCACTAACACGGACAAGGTGTCCATCTCGGTCCCGTTCCGCCACTTGAACCTGACGCTGGACCGGCCGCTCGTCGACAGCCCCTCGCCATATTTCCCCTGCTTTACGGGCTCCAGCTCGTACGTGCTGGGCCGAGCATTTCTCCAGGATGCTTTCGTCGGCGCCAACTGGGGCTCCAGGACGTGGTTCTTGGCCCAGGCCCCCGGGCCGAACGTTCCGCCTGCTAACGTGGTCAAGTTCGAAAGCAGCGAGGCCCAGCTCATCAAACCCAGCCAGAACGACTGGAGGGAGTCCTGGGCGGGCTCGTGGAAGGCCCTCACGCCGGCCGAGGCCGGCAGCAACGCGACTATCGTGCCGCCCGACGACCATGCCCCTTCTTCTTCCAACTCGCCGGAAAATAGCGTGGGACTCAGCACCGGCGCCAAGGCGGGCATAGGCGTTGGCGCAGGGGTTGGGGCACTCGCCCTGATCGGCGCTCTCATCTTCTTCTGGTCACGCCACAGCAAAGAGGAAAAGGAGAAGAGGGACACCGATGGCTCCAACTTTCACAACAACAATAAAAACCACCCCATCCACGGCGGCGATAACGGGATCATCGGGGGCGGTGGTGGTGCTCCTCCGGGCCACCAAGCCTACTACGAGCCGGCGAAGGAACCCGGTGCCTTAAGGACGACGATGGATGGCTCGGGCTACCATCCTCCTTCGTCTACGCACAACAGCACGTTGTACAGTGGGAGCGATGCCCACTACTCTTCTACGAATAGCCAGCATACTTCTAACGGCTACGACACGTATCAAGCCCACCCACAACCATACTCTGCTGAGCTGCCTGGCACGTACATTGCGCGGCCGTTGGAACTTCCGGCTCCTGCAACAACGCATACACAGCCAGGGTCGCTGCCGCCGCCACATTCTTCTGGTGTATAGTAGTGGTGCCATCTTTTCCAACGAATTATTAGATATAGGGGATAATACGTTTGGGAGGCGGAAAAGTTTGGGGGCGAGGGGGCTTTGGAAGTTGTGCATTCGTTAAGAGGAACGGAGAATCTATGATTCCTAATACGACAATACAAGCTTTTGCAAACGTAAGAATCACATTATGTGCATCTATATAGTCGAGATATTTTGATACACGTACCAAACTAGATCGCTGAAAATCCTTTTGGGCGTGTGACCATATCCATGTTTCGAGCAATCCTTGGTGCAACATCTCAGTCCAGCAATGACAATCCTGCCTGCTTTGTAAATTCTCACAAACGGCCAGTCCGCCCCTCGATGACCTTCAGACACTACTCTTGCCAATATTCGTGTGATGATATTTTTTGGCACCCACAGATCTTCCTCGCCTGCTACTCTGTGAGGTGTGCGCAACATTCTTCAGTATTGGTGCTGATCTATCTACCGGCGGCGTTGCAGACTGTTTTGCATGGTATGATCCAATTGCTTTCTATAGTCTTTTTACTGGCTCAAAGAAACGACAAAACCAAAAAAGGAGTGTTCATCGGTCCATACAGTATTAAGGAGCTTGCATATACACAAGAAGTAGAGGTGATGTCAAACGCGAGGCCGCTCCAGGCTGTGTTTTCTGCGAATTCGTCTTTGGCAATACACGCTATGTCATAGAGAGCGGGCTCTTACCATGCGAGGTCCGTCAGATGCAGCAAACACACGAGTTGGAGAATCAACAACCACCCCCATTGGCATCCATCGACTGATGAAACACTCAGACTTTGGATTTCTTACGATAAATTCCGGCCGAAATTGGAAATTGCCTACAAAAGAGAGGCAGCTGCTCGTATTTCATCTTAAATATGGTTCATGAATCTGTAAATGGGCGTCGCGCACCAAGTAAGGCAGGCAGCTTCCGTTGACAGGGTGTTGTGTTCGTGGTCGCTGCTTCAGTGGTAGCTGAGTACACAATACTGGCCATCTACGATTTTCGACTCCCAAAACTTAGACCACGGTGGGCAGGGATATTCGGACAAGCCTTATAGACAATATAACAGAGCCTCCCACGCTATACACGGGGTTGTTGGCTAAGTAGTAGCCCACCTACCCACATGCTTATTTGAATATTTCCGGAGTGCCTGGGGGCATCTAAATAGCCCCTTTTGCCACAGTTGACCTCGCTAGACCATACGTGTTGGTATCCTGACCTCCCGCTATGAGCAGTATAATGAGGTCTTGCCCTACTCCGAGCTTCTGAGGACTATTACGGACTCGGAAGCCAAGGAAAATTATACCTTACGGGAGTAATTGGCATGGCGGAACAACTGGCAAGCGACTGGATGAGTTGATGTGCAAGTAGCCGATTTTCGATGTGTCCCAGAATTTGGGCAGTTGCTCAGAGGAGGCTAATGACTTGGAGAGGCCTCAAGACCAGTAAGAGCGTTTATGCAAGCAAGAGAGCTCAATTAGGTGAAGACGGTCCTTAAGCGCTGTTCGCCAAGTGCTTGCTCGGGTTTGGGTACGGAAGTAGTTGTTGATAGCGATAAGAAGACGAAGTTTACGCCTGGCAAGGCCGGTGGGGATGTGGTGGTATGTGAGAGACCTTTGTCCATGCTGGATGGAATACCTAAGTATGGCTATACGAATCTAACTCCAGGAAATAGGAGGGTCCTACTATAAGTCGGTCTTTGACACAGCAGAGCTCATTGCCTCCATCAACGAAGGATGGTGGATCACCTGGTTGGTGTCGCGAGATGTTTGCAATCGATGAGCAGAATAACCCGACTCCCACTTTCATAATGATCAGTTATTAAGTCGTAAGTACTCGTGAGTTCCTTGCGTAAGTCCAATCATAGCCTGGTAGTGTGGAGAGCACTCTTCAAGATAAGGGAGTCATAGCCACAACAAAGTGATTTCAAATGCTCTGAATCTGACCACAAGCCCCTCTCTATCCTGTTCTGATTTGCTACTCCCAATGTTATGCGCACTATACCATTCCACCATTCAAAGCCCACTAGTGGTATTGTGCGTCTCGTGAGGGAATATGCCATAACATATAGCAGTCATTAAAATGTTGCATTGTTATGTTATTTCTCAGGAAAGCCTAGACCTCTGTCTTGCTTCTCACTGCGAACCCGTTATGGGGGTCTGGAGATTGGGGGGACTCAGGGGCCCAATATTTTACCTCGACCTTTAGTGCCCATCATTTTCCGGGTCCCCCTTGCACAATCCAACAGCGAAAAGACACCATGACGTACGTGCGACCAACCACCCACGAATGTGAATAGTCGAAATTTTTGTTTGATTTTGAATCAACCCTTATCTTCACATTTACTTGACATGCATTCATTTTTCCCGTATTCGTCAATTGTATCCCAATCCCTAGTTGCCTCCCAGCCCGCTTCTTTCTGCTCTCAGATGTCCTTGGGGTTGCATGTGATATTTCCCGATGAATGCGTACTGACCAGGATCCTGGGTTAGTGGCTCCGTCACGTTGACAGTAGCCAGTCACTAGCCAATGCCATTCATTCACACACCAAGCTGAACTCAGCAACTCTTTCCTACTCTATCTAGAAACTCTCGGAATTATGGTCTATGATGTACAACATTGAAAATGCCTGGATCTAGTAGGTTTCCGAAAGCGAAGGTACGATTTGGGGCGCTTGGTGCAAGACGCAGACAACCTGGAACTTGAAGCCCACCTTCTCAGCAGCGTGACGGAGACCATTGGCCCCTGGCAAACCAGCCAGTCAAGCCCACTATGTTGTACCCACAGATCTAACTCAGCAGCCATAGTAGATGTGCGACCATACATTGGATGGACTAGTATTACATGAGATATCTACATACTTACAAGGATTTACTGTGGAAGTATACATTCATATGCGCGGCCCATGGAAGACGTCCGAGACCGATATGGCGCACCTCATCGTCCCACCTTTGACGAAGGGCTATGGATTCGCATTATCGATAAGCCTATTTAGCTGCTTTCCCCCCAAAATAGCCCCATTCAATTGCCCTCCCGCTCATCGGCCAGATCCACGTCTCCGTCTCCTGTCAAGTCAAGTCAATCTATTCTTACATGAGAACAATTATTATACTTTGCCCATCTGACTCCTACTGGCATGCGCTGCTTTCATGGCTGCTTCATGCTTTGCTCACCTTTGCTCATACCATTCGTTTGCCGTTTTAGGAACCTAGACTCAAGTGTTGCGCTCTTGCTGCTTGATACTCGCAGCACCAGAGGGCTGAATATATCCCATCAGCTCAGTGTCGCACTCTGTGCAGCTGTGAAGAAGGTACCTGCGCATATGCCATGCGCATGTACACACCCGCAACGTCCATCGTCCATCCTCTAGACCATTCGTCCAATCAAGACTGATATCGCCCACTCAGGTCATCGGTTCACAAATCATAGCTCCCTAACTGCACTACTGGCCCTCGGAGGCTTATCAGCTGCGCTGCCTGTATGTACCTACCAATACACCAACTACTTCCCATACTTCCAATACTGGAGTGGCTCCCAAGCTTCCTGCCTACCCGCTTACCCTCCATTAAGTACACAATTGAAGCACGTTGTCACCTACATCCCACTGACCTATCTCTATGATTTCGTCTCGTCGTACCTCATATCATACCTCATATTCCCCTCTGCCCCGAGATACCACTTGCAAGTATCTGGCACTCAACACAATACTGACTCTGCCTAGGACCGCAGTCATTGCGATCCTGACCTCTCCGCCCTAGCCCCTCCTATCGCTCAGTTCCGGAGCTCCAACCATTCAAAGCTCGCCGTATCAGGATCCAAGCCCAGCTGGTTGGCTGTCGAAAGAAAAAATAACCTCGAAAACTGTGCGCAATTATACTTTTTACGCTCCTTGGCTTGAGGATCCACTGGAAACCGCCGCGTGTTGCCTGCAGAGCCGCCTGTGAACGTCACTGGACCACAGGAACCCCCGCTACTTGCGCGAGTCTGCCTAAACCAGTCACAGACACCAGCGCACAAGAAGAAGCAGGCAGCGAAGTACTGGCACACCAGCTGTTGCTGGTACCCGACCATCCGGAACCATGGCGCCCTCACCTCCCGACATCAGCTCCTCGAGCCATATCGATGCTGATGTTGCGCGCCGTCGGTCCAACAGGAAACTTGTGAAGAGATGCAGAGAAGAATCCAACCGACGCCGAACCATGGAGCTACCGAACCACCTGCGAGATGAGGAAGATGCTGGCGAGGAGGATATTGTTCCGGCTAATGGCCAGGGCATGTTCATGCACATGAATCAGTCCATATTCGATGTCTTCAGCGCTGCCAGATCCACTGCAAACTTTCACGGCCGATTCGGAGACTAGTCGAGCGATGACGAAAACGCCGAAGGTGAAGACGCCGACGCCGACGCCGAGGACACAAGTAGAAGTAGCAGCCAGCCCCAGGACAAGGGTAAAGGCAAAGAGACGGAGCCGCGTATAAGTCCGATGTCGCGCTCGAGTATTTTTTTCTAAGAGAAAAGTATCGGAGAAATCAAGCGACCAGGATAAGGACAGCGATAAGAAACATCGCCGTCGTGTCTCGGGCAATCTTTCTCGATCGGTGTCTGCGCTCTCTAGTTTCGTCTCGCGCTCTAAGTCCAGATCATTCAAGTCTGAAAAACAAGCGATGGACAAATCTTCGACCGAGGAAGCAGACTCGCCCACGCGGCGCTATTCAGATCCGGAGTCGAGCCATTCGGATGATGGAACGCAAATACTGGCCCCCGTAATGAGTCGTATCTTGGAGGCCAGAGACGAGATGTCTTCAAGGCCCAGCTTCGACCTGGAGATATTATCCAGCGACCTTAGAAAAGCCGCGCTTAACGATGAGTCTGGAGATGAGCATCCCACGAAATTGCAGCTTGCCTTAAAGGAGATATTCGAGCTTAACCAAGCGGAAGAGGTCATAGGAGGTATGTCGAGATCGAAACCGGAGCCCTGTACGCGCAACCTGACTGACGATGCCAACCCTTTCAGAATACCCTTGCTGGCTACTGCTCAGCGTCTTGGTGGATGGATACTTGTACATCACCAGCAAGCATATATGCTTTTGGGCATATCTATCCAAGAAAGCTGTAAACGATGTTATAAATGTGTGAAAGCGGAGCATCATACTAACTTCGCTATATGATAAAGTGACAAAGGATGGGTACATGGCCAAGAGCGGCAAGCGGACGTCCAAGTACACTCGATACTGGTTTCGTCTAAAGGGGGATATATTATCCTACTACCACGATGCCTCAAACTTGTACTACCCCCATGGCCAGGTTGACCTTCGATATGGCATATCGGCCGAGATCACCGACAAGAACAAAGATGACGTCAGCTTCTCGGTCACCGCCAACCAGCGAACATACTACTTCCGTGCTGACAGCGCTTCAAGTGCCAAGGAGTGGGTGAAGAGTTTGCAACGAGTCATCTTTCGCTCGCATAACGATGGCGACACGGTGAAGATTTCCTTGCCGATCGCCAACGTCATGGATGTCGAAGAGACCAACATGAGCAATCTGGGCTTCGCTGATACCGTCAAGATTCTCGTGATTGACAATGATGAGACTTTTGCCATTGACGAGTACTTCTTCTCGTTTTTTAATCAGGGCGAGGACGCTATTCGGCTACTGAAGCTGCTTGTGGGCGAGTCGACCGATAGCGACGTGGAATCGGCCGACCCAGGCCCGCTTCAGATACCCAAAAAGCGCCTCGATGGCACGGCGGCGCAATCGTCGAAGCGCAGTTCTTTGTCCATAAACACGTCCAAGATGGAAAGCTCACAGTTACTATCGCCAAGGTTCCGCGAGCCTGTCAAGGCGACACTCTCGCCCGTGTCGCCTACGATGCCTCGGGAGAGTACCATTCGGCCTAGTGGGGAGTTTGGCCGCAGTAGTATTGATGCCATCAGAAAGCTCGGTCGTCGGAGCCTGGACATGGACACCCTTGTGCGAGACGATTCTCCGCGTCGAAGCTTCAGTGCCAATCGAAACCTAAGCAGTAGCCGTGGTAACATGAAATAGGTAGAGGTGCGATCGGACAATCAAGAGTCGTCGGATTCCTTTGCCCAATCCACGGAGGATCCTAGTCTATCCAACATGATTGCCTCCTCTATCGAAGATCCGACGGCCAGCCAAATATTGCAAGGCAGCGAGGTCTTTCACAAACCGACCCTCAACCGCCGGTCTACTTCCATGTCACATAAGAGCCGACAGGAAAATGCCCGTAGCGGCCAGAATCGAACCAACTTTAGCGAGGCATACCCTCACCCTCGTCACGCCGCAACTACCGGCCATGTGGTCGACCCTGGCTCTGGCGAAGCTCAAGCCGGACAAACACCTGCCTTGCAGAATATCGCCAAAATGGGCGCTTATCCGCTGCAGCGAGCTGGACATTTCGCAGGCTACCTGAATCGCACGAGTCGACATATGGGTATTCTACTCGCCACTGAGTCCATGGGCTATGTCGAAAAGGTCTCGGGCTTTATGAAAGGCGGTCGCAAACACTATGAACAGTCGACAGCCTTAAACCCAGAGGATAATTTCGAGGTTGAGGAAGATGAAGCTGACACCAAGGGAGCTAACGAGAGATTCCACTCCCACTTCGTGCTTCCTGAGTCGGAGAAGCTTCAGGCTACTTACTTCTGCCATATGCTCAACGTCCTGCCTCTCTATGGAAAGATTTACCTTAGCCAACGGCATTTCTGCTATCGCAGCTTGCTACCGGGAACGCGAAAGAAGTTAATTCTCCCCTTAAACCACATCGAAACCGTCGACAAAGAGAAAGGTTTCCGTTTCGGTTACCACGGTTTGGTGGTCATCATTCGCGGTCACGAGGAGCTATTCTTCGAGCTTAGCCAGGCTGTGTTGCGAGACGACTGCCGTGTCAGTATTGCAGAGCCTGGAGCGTACTCGCTTCATTCGTGAGTCCCAATATTTTGACAGCGAGGATATTCAACGGGCAAGGGATGCTCTTGCCGAGCGTGAGGCCCTGAACGCTGCGCGACTTAAAGAATTCCCTGATCAGGACCAGCTCCCTCATCAACAATCCATGATGAATGACGGCGATGGACCCACGATTTTGTTTGACGATGCCAAAGACTCGCTGGTCCATTTCCAGCCCACCAAATCGATGAAGATCACCTGTTTAACAATCTGATCAAGGGGTGACGTCCAGCCATACATAGCTCTATGCAAGAGCCTCATTGCCGAGGGCCACAAAGCCAAGATTGCGACGCACGCAGAGTTTAGAGGCTGGATCGAGGGCCATGGTATTGAGTTTGCGCCCGTCGCGGGCGACCCAGCTGATCTGATGAAACTGATTATTGAGCACGGCACTTTCAGCTACGGATTCTTCAAAGAAGCTACTAGCTCTTTCCGACCGTGGCTTGATGGGCTCCTCGAGTCCGCCTGGGAAGCCTGTAAAGGCACCGAGATCCTCATTGAGTCTCCCTCTGCCATGGCTGGTATCCACATTGCCGAAGCGGTGTACATCCCTTACTTCCGCGCTTTCACCATGCCCTGGACGCGAACGCGCGCGTATCCCCATGCCTTCATGACGGCTGACCGGAACATGGGCGGCTTCTTCAACTACCTGTCGTATAGCTTGTTCGACAATACCATGTGGCAACTCAGCTCTCGACAGATCAATAAGTGGCGCGCCAATTTCCTTAACCTTCCGGCGACAAATATAGACAAGATGGCCCCTAACAAAGTGCCTTTTGTCTACAACTTTTCGCCTTCTGTGGTGGCTCCCCCCATCGAGTATACAGATTGGATCAACGTCAGTGGTTATTGGTTCTTGGATGAAGGCGAGAACTGGACGCCGCCCAAGGACCTTTGACAGTTTATCGAACAGGCTCGAAAAGATGGCAAGACATTGGTGTACATCGGCTTTGGTTCCATCATCGTGCCCGATGTCGCCAAAATGACGCAAGAAGTTATCGACGCTGTCCTGAAATCGGATGTTCGCGCTGTGCTCAGCAAGGGCTGGTCGGATCGGGGAACCAAGACGGAGAAGACAGAGAAGGGCTTAGTGGCGGCTGATGATGCTCTCAATCGGCCCGAGGAGCCGGAGCTGCCGCCCGAGATCTTCCAGATTTCGAGTGCAGCACACGACTGGCTCTTCCGCCAGGTGGATGCCGCTGCCCACCATGGTGGCAGTGGCACTACAGGCGCAAGTCCGCGCAGGCATTCCAACTATTGTCCGTCCATTCTTTGGAGACCAGTTCTTCTACGGTCTTCGAGTCGAGCACCTGGGAGTCGGCATCTCCATGAAGAAATGGGGAGCTATCAGCTTCGCCAGAGCACTGTGGAGAGCCACTCACGACGATCGAATGATTTCTAAGGCCAAGGTGCTGGGCTAGTCTATCCGACAGGTATGTAACTTAGAACATGCTAGATTCCCATGGCACAAGAAGCATGGTCGCTAACATGAGTCCAACACAGGAAAACGGAGTCGACAACGCCATTCAGTTCATCTACAGCAAGCTCGAGTACGCGCGCAGCATCAGCACGGAGAAGTCCAAAGGACGAAAGCCCATGGCCGCAACGGCCGACGCCACTGGCGTGAGCGAGAGCACTAACGGTGCCGAGCTGTACGACGACGACGATGTGGAGGAGAGCTGGACCTTGGTCGCCGGCGACGACTTCGATCCCGAGATCCTCAAGAAGCAGGCCATCCATCAAACAGAGCCGAGCGCGTTGGCAGATAAGGGTAAGCCGGCGGGAGCAGTGGCTTCGTAAGAGAAGACGAACCCCATCAAGTGGCTCCTGGGATCGATCGAACCCCCAAAGGTTTACGATGCGGTGCCATCCGAGGGTGGCACCGCTCCCGCAGTTGGGCTGAGTGGGGGGACTACTTGGAAGGAGAGCTCGACTATACTAACTATCCAGGATAAGAGTCATCCATCTTTATTGGTACGTTATTGGGATACTCTGAAGAGGGTCTGTAAGAGGTTGGTTACGTGGTCATGAGGCGTCCAATCTTATAGACTCTTTTCACTCTCCCTCTTCTCTGGTATCGATTTCGATTTGTTCTTCGGGCAAGTCACTGGGAGCGTTATGTGTTTCTTTACGGCATTGGGTAACGATGAGTTGAGTGACTGACATTGGCATGGTGACGCGGGTGTTGTATACAGGGCATTGGCGTTGTTGTTTCAACATCCCACAGTAGGGATGGGTTTTTTTTCATAAGGGTTTGATGATGAAGGAAGTTTTCGCAATTCGATACATCAGACACGGAGACACGCACACTCCCATATACACACAGTACGATCATGATCATGATCGTATTAGGTTGATTGGACTGACATGAGGATGGAGTCTTGGTGTTGTTGTTGTTGCGGCAGGATAGAACACTAGCAAGTGAATCAACGAATAGGGACCTATATGCGAATGCATGCGCGGACAAGGCGAGGCAAGGATTGTCTGGTATTTCCCTGAAAGACTAGACTGCATGGATACTAATAGCTATTAAATCATGAATGATCTGAAATCATGATGGTGAGGGCGTTCTGGTGGTCGTCCTAGTCGCTTCGTTTGGTCAATGGATCATCTCTAGTCAGCAAGCATGTGCCAGTTCGTGACTGGTTGGTCGCATCGCCTTGAGCAAGTCCTCTATTGCGCCATACTTTCTTCGCCTTCTACATTACGAATGTCCACTCGCTTTGCCAATGGATTTATGGGCGCCCCCGAGTATATATAAGCTCCAATCCATTCGTCTTTCTATCATGTTCCTTGCGTAGCATTGAAATATGTTTGGACTCTTCGGAGTTTTAAGGTGCAGCCGGGCTGTCATTCATTAGAATGCACAGCCTACCAACTGTTTGATGGCGAGTCCGCATTCCCACTACAGATATTTGCATCTCATGTCTCTCTTCCCTCAGCAGTCGTCGCTCGGGTCTCCAGTAAATGGGAGGAAAGTCTACTACTATTCTGTTCTGCTTCATAGGGCCTGTCTCGCGTTCACTCATTCTAAACGCCACATTCATTGTCTCTTCGACTTCTATGATAGACGCTTCGAGGCCCCCGTACGAGAAGAAGTAGCCACGAAGTCCCTCTCCTCACATGCAGAGTATAGCAGAAACCCCGCTGATATGACTGATCCTCGTCATATCCTTTTTCGGATGTCGCAGTCGTGACACGGTGATTGGAGTTTAATCATGTGCTCGATGCAGGAATAACCAACGCGCCCTTGTACACACCAATCACTGAAAGGATGGGTCGTGCCATTATTCCTAAATAGGTCCTGGAGCGGATAGCCAAGCTGGTGCCGTGTATTCCAAGCAATTCGCAAAAGTCTATCCGACTTGGTTTGTAACAGAAGACCAGCAGCATAATCGTCACAAAATCATATACCATTACCGGGGATAAATGCGTCAATCGATGCGGTCATGTTTTCGAAGAAGCCAAATGCCTGTGTCGGAAGGTGAGCAAAAGATGTACATAGTTTTCAATTTTCGTTTTGCGAAGACTTACCGAAGCGTCCAGGTCTCTCCAGTCGGTGGTTTGCCAGCCTTGGAAGAACGACAGGGGGGTGTCGCAGATATTCGAGCGCCCCGCCGCCTCATCATCATAAGCGTATGCTGTAGCCGTAGGATTAGATGACGGATGTTGCGATTGGTCATCGTAAACTGCTTGGGACCCGGCAGCAGCAGCAGCAGCATGTGTGAGCAACCTTTCCGATGAAGAAGAGGGTCCCAGATAATCCGTCGTCGGAACGCTTCTTCCTGCGTGTTGTTCGACCCGGGCGCTGTGTCGCAGCTCCTCCAGGATCACGGTGTACCGCCAGCTCGGGGAGTCGGCTGACATGGACCGGGCGAGCCGGGCGTGGCACTTCTCAGCCAAGTCGAGCACCTTGCGGTCCTCGTCGGAGCTCTCGCGCCCGCCGGCGCTCTGCTGGATCTCCCAGATGTAGACGACGGCGAGGGCGCAAAAGGTGACGTAGGGCGTCCACCAGAAAGCGTGTAGGAGCGTGCTGTCGGCCGCCATGGACTGGACCGTCTTCAGCGCCGTCTTGGCCGACGCGATGCACTCGGCGATACTTGCGTCCAGCGCCGAGGTCGCGTCTGCGTTTGCGTCTGCGTCCCGGCCATGGCCGCCGCCGAGGAGAAAGGGTCGGTTGGCATGCATGACGGCGTGGCAGTAGGCGAGCCGCATGGCGATGGCTTGGCGACGCAGGGCGGGGATCAGACTCCGTGGCTGCACGGAGCTGAGATGTGGAGGGAGACGCGACCGCCACGCGGAGAGCTCCTGCCCGGAGCGGGAGGCGGCAGCCAGTCGCTCCTTCCGGGGCAGATCCTTGATGAAGTATACCTCACTTGAGATGGTGCCGATGATTCGGGCCAGCTGGGCATGGGCTATAACCGAGTCCATGTTGCTGTCCGTTTCCTCGTCCTCCTCATCTCTATCAACGCGTAAAACTGGACCCTCTAGGCCCATGTCTTCGTCGCTTATGGCCGCCGGCAGCTCCTGATCGACATCGTCATCGTGGATGTGCCTGGGTCGGCCCAGCACCACGCTGAGGTATACGTCGATCGCGTACGCTACCCAGAAGGTGCGGCGCTGGCCCTGCAGCGTGATGTAGTCGGGAGGAGCACTGCCCCGCTTGCGACCTTGGTGTCGGTGGAGCTCCAGAGCGGCCGCGACGTGCCACGTGGTGCCGAGGAGGTACCACGCCTTGTTCATGCGCGAGGTCTGGAGCAGATACAGGACCTGGACCAGCCTCGCCTGCGTCGACTCCAGGCATGGCAAGCCCACCTCGGTCTCAACCAGCGACGCGGCCATGGAGTAGTAGCGGTCGGCCTTTTGCAGACTCGGTCGTTCGTCCCATAACCTGCTATCACTCGCTGATGCGTGGAGCTGAGCGCGGTCGCTCTTGAGAATGGCAATAGCCACAATAGCTAGCAAAATAGCTGCTTTCGCGTTCCCGAGACCTTGGGCAAGGGCTTGTCCCTGCTGTGCGTTATGCTGCGCCGTCCGGGCCCAGACCATGACGGATCGCTGTTGGGCGAACATGCGATACGTCACCACACATGTTTCAAAGTAGAACTCGACCAGGCTGGGGAAGTCGGGCAGCCCCGGATCACCGCTCAGGATGGCGTTGTTCGCAGAAGTACCGAGCAGAAGGGGCTTGTCCCCGGCCGACGTTAGCAGCTGCTGAGTCTGCTCACCACCGCTGCCGCTCAGGAATGGGGGTTCATGCTAGTCCGGGTCTGCTTGGCAACGAGGCGCTGGTGGGCGCGCTGGAAGAAAGCAAGCCCCGAGGTCGGATCGAAGTCTTGCCGTTCGACCTCGGCGGCTTCCACTTCCTCGGGGATTGTCCTGGAGTAGTGGCAGTGGTGGTGGTGCTTGGTCCCGTCGTCGTCGTCGTCGTCGTCGTCGTCTGAGCTTGTCCCCGAGACAATGAGCCCGTCTCCGACCGAGGAGTGGTGCCAGTAGGCGGCCCTGGCACCTGTGCCGACGCCATGCTATCAGATACCAAATCAATATTGGGGCTCTCTCGCAGATGAGGGATAGAGGGATGCGGGAGAATCCTTACAGCCTTGGCGGTGGTGTGGGCGGGCGGCCGCGCGCGTAGTCGGCATCATAGTCGCATGCGAGGCGGCGCAGCACGCACCTGTCGCAGGGGAGCGTTCCGGAGCACCGCGTCTTCCTTGCTTTACACTGGTCACACTAATTACTGCCACTCGGTTAATCAGACTTGATCAGGTGGCATGATGAAATGTACAAATCCGCAATTCTGTTCACGTACCGCCCGGCTGACTTTTTGGGTTTTCCGAGTACTACTGTCGGCTTGCTCAGGCGAGGTGACAGCAGCCGTAGCCGCACTGCGCTTCCGGGATCGGTTCAGGGATGCTGTCGGCATTGTTGGGCGATTTTGTATTATTTCACGGACGATCCCCCATGACGGGGAAGGACAGGAAATCCGCGATTTCCGAGAATGCTCGGTTGGAACAGTTTGGACGTTGGGGTAAATGATTCAATGTGCGGGGAAAACTTGGCGTGCATGAATCAGCAACACAGGGAAGATTCGTTAGCGTCCCCCCCTTTTTCATGGCCAAGAGATTTCCCCGGCCCACCTCACACATGAAACATCGGTTCCTGATGTGTAGATTGATCTAACCTTAAGCTGATTTGTACTTGATGAAGCTTACGATAAATTCATCAATCTCTTGTCTGCGGAATTCCATATGCAAATAGCTATTTGACTAGAAGAACCAGGAACCGACCCAGTCGCTATTAACACCCTGGGATTTTTTTTATCATTAAATTTTACATGCCCAAACCTGAACCCGTGAAATCATATCTCCATAGGACTGACTATAGTGAATACTTGAACGTCGGGCTTCGATCGCCCAACTTCTCCAACTGGTCCTCCGTGTACCGGGCTCGCACGTCCTCGTCCGTGAGCTTAGCGTTTTGCTGGTTGGAGGACCATAGGCAGAACTCGAGCACCAGCATGGCCACGATGCCGGCCGAGGCGAAGCCGAGCGAGTTCCCATAGCCTGTCGGGTACCGCGGCGCCTCGCTCTCCTGGTAGATGTAGGAGCCGACGACGCCGCCGATGTTACCCGCGCAGATCAGGTAGCCGATGCTGATGGCGCGCTTGGCAGCCCCGGCTGAGTTGGCCACGTTCCAGGCGTTGACTCCGGGGAAGATGGGGTACATGCTGCGGGAGAAGCGTATCAGTACTAGTGATCTAGCAGAAAAGGAGCATCCGAAAGGGAAATGAAGTCGAAAGGCAAGCGAGAAGCTTTCTCTTGACAAATCAGAAAAGACACTACTTACCCAGTGCAGGCTAGGCAGACGGCAAAGTAACACAATCCAATATTGTACTTGATCTCGGCGGCCTTGGCGAAGAGTATGGCGAATGAGACGACGACGCAGAGCTGGGGCCCCACGATGAACGGCATGCGCCACTTGTACTTGTCGGCGAACACGGCCACGACCCAGGCCGAGAGCGCACCGCAGATGTATGGAGGAATAGTCAGGAGCTGAGCCTTGGCCGATGTGAAGCCCATGCTTTTGACGATGGTCGGCATCGTGAATTTCATCGCACTGGTAGGAAGTAAGAATCAGTGAGCCATGAGGAGAGAGAATAGGGGAACGCAAAAAGGGACGCTTAGAATTCGTACTTACTAGTTCGGTACGGCATTCGACCAGCTGCCCAGGATGAGCAAGTACATCTTCCAATCCGCCACCACGGCCCAGAAGGCTGAGACGTCGAAGTGCTTCTCCCTGTATTCCTTGGTATTGTTGATACGCCGGGCGATCTGCCGGAGCTCCAGATAACGCGTCTCGTCCGGTTCCAGCCATCTGCCCGAGAGAGTGGGCGAGTCAATGAGCAAGGGAAAGCAAAGGATTCCCATGACCACAGTCAGGAGACCCTCGAGGATGAATATCTGGCAAGAAGGTTTGTTTAGTTAGTTGTAATATCCAGGTACGGGTAGGCTATACGAACCCAACGCCAGCCCTCGAGTCCGCCTAACCCGTCCATCTTTGCAATAGCAAAAGCCAAAAGTCCCGAGAAGGCGCCTCCGGAAGCGGCAGATGAATAGAGAAGGGCGATTCTGGTCTGCGTCTCATCGGGCAGATACCACTTTGATACCAGGAGAATGGCGCCAGGGAAGAATCCGGCTCTGGATAAGTTGTCAGCAAAGGTGGGTTCTGCATAGAAAATCAACTATCGAAGAGCCAGAAGACTTACTCAAAGAGTCCCAGCATCACCCGAATTGCACAGAGGCCACCGAAGTTTTTCACAATCCCCGTCATAGTCATGATGATTCCCCACGATAGCACAATCATCCCCATGTAAATCGAAGGTCTCTTGAACTTGTTGAGAATCATGTTGCTTGGAACCTCTGCGGAGAGTACGATTAGTGAATCATCCAACAATCGTGGGTGGTGGTAAGATAAGCTATAGCAGCTACGGACCTGCGAGGATGTACGGGATGAAGAAGATGGACAGCGCTATGTTATACTGGTCCCCGGTCATGTGCAGGCTCTCGAGGAGACCTTCGATCTTAGCATTGCCTTGAAGAAAGTTACAGTCAGCCTCTTATCGTCCAAGCCATTTTGATGCAGTAGGTGTAGTTACCGATGTTCGTCTTGTCGAGATAGGTGATCAAGTAGAGGAACAGGAGCATGGGGATAAGCCGAATCTATTATTCATGACATTAGCAAGGTACTATTGTGTCAAGAATTCCGCAAGACTCAAAGAGGCCACTCACGTCCACCTTGCGAATTACCCTCTTCTTCTTGTCTTCTGGGTAGTTCTGCAGGAACTCAGCATCCTCGGGACTCAATCCGGAGAAGTTCTGCTGATTCTCAATATGCATCGCACGAATCTTCTGGGGGGTTTCCGGATCCGGCGATGCTTCTTTGAACTGGGACGCCATGATGGGCGATGAATCCGAATGTAATACTACAAAACAATGATACGAGGCAAAGGTAAAACAACAACTCAGGCTGTACCCAACTTCATGCCAGATTCATCCGTGGTCTGCGGACCTCTTAAGGTCTGGGAGAGTCCTCCTGCGTGACCGAGACACTCTGCCTGACATCGACAAAAGCCACGCAGCGGACCATCGCCCGCCCATGGCAAAAGCTGGGGTAAAACCGGGGAGCTGGACCGTCTCCGCTTCCAAACCTGGGGGAGGTGGAATGACCAAAACCAGGCATGAGGGTAAGATGGAACGCCTGATCCGCTATTACGTTTGCGGGCATGGCGATGCGGAAAAGCCGGAAACCTCGGAAATCTCGGAGACTTCGAAAATAGGCCGTCAGCTTTCCATCTGCCGCCATGCCTTTATTCTACTTAGGACAGATTCCCGACGCTACACACTAGCTGTGCGCTTCTGAACGTTGGGGATTCGGAAACTCCTCCGTTCTAGAGGCGAATCCGACTATCGTCCTGCCTTCAGCCCTCAGTCCCCCGCACCCCAAACATGACTTTCCCATAGACGTGGAGAACCTGGGGAGGACGTAGTGCAAGGCGAGAATACCAATGGCCCATATTCGCGACTTCGCGAGTCGCGAGATGGGAACAGACGACGGGGCGTCTTGATTATAAAGGGTCTATTATCGACGCCTTGAATATCACGACTTTCTCATCCATCAAAGCCTATCTCTACTCAACAGCTCACATCCTCATACCATCTAAGACTCATCATACCAGCTCACCTCCTACATCCTTCACCGCCCCCGTAGCAAGTACCAATCACAAAACCAACCATGGCTATCCAACCCATCGACCTTAAGGGGCTTGTCCCGGCCCCTGTTACCCCATTCACCAAAGACGGCAAAGTAGACTACGCGGCCATTCAGCGCCTAGGCTCTTGGCTAGGTAGCATCAACGGCGTCAAGGGCCTGGTTGTCCTCGGCCACGCCGGCGAGGGCACCTTCCTTACCCAAGACGAGCAGCTCGAGGTGATCCGCGCCTTTGTCAAGTCGGTCAACAACAAAATCCCCATCATTGCCGGCATCACGGGCGAGGGCACCGAGGTGGCCGCGCTCGAGGCGAAGCGCGCCAAGGAGGCCGGTGCCCAGGCGGGTCTGCTGTACCCGTCGCACGGCTGGCTGCGCTTCGGCTACCAAGACGGGGCTCCCCAGGACCGGTACAAGGTCGTGTACGAGGTCAGCCAGCTGCCGCTGATCCTGTTCCAGTACCCGGACAACACCAAGGCGACGTACAGCCTGCAGACGATGCTCGACATCTCGGCGCAACCGGGCGTCATCGCCATGAAGAACGGCGTGCGCAACATGCGCCGGTGGGACACCGAGATCCCCGTCATCCGCGCGCAACGCCCGGACCTCACCATCCTCACCTGCCACGACGAGTACCTGCTGCACACGTGCTTCGACGTCGACGGAATGCTCGTGGGCTACGGCAACATCGCGCCCGAGCCCCTGCTGCGCATGATCGAGGCCGGCAAGGCCCGCGACTACGCCAAGGCCCGCGCCGTCCACGACGAGCTGCTGCCCCTCACCAAGAGCGTCTACCACCGCGGCTCCCACATGGAGGGCACCGTCGCTCTCAAGCACGCCCTCGTCGCCCGCGGCATCCTCGAGCACGCCACCGTGCGGTCGCCGCTCCTGCCCCTGCCCGACGGCGCCGAGCAGGAGATCCACGCCGCCATCCAATCGGCGAAATTGTCGAGGGTGGCGTAGGGATGGAACTAGCAAATAAGGGAAAAGGAGAGGTGGGGTGGGGTGGCAATGATTTACGGTGTTACGATAGTTCTTTTTATATCAATGCTAAATAAATTAGTGCTTAAGATGGTTCTATTCTTGCTGTAAGATGAACGAGATGCTAATTATTGTAAAATGAATGAATAACAGGCGTCTTCTTACTGGTGGCTCCCTAAATCCGGCCTGCAGTCTTGGCAGCTCCGCCGCTGCTGCATCGTTCCCCTTAGAACATTGGATATACTGGGCTGGTCCCATCATGGGTGCCATCTTGGCGGCATGCTTCTTTCGACTCCTCAAGATGCTTGACTATGAGGAGGCCAATCCCGGCCAGGATGCGAAATCCGAGGTGTAGGGAAGAGGACAGTCATCTTGATGTTGACAGGCCCGTCATGACTTTACTCTCTTTCTGCTTATGTTTCTGTCTCTGTCTCTATCAGGCGCAGTTTGGGAAGAAGTCGGAGACATAACGTTGGAGACCCACCTTCGGGCCCCCCCCCCTGCTTCGGGCCCCCTGTCAACCAGCCACCTGATTTTTCACCCCCTTTAAACTTTTACAACTCATCCATTAATTCCTCATCGTTTTCCTTCAAATTTTTTTTATAAAGTACTGCTACTTGATTATGAACCAATACTCCGAAAAAGAGCTCCAGGAAGCCCTGGATTATATCGCAAATGGTACTCCAATTAAGCAGGCCGCTCGAGAATACGGTATTCCTAGGTCAACGCTCCAAAACCGGCTCAAAGGTCAACACTCTCGATCAGAGGGTGCAGCAGATCTGCAAAGGCTCAGTCCTAACCAGGAGAAGCACTTGTCATCATGGATTATCGCTCAGCAGGCTCTAAGGCTTCCTCCAACGCACGCTTAAGTGAAAGAATTCGCCGAGCGCATCCTCCGAGCCCAAGGGGACCCCGAACCACTCGGTAAAAAGTAGCTGCAAGCCTTTTTACGCAGGAATCCTGCTATAAAGGCCCAGAGAGCCCGATCTATCGATTCAAAGCGTGTTAATGGGGCTTCTATTAAGGTAATTCGGTCATGGTTCCAGCGGCTCGAACAACCCGAGATCCGAGAAATCAAGCAGGCTAATCGTCATAATATGGACGAAGCAGGGGTCCTAGAAGGCATCGAATCGAACGGTTTAGTACTCGGAAGTGCTGAAAACCGGTCTATTCGAAAGAAACAGCCTGGTTCAAAAGCTTGGACCTCCTTTATCGAATGCGTATCTGCTCAAGGGCATGCATTGCCTCCATTAGTCATTTTTAAAGGCAAAACCGTCCAACAATGGTTTCCTCTTGATTTGAGTCCTTTTAAGGGCTGGCAGTTTACCGCAACGGAGAATGGATGGATAACGGATGAGACAGCTGTCGAATAGCTCGAAAAGATCTTTATCCCGAATACCGCCCCGGAGGACCCTTCGGAATACCGGTTACTCGTTATAGATGGCCACGGAAGCGATAAAACGACCGATTTTATATATTTATACTTCCGCCATCGTATTCGCCTTCTTTTTTTACCCCCTCATATAACCCATATCTTATAGCCTCTCGATTTAACCGTTTTTAGCGCTCTCAAATCGGTATACCGGAAAGCACTCGGGAATTTAAACTAATTAACGAACTCGACGGTAATCGGCAAGCGATATTTCCTTCAATACTATTAAAAGGCACGTTCGGAAGCACTCTCGGGCCAGAATATCCGAAGTGGCTGGAGGGTAGCCGGTCTTTAGCCGGTAAGCATGGCAAAACCACTATTAAGCCCGCATCTGCTCAAAAACACTGGCTATACGACGGCCGATCCTGCTAGGACAGGGCCTAACGGGTCTAATAAGGCCCTCTATACGCCCCGGAATACTGCTCGTGGTTCGGATGTTATTTGGTCGACTCCAAGAAAATCGAAAGAGTTCAAGGAGCAAGTACGACTTGCCAACCTATCAAAAGAGTATACAACTACGTAACGCCAACTATTCCGGAAGGTCCGGAAAGCATTCGATGAGAAGGAAGTACAGGTTGCCATTCTACAAAGGCAGGTTGAAGCACTCCAGGCTCAATTAGAGGCTGTGAGGCCAAGGAAACGGAAGAAGGTTAATTTGAGCCCGAATTCGAAGTTCGCAAAGATTGAAGATATACAGCGCACGCGACTGGCTGTTGGTGAAGCTGAAAATAGTCCCAATGAAGAGAGCGATAGTGATAATAGTGAGGCTGGTTCCTGTATAGTTGTTGCAGTAAGGACGAGCTAGAAAGACGGCGTTGAATTGAAGGGGTTGATTTGAGCGAACTGGTTGACAGGGGGCCCGAAGGTGGGTCTCCAACGTTAGATTATAAGGTATAGGCGAGAATTATTTTTAATACCGTATAATTTTATTCGCTATTCGGTAAGTATATAGAAATAGAACGATCACACCGGCCAGCACTGCAGCTGAGGGAGAAGGTTCTAGGCCATGGGCATCCTGATGCATTTACGAGCATGAACAGTCTGGGTGAATCACTTCGGCAGCAGGGGAAGTACGTAAAGGCGGAGAATATGCATCGGGAGACACTGGCGCTACGGGAGACGGTGCTAGGCCACGAGCATCCTGAGACAATCGACAGCATGAATGCCCTTGCAATTGCGCTTAATAACCAAGGAAAGCACGAAGAGGCAGTACAGAAGCAAGACCAAGCACTTGAAGCTTACAAAACAATATTGGGAGATGAACATCCTCGCACACTCTCCAGCATGAACAACCTGGTAAATGTGCTCGATAGACAGGGGAAGTACCCGGAGGCGGAGGAGATGCATCGGCAAGCACTGGGGCTGAGGGAGACGGTGCTAGGCCGCGAGCATCCCGACACACTCGACTGTATGTACAACCTGGCACTGGTGCTTACGAATCAGGGACGGTTCGAGGAGGCTGAGAAGTTATATCGGGAAGAACTGTGGCTATGTGAGAAGATTCGGGGCCGCGAGTAGGGCCGCGAGTATCCGTTTACACTCGCAAGCATAAATGCCCTTGCAAATGTGCTTAATAACCAAGGAAACCCCGAAGAGGCAGCACAGTAGCAGGGCCAAGCACGTGACAGTTGTAACGATATATTAAAAGAGGAGCATCCTCGCACAGCCGGCAGTATAGACAACCTGGCAGAAGAATTCAGCAACCTACGAAGTCATGGCGAAGTCGGTATAGAAAATTAAGACATACCCTTCGAAGGGATTCTAATGCGGCTAACTAATCGAGAATTGTGTATTGTTTTACCCCCTGGCTGTGGACAGTAGCTTAAAATTATCGAGCATCAGGCAATCGTCGTCCTAGTGGAATGGACGCTGCATTAAGCAGCAAAGTAGTTTCTCCATCAGAGCCATATTATGGAGTATCAAGAGGGTAACTTAGTAGATAGTGAGTGTTGAAGTACTATGACCCCCGCTTGAATTAGTATATATGACACCGATTGTTGCTGGCTTGGGTGGTGAGCACGGGAGCGACGGGCAATGTTTTGGGATGAGTATTTCCTCGGAAATCGGATTGGGAAGGTCTAATCTACACAGCGCGAACAGCTTGGCTTAACATGAAACAACTTCGATCCGAAGGCCTTGACTTACTCCAAGTGACCACACTCCCCGACGAATGCGTTCGCTCAGGTCTGCCATACCTTCGTATGTCTATGGTTGTTTTGGGTCGCGCCGCGCGTGTCGTAGACATACCAAGGAAGCAAGGCGCGTAGGGTGCCGCCTACCAACTCAAGCAATAACGCAGTGGGGGTGGGGTATTCGAGCCGAAGGGCAGCCATTCATCCGAAAGAACGGCCACCCGGTAGAACACGCTACGCGACGCGTCCGGCCGCGACTTTCAGCTCGTCCAGCTTCCCACCTCGAGTCGTGGCACTTCCATTCGATCAACGGACTGGTCCCAACCTGCTGCCTCCGTTCCCACTGTGCAGGCAAGTACCTCTGTTGCACGTCCAGCAATCCTTTCCGCTCCGCTTCGTACGTGGCGCGAGAAGGGCTTCCCTGGTGGGCACCTCTTGGTTCGACTTCCCGCAGAAGCCAGTGTGCTTCAGCTGTCGCCGCTCGTCGTAGCCCCAGCCTCGCCGCTTCTCTGCTCTAACAGCGGCTACCGGCACTCAACAAGACTGCGCCTACGAGGCCCTCCTCCGCTGCACCGCTTTCGCGCTGTGACCGCCGCCCTCCAGTAGCCCAGCCCGAATCCTTACCTGGATGCCTGGAGTAGCGACGATGTTCCTCGCTGTTGCCGTCTCCGCCGCCTCGATCCCTGTCGTCGCACACCGGCAAAAGGGGGACTCCCCTGTGCGATGAGCCACGCGTCTGACTAGATCTGTATGGCTCGGTCGCAGCAAGCCAGCAGGCGGTGCACCTCGATTGCGAAGCCCATCATAGTACAAGAGGCGCCTTAACAGGAGGGAGGGAAGACGAAGTCCGAAAGGTGATGGACAGTTGAAACTATCAGAGTGGTAAGAAGGGCCGAGAAAGGCGTGTAATTGAAGGAGAGTGAAAGAAGAAAACCAGCTCAACTCGGGCAGCAGAGCGTAGCGTAATAACGGGCGCTTCGCACCAAGAAGCTGGAGCCTACCGGGCGCGAGCAAAGGAGCACGCAACCCAGGAACGCTCCAGGGATGGGCTGGCCCACCCCAGTGGGCGGCCAGGCAGCGGCAGGGGGCATTGCTACGCGTACGCCCGGACAGAGCGGGCCACACACCGGGGGAAGGCGACACGGGCAAGGCGGAGAGCGACAGGTACAAAGAGGCGGCCGACCGGCGAGGCCGGGAGAAGAAAACGGTAGGTGTTGGGGGCCGGGAGCCCCTCGACACCCGTCCGGGCTCCGTCTTGGTGGTGCAAGGCCCGTGCGCCGACCCCAGCCAAAAGGTCGCGCGTCCGCTCTCCCGTAGGCAAGATAGCTCTCTGCTGCTTATATATGGGAGAGCGTACGGGATCCCTAGTATTCAGCAGGATATGGTCGTATGTATCAATTCAGTCAGTTCTGAGGGTATATATATCAAATCATTCCACAGCTCTTGATTTCTTCATGTTTGATTGACTCCATTCAGTGCACTTGCCCGCCATGGTAACTACGGCGGTACCTATAAATGACACGGTCCCTGCTCAGGGCTCGACATCCCGATTCCCTACGTATGAAGATCTTCGCAGCAATCGGATAGCATGCGGTTCCAGTCACGAGACCCAGCGCCTATGCTGGATCCTTGACGGACCGCTGGATAAAGCCGTTACGGTTATGCGCAACCGATACTGGGACCCGGAGGCCCCGGCGCCCGAGCCATTCCTATCTTGAGTCCTCCTCGGTCCCGGAATCTCTGGACTGCGGAGCCCTTGCCCGCAGAGACGAAGCTCATGGTTTTGCCGTACCTGGAAGACCTGTGGGTAGTTCCCGAAGAAGACTGGCGTGGACCAGGGCGCGCAACCCGTTTCGTGAAAAGGGGTTTCTCGAGAAGTCCGTGAAGGTCTGATTGTGGCAGTGTTCTTGGTTACGCCTGCCCTTGCGTCAGCCTTCCCTTGCTCATCATGTGCCATTCGACCCTCCTGTAAAGTCGCCGCTCACGAACACAACGAGCACCGCAGCGTAAGCCGCGCAGGCACCAGATACCTCTGCCCGCCTCGCTTGGGTCATGATCACAATGGCGAAGGAGGAAGACGATAGTAAATAGTACGATCAAGCCCAGGGTCAATGCCGGGTTGGATGGCGCAGTGCGGTAAAGACTATATATGGGTAGAATCAGAAGGCTGGCAGCTGTGAGCGTAGTGATGAAAGATGCCACCAGTTGGACACGGTGATTTGAGTAATGTCGGGTCTGGTTTTTGGGAAGATGTAACATGGCTTCGCCCCGGTATTGAGGTAGGAGTGTCGTTTTTTACTTCGGAATACCCGTGAACAGTACTTTTTGAGAACATCTGTCAGGAGCTCTAATCCATTGCCCGGTCGTAAAGTCACATAATCCGATGCCTGGAGTTGAGATATGTCTAAGTCCCGAGGATAAAGCCCCGAACTGGCTCCGGTCAACATCGGATGGCATGCCGCATCATTGGCAGATTGATGGAAATAATTTGAAACGGCTTTCATGGTCTGCCTTGAGGGGTGTTCATATGAAAGTAGGGTCGACTCCTGTATGAGAGTTTCTTGTTGGCAGCGTGGTCATACCGCTCTATCAGCATCATGCTAACGTATGTTGAAATGGAATGTTACAAGATGGACGGACGGCTGAGATTACTGCCTGATCCTCAGTCTACTTCACTCGGCACGGGCGAGGGAGGGAGCCCCTGACACAAACAAGGCAGAAAGTGGTGAGCAAATTACATGCAGGTCGCGTACCAATTACCCCCAAAACCAGCCCAGAGATCTCGTAAATGGATTCCATCGATAGTCGCCGAGTGCAGTCTGTTACATATCACTCCAACCACACATCCACCAAACCCCAAGCCATCCATCTTCAGTTTTTTCGTCACTTTAGGTCGTACTCACTCAATATGTAGGCTGACTCATCTTGGCCGTTCTCTATCCAGAGTTCTCCGTTAACATCTCACCAAGCTAGGTAGCAAACACATAGCCGTAAGAAGCCGGATGTGCCGCTTAAGCCCCGAAAGCGACTGCAGGTCGGCCAGCGTGCCCGCGGAACTGGTAGAAGCAATGAATAAAGGCGACTCCTCAGTTCAAGATTGAATGTGCGGTTACGGGAAGCTGTGTTTAGCTCCATTCATACGCTCTGGAAAGGTGTGTCGCGGATACCCAACCACAAAGGATGCCACCGTTCATCGGTTGAAAAGTGCACCTTGCGTGATAAACTCATCGCATCGGCCTGTCCTCGATTGGATCGCTTTGAAGGCAGAATGATCTCGGGCGTTGCTGCCTATCGCCGGTCAGGGACACAACCCCTAAACACCTCTCCCCTACCTAACTGCCCATCTGGCCATACATACAGAGGTACCACCTTCCTTGGTACCTATAATAATATATAGGCACGCGGGGACACACCACTTTGTTGATTAAGTAGTAAGGTACGCATAACAGCTACACGTCTAGGACGGCAGCTCTGCCACCTAGGTCTGTATAACACTCGCTGGGTTATTAGGCTATAGTCAAACGCCACGCTTATCCAGCCTTACAACTATTACAACCAGGTAGGCAGAGAAAGCTGTGGTATTATTATTTCTCGTAAGTTCTTTTCTGAGATCAATCATCAGCTTTCGATTCATCTCTTTCTCTTTCTCTTTCTCTTTCTCTTTCTCTTTCTCTTTCTCTTTCTCTTTCTCTTTCTCTTTCTCTTTCTCTTTCTCTTTCTCTTTCTCTTTCTCTTTCTCTTTCTCTTTCTCTTTCTCTTTCTCTTTCTCTTTCTCTTTCTCTTTCTCTTTCTCTTTCTCTTTCTCTTTCTCTTTCTCTTTCTCTTTCTCTTTCTCTTCCACCGCGAGCTGTGAAGTTGCGGGTGCTGTATTCACCCACGGTCTCTCTTGGAAACAACAAAACCAAGCTAAATCCATTCTCAGTATGGACGGCATCTATGAGTGTTTTCGTTTGGACGCCCCCAAGTCCGCGAGATCCTTAGTCCCACAACGACATAACCCTGGCGGCCGGCTGTCCTACAGTTTCACTATCGAGAGCCTGGGAAGCGATGTACACTACATAGCCTTGTCCTATGTTTGGGGTGCTCCAAAAACACCAAAGTCCATACTGCTCGAAGGGTTTCCCTTCCCAGTCACACAAAATCTCCTATATGCCCTTCAAATGACAGAAAACGCGATTCGACAGGATGGACACGATGCCTCCGAGCCGCCACTGATTTGGGCGGATCAGTTGTGCATCAACCAAAATGATAACGCGGAGAAGTCGGTCCAGATCGCCCAGATGGGTGAGCTTTACGCCAAAGCTCAGAAGGTCTTCATCTGCCTCGGTAACTCGAAGACTGCCCACGATGCTGCCCATTTAATCACTAAGGTCAACCAGCGGATCTGCAAAGACAAGATACGTTACGGCATTATTAGTGACATCCCTGAACCAAGTCTATCCGACTGCGACTGCGACTGCAATTCGTACAATTGTTTCAATTGGGACGCGCTGAGAGAACTGTTAGAGCAGCCGTGGTTTACTCGCCTCTGGGTTGTCCAGGAAGCTGGACTTGCGAAGCACGCTATTGCACTATATGGTGGTTACTCTTTCGAATGGACATCTCTCATGAGATTGCTAGCTTGGATATCCGTGTCCGGAGGCAACCTGAGGCGACACTACCAGCTCTCTGGATGGGCGGTCCATCAATTGAGGGTGTTATTCAGCCAGGATGCGCGCGACGAGCCCGATAACTCGAGGCGTTACAACTTTCTTGATCTCATAGCTCATGCGGCAAGCTCTTTCAACGCCACTAATCCGCGGGACTACATATATGCCTTCTTTGGCCATCCTTCGGGGACACTTCAGTCGGTTGGAATCATGAGCCAACCGCCTTTGATTGAACCCAACTACGCTGCTACGGAGGAAGATGTTTTCGTTCAGTTTGGCCTAGAATTGCTGAGGATCTCGCGTCAGCCGCATTTGTTGTCATGCGTGAATCACGAATATCTACCCGGTTCACCGGGTTCAGAATCGACCCAACCTGGAAGTGACCTCCATCGAGCCGAGATCCCCTCTTGGTGCCCTCGCTGGAACCATATCCCGCTTGGTGGTGGCCGCTTGGCTGATGAAAGTTATGGCTACCCTTTCCAAGCGGCAACATCGATGGAGTTTCATTTTCGACACGCGCCGGGCGACCGGCTCGTAGTACGTGGGTTTTCATACGACGCTGTTGCTGATACATTCGCTTGTCTGGATGAGTTAGACGACATACCCGTTAAAGAATCAGACCCAAGTGATGTCCGCAAGATGGCCAAATTCATCAAGATCGCTTTCCTGTGCTGCTTAGTCCTAGATAAGACGAAAGAGTCTCTATCCAGCTCTGACTACAGCACCGCTCAGATCATTGCGTCCTTTGCTACGACCACCATTGCGAGGCCATTGCATTACGAAAAATATCGACTCCTTTCTAACTTCGTACCAAATGTCTACGAAGCGCAACATATCTCCCCTAATGGTTCGATGCAGATCACAGATACATACAAGGCTGTACTAAGCCGACTTGCAGGACACTGCCAAGAGATGAACGTGGGCCCCCCAGACAGATATCTCCCCCGCTTCATGGCCGGCGTTGACGACGTCTTCGTCGAACGGAGGCTCTTCCTTTCTTTGTAAGACGGGACGGCTTGGGCTTGGCCCGAGACTCATGTCAAAAGGGGACTACTCTTGTACTATTGCAAGGGGGGCAAGTTCCCTATATACTTCGGTCATTCGATAATGACGATACGAGTTATATGTTGATTGGGGAATCTTATATCGATGGCAGAATGGATGGAGAAGCCGTTGAGGCTCACCAAAGGTTGGGCCATGAGTGGCATGATTTCGAGCTAGTATGACTGACCAGTGTCTATCTCCGTCTGTTCTTGGCACCAGTGTGTGACGTGTAATAATAATAATTGGAACGAAGTTCCATATTACTATCGGGGGTGTGACGGGGGAGGGGGTTCCAATGTTGTACTAAGGACGCTAATTGCCTCGTAAATTACATGATTGGTCAATTCTGTGGCGTCTCATACAAATAGAGTTGAGGCGGTCTCCACTAATACTTTCCGACGCCCTTTTCTCTCGTGTAAGTGTTTTGGAGGCTCCCGGACCGGTCATGATGGAAGGAGCATCGTCGTAAGTAGTGGGAGATCAATTTTCCGCGTATGTTTCCTCCCGAAACGATGGAGGTTGAGGTCTGAAGGTCGAAAACTGGAGGGGACAGCCGTCAAGTTCTGGCAGTTGAGGGGCCGTGCGCGAGGGTGGCTGTGCGCCGGGCTGCCGGGGGGCCTACCATCCAAGCCTCCTAGGCTTGGATGGTCCCGTTACCTGCCGTAGGAACGAAATATTTACCGGATTAGGTCCAAAGAGCTTCGTTCCTACCACAAGGATACCCAACTCGTTTTCTTGTCAAGGCTTCATAATAGGCTCATAGAACCGACTAACTTGGACCCTACCGACTCTCGGCGTTAGTGTTACTCTTTGTGAACTAAGCGGGACATCTCAAGAGGTAATAAAGGCAGCTCCTCGAATGAACGGTGAATCCACTCCCCTGAGACACTGGGATAATAAGGAATAACGGCCGGAATATGAAGGAATAATCCTTGGAATAATCCCCGAGAGTCGCTTACCATGGTAGCTTGCGATTTGCGTGTGAGTTGTGTATAATATCTGAAGTGCTGGTATCGTGAGCGCTGGTATCGTGAGTGCTGGGCGGTTCTGGTAATGGCGGGCAATGAGGATGGAGGATCGATTAGTGATGCGAGACGTCTAAACTTATATCTTACGTCGCTATCATCCATCTTCGGATTATAACCCCAGAAGGCCTGACGCGATAACTTGTGCGACCTCTACGTTTCCTGGGCCTCGCCAGCGGGCTACTCCTTGACACTATTCTCCTACCAACATATATTCGCTATTCTGATGGGGGAAGGACAAGTCTTCGGTGTTATTGGTCAGTAAAGCATCCCGGCATATTGGGTCAGCGGTAAATTTGCTTACCTTGGGTTAAATGGGCCTATGGCGCGTGGTCGCGCCATCTGTTTGGTATTGGGGTCGATACCGCAGAATCGCAGTTGCATTCATGTCGCGCGTGATCCCGCGCGCGGCACGAACATGTTGGCGCTCGGGGAGCAAGGACTGAAAGAAAAGTTGTGCTTGACAGGATTCTGCCAGGGACTTCATAGACATTGGGCTAACGTTAAGGATCAGTCCATTTCGGTCCGTGGTTATGAATAAGTGAAAGGCCGTATTGCGCGTCACTGGTGCCAAGAACAGACGAGAATAGACGGAATGGCCTGTATTCTAGCAATCAAACGTGACGACGTTGTATGGTGTTTAGCTCAGCTCAGAAGTGTGATGAGAGAGGAAAGGAAGTGGTGCATCCCCCACTAGCACTTGGTGGGGCCCAACAGGCCGGGTAAATAGCCGTCTTGCCTTCTCACGCCCGCAGACGCGCGCTTATAATAAGTTACAACTTATGTAGCAACTTGAGACGCTCATCAGCTAGGGCCCTAGGGGGCACATTGGCACGGGGCAGTCGTTCGTCGGGCTACTGCCGAGATGGGACATGCGCGGGTATGGAGCTGGGGAAGTTCCCCAGGGGAGCTGTTGTTGCAAGGATACCTCTGTATTGATGATTGGCCGAGAGCTGGCAGCTGGTAGATGGTCAGCTCTTGGCTGCGGCGCATGACTGTCAGGATTCTAAGTTACGCGCCCCTCTGCACCTGTCAAAGCAAATGGTTTACCGCTCATGTGTGGCAGTCCTCAACCTCACGTGACTTGTTGGTGATGACAATCACCCCACCACCCACTTGGCGAAGTGCCCCGCTTCTATTGCCATAAGGCTGATTGCCAGTCAAAACGGGAGTCAACAGGGTAATAAGTCCTACGTTGTCCGCAAACCATTGAAAGCAAAATGAGTGACTCGTCCAGAACGAGTTGAAATACCCTTACTCATCCCATTCGATACGATACTTTTACCACGTCTTGTTTTGCCTTACACCCCAATTCATCATGGCTGAAGACAACCCCACCACTATTCCCACATTCACTATGACCCCAGAACTTGAGCGTCTTCTCGCGCGGGGCCGTGAATTGCACCCAACGTGGCCTGACGATGTCCAAATGACGACCACACTATTCGGCATGGAGGTGGTGAAGTACGCGGAGAGTTTGGGACTCCCTGACCTGGACGATAAGAGAGGTATCCTGCGATTCGTGGGCCTTAACGATGGCATGATCGACTGGGCTCTTGAGCAATACCGTGCCAACTTCCCGTCAGACCCCGAGGAGTTGGCTCTCAAATTCACAAACGTAAATGGCGACATCACCGTTGAGGGCTTCCAATTTCCCTTATTGGATCGCTTCAACTCCATAATCATGAAAAGTCATATACAAGAAATAGACGAGCTTGATATAAACTATGGTGAGTCTCGAAACTGAAAACCAAGGCTAAATGACCGTCTTGAAAGGATTCTAATATGGAATATCAGATGATTACGTAAAGGGCGGCTTAGTAGACGGTCTGCGCCCTGAGTTTGCCATCTTTTGCGGCCTTCATCCGTTGGAAAAAGAAAACTATGAACGGGAAGAGCATCGCAACTACTTCTACACAAGAGGATGCCAGGAGCATGCGGACAATATCATGGGGGAATGGTCCGCGCAACTAGAACTCCTATGGGCCCAAAAGCTCAAGCTTGAGGAAACAGAAAGAAAGGCAGGCAGAGGCCCAGCCTTCGACGACGGAAATGGGAAACTAGAGGACCAGGTCGAGTCACCACGCTCAACGATCAACGGTGATGATGCGGCTAGCACACAGTCCGCTTGAGGTAGATATGTGTTAGGAGGCCAGCATAAAATGGTTCGGAAGAATTATAAGGAATATATACCCTTACTTCCGGCTAACAGTTTCCCGCGACATTGTCGAGAAGGTGGCTGCCTAGGTATATATGGGAGAGCGGACGCGATCCCTAGTATTCAGCAGGATATGGTCGTATGCATTAGTCATATCAGGTTTGAGGGTATATATATATATTGTCTCTCGTATCAAGTGCAAAAAGCACATTCCCTATGCTGCGTCTCCCATTGTCTCTTTAGCCTCGTTATTTCATCTTGTTTCTACTGCTTAACTATACCCGTCAGGGACCCGACCACATCTTCCATCTGCGACAGCCGGTACCAGTGGGCGTGCCTTTCGTCATCATGTAACCACTTACTTGTTGCAAGCTGGGCGTCGTTGCTCGAGAGTGGTTGTGCTCTCTCTTCCTTTATGAAAGGATTCCTGCGCCTTCTTGTCCTTTCCAGGTCGATGACAATATTGAGATATGGTGAAGTTTTCCCGGGCCGGCATTCATCGCCCGACGAGGAAGTATGCATGTCCTGTTGACATGACACGTTAGTGTCCTCCGTAATCTGTTTGTGCTGGCCTTCCACTGAAGGAGTCCTCACCATCGGCACCCGAAAGCGGTGTTGAGTTTGGAAATGTGTTGACACCCCTTCTCTTATCTCGGCTGTGGTCGGATCCCGGGCTTATCGACATGGAGATGGATGTCAACTCCCACCACAATCATCAGTCTCCGTTTAGAGCTCGTTGCGTTTCTGGGTGTAGTACTAGTCAACTGGTGCTTCTCACACGTTGTATAGAAGGGACCTGGAAGAGGAGACTGGTGATCTGGCCTATCTCAAGAGTGTCTGTTAAACAGGTTGATAGTCCATGGCAAGTAAGGGCTTAATATAGGTTGAAGTTTGTTATCATGTCGAGAGAAGATAGGGGAATGTTTAAGAAAGCACGGTGTTGGTAGGTATTAAACAAACGAGCTCACCTGATGTCAAACAAGTTGGCACCAGAAAGAAGAGGGGTAAATGGCTACAGGCAGCAGGGCACATTGCAACGCATCTGATCCCGTGTATGGGCTACTGGGTTACCCAAGGCAGATTGCTGCGCTTTTCCGCATAGCTGGCGGGGACGTGGCGGACGACGCCCACCTATCCTATTGGTTCCAAAATGCCACGGCATGCAGCTTCGTGTCACTCAGCTTATTCCAGGCATCATCGTTCCCTTTAGGACTAGACAACTTGAATATATTTGGTGGGATTCATTTGGGGCCCTGTATAGATTATGAAGAACCATAGCTGCAACGGAGCCCGAGAGATGACCTCCAGCACGGGCAAACTCGTTATCTAAGAGTGTGTGCCTCGTCTTTCTCAGAAACTCTGCAAGATACAGAATGGCTGAAGACCTTTCATATCAGAGGCCCGAGCCAATCAATGGCTTCCCAAGATTTGCTGACACCATCACGAAAGACACGGACCGAACGGGTACCATATACGGGCGGTTTGACAGGCTATCGTCACGCAACCTTTTGCTCATGGAAGCAGAGATCGCGGAGCTGGAAATGTTGCAAGACAAGTACGACGAAGAAGATCGGGCCAAGCATGACTATGTCACTGGCGAGAGCTATAGCAAATGGACGACTTTCGAGAAGCTTGCAGCGGAAAGGGACCGGCAGGGCAACCCCCTACACTCTCGTGTTCATGAGAGGATGCGGCTGTCGCTATTGATCCGAGAGAAACTGGAAAAGTATCGTACGTTTGTTCTGACCATATACATACCTAATCACGAAATAGCCCCTTTTTTCACAGCACGAACTGACACGGTGATTTTGCAGACGAAGCGCTGGCTAGGCATCAGCTCCTCCTGAACTGGCCTAAGCCGGCACCAACCACCGTGAGGGGTATGATGAGCAGGTTCCTGGGCGGCCAAGACGGCTTGGGGCAGATGCAAATGCGGCCACAGCTGTGGGGACGTAGTGCGCAGCGCTTCGACGATGTTGATGATCTCGTCGCATTGAAAGTATTGGCGAACCAGGACCGATTATCGAAATTCGTGCTGAATCATTGCGGATGGCTATTTGAAGTAAGCCTCACTTTTGGCCTTAGCACTCACTCCCTTCTAACACCAAAAACAGAAACGAGAGAGGCACGGCACTTCGGCGGTTATATCGGAGAGGTCAGTAGACAGGGCCACCACGATCCTGAGCTCGATCCTCTCGGCCGTGGTCCTGTTTGGCTCCATATTGTCGCTATACGTCGTCCAGAACCCATGTGCCCTGTTGGGGATGGTGGGCGGGTGGACCACGCTGTTCGCGGTATGCGTGGGCGTGCTTACCAATGCGAAGAGGGACCAGATCTTCGTGTCGACGGCGGCGTTTGCGGCTGTCTTGGTGGTTTTCGTCGGCGAGTCGTTGGAAAACGGCCGTGGAGGCTAGGGGGCACGGGGGGCAGTACTGGCAATTGTACCTTGATACCAACATAAAGCATGTACTAGATGGATGTGATGGAATTATAGGGACTCTATGCGTAACATGTATTCTCTTAGTTTGGACACGAACTACTAGTCCAATGGATAAGGAGGCTTAGAGCTTCTCTCTGAGTTTTCGTGTACCTTGATGTGATCTGCTTGCGTTCTGTCACTAATCTTTCGACGAAACTAGATTGGCCCTTGAGCGAGCTTCGAATGCCGTGGGGGCTACGCTGCCGCGTTAAGAAAGTGCGGGTTCTCACCATATTAGTCAGACTATGCTCGTACGATGAGCATCAAGACGCTTGCCAATCAAGAGCATATATGCATGCCAAGTTCCGCTTGCCAGCGCTACGCGCCCTGCAGAACCGTCTTGGCAAACCAACGCAAATTGAGGCTGACCTGAGAGCTGACACCTTGAAATAGCACATCCCCAACTCCACCGTCGTCAGCATGGCCAGTCCAGAGGCTAAGAGTGGCCGAGGTCTTGTGGGTATATATGACTGTGTCATCAGCCTGGGAAAGGGGGGTGGCTTCTCCAGGTAACCAACCTCGTACCTCGCCTCCATGGATTCGTGTCGACTGATGCGATGCTACGCTGGAGAATGGATAAATGCATTTTTGATCCGCCGTTTGACACGCTTCCAGAACTTTATTCCACGATCATGACACACCTTGAACCATCACACCTTTGAGCTCCTCTATAAACCCATACCCTGCATGAAACCCGACGCCACCTCGAGATAGGTTGGAAACTGATGATCTGCAACCCACCACTACCAAGTATTCCAGGCGAGACATCGCGTAGCGACCCAAGCCCGTACAGCACACTCGAGGTTTCGTACCCCGATGCTCAGGAGAAAACTGTCGTCCCGTTGGCAAACGAGAAGATCCCGGATACTTCGAACGACAGCAGCCCAAGAACCTTCGGGCCCAACAATGGCCAAAGCAGCCTGGAAGCCGTCCCGGAGGATACGGATGATGCGGAAAGCATCGCGAGACGCAAGAGAACTAGGTGTGGCCTGTCGCCCGTCACCTTTTGGGCCCTCGTGACGGCACTGGCCCTATTGGTACTGGGCGCCATCGGCGGTAGCATCGCCGCCGCGGTCCTACGTCGGCACCCATACCCCCGTCTAATAATGGACCGTCCCAGCTCAGCGCCGTCAACTAGACCGACTCCTGGAACCAGCAGCGCAGGACCGTCTTCTATCAGAGGAACGGGAAGCTGTGGCTCAGCCAAAGCGACGTGGCCTCGGCGCCCTGGACCGACCTCGACATTGAGTCTCGGCTGTCACCATCTGCCGCAAGTGAAGAAGCCGTTGTGTTGAAGCCGAAGAAGGGCACACCGCTGGCTGCCATCATCGCTCCCGGCCTGGAAGCCGGTACCTCCGGAGAAGGCTCTGTTGTGATTTATCTGTACTACCTCGATTCCGGAAACAATATCCGCGATATACACACCACCACCACCACCTCTTCGCACGATACCGCCTCGAGCACCTGGGCTCCAGGCGACTTGTGACAAAACGTGACGCTTTCCGCAGCGCCCAACACGGGCCTGGCCGCCCTCGCGCACTACTGCCCCGCAGGCTGCCTGAACCAGAACATGGTCGTCTTCCAGATCAACGAGGGCTCCTTGTTCTGCGCAGACGGGCGGAACTGGTCCAACGCGACCCACATCGTCAGCGCGAACGCGGCCACGAGCCTGACCATGTTTCCGGCCCCCCACATGAACAACATCACGGGAGAGGCAGATGACACGCGCAGGACGCTGGCGCGCTTGTACTACCACCGCGACGGGCGGATCGACGAGTACATCTTCAACGAGAAAGAAGATTTTGGCTGGGTCGATGGTGAGGAAAGAACCCTTATCCCCTATCACATGCTTGATAATGACGAACGACGTTTCGTTTCATAGATAAACAAAACAGCAGATGAAGACCATATTAGCTGATCGTTGGAAGAAATCAGGCCCCGTCGGCATCATCGAGGACGTACCCAACCAGCAGCAGTCGCCCGGCCTCGCCGCGGCTCCCGTGGCCGTTAACGCCCGGGGCCTGATCCTCGCTATGCGCCACGCCGGCGGCGGCCGCAACGTGACGGCGAGCTACCTACCGGCGACAGGGAGGTGGGGGGTCACGGAGAAGATCCCGCCGCATCGCAACTTGACGACGTCATTCGACGACGAGACGGGCGCCATAGCCGACGACGGCGGGCCCGAGGAGCCGCTCGCCGCCCTCGCGCTCATGGCGGACGGCTTGCTGTACGCGCTGTCGCGGGACACGGCCCACATCCGGCAGTACAGCGTGCCCGACTCCAGACCGGACACGTTTCGGTTTAGCGGGAGGGTATTGTGATCGTTGTCAATCGATCATAGTGGGTTGATGAGGCTTGATGTGGCAGATGAAGATCTTGGATCGGTTCTATTTTTAGAATGTATGATCTAGTAGGGCTGTGAAAGTGGATGGTATGGTGTGGTGTGACCCGGGAGGAGCAATATGAATGAAGCAATTGCCTAGCCTGCCTGCCTTAGGCATGCAGTTATGCATTAGCCTACGTAGAGGGTTAAGATGCTTACTATAACACTGTTGAGTCTCGGTTGGCTAAGGAAAGGATGGAAACCTCACATAATCAAGTCCATCCTCTCCCGATTGCCACATCTAACCGAACCGGGTAGCCAGTTCCCTTTAGATATCTTAAAAATCACCTACCAATTTCCGAAATCAGCAGAACCCCGAGAACAGCCCTGCCAACGCATCGAAGCAAATTTCAGGGTGTGCTTATTCTTCCCGAAAAGAAACAAGGGGGAGGAGATCTCGGGGTAATTTTTCTCTCACTAGCGCCGTTTTCCCGGACGACGGCTCGTTTGGCTAACGATGGCCCAAAAAGCTCAGGAGCCAAACCAACCGCACCCTGTGAGTGGCCGCCCAGGCCCCCGGGAGGGTTTCGCGTAGAGTCTGTACTGCAGAAGGAGGGCCCCCAATAAAGGACGGCGCCAGCACGGCGCCAGGGGGGGGTTAGTTCAAGCCACGGGTGAAGCAAAGTCCGTGGGACTGGCGGGTTTGGCATAGCCAAGCACCCAAGGGTAGTTGGGGACCCAGCCCCCCGGAGAGACCTCTGGTTTCTCGTTTGCATGATGAATCACAGGCCGGAGAGTTTCGAGCTGTTGTTTCTTGTCTGCCTGTTTCCTTCTCTCATGTCCGGTTGGAGATTCTGTCGTTGTTAATACTTACCCCCACACTCGCTCGCTCAATCGCCCGCGCACTCGTTTTCAAATTCAGGGTGACAGTCGATCGTGTAGGCGTGATACTATACTCCTAGATGAATACCCATTAGAAAGAGAAGGGAAGGATTATTATAATACATACATACTTCACTTATCATGAGGGCCCTCACATCCTCCTCCTCCTCCTGGGGTCCCTCCCTCACCCGAACAACGATAACCACCACCATATGTCTGCTCCTCTGCCACCTCGCCGCCCCGGCAGCGGCCCTGAGCAACGACTTCTCGTCGTACCCCGCGGGCTCGCAGAACTGCCTGTCGCAGGCGGCCGACAGCAGCAAGTGCAGCGGCAGCACGGGGGCCCAGCTCAACTCGTGCCTCTGCACCAACAAGGGCGACTTCGTCTACAACACGGCCTCGTGCGTCGCCCAGGCCAGCCCCAGCGACCTCGACGCCGTCTACGCGACGCTCCAGACCAACTGCGCCGGCACGGGCGTCACGCTCACCGTGTCCAAGGACGCCTTCATGGCCAAGGCCGCCGCGGCGACGGCCGTGACCACAACGGCCACGAAGCCGGCCAAGACGAAGGCGCCGAATACGAGTGATGGCTCGACCCCGACGACGACAACTTCGCCAGCGGATCAGGATCCTACGTCGAGCCCGTACGGGGATAATTCAACCGCCGATAAGGGGACCTGGTCCTCGACCGCCAAGGTGGGCGTGGGTGTCGGCATCGGCGTCGGCGTCAGCGCGCTGCTCCTGGTGGCCGCCCTGCTCTGGCGGCGATACCGACGCCGGCAGCAGTGGAAGCAGCAGCAAGGCGGCAACGGCGACCCCGGGATGGCCGTCATGGGCGGGGGCCGAGAATACCACCGACCCGGCAACCCCCACACGTCGTCCTACATGGGCAGCACCTACGGAGACGCGTCAACCGTCGCCGGGACCATACCGATGCAGCACACGGGCGGCTCGAACAGCCACAGCAACATGGCGGGCAGCTGGCACAAGTCGCCCTCGAGCCCGATGGGGCCAGGGTCGACGGGCTACTGGAACGCCAACGACGGCAGCAACCGGAACAGTTTCGTACCCCCACACCATGCTCAGCAGGGACAGCCGTTGCTGGCGGAGCTCGGGGGCGAATCCCACGCATATCACCCGTCGGCGCCCGTCGAACTTCCCGCGCAAGAGCATCAGTCGTCAACGCCACTGCAGTCGCCGCCTCATTCACCTCCTCCCCAACAGACGCCATACCAACAGCATCCGTTCTCGCCGCACGACTTTGGGCGGACCAACAATTATTGAGATATAAGGCAAGCTCTTGTTCATATTTAGCAACAAGCATTCTGGTTCTTTACCTAGACTGTCTCACTTGAGTGGTCCGGGCGAGGTGCTCACTTGGCATTTCCTGGCGTAATGGGGACTGTAGATAGGATAACTTGGACGGGAAAAGTCTAACGCGTTAGACCATGGATATTTGATGATGCTGCCGATTCACGTTCAGTCGCACTGTAATTTTCGGTAACGTTCACCGGCAGTCTACACATAGCGCATCGCGAGTAATGCCATCATTCTCATGTGGGGTCTGGTTTTTTGGAGTTATAGCTTTTTGTTTTAGGTAATAATACCAATCATCCAGATACACTTGCTATACAAATACAGCTACGGCCGCCTGATGATTCACCTGGCCATTTTATGTACTTGTGTTTATCCCAACCCTGCCGCCAGCCTTTCCGGTGATAGATGGCTGAGGCGACTCGACAAGGTAATGAAGGAACACCTGCCAACATGGGGCTTCTTTCTTCGCTCAACAGAAACCGTAGTTGGCGAAACCCCTTTCCGTCGGCTACTTCGGCTTGTGCACTCGAGTAGTAGATCGCCGGCTCTACTCGGCCATCTTCTTCTTGCTGGCACCGCTCTTGACGCGGCGGGCGGTAGGTCGGTTGATGTGGTCCAGAGGGATCCAGCTCTCGTCGTAAGTCTTGTCCGTGCCGCTGGCAGAGCCTTCGCCGCCAGAGAGCGGCTCCTTCTCGACGACAGCCACGGTCTTGGGGGCACGAGGCTTCTTGGTCTGGGGAAGAAAGCGGCAAACCAGGTGTTGTAGACGAAGTAGCAGGTACCGGCGAAGGCGGCGCTAAGGAACATGTAGAGGAAGATGCTGCAAACCAATGTTAGTATACGTCTGTAGCTCACGACTTGAAAACACACAGGAGCATATGATGACCTACATCTGAGGGTCAAGGATGCTGGTAGGGGCCTCGACAATGCTGACGGTCTGGTCGGCCACATTGATCTGGAAGATCTGGTTCGCGTCGTTCATGACGACAGCCATGAGGTTGAGACGGACATCCTGAGGGTTCATGTCGAGGGCGAAGGAGTAAGGGAGGGACTGCTTCTCGCCGGCCGGGATGGTGGCCTCGTAACGGACAGAGCTCAGGTTGCGCAGGATGCCGGCCGAGGGGGGCGAGCCTTCGGGGAGCTCCTGTAGGGTGTACAGGGCGCCGCCCATGAAAGCGACCTGGATGGGCTCGGCCTCGTTGTTGGTGATGTCCACGACGGCCTTGGTCGGGCGGCCATTGACTAGCTTCACGCCGAAGATGTCGGCCTCGGGGAAGGTGGCGACGACATCGGCCTTCAGCTCAGCCGCAGGAGGGCTACCGGCATTCGCATTGAGAGGCTAGAGAAAGGTAATATGTTAGCTGACCGCTTGCTTCTCTCTGCCACATAAGTAGGTAGGTATAATGGCATCACGCGACCTCAATGCGACCGAGCTTTGAAGCTTCAGCGCTTGGCTGGGCGGGAGAATGAAGACTTACAGATTCGTCCTGGGCGAAAACCGAAACGACGCGAAGAGCCAAGGCGGCGAGGAGCGAGTACTGGAGAGCAACCATGATGAGACGAGGTACCTGTGATGAAGAGGGAAAGGGGGATGGCAGGTGGGAAAAGAGGCAATTGGGATTGAAGAATGCGGAGAGGTTTCTTAACCGTTCGCCACCCTTTAGCTGTTCTGTTTGGAGCTTTCTAACCTGGCAAATTGATTGTGTGAACGTGGCAGTTACAAGCTCTCTAGACTGGGCTGGGGTAACTGGGAGTTGCCTCAGTAGCAGCCAATAGCAGAGCCTGCCTGAGACTCCGGTCCACCTTTCCTCTAGCAGCATCATTTCCCACTTACATCATCTCTCAGGCTTCAGCTCACCAGCTAAGTTTACCTTCAAACGGGCAAGATAACTTATCGCATAAACATCTACTTGTATACTCTGAAAATTCGTCATATTGAGCACTTGAATTGACGTACATACTAATCACTCCTCTTGATCCTTTACCTGACACGGGATAATGGCTGTTCGTCTACACTGACCGTGCCGGCGTGATGAAGCCCGTGCAGTCTCCGAACCCTACTCCGTTACCGCAGTACGCCGTAATTCTGACACCGTCGCCATCCTGGAGATATGTCGTTTGCGAGCCGTCCGCCAGCTCTATCTGAACCTTACCTCCCTTCGTCATTTCCGCAAGGCAGCCATGCTCATCGTCGCCTACACCGGACACGGTGCCGGTCGCCAGCACGTCGCCCGTGTTGAGGTTGCAGCCGTTGATCGTGTGCTGGGCGACCAGGTCACGGAAGGTCCAGTACATCCACGAGACATTGGATTTGCATATCGTTGTAGCTTTCTCGCCTCTCAGTAGCTCGGCTTCCAGCTTGATGTCGTAGCTTGGCTTTTCCTTCGTCTCGCTCAAGAAGCTGCTGACCGGCAGGTCCTTGGCCGGTACTGCTGTCGCGAACGACGCGAGGGCGTCTAGAGTCACTACCCAAGGAGATATGGACGTGCAGAAACTCTTGCCGTTCATTGGCCCCAGAGGCTTCATCTCGAAACCCTGAATATCTCGAGCTGTTTTCGCATTAAGTCAGCAATAAAGAAGCCTCTTTATTTTGTTTGTCCAGGGAAGGGTTCTTGGTCTTACCACTCCAGTCATTAAGCAGAACCAGCCCGAATATGTGGTCATCCGCATCCTCCAGGGCGACACTATCCCCTAGCTGGGTCGGATTTCCCACAATGGCAGCCAGCTCGAGCTCATAGTCCATAGCCTTGGTTGGCCCGAAACTGACCGAACCACCAGCAGGGGAAACGCCGAGTGGCCTTCGCACCTGTGTGCCGGAGACTACAATCGACGAAGAAGTACCGGTGTAGCCCACTGGGTAGTGCAGGAACGATGGAGGCATCCCTTTTTTGCCAAAGATGGCCTCTTCCATGTTCTGCACATGATCCTTGGAGCACGAAAAGTCGAAGAACCCGGCCACGGAAATCGGCAGATGGAGCGAGACATCGTCCATCTTGTAACCAAACTTGGAAACTGTGGCATCATCCTCAAGAGCCTTCTTCAGGCTACTTCGAAGCTGCTGTAGCTCTGCTTTGCTGGCCGCTGCCAGGTCGTTCAGAGTTGGCTATGTCAAATCAGTAGAGATCCAGCTCCCGTATTTAGAAGTTACATACCTTGGTAAGTGTTGCTTGCACATTGTCTGAGCAGTCTAGAGATAGGTCTGCTAGAAATATGACAAGGTCGTGGAGTCGAGTAGCTACCGCCTTCTCGGGATGAGCATTGCAGCTTGCGATACCAAAGGGAAGGTTTTCTAGCGAGAAGTGCTCCGTGTACGCCATGATATCTGGTTATGCTGGAACTATCCGAGTACTGTGTAATGCTCAAGAAGCTGGTGAAGGCCACTATCTTGAGTGATAGCACTAACGATGACAAGGCACCGAGCCAATTCGGCAATGGTTCTGCGTCCGAATATGAACCCCACCCCCACCGTGCCGGAGGGACAGACTATCGGACGGGCGTTACATGGTAGACAACGTGCATTGTTCTACCCTGATTGTGACGCTTGCAATGAAGTCGCAAGACCGACAGAAGCGAGCTCGTGCGGAGATACGAAGATGCACCCGAGACGTGGTAACAAAACGCGAGACCGTCAAGAACATACCTGAGCTAAATTTATCTTCACATGTTGAATTGGGCACGACTACAATAACATTGTAAAATCATGGGCGGCCTGTCCCTTCAATGACCTTAGCTCAAGTTATCCTGAATATTCGAGATACATTGTATACCATGTATTTTGGTCTACAAACGATAGGTCTATATGGGACTATCTGAAGCACTCAATTTCTTTTTGTCACTATATCTCCGGGATTACAGGCAGCGTTACGTAGTTCTCCAAGCCATCTCCAAAATGGATATGGTTCTGTCCAGCAAACTTGGAGGCAGGCCTATTGGAACAGAAACAGTTAGTATCCCGATGCCACAAGAGATGTCAAGTAAAATAACGGAAAGAAATAAAGACTTACCTATCTGTCGGAGAATTGTGCTGGAAGATGCCCGAGCCCTGCGTATCGCCGCTCGAGACCTCGAAGACGAGCCGGTTGCCCTCGTCGACGACGACGTTGGTGGGCCAGACCTCGACGTCGACCCCGTACACCTCGCCCGCCCGCACGGGCTGCACGTCGGTCGAGAAGTACTCGCGGTACGGCAGGTAGGGCCGGTGCTTGGGGTGCTCCTCGTGCACCTTGCGCATGCTGACGCGCAGCCAGCCCTTGCACAGCGGCACCGGGTCGCCCGCCGTGCCCGTGTAGAAGATCTCCTTGGACTCGGCGTCGAGGTGCCGCAGCGTCACGAACAGGTCGATGTCCTTTTCTTCTTGCTCTTCGTTGCTCGCTTGTTCATCATCGTCGGGGGTCAGGGATACGTTTAGGTGCGCCGTGATGTGGCCGGTGATCTCGGTCTCCTGCTCGAAGGGCGCGGTGGTGAACTGCACGGCCTGCTGGTTCTCCAGCGTGCCCAGGGCCTTGTAGGAAACCTTCTTTGCTTCTGTCGAGGCCGGCTTCGCCGTGGCCAGCCCCTGGTCGGGCGTGAGGTAGAGGTTGGTGTACTGCGTGCGCGGGATGGGCCAGGCCTCCTCCTGCCGCTTGGGGTACGCCTTCTCCTTCTCCGCGTCGTTGGACCCCACGTTGCCCTTGCGCAGCGTCACGGTGACGGGCGGCACCTTGCCCGGCACGCTCCAGCCGACGCGGTCCTCGCCCTTGAGGAAGGCGTCGAGGAAGCTCTGCTGCAGCGCCGCCTCCTCTTTATAATAAAACGGCAGGTCGTGCCGGCCCGTGATGAAGCGCAGGTACTTGAACCGCGAGCCCGCGTGCGCGTAGCCCTCGACGTTGCCGCGCAGGTGCAGCAGGATGCCGCCCCAGTTGGCCACGCTCAGTAGCGGCACCTCGATGTCCTCGGGCCGGAACTCCTTGCTGGCGTAGTACTCCTCGTCGCGGTACTTGTGCCGCGCGTTGTCGACCGTTTGGTCCTGCCGGTTGGCCACGAGGACGTCCTCCGGCAGGTCGCCCTCGAGGGTGTCCTCCTGCCCGCGCGCGCCGGGCCCGTCGGGTGGGAATTTCAGTTGGGACCGCCCGGCTTTGCCGTACTGGTTCACGAGCACCTGCCGGTTCCACCACACGCCGATGAACTTGTCCGACAGGATCCCGCCGTGCTGGCAGCGGTCGCGGTAGTAGTCCGACATGCCCTCCCAGGGGATGATGGCGGCCAAGCCCCGGGGCCGCCGCGCCGCGACGCGCCACTGCGTGCCGGCGTAGTACGAGATGCCCAGCAGGCCGACTTTTCCCGTGGACCAGGGCTGGTCGGCGGCCCACTCGACCACGTCGAAGAAGCACTCTGACGTGCCCTGGCTCATGGTGTCGAGGAAGCCTGGGCTCTGGCCCAGCCCGCGCTCGTCGGCCCGCACCACGGCGTACCCCCGCGACGTCCAGAAGACCGGGTCCGGTGTCTCCCACGCCGAGTATTTGGAGCGGTGCTCCGGGTTTACCTCGCTGAAGGAGCCCGCGAAGAAGGTCGTGTAGGGGATGTCCTTGCCGTAGGGCCCGTACGTGCACAGCACCGGGAACTTGGCATCGTTGTCCGCATCGAGGGGCAGGTAGACGTTGGCGCGGATCGGCAGCTTGGAGGCCTTGAGCGGGATGGAGACGTTCTTGATGAAACGGAGCTTGTTCTCGTGGTCGTCGGTGGTGGTCTGCAGATCCCGGAGGGGAGGGGTTTGGACTTCCATAGTGGAGATTGTGTTGACGGTTTCCCTTTTCTGCTGGCAATACTGGCTAGCTTGCTCACAGCACACGACCTTGGCGATAAGTGACTGCGATGGCGATTGAACAAAGCCTTTCTTTTTCGGAACAAGAATGATATGTTCAAAGCTATCTCGTGTGATTCAATTGGCAATTGTACCTTAGATGAGCTTCTTTTGCTGCTTCTACCCCTCGGCAGTCCGTCCACAGCGGCGTACTTACTCACGCTTGGGACGACGCCACTTGTACCGGTAAGTGGAGGAGGGGAAACCCGGCCGGCAGGCACAACCAAACGCCGGTCCACGCCTCGGCATCTCTGCGCCGGGGACTTTTCTGTCCTGCGTCAAAGAGGATATGTTTCTTATCTCCTCAGGTCGACATTTCATTTACGGCAAATGCGAACCTCTCTGCCTCTGAATATTTTCGAAACTGGCAATGCGCTAGTGACCACTGGGTTATACTGACTGCCAAGGATACAACCCATTGGCTGACGTGGGGCTTGTTTCCTCAACGCAATCACTGCTCGCTGGACGCATACTTTGGTTAAGTCGCCAAAGTGCAGGGAAGAACTCGACTGTACAGCGAGAATCCGTGAAGTCGTACATTTGGTTTCCATGCATATCAACAACAACATGAAGAAGCAAAAGTTTCATTCTACAATACGTCTATTTGTAAGTCACCTAGAACTCGCCGCCCACCTTCCACCTGAAATACGTGTTGTTGAATCGCCCACCTGTTTTCTTCCAGGCCCAGCTGGTAAACTATATGAGGCGCATCAGTCAATCCAATCATACTTGTAATATTATTATTAAAAAAAGGGGGGGGGAAGTCGGGTGATTTGCTCTACTCACAGCAGTAAGCCAGACCCCGTGGAACATGTGCAGCACGAAGCCCGTCTCGATCGCGTTGGAGCCCCAGGGCCGCTGCTCGCGGTCCAGGTGGTAGTTGATGGGCCGGTAGCGCGGGACGCCGCGGTGTTCCGTGTCCCAGTCCGGCGGGTCCTCGACGTCGGGGGCGGCGTGGTCGGTCAACGGGACCCAGTCGGGAAACTGGTTGTTTTGTGGTAGCAGCGGTGCATCTTCTTGTTGTGGTTGCGGTAGGTCTTGGGCGCCCGTGAGACGGATCTCGTAGTCTTGCAGGGTGTCGCTCAGCGTGCTGGTTATGGGGTTGTCCGTAGTAGTGACCGACATTTTCACGGATGTTGTCGCCGCTCGGTTTTTGAGCGACGGGTTGGTTTGTGTGGGAGATGATGATAGCTTTCGTGTTCGATGAGATGAGACGAGTTTGGTTGATGAATGGCCGCCCCGTAATACGAAAGATCAAGGCTTCAAGGCTGCGTGAGAAGGTTCAATGAATTCGGTCTGGAAGTAACATGGAAAGTCTCGTATCGCGAATTGTTGGAGACACACGCATCTGGAAGGGTCTGGGGTACAGGGACAGGCGCCGTATAGAAAGGGGCCCTCCCCACTTACCGGTCGCATTTCCCCCCGGTTTTTGAGGTAAAGGTGGATAGACGGTCGGACGGGGTCTCCGGGGGGGGGGCATGTGAATGCGAGACCCGTGTCGCAGCCTTCGCAATTGGACAGCAGCGTTGCTCAAAGAAAGAAATCAATCTAGTCAGAAAAGGGACTCAGTTGTTCAACTTGCAGAAATATAGACCTTATACTGTTTTCCCAATAGGGAGCCCCGTTAGTCAGGTTCTCTCACCAACATACCTATTCACACACACGCAATGTCGTCGTCGTCTCCCGATACCACCGCCATCGAGCGGCTCCAAGACGCCGTGACCGACGGCCGGGCCGAGAACATCCGGTACCGCCAGAACCAGCTCCAGAGCCTGCACGCGCGCCTGCGCGACGAGGCCGGCAGCCTCTGCGGCGCACTGGCGCGGGACTCGCAGGCGTCCGGCGCCGAGGTCGAGACCGAGTACTACCTGGCCATGGACGCGGTCCGGCACTTCTACGACTCGCTCGACTTCAAGGCGGAGCACGAGCGGGAGTACGCCGTCACGCACGGCAGGGACAATGCGACGCGGAGGCTCGGGGCGGGGTTGGTCGTGGTTCGGCCTACGAGCCATACGAGGTTCTACTCCATCGTCACGCCGCTAGCGGCGGCCATCTCGGCTGGCAACTGTGTGATAGTCGAAGTAGGTGGCACCTCCTCGATTATTGCGATTTCTCAGTAGCTTATGGGTATATATTGATATTACGTACAGCTCCAAGACGCTCTACTCCAGGTTGACTCGGTCCTCCGCAAACTTCTCCCGGCCGTATTGGACGTCAACACGTTCTGTCTCACCAAGACGATAGCCGACTCCTCCATACTCGAGACGGCACTCCTGGTAGACCAGACGAGCGCATCATCACCACCATCACCATCCTCCAATGCGAACCGCAGTCTCACGAACCAGCTGCTCTCCGCCACGACGACGCGCACCGTCGCCATCGTGGACCGGACGGCCGACATCCAAGCGGCGGCCCGGGCGATCACGAGCGCGCGGTTCAGCTTCGGCGGCACCTCGCCCTACGCGCCGGACCTGGTCCTGGTCAACGAGTTCGTGAAGCAGGACTTCTTCGAGGCCTGCTCCAAGTACGCCACGCTCGCGTTCGCCAGGGAGTCCTCGGCCGCGAAGAAGGTCAGCGGCAACCAGAGCGAGGCGACTCGGAAAGCGGTCAAGGACGCCGAGGACAGGAAACAGGTCTCGAGCTTTGGCTCCAGTGACTTTAAGCTCATCGATATACTCGATAGGTGAGTGGGTTGGTTGGCTTGAGGTAGAGAAGCATCCCGACTGGGAGCCGTTCTAACATTATCTATACAGGACGACGCCCCTTATGGACATGAAAATCAGTGGTCGGTATCTGCCCATCGCTACTTGCTCCGGGCTGGTAGATGCGATATTCACCCAGCAGTTTGAGTAAGATCAACCCACACGGCCTTCCTTTAGCAGGATCATAAACAAACAAGTCTCACACAAAAACTGCAGGAACCCCCTTCTCGCGGGCTACTTCTTCGCCGACCCGGGCTCTGCCAAATACCTGGCGCACCACCTGCCCTGCCACGTCTCCTGCCTAAACCAGATCCCCGTGCAGCTCCTCGTGGGCCCGGCCGCGCCCATCGCCCACGACGCGGACTACCTGTACCGCTACAACAAGGGGATGTTCTCGGTGGCGCGGCCGCAGTACGTCGAGCCGCTGCCAGAAGCCTTCGTCAAGGCCGCTGACTTACTGCTGGGGAGGAGGAGGAGAAGAGGGATCGACGAAGAACAAGAAGAACAAGATGACCCCCTCGGCTATCCGGGCCCTGGCGGTCAAGCCGCTGAAGCCTACGGGGCAGCCCAAGAACGACCAGCTCGGGTTCTTCGAGGCCGGGTTCCTGACCATGGCGAGCATTACGCTGTTCGGGATCCTCCCGATCGTGGGGTACACTACGTGGATCACGTCGAGGAAGGCTCTAGAGTTGGCTTTACGCTGGAGGCACTAATAAGTCGTTTACCGTGCGAAAGATTTGTATGGTATGCATGTACATTACTTAATTTATCAAGCAATCTTTAATGTCAGATCTCTGGAAATTTGAACCGATGCCAGAAGGTGTGAAGGCATTTGCACAGATCATACATCATGCAGACACGTAGCACCCGACTGCGCTGTAAACGTAGCGCCGAGTTGCGCTGTATGGTACGTACGAAAAGCTCGCTTCCAATCTGCGATTATCGAATCGCGACCCGATAGAGCCGACGACCATCATTCAATCATCTTGAACGGTGTCGCCTTGTCTTGGTGCCTTGTCTGACTTTCTTGTCGAAACTCTCTTAAATTGCCCACTTCGTGTTTTGGGGGTGGCTTCGGCAAGGTGGAGGGACCGAGTAAACATTCGTGCAATCAAACTTAACCTGCAGTGTGGTCGTATTACTACCTACCCTTTTCGCAATAGCCTCCACAAGATTAACGAGGCAAGATCTCATCTCATCTTACCCTGACGATACATGGCACGATATGATGATGCCATTGCACACACACATCACAGATGAAGTTAGATATTCGTGCAGCCAACTGCCCCTCGGGGGCCCCGCGAGTTGGTGGTTGGTGCTCCCCCAACCGAGCCGCCGCTACGGGAGGGGAGTGGAGGGGGAAACGAAACGACGGCACACGGCTGTGTTGGGGAATCCCGGTCGGAATCTTTCCATTGACGGTTGAGAGGACCCTTCTTCCCTTACATCCGTTACACCCCATTACCCCATGCGCCCCCACCCGGCAGCCGGGAAGGATGGCAATGCATTGCATGCATTTGGGCTTGCCTTGGCTTGCTTACTTGCATCTGATCCTGTAGGGTGTACATGTGCCAGCAAGATAAGCAAGGTGGCGTTCTATAGTCGCACCCGACTTTTGGGATCTCGGTTGCAGTATTCGGTAATGAATCGCATCTCTTGTACGAGTCGTTATCCGCCCTATCACTGGAAGCAGGTATACTGAGTCTCATCTACAGCATCGACCTCTCTCTCATCCTGTGTTCTCGACAGTGAGCATACACTTACACTCAGAGAGAATACTCAACTATACTGTCTATCAAGCCATCTAATAGCAACGATAGCGCAGTCTCGGCCGTGAGGTAGCTAGCTAGCTTATCTGTCAAGAGGAGAGAGAGAAATAAGACAATTTGCACCAATGGCGGTTGGCAAGAGAGAAGAAGAAGAGCCCATGGCTCCCGTCCATCTCTTCTCGCATGGCTCGACCATGATGCTGGGCGAGGAGTCGGCGTCGGCCGACTACTGGAAGAAGTGCGGCGACGAGGCGCTGGCCCACGGCGTCGAGCATGTCGTCATGATGGTAGGTTCTCTTATCTTGCCTCTTATTCTCAACACGAACATGCCCTACCATACTGCATATCACGCACTCCCCATCCATTCATCTCACCTCATCTCATCTCGCACAAGCAAACGACTAATGACATAAAACCACACCCAGGGCGCGCACTGGGCCACCTCCCTCCCCGGCATCCTCATCTCGGCGCACCCGAACCCGGGCAAGTCACCCGTCGCCTACGTGCACCCAAGCAAGTACCAGTCCTACGGCCTGCATCCGGACCTGTCTACGTCCCCACCCTACAATCAACGCTGGCCGCGGCCGGCATCCCGAGCGCGCCCGACGCCACCTTCGACTGGATCCACGACACCTACCTCGTGCTGATCCGCATGTTCCCGGCCGGCTGCCCGCCCACCACCATCCTCAGCATGAACCAGGCCTACGACCCGCACTTCCACATGAGCGTGGGCGCGGCCCTTCGCCCCTTACGGGCCTGGAACCGCCACCGCACCCTGTTCGTCGGCTCCGGCGGCGCCGTCCACAACCTGTACCGCAACGTCTGGGGCCCGATGCTGCGGTACCGCGACAACTTCGCGCAGCCGACGCCGCCCGAGCCGTGGGCGCTCGACTTCCGGCAGGAGGTCGTCTCGGCCTTCTGCCCGGGCCACGAGGAGATCATTCCTACCGACGAGGCCGTGGGCGGCCGCGTCATCCGGAACAAACCCGGCAAGCACGGTAAGGGAGGCGCCGGCGGGCCGCTGCTGCGGCGCAAGATCACGAGCCTCATGAAGCACCCCAAGTACCGCGACGCCCACGGCACCGACGACCACTTCATGGCCACCATGTTCGTGGCCGGGCTCTGCGGGGGGCGGGGCGACGAGGGGATGCAGGGCGAGATGGGGGCTGAGGACTGGGAGCTGACCAACATGTGCAATTCGCAGTTCACTTTGGGGTCGTGGACTGATGTGAAGTAAAGGCAGTCAGTTACTTCCAGCTAGGAAGGACCGCCTGTATGTAGTAAAAGTGCATGTAGTCTAGACGTGATATTCCCAAACTGCGTTTCTGGGGATAATAAACCCCGAAGTCAACAAGAAGATGCATGGTTGTTAGAGGGTTTTCGTTACCAGCGGTTGCCGTGATGGGCAATTCATATCGTTTACTATGTTCCTCTTCCTCTTACTCGCCTGGATCCCCTGCCAATGGGGTTACCATTAAAAGAGATGGCGATAGTGCAAGCCTAGACTGGATTACTGCTTTCATACCACAATGACACCGTAGCAACGAATATCGTTCCAGTAGATTACACGGATAGGACGCTCGTGCAACTAAATTACCGCTTTCGTACCTGGACTGAGCCCAGGCATATGTGAAATCAGGCGAGGTGAGGTGAAGGTGAGGTGAGGTAGCTGTGAGCTCAGGGAAAGCCCAAGCAAGGCAACAATAACAATAGGGGCACCATAACAATTCAGGTACCTTACCTACCTGCCTACCTGCCTAATGTACCTACCCTTAAATATCCAAACAACTGAAGTCTTTTCCAATACACCAGCAGAGATTTCGCCACACTAGCCTGGTGGTAAAAGCAGCGGCTTTCCGTAAGGTAGGAAATTCACTTGCACACCCCTGAGGAGCAGCGATGGCTTTCGTCAGGTCAACCCAGGGGACTGCAGTTCGAATACCCGACTCTGAGCTTTTCACAACTTTTTGTAGTTCTTTTTTGCCTTGGAATTTTGTTTCAATTGGCAATTGGTAAGTAATCTTTATGTGTGTGTCAACAACTATTATGTCAAATCCATACTGTCCCATCCATCCAGCAGGTCGGTGCCGTTTCCAAGACTGCCCAGGTTGCCAAAAATATCATCGTCGCTGACCCCGAGGCCACCACTACCCGTAGACGTCATATCCAAATTCATGTCTCCGGGCCGCCCAGGTCCAGGTCCATGTGGTTCGCGCTCGCGTCGTCCGTGACCAGCCCATCGTTGCCGGCCGCTGCGAGCGCATCGCCCAGGGATGCCGCTGCACTTTCGTCGATCCCGAGGGAGAGGTCGTTCTGCAACATCTGCGGCGGCTCGGGCATCACCATCTGCGTCTCGACCCGCCGGTAGAGCCGGACCACGATCTCGGCCATGACGGGATCGGACTTTTGGATCTTCTTGAAATCCTCAGCCTCCCACCGCAGGGCCTGCCGCAGGGAAACCCGGGTCTGCAGCGGAGGTGACATCTGATGCGTGGGATCGCCGAGCATGGTAGGGGCCGGCGGCGGAGGGATGTTTGTCACGTCAGGCGCACAGACCAGAGCCGTCGCCACATCATAGGCTATGCTGGCGCTGCCGGCTTCGGTCTGCTGCTTGACTTCCTCTAGAACCACCTGTAGAAATTGTTTCGGTCCCAAGATCTTGAGTGCAACCAGCATCTGGCGATGTGTGTAGGACGTTGGCATGATGTTCATGCCAGGGTTCATGCCCCATTGCACAAAACCTTGCAGCACCTGTCGTAGCGAAGCGACTAGAGAAACACTCTGGGTGCTGCTGGTCCACTGTTCGATCTCCTTGTGGTCTGCGCCACCGGTCCGTCTGGATACTTTGACATTGTCCTTGATGGCCTTGAGTAGAGGCTCGACCTCTTGGCTGCTTGGATTCTGGCGCTGGTAAGATCGGAGCGAGTGGTCTAGCGGCTTCGCGACCAAGTTCAGCACGGCGGATAAGAGGCTCTGCGCTTCGTTCGAGCCTTGTTTTGTAAGTAGGATAAGGTTCAAGATTTGAATGACCGATTTCTGCTCGGCGCTCCGTGTTGTTCGGAGCTGGTTGGACATATAGGAGATCGCCAGCACGAGGGACGGGAGCAAGAAGGTGTCGACTAGGAATTCCACGCCGCTCTTGAGGCTCTCTTCGCTGAGACGATCGGTGCTGAGCGCCAGAACCGTCTGGTAGAACAGAGTCGACACCAACAGGTAGAAGTCTTGGGGAGGGCACGACGACATGAGCTCGTCGCCCAGGCCACCGCTCTCGTTATCGAAGAGCCCCTGGATCCAACCGCGCAAGTGCTCCTGTTGCTGCTCGGAAAGGTCTCGAGCGGTTTGCTAATGGTTCCGCCACTCAAGAGCTTGGCGATAAAAGAGTCTGGCGACCGGACGCCAAGATCCGCGACCGAAAGGTTGTACCTGGAAGAAAAAGCCAAGACGAGCAACAGGATTGATCCGAATTCCTCGTACACAGGCTGGTACTCGCCCTGGTCGTCGTCGTACCGCCAGTTGTCGAGCAGTTCGCATAATGGATGTAAGAACATGATAGGCTTCTCAAACAGTAGAATGACATCTAGCGCCAACGGCTTCTTGGCCAATTGACCACACAATTGCTTCAAAGACATCGTCTCCTTGCTGTGGCATAAGCGGACAATAACCTTGAAGGATGCTGTCAGTGCCAGTCCATGTTGTTGCTTGCATCATGAATATAGCAACGAAAAAGGCTTACCTCAGTCAGAGCTTGGCAAACAGCACCAACGTTGCCATCCATATTATCCAGCTCCCCCACAAGACTCTGTACTCTCTCGGGGTCAGTCATGCACTGTTGAACCAACGTCTCCTTGTTGTAACGACCGCCAGCCGGTAGGGTCTGATAGGTGATTTCGCCCAATAGGCCTTCTATGGCCGATTCGGGAATGAGACCATGCAAGCAACAGGCAAAACAGAAATCCTGCCGGACGCTATCCGTAAAGGCGCTGTTGCTGTTGGTCACCTCGAACATGGCTGAAAGCGTCGGGAACGCGTTTGTGTCGACGTGGGTAAGCGCCTCCGTAATGCAAAATTGCGATGTCACAGGTGGAAACATCGACGTTGCCAGCGTTGCGAGCAGTACGGGCAGCTTGTTGGTCAGGTAGGATCTCATGAGATGTGTAGTCCGCTGGCCCTCGTTGCGAAATACTGCGTTGGCGAGAACATCGAAGGAGGCCAGAATGAGGTCGATCGTGGTAGTTTGAATATCGCCCTAGGTTGCTTTTAGTTTGAACTGCGCATATGAATGAACAAGTTTTCTCTTGCCATACGTTGTAACGGTTGTGTAAGTAGCTGTAGAAGGCGGCATCGTCTATGAGCGGTCGTGCAACCATCTGACGCGAAATGTCAGCAAAAGGCATATATCAATAGTACCTATCTCCGAGGAGTCTCTTACGCATGCGTTCAGGTAGATATATAGTCCGGCACGAGAATTGCTGATAGGCAACTCGGGGATCACAAAGTTGTCCAATCCCATCGTGGAGTCGAGAATGTCGTCTATTTCGGCATTGGCCGCCTCCTTTTTCTTGTCGGCCGGCTCGAAGCTGGCCAGGGTCTCGGTCCGGAAGAACTCCAGGCGGGCCGCGATCTGCGACGCGTTCTGCATGATGGAGGGCACGAAGCTAGCCAGGCTCTCGGACAGGGCCTTGCGCGCGTCCCGGGCAAACGGCCGGCTGAGCGCCTTCAGCACGATCTGGTTCTCGCAGACGCCCAGCAGCAGCATGACGAACGCGGCGCGCGACGTCTCCATGTCGTCGCGCGACTCGGCCAGGTGCAGCTGACCCGTCATCTCCTCCTGCGAGAAGGCGGCGGCCGCCGCGGTGAAGAGGACCATCCACCTCGCGATGGCCTTGCAGACCGCGAGGCTCTCCTTGGCCGACCGGACGCAGGTCCCCAGCCCGTTGGCCTTGGTGAGGCGGTAGAATATGGTCTCCTCCTGGCCGTACGAGCTCTTCCAGCGCAGGCCGGCGGGCGCGTGTTCGGCGTGGAGCGCCGAAGCAGCAAGATGATGATGATGATGATGATGCTGGCCGCCCGTCGCCTCGGCCTGGTCGTGCGAGGTCGAGTATTTGTACAGGGCGTCGAGGATCGATGGCGTGTCGATCAGCCGCCGCTCGATCAGGACGTGCATGTAGCGCGGGACGCGCGGGTCGAGGCTGTCGCGGTTCGCGGGCTGTGGCCGCAGGAGGATGTCGGCGGCGGCGGCAGGCGGGAGCGGGCTCCGGGCGGACAGCACCGCGACCTTGGACGCGAAGACGTCTTCGTCGATGCGCTGCGTCAGGCACTGGTCCAGGAACCTGGCCCACACGTCCATCGCCTGGTGGGCATTATTGCGGCCTGGATCCCCCGTCGACGGCGACGCCTTCGGGGGCGGCCCTTCGAACTGCAGCCCGAGATCCATCTCCATTGTCGATCGATCGGTCGGGATTTCGGTGTTTTTGTTCTCCTCGAGAGAACTAAGAAACGGGTGCTGCGATAGGCCTATGGCCGGGGTATAGTATCCATTGAAAATGTCTGTGTCGCACTGCACACGTGCAATTTCCCCCAACCGTTTCGCGACCGCTGTCGCTGGTAATAAGAGGTCAAATGTCGAAAGACTAATGGTGATACGGTGTAGTTTTGATCGGGATTGTAAAGTGTCAGCCCCCGCGAGGCTGGATTAGAGCTGATAATGGGCCGAGAGCTTGGGAATCTTCTTGGTCAGTGAACTGACCAATCCCAACTCTCGAATCTTGAGTTCCGGTTAGTCAATCGGCTCCTCAAGATCCCCTAGCTTAGGCGCCGGCCGCACGGCCTGGACTACCACATACAGCCTGAACCAGTGAAGATCTACCTCTTGGTTACTGATCCAAGCTCCTAGGTCAACCAGCAAGTAGAGTCTACGATAGTCTTCGGCCCAAACCCCGAGTTCAGATGACAAATAACGATCATATTACTTGCCAATAATGTATCTAATATCCTGCGCGCCTCAAGACTATGCATGCAGCATGTAAGAGAAGCCCCTACCTACTGACATGTAGCATGCAGATGCTGATATGGGTTTTGGGGGCGGGCAGGGCGCATCGATAGGGACGGGGGCTAGTAAAGTGCTGCTGGTCAAGCGCGGCAACTATCATTCGATATACACATGTACACCAACTACATGTAGATATCGCAGCTCCGAAGCTGAACACGTAGTAGTAGACCAGTGCAGTGTGGAATTTCTTTTTTCTCTTCATTTCCCAGCTGATCAGCTGCATGCAGTGCTGTTTTTCCTGTCATGCATAGCTCGATACATTGGGCCGTAGTGTCCTCTCTCTCTCTCTCTCTCTCTCTCTCTCTCTCTCTCTCTCTCTCTCCCCTCTCTCTTGCTATCTCCGGCTTCATCCCAGGGGGGCCACTGCAACACGCGGCATGTCATGCGTTGCGTCCCCATGCGCCAGATGCGGCATGCCGCTTTCCAGTGTGTGCACCTCGCTGCAGACCCAATTGGACGATACTCCTCTATCAGCCGAGTCCCCATTTTTGAAGATATGGCCAACAACAACTCAGCCGGACCCATGTCCAATTTGATGCTCCCTCACACCCACCAACCTCTGACCGGAGGCTGTGTCTAACACCCCAACCTAAATGCACTTAAGCCGCCCCAGATTTGATCGTACAAGATAGATGATCGCTTGCTTAGAAGAAGAAGAAGAAAATATTCGCATAAAAATCGGTGACAGGGAGAATGTTCTAATGGTCGTCGTCATCTTCGTCTATTCGACCCGTTCCCGGCTCCCCAGCTAGACACAAGTTCTCCCTCCTTCGTCAGAATGCAGTGAATCCGCACGAAAACATAAGCCATTACTGTAGAGCTGGTCAGGCGTCTTCCATTTTGAGATGTTGGATAGGAGAGTTTCTCTCAACCTCAGGGGACCGGGGACCGACCATCCAGTCCTGCATCGCGAGCCACTCGCTCCAGTTCGACTCGGCGTTGACGATCTCCTTCTCCGTCACGTTCTGCAGCGGCCGCAGGAACGGGATGCTCTGCTCCTCGCCCATGTCGTAGTGCGCCTTGACGTCGAGCCAGCTCGCGCTCTTGGCCGCGAACAGGTAGTTCCGCCGCTCCACCTCGTGCATGGGGCCGATGCCCTGCGCCCAGCTGTCGCCGAAGAATCCGTGCAGCACCGCGGGGAAGTCGAACCCCGTCACCACCAGGCGCCGGATGTAGGGGTTGAGCGTCACGACCGCCGGCGCCTGGTTGGGGCTCGCCATGGGCATCGGGAGCTTGCCCGCCGCGCGTGATGTGGGGGACGGTATCGCCGAGGGCGAGCCGCCGCTCATCCTCGAAGTGACCACGGGGTTTTGCGTTTTTTGAAACGGGAGCTGGATGTTAATGAAGGCGGCCACGGCCTGGACGGGCGGGGAGTGCTGCGCGTGGTCCAGGAAGTAGCGGACGCACGACTGAAAGTGTGGGTACCACTCGAGTATGTCGAACTGGTTGTGGTTCTCTTCCATTGGGAAAAACTCGACGGAGGGATCTCCGGGCCGCCGCCCCGTGCTCCAGCAGCGGCCGATCCTGACGGCTGCGGCGACGGCTGGGCCTGCGGGTAATGGAACATGGGAAACGAGGATGGCCCACCGCCTCCATGTGGATGAAAGGCCATGACTTATTAGTCAGTGTGTAATATAGTTGATTTTCCAGGAGTCGGGCGGAGGTAATCATCGAGCGGCAAATCGGATATATGGGTATGTAAGGCAGAATTCCGGGGGCAACCGCGGCGAACTTTAAAGGACAAGCCGCACCCCGACGGTGTCTAATAACACGGATTGGGTATGGCCTCTATGCTCGTCTGAAGGGGTAAAGTGGCTACCGGCAAGATAAGTGGCTGGAACGCAGCTGTAGCCCAGGGACTAGGTTTGGTGGGAGCAGTCGAGGTAGTAGCTAGCGAGCGGCGTAGCAGTTAAGTATATATGTATCGCGAGGTGGTGTTAGCCGCATGAATTTGATATTTGGTACACCAAATCAGTGTTGAGCAAGCTGGCCTGACTCAGGTACGCCCAGTGGAGTTCTCGGTGTCGAGTAAGTAAGTGGAGAGAGGCGGCCGAGTCCTATTTAATAACTGACTGCAGAACTGGCTGTACCCAACGGTGTAAGAGGGCAAGCTCCCCGACATGTGCTGGGAGATTCCCTCCTGTATATGTATACTGGGTACAACGACAACAACGCCGGCCGACTATTTCGGGGCACGACGAAAACGGAGGGGCGAAGACTCTCAGCGGATAGTGGCGAGTCAGTATACATGGATCGAAATTAGTTTCGAGCGGAAACAAATAATCATGGGAAGAAGAGAATGAAAGAGGAGAGAAGAGCCCGTCGCTGGTCTAGTAGCTGACTTTCAGATGAGCATCTGGGTTGCTCTACATATTAGAGGCCAGGTACAAAGTAGGTAATATGTAGGTTGTATTAGATCTGGCGGCACCACTGGAGGGAGCCGCGCCGCGTAACCAAGCCTGCTAGGACGGGCGGCAGTAGTGTTAACCTATAGGTTGTGTAGTAGTGGAGCAGCCGATCACGCTTGTGTGCCGAGCAAGACGCAGACGTTCCGTAACTTAATACAGCACTGCGTGATATTGTATCAGTATGTCGGTGACTATTGGACGGGGCAGTAAAACGGAGAGAAAGAGAGGCATCCAAAGTTAGAAAAGGCCACCGCTCCGAGTTCATTACGTTATTACAAACGACTTGCCTCTGGTCGCTGGGTCGTAGGTACATGCATGCATGCAAGTATGTATGTATGTAATACTGTGGACTTGGGTAGGGAAAGGCGGTAGTGACTAAACGTGTCTACTTCCATCCTATTTCCAGCCAGGGGTACCAGGCTGGACCCATTGGAAGTTACTTGAAGTCGGTATGTTTTGTTGTATTCCTTCTTCTGAGAGCATATCGGCCAAACGTGTTGACATGGCTGCGGGTCATCGGGAAGTGGCCGGTAGCATGTCATAGATTGCTGCATCTACAGGAACCAGTCAAATTCGGCACAGGGATCATGACGGCTGGCGCAAACCAGTTCGTTCGCCCTGCAAACGGGGGGCAACCGGGTTATGGACGGGATACATGTTGAATGCTACATCACATAGACAGGGCAGGGTTGGATCAACATCAAACTTCCTCCAGTTTGCCAGGTGCGGTGGTCTGGGTAAGACGAACGGTGAAAAACTGGTGAGAATGGGCGAGCAAAGAAGCACGGGGAAGTCATTTCGACCTGCAGGTAAAACCGGAGATGCAAGGACGCAAAAATCAAGGCGAATAGGTTGCCTTAACGAGCATATGGTCATAATCGTATTAGAAATGGCAAAAATGCCTGCAAGCATCGACTATCTGGGAAAAGAGGGAGGGATACTTATCAGAAAGGAACAGATTTGAAGGGTCCAAAAGGTCAATTGTGGCCATGTCTCGACCAGGGTGGGCTGTAGGGGTCGGACGAGACAGCGTTTTTGGCCCGTCCGAGCTGTCACGGCACGGCACGACTTCTCTTGGTGCTTTTTTTCTTCTTTTTTTCTTGTCCTTTTCCAAGGGTCCTGTTGATGATGTTGTCAGTTTGTCAATATGTCCGATGACTGCATGTGGTTACAGTGCTTGGAGCTTGGGCTACAGACCATAGCACGCAACGCAACCTCACTACCGTAGATGCATGCGCTAGACGCATATCAATTACCGTTCATAGCGAGAGAAAAGAGAGCATGGGTGCTGAATATGCTTCCGGAAAGGCCTCGTTGCGGCGTTGTTGAGTACCACCCCTAAGTACCCCCAGCACTAGCATGTTCCAATTGGTCTGGAATTGGTGATGGGTGTCAATTGAACCGCAGATCGCACAGGGGCAGCACACATCCCAGGCCTGTTTGATGTAGCAGACCTGATGAAAATGAGATCTCTTGCGCAACTGTTCTGTCCCTGGATCTGGCCTGGACCGATTCGAATCGTATTTAGTATTGTGTATTCGGTGATTGAACCCCATCAGCCGATTCTTATGTCATCCCCGTGGTGGATCAACTAAAATATTTAATTTTATATGCTTGTCAGACTGCGCAATTTCTCTATGACGACGGAGGCACGTCGCTATGTGTCTGGTAGCAAAACAGGTTAATTGGCAATACAGCGCTGTAACTCGAACGTCCTGCATTTGACATGGACTAAACTATGGGCCATTCCAACAGATTTGGATCTGCTCGAAACATTCTCGAACATTGTCTCCGTCTGCCGTTCATTCTATTGGATCCGATCCATCATGCCTACTTACATAGCATTGGCCCTCTCCGGCATGTCTATGGCGCTGGCTAGCCTGGTTCGAAATCCTTTATTAACCCAGGGTACAGTACTGTAAAATTGGCCCTATGTGTGCGACTGGGAGCATCTCGAATGCACATTTGTCCAAGGAGGCTGGCTCGCGGCCGCGCCGTTGCTTGGGTGGACTGATTTAGGGACAAGAATGTCTTACTCTGAAATCATCATTTGGGCAACCCGATACGTCGAGGGGGCCCCGCATTCGTCAGACACACAGCTACAGTATAGGCCTCGGCACAGCTGAGTCGGGGATAAGGCGACGACGATGTGGCTAACAGCCCAGATTCCTGTCAGTGGCCGTGACAGGTCGGCCCCGAAACCCTATGCTTCTTTTTCCGGGCTACCGTGGGCGAATCGACGGTCCTCGTTCCGGGTTATCTCATGTTTCTATCAAACTATTGAGCAGGAGGTTAGCTGAGATCCCATCTCATATCGCGCACATTTGTACCACTTAAAAAGAAGATCTCACTTAGCGGCTTTTCATTCGCTAACTTCTTATTCGCTATCGGTGTTATGCCCGCCGTTTTCTGCGCTGATGAGAGGGATGGGCCTGGGGGCTGCACCCAGATCCGCACGCACAGGGATCACCAAGGACCCTGAAAAAACCACCCAAAAGCAGCCATGCGCGAGCTGTGCTCCGACTTCCCGGTAGCACGAGCGTGATCGTGGGTACTGCAGTAGTTGCTGTACCGGCCTCACAAAAAGGGAGTCGTTGCTGCCCGCGGTGGTGCAACTTGAAATCCAAAACGAGGCTCATGAAGTATGGGAATCCTCCACTCGTTTGGTCGAAACGTACGCAAGCCCGGACATCGCTATGCGTCCTTGCGCAACAACACACCGAAGCTGGGCCCCTCGTTCTTTGGGTGGGATCCCCCGCAGGCACACGGCACACCGATGATGCTGCCGATTAGCGACGTCGCTCAGCATGCTGCACCTCCTGAGGACTCGATTCCAAATTTCCAAGGCTTGTTTTGCACTCTGGTGAAGGAGAAGTATCATATCAACATCATCCAAAACATGCAGCATGCTGTGCAGTAAGAGCGCTCATGCGCATTCGGGAAAATACGCACGTGTTGCGGACCGCTTGCGGACCCAGTCAGCCCATGTGGAGGCTATCCGCGATGTTCTTTCGGTGGCCAGACCGCTCGACCGTTACAGTGAGCTTCCTGTCTGAGGCATTGCACCCCTATCGTCTACTTATGCATATTGGTCGCCCCCTAGCGGAAACCCCCTTAGTGGGTGACGGGTGGGAATCAGGGAGGAAGCCTCGTGGGCTGTGCTGGGGAAAACCCACCCGGCCTGTTCGGAAAGCCGCTGATTGACCGCCAGGCCCCGAACCAGATCCTGGGGATAGCTTTTAGTGCCCCCCGGCAATACTCCTCACTCCTGCATAGACGACCATATCTGTCTCGTTCTTGTATCACGCGGAGGGGGAGACCCAGGATTGTCGTCCTTTTGCAAAAGCGAAAACGTATATGCGGCAGCCTTGGTCGGCGGAGCCTGTACCCGGCATTTCAGACAAATTCATGACCATGGTTGCGATGCATGGTCAACTGTTGAGGTGGCAGCATGTCTGTTGCTGACTACATGTACATGCAGTTTTTTAGAGTTTTTTTTTTGAGGCCCGCTGACTTCGCAGGGAGGCGGGCGCGCATCGAGAGCTACGTAAGCTCATATCATGGCGAGGCGGTAGACTGATGAATGTGCAACACACTCTCCAACGGCGCGGTGAGAGACTCCTCCGTGTAACCCAGGAGCATGGTATGTTGACACGCCACCTCAATAGGGCTTAGCCCTCGAGAAACAGGTATCTGAGACAATCCAACGATGACAAAGCTCGTCAGCTACACATGGGAGCTTACTAGTGAATTGTATATGTATAACGAGGATCGACAGTCGTGCATGACGCCGGTTGCTGCTCGGCATGCGAACCGTCCTGCCGTTCGTGCAATATTATCGGACCCTGGCTGATGGGAGATGCATTCTCAAACGGCATCAGGTAGGTAAATAGCCCTGACCGCAATGGCCGGGAAGCGTTGCCAGCGTACCAGCGTACCGGGCTTTTATTCTTTCTGCGTTGAACTTGACAGGGGAGAGCCGCATTCCGCAACCCCGTAATGTAACGTCCCCGGCCGATCTGAGCAGGAGCACTGGGGTCACGTCAATCGGGACGCTCAGCAGGATGACGCCTCAGCCTCACTTGTTGATCCTCCGACGATTGACAGGATGGGATTCGCTCAGACCGCCCAGACCAATAGCCGGGAGTGGTTGACGGATTGGGAACCAGCCCCCCCTGCTGGTTATAGGGAACCCTTACTGCTTACTACATACAACAGCTAAACTTGATTGTATAGTCTTTCCTTCATCGGAGAACACCGTCATCTCCCATGCTTACTGATCTGCGAGCCGCAGCTTTGGTAACTCTCGAAAAAGAAAGAGACTCGGGGTGACTCCGAGGGTCGCTTAGAAGGTCGCTGCAACGCAATAGTCAAGGTAGACGCGCGTTAGCCCAGAGCAGTGAAGGCGAATGTGTGTGTGTGCCCTGGCAAGATATCATCATATCATAGTCGAGGTAGTGAAAGAACAATATTGAGGTTCTCAAACGCAATCCTGCGAATTGTCCGCAGTCGTTATGCGTCTCAACACTTGCGCATGTTATTCGCCATTGCGACTGTTAGGGAAGTTGGAGGGTCGCCCCATAGGCCGGCCGGCCTTGATCAAGAACCCCTTGAAGGCCGTTCAGTGATCGTGAGAATATGGCATGTTTTCCACTGGCCAGTAGAAGGATAAGAATTATTCCGTAATACAAATCACATTCTTCCCTTCTTCTTCACTATATCAAACGCAGAGTGTCGCACCCTTCCTTCCCGTGCTCGACGAATGGCGTTACATGAGGAGGGCATACATACTGGGGTTGCATCGGGAGGGCGACCCAAAGGGTCGGGAACTGCATGAAGGGTCGAATGCAGGCAAAGCGCCTTCTTCGTGGGCTAGATGGATAAATATGCAATGTCACGCAACCCAGCGAGCTTATCCCTCCTTCCCCCCCTATAGGGATCAATCACATCACATATGTTTTACCTACATACCTACCTTAACCAATGCATGTATGGCATGTACGTACATTACATTACATTCTGGCTGACTTGCATCACAATGTAGTAGATCAGCATCAGATCATTGCATAATGCGAGCATATACGAACACGCGCACGCACAATCTCCCAAATGGATGGGTTAAGCGGTGCGGCTTGGGATGGCAAAAGCGGCCATGATCTTCATGGGTAAAGAATGCATACGCCCCCTTCTTGCCGTTCTAGACCAAGGAGAAGGATGTTGCGTGTGTGTATGTGAAGATCCATACAGATAGCCAGTCCTGAGGGAGGGTAGTGGTCAGAACAAACGATGGCCTTCTTCTCGTCCTTGATAGTGAGTATTCCGGCAACTTGCCAGAGTAAACTATGTGGAAACAGAGAAAGAGAAGGAGTCGCATGGTACGCCTCATCACGGCACCGACTTGAGGGAAGGCGTCAGCAGCGGTATGCGTGCATGCTTTGCCCCTTCCGCACCGACTTGATTAGCACCTAGAAGCAACAGACGCAAATGAAGGAATAATCAAACACGTTGTAAGTGGTTTTGCCACCGACTGTTTAAATCGAAGCCGCAAGAAGGCTTCTTGGGCCTGGGTCAGACCGCTCGGGTCGAACTATCGCACCGCCCTGGAGCCTTCATCAACTAAGTGCGAGCGCCTCCTGCTCCGGCAAACGGCCGTGGAAAGTCTCTAGATGGCTCTCTGAATTTTCATTTCCCAAAAATCAAAGAGGGAAAAGGAAGAAGAACAAAAACCGTTGAAGGAATAGATTCTAAGTTGAGATGATGGCGTGTCGTGCGTAGCTCGGCTTTTATGTTCTATCTCTCGATGCGAAGGGTGTTGACACTCATATGTCAGCATCAGATCCATGGTGAAAGCAATTCGTCTTGTTCAGCTTCGTGGAATGGCCTGGCCTGGAGACTATGCTGTAGTTTCAGGTACGGCGGCTTGTTGTTTGTTGATGACACTGTTGACATGCCGAAGACCGATCCGATCCGAGAAAAGCAACACACCGTACATGGTGGTGTTGTTATTGCTGTAGATTGCCCTGATCGTTGCGAACTCTGGATATCACTACAAAGGCATGGCTGAGCTGCCGCTAAAGCACTGTAGATCTCCAGCGAGTGCTTAGCGGAATCGACCGCGCGGAACCTTGGCTCTGTTATGGTAGGGCTTGGGCCGCAGATTAAGGAGAAGGACGTTAGCTGGCGGAATTGATCTAGTCGAACTTACCTGCCTGGATCGTGACCGAGTACTGAACAAAACACTGCTTGCGTAATAAAACTATCTGCCATAAGCATCTAATGATGCTTCGTCCCCCGTTCCCGGCACTCGAGAGAAGATTTTCTGGCTCTTGTCGTTCTTCTTGTCGACCATGTCAGGTATCCCACAGCACAGTCCATCATGAAACGGGCGGCACTCCTTGGTGCAGTATCAGCAGCATCCGTCGCCGACGCGAAATGGTTCGGGGGAAGCAGCAGCAGTAATGAACAGAAATGGGCGCCGGCGAGAGCGACAGCCAGCAGTCTCGAGGCTGCTGGGACGTTGGGATGGACACCCAAGCCGACCCCTGGTCCTGCTGAGGCTGTTCTACGGCATGAGCTGCTGAAGAGATCAGGCACAAGCACTTGTGGCTATTTTGTAGGAAACACTTCTCGTAAGTCTGGAAGAGCAGTGAATGGTTCGCATGGCACGTTTCTGACAGATCCCCATAGCCTCCGCAGCCATAGTCTGCACCAGTGGCTCGCAATGTATCGTCAACGACAGCAACAAAGCGATGGGCTGCTGCAGCTCCAGCAACATACAAGCTTGCAACGTGGCCACCGTTTGCATGGATGCCACAGACGCCTCGTCCATTTCTACGTCGACTGCGCCTTATACGCTGCTCTGCCAGGCGGCGACGGCCCCCAACTGCGTCACGTACTCGTACGCGACAGGCTCGCCCTATTCCGGATTCCAGGCGTTCTCGTGCGGGTGGAAGAAAGAGGTCTTCACGGTGGCCTACACCGCCCCCGGCGCGCCGAGCACGGGCATCACGAGCGCTGCGGGCGCAACCACGACGTCGGCGCAGAACTCAATACCGGAGGGAGGAGGTAACGTACCACCGATCACGATCACTTCAACCACGAAATCCCGGTCATCCGGTGCTAACCATACTTCAGCTGGCTCACCTACGACCACATCCCAGGCTACCAGCACTGGCTCGGGCGGAAGCACGACCTCGTCTGCGCCTCCGCTAACCAACGACAACAGCAACAACAACACGCCCACGATCCTCGCCGGTGTGATCGGAGGTGTAGGAGGTCTTGTAATCATCCTCGCGGGTTTACTCTCTTCCATCTTCTTTGTGAGGAAGAAGAAGAAAGACAATGAGCCCAAGAACCGCAATCATCCCGTCGAGAAGACCAAGAGACCATACATGCCAGCCGCATTTCCCAACTCGTTCGACTACATCGCGGCTTACCGACAGTCTCGTCGACAATCCGCTCGGCTGCCGTCGGGCATGTCTCCCGCGCGACGGTCCTTCGTGAGGTCGTTCGGGAGGCGCTCCTCCATGCTGCCGTTCTGGCGACAATCCCAGCCTCCACAGCATCAACAACACCAAAATCCGCAGCAGCCAAGCTTTCGACAACAGGACCTTTCAAGAAGGTCGGAAGACCGAAAAATAGTCAATTCGTCACACTTCCCCATGCCCCCCATGCCGATGCCGCCGCGGGCCGTCCGCGACATCCGGCAACAGGGCTTCGACTTCGGCACGCGCGGGTCGCCCACCTTCAGCGTCCCCGTCAACCGCAACGCCCGAGGGGTGGGCCCGGCGCCGGCGACGCCGGTCTCAACTCTCCCACTGACTCGACTAGAATCTGGCAGCACCAGCACCCTCACCCATACGAACAGCATGTCGGTCCAGACGTCGCCGCCCCATCGTGAGGGAGTAGCAGGAACAGGAGCAAAAGCAGCGGGGACAGGAGCAGGGGCAGGAGGAGGTTACAATGACGACGGGGCCTACGAAACGCGCAGCGCGAACAGCGTGCACACCGACTTCGACTCCCGGTTCACGCCGCCCTACATCAGCCCGCCGGCGGGGCTTCGTCACCGTCCCTCGAACGAAAATATAGGCATCGCCACCGTTCTGGCCCCGGCACCCGCCGGCGGCCGCGGTGCTGGCCGCGGTGGTGCTGCGGGTGCTGCTGGTGGCCGCACCGTGTCCACGGCGGGAGCGACGGCGGGATCGCTCAGCAATCATAACTCGCGGGCGCCGCTCTCGCCGCGGGTACCACGCGCCCAGCAATACATGTTATATAACCCGCAATACGGGCGGCCGAGAGAAGTGCCGGTCACGCGACCGGTCGGCCATCTCGACAGGATGCTGTAGGGGCTTTCTAAGGTTGAAAAAGGGACCTTGAAGAAGAGGGGGGAGAGACCACCACATATGATTTCCTTATTTTGATATGTTTCTTTTAGATGTATTACTGAGCCAATGTGATATAATGTTCACGTGTAGTTTTATTCAAAATACTAGAGTATACCCACCCACCTGGGCATGATGTGAAGAACGCGAGGAAACCTCTAGTATCTATACATCGAAGCTGCAAGTGTCTTATCTTATAGTTTGGGGAACCCCACCTGGATTCTCTCACCAAGTAGCACCACTTTTAGTTCATGGTACGGTCGTGAGTCGATCGATCTATCTTCACATCTCGGTTATTGACCTTCTGCCTGATTTTAGTCATTCGTGGTCTTTCGCAATCACCGACGCAGGCAATTTCGTCATATATAACAAACATAACGCACGAATAATCCCAAGATGGCCAGCTTACCGGCGCTCTCGGGCAATTACGCCACGGGCCTGCGACTTATGGACGAGGCGCATGCCGAGGACCCGAAGCGGACCTCCTCATCTTCCGCGGGCACTCCAGAAGACGGCATCCCGTACGAGCTCCACTATGCTCGTAAGATGACGCGCTGGCTGGGTGTGCGCTGTCCCGACGCCTCGCCGACTCTGCAGCTGGCCTGCCGCGCGCAGCACTTCCAGAGGTGAGAAAAAGCTAGCTAGCTAGCTCAGCCCGCGCCCGGGGGATTTCTGAACATTGGGGATATGACTGGATGCTTGCTGCGTCGCTGAGTAGAGAATGAATGAGAAAGGAGCCGCCACCCCTGAAAACGATGCTGATGATCAAGCGTGTGTAGGTGGCAGATCCCGCGGGACTCGTACCCCATGACCCGCCCGGGCTACCTGTCCTGGCGGGCCAAGCAGAAGTCGCAGGCCGCCGCGCAGGTGGCCGAGCTGCTCCGGACCCCCGCCGTGCAGCCGCCGCTGCCGGCGGCGGAGGTCGAGCGGGTCGCGGCGCTGATCCGGAAGGAGAACCTCAAGGGCGACGAGGAGACGCAAGTGCTGGAGGACGTCGCGTGCCTGGTGTTCCTGGACGACCATTTCGACGCCTTCGAGCAGAAGGACGAGCTTGACGAGGACAAGATCATCAGCATCTTGCGGAAGACGTGGGTCAAGATGAGCCCACGGGGCCAGGAGCTGGCGCTAGGCATGCAGCATAGCGATCGGGCCAAGATGCTGCTCGGAAAGGCATTGCAGGGCTCATAAAATCCAAGATTGGTTATATGGGAAACCCAAGGCATCTGACACGGGTTCATACGATCATCCCAAGCTCTGAACCATAAAGAAATGGGTGGACTACATAAAGAGAGGTATCGAAAACTCCTCAGAGGCCAGAAGTGAGACCTTGATATAAAGCCGACAACGTTGCATCTCAAACCACCTATCCTGGCTTTCACGAAAGCCATCGGAGCATTAATGCCAGGAATCGATTTACCCAGGAAAGGCACATACAAGCAATTGGGCTCCCCTATCCTGTAATGGCATCTGCCTAGTGATTGTATGCTCACATCGCACCCCCCCCCCCCAGGCTCTTGTGAAGGAAAGCCTGAGGAAGGCTCTTCGCTCAGGCAGCTGTTTCCGATGGTACTACTGATACAATGATAATCCGAGATTCTGCCGCACCCTCACGTGGGCGGTGACGAGGTAGGAGATACAATGGAAGCGTAGGTAATTAGTAGAGCCTACCTCTCATGCACATACTCTGAACGCACAGCCATCCAACTTGCACCATCCATCACTGCTCTTACCCGAACCAATCCCCAACTTGGTTCTCGCCAGGAAAGAAAAAAGTCGAGCTATCTTGCCTGAATTTGCTTCTTGTTCGAAAAACTCGCCCCTTTGCTCCAACCCCCCTTGCCAGCTCTCATTCCTTCATTTGACACCATATTGTTTGCTGGGCTAAAGGAAACAGAAGAGGACGACGATGGATTTTACCGCCCATGAGGCCCCAAGACATGTGCCGAACCAGCAGAATGAAGATCGGCGTGTAGTTAAACGAGGTATCCTTAAAGCCCCGGCCTGCTCCATCCCGTGGCTCGGGCTCGGCGCTGCGACTAGAGGGCCCGGCCACGTCGTCGCCGGCAAGGACTCAGCCTCACCCGCTGACTCGTCATCGTCGCGCCGACGGCACCAGCAGATGGTGCATTTCACACCAAGACCCGCCAAGGCACAACAAAGCCTTATTTATCCAGGCACCCCAAGCACCAATTGGAGCACTTGGGTTTTCCTCCCTACTCATCCCCATCTCAACAGGATCTGAGCAACAAATACAGCCACTCGAGCTACACGGTTTCGCAGCCAAAAATCCATAGCAACAGCAACAATAGCCGAGGTGACGGTAGTGGTAATAGCAAAGACAGTCCCCAACAGCAGCAGCCATACCAGCACCGCCAACTTCTCGCCATGCAGTACCCTCTCGACTTCAATCCTTCGACACCCCCCCAGCAGACGGCGGGCTACCATCCCACTCCCACCTCCAGCATCAGCACGCCGCCGCAACAGCAGCAGTACCGCTACCCTCCCCAGCAACAGCAGATACCGCAGCCGATGATGCCTGGACCTCATCCTCCTGCCCCTCCCCAGCATTACCAGCCTCAGCCTCAGATGATGCCTGCTCCTCAGCAGAACACGATGAACCCCATGGAGGCTTGGTACAACTCAATCCCGGAGCCCCAACGTGGGCCCCTTCACGACTCCGATCCCCCTCATGCGTGGCACCCAGTTCTTGCCCGGCCTCAGTTCTATGCATCCTGTAAGTATTTCTGATTTTCCCTCCTTCTTCTGCCCTCCTACGCATCTTTATTTTTCAATCCTTCACACGCCCCACACCTGAGCAACGCGCTCCGTGTTTTGTTTCGCTCTGATTTTCCCACTAATCCCCCTCCCACGTCAAATACACATATCATCACCCTGAAAGGCTCCTCTCAATTATGCTACCGAGGCACAAAAATCAACATGAGTTTTTTTTTTTTTTTTTGAAGAATGTTACTAACACCTCATTTTCAGGTCGAAGCCCAGTACATGATGTACATCGCCACCAAGAAGTGGAAGGCCTCGCCCTATGCCGCGACCACCTTCCCCAACTTCGCCGCCATGCCGCTGCCCTCGCTGAGCATCAAGCAGCGCGAGCAGATGGCCTACCTTCGGGAGTGCTTCGACACGGGCCGGTTCCCCGGCGACATGTGCAACCATATCCCGCTGCCGTCGAACAATAACCAGGTTGCCGGCAACAACAACGCCAGCGCCAACGGCAATGCTGCAGCCGCTGCCCCTACCAACAATAACTGTTGCCACCATCATTGTTGCGGAAACCATGCTGCCGCCCCTCCTGCCAACGGCAACAACGGCAACAACAGCAACAACGGCAACAACGGCAACCAGGCCGCCGCCGGCCCCGCCAGCGCTCCGTCCTCCAGCTCCGAAGAGGAAGAAGACCCCGAGGCCCGCCGCCACCAGGAGTGGGTCGACCACGCCTGGTTCGACATCTTCGGCCAGCTGTACCCGCCGACGCGCCGGTTCGCCGCCGACCGGTTCTGGAGCGAGCGCGATTGCCGCATCCTGGCCATCATGGAGAGCAAGTACGTCGGCGTCAAAGTGGGCCGAGTTCTCGGCCCAGTTCTGCAACGCCACCGGCCGCTACGTCGCCCCCGAGCACATCCAGTACAAGATGGAGACCGACGGCATGCCCATCATCGGCAGCGACGATGACGAGGGCGAGGGCGATGGCGAAGATGACGCAGATTACGATGATGTCGATGCCGATTCTTCTTCTGATGATGGTGATGACGAGGAGGAGGATGACGATGACGATGACGATGACGATTGATTTGACTTTCGTTCGCGCTTGGTCTTCTGCTGCCCATGCCTGATAAGACATTTCAGAGCAACCTAGGTCATGTTGTTGTCACAGACAACCCCCATTGACCTGGGATTTCTGCAACATCTCATCTGCAGCTGTGGTCTATACCACCAAGTTGGCGACTTTGTACCAAAAGACACGAGGGTTTGTCTTGCCCGGAGCAACTGGGCTTTGGGGGACCTGATCGATTTGTACTGTACGAGTATTATGGCGTTTGAGGAGCCTCCATCGAGGCTTATGAAGGGGGGGATAAACTACATTCTTTCTCATTGTCAGTCAGCCTACATTTGGGGCAACGCTGAGTTCTGTCCCAGACGATATGAGATCTATCTGCTGCTCTTGAAATCCGCCCAATTGTTAGGATGATGGAGCTTAAATAGGCTGTAGGCCAGTAATAATAGGAAGTAATCGATACATGAAAGAAATCATCAGCATGTGCCTAGGTTCTGGGTTGCCCTGAACGGTCGTGTAAGTTTCTTCTCGTTTGCTGGGTCGTTCAATCACGGTACTGCATTCCTGCCCACAAACCTTGGCCTCAACGGGAGGCAACGGATGGTGCGATGGATGGTGGAACCCAAGTCCCTCTTTCGACAGCAAGATACGAATAGAGAAGATCTGTTACATGGCGGCTATCCCAGCCATTAAATAAATGCTAGCTAAAACATGTTAAAGAAGTGTCCCTACGCACCTAAGATGCTCCCAGGGACCATCGGGGTATCATCAAACAGTAAACACCGCTGTCGGCTGAAGCTTGCCCCGTATTGGAGCCCTTCAGTATGCAAATGCATCTCCGGATAGTAAAGAATAGGTCCTCTCTGTCAACCCAAATTGGCATTCGGACTCCAATGCCCTTGGTTAATGTGTCCAGTTTTCAATCGCCTTTGATTCCGTATGAATAAGATGCAAGCGTCCTTCGTGAGGCGACCAAAGGGCCTGAACCTGTTTGATAGCTGGCGTAGTTTGTCCTGAGCTCGTCAGGTAGCCAGCCACAGATATTTTCCTCTCCGCGACTCAAGTTAGGCGTCTTCATTCGGGAGTGCCGCGTGCAACTCGTACGCTCGAGTTAACGGACGCCACTCTGCCGAGCCTGGTGACTGGACCGACCTGGACCATGCGCTCTCCTTGTTCTCTCGGCAGCCCTGAAGGCCTTGGTCCTAGTATACAATGACCGCAGCAGCTGCGGGAATCAAAGACTTCCTGCAACACTGCTGTACGCCACACCGACTTCATATCGGATTCTCCATGCCAACCGCAGGTATTGCTGTCGCTGCGCTGTCGGTTTGAGACGCGGCCACCGTTGCTGGGCTCTGGCCCCGGCTCCGCGAGGGGTTGCTCGAACCTAGGCCCCGCTTCATCATCTTGCCAAGGACCGTGACAAGCTCACAGGCATCGTTGAACATATCGTCGTCCATGCCTTCGCTAGCTTGGTACACTTCGGCGATCGTATCCTTTGCAAACTTTCTGCTGCCCTCTACGTCATGCACACATTCGTAGAGGAATGCTGCGTATTCTGTCCTGACCGAAAGTCGTAACGAATGCGACCCCCACAACAGGCTGTCTGCCAATGCAACCGCCTCCTTGAAATACTGATGAGCTGTTGGGAGATAGTCCACTGATGGTAGCAAGAATGAAGCCACTGCTTCCGGTATCGGATGCCCAAAGCCAGGCGGTGGATTGACGGGCCCTCCCTCCATAGGATGCGTCGGTTGCAAGGAGGAACGGGCTGTCTCAGGTACGTCGTCTCGCGCAATCCCCTTTCCCTTGTCCAGTCGCGAAGGTCCCATTCCAGCCATCGCAGCAGCAGCAGCCAGGGCCTCAGGGGTCATGGTCGAGACCGATGGATGGTTATGAAACAGGACGAAGATGTGATAAAATGAGGCTCGAAGTTTATATGCGAGCACCTTGAGCTCCACGTAATCTCCCACCATGGGTAGAACGTATTGCTCTAGCATGACTAAACCCTCCCGGGACAGCCATATTATGTGGAAGTAGAGCTCGAGCGATTGTGTCGGCCTCGTAGTGTCTAAGCGTCGCTGCTTCCGAGCTTTGACAAGCTGCCCAGCAAGATTGATTGATAGACCTAATATTTTGAACAGCATGGACGCCAGCAAAGCATTGTTGGGTTCAACAGCCCTTGCAAGCTTGCCAAGGAATTTCTGGTCGACCTCAGAGGAAGCCATCGAGACCGACCAGAGGCTGTAGGTTGACGCTTTTCGTTCTGCAAGAAATTAGCATTTCCTGAGGCGCCAATTATTCCGACACTGCGTCATCACGCAAGTAGCTCATGGAGGTGCAGTGACGAGATGTCATAACCAAGTGTATGACTGGGTAAAACAGTGGCCAGTTTACCCGCACAACTGCTTGACGCAAGGCTTCTAGTCGTGGAGATAGGTGTGTCGCTTACCTGGTCTAACTGCGCATTCAAAGCTCGTGGATACTATAAGATTCAGGAAGTGACCCAGACGCGCCTGAAAATGATGCTCTCGTAGATCTGGAAAGTAAAGTCAAGAGATGCGAGGCGCGTGAAGAGGTCGCTAGACGCCGCATGCAAACGCGATCGACGCAAAAAACCCGAGCGAGATCCAATTGGAGAATTCGAGATGTAGTATCCAGGAAACACTCTCTAGCTGAGATTCAAGGGAGTCCCAGAGAGTAGCAACCGTCCACTAAGCCCCCAGAAGAAGCTGTTGCTGGAGAATCTGAGAAGAGAGCTGTCCCTGAAAGCGCCGAGAATGAGCGGACGGGGGAACTTCTGGCTCCCTCGTATGAAGCCCGAACCCAACCCAATCCAATGAGAAGATGCAATTAAATTTAAGAATAAATTGAGATTACAGATGACTGCAAATGCAATGGTTAGCCCAATTGCAAGCTTGGTAACCATTCAGCTCAGTGGGTAACGGGGTTTCTACCCGCCAAGTCATTGGAGCAATACTGACCAATATGATACAACGAATGCGAGATAAAAGCAAGACCGGGGCCCGATAGGCGGCCAAAAGGTCGGCTAGACTCCAATGGTAACGAGCGTGTTAGATCAGCAACCGGATAATGGCGAGAGGGGGTTTTAGAGAAGGCTGCTGCTGGGTGAGGAGAGGGCGGCGGATGATGTGTCACGTCGTCTACTCTGAAGCATCTCGACGTCGAGTAACAGGTCGCTGTGACGGGTTATCGTGAGTACGGAGTACTGGGGGCGAGTTTTGTTAATAGGCAGGCGGCATATGTATATATGATCGCCCCTACGCGGGGATAGCCTGGGTAACGCGATGAGGAGCTATCGGGAGGCCAATGGCGGTGTGAGGTCAACCCGGAAGCGTGGGCGTTTTCAGGCTTTTGATGGCACTATGTGGAGCGGCCGTTTTTTCGAGGGTCCGAGGTTCGAGTGACAAGCGACGGGAACGAAAGACGGCCTTCTTTCCGCAGGACTGACACTTGGTCCGTGACAGCAACCTCGACGATCTCTGGCGATCTCGTCGTCTAGTTTCAGCTCGGCTCAGCTTAGCTCAAACGAATGAAGCACGGATAGGAGGGAACAAGAGTATAAAGGATGAGGAAGGCAGAGACGAAAAGCGAATAGGATATGCGTGCAGAAGTGGCCAGCGTATGTAAGTAGTATGGTATGATATGTATGTACAGTCGCAAGTGGGCCTCGAGGAAAGGCGACAAGCCAGTCGGGGCTTGTTCTATGTTGTATGTATGTACGATGCTGGATCAACCAAGAATACTGCGCATATTATTAAAGGAGAGCTGCAGGTGCAGCGTTTTGCATGAACGCGCAGTGGACCGCCCCCTTCCTGAGGAGCACCTTTGGTGCAGGACGACGGCGCTGCTGCAGGACGCAGACCAGACGAGACGCGGAGACGAGACGCGCGAGGGTGAGGGTGAGGGTGAGCAATGTAGTGAGCGGATGAGGCAGGCGGGTCTTTCCAATGGCCTGTAAGTAGGAAAGATTGTGACGCGGAAATGGGTAGGTAACGCGCGCGTAGTATTGGTGGAATATGAACAAATCAGAAAATTCGAACAATGCAACGAGCGACGATTGGCAGAGACCCTGATGAGTGAGTGCAAAGTAGGTTAGGTTCATCAAACAAGTATCGACGATTCCGGGCTACTGCAACCGTGGCGATCAGGGTTGCGGCGCACAGCAAGAAAAACGAATGGAGGCCGTTGATTATGATGCAGATGCCCCGATACGATGCAAGGCAACCTCCAACTGAACTGACTGACTGCTTGGTCAATTCACTCACACCACTCCTTCCGGTCCTCGTAACTGGATCGATCAAAATAGACGACGAGAGAAGACAAGATCCACGAGAACAGGTGAGTGAGATGGAGTAAAGCGGAGCGGATGATTGAGGAGCTGCGCGGGCAAGAAGACTAGCCAGGGAGCCGCCCATTACAACCCTTGACCCTCCCTTGCCTTGACCTTGACCTTGACCTTGAGAGGCGCATGGATATCATACTCCGGGCCAGACCAGACCTACATCCAGCTCAACGCACCTGAGCCCGAAATAGGAAACCAGATCGATTGATGCTCGTCCAATCATGAAGAAGCGTTAGGTTGACTTTGTATGATCCTGACATCGTGTAGCCTTCAAGGCCACGTAGCTTACCATGTATATTCGGGTGCAAGCTGAAAGCCATCAAACACGACGACTCAATCTGGGTTGCCGAGCTTCGATATTGATAGGCCAATTACCTCATTACCTTAAGTAAATCTCCGAGAGCGCCACCTAACTTTAGAAGATACCTACCAGGCATTCGGTATCTCCCTCATTACTCCATCCCGCACAATAAGAGACCAGACGGTTTCTTTTTTTACTCATAAGGTTATTCTTGGCCCGAGACAAGAGGAGTTCGGTTCGAGGTCGACTTTGTCTAAGACATTTCGGGGGTCATGTTTTCCAAACAAAAGTATCGGGGCTCACCTACGACGAGGCCGTTGGGTATTGTCGCCATCGTCTTTCATCAGCTGTAGGGGCCTCGCCCGGCCTCGATGTCTACATAAGTAGAATGTAAGCAAGTAACCTACATACTATGTAACTGACCCGACTCGCCAAGTGGCACAGCGGACTGGAGTTTGCGCATTCGGTTACCCGTCCGCCCCTCGTGCAACGACTCTGTGGTGAAGTTTAATCGAGCTGACTGAGAGAGGGTGGTGATTGATTGACTGACTGCTGACTTGTCTCAACTCGACGACTCCTCCCTCTTACCTCGTGGTGTATTCACCGAAAAGGCAAGACAACTGCAGCATTGTTACACAACGGCTTTTAATGCGGTGGGTTTCATGTTTGATGGGTGTCGCCCGCAACCGCACCTCATTTATCTCAAGTTCCTGAGGCGCATGTCATCTTGCAGCTAGCCGGCTGTGGGAACGAAGTCGGTGTCGTGTCTCGTCGTGTCGTCTAACCTTACTTGCATTCGAAAGATGCATACGGAGTAACCTACATCTTCTTTGGGAAGCTTCCACGCCAGCCTCTTCTCCCAGCCACCCCATATTTCCAATACGCATCTTCGTCCTCTTCTGCGGCCTGCACTTCTTATCCCACTGCGGGAGCTAATATAGTAAGTATGTAGTGAGGCCAAGCCCCAAGTCTACCTAACCTACTACCAGACTCGACTCAATTCGACTCGGCTGGCGAACAGAATCACCGGAATAACCAGGTTGTCTAAATGGTGCCAGCGCATGAACAAACATGGCTCCGATGACCTCACCGGCATACATTTCACGGCAGAGCCCCCATCCTCATTCGCGCACATCAAGTCACCATTGCCTTGTCGCCCTGCGGCCGCAAGACTAGTCGACGCGATGCGGTCTTGATATATGCGGCCATCTCTCTCTTCTCGTTCTCTACCATGGACAGGGCAGCAGGCAGAACGGCAGGCTCTTCCGTCCTCGTCCCGCGTTGCCTTCTTTACTTTCCCCCCCCCCCTCTCTTCTCTTGAATTACTTACAACCACCACACACACTTTCTCTCTCTCGCTCTCCCTTTTCCAACCTGCGCGGAGGCAGTAACACCATTGAGGGCCGCGCGGAAGATCCCAGAGAAATAGAGACTGGCGGTGAAGGAATTTGGCTAGTACGGGGAGTTTTCCCTTCGAAATCAGCCACGGCGTTTTAAACAGCCCAACCCGCGTGTAATGTAACAACAGCGGCAAATCAGCGCAGCAAGTAGCCTCCCGTACGGAGCAATGCCTGTCTGTCTTCATCCTACCACGTTTTCCCTCCGACTCCGACGATACACCAAGACAACGTGTTGCCTGTTGTCGTCCGTTTGTTCTAGAACTTGGGCGCAGTGTGAAAGGCAAAGAAGGTAGGACGGCAGCGGTGCATTGCAGAGTACATTACAACCAGCCAGCCAGACACTCGCCCAAACCCTCGTTCTTTTTGCCAACAACCTTAACCGCCTCAGCTTTAACAAATGACACCGCAGCATTGCCCTTTTCTGCATACGTATTGAAACCTTCAATCTTCTGGTAAGGCTCGACCTTTCCCTTTCATAATGTAGGTAAGTAAGGGGCCGGCAGGCGGGGAAAGAAAAGAAGGTAAAATAGAGTTGGTGATTTTCCTTATTCTCATTCGAATTGCTTGTTTGCTCCGAAGTCGACCACACCCATGGAGAACGAGGCCGCACACACACACACACACACACACACGATGAGCGGGATCTCATCCAGCCAGACCCGTCGGGTAGATGCAGCATACTTGCTTTTAGGCTTAAAAAAAGGAGTGACTGCAGCAATCCTATCTGAGCGCGCTGGCATTGACGCCCTGTCAGATCTAGTTTTCTGATAGGGTTCCTGCATATTTCAGGATGAGTCCTGACTTTCTGTCATGTTTTATCCAGAGAAGGAGGCGGATTTGAACCCCCTGGAACGTGGCGATCCATGGCAAATAGGCAAGCAAACCCCACACCCGAAGATCCCAGCACGCACGCCAAACCCTCTCTCTTCTTTTCCCCAGGATTAGGCTATTAGCTCCGAAATTGACAAGGGAGAGACAGGAAAGCAACTCTCGTGAAATGGGATCCGACACTCCTACCTACTAGATCTGGGCTAGGTATCTGTAGGCTTGCTACATATCCCGTCATACTCAGCCAATGAATATGATAGGTCGGAATTCACGTTCGAGTCCCAGGTCTAGCCCAAGCAGCCAAGGGATGAAGGGGAAATGATAGTGATGTTGCGCGCGCCCATGTATGTTTGCCAAACACAAACCCAAGGGCGACACACACAGTTTCTATATATAAACTCAGCCATGATAGCTTCATGACGCTACTTCTGTTGGTTGCTTTGCACAGATCGCCCTTTGTGACCTGTAATATCTTGGGCCGTAAATGCAGAGTGAGTGTGCGTCTGTGTCTGAACCCGCTCATTACAGCAGCATAGAGGTGTCATCGTGTACAAAAGGGGGGACTAAAGACCTGAACATTTCCCTCCGCACTCCTCCTCGCGGCGACATACCATACCCAACTATACCTCCAAATTTTGACTTTCTGCGTGTATACCATTACGGCCTCACTGGACAGGATCCTCCTTTGCCCCTCAAGGCGGTTTTACTCTCTTCACTTGTCTTAAGAGATATATCCATCATCATCAGCAGCTACACGCGCATACATACACATATATACAAACTGTATTCACGTACAACTGCAGACCTACTTACACTTAAAACCCAAACGCGCACTCGCACTCGAACTTACACATACATATCTTTTTTTACTCCCACATACAAACCATACACTCTCTCAGAAGATTCTATAGGTATATATATATATATATATATATATATCAAGGTACCGCCCGCCCACATATATGCACCAGACACCCACCCACACCCCCACCATGTGCAAATACTACGCCCACGCCTTCGTCTGCCAGCACACGACCTCGACCTTCGCGCGGTACTGCACGGCCGCCAACTTCACGCAGAAGCCGTGCGAGCAGCGGCAGATCTGGCACACCATCGGCCTCGACGAGGCCTGCGATGAGTGCCAGATGTGGTTCCCGGACCAGTACGGCTCCGTCCTGCCCCGGTCTTCCACCAAGAAATCAAAAGCCGTGGCGGCGGCGGCGGCTGGTGCACCGCCGCCACCAGCAGCAGCCCCGGCCATGGCTGGTGGTGCCAAGACGAGCGGCCGTGCGAGGAAGCGCTGTTCCTCGTAAGATATGAGGGGAGTGGAGAAGATAAGAAAGAAAGGAAAGGAAGAACATGTGGGGGGATGTAGGGAAAAGTGTAGGAAAGAAGCAGGCCATGCCATTTGTGTCTGCTATATGATATTGCTTTTGAGCGAGCAACCTGGTTTTTCTCGTTCTTGTCTTTGCCCTCCTTCGCGAAAAGGGATATATACCAGGGAGGCACGCAGGACTTGGGCAACCAACGACATTCCTCCCTCTTTTCACTTCTTCTCAGCGCCGGCGCTACTAGCTAGGGTTTTGTTTCTTGCCGTGCGTGTTCGCAAATGGAAAGGAAGACGCGGTGTATACCTTGAAGAGCTGGAAGGGGTTGCGTATGATTTGTATGTTTTGTATGTATACGTACAGAAGAAGTTATAGCCCCAGGGCAAGTTTACATACGGCAGTGCACCGATAAAGAACTCCTGTATGCTTTTTTGTCCTCTCTCCTTTCATAAATTCCCCCTTTTTCTTCCTCGTATATCGGAAGTCATCAACAACATTTACGATAACGCCGGATCAGCTTGCGTCAAATGAACCAGATAATCCAGGAACCACCGCAAGCTCTGGTCACAGCAAATCAAACAAGCTCAGGCGCCGAACAATGGTATGGCGTAAACCAGAAGGGATATCATGCAACTCCAGACTCACTCGCCACCCCCATTTATATAAAGATTCTTTCCTTTTTTGTGTACATGCGCCGTTGTCTGTCCAAGGAAGCAAGTTTCCCACCTGGGCCGAAACCCCAGATGTCTATGCCGCCCCCCTTTTTTGTTTCAACTCCCACCGAGTTTTCGTGTTCTCATGATGAATCTATAAATTCGTATTGGGTGGCCGATTCTTCAGTGTGGTGCCCCTGTTGCGCCGCCGATTGGTCACAGATCGTAGGGGGTCATTCATTGGCGAATTCTCGTCGCTCGTTTCAAACCGCTCATGTCCCACTCGGATCACCTTGATCACGTTGCTCAGTCCCAGCGCCACACTCCCCGCCCAATTCGCGTCATAGGTCCAAGGTTGGATACGAAAAGGTGTTGGGACCCTGACGGATCTGATACCAGCGGCATCGTCTCCCATGTTTCTCCTCTGCCAATTTGCGACAGCATCCAGACTTCCCAGTCGTCGTCATTATTGTTCTTGGGCGTTGTTGGCCGGCTATGATTATGGCTATTGCGACGCCGGCGAAGGGTGGTGTGCCCTTGAGATGGTGGATACCCGTTGGTGACTGGCTTGGTTATGGTCCTCTTCCGGGCACCCACGATCATCCCTGTCGGTAGGGCTTCCCATTCACCAGGATCTGCGACGACGCGTCGAGTCTCGCGAGTCCGGGGCCATTGGCAGCACGTCTTGCTTACCGGCTGGCCAGGGGTACGGAAACAGATGGATTCGCCATCATGCTGAGGTGTGTAGCTTTGTACGACAAGGTCTCTCGTGAAGGCGTTCAAATACGCGAACGTTAGAAATTTTAAGCCCACTGAGCCGCATTGCATCTGGCGCCGCTTGGAGTGGAAGCATTTGAGTGAGCGAGGTTGGATGGGGTCGGTTCTGAAGCAGTGTAGTGTGACATAATCCGCAGCATCGACCAAATCGACGGACTGGCTGCGCACAACGAGGAGGTATCCCAGCTCGGGTAACGTAACGATGGACATGAATTCCTTCTCCAATGGTCGTGCTATGTTAACGGCGTTGGCAGACCATCCACACGGATCCTGCGTTAAGCAATAAACTTCCCCTTCTCGAGAGGAGCTTATGAGCTTGGTAGTGCTTTTTGCTGCAATAAGGTCAGTATGTCTTCCAAGGCAAAATAGAAGAGGGAACGTGAGACTCACATTTGTCTACGAGAGCATCAACCGACACAATAACGCTTTCCCCAGAAATGACATAGCTGCCAGCCTCCTCCCTGTCGGGACGTATCTCGATCATCGTACCGTCGCGGCGGACCAGGAGTAGGCGAGGCAGCCCGTGAGTATCGTCAGCGGTGAAGAAGAAGGCCTCGGGCTTATATCGACAGGATTTGACCGGAACAGAAGGGCCCCAGGATTGCTCGTGAAGATCCCATAGTAAAACCTTGTCCGTCGTCAACAACGCTAACCAGTGAGAATCGTTGATACACATGGCCTTGGGGAAGGTAGTGTCGAGAATGTCATTGCCTGAAAGGGTATAGCTAGCACCATCGGCTTTCATATCCCAGACTCGGATAACCCTGTCGAGTCCCACAGAAACAATGATGCCATCGGCAGAAGCGGACAGCATGGCGACATCCAAAGAGTGCCCACCGCTGAGCGTATCGATTATCAGCGGAGGCTCATCCGCGTTGTCTGAGTTATGATGAGACTCTGCCAGCTCGTCCCACAGTAGGTAGTTCATGAGCAGTCGTACTGCAGCTGCAATAATGAGGATGGAGATTACAAAAGGGGCCGACTGGTGGCGCACGAAATCATAGACGGCAGGCAGGAACGGGCGCTCATGGATGTTAGGCTTGCGATCTGCCCCCTTCGCGACGAATACCAGCGGGTCGAAAACTTCTGCAAGGTAGCTGTGCGCGTCAGGCTTAACAACGTGAATGACTTCCCTCGCGGTCTCGTGATCCTGGAGTCGGAGCCAAGAAGTCGGGCTTCTGGCTTGATGAACGTCGATGGAGAGCTGGGAATGTGGAAACTCAGGAAACTCGTGCTTCCTGCCGATGCTCACGAACCGACCTAGTGACTTCACCAGACTTCCGTTCTCGAAAAAGTGCCATTGTGCTATCAGTATAAACCCTATCATGACAACGGTGCCGGCTACGCGCGTCGACATGGCAATTTTGCCTTGAAGCATAGCATCTGTCCAGGATTGGCGAGCTTGAATCTCAGCCTGGGAGCGATTGTTCCGGATTGAAGCTTTCGTTAACGCATCGCTAAGTTCGGTACGACGCACATCAACGCTGAGAACGGAGAGGAAGAATGTTGATAAGTAGAAGAAGTCGAACACAATCGCAATGGCAGCAAATGTGCAAAACGCGGCAACTCCGGGAGAGACCAGCCGGGATAAACCCCAGAGGATCAAGAGGTTCTGAGCCACACTCGCAAGGGCAACATGCATGGTCTCGCCAAAAGCATAGCCGATCCTGTTACTCGTACTATCCTCGGAAGGGGTGAGTATGACGGCATTGATGAGTCTGAAGACGTTTTCGAGGCTCATGGAAAAAATGACAACAGGGTATGCGAAACTCGGAATCCTCGACAAGTCAATCTTGAGGATCGCACAGACGGTGAAACTCGACATGATGGAGACTGCAAGCTGCGCAATGACCGTCACAATCAAACCCATCTTAGACTTGACAGCTCTCAGCTTGGACAGGCTGACCACAAAGTACGCAAGGGTCAACATGTAAGCAATGCAGAGGGCCATAATATCCTGGATCGACAAAGGCCGGAACTGAAACTCATAGAGCTGACTCGGCATGCTGCTGCCGTCCCGAGGATACACGTCGTACCGGTCCGACATTTTGGCGGCCAGTTCCTGGGCCTTGGTCTGCCAGATGCGCCCGATTGGGGAGTTGCGACGATGGATCAGAGTGATGACAAGTGCGTCGGCGGCTACCAAGCGGCGATCCTCGAAGCGCTTGCCAGCGAAAACGATGGAATGGCGAAGAGTGACATTGACAGACGTTGGCTGCGTCTTCCTCGCGTTCACCGTCCCCAGAATGTCCAGGTCGTCATCTATCTTCTGCGGATCGCAAGACCAGTATTGCAGCGGAGAGTGAAAGAACCAAGACTCGTCCGTGACACCGTTGATGATATGAAAGGCGTCACGCTGCTCCTTGCTCAGGTGCATGGCGGTGGAGGCGTCCGGGGCCCCAAGGGGCTTGTCTGGAGCGGGTTGAAGTTCAATGTCGGCCCAAGAAGCTCGTCCTGCAGCTCGAGGGCGCCGAGAAGGAGGTCGCGGTCCAAAGCCTCAAAATAGTTGCCATGCACCCATATATATCGCATTATAACATCGGGTTCAATCGGACCCTTGGCCTGAGGGGTTGCGCATCCGTCCAGACATGATGCGGCAAGTTGGAGGCTCCATTGGTGAAATCGTTGGTGTACAAAAAGGGGAATGGATATACTAGAATCGAAGCAACCGCGACGGAGATGAGCAGTGTCGTGACCACATGGCGGGAGGCATATCGGCCGTATCGAGTGAAGACGCTCCGCAAGGGATGACTCGGAGCTAGTACAGGAGCTTCAGTCGTTCTTTTAAGAGCAGCAGCAGCAGCAGCAGCAGCATGTTAGTTATTAAAGTGTTCGGTTGCGGCCGTGGGGGTCAGGGACTCAATACGCACCCTCTGAAGGGATAAAGTAGGTACCAAATCATCCTCCGACGCAGGTGATGGTATTTTCCACGTCAACTTGGGTCGGTGATTGGACAAGCGGCTGTCTATGTCGGTTTGAAGCGCATATGGAATTGCGCAAAACTGGCCATTCGCTATTATGGTACGTGGGGGCGGTCATGATATTGAAGCTGGGATCGTGCGCAAGGAGAGCATCAGCTACACCGTAGCTGAGGTTGACAGAGGAGGGTTGCCAATTCTTGGGAATCATCAATAGTCGATTAGTATGGCATGAGCCACAGCGCCAGCAGGAGACTCAAGAAGGTGCAGACGAGGGCGTACATGAAGTCGATAGTTCCGTTGGAGATGTGGCAAGCTAGACTCGGAGCCGAGGGGAAAAGAAAAGTGTATGGTGTCCATCAATGTATGGCGTCGATGGATGGTGTCCATTTATTTACTACGTATTGTAGGTAGACTCAGCAGCAGGTAGTTGGTGTCTGGTCTAAAGGCGCAACTGGTACACTAAGCGCATAGACGACATGTACTTGGATGTACTTCGCAGTTGCCAGGAAGGTCCTGCAACCATTGTGTGCTGGGATCTGATGGGATTGATGAAACCACGTTTAAGCTACCTAGCAGCTGCATCCAAACCGCGCTGAACGAGACCAAACCCGCTCTGGGTTGGGTGTAGTGGAACATTCCATACCAACGTCTAGTGCATCAGCCAGAGCTATGCAGCACTGATAGAGTAATGTATGCACATACTTGCTCCTTCCCTACTCTTGTGATTCATCGATTCGATCACACCCGGAATCTCTGAGGATCTGAGAGCTGAGCCTCAAGGAGGGGGCTGCTGGGTAGCATTTCCCACCAGTCCGCTAAAGGACGATCCTCGGGCCAATTTCCATACAGGCCAGGTAGGATAGGTGATAGTGGTGGGGGTTACACTATGTACCTATCTATTCCTCAGCGCACTAACGGATGCGTCCAGCCAGCGTGGCAGCTCTCAGCTTGCTGAGGTTACTTCCAAGTACCTATGTACCTCCAGGCCGTTTCGGCGAACTGTTCGATATTGTTTCCGTGGGGCCCGCCCGCCCCGCCTGCCGAAGCCCGCCCAACCGCTGCGAACAGCAAGCCCGTTGAGGGTTAGGATGGGATCATCGACGATGGAAAAGTCGAGTGTTACCTATGACTACATGTATATAGGGGGGCTCTGCAAGGGTTTCGGCCACAATACGGAAGACTGTCTATGCTTTTATTGCCCCTTTCACTCGTAACGAGACACATTATCTTGCCAGTCGTTCGGGAAACCCGACTGCCAACCCAAGACGGACGGATGGATGCTGTATGTAATACCAACGTAAGCGCCCATTTATAATGTCCATGATCGGTCTGGAACAAAATTTTCAGATAGTCCAGAACCTTGGCCACCTTAAGGTTTGCTTGTTCCTGAGTCCTGACACTGTCCCATCGAGTCTGGGGCCCGGCTATGTATGTACGACTGACGTGCCAAGCCATGATGGAGAGGAGGCAGGAAGATCGCGTTCATGATGTGCCATCTTACTTGAACTACATGGCTACCTACACAAGGAGATCAATTGATGTGCATGCACGTATTGGCAAACATATGCAAAGCCTTGTATGTAGCAAGAAAACAAGTTCTGGAGGAGACGATGACTTGTGTCGAGTGGGTGCGAATATTCGCTAGCCAACTTACAACACATAGCCAAGGTGAGGAGGCGTGGGCTAATTCCTGCCAAAGTGGAAGGCCACGAAGCACCTTAACGGCTTAACCTACAAGCAACACGTGTGTACGGGCCAAAGGAAAACATTAAGAGCCCGAGGCAAACCGTCCAATCTTCCGGAATGCGTCCCCATGGGGAATGGACGAATTCAAACAGAATAACGTTCCGGTTGTGTTGGCCGGCTGGTATGGTACCTATGAGCTGCATTGGAAATAAAGCCGATTTCGAGGCCATCCATGTAAATAGGAGATAGGAGATGAGTGGAGCAATATTGTGTGCGGCGAGACAGCCGTTGTGGTGTGTGTCTCTGTACTAATATGCATGACTGACTATCAATCAATCGCATCACAGGAAAAAACAATTGGATTGGGAAATTTTAATCTATCTACATAGATGCTGTCTGTCTGTTAATAAAGAACCATGCAGGGCACGCAGCCATGCAGACAGAATTCTAATAGCTTGGGCCTATCAGTCCTGGATTCGGTATGTGGGACCCGAAGCTTCAATTGCAAGTTTTCGCCGCAACACCACCACCACACCACCAACGACTCCAAAAAGGGTCTGCATCCAAGCTGCGTCAACGTCGTACGATAACAAGCATTGACAGCCTCTTTGGCAAGGCCCGGGAGACGCTTAGCATCCCCTTGCTTTTTTTCCCCATCAGGCAGAGACAGTCCCTCTTCTTTCCGGTTCGCCGGCAACCTTGACCACACCACCGGCTGCAAATGCTATTTTTGCAGTAGCCGCAAGGAGGCGTGAGAGAAGCAAGAAATTATCTCCCTTGTTCCTCGGTAGTACCCGAACAATTTTCCGTCCCCCGCCAATCCCGCCGCCGTTTCTGAACGATTCGGATCCAGGGTCCACTGCCGAGAGAGGGAGAGACTGAGAGACAGATTGTAGAGAGCCCTGCGGGCTGACAGCATCGGAAGTAGATCCATCCATACCACCACCTCCCCTCCCTCATCAGCATCCTAGCCCCCTTGCGGAAAGGAGGGGGTTCCAGACACCGGGCAGACGCCGACACACGACAATAACGAGATGATGGCGGCAGCAGCGGCGGCGGCGCAGGTATCTGACCCCATCGCCGAACTCATCACCACGTACCACGAGCTGAACTCGTCCGTGGTGGAGGAGTTGGCCGAGGAGCCTAGCCCCTTGGAGTTCATGCGCTACGTCGCCCGCAACACCCCCTTTGTGGTTCGTGGAGGCGCTCGCGACTGGCAGGCGACCAAGACGTGGAACGTCGAGTATCTGACTCAGTTTCTACGAGATCATAGTGTCAATGTTGCCGTGACGCCGCTCGGGTTGGTCTTGACTCTCTCTCTCTGTACCTAGTGAATGTAGAATCCATCTCTGATTTTGTTCTGTTCCAATGAACAGAAATGCAGATGCTCCGACACTCGATGAAAGGGGCAACAGTGTTTTCGCAAAGCCGCATGAAGAAGACCAGCCTTTCCAGGACTTCATTGAATACCTGACGAAGCAGGAGACAGATCCCAACTTCCAAGGATCCGAAACTAGATATGCCCAAACCCGTATGTACATGAAGAATTCTCTACCTCCCTCCTCACCGCTTGAACCATATGTACTTTGGGGGTGGCGAACACACACACCCCTAAGTCCCTGATTATCCTTCTTACTAGCTGCTACAAGTTGGAGCACCGAGAGTCAGAAGAGGCCAAGCTGTCCATGTATCAATGCACGCTTTCTCTCGGCTTCTAGCCCCGGGACAGAGCCAGAAGCAGACAAGATATGCATTTCGTTCTCTCTTCCGGGGCCCCTCCCTCCTTTCCTTCCCCCCTCCTCCTCCACTAGTTCCCTAACCGAAGCAACCAACTGCCAACCTACTCCGTTATCTACTAACCCCACAAACCCGACCCAGAAAACGACAACCTGCGGCACGAGTACCGCACCCTCTTCTCCCAGGTCCAGCGCTCCGTGCCCTTTGCCCGGATCGCCCTGCAGCAGGACCCCGACGCCATCAACCTGTGGATCGGCAACGCGCGGTCCGTCACGGCGCTCCACCGGGACAACTACGAGAACGTCTACGTCCAGGTCGCGGGCCGCAAGCACTTCGTCCTGCTGCCCCCGCTGTGCCAGCCCTGCGTCCACGAGCGGGCCCTCCGGCCCGCGCACTATGCCCGCCGAAGCCGCCCCCGCCAAGAAGAAGACCAAGACCAAGACCAAATAAAAGGGGATAACGACGACGATGACGACAGCAGTAGCAGTAATAGTAACAGCAGTGACCTCGAGCTGATCATGGAAGAGGATGCCGATGACGTCCCCTTTGCGACCTGGGACCCGGACAACGACCAGGTCAACGCGACCAAGTACTCACACCTCGCAACCCCGATGCGCGTGACGCTGGAGCCGGGAGACATGTTCTACCTGCCAGCCATGTGGTAAGTTTTTCCTTCCCTCTTCGCGGGGTTGTAACTGTCATTGACTACTCCCACCGTTGTTACTTTACTCACCCCCTTTTTCTTTTAGGTACCATAAGGTGTCGCAATCGTGCAACGAAGAAGGGGTATGCATTGCTGTAAACTACTGGTAAGGGACAACCTCTGTCGCCGAAGGGCCATGTTGGTTTCGCCTCTCTAACGAATGATCTCGCCGCAGGTACGATATGGAGTTCAGCGGGCCTCTATACCCCTTGGTCTCCTTCGTTCGTAACATACTCTCAGTGCCCGAAAAGTCGAATAGCTAGATGAGTTTCTCCATATCGAAATGCATAGCTAGAGAGCGGCGGTATATCCGGGAAGAAGAAAGCATAGAAAAGCTGAAAACGAGGAAGGAGCGCGACAGAAGAAGAGTGAGTGTTCATAAGTATCATCTATCCTAAAGCTCATACAACATAACGTTCCCCCAATTCGACTTTCGAGGGTATCCAACAAGGGAAACTAACAATCCCCATCACAAACTTGCCCTTCCCCTTAACTGACCGACTCACTAATACTCCAGAACACCGTACACGCTATCGACAATACAAATGTTGCCATGCCTACTTCCATCGTGCCTTCATCCCCTCCTATTCATTATGCCCTCCTCCTCGATGGACCATGCTCACATATTTGTTCGTACGCCAAGTGGATTCCGGGACCTCTCATCCAGAAATCGACCCTTGTCGTCGCCAATCTTGCGCCTGAAAAGTGACAGGTCCTGGAGAAGCTCTTGCATGTAGTCTTGCATGTCATTTGCCTTGTCCTCTTGAGCCTCGGACGAATAGCCGTCATCTTCATCGTCGTAGTAGGCCTCGTCAATCAGCGAATCGTCGTCCATCTTGTCGTCTGCTTCTTCCCCACCGGTAGGGACCGCGTTTTCCTTGTCCGCTTCGGCTTTCTCGACCTGTTTGTCACTGACCATCACTTCGGGAATCGGGTTCTTCAAGCTCTCGAGCGCAAGCTTGAGATGAAGTCGCAATGCCTCGTTCTCGGTCTGCAGACTGCGAATCTTGCCTTCGGAGACCATACTGCGTTCCTCCATGAGACGCTGCATCGCAGCGACGCTGTTCTGGTACTCCTCCAGACGTTCCTCGCTCTCCTTGTGGTCCTTTTCGCGCCGCCGCGTATCCGCAACGCTGAGCTGTAACACCCGGATCTCCTCGGCCATGGCAGCAATCTGGGCATCACGTTCAGCAGTAGAGATGTGATCCTGGTTGACGATGGCACGAGTACGGATGCGCTTGGCTTGGTCGGCGTATCGAAGAGTCGACAATGTTTCGTCGTAGTCCGATGGTGCAATACAGGCGATCATGGCCGTCTTGCTGTTGCCGCCGAGGGAATCCTTGAGCAGCCATGTCAAGATGGAGTCTCTGTACGGCACAATATCCTTGCTCCGCTTGCCGCCAGCTCGGGGCTGCTTTGGATCCGCCAAGGCTGCAATGACGCGGCCCAGCGTGGTAAGGGACTTGTTGATGTTGCTGCCTTCTCTCAGGCGCGCACCTGTCGCCTCGGTCGACTTGGCTCGCTCGCTTCCTGCCAAATCAACCAGGCGAATTCTCGAACTGCGCTCTGTCGTTTCGTCCGTCTCCATGTCGTGGTGGATTTGCTTGAGCATGATGGTGAATACCGCGTGACTACGACTACTTGTGTCGTTCATCTTGGTGCTGGCCGTCGTTCGCGATGCATCCCCCGTCTTCATGTACCGTAAAATCTCCCCGATGTTCCTAACAGGCACATCCGTCAAGTCCTTTACGTAAGGCCCCTCGGTTGGCGACTCGCGAATCTTCAAGTAGTAAGGCGGTTGATTGGGGCGAACGGGGACCAGCAGATCGCGGACATGCTCGTTATAGACCTCAAAGTACGAAGCGCGGACGTGGTAGGAGATATTGGGCGTTTCCTGCTGTGCTGCCTCGATCCGTTGGAAGAGATCCTCGCATGTCCTGGGGATCAGTCCGGGCTGGTCAGGGGTTCCCATCATGGTGTACGATTTTCCGGACCCAGTCTGGCCGTATGCAAAGATGCATGTGTGGTAGCCCTCAAAATTGTGGTCCAGAAACTCCTCACCCAAGCAGTTGTAGACGTCCTCCTGTTCGGCATAGTGCCTATCTTTGCGATCGTGGCTCCAGAACGAGCTGTCAAAGGTGAACGATTTCTCCTCGATGACCTTCCGGCTCTTCGCATGGCTGTTCCCAGGGTCATCGTCGCTAGGCACGTGAAGCGTGGTCATTTGTGTGATGGGATCCATGCTTATCAAGCAGTCCTTCTCCTTCTCAATTTCTAAAAGTAGCCTCTATATCAGCTTCATTCTCTTGGCCGTCGTGGGTATTATTAGTGAGATGTGTGATGACATACCTCTAGGCAAAAAGGCCCTCACTCTGACCACCACCTTCACATTCCCACCGCCATCCACCATCTTCATATGCGGCGGTAGTGTCCCATCACGCGAGCGCAGCGAAGGAGTCGAGGCGGACGACTGCGCGACGGAGAGCATCGAGTTCCGATGGTGGGGAGCCATAGTATTATTATTGTTGATGCTGATCCTGATGCTGTTGCTGTCCTTGTCTTCTAACTTGTTTCTCTGGATTGTTTGAGAGACAACGGCATGCAGCATTCCAGATTCCCGTAGAACCTCAGATAGCGATTCGCATATGTCGTCAATGGTGTCGCGAAATCGCAGGTTCAGGAATGCGCCGTACATTTGATGTGACTTTTGCCCACCGCCGCCCAAGAAAGTGGGTTGGCTGGGTAGACCCGCTCTGTTGATTTTTGGTTGCCAGGGCAGCTGCAGGTCGCGCTCCGGCCTTGACGTGGCATGTGCCTGCCCCCCAATCGATCTGCACCAGGGTCTCTCCAAGTATGTACCTGTTTTTCATTCATGGACTATATAAATGGAATCCAGAATCTGATGCTTCACATATCGAGAAATATGACGAGAATTGGTATCGTATAGTAAAGTGAGCTGGTTATTTGAGCGTCGGTCTGGGTTCGGTCTGTGTTGACGACGCGCTCTGGACAGGTTAAGAAGTTCGGGTGAGACAAGAAGACACAAGGGTTGTTGATTGGGATATCGATCTGCCCACCCGCTTGGCACGGGATGGGAGCGCTGTCAGGTCACACAACTTCTGAGAATACCATGTTACCAGCAACATAAACCAGTGAGTGTCTAAAATCCAAGTCTTGCTATGGTCTATAAAAGTCTGCCAAATACCAAGGTCGCTTACAAAAGTATCTATGTAGCCCATCTAGTCTACATATAAGAGCCGTCAGCATAGCTCGAGTCTACTATCTAAAGCTCACCGTCTACATTGTCTATTTCCTTTTCAACCCTTTACCCAACAATTCAGAGCCAATCTCGTTGATCAGGTCCTTCTCCTGCGGGAACTTGTCCGCCTTCGACAACACCGTCCCTTGTGCGTCCATAGTTCTAAGGAGGTCAATGAGCTCTCCCTCTAGGGGCATGCAGTAACCAAGGTATCCAAGAGCCAGAAGCATCCCGTGAAGCGTTTCGGCAGACTCCTCCTCTTGTGAGATCGCCTCCAGCATCGAGGCTGCCAGTTCTACCTGATCAGTCTCGGGCAGTACGTCTTCTTGCGTCTGCCTTCTTCTCATGTTGTTGGTTAAGGCCAGGTTGAAGAGCAATGAGGCAGCAGCCACTCGCACGGGGTTGTGCTTTTCATCGAGGAAGCTTGTCGACACCAGCTGTGTTATGGGGTTCCGTAGAGAAGCCTGGGTCAAGATCTGGTCCGCAAACAGCGGGCTTGAGAACAAATTGCACACCATCTGGAGCGTCACGAGGCGCAATGCGTATGGACAATCCGCTTGGTTGTTGACGTAGTCGAGGATACTGATAATGGATTCATACTTAGATTCTTCGGCAAAGAATCCACTGACGCGCTGGTCCACGATGGCGCTTCGGAAGAGATCCACCACGGCAAACATAACATCTACCGGCAAGTCTTTCAGGGCATTGACTAGATAGCTGGCGAATCCGTGCAAGTCAGAAACCGTCGCTGCGGCCGGACCCTCGGCCTTTCGTGTCTCAATAAAATGCTTTAAACCAAGGACGGCGGGATCATCGGAGCCCATCTTGGCCATAAGTTTGTCCAGCGGTGGCACCTTATCGTACAAGACTGGGTGAACCTCTGGATCGGCGAAACGATTCAAGTTGAGCATCTGGTGGGGATGCGACAGGGCCGCCATCTGTACCAGGAGCCCCAGAGTTGACCTGAGTCTGCTTGCGTCGGCACCCATCCAGCGCTCCTGTTGCTCGCCCCTCAAGAAAGAGATAAACGTCGGAGTCGCGCTGATATTGTACCGTTGGCCAATGTCGAATGCCAGTGACGTATCTACCTTGACCAAGGTTGCTTTATCGCCATGTTCTGCGGCCAGCTGGTCGTACAGAGGATACAGTGTCTTACAAGGTGGACAAGTTGCCGAGGTAAAGAAGATGATGGCGCATGTCTTCTTCGCACCCTCAAGTAACGAGTCCAGCTGGCGGGCCGTTGAAACGTCTCTTACGGTACCCATTGCGTGTCCAACATGGTGCCCGCCATTCGTCTTGACTACTGGACGAGGCGCTGATGTTGCTGCCATTCCTGATGGACGGGCTTGCGGATCGGTTTGGATACCTAGAAAGCCACCTTGCTGAGCCTTTTTGGCCTGCACCATCTGCTCGAGCTGCGGCAGCATCATTTTGCCGAAGGGAGATTCGAGCACGGCTTGTGGCATATTGCTGATATGCTCCGGAATACCCTTTCCTACTAGGAAAGTAGCAAAGTCGTTGCTAAAGTTGTTGCAGTTGTGTTTGCATAAGTCGTATGCCTAGAAAAGTGGTTAACTACCGCCCAGACTGCCATGGTCTAATTCAAGATGCTTACCTCTACGGTGAAGATATTCCTCAACGAATCCACGTACTCTATAATCACTTCCATGGGCAGCTGAGTCTTTCCCAGCTGGATCCGCTGTAAGGGCTGCCCTAGATGCGAAGTGCCGGGCCGAATGGTGTTGATGCCGCCATCGTAAACCCACTCGGTGCCGTTCAACTCTATCGACGTATGATAAACAGCATCAAGTTGAAAGCCTAGTAGAGCCATAGACATCTGACGGGCAAGCCCGTTGGACAGGTCGTACACCAGCAGATGGACATCCATTGCAGTGGGTGGTGATTGATATCGAAAATGCACGCGGGTGCTTGTTTGCACGTGCTCGAAGGAAGCAATGCGATTATACCCTCCGAGCCTCGTAAACTTGGGTTTGGAGAAGCGTACTTAGTAGATGAGAAGCAAAACGTGAAAAAGAATCGTTGATTACTGGGAAGAACAAAAGCGACTGGGTCTTTGAATAGCCTCGGAAAGATTAAATACGAAGAGGTTGGCTGGTGTAGTATGGTCAAGATATTTGAAACTCCAAGTCACAAGGTGGCATAAAGGCAGCGGCTTCTTGTACGTCACGTCAGCGCTTTCTAGAACCGGTGCTGGAAGCTTCCCCGATGGACCTGATAGGCTAACTGTGGGGTCGGGCCGTCTGAAGATGAAGATACAGGCGGGAAGTACATTTACAGTACGGTTCTTACCTGGAATACCTGCCCTACACCAACCAGTTCATCTCCAGCGAGATCTATACTTACACATTTGGTGTCGACCTGTCGGGTCGTTTGTTAGGCTAGCACGCCAAATGTGACTTGCACCCAACAGTGGCTTGGCGACCGGCTTAGCGATTCAGCTGTGCCCTCGAGTCCCCCTTTACGGAGTACTTGAGCAGTAATAACAGGTGGCCAGGGATCCCTTTAATTGGGGCAGATCGTCTGTTGCGCGTCCCAGGGGCAGAACAAAGTCCAAAGGGGTGATAATGCCCACTTTTTCAGCGTACTTGGAAGGCACTTGGAAAAGGATGCGGCGAATGGCCAGCATGCCAGATTGGCCTTGCCTGCTTGCCCTGGATCGCCCTGAATAGAACAGACAGATGAGGAACTTCTTCGAGATTGCATTCTCCATCTAACATATGCACACTCCCACCAACGCCACAGCATCCGCCGTCGATTCTTTCCCTTATCTAGAATTGGAAGCGTGTCCTACTTCGCGTCCTCGTCTCCATTCTGCACCTCCCCGTTCTTGTCTGACTTTCCCCAATCTAAGGTTTTAATCAGCGTCGGTTTCGCAGCTAATTCCTCCCTGCGAATCGTTCTCTTCTTCTTCTTCCTCACGCTCGTTCCCTCCTCACCTATCTCCCTCTAACCCCCACGTCCCTTTTGGCAAAGGGGCGAGTGCTTTGGTCTAGCTGTTCTTATGCGACGCACATCAGTCTCGTTACCGACGAAGCAGGTTGCTCGCGACCCTCACGAGAAACCCGGCCGCTACGATAACAATTACGCACAGCACCCGCACCGCGGTGAAACCGGCATCCTGGAGAAATTACCACCTGCCGGTATGAACTCAGCACAAAAGGCGCGGTGGTTAAAGACCACCGCGATCGTTGTGTTTCTGATCTTCCTCTTCTACTACTTCTCTCCGAGAGGCGCAGACATCTACACCGGCGATGTTGTCGCCCCTGCGACTTCGAAAGGCCAGACTCCTTCTGACTCATCATATGGCACCGATCGATGCACCAAGTCCGTTTCCAAGGACAAGCCCATTATCCAATATGTCCTCATGATCGACGCCGGCAGCACTGGATCTCGAATCCACGTGTACAAGTTCAACAACTGCGGCCTTACCCCCGAGCTGGAGAAGGAAGAGTTCAAGATGACCGAGAAGAGCGTTGGCGGCCTAAGCAAGTATAAGGACGACCCCGTTGCCGCCGCGAAGACCTTGGATGATTTGATGGCCGTTGCCATGAAGACCGTTCCCGACAAGCTCAAGGGATGCAGCCCTGTCGCTGTCAAGGCGACCGCCGGTCTGCGAATGATTGGCGCTGAGGCGAGCGACAAGATCCTCCAGTCTGTCCGAGACCACCTGGAGAAGGACTACCCCTTCCCGGTCGTCTCTCGTGAGGAGAACGGTGTCGCTATCATGGACGGTTCCGACGAGGGTGTCTACGCCTGGATCACAACAAACTACCTGCTCGGCAAGATTGGCGGCCCCGATCAGAGTCCCACCGCTGCCATCTTCGACCTTGGTGGTGGTTCCACGCAAATCGTCTTCGAGCCGACCTTTAAGGGAGCAGCTAACGGCGGTATGCCTGAAAAGATGGCCGAGGGCGACCACAAGTACAAGCTTGCTTTCGGTGGCCGTGACTTTGAGCTGTACCAGCACTCTCACTTGGGCTACGGTCTGATGGCTGCGCGCAACTCCATCCATCTTAACCTGATTGAGGACATTGCCAAGGGCCAGACCGACAACGCGTGGCTCAACAAGCCCATCGTGAACCCCTGCATCAACGCTGGCCAGTCCGATACGATCAAGGTCGATCTGGGCGACAACCACGGTTCTCTGGGCAAGGGCAAGATCGAGGTGAACATGACCGGTCCCGTGACCCCTGCCCCGGCTCAATGCCGCAGCATGGCTGAGCGCATCCTGAAGAAGGACTCTGCTTGCTCGCTTGCGCCCTGCTCTTTCAACGGTGTTCACCAACCCTCTCTCGCCAAGACGTTTGCCAAGGAGGATGTCTTCGTCTTCTCCTTCTTCTACGACCGCCTCAAGCCCCTCGGCATGCCCGATTCTTTCACCCTGCGCGAACTCCACGACCTTGCCAACACGGTGTGCGGCGGCGAGAAGGCCTGGGAGGTGTTCGGTAGCATCCCTGGTGCCCTGGATGAGCTCCGTGACCGCGGCGAGTACTGCCTGGACCTGAACTTCATGATCGGTCTTCTGCACACTGGCTACGACATGCCCATTGACCGGGAGGTCCGCATCGCCAAGAAGATCAAGGGCAATGAGCTTGGCTGGTGCCTTGGTGCTAGGTAAGCTGATAATACCCTTCTTTACCACTCTACCATGTTGAACAATCGCTAACTAATCGTTTTTCAGTCTGCCTCTTCTGGCTAAGAACTCTGGATGGAACTGCAAGGTGTCCGAGATTCACTAGGAGGTTCTTGAGCACGATGGATTGAGATGAATTATCTGCACGCATGCAAGCAAGATAGACATTTCTTAGATTAAAGAATAATGACCGGGAGGGCTGGGTACGGGCTGTAACGAAAAAGAATAATAAGCCGCAAACGCTCGAAGAGCTAACGTTGTGTGGCCGGCGTTGTTGGGTTTCTTATTGTATAAAATACGGTTCTGGTTACCTAGAGAGGTTTATACCAAGGAACGAAAGATGTACAGAAAACGAGTTTATTCATGACCTCACCCTATCAATACCAACATGAAAGAAATATATACCTTTGCCATGCCGAAGTGATAATAGGCCTTCGCTGGTAGAGTCGAAGCAAGTATTATTGGCTTTTATAGAAGCAAGTGATTTTTATGGTATTACGTGTTTACACTACTATTACTACAACGCCGAGGCCACCATCCCAATCACATCCTCCACGACGTCCTCGGGCCCGACCCCCTCGAGCAGCTGCTCGACGGCGGCCAGGTCGCTGCCCCACTGCATGCTGCGCTCCTTGGCGGGCGCGACGATGCGAATGCGGTGCAGGTAGATCTTCTTGGCGGCCAGGACGACGAGGGCGGGCGTCGCGTAGTCGAGCCCGTGCAGCGCGGCGAGGCTCTGGACCAGCTGGCCGAAGTGCTTCGTGGCCACGGGCGTGATGCCGCTGCCGCTGCCGCTGCCGCTGCCGCCGCCGCTGCCGCCGGTCGCCACGGCCCGGTGCATCCGCAGGTGCGAGATGATGTTCATCTGGTACCGCAGGACCTCGATGTCGACGTGGACCTGGCGGCTGGCCGTCGCGAGGGCGGCGATGTCGGTTTCGGTGAAGAAGGGGGAGAAGTCGGTGCGTAGTGGCTGCAGCGGAGGTACGCGGGTCGCTGTTGTTGCCGTTGTTGCTGTGGCTGGTTTTGGCGGTATTGATTTGGGCAGCGGCTCATACGCGCTGCTGGGGGCGGCGAAGTACTGGGCCGACGACATGCTGCCCCGTAGACTCCAGCGGCGGACGACGCTCTCGCCGCTCAGGCTCTCGCTGCTGCTGTGGTACCGGTCCCCCTCGTAGTCCCTCATCGACCCGGCGTCATTAGCGCCGCCGGGGAGCTCGACCTTAGTTGTATCTTCTTCGTCTTCCCGCTCCTCTAGCCGGGCGAAGCCGTCCTCCGGGTCGTGCCAGTGCGCCACGTAGAAGAAGTCGTTCAGGTGCTCCGTGACGCGGGCCTGGCCCGCGCTGTCGGCGCCCAGCACAGCGACGAACAGGAACTGCTTGGGCGCCGCCTGCACGCTCGTGTGCGTGAAGATGCGCCGTGTCCGCAGCAGCTCCAGGGCCTGGATCTGCACGGCCTTGGGCGCCCGGTCCAGGTCGCGCGCCAGCACCACGTTGGCGATCTGTGGCTGGTATGTGGCGTTGTGGTTGTTGTTGGTGTTGGAGTAGGATGTGGCCGATAGGGGCGTGAGGGCTCGGAGGATGCCGCCGGCGCCGCCGTTACTATTGTTGTGGTGGTGGTTTGCGCGCGAAGGGTGAAGATTACTGTGGAAGTAGGAGTCGTTGTTAGTTCCTTGGTGCTGGTTGCCACGCGTGAGTACCGGCGAGGAGGAGCGCGAGTTGGCCGATGCTGTCGGGGACTGCGGGAGGAGGATGGAGGCGGCGAAGTCGTCGAGGGTGGTTTGCGCAGTGCAGTTAACAACGGCGGATTTGAGGTTGAACGTTTGAGCGGCGACCTAGTTCGTAGCAATGGTTTTTCTCTCTGTCAGCCAATGCACTCCTCCATCGCAGTATAGTATAAGAAAGACATAAGGGACCGTGACATACCAATTGCAGCTCCTCGACTAGATCGTCCAGGGATTCGGGCTCGGTGCTGATGATGCAGTGTTCACGGCTCATGAGACAGAGTAGTGCCGCCAGATCCAGATCGCCTAGACCATGGATCTTCTGCTGCAGCTCCTCATCCGCCATTGTAGAAATGGCAGACGCCTCTCAATGCCATTGGTGTGCGCTGGAAGAACAGAGGCAGCAGTACAGAAGGAAGATGGTTTTAGAAGTTGGTTCTATCCGGAATGACGTTGGGAACTTTGTGGCCCCCTAGAGTGCCCCTGGAAGTTGACGGATTGTCCCGCTAGAGCCCACCCGATCTGTTCTATGGGTCCTGCCCCGTCACTAACATATGGGTTACAACCCTTGGAAGTTGGAACGCCATACTTATATCTGTAGATAAAGAATAGAAAATTTTGACTAACTGCCTGAAACTAAGTTGCTCAGCTTCCTCTCAGCCAGGACCTTTTTCGGCGGGATGATATTAAGGAGATCTTTCGCATAGGCTGCTGCGGTCATTGCGGCGTATCCCTGCTACTCTGTGTTCTCGGATGCATGGCACCTGTCCCAGGCCTGCCCTTACGCAATGGTTCCCAAGCATCTAATATTTGGCCTAAAACATACCCATGGCTCCGAGTTTGTAGGCCAGCCCGGCCGCCCGCTTGAACAGCCGAAGGACATACAGTCGTAGGCTGCAACTTCAAGCTGCCTTGTCCCCATCCTCTGCCGACTGGCTGATACCTTTACCATCGCCTTCGGCGGCTCTACTGCCCCCTTCCTTCTTCCTCACGTCATGCCAGCCCATTCCCCACAGGAATATCCCACAGACCGCCGCTAGGCCAGCTGCTAGGTAAAAGATGCGGTCGATGCTGTTTGCGTATGCAACGGATACACCGGCCGGGTCTTCGGCCGAGACGAAGGAGCGGGATCCAAGAGCTTGACACCGGTCACATACTCGGGGTTGGGCTTGGGCTTGAAGGAGACCGGCTCCATCTCCGCGTCGGCGTCTGGACTTTCGTTAACCGCAGAGGTATCTTCAGGTGGTGTGGCCGGTCCGGGCGAAATCTTTTCGTCCAATACCTGCGCGATAGCCATCGTGGGGACAACAAGCGCGAACCTGAAGTCTGGACGTTGAGGGATAGTGTCTTGCAGCAGCATGGGCTCAGTCTGGAAAGGTACGTCTGAAGACCAACAAATTCGCCGGCTCAGCCAGTTGGTTTTCATTGGCGCTGATAGAAATGACTGATCTGGCAGAGAGCCCTATATTTGGACCGCACCGCCCAGGCCGGCCTGCTTGCCAATGGTGTAACACATCATGGTCAGCCATCAGATATATCATCTCCGGCCGGGCAAACATGTGCCTTCTATCCATTCAAGCCAGCCGGCTGGAAGCCTGTATGTAGCTTACTCACATTCGTTCTGGGGATGGAATAAACCAAGCGCGGGATTGGACCCAGCTTGGGGTTATGGGCATCTACCGCGTAATTTCTACTAGTGCCTACCTATACGGGCACGGGTACTTGGAGTATTTACCGTGACATCTATATCCGATATATCTGCCTCTTAAAGGATGTACTCTCGTTCTCAGTGCGGCGCAGTCCGGGGCCTCCGGACTTCCAACCTCACGAAGGGTTACAACATTGAATTCTACCGAGTAGCGACCCCCTCGTGTGAAGTAAGGGGTTTGTCTAGAACAGCCCGAATGACGTGCCACCTGCCGGGCGACCAACACTTGAGCAACCAACAGCTCCCCCTCTGAAGTTGAAGCTCTCAGTCTGAAGGTCTATTTATACGCGATCGTTGTTCAATTCCACGAACTACATTGTCTGCTCTCTCCGTTTCTCTACCACTCTCAGACTTCAGCATCGTAGCCCTCAGCAATCATGGCGTCGTCTTACGACACTCCCAGAATCGTCGAGCTCGCTGCTCAGATCAGCGCTTCCGTCAACGAAATGCAGAAGCGTCTGGCGGACCAAGGAGTGCCATCTCCCACCTTTGGCGAGGACAGCCCCCAGTCCTTTCCCGACGACGTGTACAATCTCCGTACTCAAATCCTTGACGCCACTGCCGAGCTCAATGAAGTGCTCACAGAGCCTCTGATGCTGATCTTCAAGTTTGCTTCGGTAAGACCTCCCTTTTTTTGACTGAAGCCGGGGCGGTCCATGGATCTATTATTAAACCTTTGCTAGATCTCCAACCTGATCAGTATCGACACAGTCTGCCGGCTCGGCATCCTGGATATGGTCCCTGCCGGCGGCAAGCTCTCCCTCGCAGAGGTTGCTGAAAAGACGAACCTGTCCCACGCCGAGGTCAGGCGTGTGCTTAGACACGCGATGGCCATGCGTATCCTGCAAGAGCCGGAGCCGGAAATGGTGGCTCACACCAAGGTCTCCAAGTTCATGAGCCTCCCGCACATCCAGGACTGGATCAAATTCGAAGGCAAGGATACATGGCCAGCCTGCGCCAGGGTGAGTGAGCAGGCAGGACATGAGTTGACACGGTATGCTCATGTTTATTATAGGTAGCGGACGCGTTGGAGAAATGGCCAGCATCCGACGATGTCAAGGAAACTGTGAGTGCACATAGTGTTTCTGCAGCCGGACCTTAGACTAATTATGCCATCTACAGGGCTTTGCTCTTGCCAACGACGGCAAGTCGGCTTTTGAGGTCCTTCATGCCGACCCTGAGCGAGCGATGCGCTTTGGAGGTGGCATGAAATCCCTAGACCATGTGCCAGGCTGCGGCGACATGTTGGTATCGAAGGCCTACGACTGGGCATCTCTCGGAAACACGTACATTGTGAATGTCGGCGGGTCCAAGGGTGTAGTCGCCATGGACCTCGCCAAGCGCTTCGAGAAGACGAAGTTCCTGGTCCAAGACGGGCCGATGATGATCAAGGGAGCAGAGGTTCCCGAAGAGCTCAAGGGACGCGTCGGCTTCATGGAACACGAGCTCTTCGCGCCGCAGACGGTGCAGGCCGATGTATATTTCTTCCGCATGGTCTTCCGCAACTGGAACGACAAGAACGCCGTCAATCTCTTGAAAGCCCAGGTTCCTGCTCTGCGACCCGGGGCCAAGCTCCTCATCCAGGATAAGTGCATGACTCCGCCAAACACTGTTCCGATAAGTGAAGAGCGGATCCAGAGGTATGTCATACTACTCTCTAAAGGTGTCGACTTGACTATCGCTGTCAAAAGGCCATGACTACTGACCTGACGGGACTTATGATAGGGCGATTGACATGAGTCTGAAAACCTTCTTCAACACCCGCAATCGATATCTGGACGACTGGAAAGCTCTGCTAGCAGCCGCAGATGAAAGGTTCGTCCTTCATAGGGTGGTGCAGATCGAGGGATCTCTACTGTCGATGCTGGAGGTCCACTGGGATGTGTCTTCCGTCAAGGCCTAAAGGAGTGGCCGTCAAATTTGGGTGTTGTGCTACAGACTGTGAGTGGTTCGGCTTCGTAAGTGGCTTAGGAAGGAGAAGATGGCTTGGCTTGGGCGTCCCGGACTTGTTACTACAATGCACACGCTCTTTCCAGAATACAATCCTTTGATCAAAGCTGTTTTATCATTGTTGTATTCTGGCTTGCCATGATCAAATCCACGATCACCACACATCCTCAACCCCTGGTTTTCAGCGTCTTTGCGAGTAGGGACGCAATACATGACACCAAGCATGGATAATCACCGGATGGTGCTTATTACTTACACGCGGACCATGACGCGGTCTCTCCCAACACATAAGACTCCACGCCAGCTTCCAAAGCAAACTTGCATCGAATCCTAGCCACTAGCATTCGACAACGTGTCCAGGGCAGCATCCAATGTTGCGTACCTTCTCGTGTACGCTGTAGCATTGTGTTCGTAGTCTTCCCTGCTACGTAAATACGTCGATGCTATCTCTGGGACGAGAGCATCTTCGATATCAGGATCGCTGAGGAGGGAGATGATGGAGAGCATAACGGTTCTCGTGGTGAGAGCCGGTGTCCAGCCCTCGCTTAATATATCCATGCATATCTTCCCGGTGTGGTCGACATTGGGGTGATAGGTTCTCGTGAGAAATTTCACCTTCATCGGCATATAAGGATAGTCGCAGCCGTATGAAACGCTCAACTGAAAGAGGCCGTCTCTATATGGGCTCTGCGGGGCTCCCTAAAAGGTGATTATTGCCTTAACCCCAGAAGTGTCGGACCCTATGATTCTTTATACTCATGAAGGGAACATCCAGCCTTTTCGACTCCCACAGCAGCCGCATCCACTGTGACATGCTCAGATACGCTGCAGCATCCATCTGCGCGTCCGTCTTTCTGATCGATCGTAGCTGGGTACCCCAAACAGTCTCTCCTAGCTGAGTGTCCCCACCATTCTGGCTGGGCGAGTGCTCTGATGCGACTGCTTTCCTGTCTCTGAAATTTCTGGGAACTGAAGACAGTGGACGAAAGCCCAGAAATAGCCAAACGCATCCAAGTTTTCAATCAAAGCATGAATCATAGCCGAATCATGGTCAGTGACATTGACAACGCGTGGGCATTCGAGAATGGTCGGCGGTAGCATGTCAAAAACCATTCGGAAGAAACTGTTTGGGAAGATACAGGATAGTCAGCCAGGTCCAGATCGATCTTGAAGAGGCGATCATAGGCAAATTCGGCGTCCATAAATACAGGGGCTCGTGTTGGCTTTCCGATTCCGTTTCGGTAATCCAAATTGTCCAGTCGTTTCCGCAAGACAAGCATGGTCTCATCCACGGTAGTGGTGAGCTGTCGAAGCATGTCCATCACCCATGGTGATCTCTCAGGAACAATTTCATTGTATCTACTTCTTGCAAATTCTATCTCATCCGTCGTTCGATCCAGGGAGCGCATATGGCGCAGATAATTTTCATGACAGGACAATGGTCGTGCCCTCCATATATTCGGATGCTTAGTGTATTCAGATACTAGGCCCGCGAGTACGTTTCTAAGGAAAACATAATTTCCGGTGCGATCTTCAGGTATTCCGCTGAAAGCGACGTCCGAGTCTTCTTGGACGGTCGCTAGTCTGTTCTGAGCAGGCTGTTCTTCGTCGGCAGTAACAAAGGTACACAGAGCGGAGCTGTTGTCGTCGGCTTGTCGACTTCTGATACTCGTAATTCGCTGACTTGCCGCATCGGAGATCAAATTGTTCGATTCTGAGGATTTCGAAGACGAAGCAATACTGTTCAGAACATTCACGTCGTGGATGCTTTCGATCTCGATCTCGACGGCGTTTCGCAGGCTTGCCTGCTCGAAGAGATCCAGGTTCTCCGTCGCGAAATAAAGCGCATCGATGCATTTCTCGAGTCTTTGCAGCAAGACCTCGAAAGGGCTCTTGTTTTTCAGAGCCCAGCGGAGGGCGCCGAGGAAACCGGCCTGCCTCTTCGTTTGCTTGATACGCTTAAGAAAGTCGTGTAGGCCCTCCTCGACGAAGCCAACGTTGTTGCCTGGGATAGCGAGCAGATTTGCATCCTCTGCAACATGGTACTTTTTCACAACCTTGCAGGCGTCCATAAACAGCAACGAGATTGGATTCAGTTGAGATCGGATCTGGACTTACACTTCGGGATTTTCTAGACGAGGATCATAGCCGCCTTCGTTGAAGAAGCCCGAGGCTCTAATCCATATTCGAAACCGAAATTGTTGGTTTATAAACTCCCCTTGCAGGAGAGTGAAGTCCTTGCCGACAGATCGTCCATCTTGAACGAAATTGAAACAGTCAAGGCACACCGATAGTAAACCGATCATTCCCAGCGCACCGAGAGCGGTACCAACTGGCTCAGCCATAAGTTGGCCGAGAAGTCAATAGAACAAATTAAACGACAAAGTTGAGAATTTAGAACCTGGTGGAGAAGGGGTGATCAAAAAGACGAGCCTGAATTACAATGAACGATCAATGGGATGCTGGCAGCCCGCTCGAGGACTCCAGGTCGTTATGAGAACTCGGAGTACTCAACCCAATAGGCGCCGGCCAGGGCACACCACAAGTCCATCACCCCCTCTGTGCCATAGAGGGGAAGCAGGGCTGTGCAGAGGTGTAGAGTGCCAGGTTATGGCTGGCCACATAGTGCATATAGCCAATGGCTTTACCAGCTGAACCAGGGAAACGTTTCAATTGCAACATAGACCAGTATACACGTTATCTGCCTTACGCCCATAAGGTTGATTCAGAGTCAGCCAATGGGCAAAGCAAGTGAGACTTCATCGTGTGCTGCCCACCCTGGTTAATTTATGGATGCGTGCTGACAATGTAGCGGCAAATCACTCGAGGTTGATATAAGATTGAATATTTCGATTGTCTGACCTGGGAGGTGAAGCCTCATTTCACTCCACGTGTTCCTGATGCTCGCTATTTCCTTAATGAAATACGTGAAGAACCACCACAACACGACCGTATGAGAGTACCATGGCTCAGCTGGCTGCATTCTCAGCTACTTGTGACCTAGGCATTCCAATCGTTTTCCGTACCTTTCCGTCCACCGCTATATAATCATATCATATTAGCAAACTATCTCGACGCACTCACTATATCGGTTCCAATATAAGGGTGTATGACGTGCACCAAGCGCAGTAGGGATTACTCACGAATTCCAGAACTTTTTGTCCACCTTATCGTCCGCAGCGGAGGCGGCGCGATCGTGCCGCTGTTCGAAGTCGGCGTTATGCCGCTCGACCTCCTGTTTCTGCTCCTCGCTCAGCCCTGGCTTTGCCCCGGGGATGCTCTGGTTCATGATCTTGGGCTGGGGGGCGCCATCGCCCTGGGGACCCTTGAGTGCCTCACCTCCCTTCTTGGTCGCTGTCTGGCCGTCGCCGCCGCCGACGCTGCCGCCTGTAGGGCTGGACCCGGTCTCCTTGGCCTCCTTGGACCGCGAGCCGCCCGACGCCGCGCTAGCGTCCGCGGGGTCCTTCTGGCTGCTGCTGTTCGCCTTGGTCGGCCCGCCGCCGGTGCCCTTACCGACGTCCGGTGGCGAGGGGCCAGGGTGTTCCGAGCTTTCCTGCGCCTTGGTGGCGCCCGGCTGGCCCTGCGGGTCTTTGCTGTCGTCACCGTAGCCTTGGGCCATTACTCGGGATGTAGTCGCGATGCTGCGACGGTACACTATTGACCGCACGGCAGCGGACGTAGTGGGTGCTGCTGTGCGGGCTGCCCTAAAGGCATTGCTGATGCGAATTGTGACCATTTTGATGGGTTAGGTGGTGTTGGAGAGTATTTGGGTAATGCTGGGATACAATTGTTCGTCCAATGTATGTCGACCTTCAGAATTGGGTTGAAGGAGAGCCGATTAAAGTTGTTTTGGGGAAAAGCGTAGGTAGAGACATCAGACATGTCGTGTAAGTGACGTTTGTCCAAGTAGCTGTCTAATGATGGTGTATGACATCATTAGTGGTACATGTAAGGAGGCGCGCCTGCACTTCGCTCGATGCATCAATGATCGCTACACGCCTAGGAATTTCGGGCTCCGTTGATTGTAGATCTAAGGATCATTCTCTCCGCATACTACGGAGTACATAGCCGTCTGTTCGAACGCCCAGCGTAAAGTTTCTGGGGATTATGATGACGAGCACTTAACCTTGAGGGATGGCGCAATGCACTTAGAATACTCGAGTGACCTACTAAGGTTAATATGGCAGATGCTGAATCAACTGGGCCCGAATTCTGTCACTTATATCTTATTTGGTTGTTCCCTTTACTGACAATGCTCCAGTGAGGTATGGTCAGACAATTTTGTTGTTGCAGTCGGATATGGCCTTGCGTTGTGTAGCTCCAACAACTATCACAATCTCGTCAATGACAATACTGTAATGAGCTGGTCGGGATTCAGCATACCGCTATTAGGTGACACCGCATGCCAAAGTAAAGATGATCTCAGGGACTGGTTTCATCCCCAAGCACCGTGGCATCTTCAAAGAGCAAACCAGTGCGTTCTCAAGCTTTTCCAAAGAAGGGCCACTGCAACGAATACATAATCCGTCAGGCCGGGCTCTTGCAGCCCTGGAGGTTGCGGTAGTTGTGTAGTTAGTACCTTGATTTCTCAGGAACATGCTCACTTATACGCAAAAGTCGTCAAACAATGTTGTATTTATTAAGATCAAATGGGATTTCTTCCGCAATATAGCTCATATCATTCATTGATGCTCCGTACAATGAGGTGTAAGGGAAACATGATGGCAGTCATGCCCGTTCTTTGACTCGGGAACAGAATAGTGAGGTGGTTAGCAACTGAGTGGATGCAGGATGGCCAGTCACAGCTGGATTGCGCTTTGAAGCTGGACGCTTGGGCCAGTAATTGTCCCGTGGCAACGTGCCTGCATTACATCCATCTGTACCCCAATGCGGTGACCGCTGCTGGATGGAGTTGCAGGATGGAGTAGGCCTGAAGCGATAAGCCACCGCTACCGAGTGATTGCATAATAAGCTGTATCAGCCTGGGCTTGGAGCTCTCCCGACCAACCTTCAATTTATCAGATAGCTGCCCTCTCCCAACACCTACACTACAACCTATCAACAACAACGACTCAGTCACCGCCCACCTCTCTCGAACCCCACGAGGCTTTCAACAGATAATCCACGGGCGCATATTTCTTGCGCACCATATAGACGAATCTCGTCAACCGTCGAGCATCGCTACGGTCGTTAGGCCGCCCAAAACATAAGCACGAGGGACTTAGCCGCCGACCTCGATCCTCATCATGGCTTCTAGGAAGAAGGTCCTCTTGAAGGTATGTCGATCTCCGAAACATGCTGGTTTTTTCGCCGGACTTCACAGCTGACAGATCAAATACAGGTTATCATCCTCGGCGATAGCGGTGTTGGCAAGACCAGCTTGATGAACCAATATGTCCGTTCCCTCTGTCCGACCCGCCGCCCCCAGATCCGCGTTTCCGACTTTTTGGATACCGAGGGGATATGTTAGGGCAGTCATACTGATTGTACTGTTGTCAATAGGTCAACAAGAAGTTCAGCGCCAGCTACAAGGCTACCATCGGTGCCGATTTCCTGACCCGTGAGGTTCTGGTCGATGATCGCCAGGTGACTATGCAGGTAAGATGGCCCAACCAGAGACATCAGGGATACAGATACACGAAATGCAGTGCCGATGGACTGACTTGGGAAACAGCTCTGGGATACGGCCGGCCAAGAACGATTCCAGTCTTTGGGTGTTGCATTCTACAGAGGTGCCGACTGCTGCGTGCTTGTTTTCGACGTCAACAACTCCAAGAGTTTTGAGGCATTAGACAGCTGGCGGGACGAATTCTTAATCCAGGCATCGCCTCGCGACCCGGAAAACTTCCCCTTTGTAAGACTCCTTTCGGCCATCTGAAACAGGGGTCATATACTAATGCGAAAAACAGGTCGTGCTAGGCAACAAGATTGATGTCGAGGAGAGCAAGCGGGTGGTGAGTTCTCTGTCATTCTTCTCGACTCTAGTATCATAGCTAACATCCCACTAGATCTCCAGTAAGAGAGCAGCAACCTTCTGCGCCTCGAAGGGTGACATTCCCTACTTCGAGACCAGCGCGAAAGAGGCTATCAACGTCGAGCAAGCTTTTGAAGGTATGCTATTTTGGTTCTCTAGTCCTTACCAACACTTCGCTGACATTTCTACAGTTATCGCGCGCAACGCGTTGGCACAGGAGGAGTCCGAGGAGTTCAGTGGTGATTTCCAGGACCCTATCAATATCCACATTGAGAATGATCGGGATGGATGCTCCTGCTAAAGGAGTCGTATAGTCGAGGTGGGATCGAAATACTTTCTGGGACCTCGTTGGGTTGTGCACGGCGTAATTGGTTTTTAACGGCGTTCAGAGCATCACAGCTACGCCCAAGATGACTCATCACATGGTTCATCCGCCACTGCGATGTAGCATATATCTCTGCATTTGAACTGCATTCCTTGTCCGTCTCCGGCTTGGTGTGCACATGAAACTGTTTTCTGGTGACCAAAGGTAAACGCCTCTTCTAGCTAGGGACCGCATACGCAACCAGCACTGTATGTACTACGAACGTCCAGTCAAATCTGCTTAGTATATAGGGATAAGGTTATTGTATGCTCGTCCCTTATAGAAACCGCTGCCACGGATCTCAAATGCCGGACCCCTTCAGCCAACGTAAAGGAACCAGACTTCCAATAGACATACTACTGAACGCATCATGAACACAATTCGAATTGAGACTCTGAACAGGATAAGAACCTATGAACAGTACTTCTCCCCGCTGTACACCGACCTAGAGGAATTCGCCGAGTCGGTCCCCTGCACCGTCCTCGCGCCCACTATTCTCCGCAGGTCTAGAAGACGGATCCGCGCCGGATGACGACGGCGACGGCGGCCTGGGTACCCGTGCAGCTCGTCGTGGGAGGCGCGGATGTGGAGGCGCACGGGGTGGGCGGCTCCTCGGATAATGGAGGAGGTGAAGGCGGCAGTGGCGACGGCGGGCGGTACTACGGACGGAGTTACCGCCCATGAAGCAGAGGCGTCTGGCCACGATACAGTAGCTCCAGGCACAGTGGGCGGCGGCCGGAATCATAGCACAGCTGGATTAAAATAGAGGCTTATATGACTTACAAACTATTGTTTCGTTGACCTGTCAAGCAAGTTAGAGTGGAAGGACATGTTGAAACCGGGCAGCTTGCACTTGAGTAGTAGTACTACTATATTAAATAAACTAAATCAAATAATATAAATTCTAATATAGCCATTGCTAACTTACACGCATTACACGTGCCGTACCGTCAGCGTCGTCGACAACATCCAAGATTGCCATCAGAATCATCTCCCGCAAGCCACCAGTTCAAACCAATAAACCACACAAGTGGCCGACACAAACCCCGGCGTCTAAGGCGACAGTCTGCTCGTCCACGGTAAAGAAGACCAGATCTCGCTATTGAGATCGGTCTCTATCTTGATATGGGATGGTTGCGAGTAATTAAGTAGGCATTGCGCGTCTAAGGGTGTCGGATTTAATGGGCCTCCCGAACGAGCTGATGCAATTGGTGCGGCGGACCGGTCCCTCTGTAATGCCCGCCCCAACCCCAGGGCTCCCCAGGAGGGATAATGCCGATACTACCGACCGAGCAGCAAACATCTGTAGATCTGTACCCTCTGTGAAACTCTAATAATCTCAAAGACGACTGGCGCCATTTGCTCGTTGACTGATTTACCTTTTTGTCAACTCGAATCGACTCAGTGCGACTGATTGCTAGTCAACCCGATCTCTGCCATCTATCTACGCCTTCGCGCCTTCTCTGGTTTCTTCCGCTAGGGAGGGAGAAATATTTCGATCTATTTGAGCCGATGCTGCTGTCGTACCCGCTGTCGTCCAAGGCCATCAGACGAAACCCGCGCCATCGTTCCAGCACCGTGAAGTAGATTCTCCTATTTTTGGCGGATCTGCGAAATCGATTTGATTCCCAAGCTGGCGACTGTTTCCCCCAAGTGTCATCATCAGCAACAGCAACAACATGGCTCCGGTAGAGCCGTTGTCGCCGGATGACCCAGGCGGCTTCGATGCATGGGATGACCCGCCGAGTCAAAGAACATCGAATTCGTTCGAGCTCATGGAGGATACACCATCGGCATCCGACACACCGAAGCATAATAGCGCGCCGACGGCGACGAAGAAGCGGAAATCTGGAATCGCGAAGGTCGCGAGGAGGACGCTGGGCCTCGCGTGCCTGTTGGTGACTGTTTTCCTTTGGACAGCTTCCAACTTTCTCGCTAGTGTGAGTTATTGCCCATTGGTCAATCATTTTCCAAACTTTGCGCGCAGCAAGCGGTAGCAAGAAGCTGACCAAGGTGCTGTTGCGATGCGTGTAGTACATTTTCTCCGATCATACGTACGACAAACCGTTTTTCGTCGTCTACATTAATACATCGATATTTGCGATTTCTATGATACCCATAACGATCAAGTATATTATACAAAATGGCGGATTTGGCCACGCGAAGGCCGTGGCGCAACAATGCTGGGACGAGAGGTCACTAGCGCCGCTCGACGGGCACCGGCGAAAGACGCAGGCAGACGAGGAAGAGGACGCGACGGCCGGCGAGCGGCTCCTGGCGGACGACGAGGGGGCCGGCTTCGTGCCGTACGACGTCGCCAATCCGCGGGCGCGGGAGGACGAAGAAGAAGAAGGGAGAAGCTCACGTTCCGGCAGACGGCGCGGCTGAGCCTGGAGTTCTGCATGATCTGGTTCTTCTCCAACTACTTCGCGTCGGCCTGCCTCGAGTACACGAGCGTCGGCAGCGTGACGATCCTGACGTCGACAAGCAGCGTCTGGACGCTGGTGCTGTGCGCGCTGATGAAGGTCGAGAGCTTCACGGTGCGCAAGCTCGTCGGCGTCCTGGCCTCGCTCGCGGGCATCGTGCTGATCTCGACGGTCGACCTGTCGGGCCAGGACAACGACGAGGACCGCGGCAACTTCCCGCACAAGAGCCAGCGCCAGATCGCCATCGGCGACGCCATGGCCCTCTTCAGCGCCGTCGTGTACGGGCTGTACGTAACGGTCATGAAGCTGCGCGTGGGCAACGAGGAGCGTGTCAGCATGCCGCTCTTCTTTGGCATGGTGGGCGTGTTCAATATTGTGTTCCTATGGCCACTTTTCATCGTATTGCATGTGACCGGAATCGAAACCGTAAGTTATATTTTCCACGCTTGGGGAGGATGGATTCTTAGAGCAACTGCTGACACAGCCACCACAGTTTGAGCTGCCACCCAACGGCAAGGTTTTAACCATCATTGTACTGAACTCGATATCGTCCTTTCTCAGCGATATGTCGTGGGCCTACGCCATGCTGCTCACGTCACCACTACTTGTGACCGTTGGTCTGTCGCTTACCATTCCTCTCTCCCTGATCGGAGAGATGATACAATACCAGCAGTTCTCGAGCTTCTTGTACTGGGTCGGTGCCGGCATCGTGCTACTCTCGTTCCTGTTCATCAACCACGAGAGCGTAGACGAAGACAAGCAAGACAATCATATCGCGCTAGAAGGCAGCGTTAGAGCGGCGGAAGTCTAGAGCTCCGGGGCCGGTTACACTTTTTTCGTTTCTAGGGAACCAACAAACCCGACTGATCTGATTCCATATACAATGGCGCCTGGGACTTTTCGGTATCTGCATAAGGATAAATCGGCGTTAAGGATGACCTGGGGTCTATGTAGATATCATGTGTGGACAGTCTAGATTACAAGGAACTAAGCCCACCAATCTATCCAAAAAGGTATACGTGATTACCTCCTAACAAGAACTTCAAAGACACCAGCATTCAGTACGATCGTGGAGTTGCATGTCGCCTATCGATATCAGCTTCCTTTGTTGTTGCAGGTGAGCGGCCCAACCTGAACCGTGAACTCGATTGGATGACTGGAGCCGGGACTATGTCCGCACGGGCTAGTGTGCTCCGAGATGCGTCCCTTACATACCAATCTATCCGAACACGATGAGATGATGCTGGCCATCCTGTCCAGATCGGCAGGGGCTCTTGCCGCGCATCATTCTAGACGGCTCCCCCCGCTTCTTTCGTATAAGCAGTTGTTGAGAAAAGGGACGTTTGCGGTTCCGACAGTCGAGTTCTGTAATGAGTACTTATTAGTGAGTAAAAGAGTTTGACTCATCCCGACTAGAGATATTAGTTGTGATGTTTATCCATGCCATAGGCTCAAATCGCTCGTAACTCGGAATACTGGTGCAACTTTCTCAATTATTAGTGGTTATTGGTTCTCATTCCTCCCTAATGCATCTCCTATTTCTCTGTCACCGTGATTCTGTTGTGCTTTCACGTATCACCGCCGGTTTTCGAAGTGCTTCTATATACAGTACTCCATCGCAAATGGAGCTGCAGATCGCTGTTACTGAGGCAGATCGTTCGATTTGTAACGGGCAGCCCCCCCCCCCCTTGGCTAGCCTATTTGCAGTATTGGCGTCTGCTGCTAAAGGGTTAGGAGCAAGACGGTCTAGAACGTCGCAGGTCGAGAGGGAGGCTAAGGGCGGACAAGGTGCACTGGGCATGAGAACAGCCCCCAGCAGCGGCTGGGGAGACAGAGGGAGAGGGATGGCTGAACACCATGCCCTTCTGGTCACGATATCGTGTTGTGTCGACAACCTGGAAAAAACGGACTGGAATCCGGTATTGAAAAACACACGTACTTTGCTACGTATTGGATGCTGATCAATTATGGGTTATCTCATGTTACCGTGTCAATTGTCTGCTGCGAATATTGATTTAACGACGATAACCAGCCTGTCGGGGCGTATAGCCGCCACTGATGACATCGAGAGTGGGGCCACACTGACGAGGAAATGGCGAATTTGCTAGCATTGATATGGGCTTTTCCGTACATAGGCCATCTGCTCCAGAATCCCATCTCCCCCGTCCGATGAACAAATCGGTTACATCAGCCAGTTGCCAGTCAGCCCTTGGAAAGTTGGCGGTGGTCAGTGTCACAAGATAGAGTTGGACCACCAGGTTATATCATCCCAGCACGTTGCTATGTAAGCACAGTAGGTGCATGCATGACCGTTATTAATGGGATGGGCTTCCTACTTTGGGAAACCCCATCAGGGTATGATGTAACATGTGCATGTTTCCTCATGCCTAGGGGTCGTTACCCAGTGGTCCGCTTATTCGTATGTAGGTACCGACCGGGCCTGAACCAGAAGTCGCCCCTGTTCATCATTGGACGGCTGTGGGTGTGCCGGTCGGGAGGGCTGTATGCAATCCTGGAGACCGATCGGGAGTTGGTGGTCTTGCTTCTTTCCTCTCTAATAAAAAAAAAGAAGAGGCGCGATGCGTGGCAGACAGACGTTGCTTGTTCTTCTTAGACTGACATGTCCATCGATGATTCACCTGTAAGGCTGCGATCCCCGTCTCTGCACCACACAAACAAACTATTATTAGTCTCACCGGGCTACCCTCCCCGCCATACCTTATCACCTACCTACTACATACCTGCCTACTACCTAACGTAGGTACTGTACTTGGTTTGGTTTCATCTTGTCAGACTTACCGGTACCGAACCACAAGAATCCCTTCCTGGCCTGCCTCACGCGAGCAGTCAGGGCAGCCGCGACTTCTTCCACCGAAGCTTACCTCCTTCCCGGAAGCGGCCGAGTTCCAGGAAGTCTTTAGATTTCTGACAGAGAGCCAAGCGCAAGGCGCCTGTTGTCACTTCCCACGTGTACATTCACTCACTGGCAGATGAGCAAGTCGAAGCTCGTGTGACTCGGAAGTACACTGCCCACCTAAACCTCGAACCTCATCCTGACTAGGAACCATCACACATACAGATTCTTTTGGATTCTGCCTGCCTTCAAAAACCCCCGTTCTACATATTACACTCGAGTACATCCGACACGTCCACCATGATCTGACCCAGTTCTCTGCGTCTCTTATATACAACTACTTGGACCTGCACTACCCATTATAGCATCTTTCAACCTGCCGTGGTTGACTCTCCCTATGATGCCTTCTAAAATCGAGGAGACAGGTCGGCCTCTCTCTGAAGCTATTAATATCGCGACGAGACCAGTACATACGCAACTGAACAAGCTTGTCATCTACCGCTTGCCTCTGGCCATCCCCCCTAACGCCCAGGACCCGTCCAACTACGCCTCTGGACTGTTACACCTTACGCCCATATACAACAGCTTCGAATCATTATGGCGAGAAATTCTGGATTCGCCTCAACCGTCTGCCACGGGCGTCGTCCCGGCTGAGCACTCCTGCGAAGTGTGCAAGCCCTCGGCCGCTGTTCACCACAGCCCGCATGTGCTCGACGCACCCCACGCACCTACGGTCTGCTCTCGTATCCACTCGCTTTTACACCATGTCCACACGCCCGAGTTGGAGCGGACAGAGGCCCTCGAAGCCGACATTGTGGCCCTGACCGGATGGTCCCCCGAGCTTCTCGAGGAGCAACTAAGCGTCGCGGCGGAATCTCCCGTCCTCGCCGCATTCTTGCAGCGCCTGCGCCAGTCTGTCCGAGCGAGGCCTCATGTCCTTCTCGCCTATGCCTGGGTCCTCTACATGGCGCTCTTCAGCGGAGGGCGCTTTATCCGAGCGTCCCTGGCGCGAGTGGAGCCCTCATTCTGGAACGCCAACTGCCTGTCGCTCAACCCGGATTTGCCGCTCCGCTTTTTCACCTTCGACACGGCCCAGGGCGGCGACGAGATCAAGGCGTCCTTCAAGGAGCGCTTCGCCCAGTCGTCCGGCAGCCTCCTGACCGAGGGCGAGAAGGACGACGTCGTCGAGGAGGCCAGGAAGGTCTTTGAGTGCATGATCGAGATGGTGAGCGAGTTGGACGGCGTCTGCGGCACCGGGCCCAGCAAGCAGTCCCATGACGCTAAGGCCGACGAGGGTGAGGGCATAATGGGCCGCATGAGCAAGCTTCTCGGCATCCGGCAGCGCGACAGCGTGGTCATCACCAAGGAGCGGCGCGCGTGGGCCAAGATGCTGAGCGAGAGCAGGATTGCCGAGGACAGCGGCAGTGGTGGCAGTAGCGAGAATGAGGCGTCGGAGTTTAAGACGCCCAGCCCTACCCGTGGTATGAAGAACCAGTCAGGTGGGGAACATGTCCACTTTGCGGGCAGCACTCGCTCCGAGTAAAGGAGAGAGAAGGACATTAATGAGGGCGGATGAGCCGGTATTGCTGGCGTGCTAGGCGTCAGTCATCACAGTTTGAACCAGACAGCACCAGTTATGTGTGTGTGTCGGATGGGATTACAGGAACCGTGATCGAGAAGGTTGTGGAGTTTGGGAGTTTTGGCATTTTCTATAACCTACGATACCCCCTACCCTGGAATAACTGCTTGCATCAATAGATACCTAGATAGATCTTATTGACCAAAATGATCATGATATTCTTCTTGACTGGCTCATCTACCTAAAGAAGCCACTGACGCTTAATCAAATGGAAAAGGTTGTTTCGTTTGTGCCGGATTTAATATCATGCCCTTGCAAAAATAAAAGCATCCAGGTTTCTTTCTCCGAGTTATCCAACGCAAGGATCTCGGTAGCTGTCCTTGGGTATGGGAGTGAAAGTAGTTGTTCGATTTTGAGTAGACAGTGTAGGTATTCTTTTCTTCCTCAAACTTATGGTTCAATGTGTGACTAATATGACCTTCTCCTGACTAGAGTCTGGCTCGCATGCCGAGATTATGAACAAGATTGGGACTCTGTGTAGTCGTTTTGCGTTCGTATATACTCTGCGCTGCTTCGTATTACATGACTTTAGTAAGAATAGAGGAAAATAAAATAAATAAAGATCGAAGTCTTCGTGTTCACAATCCTCGAAGAAGTCGTAGTTGCCTATTGCTCACAACAGAATCAACGTCTGGCTATATTGTATACGTTTATACTTTATGCAGTATATACAAACTAATAAACAGGCTGAGTATCCTAATCTATGCTGTAAAAACTACCTGCTCCCTATCCACCCAAAAGCAAAAACAGAACACCGTCAGCGCCATACAATGCATGAACCCCTTTACCTCCCCAGGTATAATAACAATCACGCCAAAGCAATGCATCCAAAACCAAAACTAAAATTAAGATGAGCTGAAATTGATTACCAGTCCGACGACCTCCGCATGATCCTGCTGTTGGAGCGCTTCACACTGCTATAAGCATGAAGCTTAGGATCAACAATGGCCCCATCATCGCCGCCGCTGGCCGGACACTCGTTGAACCACGTGTAGGCCCTATTGGACACGGGCAGGACCTGCACGAAATCGGCGCGGCCCTTGCCGCCGAGGTTGGCGAGGTGCATATTAGTGCCGCGCTCGCCGATCCCCTTGTACAGGACGCCGCGGTTCTCCCAGGTGAAGGAGCTGGCGCCGGCCTGGATGCGCCCTTTATTCTTCAGGACGGTCGCCTGGCCCGTGTACTTGTCGACCCAGACCATGTCGGCGCGGCCCGAGGCCTCGACGTCGGCGAAGCGGATGTTGGCGCGGTCCCAGCCCTCGCTGAACTTGATCTGGCCCACGTCCACGAGGCCCGTCTTGGTGTTGAGGAGGCCCGTGGTGCGGCCGTCCTTCTCGAGGCACAAGTAGTCGGCGCGGCCGTCGCCGTCGATGTCGGCGAGGCGCAGGCCGCGATCGAAGATGCTGACGCCCCAGCCCTGGCTGCACTTCTCGGACCCGGCCACGAAGCCCTTGTACTCGAAGGAGAAGCGACCGGTGGCCTTGTCGTAGCCGTTGCGCCACCACTCGAGCGCGCCGTCCGACTTACGCTGCGACAGGACGTCGCACTTGCCGTCGCCGTCCCAGTCGGCCAGGTGGATGGAGCGGCGGTTACGGCCGATGTTGAACAGGGTCTTGGTGTCCTCCTTCCAGTTGGGCGGGTTGTGCGTATTGATGTAGAGTTCGGCCTTGTCGCCGGGGGACCAGACCCAGACGTAGTCGTCGGACCCGCTGCCCGTCATATCGCAGTAGAAGACGCCGTCCCCCTTGCGGCGCGTGCCGCCCTCACCGAGGTTCTGGTAGACGGTAACTTCAATTTTGTCGCCTGCGGGCTTCATCCAGACGTAGTCCAGTCGCCCGGAACCGTAGACGCGGCCCACTTGAATCTCGGAACCGCGCCCGACGCCTCCGTGCGTTTGCCCGGCGGAAACCCAGTCCGGAACGATGCCGTTGCCCCAACCACGCTGGTTGATCCAGCTCTCGATCTGGCCCTGATCGCCGATATACATCCAGTCGGAACGAAAGTTACCGTTCAGGTCGCCCATGCGAACCATGTTCTTGTTGGGCTTGCCCTTGCCGGGGAAAATGACGTCGCCACCTCCGTCGGCCCTCGCAAAACCTTGCCAGAATGAGACCTTGTCGCCCGAGCCGCCATTTCGCCAGCCACGAATGTCGCCGTTGCTCTCTTGCACGCAATAGTCGGCGCGCCCATCTCCATCGATGTCGGCCACCAGAACATCGCCCGGGCCGTAAGACCCAGGAGAAGCCATGACCTCGCCGATGCTCTCGAAACGTGGCGGGTTGCCCCCGCGGTTGAGGGCCACCGTCGCCTGTCCCTGTGCACCAATGCACCATATATCGTCCAAGCCGTCGTTGTTCAGATCTCCCCACACGTGCGCAACATTGCCAGCGCACTTGAACGGCAGGCTGAAGTCCGTGGTCGACGTGTCGTACTTGTCCCCATTGTTGAGGTAGTATGAGTACTTGTTAGAGCCATCGCTTTGCTTCTCGATCTTGATGAGCTCGTCCGTCTCGGCGCCGCGGTCAGCGCCGCCAAAGTTGACAAGCTGCGCAAACTGGTATTGGATCGACGGCGAGCTGGGCACCGTGAAAGTTATGCCTGGGGTAGAGCGGTGTCGGTAGTTTCCATCGTCGGCGCCCGTGCCCTCGAGCTGAGTCTGTACGGGGCCGCGACCCGCAACACTGTTGGATTTGGCGCAGGTCTTCGTGCCGCCTCCGGTGCCCTTTGTCTCCTTTTCGTCATCGATGTTGTTATTCGGTGCCTTAATAGCTTTCTCGGCCCTTTGGAAAGCCGCCCACCAAGCCGAGGCCATCTTTTTGTAGCCTTCATCGTTGGGGTGAGTGCCTGTACGGATGTTTTAGCGCATATCCATATGAGTATGAACTCAGGGGCAGCCACTAGGGCGTATTGAGCTTCCTCTTCGCCTCGGGAGTTGCTTACCATCGGAGGTGATGTCGTTAATCGTCAGTTGCATTTCGGCGAGATACACTCTCTTGCTCTCGTCCTTGAGAGCTTTGAGCTGCTTATTGACATCATCAACGCAAGACTGGCGAGTGGCAGACGGCAGGATCGTAGACAAAATGATGGTAGTCTCCGGTATCTTTTCCAGTAGAAGATTAATCATGTCTTGCATTCGTTTGCCCGCGTTACCAGTATCGATATTCTGTAAGCAGTCGTTGGTGCCGGCATTGATCAGAACCAGGTTGGGACGCAGGTTGATACTGCTCTTGGCAGCACCGGTCACTTGTGAGATGACCCAACCCGGATGGCCTTCATTATCCTGTACGTGAGGAGTCCAACTTTAGTTTGACCATTCGTATCAATAAATACCATGATCGTACGAGGCGTACCTTGTCGTTCATGTTTCCATCCTGCTTGGAACCAACCATGTTCACATTCCACCCGGCGAAACGAAGCTGATCCCGGATGTGTTTCCGATAGCCGTTGCCGTCACTGGATTTGATACCCTGGGTGATGGACGCGCCAAGGGGCATGACCCTGAGCCAGAATTTGGCGGCCCGTGGGCTGAGGTCGTTCACATCGTCGTTCATATCAAAAGAAGTGACGTTGATCCCCTCTGTCGTGTCGGGCACCGATAGCGTTGCGGGTGTTACCACGTCGGGACCGAATTCTCCGGCGGCCCATGGTGAAGGCCCATCGAGAGTTGCCGATACACCTTGGAGGACGGCGCTGGCGGCCAGGAAAGCTCCGCCGAGCATCTTCATGGTTGCCGAGGAAGCCATGGCGCGAGGGGAGGTTAAGTGAGCAAGCACTTATAAGGGAAGGAGGACAAACGATACTATCTATATACTCGCTTGAGCCATGGCAAAAAGAGAGGACAACGGTCACCCAGCCGGGTTAACACTCCATCTTATACAAAACCTATGGTGATCTTGCTTATTGCGGAGGACCGTTTAGGATGGATCCAGGATGGTGCATGTGGATCTTCATCTTGGGTAAGTATGCAGACCATAGTAACCATACCACACTATACGAGCACACTACTACACGGCGCTGAGCCTCCACAGCTCCGCCGGGGCAGTACTAACCAGGGGGTGTTCCAGACTCCTGCGGGAAAGAGGCGGGTACGTAGAAGGGCTCGTTCTATCTCCCACTAACAGGGAGCGCATACTGGTGCACGAGGCAAGCGAGACCCGAGATGCTCCTGCAAGTCCATAACAGACGGCCGACCCACTTGAAAGTCAGACTATCAAAGGCGACTCAGGCCCTGCCCGCTTCGGGCCAGGCTAGAACACATCGTGAAGACTTGTCCGAATGCAGCAAAGAAAAAAAAATTCGACCGATCCAGGGTCCAAAGACGGTTGGAGTCTGCCACAAGGGATAAGTCAAGCGGGCAAACTCCCGGGAACGAGGGAGACAGAAAGACAGAACGAAAGAAAGAAGACAGAAAAGCTAAGTTTAGACCTTGCCGCACGTTCCTGGAGGTATACAGAGTAAGCAGGCCGTGAGCCATCGTGGAATAGTCGGGTGGGTAAATTTGGAGTTGTCAGACAGACAGGCTGAGTGGTCTCAAACCATCCCACCGATTTCTGGTCAGATTGGGGTATAGACACAGACGCATACGACGGACGCATCTCGCACCTTGTCTGCCTATCTCGCAAGCATACACGGGCTGACGGTAGGTAGATACACAACAGCACGCATCCCCCGAGCGAGTGTGCTGTGCAGGAGCCTGAGAGGGAGAGAAGCGGCGGTGATGCCGAACGACGATAATCCAAGTGAAGAGTGAAGAAAGTCGGAGCCGGGCGGCGGTTTTCTTAGTCTGTTGAAGCGGTTCGGCTTGGCATCTGCACCATGCTCGGGATGGTGTGCTGGTGGTTAAGATTGAAGTGCATGCAAAGGCAAGAGGTCTTGTACAGTAAAACTGCAAGTCCAGCTGTGTTGGGCCTGAAGATCATTGCCAGGACCGGTCGTGATATTATTTTTGGCAGCAAGATGCTGCCACTAGTGGGCAGGATCGTTCCCACCTGGGGCGAAGCTTCTTTTTAGCAGTGATTCTTCCCCATATTGCCCTGTAAACCGCTGCCTAATGGGGTAAGCCGACTCTAATGAGGTAAGCACGTTGCAACACTCATGAAAAGTACCCCAAGAACCCTGACTTGCTGGCATCAACGTCCTTCCTTCCATACCTCCCATATGTTTCCACCCGTGCGCTAAAGACCTCAGAGAAGAGGAAGAAGAAAAACGGGTGTCAGAACTCTCGTTCGTCTGAAGGCGCAAGCAAAAGGATGACACCATCACAGTAAGCTTATGATATAGTAAGTACTCAATCTAGTATGCACAACGATAATCAATCGTCTGTGTAATGTTACGTTACGATGCTGCAGGGTGGCAGTATATCTTGGCAGTATATATCTTAGGATGCAATGAATATCGGAAGCCAACTGCTGCAGTCGCCATAATATTGTTGGGAAAACATTTCACACATTTCGCAAATTGCATCGTATGGTCGAGGCGGCACGGGAAGCTCGACCAAGACTCGCACTATTTCTTTCGGCTTTGTTCGCTTTCAGCTGTCGCACTTTTTTTCTTGAGAGTCCTGGTGCGAAAGCGATAGACGCTACTGAACTACGGCGCAGGCAAGCAGGGGCTGAGTTAACTCCCCCTAACTTTCCAATAGCTTCGGCAAGGGAGAGCCAATTCGGCATGCGTCCGGTTCTATTGTGCTGACTGCTTCCGGTTTGCGGCCAGCGGATATGGACACCATTACATAAAAATTTGTGAAGCTGTCATCAATGCAGATCTCGTGCCAAATAGATTGACCCTTAGCATAGTGAGGCTGTGATACATCTTGCTTATACTGCGAGTATATACTTGCTTGGTCTGGATCGCGAGCAGCCTGCTGATCTAAGCGAACTATACTTACCTCAGCCAGGGCCTCTAAAGGAAACCGTCTGTCGGACCACCACACGGCGACCCTCGCATGAGACCCTTACGATCTGCAGCATCGTCATTTAAGCCTATAACGCCCCCAGACCGCTCACGGCACGTTGGCAGAACGCCACTACCTGAAGTGTCTAACGCACGTGCAAAGGCCTGGTCTGGCCGCAAGCTACGCATCAGAAACTCAGCGGCAGACGACTTCGGCAGCGAGTAAGTAGAGTTTGGATATACCGAGCTGAAAATTGTTTGGATCATATAGACAAAATACACTTGACCCCTACCTGTACGACCTAGTATCGAAGTGGTCTATCCTAACTCCGTCGCTAAAGCAGATTACAGAAGCTGTACACGAAAGTTCAATCGAAGCAGTCCTTACATGGATGCTCCAGGGGGGTATCATCTAATCCAACCGGTAGCACACGGGTTCCAGAGTCGTTTCTCGAAGTCTCTTTCCAACGACGTCAACCCGCTAATCGGTCCATCACTCCTCATCATCGTCGTCACTTTGGTCGCCAGACCAGTCTTCGATCTGGGCCCATCCACAACCCCATCTCCGCCCGCCGCTCTCGCCATTGACCCGGAGATCCCGCGCTTGTTCCCGACCTTCGTGCCAACATCGGACCAGGTAGTCATCCCCCACTGTAACAAGCTTTCCCTTGTCCGTCCAAGACAGAGCGCCAACCTCACGGTCATGGCCACGCACTAGTGGCGTTCCATTACGAATGATAGGTATATCGTCCTTTTCACTCTTTGCCGCCAGGTTGGTGCTGCTGCTGCTTCGTTGAAACAACGACCGACGAAGTGGGTCGGGCTGAGAAGGCGGTAACGGCTTCGACGTATCCGAGGAACTAGCAATGGTCGAGTCCGAGAGCGAGAGCGATGCGGTAAGCTCGGCCAGATTATGTCCAAAGTAACGCTCTTCAGTAGGGAAAACAACCGCGCAGGCATCACTACTGCCGACCGCAAGCATTTCCGGACGACCATGCGAGGCAGGGCGTACGGCGGCTTTGACGTAGAAGCTCGTTGCATGGAGTGAAGGATGACGGAACCCATACATGGGACCAAGCCCACTGTGCGTTGCGCCATATCGTCTTCTCGTCGCCTGCGAAGACAGTTCAGGGGCGTGCCCCAGATGAGGTGCGCAGTCGAGTAGGCATAGACAGTGTTGTCTTTGGTTAGGGCATATAGTCGCGTGCTGTCCGTGTTCAGTGACAGCGAGGAAACACCAAATGGTCTCCAACGTGAGTGTGAAGTAGGTGGTGCTATAGTTGACAATGCCGTTGCACCTTTCCGTGAGGAGGACCGGATATCCCAGAGCTTGATTGATGCATCCGCTTCACAGGCTGTGAGGAGTAGGTGCTCCCGTCCTTCTGGAAGAAACTGCAGAGCGGTAACAGATACATCACCGATCCGACCAGGTAGTTCTCCTCGCGAGGGCGTATCGCCCGGTCCAGTGTTAGCGGCCTGCTGGACCTGCCGTTGTGTCCGGGCATGCGCGTGGTAGATGCTATTCACCACACAGCCATTCTTCGGCTGCCGTAGACGGTACGCCAAGCCGTTGTCGTATCCGGCCAATGCGGGGATATCTTGTACTGGCCCTCGGCATCGAAGATCCCAGATCTGTACACTGCCGTCGCGAGATGACGTAGCTAGGACTGAATTGTTGGATTGACCTGGTTGGAACCGAACTTGTTTCAGCGAGGCGGTATGGTTCATAAGTACGGCGACCGTGGACTGGGTCATCATGTCGATGACCCGGCCAGTCTGATCGCCTGATGCGGTGGCAATAAGAGAATCATCCGCGGAGAAGTCCATGTCGATGATGGCGTTGCTGTGAGCCTGAAATGATAGGTGGACCTTGCTAAAAGGCTCTGAAGAAGGGTCTCCAGACGAGTCCAGAAGACGAATTTGGCCTTCTTCGTCACCCACTGCCACTAGGCTGTTGGCTGCGATGACGTTAGTCGAATTGTGCTTCTACATAGGCAGGCAATGGGGAGTTTGTATACATACTGTGACACGCCGTAGTGCAGAACGGTATACAACGGCCTACACCATCTTGGCTTGTGCACATGTGGACGTCCTCGGGGCGGGTGTAGAATACGCTCGTCTCCATCCTCCAATCTGCAGCAGGACACGACATGTATGATCTAGAATGCCCGGGCCTAGGAAGGGCACCAAACTCGCGCTGGAGCCTTTGGCCACCAAGCCCATGAGCAGTCAAAGGCGCAAGGCGCTTAACGGGTTTCTCTACAGGGAGATCCTCGTCATCATCGCTCTCTTGGGAGTCCAGGACGTCTTGGCTGGACTGTAATGACCCGATTGGGCTAAGAAGAGCTGTCTTGCCGATGGGGGAAGGCTTGATTGGGCCATGATCAAGAGGCTCAGGCCGGCATGGCGATGACTCAGGGGTATGGTGGAATTTGCGTCGTTTCGTCGCTCGGAAGTTGGAGGCAAAGTTTTCGTTTATAATCAAATCCTCTTCCTCCTCATTAGGGGGCTGAAGAGGGCTCGAAGGTGTCGGCGTTTGATAGCGGTTGTTGACCTCGGGGCAAGCCAGCTCCTTCAAAGCCTTCCGAGCCGGGCTGATGTGGGTTATATGAGATGACAAGCTTGACCTTGGGGTAAAGAATCGTCTAAACTTCCTAGGAGTAATGGACGGGTTCTTTCGTTCCTTGCCATTGTTGCGTCTGGGAGGCGACGAAAGCAGTCTTGCGTTCTCGGTGGGAGGAGAGTTTGATACCATGACGTTATTCGAATAGACCATCGAGCTATCAGACTTTCAACCAAATAACACCGCCGCTGGCTCTTTTGCAAAGAGTAGATGGAGGAAGTGATTATAAAACAAGGGTTGACATACTAAGAAACAAAAAAATGGACTGACGGATGATGGTACAGTTCTGAAGATACGGTACAACGAAATGAGATGACAGAAACGCAGTGGGGGGAAGCGTTTCCGGGCTACGCTCTTTAATGGGGGCGGCTCACCACGAAAGCTGCGCGACGCGTTGAAATCACGTCCCGCGATGCTGCAGCTGCAAATGCACTTTACACGAAAAGCCGGAGAAATATGGGTCGTGCTAGCTGAGAAGGGCTTGGGCTTTGGAGGTGCCACTCATTGGACCATTGGCTGCCAATTGCCCAATGCGGGCCCGGCCTGCCCAGTGCCACCAAAGCCCGATAAGATTGATAACTTTCCTTTATCTTATCGCCTCGAAAAAAAATAATGGTCGCTGAAGAAGGGTGGGACAGGACCGTGACAGCGCCGGAGGCTGCTTTCTGACAAGACAACCCACCTTCACTCGGATACTCGACGCAATTCTTTCGGCTTACTTCACCCAATAACGGTGAGGCCTTGTCGTCAATATGCCGTTCCAGAAGAAGACCGGAAAAGGTCGTCTGGACAAGTGGTATAAACTTGCGGTTAGTACCTGCACTACAGCAGCTTTGTCCCGCAGGAGTAATGCTAATTGCCAACCATACAGAAAGAGAAAGGTTTCAGAGCCAGAGCTGCTTTCAAGCTGATTCAGCTCAACAAGAAATATGGCTTTCTCGAGAAGAGTCGTGTGTGTTTGGATCTGTGCGCTGCGCCTGGTGTACGTCGATTCCCAACGTTCTTCAGATCCCCCGTCGTCCTTTGCTAACCGTCAAATCAGTCATGGTGTCAAGTAGCTGCCCAGACTATGCCGCAGGGTAGCATGATTATTGGTTGCGATTTGTCCCCGATCAAGCCTATCCCCAATGTCATCACCTTCCAGTCAGATATTACAACCGATAAATGCCGAGCTACAATTCGCCAATACCTCAAGACATTGAAGGTGGATGTGGTGCTTCACGATGGTGCGCCCAACGTCGGTACAGCCTGGGTCCAGGATTCCTTCAACCAGGCCGAGCTCACGCTTCAGTCGATGAAGCTGGCGACGGAATTTCTCAACGAAGGCGGCACTTTTGTGACCAAGGTTTTCAGATCAAAGGATTACAACTCTCTTCTTTGGGTCTTCAACCAGCTATTTAGCAAGGTTGAAGCGACCAAGCCCCCATCATCGCGAAATGTCTCTGCCGAAATCTTCGTCGTCTGCCGTGGCTTCAAGGCTCCCAAGAAGATTGATCCCCGATTCCTCAATCCCAAGACCGTCTTCGCCGAATTGGCCACCGCGGCTCCCAACAACGAAGCCAAGGTGTTCAACCCCGAAGTCAAGAAGCGTAAGAGAGAGGGTTATGAGGAGGGAGACTACACACAGTTCAAGGAGCTGCGCGCCAGCGAGTTCATTCAAACCCTAGACCCGATCGCTGTCTTGGGAGGATACAACAAGCTCTCCTTCGATCAACCGCCTAATGGTGATGTAGCACTGGCTGCTTTGCACAAAATGCCCGAGACCACCGAGGAGATCCGACTTTGCTGTGCTGATCTGAGAGTTCTTGGCAGGAAGGAGTTCAAGCTCTTGCTCCGGTGGCGTCTAAAAGTCCGCGAGTTGTTTGGGTTCCCAACCAGGAAAACAGCAGCGCAAGCCGCCGCGTCAGCCTCGGAAGAGGCAGGCGAAGTGGCCGCGGTTGAGTCCATGGATGAAGAGTTGAAGATGCAGGAGGAATTGCAGGACCTGAAAGACAGAGACAACACCAAGAAGAGGCGTGAAAAGCGCAGGGAGAACGAGAAGAAGCAGAGGGAGATTATTCGCATGCAGATGAACATGATGGCACCTATGGATATCGGTTTGGAGCAAGATGGTCCCATCGGCAGAGACTCCCTGTTCGGCCTCAAGGCTGTGGACAAGAAAAATGCCGTCAACAAGATCGCCAAAGGCAAAATGGCAATCCTCAACGAGACTGAAGCGAAGAAGGACCTTGACAGTGGAATTGGCGAGACAGAAGACGATTCCATGGACGAGGATGATGAAGACAGGCTAGAGCGAGAACTTGATGGCATGTACGAGCAGTATCAAGACCGAAAGTCTGCAGCCGACGCAAAGTTCCGTGCAAAGAAGGCGCGGAAGGAGCATGATGATGGCGAGTGGGAAGGTGTCTCTGCGGATGAGCAACAATCAGACGATGACGGAGAACTCGAACAAGATAGCAGCAGTGACGACGATTCAGACGAAGAGGATGCGTTGCCGGCAAAGAAGCTCTTAACGGACCTTGATAACACACCCGAAGAAGCTGGCGGTTTGTCTAAACGGGCGAAGAGTTTCTTCAACCGCGACATCTTTGATGGTATCCTTGACGGCGACGAGGATGCTGAAGAGGAGGATGTTGAAGTGGTAGATGCTGCAGCAGAGGAGGATGATTCGGATACAGAGCTCAATGCTATCATCAAGAAACAAGCTGAGAGGAAGAAGAGCAAGGCAGACAAAACCAAGGCTCGGGAGAAGGAGAAGGACGGCTTCGAGGTTGTCAAGTCTGACTATAAGGAGGACGATGACTGGGAGGATGAGGACAAGCGTCGTTCGGATGGACAACAACCTGGTAAGTCATGGTTGATTCCCAATTCAACCGACATCGTACTAATAGGCTGCAGACATCGATATCATCACAGCCGAGGCCATGACTCTTGCTCATCAGCTGGCAACTGGCCAAAAGTCCTCGTATGATGTCGTCGACGATGGTTTCAACAAGCACGCCTTCCGCGACAAAGACGGCCTGCCAGACTGGTTCCTGGACGACGAGGTGCGGCACGACAAGCCGCACAAGCCCATCACCAAGGCGGCCGCCAACGCGCTCAAGGAGAAGATGCGGGCCTACAACGCGCGCCCCATCAAGAAGGTGCGCGAGGCCAAGGCGCGCAAGAAGTTCAAGACGGCGCAGCGGCTCGAGAAGCTCAAGAAGAAATCAGATATGCTCGCCAACGACGAGAACATGACGGAGAAGGAGAAGGCCGAAAGCATCGGCAAGCTCATGAGCAAGGGCGCCAAGAAGAAGCCCAAGCAGAACACCCGCGTCGTCGTCGCCAAGGGCGTCAACAGGGGTATCCAGGGCCGTCCCCAGGGCGTCAAGGGCCGCTACAAGATCGTCGACCCCCGGATGAAGAAGGAGATGCGGGCCCAGAAGCGAGTTGCCAAGAAGCGGAAATAGACCTTGAACTAGCTATGATACCGTGTATAGATGGCTCTTGTAAATACCTTTTCCCTTGTACATGCTTGGAAGAAGGCGAGATGTGATATTTGAGCCGTGACGTAGAAACCGTGATGCCATGATGCCTTAGACTTACATTATTAAGACCTATTCCTTGCACCCTAAGACCGTCAATAAGAGCGCATCGCGAAGCTTCCCTAGAAGCCAAACGATCACTTCCAATATCGTCGCTATGTGCGTGTCATGAGGTTGGGACTGACAAATCATTGAACCCATAAAACTCCTTTTTCACTGTATTTTGGTGGTATCTACACAGTCCTACCTTGAAGACCATACGCAAAGTAACATTAAGGAGGCTCGACAAAGGCTCAGAGCAGGCCAAAATCCACCAACGTCAAGATATAATAATAAAGCAGCAGCAGTAACAGCAACCTTTACTTCCTAGTACAACAACCCCCGATCACCGCTTACCGGCATTCCGCCTGCTCTTGCCGAGCCTTGCTGTTTTCGGCGGCTTGCCCTTGGTACCCTGCTTCATCCCCTTCTGGCTGAAGCCACTCAGGTCGCCCGAGCTGATGGCGTCGCCCGACTTGGAGTGCCGCTTCTTGCCGCCGAAGCCGTACTTCTGGTCCTTCTTCATCCGCTTGTTGTTGGGTCGGTCGCCGTCACGGCTAGCACCCCGCTTCTTCGAGTCGTGCTTGCCGAGCTCCTCCTCGACGCCGACGTCGAACAGGTCGGCTTCGTGCGTGCCAAGGTCTCCCGAGTTCTCAGCGCGTTCTGTTGAGGTTTGCGTTAATTACGGGAAAGATAAACAAGTAGCAAATTTTCCAATCGTAGCAGCTGTTGAACAGGCTTAAGGGGTGGCGGGTTGTGAAGAACTTACTCCTCTTGAGGGTCTTTATCTTATCCAATGTCTCTTTCTTGGCCTTCTGGCGCTCCTGCAGCTTGTTGACCTGGACCTGCTTGCCGAACTTCTTGAGGTCGCGCAGCTTGCGGGCCTCGGCCGACGCCTTCTTGGCGCTGGCCTCCTCGACGAGGCGGGCCTTGACCTTCTCCATCTGGCCGTCGTCCTTGACCATCTCGGCAAAGTAGTCGTTGGGCCGCGAGAAGGGCACGTTCTCGGCCTTGAGCAGCGAGCGCGCCTGCTTGACGTGCTCGAGGGCCTGGCCGTAGAAGGCCAGCTCCCGCTTCAGGTCGTCCATGACATCGGGGATGTTGTCGGCGGTCGGCTCCAGGCTGGACAGGCTCATGTGCGACTTAAAGGGGACGGACTTGTCGGTGGCTATGGAGATGCGCTTCAGCGCCGCCTCGAGGGCGGTTGTGTTGTTGATGGTGAGGCGCTGGTGCGGTACCAGGTCCTCCTTGTCCTCGTCGGGCAGGTCCTCGAGGTCTTCTAAGGCGATGTCCTCCTCGGGGTCTTCTTCATCGTCATCTTCGTCATCCTCCTCTACAGCGGCGGCGGCCTTCTTGGACGGCTTTTGCTTGAGGGCGGACTGTTTGGGTTGTCGCACGCGGGCGATCTTCTCTTCCATTTCGACTTCAGAATCGGAGCTGGCGCTATCGTCAAGGTATGCGGCCACATCGCGCTCCTCTTCGTCATCGTCTTCGGAGTCATCGTCGTCCTCGTCGTCATCAATTGGTGCACCACCCTTGACCTCTTCTTCATCATCTTCCCATTCCTCTCCCTCGCTGTCTTCTGCGGCCCCACCACTCTTCTTTTGCTTCTTCTTGGAGGCTTGCTTGGCCACCTTCTTCTGGTGCAGCTTCTTGAAATCTACACCTTTCTCGTGGGCAAGCGCCATCTTGAGGCGGCTTTTGGTCACCATGGTTGCGGTTGTGGAAGGGCAGTTGGTCGGTGTTTAGACGGTTTGAATTGGCTGTCTGTTGGTTTTCCTGCTGCTGTTCTAAGTTCCGCCCAAAATTTTGGACTGCATCCCGCGATAAGGTATTTTTTCTGCCGCTATCGCACCCACTTCAATGCACCATGCGATACTTGGGTACTTGCCTGTCAGCAGGCGGTATGCAACCATCTACTCAGACGCCTCAACACTGCACAGCATCCATCAATCGAATCTCGAGTCGAATCTCGAAATGGTAGAACTGACTCTACACGGGCATGCTGCATTTAATTATTCACCCGTTGCCTTCTAGCAACTACGGGGATTATTTGATGCATAGCCGGACCTGGCACGTTAACTTTGTGCCAGAACTGGACAACTCCAGTGTGAGCGACCTTCATTGCTGAGGGGTCACCTTCAATAATCCATTTCCTGAGCATGTACTGGGTCTCCTCGCTCATTTGATATGGTTCTTTCAGGACCACATAATGGCGAGCTTGCAGTGGTTATCCAGTCGACCGACTGTCTCCACGTCAAGTAGTAACACAATGGCAAGCCTCACGATCGGAGTGCCGAGCAACCCAGGGACGACACACACTTGCAATGGGACATCGGCCGATGTTCCGTGATGACTGCATACTTGCTATCGAATCCCGAGATGGGATCGTGGCGGATCGGCGGCGATGTGTATCACTATGGCCAGATGCGGGCCCTTCCGTCTATCTTCGGATACGAGGTCGTGTTCCTGTTTCGCAAACAAGAACTGCCCATAATCCGCACACATTCTTCTTGGTCGACGTAGCATCTGCATGCCAGCAACAAAACTATAGCTAGACCTCGCTGTCCGATTAGCTCCTGGTATATTGTGCTGCCTTGGACCTGGCAGCTGTTATTCTGCTGCCTGGCCGCTATACGTACGGGACAGGTTATCGAAACTCCACAATGGTGTCAGCTCGATTCCCGTGTTAGGAAGTGTCCCAACGGCTCTGTGTGTTTGCCGTGTGCATATCCTTGGTGTGTATGCTTATTAGTATTTGCCGGCCATGAGGAGATAGTATCTCGTGTTTCATCAAGACGCCCACATATCACATCACTTATGGCTGTTGGCCTTGGTTGGGTCCATACTAGGAATGTCATCAATGACGGCTCGGGGTCAGCTTTATCTATGTATACATCCGGCAACCCTACACGTATTTAAGGCTGGCCTCCTCTTCTCTGGATGAGGATGGTGAACATTGGATTTGTATATTGTACTGTGCCTTAAATGATACAGTCGAAACCGTTTCCATTTTCCACTCGTTTGGCATTGCTCAACCTGGTGAGCGTTCCTCAGGACGTTCAACTCTCAAAGCGAGCCCTTTGACTTGAGCGAGAGAAGATATCATCGCGATGTCGACCAAAGAAGCCCAAAATGCATACGCCAGAGACGACCAGGCGTCTGAATTTCCAGCTCGGAGCCCCGTCGAAGCACCGGCAGTGGCCCCGGGCCGTGCCGATGCCGTGGTAGCTGCTAGCCACCATACCTGTCAGTGCCAGACAACGGCCGCCTGCTATACAGTCTGCTGCCACGGCGTCCGACACCTAGCAGGACATCACTCTTACCACGAGCCGGTCACAGCTAATGTCGTCCCTGTTCCGCTGCTTCAGCGCTGGTCCGCTCTCGCGCAGTGCCCTGGATGCCACGAAGTTGCGCCCACGGTGGTCAAATACAAGTCTGGGAAAGGTACTCAGTAAGTAGCGATCCCGTCTTCGCGAGTCCACTTCTTCTTATTCCCTCTCCACCCTCCAATTGTTCTCTATGTCTCTCTCCCGGATTGCGTATCTTCTCCCGAGAGAAAGAAAGAAACCCTTGGGGTTATTTCGGCCCCAGCCCGCCAGCGGTAGAATGAAGTTCAGGGCTAACCAATGTCGCGTATAGCTGGATGGCCACCTTCTTCTTCTTCACGACCGGAATATTCACTTTCATTCCGTACGCCGTGAACCATTTCAAGAACGCCGAGCACTCGTGCGTGCACTGCGGGAGGCTTCTGGCCACTTATCGCTTTGGCAGTGGGCCCAGGGCACACGTTCTCTGAAAGTCGGTCGATCGGTCGGAAAGAAGTCAGGGTGGTGCGAGAAGGATTCTGATCTAGTGCCAGGAGGGCAGGGAGATACAGCTTCTGTAAGGGATTGTCCTATAAACAAACAGCGGTGATGAATCCTTCAAAACGCCGAGGGTACGATCGAGAGTCCTGGCCAAATCGCTCCGTCCTTTTCGACAAGTCACAATTCCAATATGGGCAGCGTCAGAAAACAAATACTTAAGTATATAGCCTATGTTGATAAACACTCCCTAAAGGGAGAGATAGTTGAATTACCGACAATGGCGTAACATCGTTGGCCTTTTCCTCAGCACTGCATCTGCGACCAAGGACAGCAGGGTTCCCATTTTTATCACATCCTGACTCCTTCAGGACTAAAATGCCAACGCAGTGTAACCAATATGCAGGTATGCGAAATGTAGTGTAATTATGTGCCGGAATGGCGGGGTAATCATCAGCGGCACAGTCGGACCATGACACCTTTCTGATAAAGCTGAAAGGTCCCGGTCCCCTACTTGAAGGACAGAGAATGTCTCTCGTCCTGCGAACTCGGTAATCAGGAAGTTTGTTGACGGTCAATTGTTGGTATACAGAATGAGTGCCCATAACGAAACAGTGACCCAGGCGCAGGGCTTGCTACAGAGTCTCAACCCGTGGTACACCCTTGTCCTGCTCCCGCTTCTGACACTCTTGGCATTGCAGCCATGGCGCACGTCAAAAAGGGAGCCCCCGAGCCTGAGAGCGACAATCCCCTATATCAGTAATGGCTATCAGTTTCTGGCAGACAAAGCCAGATTCTTCAAGCGACTCGATAGGATAACACCCTATATCATCTATCTCCCATCAGCCTTATCCTCGTCCGACGAAGCTTACAGGTCGTACAGAAAGGCTTTCCGAAAAGCCAGTATCATCAAATTCAACATTGGCCCGAAGCTTGTGTACATGGTTTCCGGTGCGAGCAACGTCCAGAACTTGTTCAGATCAGGGCACGGCATCAATGATGACAGCATGGTGCGTACTGCGGCCGAGGTCGTCTGGGACATGCCCCCGGAGGACTTGGCCAAGTTGGTCAACGACAGGAGCGGTCGTAACAAAGTACCTAAGCCCGGATATGAAAACATGCCAGCTCATGAGCGGTATTGGTGAGTAAGCCCCCAATCCCTTTCTGTATCCAAAAATCGCTGATCGCCGACTTCGTTTCGACAAGGTCGGCCAATCACGAGCTCTACGACAAGTTCCTCTTCAGCAAGGAGTACTCGGACGCGTCCGCGCGGAAGTACTTCGAAGTCCTCTCCGAGCGGCTGGAGAAGTTCCGGCTCGGCGAGTGGACGACCTTGTCCCTCACCGACGTGTTCCTGGCCGACATGGCCCACAGCGCCATCACGGCGCTCATGGGCTCGCGGATCCTGGTGCTGAACCCGGGCTTCGTCGAGCACTACTGGACCTTCGAGCGGTACCTGGTCGAGTTCCTCGCGGGCCTGCCCAAGTGGCTGAACCCGCGGCCGTACCGCGCCCTCGAGAACTTCAAGGCCATGACGATGAAGTGGGTTGAGGCGGCGTGGGAGAACTTCGACTGGGACGGGCCGGACGCCGAGGCGGCGTGGGATCCCCACTTCGGATCCCGCGTTATGCGTGAGGTGTCCCGGTGGTTCAAAGACAACTTCGCATTCAAGAGCCAGTCCGGTTTCTTTGCCTCCTTACTATTGGCGTAAGTTGTGAGAAGAAGAACAGACCTTACCCCTGGCCCGACCCCGCTTTCCCTGTCCCCTGCTAACCGTCCCGCCTGATGCTAATGCTCCCTGCGAATGCGAGTAGGCAAAACTCCAACACGGTCCCCGCGGCCATGTGGTCGGTGCTGCACCTGATGGAGAACGAGGAGCTCTACCAGGCCGTCCGGGCCGAAGTGGCCACCGCCCTCGTCATGGACCCAGTCACGGGCGCGCGCAGGCTGGACCCGCAGACGGTCGGCGCCCTGCCGCTGCTCAACGCGCTCTACACCGAGACGCTGCGCTACCACGTCACCTTCAACATCATGCGCGAGGTCTCCGAGGACACGCGGATGGACGGGTACGACCTGCGCCAGGGCGCGTGGATCCAGGCGTCGACGCAGATCGCGCACTTCGACGAGTCCGTCTGGGCGCGCGACGGCCACCCGGCTGCCGAGTTCTGGATCGGCCGCTTCCTCGAGTACGAGGACAGGGTGGTCGTCGACACGGCGGGCGAAAAGGAGACGAGGCGCGTGCCCGTATTCAACGGTTCGACTCGGCCTGGGTCATACTTTCCTTACGGTATGCTAGCACCCCTATCGTCCCGCTTTCTTCTTGTCTTTTCTTTTTCTTGACTTTAGGACTATTGCTCCGGGACTAATGCGAAACTACCCTTGATACAGGCGGTGGAGCTGCTATGTGCCCGGGCCGTCAGTTCGCCAGACTGGAGATTCTGATCACAGTGGCCTTGCTCGTCTCGAAGTTCGATATCGAGTTCCTTGAGTGGACGTTTCCGGACGGTCGCAAGTCTGACCGCCCGGGTAAACCCGATGAATCGGTCATGGGTTCCGGTGTCTTACGCCCGGATCGGGACATGAAGGTTCGTTGGAAGAGGCTCTGGTAAACAACAAGTCCGTTGGGCAAAAGAAAACTTCGACGCAGAAGGGGTTTCTTACTTGTCTCCCAAGCAGGGAATGACTGCTGGCTACCTCAGGGTGCAGGGCATCGCGAACCTTGCAAGACATTGTGAATTGACAATTACATATCAGTAAAGATAACGAAGTTACGACATCATATTGAATACGAACAACGTGTACATAGAGTAGTACAGATGATTGCACTTGTATGAACGAAGCATCGCAAGAATGGTCACATAGAAATGTTAAGGTTCATCACGGTAGGGTGGCATATAATGTAATGTTTGGTTTGGGAAGTCTCATTGACACCTGAAGTAGTTGGTTGGCTTATATATGCCTCGTCCAGCTTAGAAGCGAGTGAATGGTAGCCACTTGCCCCTCAAAGTGATGTTCACCCAACTAGATTCACTATGTCAGCAACTGAGAGAGGACAACCTGGGTTGATTTAGGGAGAGGGGGTTTTTGATGACTTACGCAACACCATCCTGATCCACCTCCTTCTCAACCTTGCTCGAGAACGCGATCGCGCTCATGATGCCGTCCCCGAACTTCTCGTTCATGACGGCCTTGAACGCGTACCCGTAGTTCTGCACGATCTCGTACAGTCGGTAAATTAGCGGCTCGACGGGCGGCATGGGCCCTGCGCGCCCGCGGTCGGGGAAGCCGCCCATGGACTGCTCGAGCTGGTCGCGCGGCACCCCCAGCAGCGACGAGAGGCGCGTGATGTCCTCGGCCGACGCCTGCGCCTGCCCGTAGAACAGCGCGGCGACGGCGACCTCGCCACGGCCCAGCTCCTGCGCGATGCGCTCGAAGGAGAGCTGCTTCGTCGCCTTGGCGTCGAAGAGCGTCTTGGAGTAGACGGGTAGACGGTCGACGATGGTCGACTGTTGCAATTGTCAGCTTGTGTTTTGTTTTGTTTTGTTTTCTTCTTCTTTTTTATATATATCTTTGTTCTTCCTCTCTTTTTCTTGTTTCATCCCAGCGAGGAGGAGAGTGTGGGGCAGGGACGCCAGCAACTTACATCGAGAGTAGCGATCTTTGAAGTGTCAGACATCTTGAATTTATTAGGGGGGTGATGCGATACGTAGTATAGGAAGTCAATAATCTGTCTCAACACACCAAAAGCAATAAGTATAAGTTTGAGATAGGGTAGGATTCAGATCGGATCTTATAGTAGCTGACCTGATCGGTGCAGGTCTCCAATGTTTCTTTCCCCCAGCGACGGCATTTGGACCCAGCTGAACGTCATGCATATGCCTTCCCCGCCTTTATAGGTGCGGAGATATGCCGGGATCTCGGGGTTGGCGAGATCTTGCGGGTGCGCTCGCACTCTTTTGAATACATATGCTGTATGCTCAATCGTGCACTATATCTGCGCTATTTTGGATCTGTCGGCCACATGCTCTTTTGTATTGTATGCTTCCTTTACTATTGGAAGGTCACGTGTAACCAAGCTGGACTCTCTAGCTGCTAGCTTCCAAGTGCATGATGTGACTTACAGAAAACCCTGCCTTGCCTACTGGGGACCATGCCATCAAATGTACTGTGCTGCTATGACTTACATGAAATCTAGTTCAGAAACCCAGACAACCTCGACACTGCGTTCATCAACCCAGACAACCTCGACACTGCGTTCATCAACCCACAATACGATGCGACATAGCATATACACAACATTGGCATCTCGAGCTCTATCCAGCAGTGAGTAGTCGCCCAAACAGACTCTCGAGTTCGATGGGAGAGCCGCTGCGCTCCTCAGAGTACCATATTCCACCTAACCGCCTTACTCCTCATCATGGTCAGGATCCCAAGCGTGAGGTACTTCTCGTCCACGAGCCTCAGCCCGCCATACGCGCCGCGCAGCTCGTCGCAGAACATCTGGAGCGCCCAGCGCGTCTCGGCCGCCGCCGCCTGGCCCGGCCGGTCCCGGGCCAACAAGCCGAGCGCGCTCAGGGCGACCGTCACGTCCGCGTCGAGCCCCGGCTCGACCATCTTGGGCGTCGCCGTGAGCTGGCGGTAGCAGTCGGGCAGGACCCAGCTCATCGCGCCGCGCCAGCGGCCGAACTCCTCGTACGAGAAGAACGTCGCGAGCGCCGCGTCGCCCAGGGCGGCCCGCGTGGCGTCTCTCGCTTGGGTGTAGTCAACCTGGTCCCTGTGGAGGTGGCGGGGGCGCCCGAGGCGGTCGTCGACAGTCGCGTGCTCGTAGAAGGCCTTGCGGGCGACGGCGTATTGCTCTTCCTCGGCGGCGAGCCATTTTTTGATAACGGCCTGGGGGGACTCGTAGTTATCGCTCAAGTCTTCGCGGAACATCTGCAAAGATACGATGGGGTTACGCACTCCGAGGCCCCCCAGCTGCGATGGAAGGAATATGAAGGCGTTAGGGATGTCGGTGAACCCGAATCGCTCCTTCATCTTGGCTTTCAAGTACTGGACAACATTGCCAGGTTCGGCTGCTTCCGAGTTTCCGCTATCGTGCCCATCTGACGCACTGAACAGGGAAGCTTGCATCCGCTGATATGTTTCAAGGACGCTGTCTATGTGCTTGGTTCCAAAGCAGAAGGCAGGCTCACCAAATGTGTGGCTGAAGAAACGCCCGATGCAGCTATTCCACGTTTGCACCCAGCTCAGAATACTGTCACATGCAGCAAGCTGCTTCCCCAGCTGAGCGACATGGACATTAACTTGCCTTTGGTTAATGATCCATTCCCCGCTTTTGGGGTCAAGTAGCAGGTGGCCGATTCCGACAGGGCCTTTCGGCAGGATGGACTCGATGGCAGGATCCCGAGGCTTTCCCTCATCCACCAGACAAACAGATCCCGTCTTGTGTGCATTGAACTCGAGCCCCATGACTTTGGCAAATCCTTGCATTGCTGTCCATGCCTTGGCACAATCGGAAGGCCCTCCGGCAAGGAAGAGATCGTCATGGAGCCGGTATAGGAGCAACCCTGATTCCTGGTCGACTACGATGTCCATGACGAATAGGACGAGCTCACCAATGAACTTCTCGGTAGCGTGGGCCATGGGAACACCACGTCGACGGGTTTTAGGACCTTTGGGTTCAGCTCCATCGGTGGCCGGACTGATATTCAGAGGGGCCTCCAAGACCTTTTGGTAGAAGCTGATGAGCTTCTCGGAGAACCCGAAGAAGCGCATCACAGCGAAAATGGTGGAGTGCGAAAGCCCAGTAGTGTACCACTGCAGGTCTGACTGCAAAACTACAGCCTCTCCATGCTGTGCCTGGCTGAGGAGGGCCTCTGTGGCAAGTGCACGGAGCAGCTCTTGCTTGATGTTCTGGAAAGGGGCACTCTCAGTCGCATCGTCGTCTGGGACGGTGTCGTGTGATCCAGAGCCAAGGGAATGCACCGTCTTAGGCAACTACGATAGTAAGAAGTGATCCATATAGCGATCCTTGCGTACTTCATCGGTATTGCTGCGCGGAGAGACTTCGTTCAGGTAATCTTCTCGTCGTAGTTGTTCGGTTTTGCCTGGCGCGGGTCCTGCTGTCCATTTCCAGCTGGGTGCGTTCCTCACAAAGCTCGTGAGACTCTCCCTCGTCATAGTGCAACAGCGAATTCCTACAAACTCGACGAAAATGGCTTGTATAACGTCCTCGTCCATCCAGATCCGGTATTTGCCGTTCAGCTGTTGGCGAGGAAGCACCGGGATGCCATTGTCTCCGGCTTGCCACTGCCAGGAGTCGAAGTCGGCATAGCGCATGTTGAGAACGTCGCCGATTTCCTTAAGAGCTGCCTCGTTGTCAAGAAAGTCTCGCAGGGTAGCCTGTTGCTCGTCACTCACGAGGTCTTCGGCGAGGAGCCCTCGGAGACACCACTTGAGACAGTCGGAGTCAAAGGGGCTGCGCTCGTTCATGATGGCGTCCCCACGCTGCTGTATTCCCCTCGCAGGTTTTGCAGACTGTTTGTTGCCTCATCGCCGTCGAAAAGACCCGCCATGAACATATTGATCTCAACCTCGTCGGTCTCGAGAGGCTCGAAAACGACACGTTCGAACTTGTCACACAGTTCCTGCAGCCGTTCCTTTTGACGATCAACGAACTCAAACGAGTCGTCATCCGCGACGGAAACCCCCTGGCTCATTGGCGCACTCGGGTTCATCCATTCGGTTACCAATCGGGTGTATAAGTACGCCAGTCCGAGCTTGCGGGACTGCACCTCGAGCTTGGATCTGAGCAGCTCCTCCCAGGTTCTGAACATGTCGGCTGGCACTGACGCATCGTACCGAGCTTGCTGGAGCCAATGCTTGATGTTCTTGACTTTGTTATCATCTATGGCCTCAGGGTGGACGTCGTTCAAGCCCTGCAACAGTGCTGTGATGCGCTTCCGAGGGTCATGTGGGAACTGATCGGCCTTTGATAAAATCTCGTGTTTGCTTTCCTCATATCGGGCACGCTGCTTCTCTATTTCGCGGATCTTGGTGATGGAAATAGACTGAAGTGTCCGAGATAAAACTGAAGCGGGTGGAGTTATCTCGTGGTATGTAGGACTGGTATACCTACTCGTGTATTTTGAAGCTAGGGCAGCTACGAGGAGCAGTAAAGGAACATTTACCGCAAGAATGGCTGGGAAAAGAGGATATAGAGAAATAGACCTCTGGTTTCAGTGACTGTATTCTCAGTTATATACTCACTCACCTCTGTCATATTTCATTTACTACTAGTGTCTGCCTTCCTTGGGCAGCTGATTGGACTGGACGGCCAGGGGGCACATGGGCTTGCAGGCGGGGTGCCTGTTCTGCCTAGCGAGGGCCGGTTTGCTGCCTGCTGTCATGGGCGATCCCGCCAGTCTTTCATAACAGGAAGCAGGCAGCCTCAGGCCCATGCGTGGGTTATACTAGTATAACCATGCGGCATAGATATTGGAATGAATGCGCACTTGAATCCATGTTCAACAGAGATTTCGGGCTGTCGTGGCTTTTGCAGCGGGGACGATCGGGGAGAGAGTGATGTTTGTTAGGTGCTGATGAGATATGAACTTGTGGGTTGCACAGCGTAACGAAGGCTAGAGAGAATATTACCTAAACACGATCTGACCAAGATGATGATGACGTGAAGCCAATCGCGCCACTGATGGACGGCTGGACTTGATGGAGGGGTAGTAGTTTCATGCCCCGCTAAAGTTTATTCTCGACTTCGTGACGATTCCAAGTTTCTCCAACAGCGGCGCACTTTCTATGATGCAGCAATTACCGGCAGTCATTGGCGAATCATCTACCGTCCCGAACAATTCTTGCACCAGGGGTTGTTGCTCAGCGCCAATTGAGAAGGAATTGGCGGCGAGAGATCTGCAGAAAAAAAGTTGAACCACCATCGATTATTTCTCTCTCGCTCTCGCTCTCTCACTAAACGCATCACACGGTAAATACGCCGGTACCAATGTCAAACTCGCATAACCCGGCCGCGCCGGCCGAGCCCCATGAAGGCGACAATCTCTCCCATTCCAGTGACGATGACATGAGAGCGGTCGAGGTGTGTGCCTTTCCTCCTGATTTCGCCTGGCTGCGCAACCCAATTCAAAATAGGTAGCCGCCTTACACAATGCTCGTTGAATCTAGGTGTCCTTCGATGCGACCAGTCCCTATCGGAGGAAAAGCTCAATGGCCCACGGCGATTCCGCACGACCGCGCCTGAACCCGCCATTGAAGAAGACACAATGCCTCGTACACCAATTCATCGAGAACGAAAGGTCGGGCCAGCGCCTGGGGAGGAATTCTAGTCCCGATGACCTCTCTAGCGAGGTCGGCCTGGACCGCGTGGTCGAACCAAAGGGACAGCAACCCGGGCATCATCATCACCACCACCACCACAAAGCCAAGAAACCAGCCTTCATCGAATCAGACAGCGCTGAAACCTCGGACGCCGGCCAGGCCGACGAGCAGTCATGGAAGGTTGCTGTCACCACACCTCACGAAGAGCTGGACCTATCCGCCGAGAACCACGAAGTGCACAGCAGTCGCCTGCTTACGAAGAAGCAGCTGGGGGAGATGGCTTGGGGTGTACGAGAGCTGAGTCGACGGCTAGGCAGTGTCCGGCTCAATTTTGAAGCGCGCTCCATCTTCATATTGACAAAGGTCTTCGACATCGACTTGGTGCCGAAGACGAGAGAGATAGCCAAGTGGCTCTTGAGCAAAGAAAGGGGTGTCCGTTATACGGTCTGGCTACAAGACAGCTTGAAGGAAAACAAACGCTTCGATCTCAAGGGGATGTTGGAGGAACTACGGCAGGAATACATCGACGCCGGAGAGCTGGAACCGGATGCGCCGATAGATGCTATAGAGAAGCGGGTTCGGTTCTGGAACGAAAACTTGTGCCGCACGAGGCCGCACACATTTGACCTTGGCATCACGCTGGGAGGCGACGGCACAGTTCTCTACGCCAGTTGGCTGTTCCAGAGGATCGTCCCCCCGTTTATCAGTTTCGCTCTTGGCAGTCTAGGGTTCCTCACCAAGTTCGATTTCGCCGAGCATCAAAACACCCTGACAACGGCACTGAAAGATGGTGTCACGGTTAGCCTCAGGTTGCGGTTCGAAGGCACTATTATGAGAAGCCAGGCGCGACGCACGCCGGAGGGCAAGGACCAAGGCTCGACGAGCGACTCTGAGACGCAGCAGCAGAGGGATCTCATCGAGGAACTCATCGGCGAGGAAAAGGACGACGACCACACGCATCGACCTGATGGCACGTACGAGATCCTTAACGAGATCGTTGTCGACCGAGGCCCCAACCCGAGTAAGCAAATGCACCTAAAGTTGTTCGAAACACGGAGTGGCTAACCTACCTTCTATAGCTATGTCGTATACCGAAGTATTCGCAGATGACGAGCATTTCACGTCCATCTTGGCTGATGGAGTCTGCATCTCAACTCCCACAGGGTCCACGGCGTACAACTTAGCGGCCGGAGGCTCATTGTGCCATCCGGAGAACCCCGTGATGCTACTAACGTCCATCTGCGCGCATACGTTGTCGTTCCGGCCCGTCATCCTGCCCGACACGATCGTGCTGCGTATAGGCGTCCCGTACGATGCGCGGACGAACTCGTGGGCCAGCTTCGACGGGCGGGAGCGGCTCGAACTCTTCCCCGGGGACTATGTAACGATCAGTGCCAGCAGGTTCCCCTTCGCCTCGTGCATGCCCCAGGGCCGGCGGAGCGAGGACTGGGTGAACAGCATCAGCGGAAAGCTGGGCTGGAATACGCGTCAAAAACAGAAAAACGACGGCTACCAGAAATGGGATAAATGACCTTATTAGAAACGAATTGGACAGGGCCTATGCATACGGGATCAGATGCTACCTTTGGCGTGTCAAACAACGCAGCGCGCTCATAATTATGCTCCTCGGAGGCGATCGGGATTCCCATTATCCATTAGTCATGCGTCATGCCATCTATTATATGGATACGTATTACCGTCGAACTATCATATAAGACAAATTGAATGATGTTGATGCCCACTGTGCCCACCTGATGCTCCCAAGTGTAATCGGTGGGAAAGATGTCCGGAACGTGTGCTCGACTTCAGCCCGTACGTAGACTACTGCTAAGTACGGCCCTACTTGCATATGTTTAACTCCCCAAGCCAGGTATTACAGTAGTGTGCAGCATAGCTTTCACACCAAAATACAGAGTGTGACCGAGGTTTTTCAAAATCATCGTCCCATCTGTATACGCCCCATCTGAAGTGCTGGAAGACCTGAACACCGGTAGGTTGACCAATCCCGCAGGCTGCTTTTGATCCCCGGGCTCACTTGGTATGCTTCCAGTGAAAGGTCAGGTAAATACAGTTATTTAGCGCAATACTTCATGCAAGAGTTAAACTTGGCCCAGCTGGGTAGTACATGTATACTAATTCGTCCAAGAGACATTCATGTTCGACTACGCGTACCCTACGACTACCTGGGCGAATGGCGGCATGAACCTTATCTTGACATGAGAATAAACCTTAACCAATCTCATGTAAGTCATCAGCTGAGATCCCACCCGGAGCATACGGCCATGCCCGTATCATCTAGCATCTGGGAAGAGCCGACAAATGGAAAGGAGGGAGAAAGAAGAGAAAGAAAGAAGAAGGAAAAAAACCGACTCGGATCGGTCGCCCACCTCCCTCGGCCGGTTTGCTTGTGCAAAATGCGAGGCCAGCTAATTATAGCCAAAAGAGGAAACCCGCCTGGATCATCATTGGCCGGCCCCCCAAGTGTCAACGTTTCACACTACACGATATCTTTCCGTCGATCAATCACAAGCGCGCATTAAACCAAGCCCAACCCTTGTTGTTTCTGCGACTGACATTTTTTCTTGTCTCTTTTGTGTTTATGTTTTAGCGGGCAACTTTTCTCTCCCTCTCTCTCCATATATCTCTCAAACACATACATATTTTTAGGTACTTAGGAGGGGCAGGAAAGAGAGAGAGGGTCTATGAGCATTGAGTAGACACTTGGGCAGATGTTCAGATGTTTCTCAGCACAGCCCTACTACCTAACTACATGTACTACATACACAGCTGAGTAGTGGACCTCAGGAACCACAATTCCCAGTTCCTTCTCGGGGTTTTCTGTGCGGCAGTCCGGCGCGAAGTTTCACAAACGACCGGGCCTATACGGGCCTTGGCACTCGTCTGAGTAGTCTCAAGAGAAGCTATTTTTTGCGCAAAAGGAGTTAGCTCTCTCCTTGCTCTGCTCGACGATCACTGAGTTGAAATCGGGTTGGCACCTGTCATCGTCAGAGACAAGTCCCCCTGTTAATGACGCAGGAAGAATAACTCATTGGTGTTAAGAGAGCGAGGCGAGTTCTTCCAGAAAATTTTGTATTGCATATATATAAAAAATTGGTGCCGGAGCTTGTTTGTACTATTGTAGTAAGAAATAGTCGCTCTATCATGTAAAAGCAAAAAGGCCCAAGCCAAAACTGTGCACGCCTCAAATTAACAAACCACCACCCCGGAATTGCCGCTCCTGCTTCTTCCTGTAGGGTGGCTGTCGTGATACGTAATAAAAAGCATCGCCTTTGTCAAAATGCAACTCCTTGGCCGTGTGTACGTGATGTGATATCAAGTCCCTTCCCGTCGAGCAAGGCCGTTTCCCTTTTTTTGGTCTCAATCCCACCCCTTTCCCTTTCCATCCCAAATGGGTATCATCGGACATATGTAGTGGCACAATCGCTAGGCTCGCAGTTGGTCGGTTCGTTCGTGTGGACGGACCGGGAGGAGGACGTTGGAGTGATTAATCGAATGTAGTAGAAATTCATATATTATCCAAGAGTTTCCCTTCCCCAGTCTTTCCTTACTCGGCGTCTTCGGATGTCTCGACGAAGGTCATGGTGAGGCCCTGAGGGTCGTCGACGTTCAGGTTGATCGAGTCTATGCTGGTCGACGTCGTCGCCTCGCGCTTGTCCTCATCTCTCTTCACCGCGGGGGCAGCAAAGACCGGGACCGACTTAACGTCGCGGGTCTCGGGCTTAGTTGTCTGTAATTCTGTCAGAAAGGATGCTCGTCAGCATGCTGTGCTTGCAGTTTTGTGTAGTAGGATTTGGACTTACCGGCAGGGACGCCACGGCGGACGTACATGGTGGTGACCTTGGTGCGGCGGCGAGGCTGGGATGACTCATCCTCGCTTCGCTTGCCCATAGCCTCCTTGGTAGAAGCATCCGCAGCAGCGGCAGAGACATCGGCAGAAGCGGCGCCTTGAGCCTTGGCAGCAGCACCTACGGCCTTGGCGGCAGCACCGCCAGCAGGACGGTTGTCGACGATGATACCAACACCAGCACCCTCCTTGCCGGTACCGAGCTGGACGATGGGGCCCTTGACGAGGGCAGCCTCGGCATACTTCAGGGCACGGTCGAATCCGGCAAGGTCACGCTTCTTGGGGGCGGTGTCCCTCGGGGCAATCTCCTTGCCCATTCCCTGGAGAGTTGAGACGGAGGAAGCTAAAGATACAGTGTTAACACATGATGGGAGACAGTCGAGTTTGGGGGCGTATTCATGACGTACCTTGGTCCTGGAGAGTGGCGTCGCTTGTAGCAATGCTGCTATCCTGAGGCGTAGCAGCAACCTCGGGAGCAGGGGTGCTGGGCTTAGCAGCGGCGGGAGCAGCAGCAGCAGCGCTCTGGCCATCGGTGGAAGACGTTTTCGAAGAAGCAGCCTGAGAAGCGCCTTCCGAAGCGGGTTGGGCAGCACCGGCGGTCTTGGCGGCGGCGGCGCCACCGGCAGCGTTCTGCTGCGCGGCACCCTCCAGAGTCGTGAAGAGCTTGGATACATCTTGGCCACCACCGAAGCTTATTTCACCATCACCGACTACCCTGTTATGGAATTAGCTCGAGTCAAAGACGAAAAAGGGTGAGTCGGGCTAGGCAGGGTCCACATACAAAGCAGGCGAGTAGGCACCAAGGTTGATGTTCAAGGGAAGGGCGTAGACCGAGGCGAAAAAGCCGGCGGCGGCAACGAGGCGGTAGCTAACCATCTTGACGGTAGGTTGTGGGGAGTTTGGGGTTGGAAGGGTGAGGTTTTGTTTGGATAGATTAAGAGATTGACTAATAGTATAAAGCAGCGACCAGCGTAGAAACGGGTGAAAGAATGAAACGGAAATGTAAGTATTGATTTCTGGACCTGAGCACAGCTGGTTGAAGACAAAACAGAAAGTCGAGATGCCGTGCCGCCCTTCCTATATACCAACGAGTCGCCTCACGGAGGGAGGCGAGCATCTCCATCCACCCTCCCCCTTTGATCAAGCTGGGGTCTTGCAAACAAGGTAGGCCATGTTTAGCACGGAAGGCACTTGCTCCCGACCGCCAAGGCGTTTCTATCGTGAGATAAAAATATCTACGAGCGGACTGGGCCAAGATGCTGTCGAGGCTGGAGACTAGACGTCTAGGGCATGGAGAAGCTGGAGTCAGCAACCCTAGACGGGCCCCCTGTTTATCGGCCAGGCCAAGCAAGTCAAACGGTGCTTGACCGTGAAACAGCGAGTCGACGTCGAGGCCTCGAAGAGGGTCAAGATTTTCGCGAGATATTCGAGATGAGGGCGGGCCTAGTGCAGCTGAGGTTACCACGAGGCTCTTGGCTGAGGATGCCAAGCCAGCCAGGTTCAGTGGAAGCGTCAATGCGACGGGCGCAATCACAGAAATAGTCGGAATACCCTTACTAACGATGATGGAAGCAGTGCAATGAGTGCCAAGTGCAGCGCAGTGTGTGAGACAAGTTCCATTGGCCAAGTGGGTCAAGCACTACTGTAACCTGCCAAGACCAAGAACACTTGGTCAAGGGGTAGCGATGGCCTAGTGCTGTCCCCCGCGCTCAGAGCCCGACAACCAAGATGCGAAGCTTTCTAGGCCAGGGTAGTGGCAAGGGCCGTAGCAAGGGCTCCATAATCTGGACCGCCAACACCGGACGGCCTCCGCAAAACGAATTACCTGCCCGTCCAAGCAGCTGGGGACGTAGGCTATAGGTCGCAGTAGTATAGCCTAGCCAAGACAAGCAGAGTGACGCTGATGTTTTAGATGAAGAAACTTATCAGAACCTCTGTTGTTGGCCTAGCTTGGGTATCAGACGAGACGGGGCTGTTTAAGGAAACAATTCTTGCCATTGGCCAGTAGGACCGTAACGTCTCTCGAGAGGAACGCTGGACGGAATGCGCCTCGTATGTAAAATGGCCTAGGCTACTGTAGCATAGATGCCAGTTCCATTTATTAGTCTCGTTTTGCGTCAACTTTTGCGTGTCCAAGGCCGGTGGACAACTCCATGCCGGCAGCTAAGACCCTTATAGACAGAGAGGGCATGGAGCTCGCGTGCGACTTCTCTAGAACGCCAAACAAGGCATGATCCCAATTGATAGCTGAACAGAGACTTTGGACGACATTGGAGTGTTTCCGCCGGTATGGTGATAAATATGACCTCAGTTGTGTTCAGCAGACACGGTCCGATCGCTTGCTCCTGTCTTCCGTGAGTCTGTTTTAGAGGCTCATCGGTTTGCCCAGCGATGCGATCGCGGGTAGGAAGGGGTTGACGACTTGGCGATACGACACAAGATCTTTGGCCTTTGGTGTCATGAGCTTGGGAAGCTTATCAATCAAACCCGTTGGGTTCATGGTTGGAAGTGCTATGCAGCCAAGCAGCCAAGCAGCCAAGCAGCCAAGCAAATATCAATCCCACAGCACACGCGAACCACACAGAATTGCGACCCAGCAGACGGGAGACACATATCATATCTCGCGCTGGGTTTCTTCTTCTTCTTCTTCTCCCTCGCTATGGTTTGATTCGTGATAGCGGTGCCTAGCGGTCGACCATGGCGTTTCAAGAGGACCGTGTGCCAAGGTGAGTGATGACCCGGGCGGCGGCCAGCAGCCAGGAATAGAAAACTTGATGGACCTATTTGTATCTTGTACTGCCCCTTCGCTCCCATCATTCTCTTTTGCGACCGCCTCCTTTCTTGGCGACAGCCAGGGAGGCGGACGATGAAGCATTCAATGATGAGTACGGAGTAGCGCGGCGCTAGCAAGCAGAAATGCTGCACGTGGGATTGCGATGGTCAAATGTTTCGAATCCAACGCTTCAGATTGGTATGGGGAACCGCCAAGCCGCTTAAGGGTTGCAATGCGACGGTGACATCTTACCGGTACTAGAGCGAATTGGTGCACCATCGCCCGCGAGCGAGGGCTTTAATGTTTGGCTTTGCCCGTTCGAGGAATGGTCGTAGGTCCGCGTCCCCGGAAGCTACGAGTTAGCCAGGGACTGCCGAAGATTACTTGCATCCATACTAATAAGTAAGGGTAGTTCAGCCAAACCCCATGAATTAACTCGCAGAGACATAACCGATCGAAGGGTGTTTCAACAGTTGCAGCATGGCTTGTACCGGAAACACCATGTTCTATACCAATTCAAAGTTTTTCAGCATCCTCCACCTCTTCAGACTGAGAATCCTGTGACGCACCGACTGCCTTGGGGTTGCTGACACTGACTGACATTGACATTGACGTGAAAACAAAACGATCAATCACACTGATTCCGCCATTTGTTTATGCATTAGTTCTGGTTGGAGAATGCCACATGCGTTGCGTGCCGGCCGTCGTCATAATCTTGGCCAACATCAGATCAGATATCAGATCAGCACTAGTGGGGGGGGGGTTTAGGCAGAAGGCGCAGCAACTCGAACATATGTAATGTGACGAACGATAGTATCATCAATCCCCATCCTACCTTCATATATTCCATCAATACATCACATTCAATTACCCGTAATTTGTTCTCGTTGTTTCATGTGTTCTAAGCTCGATTTAAGTCGACGTTGCATCTAGAAGCAATGGCAGGCATTTCTGGTGAGAAGTGCGCGCCTGTCGACGCCTACGCTGGTTCAGCGGCGCCCAGGCGACAGCCTCGGCGCCGCCAAGTCGCGGATATAGGAACCTCCGCATCTTGGTCCCTGAAGTTACTATTGGCGGCTTTGTGCGCAGTATGGTATTTCGAATTATGGCCTCTTGCGGCAGCACCAGATAAGACTATCGTGACGTCAGATTCGACTTCCAGAGACAGTGTCTGGAGCCAAGTAAGCATAACAAGCTTTGTTACAACACTTCGTGGATTCTTGTCCTTCCTGCCAATATTCCCATCGTATAGATGCTAAGTACGGAGTACATGTGCATGTAGATCAAGCCCAGTGAAAAGCTTGAATGGCATCCATGCTTTTCCGCCGCGCAGCGATGCGCTCGTCTAACGGTGCCGATGGATTACCATCGCCCATTGAACGAATCGGCCAGCCACCCCAAGGTCCATATCGCTATAGTCCTGGTCCCTGGCCACAACCGTACCGATGAACCCATGTCGTATGGCGAGTCGCCTCTGCTTTTGAATCCAGTAAGCTTTCACCGAATACTACCCCGAATGCTGCCGACCGTAAACCTAAACGGAAGATAGGGAGGGCCTGGCGGCAGTGGCGCCATGTTTGCTCTTGGCTCCGGCCAACAAATTCAAGGCGTCGTTGGGACGGATCGCGATATCATCGGTTTCGACCCGAGAGGAATTGGTAAGAGGGCTCCCACGCACCACCAAAGGAGGGGAATCATCTATGGTTTGATCGCATTCATGCTAATTCGTGCAAACCTTGGACAGGCGCAACTACCCCTCAAGCCAATTGTTTCGTGGCGGATGACTGGAACGGTGTTGCTGGCCAAAACATGGCCCTGATGAATAGGCTCACGTGGGAGATGTCGGGCCACGACGTCGGCCTGGTCAACTCGAGCAATGTAGCTTTGTCCAAGCTCGATGTTCGTGCCCGGGCTCTCGCCAAGCTCTGCCAGCAGGTGTCCGATGAAAGCGGCGATGGCAGCATCTTCCAGTACAGCAGCACGCCGAACGTGGCCAGGGACATGCTGTCCATCGTCCACGCCTGGGATGCATGGAGGGAATCGGCCGATGAGACTGCCAAGCCTGCCCAGCCCCATCCGGAGTCGGATGAGATGAACTCTAATCACGACCAGTCACTGCAGAGTACCAAGGGGAAGCTGGTCTACTGGGGGTTCAGCTACGGCACCCTGCTGGGCGCAACATTTGCCGCCATGTTTCCGGACTCGGTGGGCCGAGTTATGCTGGATGGTGTTGTAGACGCCGACCATTATGGTGAGCACCCGAGACTCGCGCTCTCGCGTATGTTCTCGACTTGCCTACTGACCCCTTTACTAGTGGAGCCTGTCTGGAGGGATTCCATCGTCGATTCCGATGCCATCTTTGGCAAGTTCTTCAGCTACTGTGCTGAGGCCGAGGAAAACTGTGCCTTTTACCAAAAGGGAGACACCCCAAAGAACATCGAGAGCCGCTATCATGACCTTTTGGCAAAGCTCTTGCGAGAGCCCAAGATTGTGACTAATGTTGGAGGCAACATACCCGCCATACTGAATACTGGTGATATACGAATGATCCTTTTCCAGGCACTGTATGCGCCTAACCTAGCCTACCCTTCGGTAGCGCAGTTGCTACAAGCTATCTATACGGACCAAGGGCTAGAAAGGTGGATCAACCCTTTGATCCTAGGCGGCCTGTGCAAGAACCTGTCGCTACCCATCTGGCCCGATGACGCGCAAAAGGCCGTGATGTGCAGCGACAAGCGCTACAAGCTCAACGAGACCGTACCGGAGCTCGAGGAGATGTTTGAGGAGATGTCTACAATATCATCCTTCGTCGACGTCTGGATGGGTGTGATGATGGGCTGTAACGACTGGACCATCGAGGCGAAAGACCCCCCGATGGACTGGGACGACCACCCAGCGCGCAAGCCCGCACCCATCAACACCAGCTTCCCCGTCCTGTTCCTGACGAACCATCTCGACCCCGTCACCCCGCTCTACGCGGCCCTGAAGATGACGCGCAAGTTCGCGGGCGCGAGCATTGTGGAACAGGCAGACGGCTTGGGGCATTGCACCTTGGCGTGTACCTCCATGTGCACCATCCGGCACATCCGCGCGTACCTGAACGAGGGCAAAGTCCCGCGCGTGCCCGATTTCGGGGACGACTCGGACAAGAATTCCACCCCGAAATGGGAGACGTGCGAGTGCCAAGAGAAGCCCTGGAGGCGCGTCCTGCCCCTTGCCGGACCCGACGGGCAGCTTCACAACCAGAACGCGGACGGTGACGAGAGTCTTCTGAATGGCCTCTCGGTCGAAGAGGCGCAGATGATGCACAGCTGGAGCCAGGTCCGCCACAGCTTCGTCGAGCACAAGATGAACGCCCAGTTCGGGCAGTACCAGAAGCTGAAGAGGACGGTGCTGGGCTTGCCTGAGTGGATGACGGTGCAGCATGGGAAGTGTTCTGCTCACCATGACGCCCAGTGATTCGGATGTGCTTCCTGTTAGCAAACGATATCTGCTTCTTCTATATGTTCTTTCTTTTCCGGTCACGCTTTAGCTAGCTTCTGGTGCCATCTAGCGCCCAAGCCTGGATTAGTCGGTTCGCTGATTGCGGTAACCTTTACCAGTGGCTACCTACTCTATACTTGTCAGATCCATGCACAGCTTGAGTTACAGGTGACGTTATATAAACTATGACTTGGCTCTCGTATTATGTGCAGGAAACCGATACATGATACACAAACCACGTTGTAAGCGGGCCTTTAGTACCCAAAAGCCCTGGAATACAATTCAAAGGCCTCCACACATTTGGGCTCGTCCAAAAATCGTGGTATGTACTCCGTGACCCGTTCCGATCTAGGTTCTGCGGTGTATTCAGCTTTACAGAATTCCCAGTAATCCGGATACCACCCGGACTGCTGCCAGTCGATTATAGCAACGATACGGTGAGGAGATTCTGTAGAAACAATAATATTGCTTGGATGAAGATCGGAATGCGTAAAGACGACGGAAGAATCGTCTGGCAGACCTTGCCGGTACGGGTCTGGTATATCGCTGGGGTCGATGCCTGGCCAGTGCTGACCCTTGTCTTTCGTCAACATTGAAGAGAGCCAATCATGAAACTCTGTCACGGAAAAAAACGGCCCTGCAGGCGGTAAATTTCCACCTGTAAAAACGACGTCGTTGAGTGGACCGCGATTGATATGGCCTATAAAGAGTTAGTAAAAATGGTAGCTTGGAGATGAACTACTGTGCCTACCTAGGAAGCGATCGTCTGGCTCTTGCTGAAGGGTACGCAGCTCGGCTAGAATAGATCGCAGCTGTCCACAGAGTCGAATCCGCTCTGACTGTGGCAGGGAATCCCATATTTTCTCCAATGTAACACCATGCACAAATTCGATAAAGAGGTAAGTGTACTCAGTATCCTGGGTCCAGCCATAAATTTCAGGGACAGGAATATGGGGCACAACTTGCTTTAAGGCCCAAAGGCACTGGGCTTCGGCAATATTGACCTTTGGTTCCTTACCAAACTTGACAACCAGACCGAGTTCCTCGAAATACACTGGAGGACGTTCCTCACAATCCTGAAAAGATGGTGCCTGTACCGCACTCTCTGCTAATATCCTGGAGGGAGTAGGGAAATCCACATTTTGACCGTTGCGCGAGAAATAGGATGTGTTTTTAAATGTGACGGAAGACCCCGATGGGAGTGATTTCGTCGATGTAAGGCGGCAGGACTCCATTTCGTTATATAATCACATGAGCGAGCGGGTGAGAACAACGGTGCGAAACTTACCAGGGGAATGAGGTCAAAAGTTGTCTATTTATGCGCGGGGTACCGCAGAATCCGGATATGGAGTCCTACCCTCAGGCCCTAAAGTTAAATTGATGAAAACGTAGAGGCATGGTGAATATATTGGGTTACAATATCTCATTTGCTTCTTCCGAAGCCTCGCTACGCTAACGAGGGCTTGATCGTCCTCCCCTCCTCGTACTTCCCACCCACTGGCCGCCACATAAGAAACGACGTGAACGGTGGTACCTTCTCCGCCATCTCCATCCATGCCTCGTCTGGTGAATCCGTCGCTGGCGCCGTTACCGTCTCGGCCAACTCGACCAGACCGTTGGCTAGGTATAACGGCCGACCTGGCGGCGTGGCGTCTAGGAAGATCTCGAGGCCCAGCTTGTCCGCCTTCCGCGTGCCCCAGTCCATGATCTGCTGCCAGACGCCGCGCCGGCGGTAGTCCGGGTGCGTGAAGACGTTGTTCAGGTCTGTGCCAGGGTTTAAGCGCCCAGAAAAGTCGAGGAACCAATAAGGAGCAACGAGGGGGAGAAAAGGAAAAAGGAAAGGAAAAAAAAGAAAAAGGGAAGGATATGAGGAGAATCATGAAGGAAAAGGGGGATGATGGAAAGAACAGAACCCGCTGAAGAACCGCGGTACTCAGGGTCGTGAGACTGCGAGTACCTACACAAATGCGGCCTACGAGCCACTTGGGATCTCGGCCGCGCCATACTCTCGAGTGCCTGCTCAGCGAACCGGCGCGAGCCGTCGTCGGGATACCAGACGGCTTCCAGGGCGTCTGCCCCGGCGAACGTGTCCCCGTCGTAGATGTGCCAGCAGGCGCCCCCGGAGACCCGCCCCGTCTCGATATCGACGACCTTCTGCCAGTGGCTCGTCGGGTCGGAGGCATGCCACAGCGCCAGTCGGGCGGCGCCCTCGGCTAGGGACGACGCGGCAGCCTCGGGCGTGAGCCTGCGCATCGGAAGGAACACCTCCGTGAGCGGCTGCGGTGGGCTCGCGTACGCCGCGAGCAGGCAGCGGAGGAGGGCGGGGAAGTCCACCGCCGGGTCAATTTCTTGGAGTTGGAGTGTCATCGTTAGGTATCAACAGTGTTGGGTGGAGAGCCGAGCCAATGTTCTCGCAGGGCAGCGAGATGTCGTTGCCAACGACTTGGAATTGGAGAAAGTGGGTATTCCTCTGAGAGCTGTGGTGTAGCAAGTCAAGGTACTGTCATTGGAGGCTGGAGGCGAGCTGTTGTTTACGGTCTGGAATTCCCCAGGGAATCCGCCTACCTGCCGCTGCCGAACTTAATAGTTGCCAAAAGCCTTTTCGTATTGCCTCCGAGTGCAACGGTAAGCTTACTATTATTTGGTTTACACGAGTTGGGGGCCTGGAGTAATACAGGAAGACATATGAACCTGCGTTGTAACCCCATGGTCGGCAAAGGCGGGTGAGAAGGGAGAGGGGGTGTGGAGCTCGGATGTATGCTGGGGATTATCTTCTTCGTGCTCACGTCTTGTCCAATTAATCTACGGATAGCAGTGTACGCTCGCGTGCACATGGCGCTGACGCCCATTACGTATGTACCGGATTACATCCTTGCCAAGGTTGCAGCGCATCAAATCTTGCGCAGAAACTCTCCAATTTTTACGGCCACCTCCTCGGCGCGAACCCCAAACCCCATCATCGGGCCCAAAAAGAACGTATCGTGTACCGCGCCCAGCTCGAGGCTCAGCTGCACGTCATTCCCCTCGACCCGGCGCATCTCGTCCACCCACCGCTCGGTAAACTCGCGCGTGATCTCCCGCTCGCCCGCGTTCACGAAGACCGGCACGGGCAGGGCGAACGGATGGCCCAGCGGCGTGACGTACGGGTTGGACGCCCCTTGGTCTCCCCCGTAGCAGTGCGCGCCCCAGGCCGCGTACGAGGCCGGTACGAAGTCGGTTTGGAAGTTGGGCCTGGACTCGAGCTTGTACTCGAAGGGGGCGACCCACGGTGAGAGAAGCACGGCGGCCCGGGGCCAGGGGACAACAGCACCGAGCTCGGCTCCATGTTCTGATAGGTAGCGCAGGAGGGCTTGGATGAGGTTCCCGCCGGAGCTGTCGCCGACGACGACGATCTGCGAAGCGGGGATACGGAGTGTGTCCAGCAGGAAGAGGTAGGCGGCCAGCACATCTTGTGGCGCGGCTGGAAAGGGGTTCACGCCGCCGTGCCCGGAAAGGCGGTGTTGCACCGAGAAAACGAAGTCGAGCCCGCTCTTCTTGAGCAGTCTGTTCGCGACTGTGCCGAACATGGCGTCCCGGCCGTCACCTGCGACGAAGGCCCCGCCATGGACATAGAGAGCAACCGTCTTAGAGGAAGCTATTTCCGCATCATTTGGAACACGCGGGGACCACGTGCCTCCAATCGTCGTGGGCTTGATGGTCGGGGATGAGAATGGCGCCCTGTAGACGTCCGAGGAAGGAGGCGGTACGGTCTGAAATCTGTTGCCCTCATCTCCCGGGTTTAAAGTGATGTTTTCCGTGACCCCGACGCGGGACGTGGCATCAAGCAGGCAGTAGACGATGCGGGTCATGAATGTCTGCTTCGCGGTCCAGGTTGGATGTGGTCTAAGGAAGGGGATCAAAGATATGGCGAGGTAATAGGGCAGGTAGAATATCGTTGAGCAAATATATGAAAGCTGGAAAATGGTTTTAAATGGTTGGTAGGATACCAGTGGGTATCCGCGTCGTCCCACCATGCTGTGGAAGCCTGAAGTGAATCAGTGACGACGTGGATGGTGTTAGGGATCTGCTTACTTCGCAAGTCTTCGAGAAAGGAAAAGTTGATGAGGACCAGGGCTGGCTAGGTACGTATTTGCATTCCAGCCCCCACGAAGAGCAAATACTCGGGAGGGCAGGAGGTACAGGCCTTGGCGCGCGCTCTGCCGAGGCGCAGTTTATCTTACCTTTTATTAGCGAGGTAGTATTATCTGCATGTTCGATGGGAAGGATAGATTGAAGCATAGATATTGGTGCCTCGGTCAGCTTTGCCTGTGTTGTAGGTAGGTGACCGATCCTACCAATAATTATTTATCTAGCCTTTAAACACACTTAAACAGCAGTACTTCTCTCTCTTCTCATTGTCATCTTAAGCAATGAATACCTTTTTATTATTATTGCGCATTACCGTCTGTCGGCTTTGGTCTTGGAATTGATCGATCTCACGATTGAAAAATGTCGACAACTGACCCGACCATTCAGCCACCACTGGACTTTTCCAATACCGGTCCTGACATCGTCATTACCTCTGCCGTACTGGGTTTCGTATCGACTATCATCGTCGCCTTGCGCTTTTGGTCAAGGAGACTAGTCCACCAGCATTTTGGACTGAGCGATTACCTTTGTCTCGCTGCTCTCCTTTTCCAACATGGCCTCTTGGCAAGTGGTAGCGTCATGGTGAAGCCGGGAGGCCTGGGACGAGACTTTAGAATAACGGCGACCGAGGACCCGAGCTCTGTCATCATTCTCTTCCAGGTTGGAGCACAAATTTGATGCTGTTCTGCTTAGTATTCGCTGACTTGATGTAAACAGGCTCTATTTGTCGCCGAGATCACTTACACCTTCAGCTCTCCGCTGATAAAGCTCTCAGTGCTGGCCTTTTACAGGAAGATCTTCCCTACTCGCACTGTAAACTTGGGGTGCAAGATTCTCGGCTTTATGTGCATGGCTTGGTGGATTGCTATCTTTATATTGGACTTTACCCAATGTCGGCCCCTAGAAGCCTTTTGGCGCCTGGAGCTCCAAGTGTTACCAACGACCAAATGCATCGACCCTATCTTTGCTTTCTTCTCCAACTCGGTCGCAAATTGTATTATCGACTTCTTCACGATAGCCCTACCCATACGAGACGTACTTAAACTTCAAACCACAACACGACGCAAGGTTAATATCTTTATGATTTTTCTCCTAGGTGGTGTGTAAGTATTGCTATGGTCTCGTTTGTGTCTGATAAGTATCACGCGTGATGCATCAAGCTGACCGAATGGTGGCAGAGCTTTTGCGGCAAGTCTGGTGCGCACGATTTTCGTTGGCTTTGTGTGGAGAGAGAGCATCACGAATTTCACAAGTAGGATATGCCAATAAAAATGGTATTAGAAGTCACAAGCTAACAATAGCAGAACAGTTTGTCGTGCCTGCTATCGCATCTGCAATCGAAATTTATGTGGCAATCATCGGGGCATGTTTGCCCATGATGGTCCCTATCTATCGCAAGCTTCGATTTGGTGACCCGCTGAAGATGACCGGCGGCGGCACACAGCCCAACAAGACTCCGTCCAGCGGCACCAACACTGTCACCGCTGCTAACATGCGTCGTCGAAATAGGGAGCTAAGTGGCGATGATGGCTCAGTTGAGCAACGTGCTGGAAGCGAAGATGGTCTCACCCCGGCTGATTATCACGGAGGCCACTACAGCCGGGCAGTTGCTGGGTCTCCAGGCTCTGACAACGAAAGCTACCCTCTAGAGGCTATTAAAGTGAGACGTGAAATCACTCGGCATTGGCAGGATCGTGACTGAGGCGATCACTCTCATGTCTGATGAGCTAATTAAATGAAAGTTGGTGTGGCCTGTCCTGCAAGGTATTTGCTGGCAGTCACTGTGGGTATAGATAGGTCTACATAAAATCGCACTAGGCGGTTGGACTTGGACGAATTGATCAAGTTGGAACTGTGATATCATGTTGACAAGTAATAGAGAGGTACTGTTTTTCCCCTGTGAATCAGCGTCTTGGTTCGCAGCAGGCCTTGGTCATCCCAAATCTCGAGTTCCCCCGCAGACCTCCCCAACGCTGCCTCGCACCGTCACCTACGGGGAGCGGATGTGCAAGCTGCTGACGGTGCTGACGGCAGATATTAGGAACTCGGAAGCACAATAGTGACCTTTGGCCTGCATGACGGCGCCAAATCACAGCGTCAGCAATGCACGGATAATCGGCTGTCTTGCCTGGTTATGATATATGATAAGTGCCTAATAAAAAACCGACCGGGGCAGACCCTTGGCGAACCATGGCTGGGATGGGGTGGATGGTGTAAGCAGTTGTGCAGCCTCAATGGCAGGCTGCGCCTGGCCGTTGGTTCTGCTGCACATGAAGTTCTCGCTGCTATAAGCCTGATGGACTGATGGCTCTCGTTTCACCGGCGGGGAAAGTGAAGGCGAAGTTGCAATTCGAACTCATGCCTGTCAGATCGCCCAGAAAGTAGCTTAACATGAGGATGTTGGATCAAGTGGGAGGAGGGGAGGATTCCGTGCTTCGCCCCATACATGGATCGAGGGCACTATCTCCAAACTCGATCAAATAAGTACTTACTTATGTAACAACATACCATGCGGGGTACCGAAGACTAATAATAAAGTCCAGGGCTGAGAGGGCCCCCTCTTTAACGCACCCGTCACTACTTTAGTCAAGCCAAGCGGAGCGGCCCGTTTGTTCCTATCAAGCTATGGAGTCATCAAGATTGGGGTGTGCACGCCCGTCTGCCCGTATCGAGCCGTATCGCCGGACCCTCGAGGGCGACTAGGCTTTTACCACTATGTAGTGTCTGCCGTCCCCCTGGTATCAGTTAGGGTGAGGTCATTCATGTATGACTGCAGATTTAGGAACCGTCCGCTTCACTAATGTTACACCACAGCTACGGCAGGCGAACCGGTAGACTTGTGGCACAAACGATATTACATACATACATATGTAAGCACTAGGATAACGGGGCATGCTGACAATGCCTACCTATTGATGACTTGATAAATCAATCATGCCAAATACTTTGCGCCCGCATATGAGATACTCGGGGTTATGGCGCATGGGTCGTAGCAACGATTCACGAAAGCAACAGAGTGGCTGCGGATCTAGGTCAAATAATCTTCTAAATATACCACCTTCCGAAATTCATTTGAGGGGGGCATAGAGTCTTGCCAATGAGAAAGTTTACCTGCCTACACAACCCAGCCCCATTTTGACATTCCATCACCGTTGCTATGGCCACTGACCATCCAGAACCAGCGGCTCCGCCAGTTGGTCCATTCATATTCCGAATCTTGGATACGAAGTCTCAGGAGCCGCAGGCAGCTCATGCCCAGTCGACGTTCTACCGCAACCTCGATGAAGCCCTCGACCTGCGTCGCTCCTCCAGCAATTTCTATTCCGTCGTGGAGAATACCTGGGACGCCGACGGCATCACAGACTTCTACTCCGGCGACATGCTCGGGTTGGGCAAGAGCGATGTCCGGCGTGCAGAATTTCTGGCCGAGCTTGGTCGCTTCCCCGACTTCACCGTCGGACCAACTGGTGCGCGTGTGATAGACGGCACATACTCCTACCTAAAGAAGTCGGAGCTGGAAATTGCTTCCTTCCACGGTGCGGAGCATGGGATGTTGATGAGCTCTGCTTTTGAAGCCAACGTGGCCGTTTGGACCGCCGTGCCACGGCCGGGCGATGTCATCTTATACGATGCTCTAGTGCACGCAAGCACGCGCGAGGGTATCAAGCAGAGCTTAGCCATCGATAAGGTTGAGTTCCCGCACAACAGCGTCGACGGCTTCCGCCGCGTCCTCGGCGATATATTTGCGTCTAACAGGCTAGTCCGGGAGGCGAAGAGAACTGTTCTTGTCGCTGTCGAGTCTATATATAGCATGGACGGTGATGTATGCCCGCTGCAGGAGCTTCTCGAAGTTGCTGATGAGTTTTCACGGGGACAGGGCAACGTACAGTTCGTGGTAGATGAGGCTCACAGCCTCGGGGTCATTGGGCCGAAGGGGGCAGGGCTCGTCTGCGAGCTTGGCTTGCAGAAGGAGATCGCGATTGTGGTGCACTCGTATGGTAAGGCACTTGGTGCAGTCGGTGGTCAGTCTATGCCCATTCCATAGCTTACTTGGAAATCCGACATTCTAACCCTATGCGTACGCTAGGATTCGTACTGGCCAGCACGTCTATTAGAGATATGATGGCGAACTTTGCTCGGTCAATCATCTACTCAACATCGCCATCATTTCCATTCGTCGCCGCTATCAAATCAGGGTACAAGTTACTCCGCGATGGACACACCGAAGAGGTACGCAGTATTTTGACATCTAGATCTATCAAAAATTACTGGATAGATACGAGAAACTGACATTTGACAGGCACAAGAGCGTATCCAGCATCTTGTGAGATTCTTCTTCGAAACCCTCACATCTCACTCCGTCTGGCCAGCAGCACAGCAGATGGGACTCCTTCTGGTACCGCTCGCGAAGGACTGGGAAGAGCGTCCCTTTCTGACGCACATCATACCCATCTTCACTCGTCAGAAGTATAACTGGTGGCTTTTCTTCCACATCCTGGATTCGAACTTCTGTACCTTCCCAATGGAACACCCTATCGTGCCGCTTGGGCAGCGCCGCATCCGCGCCGTCCTCCATGCCTATAATACGGAAGATGAGGTACGGAAATTCGTTAATGCAATATTTACTTGGGTGGAGGAGATGGTCTCCATTGAGAATGGCAGCAGTGAATATGCTGTGCCACATGCAGCTAGGCGAGTGTACGCATGGATGGCGCAGGAGAAGCTGACTGGATTTGGGAAGCCATAGGGTTGCACTGCATAATAGGCTCCTCGGCATTTCTATTAGAGTCAAAACGCCGGCACTAGTCAACTTGTAGATCCCCGGTCCACGCCCCCGTATCTGTTGATGGGCTTAATATGGAAACGAGATACCAAAGTGAATCCCCCTTTTGGTCCCGACGCCTCCAACAGCACCGTAACTAATGCCACCCCGTCATGCCTGACGTCCCAATTCACGTTCCAGGCAGGCTGCGGTAACCTGTCACTCAAGGGCCCTGATCTAGAATAGCGAATGTTACACTTACTACGAGGTGATCCGGGGGAAGATCGGACAGTCGGTTGGCATCGGAGGATATGTACCCGTCTAACGTTGATCCGTTTGGCCGCCCTCGGTGCCACGCCGAGCTTTCCTGAAACCCCGCTGCCAAAGCTGTCCTCCTCGTCAGCGGTTTGTGTAGCTAAGTAAAATAACCGAAACTGTCCCAAGCACGACTTGGAGAGTCCCGAGTCATTTCACGCACTTCCGGGTTTTGAACATACATGTTAACCATTAATTGGGGTGTTCAGAGGCACGTACACAACAATGGAGCCGATTGCTATCGTTGGTATCTCCTTTCGACTGCCGCAAGGCGCGGAAGACGAGGACAGCCTGTGGGAAATACTGGAGGCTGGCACGAATGTGATGACAGAGTGGCCAGAGTCCCGGGTCAATCTCGATGCTTTCTATAATCCGGATCCCTCTGTCAACAATGCTGTATGTATTTTCTGCCTGCTCCAGAGGTTCAATGTCGTCGTTCAGCTCTGACACGAGAGAAAGTTATCTTCCAGAGGGGGCTATTTTCTCAAGGAGGACCCGGCTGCCTTCGATGCTCCGTTCTTTTCTATTACACCGAAGGGCAAGTAATCACGAGTCCAAGTCCATCTACACGCCTACTGACATGCACAAAGAGGCAGCATCAATGGATCCACAGCAACGCTGGATGTTGGAAGCAACGTACAGAGCTCTGGAGAACGGTACCGCTCACCCCCTGAACATCTTTTCGCTGATAAGCGTATGGCTCACAGTAGATAGCCGGCATTCCCGTGGAAAAGGCGGCCGGAACTAGCACGGCCGTGTTTGCCGCGTCCATGGCTGATGACTACGCAAAGCTCACCTACAAAGACCCGGATGAAGTCCCAACGAATGTCAAAACCGGTCTGAGCTCTGCTATGCTGACCAACCGGCTCAGCTGGTTCTTCGATCTCAAGGGCCCGAGTATCCAGCTCAACACAGCCTGCTCCTCCAGCATGATTGCGACAGACCTAGCTTGCCAGTCCTTGCGGAATGGTCAGAGCCCGATGGTAGGTGCTAATAGAGACAGGTACGAGACGAGCTGCTAACAGGGACACAGGCCATCGTCGCCGGGTCGAACGTAGCTCTAACCCCTGAAGAGCATCTGGAGCTGGAGAAAATAAGATTGCTATCGCCGGATAGTCGATGCTACAGCTTCGACAGTCGTGCAAATGGGTACTCCAGGGGCGAAGGGGTGTTAGTGCTCGTTCTCAAGACGCTCAAAAGTGCCATTCGAGATCGTGACATGATCCGCGCCGTGATTCGAGCCTCTGGTACCAATCAGGATGGTCACACACCGGCAATCACCCAACCGAGTCTCGAAGCCCAAGAGGACTTGATCCGACGCGTGTACAAAAGCTGTAGCTTGGACTTTAGTCTGACAAGATACATAGAGGCACATGGTACGATCCTCATCCGCATAATATGCTTCTTCGTGAGCTGACTCGGAGTAACTAGGTACGGGTACTCAGCTAGGAGAACTCGGTCGAGGCCAAAGCCCTCGGCCGTGTTTTCAGAACTTACCGGTCACCAAAGGAGCCATTGTATATGTGAGTTACCCATCACAACATGTTCAATGGATTCCCTAACCCTAGACACTAGCGGATCTGTGAAAGCCAATATTGGCCACCTGGAGGGTGCCAGCGGCATTGTGGGAATTTTGAAATCTGTAATGATCCTCGAAAGAGGTATTATCCCGCCGAATGCACTGTTTGAGAAATGGAACCCAAAGATCAATGCCAAGTTCAACAGTCTATGTGTACGTCTTTTCCCCTGTAGTATCAATGGAAATACTGAAATTTATAAGGTGCCAACATCATGCATCCCCTGGCCAGCTGCTGGTCTGCGTCGAATTTCGGTGAACAGTTTCGGCTTGGGAGGGTCCAACGGTCACTTGATACTGGACGATGCATTCCACACATTGGAAACCATTGGCGCAGAGGCGCTGGTTCATACGTCGCACTCACTGCAAAGCTTCGTCCTAGGCCATCGCAGGCCCGATATTGAGGGAAGGTCCCACCAACAAGAGAATGGGTTGCCCGCGATCGAACTTGAGCCCGCTCCTTTCCATTCGAGCGAAGGTTTGAGTGCCTCCCAAACCCGTAAGCCTTCCGATGGTACTCCAAAGGCCCGGCTGCTCGTTTGGTCTGCCAAAGACGAAGCCGCGCTGAAACGAGTTCTTCGCGACTATGATGCATTTTACGCGGCGGCAAAACAGCGGCATGACATTGATAGCTTTGTGGAGTCTCTGGCCTACACGCTCTCTGCTCGGCGAAGCCTCATGCTATGGAGGTCCTTCGCCATCGTGGACAGTCATGATATGCACCCCAGACGCCGCCAAGATCTTGTCTTCTACTTGTGTACGTTCCTTCTCGAGAACCCGGCCTTGCCTTCGTTTTCACAGGTCAAGGGGCTCAGTATGCGCACATGGGACTGGACCTGCTTGTCTACCCTATTTTTCACGCAACGATGACCCAAGCAAGTACTATTCTACAGGAATTAGGGTCCAATTGGTCTTTGATGGGTACGTCACAATTAATCGAATTGACTCTACTTTATCTCAGAACTATTTATCGAACTTTAACGTGAACAGATGAGCTCAAGCAGACCGAGAGAATCAACTCACCGCAGATGAGTCAGCCGCTGTGTACTATTCTCCAGATAGCTCTTGTAGAGCTCCTTCGTGGGTTTGGTATCGTTCCCGATGCTGTAGTCGGCCATTCGTCTGGTGAGATTGCCGCAGCATACACCATAGGCGCTCTCTCTTTTCAGTCTGCCTGCAAGGTCGCATATCACCGTGGACGACTAGCTCAACGTTTGACAGTGGAAGGTCTTGCGGCTGGTGGTATGATGTCCGTAAACATGGCAGAGGCGGAAGTGGACGCATACCTGGCCAAGGTTTCCCTAAGCTCCGATATCACGGTGGCATGCATCAACAGCCCCTCAAATGTGACTCTTTCCGGGCCAGAAACCGTCGTTGATAAGCTGCAGAAGTACTTGGAAGCAGACCAGATGTTTACGCGGAAAATCAAAACCGGTGTCGCATATCACTCACCCGCCATGGTGCCCATTTCTGAGGAATATTCATCGTGTTTGGGCACCTTAGAACCAGGTGAATCCGATCATGACGGCATCCTCATGGCTTCATCTATAACTGGTCAGAGAATTACCGCGACTGGTCTATTGAAACGCCAGTATTGGGTGGATAATCTTGTCTCGCCAGTGCGATTCGCCGACGCGCTCCGGTATCTCGCCTTCGCAGCGCCTAATGCGGACGGACTGAAGACAGTGACTAGCTTCGTCGAGATAGGGCCACATGCGGCGTTGAAACGGCCTATCAACGACACGCTTATCCAAGCCAACAAAGGGAAGAGCCCTACGTACCTACCGGTTTTATCGAAGTTCGAGTCACCAGTAAAGACTGTTTTGGGGGTCGTCGGTCAGCTCTTCGTACTCGGTCACTCGGCATCCGTCACGGCGGCCAACCAACAGCAAGCAACCGCTCAGGGAATACCATTCCTTGTGGATGCACCTGCTTACCCTTTCGATCACTCACAGCTACATTGGCACGAGTCTAGACTAAGCCGTGGCTGGCGCCTTCGCGAGGCCTCGCCACAACCCCTACTGGGAGTGCCTGCAATGGACTGGAACCCTCTTGAGCCAAGGTGGCGGAAGATACTACGAACCACCGAGATCCCCTGGCTCGAAGACCACGTCATGGGCGAGAACACCCTGTTTCCCGCTGCCGGATCGATCATCATGGGGATAGAGGCAGTAAAAACGATGGTCCGGACCCGTCACACTATTCAGGGATTTCGCATCAAAACAGCCACTTTCTTAAAGCCAATAGTGATCCGAGCTGAAACCGATAATGAAGTCATTACACACGTCCGTCCACTCCGAGAGACGTATGAGAAGTCGGACCTACGATTCGAGGTTCAGATATTTGCAGTTGCCGATAGCTCCTGGAGTTTGTGCTTCAAATCTACGATACACGTCGAAGAACAAGAACCACCGAATGGTGTGGATGACAGCCAGGAGATTCAAGTTGCTTCTCAGGCTCTGGTCGCTGACTATGCTCACGCCAAGGAGGTGTCAGTAAATCAAATCAGTAAGCAGTACTTTTACCAGCGGCATCGCGAACAGGGCCAGAAGTATGGCGATGCCTTTTCCCTCGCCGATGATATCTATTGGGATGGCGATAAGCTTGTCGTGGCCAATGTCAATGTAGCGCCTCCATTTGAGCCATACGGAGGCATTCTCCATCCCGCTACTCTCGATACGGCCTTCCAATTATGTTACACGGCGCCATGCAACGGGATGTCGGGCAACCTACCCACGACCATTCCACACCGAATCCGCGATGCTTGGATATCGGCAACGGGATGGCAATACCCAAGTACCAGTACAATCCGGATGCTGACAAGGTCGTGCCTCAAAAAATCGGGTATAGGCATCGAAAGTTCCATCCAAGTCTTGTCCGATGATGGGTCGCGCCTCTGTCACATCGAGAAGTTCGAATTAATGCCTATTGCAGGCAACCACGTGAGTGACAAAGACACAAGAAAGCTTCTTCACCGGATCGACTGGAAACCTCATCTTTCTCTCCTAAGTCCTGATCAGCTACATCATTTTTGCTACGCATGCAAGCCGTTTTCGGGCGACGACTCAACAAGAAAAGATCTTCATGATCTCCAAGCCGCTTTACGGTTGGTCTTCCAGCAGAAGATTGGTCAGATCCTGCAGACGGACTGGACAAAAGCGCCTCCATACATGAAGGAATACGTTTCGCTCATAAAAGGCGAGCTAAAAAAGATGCAAGAGGAAGCTTCCGAGGGCATGACTGAAACAGAGGTGGATATTAAAATCGAAGCGCTGGGTGTCAAAAGACCTGCGTGGAAGATTTTCGCCCAAGTCACGCAAAATCTCCTCTCCTTCATACGGGGCGATGCCAATGCCACTGAACTTCTGAGTTCGTCGGATCTGGCGCGGAACTTCTACGAAGACCTGTTAGGTCGCTTCCACGACCAGAGACTGACGACCTACTTTCATCTGGCAGTCCACCAGGCGCCACCCCTGAGAGTCCTCGAGATCGGTGGAGGCTCGGGCGCCATAACTCATCTTGCACTTTCCATCTTCGAACAGATCGAAAGAGACACGGGCGGTGTAGCGTTCTCCGAGTACGTCTTCACTGACCTATCGGACTCTTCCTTCGAGATTGCGCGCCAGCGATTGGGGGACCACAAGGACCGCATGACATTCAAACCTCTAGATATCGAGCGAGACTTTGCGGACCAGGGGTTCTCCCCGGCGAGCTTCGATGTCGTTTTGGTCGGAGGGGCACTGTATGCCATGAGGCGTCTGCCATCCATTCTTCCAGACGTCCGACAGGTGTTGAAACCCGGCGGCCACCTAGTCATTTGCGATACTGCCATCCCCGGAAGTTTTGCGATGAGCTTCCTGCTCGGCTTGTTGCCAGAATTCTGGATCAGGACCACCGAAGCTCGCACCGGGCTATCCATGACAGAGGCTGAGTGGGATAGTACGCTGCGGGAAAGCGGATTCTCCGGGAGTGGTCTAGTCAGGGATGACGAAGATGATATTTCCCGTCGTGCTACCATCATCATCTCCACTAACCCTCCCACCCCCCTGGAAGCCCAAGAGGCGACTAGGGCCTTGCTGATCGTGCGCGAAGAGGACCACTACCAGAACGAGGTGGCCAAATCACTGACCAGAACTTTAGCCGAGATGCTAAAATGCCAGCCAGTCACCATCCCACTCACTGGCTCGACTGACTTGCAAGTTGACACTGCCGACTATGTGGTGTTTCTCGCCGAACTCGGCAATCCCTTGTTGACTGACGTGTCTGCATCAACCTTCGACTGGATCAGTTGGATGGTACAACAATCGAATAATTTGCTATGGGTTACATCTGGAGATGCTGGTGGTGATGGACAGAATGCGAATATCTACCCCCAAAACGGCATCAAGGACGGATTCTTGCGTACGCTGCGTGCCGAGTTCAACAACAAACGCATCGTCAGTCTCTCGCTGGACGAGATACCACGGGACATTGCAAGCTGCGTGTCTCAGATTTCTACAATTATTGACTCCTCCTTCAGGACTAGCAGTTCGTCCGAGCTTGAATATGTCATCAAAGACGGATATATCCTGACCGGGCGACTTATCGAGGACGGCCACCTCAGCCACGAACTGTCCTCTTCGATCTCGCCCGAAACCAAGAGCGCCTCTTGGCTACCCGGCCCTCCTCTAAAGCTAGCGATCCAAACCAGGGGTCAGCTCGACACCCTCCAATTTATCGAGGACAGCGACCACTACAAAAATCTCGGCCCGACCGATGTCGAGATCGAGGCCAAAAGCTGGGCGGTCAATTTCCGAGACGTCTTCGGCGCCCTAGGCCGATTGGAGGAGCCGTACTTTGGAAGCGACTGTGCCGGCGTCGTCACCCGGGTCGGCGATCAATGCACCTCTGTGTCGCCCGGCGATCGCGTCTGCATGTGCATCGTCGACTGCATGCGCATGTATCCCCGCGGCACCGAGGCGGACGTGGTCCGGATCCCGGCCTCGATCTCGTTCGAGGAGGCGTGTGCCCTGATCAACCCCGCCATGACGGCGTGGCATTCGCTGACGAACGTGACGCGGTTGGGGAGAGGGAGAAGATCCTGATCCATTCCGCCGCGGGTGCCACGGGTCAGCTCGCCATCCAACTCGCCCAGAGGGTGGGCGCTGAGGTGTTTGCTACCGTTGGGTACGACGTGAAGAAGCAGCTGCTTATTGACCAATACGGAATCCCGGCAGACCACATCTTCTACAGCCGGAGCGGCAATAACACGTTCGCCAAGGCCATCATGCGGCTCACCGATGGCTATGGCGTAGATGTGGTGCTGAACTCGCTCATCGGCGAGGGCCTGCGATCCTCCTGGGAGTGCATTGCCCCCTACGGCCGCTTCATTGAAATCGGCAAGGTGGACATCAATGCTAACGGGTCTTTATCTATGGCCTCCTTCGCAAACAACGCAACATTTACTGCCGTAGATATTTTACACATGTTACTGCAAAGAAAGGACATGGCTAGAGAGTTGCTGCATAAGACCATGGCCATGGCTATCGATGGCGGGCTCCACCATCCCAAGCCCTTGAATACGTACGATGTTGGGTCTGTAGAGGATGCGTTTAGGTACATCCAGAGCGGAAAGAACTCGGGTCGTGTCGTCATTTCTATCAACCCTTTGACAAAAGTGCAGGTAAGTCCAGTTTTGCAACGTCCGGGACATTATTCCAAACATTAAGTAGCCATACGCAGCTAACGCGCTTCAGAAATCTTTGATTACCCGTCGAACTTGGAGGTTTGATGGAGAATCGTCCTATCTTGTCGTAGGGGGTCTCGGGGGAATTGGACGCTCCATCCTCGCATGGATGGTTTCCAGGGGGGCAAAGAACCTGATTGTCCCTTCAAGGTCGGGTGCGGCCTCTGATGCAGCTGCAAAGGCTGTGAGCGACCTGCGGGCGAAGAACGTTACTATTATAACGCCCAAGTGTGACGTTGCTTCATTCGAATCACTCTCTGAAGCTCTGGACAAATGGGGAAAGTCGATGCCTCCTATTCGCGGATGTATTAATTCGGCCATGGTCCTAAATGTAAGTGCTGGGCGTCATCTTGGTCCCTTAGCCCTATATTAACAGTAGCTTTCCCAGGACGCCCTTTTCGAGAATATGACACACTCCCAGTGGGTTCGAACCATGCGCTCCAAAGTGGCCACGTCCTGGAATGTCCATACTCTCTTGGGCAGTTTAGACTTCATGATCCTGCTCTCCTCCGTCTCCGGCATCGTCGGAAACCCAGGGCAGAGCAACTACGCCGCCGGCTGCACATTCCAAGACGAACTAGCCCATTGGCGTTCCCGCCACGGCTCACGAACGACCGCAATCGACCTCGGCGTTGTAGGCGACGTCGGCGTGGTCGCCGAGACGGACCGCCTGAAACGCCACTTCGCGGGCGGCGCGCAAGGCCTCGGCCAAGTCGACGCGCGCGAGATCCTCGCCCTCCTCGACATATGCTGCGACCCCGCCGCCGCCGCCAGCACCAGCCCGCCTCAGATCGTCATGGGTCTCCACACACCCCCGACTTCCTCGCCCGCTCCCTGGAGCCGCCCGAGATCATGGAGCGGCCCCTCTTCGCGTACTTCCAGCACAGACCGTCCGCATCTGCAGACGCTACCAAGTACAGCACCACGAGGAGCAGCCCCGGCGCCCTCTTCCGACAGGCCGGCACGGCCGAGGCGCGGACGGCCGTCGTCGTGGCGATGCTGACGCGGCGGCTGGCGCGCGCGCTGGCGCTCGAGCCGGACGACGTTGATACCGAGCGGCCGCTGCACGCGTTCGGGGTCGACTCGCTGGTCGGCGTCGAGCTGCGGAACTGGATCGCGAGGGAGTTCGCGGCCAACCTGCCCGTGTTCGAGATCGTGGGCGGGAGCACGGTGAGGAAGGTGGCGGAGCTTATTGAGGGGTGCTCACAGGTAAAGAGGAAAAGTTGATAAGGGGGGTAGGGCGGATACACTATACGAGAACATTCGACGCATGCCAGGCGCCAAAGATAAATAGTATTGGAATTATAATCTACTATTAGAGATGGAATTTCATTCACGTTTCGGGTCGCGAATACATTACACATGACCTTGACATTAGGTAGTCAGGAAGCTTATCGAATGTGCTTCTGCGCAACCGCCTACTGCAGCATATAATGATCCAAACGCGACGACGGATGCAACAGGGTCAGTAGATGGCCACAGTGAGACTTGATGATCGGACTTTTGAAAGGTGGTGTATAAAGCGAAAAAAACGCGTCTTTCAAGAACGACTGTATGGGTTGCAGATGGTGCTGAACTCGCTATTGCGGAAGTGATGTGATCATTGCAGACGGGCGTTGAAGGCATAAAAAAGGGTTGAGCGAAAGTCAATCAAGTCGGCTTTTTTTGGTGGTGGGGTCGGTCGGCTCTTACGGCGGTGCTGTGTCTTCCCTTTCTAGGACACGTTATTTGCACAAAGTCGGTATCCGCTCTCCCCCTAAATAAGAGCTTAGAGCCGAATTAATATCAAAGCCGGTGACGACCTGGGAATCCTCGGTGTTATATAATTTTGTCTTTTTGGCGCCTTTCCTTTGGTAGTAAGTATGTATTACTCAAATCTCCCAGGCAGAACCTAGAAATGGGATATCCCCCTTCACGTCCTAACTGTTCGTGTCATAATATACTGGCTAGTCATCATTATCATGAGTACCACCGTAAATGCCGCCGCTGCCGTCTTCGACGCTGACTTGAGCGCCTTCCTCCAAAACGAGATTATGTGTCGCGGTTGGGAGGGACTCGCAACAGGCCTCCCCTACGAGGAGAGCACGGCGACATGGTGGGACACACACGGCTTAGAATGCAATGCCACGGGAGTAGCTTCGAGGCTGGCCCCTCAGCTCATCGAGTTCCTGAAGCAAGCCCGAACCGTCCGGCCTGATCTGCATGACCAAGTCATCGGCACTAATTTCTTCTACTACTTGTCCGGCATGTCGTGGCCAGGGTCCATTTTCCCCGACTGGATCAGGACTGTCTTCGACCCCGAGGAGCCGGACGCAGACCGCTACGGTATCCTGTACCATGCCACTTCGCTGATGAGCCACCCGGTCGGCCTCATGTTCGTCGCCTTTGCAATATCCATCCGCCTGAAGCTGAGCTAATATCGTGTGTTCGCTTTCCTTAATCCAGCTTTGACCAACACACCTTGAAGGGCCGGCGCGTGCAGTCTTTGACTATTGATGACACCATTGTGGAACCGAGTCAGCGTCCTTGGGTACCTTTGCAAGACATCTTTGCCGCGTATTTGGACATGAACGACCTCGGCAAGATCGCCGTCGAGGATCCCGCGGCCGCGAACCTGGAGTACATATTCCGGAATCGCGACGCCGTCATTGCCGGGACTTGGAAGCCGAAGGGCTGGCCTTACCAAAGACCATGGCTCTTGAAACCTCACAGCCAGGCCATCTTGGATCGAAGTGTTACAGCTCTTGGGAACTTACTCGATGCTATCGAGAAACGGATGCCTCCTCCAACAAGGACCGCCGAGCTTGTAGGAGAGGGGCCGCGCCCGGGTACTCCTGAGGACGAAGGAGTTATTGTGGGTATGACGTCCGTTGCCGAAAAGCTCGTCTCGACGAACCAAGCCTCGGAAAACAGCTTCCTTGTCAAATTCCTCCGCCAAGCGGACGGCCTTCTCGCTTCCGCCCGTCCAGAGCTCCTCTTTGTCGCCCCCGGTCTGCGCATACCGAATCATGACGATGTAGCAATGAAGCAGCCGTTCGAGGGGTGGATGACGAGCAACAGTACCCTCCGATTCTCCTCTTCCGCGGCGAGCTCAGCGATAGCACGGCCGCACTCACCACCTTCCCGGGCGGGACATGGAACCCGTTCGCGGCCCCGTACCAGGCGCGGATGAAGCCGTCGTTCCCGAGCGGTCTCTAGATCTCGGAGCACAAGAAGGACAACCCGAACTACGACGATTCGTGTCGGCTCTTGTTGCCTGACCCGGTCCTGGCCGGCCGGACCCAGCACCACGCCAAGTCGACGGACGGGTTCCTGCTAGAGCAGCCGCCGGGCGTCGAGTGTGAGGGCCTGGCCGCGGGCCTGTACCAGAGGAGCTGCAACGTCTTCGAGGGGCGGCACGAGGTCGAGCTCTTCCGCGTCTTGGAGCACTGGGTCCGGCGGGTCGAGGACGGGACGTGGACGGTGGACGGGCGGGGCGTCCAGGGCGGGATGGAGAAGTGGGCCGAGGCGGACGAGAGCGAGGCCGTGGCCGAGAAGTACCGGCTGCCGTATACATGGTGATGGACTGATCTTACGTCGACTCGCGCCTGGGAAATAGGTAAGAACTAGAGGAGCATGGTGCATATATACGTTTCACTTCAGCTCAGTTATTTACGCATGGTCTTTATATCTAATACGATAAAATACGATAATTTAATAATAAAATACCCCCTTATATGAATAAATCATATATCATCTCCGTGCTCTGTCTTTGCAGTGATTGCTGATAGGACCGCTGCCCGTTACCCCTCATCCATCGAAATGCTCCTCAATATTCGCTATGACTGAGATAGTTGGTTCTGTTTCTTGATTAATTCCTCAGGTACTGATTCAAACCCTATGAATTTCACTGGAATTGAAACTCTTCAGAACAGGCCCTTCCGACTTGGCCTACATGGTAGATCAGATACCATTAGAACCTGACAACCTGCTGCTAAAGACGCTGGTCACGCACCTCTATTAAGAAGAGACCCTATCTGACTAGTGGATCGGAAGCCATGAATTCGATTGGGGAAACCCTGATATAAGTTGTCGACGACCCCGAGGATGCACGCAAGTTTCGGACTCCTTGTCCTCGAACCATGGATATCCCCGGACTACCGGATCAGCTGCTGTTTATTTCGACGGCGAATCACAAGCAGTAAGGACTATGAGGCCTTGTCCTATACATGGGGGGTAGACAAGGCCATCGCCCCTATTCTTATCGGCGGGCAGGTCCATCACATTGGCTACAACCTATTCCGCGCCTTACAGTCGCTTCGCCTGCCGAATAAAAAACGCTTCCTATGGATAGACGCTCTTTGTATCAATCAGACAAGCAAAGAAGAACGTGCTGATCAGGTATCAAGGATGGAGAAAATCTACGCTGGAGCCAGACAGGCCGTCGTTTGGCTTGGTGAAGGTGTCGAAATACCCAACGTTTCCACCGACGCTGCTATGGATTACTTAGTTACAATCTCCAAAAGTAAAGGTGAGATTGAATCAAGAATCGGCAACGGTGTTGCTTGGAAAGAAGAGTATTATACCAAGCTAGCAGGCCTCTTTGGCTCGATCGATACACGGCCTGATGGATGGAAAATTCTTGGAGGCATCAGTTTTCTGTTCACCAGAGATTGGTAGGGAAGGGTTTGGACGTTGCAAGAAGTTGTTTTAGCCGATCGGGTCGTGATGAAGATGGGTCGAAAAGAGATATGTTGGACATGTTTCGAGGACATCTCGAAGCTCTGCACTGTGTATACCGTGCATACTCGCCAGGACACCTTGCCGAGTGAGCTTCGGCAACAAATGCACTATCGTCTCCCACAGCTACTCGTGCAAGCTAATATTGTGAGAAAGATCCGGGACAAAAGATGGTCTCGTACCACAATACCATTATCACTGATGATCGAGTACACCATCCGTCGAAAGGCCACCGATCCTCGGGACAAGGTCTACGGCGGCCTTGGTCTGATAACCAGTGGCATCACAGTCCCCGTCAACTACAACCACTCTGTCGCACAAGTCTATACGAAGGCCATGAGATCGGTGTTGCACTATTTTGGGGACCTTCGAGTTTACACCTTCTGGACTCGACCAAGGAAAACCCTCCAGAAATGCCATCGTGGGTGCCTAATCTACAGATGTTGACGGACGACGGACTCCGAGGGATATGCTACATTCGCGGTGCATCCCCAGAGGACAAGGTTGACTCCTCCGCGGTTGGGCTTCTTTTTGGTGCAGCTGTAAAGCACCACGGGAAGCTTGTGAAAGCGCAGATGGAGTTTTCCCTTGACGAATCGTTACTCACGCTCAAGGGCATTCGTATAGACAGGGTCTGCGCAGTTGGCCGTCAAGCCCCCAAAAAACCCGAAGACGGAGCCCTGGAGACCGGTTCTAGATGAGTGGAGAGCCATGTTGGACCAGACCATACCCGGCTGCATGGAGAGTGAAACGGGGAAGGATGCTTTCTGGCGAACGGTGAATCTGGACTGCAGGATTATCCACTACCATCCCGGATTGACGTTGAACAACAACCCGCGAGACAGGAGGCGTAGGCTGAATAGGCCTGACAGCCTGGTCCCCCCACGAGATGCGGCAGCCACAAAGCGTCTGATCGATGCCATGGAAAAGCAAATCGAATATGGCGAAACTGCACTGAGTGGTCGAAGGTTCTTTGTGACCGAGCAGGGACACATGGGTATAGGCCCTCCTACCTTGAAGACGGGCGACGAGGTCTGTGTCCTCCTCGGTGGCGAAGTTCCGTTTGTCCTGAGGCCGGTGGGAGAAAGAGGGACTTTCAAACTAGTTGGGCAATGGTAAGAGATCCCCCTTTCCCCCCTTTTGTCGTGAAAATCTGGAGTGATTTGTTAACTTTACAGCTATACCCATGGTTTCATGGATGGCGAGGCTGTACAAGGTGAACGTGGAAACGAATTTGCCAAGTTTGTCCTTGAATAGGGAGAGTAGGATATACATGCTGTTTTACCTTCCTTCACCTAACAGACCTAAGCCGCTGGAGTCGTGAAGCAGTCAACTCGACCGAGTGCACAATGGTAGGGTACGGTGCTGAGCACCGTTTTAGTCCGTTTCGCTTTAGTTTTATAGGCATAGTTCGTGCGGCAGTGCTGGGTCTTCTTCCGTTTCTGGGACACTTTGTTGCACAAGGTCTCTCTCCCCAGACAAGAGCTTAAAGAGCCAAACTAGCACTAGGGTCGGTGAAGACCTAGGAACTCCCGGTGTTATATGTTTTACGTTCTTTGTCGTCTTTTTTTGGTAGGCGCCGTAATACTAGAAACGAATCACGATGTATCTGAGGGCCATGACAAAGTGGTGATGCAGCTTGCCCGTTGCTATGGTGGGGCAGCAGCTCAATTGGGGCCAATCCGATTGAGGTGTACGGGTATCTTAGCGCCCAATGATTGGCTGGTGCCCGGGGATGCACTACGAAAATATTTCTTAGCTAGAGAGCGAGCTTCATGGCAATCTTTAGGCGAGACGAAGGAAGCAGCTATTCTGTCCCTTTATCATTCTCATTACCCGTTTGACCCCATTCATCACCCACCCCCCTCCATCTTTTCCGGCCGAATACCTAATCCTCTTGGTTTCGGGTGCCATTGGTCTTGCCGTCTTCCAACATGTCGGCCGCTTTCCGAACCCTCACGCCCTTCCTGCGCGCATCCCGCCTTCTCTCCGAACCGGCAGCTCTGCCAATCCGTTACAGTCCATAAAATCCCAGAATGTCTGTGCCGCCCTCAACATCTACCGCTCGTACGCCGCCGCCTTTGAGCGAAACAAGCCTCACGTAAACATCGGTACCATCGGTCACGTCGATCATGGAAAGACTACGCTCTCTGCCGCCATCACCAAGCGACAGGCCGAGAAGGGTATGGCCAACTACCTCGAGTATGGCGCCATTGACAAGGCTCCCGAGGAGCGAAAGCGAGGTATCACCATCTCTACTGCCCACATCGAGTACGCCACCGAAGCCCGCCACTACTCTCACGTCGACTGTCCCGGTCACGCCGATTACATCAAGAACATGATTACCGGTGCTGCCAACATGGACGGTGCCATCATTGTCGTGGCCGCTTCCGATGGACAGATGCCCCAGACCCGAGAGCACTTGCTGCTCGCCCGCCAGGTCGGTGTCCAGAAGATTGTCGTCTTTGTGAACAAGGTCGATGCCATTGAGGACCCCGAGATGTTGGAGCTCGTCGAGATGGAGATGCGTGAGCTGCTGAGCCACTACGGCTTCGAGGGTGACGAGACCCCCGTCATCATGGGTTCCGCCCTGATGGCCATGGAAGGCAAGCGACCCGAGATTGGTGTGCAGAAGATCGATGAGCTTCTCGAGGCCGTCGACACGTGGATTCCCACACCCGAGCGTAATCTGGACAAGCCTTTCTTGATGTCTGTTGAGGATGTCTTCTCCATTTCTGGCCGTGGAACCGTCGCCTCGGGCCGTGTTGAGCGAGGTACCCTCAAGAAGGACTCCGAAGTTGAGCTTGTCGGCAAGGGTGGTGAGGTCATCAAGACCAAGGTTACCGATATCGAGACCTTCAAGAAGTCCTGCGACGAGTCTCGCGCTGGTGACAACTCCGGTCTTCTCCTCCGTGGTATCCGCCGCGAAGATGTCCGCCGTGGTATGGTCATTGTCAAGCCCGGCAGCGTCAAGGCCCACACCCAGTTCATGATCTCTCTCTACGTTCTGACCAAGGACGAGGGTGGCCGTCACACTGGTTTCCACGAAACTACCGCCCCCAGATGTTCTTGCGTACTGCCGATGAGTCTTGTGCGCTCTTCCTTCCTGACGACTGCGAGGACAAGAGCCGCATGATCATGCCCGGTGACAACGTCGAGATGGTGGCCCATCTGCACAACCCCATTGCCATCGAGGCTGGTCAGCGTGTCAACGTCCGTGAGGGTGGCCGCACCGTTGCCACTGGTATCATTACCCGAATCATCAAGTAAATCAAAAGAGATCTGCTGGTGTCACGAATTTACCTATACCTAATCTGTACGAGGGATGAAGCGAGCAAACTCGGTGGGCTTGCTACGACGGCGGGCATGGGGGGCAAGGAGTTTATTGAGATGATGTGTATATGGAAATGACATGTATAAATGTACAACACCCACCGTTGATTTTGAGATGGATTCTCGTGTACATTTGGCTCCAAGAAGCTTAGACATCATGTCATCTCCCCTCTGTTCTTGTCTACGACTTTTCTCTTGTACTTTAGTCTGCAATGAGGAAAGCCTGACAGAGACCATACAAAAAGCAATGAAACAAATCCCAATTAACACAACCACAACAGGTGTCACTCGTATTCCGGAAGTGCGACAACAAGGCTGTCATGGGCAGGCCTAGCCGCGGTCTATCATGATTTTGTGAACGTTGACGAAGTGGCACATTGTACGCACCCAGTCTCGGCAACGGTTTTCAGCGAGGGATAGGGTCCGCCAATCTCGCGTGTGTTACACCCATCAACGTTACGCCTTTACCGAAAGGTTGAATCACCATTACCACTATACACAAGCTGTGGTGACAGTAAGTGATAGCAAGTGTTCGCTTGTGTGTGTACGCTAGGACTCCTTTTAGTCAATGCGTCCGTCTCTCGCTTTCCACGGAATTAACCCAGAGCAAGTAAGAACTACGATACTTTTTCTTCTCTCTGCATTATTACCATCCTGGTGCTATTCCATTGTCTCCTCTTCTTCTTTCGTCTTCGTTGTTGAGAGCCTTCTCGGCTCGGTAGAAGGGAGAGTAGAACGACATAGTTTCTGGCCTAGATACTCGCACGGCATACGGCGTGCTTTCTCGGGCCCATGGCGCCCCTTCAGATCAGGAGTCAAGTCGAGGACATCGACGAGGCGGGTTCGGCCCCTCCGGCGGCCTCCGAGACCTCGATGTTGAGGCACGACTTGATCGACTATGCGAAGCTGTCTGGGTTTACTTCGGTCTGTGAAGAGTACGTAGTATCGAAACGCCCCATGTGAAAGGCATATACGTCTCTTGCTCGAATAATTTACTCCCCCTTTTCTATGGGGGTATCGTGAATCGTATCCCTCACCCTTCTTGGGACCATATAGGGCTTTATGGAGCTCTTATCCCCCTCCCCAAACAAGAAAGTCCTAGAAGATGAAAAGGCCGTCCGCTAACACCCCGGGAAATCAGGTACAAGGCACTAGGCGAAGACTTCTGTGCCTGGTCAGACCGTCCAAATCAGTTGCAAGTCGGAGGATCGCCCATGGCTATGGACGCCGAGTTCCTTGAGCCTTTGTGTCCAGAGTGGCGGCCAGTACATACCCTCCTCGTGCTTGCGGTGGTGTTCTGCTTTCTCATGGGGATTGCGCAATCCTCGTCCTCTTTGTCTTCTTCAACGAACCGTACATTGAAATGGTGCCGGGGCTGTTGTCGGAGAAGGAGGCCCCAGAGTACCAACCCTATGGATCATGAGGCAAAGGGCGGTCTTCAGGGGCAAGTGGCAGAGTGGGAAGGAATGACAGTTGTTGGCACGAAGCCGTTCATGGGACCTGGAAAGGAACGACGGGCTGGTTCAATCTGTTCCGGTGGCATAATCTGGCACATGCCAACCTAATCAAGTTCGCTCATTTTCAACCCGATTCAGCAGAATTCAGATAAACGGAAAGTTCCGCATGAGGATTCCCAGAATCTAGAAACCCTTGGGCGATAGCAGCAGATACGGTCCTTCCGAGGCGTAGAGTCAAATTAAGGAGGGGGAAAAGCAAAAAGACCAAGCACATGCACTGGTTGGTGGTGGCCTTCTTGCATTACATGAAGTCGGCGTCTAATAATGAGACTCGTGATTATGAACACTGTTTTGATTTTGACCTGTCGAGGAATTGCTACACCAATTTTTTATCTGTGTACCTAGCAGAACGAGAGGCGGTCCAAGGAAGGAACCAGGAACATTGACGAATTGCGTACCCCAGGTTTGCGTTTGTTTCCATGTTCTCAACCCTTGTCCTGGAGTTTACTGTAGCTTGGAAGGCGTTCCCCACGGACCCCTTGGAGCTTGAGCATTGAATTGGTCGATGGCAAGCTCGGCTGTAACAGCATCGTCGACTTCGTCTCTTTTCCCCCCTCCTTTTCCCCGGTTCCAAATCACCAAACACTCATCAATACCATCGTAATAGATATACAACACCATATTTGGTCACCGGCAAGAGGCTTTTAATGAGAATCTTCCTTCAACATGGAACTGTTCGATGACTGGCAGTGCGGCTCGTGCGACAAGTCCTTCCGGACCTGGCGGGCGCGGGACCAGCACGTCACCTCGACAGGGCACCGGGACCCCCAAATTCGAGTGCGACACCTGCTCCCGCACCTTCGGTTCCGAGACGGCGCGGTTCCAGCACATGTCCAACCTGGAGCACTTCGAGTTCGGGTGCCGCCGCTGCAGCTGGACCTGGCCGACCGAGGAGCAGCTGACCGAGCACGAGCACGACGACCACAACTACTGCAAAGAGTGCGACAGGACGTTCATGAGCCGTAACAGCTTAACCCAGGTCAGTCAGTCCCCAGTCAGCCCTTATGTGGCTGTTATGTAGTTAGCAAGGGTGATCTGAAAAGGATTTGACATGATTAACCCAAACCCATCATCTACCCGGACTACAGCACCTCCGCTCCAGCCGCCACCAGGGCCAGAACATCAAGTGCCCCTTCTGCAAGAACTGCTTCGCCACGGCCACGGGCCTGACGCACCACCTCGAGACCGGGGCCTGCTCTGTGGCCACCGGCCTGAACCGCGACACGCTGTACAAGTTCGTGCGCAGCAAAGATACCGGCGGCGTCTTCACCAAGAATCTGCTCGAGTACCGCGGCTCAAGCCACTACGAGGCCAACGAGCGCTCTACAACGCCTACAGCGGCAGCTACCAGTGCTACCTCTGTCACCGGCCCTTCAACTCGCTGCGGGGGCTGAATCAGCACCTGAACTCTCCGACCCGTAAGTACTTGCTTGTTTGTCTTTTTCTTTCCTGCAAGTAGTTGTAGTTAGCTCAGCCCGGCGGCCGCGGGGCCACATGCCGGAGTGTAGGCGCAAGGGGAAGTAATGCGCGCGCGCGCCAGAGAGAGAAAGGATAGAAAAAAGAGACGAGATGCGTAGATGATATGTGACTAGTGCCACAAACGCCGGCTACAGATCAGCAATCCCTATATCATTGCCCCAAGAGCGGTGGCTGCGGGAAAGAGTTCAAGTCGCTCGCGGCCATCATCAACCACCTCGAGAGCGAGACTTGTGGCTTCACCCGCTTCGAGAACGTGCAGCGTGGAATCCAGAGCGTTGTGAGCGGGGACCGGCTGATCATGTTCTAAAGCTGGTACTGGTATTTCTTGAAGGGGACAGCGGATTGTATTGTTATGATAAGTGTACGATAGGGGGCTCGGTAACTCCTTTCATTCACTGTCAGTCAGGCATAGTTATGGATTGGACGCTATGTGACTGAGCTGGGTTTGGCAGAATGGCATAAGAATTGGATGATTTGATAATACCAAAAGAGCGCGAGACAAGTGCTGTCACCCCTACCTAGCACGATTAATTAGGATGGCTTCGAAGCAGGCACTTTGACATATGGCTGGCAACTTGAAGCCGGATGGGAATTGGCCAAGACATAGATGAGTCCATGGCCACTGTCACAGTTGTGATGAGCGGGATATTTTGGGTTAAACATTCTCATCAATCTCTCCCAGGAAGGAACGATAACGAAGCCTAAGCAAAGTGCCTCCTGGCATGGCCGACGCCCGGTCTTTCACAGATGTCATTCCCACCAAGCGCGGCTCGAGACTCGAGAGAAAATCGTATGATCGTAGGATGTCATCAAAAATCCATATGCATTGTCGTGGTGTACTAGCTTGACTCTATCGCAGTCTTGGCTATGCCTGTCCACGAAGCCCAACAACCTCTCCAATGTTTGAAGGGTGAATGCACCAGGGGAAACCGTAGAGCCCTTTTTATTCCCCTTGCGAGATCATAAACCGACCAACTCCATATCCGCGAACGTTGTTCGTATCGTAGATGACTAGATGCAAGAGAGACGATGGAATGGGACGAGTAAAGACATGTTGGTCTTTGTTGGCAGTTTAACGGTGCTGTCCAGTATGTTAGTATTCCGGTGTGTTCTTTCTACCTCCATCGTACAGCGAAGGGCAATGCGCGGTGGTGTTTCGCAGCTCGACTCAATTCGTACCTTGACAAAGCCAATGTCGGCAGCCTTCTCACGGAAGCACTGACGGCAGATGTTGAGGCCGTACTTGCGGATCAGACCAGCCTTGTGGGTGCAGACACGGCTATAGTGAAGAAAGATATGTTAGTACAGGTTCCCTTCACGGCCATGACAGCATTCCCTCATCGTCCAATCCGTTCTTGGATTTTTGACATGACCCTCCTCCCTCTAACGACAGGAAACGTACCAGGCACGGGCGCCCTTGCCGTAGGTGCGGGGACGAGAGTTCCAGACGGTTTCGTGAGACATGATGGCGGTTTGATGATGATGCAGCTGGTCACGTAGACTGAGCTTGCTCTGGGCGGAATGTGCGGTTGCAGGTTGGCGAGGTGTCTGGCGTTGGGCGGCGGTCGTCGATTGTAGATCGGAGTGGAAAGTCGAAATGTTCGCGCAAATGGCCTTTTTTTGCAAAATTGGGTTGTGGGAAGCCACCAAACCAAGAGTCTGGGTCAGTGCTTTCGCGGCATGGGGCTAGTGTGGGTGGGCTGTGGCTGGAATCAAGTGAGCAGGTACGTTCCTATGGCTGTGCAAGATTACGACCTTATCTTATCAACGACAACCCCCCACCCCCAAGTTTGTTTGGTTGAATTGAATGCTGGTCGTCAATTGGAGCAACGCCACCTGCCTGGGCCGGGTCGTCATCCATTGGGAGCTTTGGAGCTTGGGCCTAGCAAGTTGACAGCTTGCCTCCGGACGGTCAGCCATCATTCAATGCATGTCCATTTCTCAGCATTTGTAACAGAGCCGGCTCTTTTCTATATCCTCCTACAGAACCCCGCGCCTTATAAGACGTGGTTTTTCTTCATCTTGACCGCGGTTTCCTAGATCAATTTCTTTTACATAACAATTATCTGGCCCTTTTGTGACCTTTGCATCAAAATGGTCCTCCTCAAGAGCCTCGTGCTCTCCGGCCTCGCTGCCGCCGTAGCAGCCAAGTCCGCTGTCCTTGACCTCGTTCCCGACAACTTCGACAAGGTCGTGCTGAAGTCGGGCAAGCCCACACTGGTCGAGTTCTTCGCCCCCTGGTGCGGCCACTGCAAGAACCTCGCTCCCGTCTACGAAGAGCTGGCTGGTGTCTTTGCCGCCTCCAAGGATGTCCAGATCGCTAAGGTCGACGCCGATGCCGAGAAGTCCCTTGGCAAGCGATTCGGTGTTCAGGGTTTCCCGACTCTCAAGTTCTTTGACGGAAAGAGCGACAAGCCCGAGGACTACAATGGTGGACGTGATTTGGATAGCTTGACCAAGTTCATCACCGACAAGACCGGTGTCAAGGCCAAGAGAAAGTTGGAGATGCCCAGCCAAGTCAACATGTTGACGGATAAGACTTTCAAGGAGATCATTGGCAGTGACAAGAACGTCCTTGTTGCTTTCACTGCTCCCTGGTGTGGTCGTATGTGTAGCCTATTTCCTGAATTTCCCCTTGGCCGGTATGCTAACTACGTTGATAGACTGCAAGAGCTTGGCTCCTACCTGGGAAACGCTGGCTGAGGACTTCATCCTCGAGACCAACGTTGTCGTTGCCAAGGTGGATGCCGAGGCTGAGAACAGCAAGGCTACCGCTTCGGAGCAGGGCGTTACTTCGTACCCGACTATCAAGTTCTTCCCCGCCGGCTCCAAGGATGGTGAGGCCTACAACGGTGGCCGAACCGAAGCCGACCTTGTCGCTTTCCTCAACGAGAAGACCGGCACGCACCGTGTTGCCGGCGGCGGGCTTGACGCTACCGCTGGTACCATCGGTCTCATGAACGAAATTGCCATGAAGTTCGCTGCTGGCGGAGCTGCGCTGGCTGACCTGAGCGAGGAGGCCAAGAAGGCCGCCGCTGGCTTCTCCGAGGGTGCTCAGTCCAAGTACGCCCAGTACTACGTCCGCGTCTTCGACAAGCTGTCTCAGAGCGACTCCTACGTCGCCAAGGAGCTTGCCCGCCTGGATGGTATCCTCAAGAAGGGAGGTCTGGCCCCGGCCAAGGTGGATGAGCTCCAGAGCAAGACCAACGTCCTGCGCCAGTTCCTCAAGGATATGGCCGACAAGGTCACTGGTGAGAAGGACGAGCTGTAAACAAGGGTTGGAACACTAATGAAGTGGCCGAACACCCTTCTGACGATACGATGATGACGAGAAATGCATTAGGCATGATGCCTATTCTTGACACAAAGCCAATACAATAAAATGATATCCAGATTTATAGCACACTCTAAGCGCACAAAACAATCGTCCGTGGACTAAACTCCCCAACGCCCCATTGGTCGCCCGCCTCCCTGTAGTGTATACCCTTAATCAGGTCCGTTAAGATGATTGTATTGAGTTGTTCATGGTTTTGATGAGGCCGAATCGCTTGCTTGATTGGCCTTTAAAGCGGATTCGAGGTTATCTAATCTTCGTGACATCTCGTCCACTATAATGACACGCATCAGAATCCATAATTGCAGCTATCGTCTGGTTGGGCAGGTGGGGAGTGCATACTCTTTGCGAATATCTCGCTGGAAACACCGGCGAACTTATTGGAGAGGGAGTTGAGCAGCTCTTCGACTACGGCAGTCAATTCATCGGAAGGCTATCAAATAGTTGTGTTGTAAGTAGCTGACCCCCTAATACGGACTTGTATACGTCGTGCACCTACCGTTTCTTCTTTGTTGTTGTTGTTGTTGTTCGCAGCGTTGGTCTCGAGCTTCTTGGACGACATCTTCGCGCAAACGCAGGGCGGGTATCTTGGACAAGTTAAACGAACGTAGGTCTTTCTTCTCCTTCTGCTTCTCCGGTTGTACGGTGTTTGCCTGCTTCGTAGGCGGTGGCGTTTCGTTTCGTGGGTGGTTTGCCCAGGTGCAGGGACTACGTAAGAGGAGAGAGTGCACAATTGATTAAGGAATAACCAAGGCGCGAACGGGATGCTGTAATCTGTACTGCAGGTATGCGCGTACTTGCTCTTAAAACCCCTGCTGTTCAGTGGTAGCCGCTGCGAGACCCCTGAAGACTGGGGTGGGTCGGGGGCTGTTTTAGCTCGGGCAAGTGCACCGACGAGCCGGTGACTTCATTTAACTACTGAGCTGTTGGCTGTTGCTGCAGGTAGGTAATAGGCATCATTAATAAACTTCAGGGTACACCACGCGGCTCAACCACTCTATTAGGTATTACATATCTTTGAAGTACATACACGTCTTGATATTTAAGAGATATTGCATTGCTGTCTAAAAGGCCGGCTGTTGCGGCTATAGACCCTCTGACTCAGGTACCTCCTTTATTCCTTCTTGCTTAAGAAGCTACGATGCCCACCATCCGGTGATCCTCCTACTTCCTCCCCCTCCCCGTGTGGCCATGCCTCCTCCGCAAGACAATGCCCGCGTTGTCTTCCTCATCATCCTCCTCTTCTGGGTTGCGACGAGCCCCGACAACGGCCCGGGCTTCGTCGCCGCGCCCTCCCTGACCCGCGCCCGGCTCGCGCGCCAGCGCCATGCGCACGGCGTCCTGAACACGACGGACTGGGGCGCCTTCGCCCCCCACCTTCACCTCGACGACCCCCCGCCGCCGCCCCCCCCCGATCTCGAAAACGACGAAAACAACAACAACATCACGATCCCTGCCGGGTACCTCAACCTGACGGGCTTCCGCAAGGAGGACGGGCTGGCGTGGGACGACCTGGGCCGGTTCAAGAGCCGCTGCGAGGCGTGGAGCCGCAACGCCGTCGGCGACCCGGACGCCCAGGCGCCCGTGTGGCAGAATGTCTCGGGGGTGGTCAAGGGGCCCTGGGTCCGGCGGAACGCCTCGGTGTACCGGGACCATTCGAGCTACAACCTGACGGCCATGATGCCCAACATCGAGTGGGTGGGTCGGGGTGCTGACTGGCTCCGCAACGCCACGGGCAGCGAGGGGACGATGATGCTGCGGATCGAAGACGAGGAGGAAGCGGGCACAGAGCCGGAAAACCTGCATTCGGTAGGAGGACTTATGCCTGCCGAGGTGATTGCGCGCGAAGTCTCCGCCACGGTCACGATAGACGACGACGAGGGCACGGGCGCCAGCTTCGACATGCGACTGCATGGTGTCCACTGGCCGCGGCAAGGGGCATTGCTCCTGACGACGACCAGCGAGAAGTTTGCAGGCATCTTCGGCCTGCCTCAGCTGACGACGCGGCAGGACTTCTACGAATCCAGCAAATCTCTACTCAACAGGACTCTGGACGAAGTGTTGCGAAGGAAAGAAAAGCGCACGTTCAGCGATCCCATTAACCCTTGGGCCGCTAGCATCGACTCTCCCGGGGAAGGCTGGACGCCGGCGCCTCACTGTGAGTATGTGGTGTACATACAGATTCATCCGCCAGATAAAGACATTCTGCGAGTTGAACCCACACTCAATGGCCCCGAAAACGTGGCGAAGGCGATCGAAGATCTAGAATATGAGCTTCGCTCTCCCCGAGGAGCACCCCAGCAGCGTCACCCAAAGCTCCAGATGTCTGCTGTCGTCTATTCTCCGGATTGCGCCTTCTTTCTCGAGACGAGGGGCCCTCCGGAGTTCCCGCCAGCTGATGGGCTGCACCTTATTGGCTGGAAGCAGGAGTTCTGGCTACATAGCGTGAGGACCTGGCTATTGGGCTTCGCTTTGGTCATCTTTTGCCAGGTTCAGCTGCTCAAGATGCAGATCAAAGAGACTTCGACACCATCTACCCTTGGTCGTGTTAGTTTCTACACCGCAAGCATCATGCTACTAGCTGACGGCATCACCTTTCTTGGGTCGTCAGCTTGGAGTCTGTCGGCGTCGACCACGATGCTACCATCGTTGGTCGTCACAGTTGCATCGTTCTTAGCAATGATCGTATCCGTCGCTTTTCTTGTTGAGATATTCAAGGTTCAAGAACCCGAATGGAGAAGGCAGGAAAGAGAGAGGCAGCGCGCATCTGCCGCAAATACACCGAGGCCCCCTGAGACGCCTGTGAATACCTCCACAACTACACCGCCTAACGCAAATGCAGACGCTGTCTCGAATACTATTTTATCCACTACCGCTCGGCGCGCAAACCCAAGGCCGCCATCGCCACCTATCATTATCCCGTCCGATCAGGACATTGATGCCGAGATTGAAGAGGTCACAGGAAATAACACAACGGTTGCTGGGCTACCTGCTCCTTCAACGGCTGCGAACCCTCCTGCTACGCCACCAGCAGGCCCGACAGTAAGTACCATTTTTGGCCGATTCATCCTGATCGGTATAGGAATTCTGTTCCTGTCACTTGCCGCGATCACTTGGCGGCCGCATATTCGCACTACCTACTTTAACCTACTGGCCTTCACCTACCTCTCCCTCTGGGTTCCCCAGATCTGCCGCAACATCTACCGCAACTGCCGGCGCGCCTTCTCGTGGCGCTTCGTCGTGGGCCAGAGCATGCTGCGGCTGCTGCCCATCTCCTACTTCTACACGGCCCAGGACAACTTCGCGTTCGCGGAGCCCGACTGGACCGCCTTCACCGTCCTCGCCGGCTGGCTCTGGGTCCAGATCTGGGTCCTCGTGGGCCAGAACGTGCTGGGCCCTCGGTTCGGGCTGCCCAAGAACTGGATGCCCGAGGCCTGGGAGTACCATCCCATCCTGCGCGAGGACAATGTCGAGAGCGGCGGCCTGCCGATCGGGCTCGTCTCGGTGTCGGCCCCCGGAGCCCCTCGTTGGAGCGGACGAAGAGCGGCGATGGGAACAGCGGCAGTGGTGGTGCGAGTGCGGGCGGGAAACATACGACGAAGATCCATGTTATCGACTGCGCCATCTGTCGCGAGGTGCTCGAGGTCCCCGTCGTCAAGGCGGGCGAGGCGGATCCAGCGGCTGTGGGCGGCGTGGCGGGCGTCTTCGCCAGGAGGGTCTACATGGTCACGCCGTGCCGGCACATCTTCCATTCGGAATGCCTCGAGGGCTGGATGCGGTTCCGGCTGCAGTGTCCCATCTGTCGCGAGGAGTTGCCGCCGCTGTAGATAGATACAGTAGATGTCAATTTTGCCGGGGCGGACGGCCTTGTTTACATAAGATAACGTGTTGCTTTACTTAGCTAGCGGAAATGGGATTATGAATTGTATTCACGTTTGGATACTTCGTGATTGTGTACTGTCTTGTCGATTCAGATACGCTCCTTCTTGAAGTTACCAGGCAAGGGCAAAAAATGCTTAAGATCGTATTTCGCGTGGTTTTCGACAATTAAAACAAGTCAAGTTGTCCATGGAAGCAAAGATGGCCATCCAGGATGTTTGAGGCGACGCAAGCAAATTTGTACAAAAAGGTTCGACTAACATTTTATCACGACGTGGTAATATGATGCTCAATGAATCTCGAGAAGACTCCAAGGCCTTGCAAAAGCAAAACAAGAATTGGGTGCGGCAGGAGGCACTTGAAAATTCTACTTTGTGATACAGATATTCCCTTCCAGTACCACTCGATTCTCCCAATTTCGAGTTATTTCAGCGAGTCAAGTTGGCGGCAACAGCATGAAAGAAAACAGGTAAAGATGTGACAACATGTCAGACTCATTAAACGTGTAGCAGGGCATCGTAACCCAGACCGTGGACTTCTTCTTCGCGGCTGAGGACGAACCTCAGCGAGCAATGGAAAAGAGAAAAAGAAAACGCCTGTCAGACGTCCACCACCACCCACCCCGGCCGCGCGCCCGAAGGCAGACCGCAACGAATCGGGGTTGAGATCATCAAATACTCTCTATACAGCTTGCTTCGTGAAAAGACAAGCCGCCATCCTTGCGGACAGTGCGAAAGTGGGAGCGGCCGCGAACGACCACCTTGAGAAAAAGGCTTCACTCTTGAGTGGCAGGGATTGGTCTCATCAACCAGGGTCGGATCTGTAGCTGTTTTGGAGAAAAACAGAGATTGGGACGAACACTATAGAAATGATTCTTTAGAGTATTGTCGACATGAAGAAGAAAAGAGAAAAGCAAATCGAAAGAGAGGGAGGGAGAGCAGATATTTATACAGCTGGAAAGGGCCTGGGTGGGTCCCAGAGGCCCTCGGGATCAGCCAATCCTAGCCATTCAATTTTCTAGTGGGGGGTTGGCCCTCAAGGTGCCTAAGGAAAAACTGAGTTTTACTGCAGGTACCCGTTATCAGGGCACTTGCTTGACACGGCACCTGCCTTACACCTAACCTACAGTGACACTTCAGGTTGCTCCTGGAATTTCTTGATATTGATTTGGTAATTGTGAGGTACGTTTAACGTGGCTGATTTCAACCTTCCTACCTCCTTGTAATAATTATTTGCCATATGAACCTACAACTCTCTTCCTTACCTGTGATTGTGAGTTGTGCAAATATACTCCGTACGGACGAACCAGTCAAACTTGCCCTCTCTCCTGGGCGTTCACTCCTTCGGGAAACTTTTCACATCAGCTACATTTCGGTAGTGCTCATCGTGTGCAGAATCTTCTCGCTTACTCCATAACTATGGCAGGTTTTACCTAGTCGCCATAAGCCAGGTTCTGGTATAATAACGTAATGGAACCTGTTCTACCTCGGCACTCGAGTCTAGTTGGCATACAAGTGGTCCATTCGGAAGATCCATCCGGAGGATCCATCCAGCAGCAGCTTGATTATCACAAGGCTGTCTATACTTTGGTGGGCAAACTTTTTTCTTCGATTCTACCTCGAATTGGAGCTGGGCCAGTACAGCAGTAGAGCAAAAACAGCCAATCGTCACCTCTGGACACATTATAACAACCAGCATCGTCAGCTTCCTTCGCTGTTCAGAAACAACGAAGACACCCTGCTAGGTGCTCATACTTGACGCCTTACGAGCGTAGTAGTAATAAGTCAGAACAAGTCAGGCTCTCGTGTCAGGTTCATAAGGGCAAGATGATGCGGACAACCCGCCCGCTCACCTCGACGGGGACAGCATGTGGTTCCTCCCGGCATATTTGCCCATCCGAGGGCCCCGTAGACACCACCTCCACTCCCTTACGTAGATAGTAGTATGCTTCGGCTTCCCCACCACCTCTCAGACTCGATTGCCGGTGGCTACTTGCGGCGGTGATGTTTGAATTCATGGAGTGTGGAGATACAGATAGACAGCTGCAGCCACCAAGGGTAGATTGAGTTGGTACAGCCGCCGCCGTTTTCGGTCATCGTACACGTTGGGAGTCTAATGGTTGATTTCCGCTATGAGAAGTTTCTCGTACGGTTTGATCGACGTGACTGTGAGGCCAGTCGCCGAGAAGTCATCACCTGGGTTACAGATGCTATGATTTTCTGCGTTCTCCAAAACCAGCGGCATTATCTGATCTCCACCTGTCCATACCGACAACTGCTACGAGTAGGTTTTCTTTTCAGCATCCGCCATCTCAACCGATATCAGATGTTCAGAACGTCTTCATGTTAAGTGGTTTGGTTGACTGGAACCGTCTGTGGTGCCTCCCGCTAGTACACACCATATCTCTCTGCGGGATGCTTTCCTCTCATGCTTAATAATTCAGTAAATTGATGTAGACAGGTCATATATCATCATTGCAGTAGCTCATGTACTAGGTATAAGTTTACGCCATACACCATAACGGAAACAAAAAAGACAAAATGTGCCCAAAGTGTCATACCAGTTTTCCGTACCCTCGTTGCTCCTATTTCCTGTCAGCCAACCCCTTGGCCGGCTTCCACTCGTGGTGGTGCTGCCCCTTGGCCGTGCCGCCCACGGGGTCGTCCTGGCGGTCGTACATGTGCTGGCCGAAGTAGTCGAGCTGGGCCTCCATGAACTGCGTGGGCAGCGCCGTCGAGGTCTCGTACTTGTAGTACTCGAGGCACTGGCCCATGCTGGGCGCGAAGCCGTCGGCCTCAAGCGTCTGGAGGACGACGCTCTTGAGCGCCGGGTAGTGCTGCGTCAGCTCACGCGCGACCTCGGGGTTGCCCAGCACGTCGTCGACGTCGTGGTCGGGCCGCGCGTACGCCCGGTCCAGCACGATGTCGGTGATGTGCTCGGCCTGGATGATACAGCCGCCGCGCCAGAGCTGCAGCACGTGGCGGTAGTCGAGCTTCCAGCCCTGCTGCTTGTCCTTGGCCCGGATCACGTCCAGCCCCTGCGCGAAGCACGTCAGGAAGCAGAAGTACGTCGCCATGTGCAGCTGCTCGAGGAACTTGGGCTTCGACTCCACCGACAGCTTCTTCGGCTCGACGCCGCCGCCCGCCGACTTCTGGTTCTTCTGCCGTCGGCCCAGGTCCGCGGACGTGCAGCGGAACAGGTGGGCCGCGAGGATCGAGGCCGCCGGCACGTGCAGCGCGACGGCTTGCTCGCACGTCCAGATGCCGGTGCCCTCCTCCTCGTCGACGTCCTGGACGACCTTGTCGCGCACCGAGTCGAGCACGTACTTGCCGTCCTTGCCCTTGGCGGCCTCGATGTCGACGCCGATGGCGACGAGGAAGCAGCCCGAGAGCGGGCCCTCGGCGTTCCACTTCTTGAAGACGTCGCGGATCTCGTCGGGCGAGAGCCCGAGGCCGCGGGACATCATCAGCCACGCCTCGGCCAGCACCGACATCATGCCCTGCTCGATGCCGTTGTGGACCATCTTGACGTAGTGGCCGCTGCCGCCGGGGCCGACGGGCGCGACGCAGGGGCGTCCCTGCCGGTCCTTGGCTGCCACCTTCTTGAAGAAGGGCATCATCTGCTTGAGCCCCTCGGGCTTGCCGCCGGGCGACATCGAAGGGCCCGCGCGGGCGGCCTGGTAGCCGCCCGAGACGCCGCAACCGATGTAGTGGACGCCCTGGGGCTCGAGGTCCTTCTGCCGCCGCTCCGTGTTGGTCCAGTGCTCATTGCCGCAGTCGACGATGATGTCGCCCTTCTTGAGGTAGGGTTTCAGGCCCTCGACGCACTTGTCCGCGGGTCCACCATGCGGCGTGCTGAAGACGAAGACCTTGGGCTCGCCTTTGGTCTCGATCGCCTTGCAGACGGCTTCGTAGCTCTTCTCCCGCACTACCATCTTGTCCATCTTGATGTCCTTGGCTTGTTTTGCCAGCGCGTCCATGTTGCTCTCGCCTGGTTGATTGGTACTGTTTAGCATCAATGGAGATCCCCCTTTTTCTTGCCTACATCTATGGCGAAAGGAAGGGACTTACTTGGGTCAAAGAAATGCACCTCGGCGCCATGTTCGGCGTACAATAGTGACATCATTGCGCCCATGCTCCCTACTCCGAGCATCCCCAGCTATTGTGACGGTGGTAAGCATGGTTTCTCACAAGACCGACGAAGTTCGAGTACCTACTTTCTTCACGTCCAACCCTAAAGTGTTACCTACCATGATGACGGGATTTCTGTGTTCGCCTTCGGTCTAGAATTATATGAAGTCTTGTGTAAGAAATAACGAATTTCTTCAGCGCTTAGTTTATAGCTAGTTGGTGAGTGTAAGGGGACGGCGCAGTACTGGTAATGGATCAATTACAACGTCAATAGGTAAAACTAATAGCATCTATGGAAAATGCTCTACAGATCATAGAGAACCGAGCCTTATATTCTTTCGAACTCATCATAACGACTTGCCTACCTGTTTTTGGGTTGGCTGTTACGTATGAGTGCTGGCAGTGGGCGGCAGTGACGGAGCAGTCTAGACTCTTTGACGTCAGGAGGGTCCTCTAGCTGTGCACAGCTCAGACTACCCACCCTTTCTTATTATTCCCGATGGAGGGTTTCCCCTAAGACGAGCTTCGCATCAATTGAGTTTGACCGGATTTAACAATCATATTTATAAATCGCATTGGCAAGATGGACCTCACTACTGGACAATTCGGTCCTTTCGAGTTTCGGAACAGGAATTCCTGGGCTTCCGGCTTCTAGATAGTACGACATTGGAGCGCACCCCGCTTGTGTAGCGGCTGACGTTGGTGTGCCACCACCGTTAGTCCGAATCTCACAGAGGCTATTACTGCAGGTAACACAGGTGGTCGGTCAAGAACAGCTCACAAAGAGGACCCTACTGTAGAAAATATGACCACCTGGCCGACGACCGTAGGAAATGTATGCCCATCTCCTAGTCAGAGCAGATCATGCCAAAAGCATGAGGGTGGTGGCATTGCCGGAGAAGATTGATGTTGGCATTCGAGCGGCTTCCGGGCGGTCTTCGTACTAAATTTATCCTGACGGCATCGTGACTTTCGCTGACGTGGAAACGATCACGGCAGCGTGGGGGCGAGGAACACGGTGGACTTGTCGGATGAAAGAAGCCAAGACAGGCGCCGGGACGGCAACCAGGGGCCAGTTGACGGAGGCGGTCATGAGTCTGCCTTCTTGGCCTTCCGGGCATTGTAAGGGCTGAGCCGCTTGTGGACGGTGCTTGTTCAATTGCGGTTTGTAGGACAGCTCGTCGGTCTGCACAAAGCATACGGAATCGGTGCATCCTGTGGCACATGCCCGTAAGAGAGGTTCTGGTGAGTGATTAGTTCTGGCGGCTGCTTGACACGAGATGATGTGTTTGCAGTTCCAAAGGGTGGCTTCGACCCAGGCATATGTAAGTTGCATGCTTACCACTAATTTCATTGACGTCCCGCTCTCACATCATCATCCGCCTACGCCATTTCAACGCCATTCCACCAAGCTTTCTTAACCGAAGAGCCAAGTGCCGGTGGACCGCAGGATCATCCAATGAGGGTATACACCACACTTCCAAAAGAGTGTATAGCTCAGGAGGCGCCGATTAATTAGATGCAGATCTGCACACGCGCGCCTTGCCCAAACTGGCTTTACATCGCGAAATCGGGCGGGATGACGACCGTTTTGCTTAGCAGAGAACCGAAAGGGAAAGCGCGCGTTATTCGCTTCCCGTGGCGCCTTTTCGACCGTGGCGCCTTCCGTCGAAAAGGCGCTTGGGGTACAGAAGCCACGCCGGCAGTCAGGCAATCTGCCTAGTCACCTTATCTTCTTTCCCAATTGGCACGCCGCACAAGTGACTGGAAAGGCCAAGTCATGATGTGATCGTGATTGCAGGTATGATCGCGTGTCCGGGCCGAATCGCGAAGGAAACAATCGTATTAATGTCGATCTTCATCCTGCCCAGCCGCTATACTGGGACATATGTATTTGAGGATAACAAATATGACTTTCAGTAAGCACGCGCAAGGAAATTGTTGTGTGGCGTGCTTCTCGCAGCACACATCGTCCTTATCCACACCACCACCACATCCTCAGAACACATAACAATGTGATGGTGGCGGTTTAGAGTTTCTTGGCCACATTCTGCACATTCAGCCCATCTCTCGTCCCAACCCGAAAATGCCATCCCAAGGCTTCCACAGTATCGTTCTGCCCCGTCCGTGCTAATCTCCAAAAGCACCCAATGACTTGGTTCGGTCCATGCGGCCTCAGCTCTGTCGATCAACAGTTCCCGTCGTGCTAGGTGGCTTTAGACTCGAACTATACCTGCACCTTAGCCATCTTAATCGTGAAAATATGCAGCTCAAGTCTGCGTGGGTGTCATTATCGACATGAAGCTGAAAACCACATAGCCTTGGCTCATGAACTCATGAGATCATCTGGCGGCACGGCCAATCTCCTAGTCTCGGTGGTCCGGCTTGACCTGTCAAAATTGTTGTCGCTCGCTACGTGTCGTGTCGTGCTGCCCATGTTCGCTGTGGGTTGTCTCAAATCTATAAGAGAACGTGCTTCCTGTCGATCAAACTACATCATTTCCCTCAGTACAGCCATTCTGACTCTTAAAACCCGTTCCTCTCCCCTCCTCATATCCTATCCCGTGCAAATCACCAACAATGGGTGCGAAACATTTCCTCCGCGCATGTGCGCTGGCTACCTTTGGCGCCGTCGCCCTCTCCAAGCCTGTCGACACCCACAGGAGAGCTGCTTACGCTGAAGCACAGAAGCTGGCTGACCCTTCGTATGGACCCGTTCCGGGCGAGTCTCCTATATTCAACACCTACTGGGGCAAGGCACCGACGTGGCCTGGAAACCTGACAGATGCCGTCATGCCTACGAAGAAGGGTCCTCCTGGGGTCGACGACCAGGTCTGGCAGAACCTGTTAGCGGCCGAGTGGATCATCTTCAGCTTTTACCAACAGGCCGTTGAAATGTTCAACGAGTCGTCCTTCATCGCGGCCGGCATGCCCAACACCACTTACAGACGCGTTCAGGAGATTCGGAATAACGAGGCCGGCCATCTCCGCATATTCCAGAACCAGATCTCCGAGACTTCAGTAAAGCCGGGAGCTTGCAAATACAATTTCCCCTTACAACGACCCCGTCTCCTTCCTTGCGTTGGGCACGGTCTTGGAGATCTCCAGCATGGCTTTCCTCACGGGTCTTGTGCAGCAAGTCAAGCTCGACAATGCGAAGGGCGCCATGTTGGCCATCGCCGAGACGGAGACGCGCCACGAGGTCTGGCAATTGATGGACATCTGGAAGGTGAACCCCCTGGGCGGCCCGTCGGACACGGTCTTCCCCTACGCCAACGAGGTCCTTGGCAGCACGGGCAACCTCGTGGTACCCGGCAGCTGCCCCAAGAGAACCCCGAGTACCCCACGCCGAACCAGCACTTGCCTGCGCTCGGCGCCAGCAAGAACACGACGTCGTTGGCCCCTGGCTCGACCATCGACCTCGCCTTCACCGACTCCAAGAACCAACCCAAGTTCGTGAAAGGCAAGCAGTACTACGCCGTCTTCTTCCACGGCCAGGCCAACGAGACCGTCCCCATCGACACTTGCGACTGGCCCAAGAAGAGCATCAGTGTCCAGATCCCCGCTAAGTTCGAGGAAAAGGGTGTCATTGCTGCCGTCCTCGCTGATACGCCTGGCGCCCCCACCAAGGAGACTATTGTGGCCGGGCCGGGTATCATCCTTGAGCAGCCCGAACCTCTCGGTGTCAAGCTGCTGTAATCGAGTTCACCCTGTTTCTTGATAGGGGATATTATCACTCATTTCTCATGAGCATTATGCGGAGTTGCACCATATAGAGTTGTACTATACACCCTAGAGATCACAATCCTTAATGTTTGAATGAAATTATATCAATTAGCACATAATCATCGATGCTCGTCATCTGTGACACGTCGGTTGACTAATTTTGGTAAACTTGGTATCTAGAGCCCCAGCGGTGATCGTTCCGTTCCTCTCCTTGAATTTCGTGGCGAAAGCTTGCTTGGAATCATGGTGCTCCCAGTTCGTTATTTACCCAAGGGCCAAGCGGAATTCTCGGCGGGAATGCTCGGAGAGCATGGACTCCAACATCTCGATTTCACCACCCGATATTTAACAAAAAGTCGATGAGAAGTGAGACCTGGTGTAAAAGTCTGTTCCCGAATCTAAGATTAGCCAAGGACGATTTCTGGGTTTCACTGTGAAGAGGGAAAAAAGCAGTTTTAAGCTTTGCGCCACGCGCCCGTGGTTTTACGAGAGCGTAAAGTACGTAGGAGGTAGGCAGTCCCCGCCAGGCCCATTCTACCGGGGGGAGATTATCGATACTTGCATGTTATGAGAATGTTTCTCGGTTGGGTTCCGGTGTTTGGTTTTGTGGCGTCTCCAGTTTTTGCTCATTTTGTCCAAATGTCGCTCCTTTGAGATCTCAGCCACTCCAACTCTCCTGGAGGTCCAACCTCCTTTCCTAGATTTTGCCAAGAGACTTTGACTGTGTTCTAGATAAAACACACGGCAATGAAAGTAACAGCGCTTTTCACGACGCTTGAGGCTTGAGGGCTAGAGATTACATATATGTATGTGCCTCTTGGCAGCCTTTGAATATGACTTGAATCTGATTCGGGCATTGTGGTGAATCAACCGATTCCGCAACATACCTACATATGAGCCGAGACTTATTGATGGCATAGGGGCTCATCTAACCGCCCGATAGTGTAAATTCCCCTTATGCATATACTGGTTGCCTCGATTTCAGGCTTCTTCTTCTTCTTCTTCTTCTTCCTCTTCTCCTCCTCCTCCATAAGTTGTTCGATCGAGCCGCTATCGACGTGGGCCGCCGACAGCAGGGGAAAGGCTAATTATAACATATGTCGCTCTCTATCCTCATCTTCCCTTGAAACATTCTCGAATATGTTCCCTAGTAGGTGTATGTTCCTTTTCACGGGGCAAACCATGCCCGAGTAACTATCGCACCACGAATCTGCCCCTTAGCACACCGTACGAGTTGCGAGACATATCTTTCTTGGGGCTCGGCTGGGTTTGGAAATCAGGATATCTCCTCTAATGGATGGATACGAATACGAGGGTGGTGGCGATATTATACCTGCTTAGCCCATGCCAGGAGTAATGAACCCTCCGTCATTTCCCAAAGGGGGGGGGGGACGGGGGGGGGCTCTTTTCAAATTTACACACGCACCTCGCCTCCAGATACTTCATAAACATCTGTTATTAGGTTTTATAGACAACTTTCCCATCAATCAGTCAGTCGTTCATGGCGAAGGGCAATGAAACAAATTGCGCCGTAACAAACGAGGAGCGAAGCGGTTGCTTAGGGCCGATGATAGACAGTCACACAGTTACCATCCTGATAGGAGTAGATGGCCATGATACATACAGTCGGCATGTCGTGAAAGTCATACAGCAGCTGGGTTTGATTGTTATCACTACAGTACAGACTGATCCCCTCCTTCCCGCGCTCATCCTTAGGATCTGTTTCTTGATGTCACAGTATCCCTCTTCTTCAGCTAACCTGCCGGAGAGCTAGAATGGGTTAAGCAAGGGAGCCCGTAGTAGCATCAGGAATAATCAAAGGGGTGGGGGTTGAGCCTTCTTTCTCTAAGTGCTTGGGCACAAAAGTAGAGGAACGCTGGAACTCGCCATGCGAGGACAAGCAGGAAGGAGGCTACCCCGTTCATTGCAGTCGTGCTGGGCCGTTTACCGTCTGAGCCTGGGAGGGCCGGTGAAAGGGGTAATGGGGCAATGGTAGTTTTTAACCAAGTTAGCCCAACTCTGGAGGAGCAGGGACGGAACCAGTCGCCGACTCATGGTCCAAAGGCTGTGCATTCTGGTAGGCGTTAATCGCAGTTATTATTGGGCCATAGGGACAGGCTCATATGAAAATATGATACCGTCAGTTTCTATTTCGGTGCTTGGACGCAGTTTTGAACACAGTTTTGATTGGCTAGCAGCTGGGTGAGTTGAAGTTGACGCGCCCTCCCCCTATTGACACCTGATTTAATTACCTTATCCCACTGCTAGACTTGCGTGCTTGGGCAGGCAACTATTTAGGCAGTCAGTTGGGACATAACAATCAGTTGAGACCCATCTGGTTGATTGATTTGTAAGACAATGGCTCCCGCACCATGTGGCCAGGTCTTAGGGTATGGGAAGTTCGCTGGCGAACTCGAGGTCATCACTTCCATTCGCGTTCAGGCCAGGGAGACGACAAACTTGAGCTGCCACACTTTCCATCCCTATCTATTGTTTCTCTCGATAATTTGACGTTCTTCTCCAGATTGGGGTTTTGGGGCACGGGTAGGGGCGGAGTGGTCAGGGGGTTGCTCCTTGACTGTTGCCACTGATGGAATGCGATCTTGTACACGCATCTTTTCGAATTTAATACCTTGTGCGAGTTAGGTAGTGACCCAGCCAGAGAGTGTGGGTTTCAACACTTGGATGCCATTTATATGTAGTCCATCAACACCTTCCGGCCCCCCAACTGGGTTGGCGAACAGAGATCTCAGAAGTAGACTCTCATTACTAGTGACACTTACTTATATGATGGGAGCGTTATTGATGTAAGTAGGTGCTATTGCTATCTGAAATGATACCATATTTTATAACCAGATGTGCGAGTCTAACACCAGAGTCTGAAGCAGGTGATGAGGAGAGGCGAGGGTAGGGGTATCATTGTCCCATCCCGAGAACACCCGCGAGCCTACCGGACGAAAGAACACACCGTCATACTGAATATTCTTTGCGAACAAACGAAGTGGTAGATTTAGATGCCTAGGAGAGACCACCTCTCATTCTGGTGTCTTCTCTCCCCTTTTTGACGGCTTAGATTGGGAAGCCCCTCAGAGACTTCCCATATATTTGACTGTGATTGCCTCTTCCCCCCGTTTTCTTCTCCGTGAACGCCTAACAATCCTCTACAGGCAAGGAAAATTTCTTTCGTCTAACCCGCTTACTCGATATCATGTAATCTGATAAAGACAGCTCGTTCAGTTTGACGCGGACCTTTCTAGGGGAAGAATATGTGGGCACACCCGGTCTCGGGCGCGGAGAACGGCTGCCACATCACACAGGCGCTCGCATCGGCAAGGCCTATAGTAGTGTACTGGCATTATCTTCGTGTATACTCGAGTTACCGAGTAACTCGCCTACTTAATATGCACGGGTTTCGTCATAGATACTACCTCGAACCGTGGTAATTACTCATTGCAATTACTGGCGAAATATGCGGATGAGAGGAGTTATAAGTATTGAAGGCATGTATCATAGGAGCCCACCAGTTGCCAGTAAGCTACAAGAAATGAATGATAATACCCATCTGATCCGGTCTCGGCTGGTTGGTCAGATACTGTTGTGTTTGCCTTCTTTCGGCTTTCGAACCCCTCTCCGGATTCCTTGCTGGATGGTGAGTCCCTATTCGACTCACGTTGAGAGAACATGATCGTACTACCCACCCCAGCTCACAACATGTACTATCAATCGACGCATAAAGAATATGCAACTATGCACATTTCGCCATCTCAGAGTACATGAGCTCAGAGGGACCAGGCAAGCTGACAAGAAAGGCCCACGCCTTTCACACACCGGTTAAATCTAACTACTCTGAACTCGTCCTATCCTCATCTCGGGAGAGAGAAAATCAAGGCGAGCGATCAGCAAGAATAATTTGGCTCTGGCTAAATATCGACCACGATGTATCCGGAGCAGGCAGGGGCCGCCAGTGTTTCCCAAGTATAGTACTTTCGGCGACAGCCGACTTGGCTAAGTAGTCAGCTTCGCGATGGCATTCCTAATTTCCCATCTTCACAAGACAGCAATCCCATTCCTCGTGTCCGCCCGTCTACTGCCTAGCTAGGCCGTCCGTCCACCTTCCCACACAGTCCACAACTGCGGCTCCGTACGGGTCTTTTCTCCAAGCGAGGTCAGTCACGTAGCGGCCGAGCCCGTCCCTTCAGTTCTGTCTGATATATAATACAGCAAGCACGTGGGATCTGTCCTCATCTTACTCGACAATAGCCAGCCCGTCCCACAGCGGCGGACGGGCCTTTTAGTGGTGTGATATCTCCTCTAGAGCCGTTTATTCCTAGGAAGCCCCCTCCAACGGGCGAGGCTCCGTGCGGGTGTTTATCATGCAATGTGCCATGTAGTGGCCGTGTCGAGATCCGAAATCTGTCTGAGATATATTACTGCCAATATGGAAACGGTGGGAACATTCGGGATAAAAGACCCCTTCCCATCTTAAACGTAGGTATGTAGCGCTAATAGCCAACTACTTCCCGCCTTTCGTGTGGCGGCACGGGCTAGAAGCTTTCTTGGCTGTTCTATATATCCTCATAGCCTCACCGCTACGGTCCGGTCGTTCGGAGACCCCTTTCATCACGCGGCTATATCGGTGTTCCAGATGTACGGGCACCAAACACCGGGCTAAAAACCCCAACTAGGAGAGCCGGGCTCAACACATCATGTGGGGGAGAGACCTTTTGCTAGAAAGGAGACCAAGATCGTAGCGCGGACCCAAACCCATGAAATGGGTTATTTCGTAAAGCTCAAAGAATAAGCTAATGGTTAGATTTGCCATGTACTCCGTAGCTAGGGGTCCTTACTGTGTTAGTACCACTGCATCAGGAATGGCTGCAAAGATCTTCCACTTATAGTTATCCCAGTTTGGACAATCCCAATGAACGGAGCAGTAGGAGGACCCAGAGATAATTATGGCGCCCTATGGATTATTGCGCAAGAGCTCTACGGAGTCTGCTAATAGATTAGTACGAGTCAACATCCAAGGCGGGATCTACACAACTCGGAGGATCCTCCGCCCACCATGCGGTCAGCTACATATTTGACCAGCAATTTAAACTCATCGCAATGTCGGGCTTTATCACCGGACCGGGGAGAATGGGGGGCTACACGAGCTGAAGACGAGAGGAAATGTCGCCTGAAGAAGAACACGTGCAGCAGCAGCAGCAGCCGCCCTTAGCTAATATCCGAAGACTTTCCCAAAGGAGCAAGTGGTACATATAAGAAAAAAGGGCGTATCGTCGTCCTGGACCAATCAGGCAATCCGGGGTTGAAAGGCCGGGATAATTAGAACCTGAGTGTAACCCCCTTACCGAGTATGGGAGCTTCACCGCGACCCCCAAGAGCCCCCAATTTGCAGCAGCGTTCGCTAATGAACCCCCCTTAGCGCCAGCGCCCATCATTTTATTTCTCTTTCTACCTGTACATATTTTATCTTTGTTTCGAACTTTTTGACGGCGATGGTGGCGCTACCGAAAGGATTTTGGGTAACAGGCGAACGGCCCCATTGGAGATGAGAGTGTCACAGTAAGGCACATGCGCCATGTCCGTCCTAGCCCTCGTGTCTTGGGGTCCCCCGGCTAGGAACTGGCGGGACATGGTACGATTGCGTGACCCTGGGTGGATGCCATCAAAACGTGTAGCTGCTTAGCAAGTACATGCCTGTCGTTATTTAAGCTGTCGACATTGTCATCGGCGGCTCGCGCTACATGGATGGCATGGCATGCATACACGGTCCCAAGATGCAGCAGTAGTACAGTCAAGTACTTCAACCATGTCGCACTGTGCTGTGACCCTGCAACGATAACGCGGACCCCATTACTCTCCCGTCACTCTGGGAAAAGTCGGTGGGTTGCGGTTTCAATTAAAATCTTCGTTAGCAATCTTTCAATAACCCCCCAGCCTGGCCGCAATTGCAATCAATGTAAGCGAAGTAGGTACTGTAGGTTAGGTAGCAGTCTATGCACTGCAGCGTTCAAGATCTTCAGGAACAGCATGACGCTTTGCATTGATGTGACGGGTCTGACTGACCCAAGGGAAAGGTTCTCTTTGGTGGAGGGATGTGTCAGACTGAGAGCTACAGTACTGTAACTGTAACTCGAAACTGGCCCGGGACGCAGGTTACCTATGTAATCGCAACCTGTTTGACATTGGAAGGCTAGAAGACTTCTAGGGAGAAATGTCTGGCGGATACGAACAGAGCTGGTCCTTGTCTGAAGCACCTACCTCCTGCCTACATACTTACCTACCAGACTCTACGGTTGAGGTACCTGTTGTGACGGCTGGTTTCAGGACGAGGTACAATCAATTGGGTCAATTGATCCAAATGGATATCTCGGGTTGATGAGGGGCTTGGGGCAAACCTCCTGGACCGTGTCGCGTTTCGACGCCATTTGGTCTGAACATTGTTTCGAAAGAACATCGGCCACATATCTTCCCCCATCTCGGCTATATATGATCAGCGCCTATATGCCATGGTAGGGGCTTCATCGGTGATAAGCTTAACCGAAGGCCTTTTGGATTTGTATTTTACAGCTGGTCTTGGTCGTTGTTTGACTAACACATACTCGACGTAATGGCTGACACTTGGCCGACGGCCTCCTGGGAACAATTGCTGATTGATTGAATGATGCAAAAGCCGTTACAACTTTCCCCTTTCCCTTCGCCATGATGTACATGTACGTGTGTGGCTGGCTCGGTCGATGAGTAAGTGAAGCTGTCTTGTAGCGGATTGATGAGGGCACAACGTCAGGCCTCTCCAGTTGGACGGTATCCTCCTTCCCCTTCTTGCCGGGCTATGTTCGTTGTATATAAATTGTTATACGCCACTACGCATGCCCATGTTTGTCGTTCATGCGTTGGGTCAACTTCCTTCATGCGAGCCCCGGACCTTGAGAGCCCAGGCCGGCCGAGTCCGTGAGGTAACGTGGGGGGGCCCCTCGAGCGTACATACCACAGTGGCACAGTCTGCCCTCTGCGCCCAGGTCCCACAACCTTAATAGACGTAGGAAACTTTGAATGCACAGACTGGACTGTCAACGTGAAGTAACCAAGTAACAGGCACAAGTCACAAGTAGTAAGAGTGACGACGTTCAACGGGAATGATGTCCGCCGGTGAAAGCAGCAGTAGGTTAGTAGTAGCTACAAGGCCCAGCTCCGATGCAAGCTGTGAGGCCCGCGGCTCCGGCAATCTGCATATACATTCTGCATCAGGAAAACTGCCGCCGCCGGGGGCCAACGAAAGGCCTCTCTGCAGACCGGCCTGACCATACAGCATGGACCCAACCGACACAAGGCATATCTATCCAGCTTGTCTTCATAGTGAGGCCGCCGCAGTCTCATCTTCAGGCTCTTTCTGCCTGTCATCATCACCAGCAAGCATCGGGCATCACGCGTCGGGGCTATAGCCGAGAGAATTAGGAAAAAAGAAATACCATGTCGTGCCACGCCGGCGCCACCTCCTCTCCTTCTTCTTCTCCCTCCCCTCCTTGCCTCCCCTCTTCCCCCACCACCATCAACCCTGGAGAGAAAAGAAGCTTGGTCGTTGGACCTCCGGTGGGAGTGGGTATAGGTATACCACCTGCGTTCAAAGGAACGGCAGAACAAACCATCAAAGAAGCAAGTATCGCAACGGTTTCTCGACAATTGGTGGATATTTGGGCCTGCACACCTGCACGCAGGGGAGGCAAAGAAAAAGTAAATTGGACGGAGCTTTTAAGAAGGAGCCGTTCTATAGGTTGTTTTCTCACCCCCCTCGCCGTTTGCTAAGACAGGGAGGTATGGGGCAGTTCTCCAATGGAGAAACATTTCCCTGGTTGCCAGTCGTTGAAAAGGGATGAATGGGCCTCGTGTGTGTGTGTGCCTGTAGTCGATGCCGCCACGTTTCTTCTCGTGGCCCGCAGCTCTGCTTGCTACGACTGGCCAGCAGTGAAAGAGGGCTTTGTGATGGAGGTGCCGTCTCTCCGAAGTTTTGCATGTGGGAGCGAGTTTTCGGAGTCCAAGTATACTAGTAGTTACATCCATGTATTCACAGAAGTCGTCCTACAGATGTCCGAGTCAGTTGAGGTTTGCGGACAGGTTTTTGCTATTACGCCATCTATGTCATTGTCGCGATTATAAAAATAGCTACGTCAGGGTATCGGGGCAGACAGATATAAGTATAGACAGAACCTGTTTGAGACATATAGACTCTAATATAATAAGTATAGTTATGACTCGGTGGATGCGAAGTTAGGTAAGCATGCCTTCTCCATGCGGTGGATTATCCTTCCCGTTCGACTGGACTATTTTTATGTAAGAAGCGCTAAGCGGACAAGAACGCAAAAAAAAAAGAAAAGCAAGCTTCCCATGGCGGTGACGAGAGATCCTGTTCCTTGTCCATGCACCACATGCACCATTTGCCTGCCGCTGCAAGCAAGCTCCCAAAGCAACCAGCATAACGTGCCCGCGTTACCGTTGCCGCATGTATGCGCGTTGACGCATCACCGTCCGCACCAAGCACCGGCAAAAAGAAGCACACCCAGGCCAGTAGCTTCACCTGCTACAACGGCCGATTGAGAGACGGTGCCGATCATACCATACCCACGTAGACTTGCGAAAATGAGAAAGAGAGAAATGATGATACTTGCGGTCATAGCATGCAAGCATGATGCGCTATGGTTTGGTTGAAGATGCGATTTTAGCCAACACCTCAGGTTTTCCAAAACTTCCAATGTTCCCGCGAGCCGCCCGCCAGTCTGGTTCACAGGCGGGCGGCCAGGCGACCAGTGGGGTCTTGGATTGGGGCCTCTGGGGAACACACGTTCGGCTTCGTCTGGGCGCGAAACCCGGAGATATGTGTAGACGATCGCTGAAACGCGGGCGTTCGTGAGCCGAAACGTGAACGAACAAGAGAACGCGCCCATCCCATCCGGATGATGAGAACCACAAAGTTGAGCAAGATTATTAGAAAGAGGTAGCGAAAACAACCTACTATGTACCGTAGGGGAAAAACACGCTCGCAATACGCGGCTACAGTATATTGTTGTTGTTCCCCATTCCCCCTCTAATAAATCCCAAGATCAACATATTTTAATCTAACCAATGGAGTAGTAGGTCATCTGGTGCTTGAGATCTTCGACGTACTAAATTGGTGTTATCCATCGTCAATTGCTGACCCACAGATTAAACAATAACAGATCTGGGCAGTCTGGCGAATCAAGAACGCCTTGCAATGAACTATACAGTACGGTTTCAAGCTGTGGTAATAGGTCAGGCAAAGTCACTCAAATTGGTACAAGCGCAAGTGGGGAATATGATATGAAAGTTGTGGAAGAGTCTTCTTTGCTCATTCTTGAGACTACCACTGACTCTACTAGTAATGTAGGCTGTAGGCTGTAGGCTGTAGGCTACTCGCTGCTTGTTCCAGCGCTTTTTGGTTCCTCCTGATCTTATGTCATGCCCTCATTGCCTTTCACACACGTCAACTCTGTCCGTGGTGATTATCCCCCATCCATGGTACATTGCCCCAGAAATCATTTAGGTATCATCAAGTTGCCCTCCCATAAGTAATCCATATAAATCAAACACGAATCACAATAGACAGCGGACAGATCCCCAGATCATGTCCGATGATGTGGTATCGCTAAAACGCCATGCCGTTGAGGCCCCAAGTAACGCCCGCTCTGATGCCACCGTGAGAAGAAGTCTCACAAATCCACACTTAATAACGAAGAAAGACTTTTTTCTTTTCTTTTTCTTATAACCGTAGACTCTTTCGCTTGTTCAGGTGTAATGAACCGAGCAGGGCTTTCTTAGCGGCAGCGGGGCTCAACGGTGACATGGGCTGCGAATTGCCTGATGGCGCAATCTTCTTCCATGCAGTGGAATACCGGCGGGGCGATGTGTTCTGGGGCGACACAATGGCTTCCGACTTGTCAGACACGCTTTGGCGCTCCGGTGACACGTTGGTGTTCAAGCCCAGTGTCGACGACGTTCGCAGGGAAAAGAAACTCTCCCTCGAGCTAGTAGCCTTGCTGTTCGTCTCATGGAGCATGGGCCGGCTGCGCCTGCGGTGCAAGCCAAGGGATTGCTGCACCCGATTGAACATCGCGGTGGGCGTCCTCGGTGTTCGCGGGGCGTTGGTCTCTGAAGTGTCCTTGCGCTCGAGAGAGTAGTCTTTGCTCGCGAAGGGGTCGATGCTGAGAAAAGACAGCGTCCGACGGCTTGCCGAATCTGTCGAGTACAGGCTGCTCCGCCGGGTAAAGGTTGTCGAGCCGGACCTGCTTCGCGGGCCCAGTCCACTGAGTAGAAGCTGCTGTTCCTGGAAGTAGTGAAGGGTGTAGGGCGTCGAGCCGACTCGTCAAAGCGGTCGGCGACCGGGCTTGTTTGCGGCCTGCTGCTTGTATCTGATGCCGGAGATCCTGCCCTCTTGGGACCTGTCAAGTTCACTATGCACGGCTTCCCAGAGAAGACGACCGACACCACGCGTGCCGTGTCTTCGCGGCTTGTCCGCCCCAACAGGAGATACTTGCGATGCCTCGCTCGAGGAGTCGTAGTCGTAGTCTGAAAAATCACCAGCAGAGGAAGATGCGTCCTCCTCGGAAGAAAGGTATACGTCGTGAGGCGTGTTTATCAGAGTCTGGTTGGGGTCGGCTGTGTTGATCTTAAAGTCGCTAAGAAGAAGCCTCGAGGCTCGCCGGGAGCTCTTCCGGGGGAGTTGTGGTATGTTCGCGTCCATAGCCTTCTTCTGCACCATCTTGACGGTTGCTTGTTCGATTAGAGAAGTCTCGTCCATCTCGACGTAGTCGTCCAGTATGGGCTCGTCGTACGCCGATGACTTGGCTGAATAGGTACTGCAGGTTCGTTCTGTCGAGGCAGATTTCTCAATGTTACAAAGAGAAGTGTCATAAGGCATCTCTTTTCCTCGGAGTGTATGAGGTCTCTCGGCCAGAGACATGGCTGAGGGCCGCTGTGGTGTAAGTAGTAGTGTTGGAAGGTGGTGGTGGGTCTTTGTTCAGATTGAGGAATGCTCGCCCTGTGAGACCTGATTCAATGTTTGTGAGTGTTTGCAAAATAGGCAATTTCCATACACGAGACGGGTATGTAGAAATGGGTTTGGGGATAAAGGGAGGCCTGGTGGTCTTTAAGAGAGAGTCCTTCATTCATTAGAACGACAAGAGGAATCGAGGTGGGTGGAGGGCCATACATGTATATCTATGGATGGCCGTGGGACGTACCAACACCAAGGGAACGGTATAAGTCGCCCTGGTCGAGCTAAGTCAGTGGCCAGGGGGCCTGTCAAGAGTCAACCCCTGAACCTTGGCAAGACGGTTACAGGGTGAGTGACGCTGCAGAGCAAAAAGTGGGAGAGGTCACTCTTGCACGGAGTACACGGCCAGGGTGGGAAGGTACCCTCTTTTCGGAGTCTGCTTAATCAGGTGTACGAACGCCTTGGCTTGAGTTGGTGACTTGGGGGGCTGTTTCAAATTGAGCATGAGAATTGCCAAAGTACGCTACGCGACCAGCAGCTAGGCAAGATAGGTACTTGTGGCAGCGCGCTGGGCGTTGAGAGTCAAGTTAAGTCGCAGTCACTCACTCACTTGCTTGCGTCTTGGAAAAAAGCGAGCAAATGATGGATGAGAGACAAGATGTTTCGAGAGAGAAAGCGAGGCGGGAAGAGAGATTGGAATGCATCGACTAATAACTGAACAGGCCATTTCGGCAGTATTGGGCATTGACTGCCATTCGAGCTTGTTGAGAGTACGTTTTCCTATTAGCGATGCTCTGTTTGCTCTCTCTAGTCATTATCTTGCAGCGAGCTTGCGAAGGGATGGGAACTTTCCTGATTTCTCTAGACTTCGCCGCCACTACCTCAAGGGACCACGCTTGCGCTGGCGCTTTGCCTCATCCATCCTGCTCACTCTTTTGTTCGCAGCCAGGCACACTTGCTAAAAGGCTAGTACAGGTACATTCCTCTGGCGAGGGACCAGTGGGGTTTAGTGCTAGCTGTCTCTACCAGCTTAGCGCTGTCTGCCCTTGACGATTCACCCGACCACGGGCCTCGCAGGTGGCCTAGAGGATGCGACCAGGGGTGTCGAGGATGCCCACTTGGCACCCCCCTGTCGACACTCCTGAACAAAGGGTTGCGAGATTCAACTAGGGTCTTGATTGGATCATCTGCCTTTTGCATGCTAGGCTTGGCATCATCGCGTAGCCTTTCGGAGTAAAAACGTTTACTCTACCCATATTACTACAACGCATGAGGATCTACTGTAATAACTCAACAACGTAACGGTAACAGGGCGAACGCCAACGATAGTGCTGATGCCGATACCCCTAGATGATCCAAGCAAGGAGATGATGTCTTTCCAACTGGATCTCGGGCTGCGCCCTCTCCCTCCTGAATCCTCTCGTATGGAGAAATTCATACAGCCGCACCGCAACGAACACTGCTGGATATCTTTATTGTGGTGCCTATCACCAATTTTTCCTTCTTCTTCGACTCACTAGCATACTCAAATCGTACTATGTTTAGACAGGAGTCCCCGCCTCTCTCCCTCTAGCTGCCAAGGTTCGAAGACAGCCGGACCGGGTTTGGCAGTGGAAGCGGGATCCGTATGTGGAAAAGGAAGCAAGCGAGCTCACCTTGGGACCATCGTGAAGTGGACAACGACTATTAATGCTGTCTTACTATCCGTACTACTGCACGCTTTACTGCTGCCTGCATCTCAGCAGCTGCTGTGTTGTTTAAGCGCATGTCTTCGACGGGACCATTCGTGTATTGGTATGGTGTATGAATCGTCGGCAACACTGGCTCGACCTGTCTCACCAGAAAGGGGATCTCGGAGCTATGCTCCTGTCACGGAAGTGGTCGTGGGATATGCTGGACTGGGGGGTCATGACACCCCACGTATCAATTCACAGGTATCAGTTCGCAGGTTCCGGACCAAATCCTCAGCGATCCATCATCTTCTTTGAGATGCTCTAGAACGCACCCGAGCATTGGCCTTTGATGCCCGCTCGTACGCGCAAACGAAAACGCAATTATGGTTCTGACCGCTGAATTCCCCTTTGACGTACATATCGGACGAGAGCGAGTGCTTTTTTAATGGAGCAAAGCGCAGAAGAAAAGGGGAGAAAGGAAAAAAAAGATCGTGGTGTTGTACGCAGGGTGGGGCTTCGAATTCATTCGGTAAGTCGGCCTGAAGATCGACGTGGTGTGGTTTGGTACTGCGGTGGTAGGAGAGGAGAGGAGGGATGCGAGCCTGGGATCCATCGGTCACGGTTAATAAAGTTGCGACAGAGTCTCCCAGGCGACCACCCTCGAATTACCGCGTAACAAAATTGACGGGATGGACGAATCCAGCATCCAGCGGCATCATATGATAGTCTTCGACGTCCTTTACAGCTACAGCTAGAGGACGCATATTTAACTTACTGACAGCCAGCCAGCCACCGCCCACAGACACGTCTAATCGCCATGTCAAATATGTTCGTGCCCAGTAGCTTATTCTTGTTAGGGCGGAGGTGACAAGTTCTGACAACGCTCGAGTCGTCCAAGCCCAGCACACACCAACAGCGCCTAACCAGGAGTCGAAAGACGTGCAAAGTGGAAGCCAATCAAGACTCGTGTTGGGTATATGGTGGCAGGCGAGAGACACAGAGCCTGTCCACTTAGACTCCAGCTTCGTTACCACCTTTTCGACTAGACCACAACCTCCCCACACCCTCTTTCGGACATGCCAATGCATAGCGTCAGAAGCTGTCGACGAATGATGGCCGGAGTTGAAGATCTGAACTCTGTCTCGTTCGACAGATGTCAGACCGACTACTGCGATGTGCGATGGATGTGGATGAATGTACGAATACTTCCTTATTTCCCTTTACATACCCCTCTAACCCACGTGCAAGCAGCTTTGATACAATGCCAACTGTGCCGCTCCCCTTTTTTGCTGTTCTAATCAGAAGGGATCGTCCTTCGTTACCGCTGACGACTGGCTGGCTTCGCTGCTTATTTCCACCGTTCGAGCGTGGCTCCTCTTTCGCTCGCTCTTCATCTCCTCGTGACATGAGGGGGAGGGGGGGATCGCGTCGAACCATTAAGTGTCCGATGGGCTCCGAACCTGATTGCGTGCATGGTGAGGCCGGCATTGGTTGGCTGGTCTCTGTTCCTCTGGATGATGACAGCTTGTCGTTGTGGGCGTTGTGGGCTGGAGATCTACGACGGCGGGCAATACCCAACCACCCTCCCCTGCATCTGCCCTGCTTTTCTTTCGTCCGAACTTCGAACTTTTTGACGTCGCCCGGCAAGTGCCATAGCGGTATGTACTGTAACTTTAAAGTATCATCGTCGTGGGATGCACAATTCATGTACAGTACATGCCATGGAGCTAACTTGCTGGTACTACCGGATCGTAAGTATTGTCATCGTCGGGAACCTTTGGCGCTCTGATCCGGGCGCGCATACTCGTGCCTCCGAACTCCTCTGGTGAATATTTCTAATATGTCCATACCCCCCCCCCCATGTGCAACTCCTCTCGCATTCTTATCTCTTTACCCCCCAAAACCGGGACCCGACCATATTTTCCGTTGCGGCAGAATTTGAGGCGCGTAACCTTAGGCATGTTTTGCTCCATCTGCAACAGCTTGTGCATACATTGAAAGCAGCTAGTCAACTCAATCGACAACCCGTTCCGCCCTGCCTCTCTTCTTCTTCTCACCGAGAAAGAGAGAGAGAGGGAGGTGCGCTATCAGACGAGGTTGGGCAAGACGTTGCTGTATTCATCATACACACGAACATGATATTGCCACTTCCAACTATTACTTCCTTGTGTTAGGGGAGCCATCCCAGCATGCATACACTACACTGTCCTTCTTACGACATCGCGCAGCAGCATCATGGTGGGCGCTGAAATCATATCACAAAACCGGCACGCATACAGTAGTTGCTAGAGAGGGTGTGTTGTTGGGTTTTCCCAGATTTGCTCTCGATTTATCCCAGTGGCGTCATCAGGGTTGCAGTTTGGTAGTAACCTAGTTCCTGGCCTGCATCCATTTGGATCCTGTCGCTGGACAGTATTCTGCCCAATGTGATGCTTGCTTGGCGGTGCGATTTACATCATCTATGCGCTATGCTACTTGGGGATTAGTGTATATCCTACCGATGTTACCAGTTTACGTCTGTCATTTCTAAATATACGCGCTCAGTCGCTGTCGTTTACCCACTTGGCAGGATGTAACGAACATCATAAGCAGGCTTAGTAAACTTATGATGCCACATACCAGCAATTGCCTGTCCTGTAGGATGCAAGACCAGACCCCCATTGCAGAATCCCATTCCAGCTTTGGGCCCTGCTGACCAGCACCAGGACAGCGCATCCTGATTCCTGATATCGGGTACGGGCTGGATCTTCACGATGAGGGGAAGATCTTAGCCGTCCTTCGAAGTTCGGAGAAAGAAGAACGTCAAACCGGTGTCTGAAGTCATCGGAATCCGAAAATCGCCGCCATGCAGTCATGTCGATCTCTCCGGGGTTGGACCTCTGCTCGGCTTTCTTTTTCCTGCAGGTGGCCTCCTTTGGTTTATCCTCGACAACACACACACACACACACACATCCATCAGCAATCTTCAACACCTTTCCTGCGTGCAAAGTAGCACAATACAGTACGTTGACTAGGTACCCGCATCGGAGTATACTTTCCGTGTCGCGCTGTCACTTGAAAGAAGAAGCAAGCGTGAGTAAAACGGTCGGGGCAGCCTGTAACACCCGCACCGAGGACACGGACAACTCGGATGTGGTGGGGGGTTGTGGTTTCCACAGGTTTGATCGACCGGAAACCAGCGAAACAAGAAACACGCAGACACGGTTCTCGCTTCGCCCCCTTGCCCCCTTGGCCGAACCGGGCCTGGATGCGCTGTTACGTGGGTATATCGACGATGGCATCTCCTCTGAAACTCCCTCCGCAATAAATACGTCCACGAACGCAAAGAGCAACCACGATATGAGATCCTGACCACCACATGGCTATTGTGGTCCGCGGAGTTTAACATTGCGGTTAATTACTCAATGTTTCTCCGTCTGTTTGTTTCTCTATTGTGTCCGTCACTGACCATCTCGGGTTACCTCATTCAAGTCTCGTACCCTGGTTCAAACGCAGTTGGGTTCCCGCAATGCGCTTTCAAGCCTCACCGTTCGGGAGGATGATCTGTAATCTATTAAATCTTTGTGGTGACTCGTAATCCCGGTTTTAGGCTACCGCTCGAAAGCCAATGTTGGAACCTGCACAGTGTCTATTCCAAAGTCACTCGTGTCTTGCTCACGCCCACAATACATACCTACACATACAGACAGGCCGGTGGCAGGCATAAGTATGTTCTGGCTCAGCTGACGCTCCAGCCAGGACGAGGCTGAAGCTGGATGTTATGGTCGACCACATGATGGGATTAAGCGCGGCTCAGCAGCAACAACAAGCGCGGGCGGCTGGGGCTGGGGCTGATCCCACGAACAACATTATTATTACTGTAATTACTCGGTGTCAGCCAACACTGATTATGAGGCGAATGAAGATGGGTCGAGTCATGTCATCATCACCATCGACAAAAGAGGAATCAATTGGTAAATGTTTATTTACATCAGCAGCCAGTTGTAAGAACGGTGAAGCAACGAAGAGCCGATTGTGGCAGTGTGCGATCATCATCCCTTTGATCGGAAGGGTCTCCGGCTGTCCAAGAATAGAAATAACAAGATACCCCAGGGCCCGGGGTCCTAACATTGAACCTAGCCCCCTTCAAGTCAATGAACCCACTGCGGTTCACCACCTCCCGACCCAACCCAACGATGAATTGCATGGGAAGGATGCGATGTACGTAACTAACAAACAACCTTATCATGACATGGTTGTGGCATGTCTGCTACCCCACATTATCACCACCACCATATGAATCCTACCGGCATGATCTACGGCGCAGGTCCCTACATACTTACTGCTACATATCTTCCGCATGCATGATGTGAACACGGTGGCAGCTGGTTGTGCTTGTTGCCTCACCTGAGGTGTAATGCTGCTGCTGACGACGACGACCATCACCTTGCATCGGACTCGCGACCGGCCGAGACGCAGCTGTTGGTTGGAAGGATCTCATGGATGCTGGGGGTGGCTGAGTTTCCACATACATACATACATACATACATACATACATACATACGCATATATGTACGCACGTCCAAGTATGTAGGTAGGGTAGGCACGTAGCCGTCCTCGGTAACTGACAGCTGTCGTTTGGTGATTGATGGGCAGGTCGCATACTGCATACGGAAACCGACAGCCATCATCACGACGACATTTGCTTCCTCATGACATCAAATCCAGAAGAAGGATTCTCTCTCTAGTACGGCGTAGCAGTTAGTCGCCGATCATGTAGTGGTTACCTACAACCTGGCTTACTATGTCTATCACTGGGTTTTTCTTCCGCCCCTCTATTTATGTAAACTAAGGTAGATTAAGTCGGTTGACCAAGTAGCAACTGGCCAGTACTTTGCTATTTTGCCATACGAGTATTCATTTTATTGGCGTGCTGTGGTGGTCCCCAAATGCATGTTCTTTGCTCCCACGGGACATCCTTCGGGGCCAGGTAGTCGCAACGCTCGGCAGATCCACGAAAGGAACGGCCGTCCATCGGGCGGCGCGACTACAATAACCTACCTAGCATCTCGACATGGGGTCGCGTAAATGGCAGACTGTGTACTCGACTGTGAAGAGTACGAGAGCTACAAGGATTGGTAAACTCCCGGAAGGATCAAATGGATCGATATAGTCTCTTCTTGTCAAAATAGGTGATGGGTCCCCTCTCCACCCGTCACCGCCCATGCACACCACCACTGACATGCCACTAGAAGTTTACGAAACAATACCCAGAGAAGTTTTGTTGAGTCGGTGACAGTGACGGTGATGGTCGCTGGTGGGGGGTCCAGAAGAATCCTACGGGGAAGCCCATATTACGTTCTTGTCTCTATCTCAGACACGCCGAGGGGCGGAAGGTGGGGGGGGGCGGGGGGGGGGGGTCCGAACTCTCTTTCTTTCCTTCTTTCCAATTATAGAACCCCCAATTCCACTAATACTGACATGTCTCAAAACATGCTGAACCGAGAAGGACTGACTCGGATCGGGAGAGGGCAAGGCAGATAACGATGGCGAACAAGCGAGTCAGTAATCAAGGGCACGCCAGATACCTACACACGCCTGACCAGGCTACCTACGCGGACTGGTGACACCTCATGGTGGTGTTGCGCATGTAAGTGGAGGGGGCCATTTCGCTTTCTTTAATATGATGCTTCGTAATAAGTGACGCTACCTTGACGAATGGGTGGTAAGCAGGCAAGGCAGGAACTCAGATTATCCTTGTTGGTACTAACTAAATGGCCAGTTGCGAGTTGCAATGACCGCTTAACAGCGATGTAATCAAGCCTCGATCATGTGTTCTCAAGGTACCGGTGTTTATTTACTGTATGGACAAGTGTTGAGTGAAATCGTAGTATCAATTCTCAGGTATCGTAAAAACAGACATCTCGGGGATGCTGTAGGAAAGTAAGAATGTACATATTACAAACAGTGCCTGGCCACCAACCGGCTATGCAGATACAAAGCGTCACGACCGCTTCCCACCCCAAAAGAAAACATAGGCTATCCATTCGCCTTGTCTATGCAACAGAATCCTCTCTCCCTGATCATTGACTCCTCGCCCCTTGTACACGAAAGGCCCAAAACCATGCCACAGAAATCCATCCTGGCGCCATGCTCCTGAAGATGCAAATCCAACCATGCGTCCGCAGCCCTGGGTAAAAAGGGCTGTAACTTCCGCTCGTACAGACAAAGGAAACAAAATTAAAAGAACAACGAGAAAGTGTCTAGGAGTCAACCCGTAGAGCAATAGCAAAAAAAGAAAAACGAAAATCCCAAACTGTGCCAACTCCATGCTCTAACTCATTCCCTGGGTATCTTCAATTCAACTTCTCTCTCCCTCCTTTTCCACACATATCACACACATGCCTCCCGCCGTCGCTCGATCGACACGTGCTTCTAGGTGATGACAACCTCCTGCGTCACCAGCCCATAAATCCAGGCGGCCTCGGTCACACTGGCGCACTGGAAGCACCACTTGTTGACCTGGCCGATATTCGTGCCGCCCTTGTCCGCGACTGTGGCCTCCCCCCCTCTTGTTGGTGATTTCTTCCCACACGTTCAATAGAATTCCTCGGCTGCCTAGCCGGCTGAAGCACCTGCTGCCTAGGACCACATCGAGGAGCACGGTGGGTGTTTCATCCTTGGACGATTTCTTCGGGATAGTCGTGACAATGACGCGCTTCTCGAGTCCCTGATATTTCTTGAGATTCTGTCGGGTCCCCTGGTCGGGTCGGGTGACCTCGAGTGTACAGTTTCCATTGTCTTCCCATTTGCTTGCCGACACCATAAGGTGCAAGCGGATTTTGAGGTTATTAGTTGTAAGACTCAGTTTTGTGTTGCCGCTCTGAGCGGCGCTGATGGATGGTGAGCGAGGCGGCGTGCCTGATCCCAATGATGATGTGTACAGGCTTGGATCGGCACTAAGGCGATTGTTGTGCTTGTCGATAGATGACATGCCGATGTCGAAAGACGTGTTGCCAGCGCCCATAAGTCTTTTGAGGAACGATGACGCAGACACGCTTGAATGTAGAGAGGCGCTGCCCCCTGATTGGGATGGGGCGCGGGTCGATACGCGGTAGCTGTTCTTACGACCAAACCAGCTGCGGCGTTTGGATGATCCATCATCACCATCAGCGGCGGTAACTGCTTGGTTCTGTCCAAAGGCTCTGACACGTGCTTCTTCCTCCAGGGCTTTGTACTTAGCATTGTCCATTCGGGCCTTGTGCACGGACATGTAGAGTGCCTCGCAGTCGTTGTAAGAGGCGGTACGGAAACGGAAGAACGTTGACTCGACCTTCATCACCTTCGAGTAGAGCCTGGCATAGCTGAGGACCGGAGACCTTATCTCCAGGTCGACAACTGTGCTGTTCCGCAGCATGACCATAGGGGTAAGGTCGAGCGCAATAAGGGACGCTCTTCCTCCCGTGGCACGGTGTCCCTCCGTATGGGGTACGCTTCAATAAGACCAGGCGTCGTGATGATCGAGCAGATGTCAGGCCACAAATCCTTCCAACATCCCCTCCTATTGTCCCAGTACGATATTGAAGCCGCCGATTGATAGACGTATGTTGGCGTCTTGCCCCCCAGCTGGGTTAACCCGGCTTGAGAAGCCGAAGCAAACGGCGTGAGGCTTGGTAGATTGTCCGAGTCACTTGGTGTCTCGTCTCGTGGCTCGTCATTTGGTTCGTCTCGTGGTTCATCTAGTGGCTCATATTGTGGTCTAATGCTGATGGCGGGAGCCGTGTCCGGCATGTCAGCAGCCTCCAATTCGTCATCGGAAGATTCGCAATCAGTTGAATCTTCGTCCTCCTCGTCATCTTCAGATTCTGACGCAGAAGTTGACCCCTGTGAGGAGATATCAGAGGGGTGGTATTCATGCTTAAGCGGGGACGAACCCCGCCGCTTGACTTTGTTCGATGCAGGCTCAGGGGGAGGAAGTGCCGGTATCTTTTGCGATAGAGGTGTCCGATGAGCTGGCGGAGGTGGCGGGCATTCCTCACGATGAGAGGACCTACTCGAAGCTGGCCTTTCTGTGACGAGATTTTCGGGCCGCATATCCTCGCGCAGAGGATGGGATCGGTCCTCATGTGATTTGGGTGACGAGGATGGTGAACGGCGAGATCTAGAGTATGACTCTTGAGTTGGTGTTTTCTCCAGGGATGGGCTGCGTGGAGATGGAGAGGTGGGAGTCGTTGGTGCACTGCCTGTCCTTGCGTGATAGCGTGGCGGTGTTGTAGTCTCTACATCTGGGCTCGAATCGGACCTGAGTGGTGCTTGCATCGATGATACCCTTCGTTGCTTCGTCTCACCAACTGGTGCGTCCTCTTTGGTGGCTTGCGGTACCAGAATGAGTGACTGGTTATCGGCTGCTTCTGCTTTAAACACTGCAGGCGGTACTGGGTTCGTGCCGAGGATATCCAGCCAATCTTCCACTTGCTCGTCGTTATCTGTTGTAAGTGTGATGACTTGGTACCATGCATCTCTGCTGCCTCTGATCATGACAACAAGTTCACCTGCGGCGTCACCCTTGCGCGCAGAGTAGTTCCCACCTGTTACCGGTGCAAAAAGCAGCCAAGTACGGCCCCGGCTGCCAGTCTCCCTAATCAAGAGATCGCCAGGATCTGATTTGAATAGCTGGTTGTCTCTAGAGATGAGCTCGACCTGGCAGCCAAGTCGTTGCCCGTTGGTATGGCGAAGATCCAAGGAAAATGAATCTTTGGCATATACTTGCCTAAAGCGATCAATCCGGACACTGTCCAGAGCCTCTAGCGTTCTCAGATCGCGCACGCGGGTCACGTCGGTGTTGATGGCATCTTCATCCACAATCCTGGCACTCTCTTCTTTGTGCCTCCGGCGTACCTTCCCCTCCAGCTTCTCCCAGAGCTTCTCGTGCTCCTGATATCTTTCGGTTCCAGTCGTTTGTCGGTAGCCCTGGGTGGCATTAGCAACATTCCTCTCTGTCAAACAACAGACATCATTCAATTTACCTTGATGAACTTCGAGATGTACTTAACGCGAATAAGGGGCTTCTTGAGCAGATGCGCTACGTCCACACGCTCTCCGTCCTCATTAAGGACATCCCCTTGCTCATTACGAGGCAGCGCGTTGATGAGTGAGTCTTCGTCGTCAGGGGAGCGGGGTGCAAGATTCACGATCAAGTCCTTGAAACCAAGTCGCCATGCATCGAGATACTGGTCATAGATCGAGTAGACAGAGTCGAGCCATTGGGGAAGGCGGTGCGCGTCATGCATTGGGCACCTCTTGTGGCTGTTCTTGAGCTTTTCCAGGGCAATGCCCATTTGGACGACGGACTTAGCGCTGCTATCCACTTTCTCCTTGCCGGAAGAAGAAGATGCAAACGAGTCTGTATGCGAATAGTCATTGCCTTGTGCCACTTGTGTCAGAAGGACAGGGATCACTCCATCTACTAGAGTCTTCAGTTCTCGTAGATAGAGATCTTCGTCACGAGCAAATTCTTGTAGCAGCGCATCGACAGTCGCGGAATTGGGATGACTAGTCGGCCGACGCACACTACGTCTCGACTTCAAGCTGCTTCTCCTTCCGGGCCTGGGTTTTTCATCCGGCAGTGACAGGACAGAAACGAGGTCGGAGTGTTTCGTGAGGCGCCGCTTAAGGCCTGACCTGTTGCTCCTATGACGAGAGAGGCTTGACTCGTTTCCTCTTGTAAAAGTAGTGTTTGTTTGAGTTACTGTCGAATCAGACAGCGTGGAGGATAGATCGGATTCAAATGTGCCTCCAGACTCTCCTGATAGAATAGTCGATAGTTCATGAACGCCTTTGGTGGGCGGCCAACGTTTCGGGTGCGTAGCAGGTGGTGCCGACCTGGTTGAATCTGTCAAGTACGACGAGGATGTGAGGTACGAGGACTCATCATCGAGGTATGACAGGTTTGTGCGGGAGCCAGACGACTTGCGCTGGTGCTCACGGTGGTGCTCACTTTCATCGTCATATTGATGATCATCAATCTCGATCTCCTCTGAACAGCTCAGGTAGGTTGTGGGTATCGGCTTAGGCGCAGCCGACTCGCCACGGAATGCCTCCTTGAAAAGGTCTTTGAAGCCTTTCCTGGAAGCGGGCCTGATGGGAGACGAAGGACTCCTAGTAGCTCGGCTTCGCCTGAGCCCGCTATATGAGGGCACTGACGTTGACGCATCCACGGAAGCTGTCTCTTCCGATAAGATTGTCTCCTCAGTGGCAGTAGTTGCAGTTTCTCTTGTGAGTGTGGTGTTTGTATCATCGGCAGCGCTGGATGTTAGCCCTGTGAGTTCCGATTCCGTTTCGACTACTGATTTGTCCACTGATTTGCGTTTAGATTCCGAAGTCGAACGCCTCGTTTTGTTCTCATTGGTGTGCTCCTTTTCGATAGAGTTTCGTTTAGTCTCGGGAACTGAGCTTGGCGCGGTATCTGACGCATTAGCTTCGACAAACGGGTCAACGGTCTTGTTGAGCCATGATTCGATGCTTCGTGGTTGGTTGGCAGCCGGCTTTGGGGGCGGGTCAACCTTCTCTGTGATAATCTTCTTGCCCTGGGTAAGAGCTTGCTTGAGGACGTTAGTAGCGCCCTTGAAGCTGGTGTTTCTCTTCGCCTTAGGTCTCCTTGGCTTCGCGCTCTGCGCGCTCCTGGCAAGTTCAGTTCACTGAATGCAGAATAGCCCACAGGGATCTCTGCTAGTTTTGACGGGAGGCTGGATGGTATATCCGAGTCTACGCCCGAATCCTCGGATCCGCTTGACCAGGACTCCTCGTCCGAGTATTCTTCTGTCACGGTGGTGCCGGTATCTGCGTGGCTTCTGGCTGCTGATTTGCCAGACAGCTTAGTGGACTTTTTGTCGCTGCTGCGCCGCGTCGGAGTATTTGGAACTTCGGACTCGGCATCCTCGATAACCTCAATTCTTTCAGAAGAAGGCTCTCGGCGGGAGCTGGTTGTGCGTATGCTAGGTCCCCGTGACCTATGGCTTGAAGGAGCGCGAACTGTACTGGCACCTTCGGATGTTCCTCTCTCTCTGGAATATGCCCTGATGCCGTCGTCCGGAAGTTTGAGTCTCTGGGGCCGTATCCTAATTCCATCATCCACGCTTGTCTTTTCCTTCACTGGATCCTCGCTTGACTTTTTCTTGGCTGGAGTCACCCGTATTCCGTCGTCGTGTACAGATTTGGACCTGCGCGATTTTCTGTGTTCGACGACAACCTCCGAGTCCTCGGTTCTCTCGCTGTCTCTGTCACCGCCAGATGCCCCACACGTCACAGACCTCACCCTTATACCATCGTCGCCGCTACCCACGGATCGCGAGACACTGTACCGCTTGACCCGCGGCTCGTCCGGGATCTCAACCTTCTCAGCCCAGGCCTTTATCTTGTTTTTGACGGCAGGGTTGGGAGTCGACCGAGCTAAGAAGTCCTTGGGTAGTGGGAACCCTTTGCCCAGGTCCGGTTTTGGTTTTGGTGACGCTTTTCGCGGGGGACTCTTCTTCTTCGTGTTCTTCATCCAGTTGGTATCACTGACAACTCGCTTCTTAGGCGGGCAGCCGACGCTGGAAGTGGCATGGTTCTCCTTTTCCGTCTCATCGCCATCGTGGCTATGTTCCACAACCACCACCGGAGGTCTCGAGGCAGACCTCCTCTTTTCGCCTTTCTTTATTCTCACGCGGTCCTCCTCCGTCACGCTTTGGTCATCAATGTGAAGGGCAATATCACTGGGTTCGCTTGGGGCAGCCAGGGGATCGGCGCCGTCCATAGCTGCGGCGTTCTTCTTCTGCCATAGCTTTACCCGGTCATGCACACCACCAGGAGCTTGTACTTTGCGCACCACTTCTGCGCGCATCTCCTGCTTGACCTGCTCCAGGGTCATGCGACGCTGCCGAGCCGCTTCTCTGTCCGCAGCAACTCGTGCTGGTGATGGCCGGCCCAGAAGGAAGTCGCTTAGCAGGGTTGGTGGTTGTTTCGTAGTGGCAGACCTCGGACGAGCTCCTCCAGCTGGCGCACCCTGGGGGGTGTTGCCAGCGCTGCCGCCGGGCGCCGACCCCTTGCGACGGTGCGAGGCAACATTGGGAGTTGTCGGTGTTTTCGGGTCTGCCGGCTTGTCTTGATCTTTGTCATCGTCGGGCATGATTGTCTACTGTAGTGGCTGTTAGTCGCACATTCCTGAAGTTCTGTCGGAAGTGCGTAACAAGGTGGGCTGGTTTTGCCGATCTGCATGTGGCCGTTGCGTCGGTCCATCAAGTTGGGCATTTAGTGGAAGGAGTTCCATTTCTGCCTGGCCCAAGCAGCACGGCAAACGCGAGTTCAATCGGTGAGATCGGTGCAGAACTGACCTTCTGCAGTACTACCTATGTAGCATACTGTCATTTGGAGCGGTTAACGCAGTGCTGACATGCGCAGTAAGCTGGGTTTGTTGTTCGTCGATTATCGAGATCAGGGGTGACCGAGCTGCCCGGAGCTTGTACATTGGGTAGAAGGAACCGAGATCGCAGTCCCCAGATCGGAATGTAACGATGAGAAGAAGGAAGAATTGGGATTGAGCAATCGGCCACTCCAAGCTGCAGCCTCATGTGTTGTTAGCCGACGAGTTTCACTTGGTGGTGTTGGTAGTCTGCAGCAAGGTCCTCACTCGTCAGCCCTCTTCTCTGTTGGTCTTGGTCCTTTGGCGGGATGGTGGTTTTCGTCAGAACTGGGCGGTGGTTGTCCTCGATACCAAAAACATAAACATTCAATTCAAGGTGGGTCATCCATAGCTTGCTGTCCTGGTTGTCGCAAGCTCGAGGGAGCTGCAGCGGGGCTTAAAAAGAGCCACCAGGGATTGCCGGGCAAATCAGCAGGCCACTGCTCAGTGCTCACCAGTGCTCACCAGATGACCCCCCTGTCAGCACCCTGCATCCTTGTTTAGCAAGTGCACCGGACACGCCTGGGCCTTGCTTAAAACCCGGCCTAATGGGAAAGAACCAATGTAAACACTGGCACGATGTGTGTACGATTGATTGCTTATTTACCTAGGCTCACATGTTGCGTTGCACTACCGTAAATGGATGGATGGTAAATAAAGGCTTTCCAGATGTCGATTCATCCTGATGGGAAATGTAAATGTCTGATGGACAATTATTCCTCCCGTTGTTTATAATATACCTCCTCCACTACCAGGTATTGCTGACACGGAGGGCCAGCTGATGCACCATCGGATTCGTGTCCATGGCTTGCATGACCAGCTTACCTCCGACAATGTGGCTTCTATTGTTGTTGATTTTTACAATGTCTCGGTTGCGGCTGCAGCCACACAAAACAGGAAATGAAAGCCTTCTTCGACTTCCGGCGCATCGGATCATGGAAGACTGAAGGCATTGAACATGCCCGGCAGTAGGGCTATTTTCTGTCCAATTCCTGGGCGCGATGTTACCCAGGGTATCCTTCAATATTTCCTCTGGCCTTGATTCGTGTTGTGATATCCGCCGGGGTCTTAACGTTAAGACATGGCTGACATCATTAACACCCACTATTAAGACAACAAAGGAGCAAGGGTTCAATCATTAGCTGGATTAATACCCTTGTTATACCCCCAAGCCATCACCACGCAAGCAAAGCAAAGGGGTCAAATCCCTGCCAAGTCAAGATGCCTATGGCCAATCATCCTTTTCCCTCAAGATTCTAACTTCGAAGGGTTATTTATGCAACTATATAGTCGCCTCGTCTAATTGAGACCTTGAACTCTAGGAGGTTTGAATTGTAAGTTTTCCATTATTATGACTTGCTACGGAGGCAGTAGCGTATTGATTTGGGGGTGATCTGGGTCAAAGGAAAGACGACCAGGTGAAAAGGAGACCAAACGGTTGATTCTTCCAATTACACATCTAACAAGTCAGTAGCATACATACCTACATGTATGTAATCAATTCCGAGTCTCTTAGGTGAGGTTGAACGCAGCCGCAGCTCAAGCAATGGGAAGTCGTTCTACCTGGGCCCATCCACGATAAAGGGATGAAATGGGATATCTGTTCACAGCTGGACCGAGGTTGTGTTTGCTAGTTGTGCAACAACAACACGCCTGTGTGGTGAGACTCAGTGCGTGTAGCAGACCTTCGGGATCTGACGCTGGAAAACAGATTGCAAGTCTACGCTACGGGTGTAGTACACGGCAAGAGTTAAGCCAAAGTATTTGCTGTAGTTCAAAGAGGCGAGAAAACGACGTGCTTCGGTATGTGTGTTGCAGTTAAGCTTGTTTACTGCCCGATGTTTACTTGCTTGCTTTGGTGAGTTAAGGAAGTAAAGAGGTAACATAGGCAAGGTAAAAGAGAATTATTCACATGAGCCTCTTCTGCTCTGATTTGATGCAGGTCCTCTGTTGACGACCCAACCAACTACCAGCCTGGGCAACTTTTGACCCGCGGAGCACCTCCAGCACTCAAAACACCAAATTTCTTCCCAAGACAAGTCGCCGGTACAGACTGAGCTGCAGAAACCATCATCGGGTGCATGACTGGGCGACTTCTCTTCCTCCTCGCCATGCGGTGATTGCAATTCGCCATTCCCCTTTCTTGTCAATCCTTCTTGGTCGTTATTGATCCATTGTTCTTCTTTTGCCGCCTGTAAAACACGCTCGTTCGCATTCACTTCGCCTCATCACCATGGCAGAGTTCACATTCCTCTCCTCGACACTTTCCGCGGACTTTGGCTTCACGGCTCCGCCGGCTCGTGACACCAACAAGGTCCCGACCTCGCCTCAGCCGGAGCCCCAGTATCATACCCCTATTGCTAAGGATTTCTCTTTCTCTCTTCCCAACATCTGGCGATCCAATAACAATGTCTTGAGATGGGCTTTTGAAATTCCCGAGGTCACTCGTGAGGACCCCATCAAGGAGTCTGATGCTTCCAGAGAGAAGCGTTGTTTAGTACGTACATGAGCCCATTCTATTTGATAAGAGTCATCGGATCACGACTTCCTCACGTAAACGTGACAACATACAGCTTAAATCATCAGACGAATTCTCCATCATTTTCCCTACGTTCTTTCTGTCAAAAGCTAACCTTAGGACAAACAAAAGGCATCCAACTACTCTCAAGCTGGTCACGACGGAGGTCAGCATCGAAACAAAAGAGCCAAGCACCAGCAATCTATCCCCAACCACCAACAACCTGTTAAGCAGCGCCGTCGCGATCGCCTCCTCCAGTCCGCCCGCAACATCGGCGGCAGCATATTGGACGGTATCAACTGCAGCATGGATCCTTTCCGTGATCTCAGCAGCGAGCTGGATGGCTCGACCATCCAGGGTAGCGCAACGCCTCCTGGCACTCCTGTCCACTTCGTGCCCAGCCGCCCTCACCTTCGATTCGTCTTTGTAGGCGATCAGATGTGTGGCAAGTCGAGCATGCTCCAGTAAGTATTATCTTTATTTTTCTCTACTTCTAATTTTTTTTTTCTTTATCTTTTTTCTCCCCCTGGTATCAAGTCATGATTTTCCAGCTAACTGGTACGCCTCCAGCCGCTTCTGTCGTGGCGTCTTCAACGAGACCTGGAGTCCCACAAAGTACGAGATGTATCAGCAGCCCGTCGTGATGGACGACCAGGTCATCGACCTCGAACTCTGGGATACATCGGGCAAGCTCGAGTTACACCAACTCTCCCGCCTCTCCTACCTATCCTGGGATGCCGTCTTCATCTGCTTCAGCGTCAACAACGACAAGAAGTTCACCCATGCCCAAGGCAGAGTAAGTGACCCGCACCAAACCACGCCAGATATTTCCCCAACATTGACTAACTCAACGGCAAATATGGAACAGTGGATGATGGAGGTTCGCAAGTACTGTCGCGGTGCTCCCGTCTTCCTGGTGGGTCTGAAGAAAGACACCCGCGTCGGCTCGGGCCTGTGGGCCCCTCTTTTCCCGGCCTTTGACACCCGCATCGGAGCAACTGAGGTAAGCGTCGTTGTTGTCGTCCCGCGAATCATTGCTACACTACAACAAGATCGAATACTAATGAATACCACTCTAGGGTGCCATGGCTGCCACCGGCATGGGCGCTGTCAAGTACTTGGAATGCTCGGCCAAGACTGGTGACGGCGTCAACCGCGTCTTCGAGGAGAGTCTCCGTCATCTGCAGGCCACCCGCCACGATCTCGGCAATCCGGAGCCCAGCAGAGGGTCTGGCCTGCGACAGCTTCTGTGTTTCCAGTAAGGAAACTTGAGCAATTCTATTTTTGGCATGGGAAAAGGCAACCGACACATATGGCCCCTCTATTCGGGAGGAGTTGATATTTCTTTGACGCGGTGGGGGGCTTTGCCGAGTCGTTGCGGTTTTTTTTCTCTCCCTTTTTCTTCGGTCAGGTTCACTTGTTCTGGGTTGTGTGTATTCTTCTATTCTTTGCGCTGCATTTCTTCACCGCAGCAGCGAGGAAACAACCCCGGAAATTCTCGGGATGCGCAGCCAGAATCTGTACAAAATTGGGGATCATCTAGATGATCGGTTGGACGGCAGCAAAAGTCTGGAATTTTCTTGCCAAATGGGCAATCAATAATCCATTGCATGCGCCGTCCTTACTAAGTACCCAATGAATAAACAACGTTACAACAAAGTTCTCTGTATCATGTCTTCCATTGGTATCCTCTCTTGATTTATCAGCACAAATCACTGTCATGCCATTTTGTATTTGTAATGGCTGTTGGGTATGAGCTATCATGACAGTAACCTCCCAACCCCAACAGACTGAAAGTGGCTAGGTTTCACGATTGAGAACATCATCTCTTTCAGCTATGGCGAAACAGACCGATATCCATCTCTACACTGCGCAGACGCCGAATGGCCTCAAGATCTCGATTCTGCTTGAGGAACTTGGCTTGACGTATCAGGTGTGTACGAATCTAGTCGTTGACAGCCAGATTGATCCATGCTTACCGTTACGGGGAAGACTACCAGCATCGATATCACCAAGAACACCCAGAAGGTATGTGTCTGACCCTGACTCCAGGTTCCCAACCCAACAATATTCGTTACATCACATAGACTCGACAGTAACAAACCACCCACGCTAATACGAGTAACATAGGAACCGTGGTTCCTCGAGATCAATCCCAATGGACGGATCCCTGCTTTGACGGACACACTCGAGAATGGGCAGACCATCAGACTGTTCGAGAGCGGGTCGATCATGCAGTATCTGGTGGACCGATATGACAAAGACCACAGGGTATCATACCCATATGGTTCGCGAGAACACTGGGAAGTCAACAATTGGGTATGCTCTAGCCACTGTTGCCCAAGCTTACGGTCCTGGCCATACTAACTGTATCAATCAACAGCTATTTTGGCAAATGGGAGGTCTTGGCCCCATGCAAGGGTAAGTGGGAGCCGCCCTCTCGAGTATATACTATCGAAATCAGCTAATGATCGTCTGCGTGCAGCCAACTTGCACACTTCTACAGTAAATGCTTACTCCAGATCTGTCATATGGGAACGAGCTTCCACGTTAACCAAATGGCTAGAATACGCACCTGAGAGGATCCAGTACAGCATCGATCGGTACAGGAACGAGACCTGTCGTCTCTTCAGTGTGATGGATACGCAACTGCAGAAGTCGCCTTCTGGCTATCTGGTCGGAGACCGATGTACCGTTGCTGACATCTCCATCTGGGGATGGGTGGCCGCTGCAGGTGAGTTTCACATATAGCTCGTCACTAAACCCTTCTTGAAGTCCTGTTTATTTGAGTATGGAAAGAAATCTGAGTACGGAGCCTGACTGATTTGTAATCTACTGAAGCCTTAACTGGGGCCGATGTTACGGAGTTCCCTGCTCTCCAAGAGTGGCGGGATAAGTTACTGGCTCGGCCGGGCGTAGAAAAGGGCCGCCATGTGCCCAGTCCTCACAAAGCTTTGGAGTTTGAGAAGCTATCGGATAAGAAGTAGAAGAAGGCGTTTGAGGCCAACAAACAATGGGTACAAGCATCGATGAAGGAGGATTCGAAGTAGGTAGTGTTTCCGTACAGATAATACCAGGTATTCATCTCTTCGTGGATTGTAGGAGCCCTATTGGCACAGCTGTCAGCAGCAGCTCAAAGCTTGAGCTCGGGGCAGATGATAATTGATAAAGAGTGCTGCTAGAAGTGAAGCTAGCGGCCATCGCCAATCAAACCGCCCGAATCATTGGTTCTCCATTGTCCGATCTGGCATGGGCTGTGCCAAGCCAAACAAGGGGGAAGGAAAGGGAAAGCGAACGCGCCTTGGATTTTCGTCATGGGCCGGTCGCTTTTGGACGTTCCCGTTTCCGTTTCCTACTCGCAACCACCATTGTTCGCATTCTTGCCCCTTCAACACCCCGATTCCACCTGTTTCATCGCCTTTTACTTTTTTGCTCTCTCTTCTACCCATTCCTTGTCGCGACTCAAGTCATACATACCTACCTACCTCAAAACACATTCACACCCACGCACAGCCCATCACTCTGCGCGCAACTGCCAGTCGCGCATACCGTCACAATGGCAGACTACAACACCTACAAGGTCCCCGAGCTTAAGAAGCTGCTGCAAGAGAAGTCGCTTCCCGTCGCCGGAAACAAGGCCGACCTGGTCGCCCGTTTACAGAAACACGACGAAGAGAACGCGCCCGCCAAGCCTGGTCAGTAATCATCTTCCTCCCCTATGCGCCGCCAACAAAACCATCTCTGGCCCGGTTACCACCCATCAGCCTCAACTAACAGTAACTAGCCGCCGCCGCGCCTGCCGCCACGACCACGTCAACCGCTGAGGACGAGATTGATTGGGACGATGACGAGCCTGCGCCTGCTGCGCCTGCAGCAGCTGCAGTAAAGGCACCTGAGGCTGAACCCAGCAAATCCGCACCTGCCAATGTGTCAGCACCTGCAGCAGAGGAGCCTGCGCCCGCCGCGGAAGAAAAGAAGGAGGAAGCAGCAGCAGCAGCAGTACCAGTTGAGGACAACGCGACTGGAGAAGCAGCACCTGAAGCAGAGGAAAAGAAGGAGGAAGAGCCCAAGCCCGATTTCTCAGCCAACCTTCCCGCGTCGGCGGCCGATGAGGAGGTTAAGAAGCGCGCCGAACGCGCCAAGCGTTTCGGTATCATCGAGGAGACAGCGGAGGAAGAGAAGAAGAGACTGGAGCGCGCAAAGCGGTTCGGCGCCGCTGACACCACGGCCGTCGTCAAGGGTCTGGACGAGGCTCTGCCCGAGCGCCGGCCCAAGCGCCTTCGCGATGAAGGCGCCGAGGCTGGACGTGGACCCAAGAGATCGAACAACGACTCTCGGCGCGGTGGTGGCGGTGGTGGCCGAGGTGGTGATCGTGGCCGTGGCGGACGTCGTGGTGATCGCCGAGGTGGCAACGATCGTGATCGCAAGCCCAACGGCGGTGGCGTGTCCAAGCCGAATCGTGTCCTCGATAACCCCGAGGAGAAGAGGAAGGCAGAGGAAAGGGCCAAGAGATTCGCCAGCAACAACTAGGTGCTCTCACGACGCCTGGAATTCGTGTGCGATTGCGAAACACTCTGGGCTATGCTCTTGAGTGGTTGCGAGAGGCGATGGACGCGACCATTTGTAATATTATGAGACCATGATGGTCAAGAAGCGGATGAATGTGCCATCCGTGGGATTTCAAGGAATATCCACGCGGATAGGAGGCCGTGTCATTTCTCGAGCGTCAACAGAATCAGGAATCGAAAAGTAGTTCCGCTAGAAATGTATATCATATTTTTTCGTAAAGCAAGCATACGCGATAATAAGCACAAGAAGAGCAAGAGCCTTACCTACCTTCATGGCTGTGATGCTCACCCATCGGCGCATTTGCAATCATCTCTTCCCCTGTGACCAACGATCTACTACTGCCTTCGTACCGTTTGATGCCAAACATGGACATACACGGGACGATAACACTATACAAGTGATACTGTTGATATAGTCTTACATACGCTTAGTAGAACATTCCGTTAACACCACGCACAATGCTGACCATAACAAGCAAGGTTATAGGCCTTATAGGTTCCCTCGGCCCCTAAGCCTAATTGACGAAAAGAAAGATCATGATGTTAACAGAATACCTTAGGTACTTTACTGTCTTGCAGACCATGCGCTCACCCGTTTTTCTCTTCTCGGCCGCCTTCATCTCAGAACCCCGCTGCGGATGCATATATCACAATAACTTTACGTACGATGGCTTGGGAGCGCAAACCTTGGCCTCTTGCGGTCAGTTCCAGCAACGCTTGCTTGGATAACTGGCGCAAACCCCCGCCCTCTGCTGTGGCCAAGTTTGTAGGTATAGACTTGCAGATGGTGAGCGAGAGGGATTCGTAATCCAAGAAGACGGTGCATAGGAAGAAGATCTGGGAATCAATATTTGCATGTGTATCTACTAGCTAGAACACGCTGTAACTTAAATCGTTTCCTCAAGAGTACGACACATTTAACTGCATTGACAGGCGAACCTAGGAGCAACCACGTTTAGTGTCTTCGGAGCTCACCAGCACATACTTTCATCTGCTCGCTTCTTCCGGCGTGGTTGCCTTGGTTAAACAGGAAGTTTGATGTATTTATATGTCTGTAAGTCCACGGCGTACACTATGGGTTAGAGAGCCCGGGTCCCGTATCATTCATGGGGAGCGAGTGACAAGTACCAGTACTTACCTGCCGCTTGCCAGACTCGTATCTTCGAGAGTAAGAAGTCTTGAAACGACTCAAGGGCAGTAAGAGGGGTCCTTTCTATCTTGCAGCGAACCTGAGTGAGGTTCGGCTCGGCAGGCGTGTGTGGTAGTATACATCGATATTGCTATGACATGGGGAAATGGTCGGGAGAGAAACGACAATGAGAGGCTAGACAGAGTCACGCGCGACATACAGGGGCCCCGAATCTTTGCAATTCTGCCCCCCTTCTCCAGCTTTGGGCGTGTTTGCTTTCTTCGGTTCTGCGCGGAAGGCGAAAACCACCGTTTGCTAGTTCTAGAAATGCCGTGTGCGACTCTTGATAGGAGCTCCAGACACCGCAGAGCTATGGCACGACCGAGACAAAACAGGGATGCCCAACTTGACATATGACAAGCATGCACAGGGTCGGCTGTCAGAATGTCTTGGATGACAACAGTTGAAACATACAGCATGCTCAGCTGTCAGCGTTCCGTATTCCCCGTCGTGTATACTTAACATACAGTGGAACGAAGAAAAGAGAAGACGCGTTGATTCAAGGCGTGTGTGGCTTATTCTAGACCTGACAGATCTAGAGCCACTCCCTCAAGTTGTGGGCCGACTAAAATAGGTCGTCAGCCTATCCCTGTATAGCTCTCTATCGTCGCCTCCTTGCTTTATGTAAACGCCCCCTCTCTATAAATTAGTAGGTAGCCACACCCATTGCTACCACGCGGAGCCGTTGCCGCTTGTTGCGCAATGGGTTGTATGCAGCCCACCTTACCTCGTGGCATTTCTGATGTGCTCCCCAGCCGGGACATCCTGACTTCGGAAAGCAGCCCGGGTATCCAAGAAGCCAGATCGTTGAGTAACCTAATCAGGACGTGGTAAACCAATCAAATGTCATATGAGGCATGGCTTGTCCATTTCCCTTTTTCAAGTGCCCCGTTCGAGATATGTTTCATTTCCTATCGGCAAGCTTACAAACATCTCAGGTTTGCCTAGTAAGGTCTGCGTTTGCCCTGGAAGCAAGCTCTGAATAATCGGGACCACCTGGCAATCCTCTCTTAATGGGGGAAGAGTATTCAATATAGCCACAATGGCCAAGGGCTCCTTGTCGTCATCGATAGACCCTTGCGGGCTCCGTTAGCTTTCTTGATGGAATGTGTCGCGCACATACTGAACAAGTAATAAGCTGGGAGGGGCAGCGATGAGAAGAAAACGTGGCGAGGTCGAGTTGTACTGAGATTCTCCAGTATCTGCTTTATTATTAATGTCAAGTTCTGATGATGATGAAATGCACTGCACAGTTTTAGCTGATCAGTATTTTAAATGGTAAGAAAAGGGGCGAGACTGCGTCCTGTTGAGCTCTCTCCTCTCCAGTGTCTGCTACTTCTTATTCCATGTCGACTTACGTGGAATGAGCAAACATGGCCATATCTGAGCAACTGAGTGGTTAACAGGAAGAACATCACAGCCAAGGTAAGAATGAGGTCTTAGGAAATAGGAAATTGCCGAGTCCCTATCTCACATCTAGACCTGGCCAGGCTCTATTAAAGCTCACGTCGTCATCGGAACTTCGAAGGATCCTGGCAGTCGCATATACTGTACCAGTCAGAGCTCTCTCTTCGCCAGGAGAGTTCACGGTGGCTTGGGGGCATCATGTGACTGTGTCACTCCGATCAACGAAAGGATTAAATAAACGACTTATAAAAAATTTCCATTCGCGTTCGATTCGGTGACGCATGCGGGAGAGGCTTTCTGGGCTGCTTACATCCGAAGACTGTACGACCAGTGATTGACCATTATCGAGGGTTCCTCGAAGAATCAATAGACCAAGCACATAACGTGACTTCGAGTGAGCCTGTTATTGTTGTTGTTTTGGCAGACCTGCAGCATACGGCTTGCACGTGCTCAAACCCGTATCATGGCTGCAAGCCAGTAGCTGCAATGGATTCCATCATTCGGCAAAATATAAGGGAGAGCCTTCATCGTGCCAGCTTCCCAAACCGGAAAGCCGCGCTAACAGGGTATAACCGTTGGCTAGAGCAGACCATGAAGCATCGGCAATATTGATAGCAAGCCGCAGGTAACGGATTGTGCTCGGAACGAGTGAAGAAAGGTGGACAATGTGGGCTAAAGGCTGGTCATTAGAATTAAGATGTAGTCGGTGGCAGCTAATAAACGGCACAGCGGATGAGGGTCCCAGGAATCTGGCAGGCTATTCGCTAACTCATCGGCCAGTGACAAGCACTAGATTCGGCTCGGCGCCGTCAGTCGCCCTATCATGCACTACTTTGCTAAAGGTTAGCAGGTCGGAGGATTTTGAGAGTAGCCTGTAAAGACGGTCAATGATTCAATGAACATGGATGAAAGCCTTTGCAATCGGTAGTTGGCCACGCGCAACCAGCGGTTGCCGCGAAAAAGAAATGAGAAGATATATTATCCGTAGACGCGACAACGGCCCGTGTCCATGGCTCCCCGTGGGGTGAAAGCCAGTGAGAACAAATCAAAAGCAATGTGTGTTGGTTAGCAAGCTCTCGTTTGATCCTTGTTCAGCTGATATAGCTGAAGTGGGATGTTTGTTAGCAAGGCGACCCGGATGTCTCAGACTGTCTAAGACATGCATGCAGTAGACCAATGCTTGGCAGTCTGGAAAGAATATGACGGTAACGCAAGCGAGCTCGCGTGTTGGGTATCAACCTTCGTCTACGGGAGATACGATACTCCTCGCCCGTCATAGATAGGATCACTTGACCTGCGATGGGATTTTATCAGGAAAACAAGACACCGTATGAGACGTAGAGAGGCCTGTAGCTGGCTGTATAGTAGCCTACTACCTAGCCTTCTTGGAGGACCTCCGGGCCTGGACTTACTCGTAGCAACACCACATGTTATGTTATTTTATTTCAACGATGGCTCATCAGGTCGCTTATTCTGAACATTGCCGCGTGAGTGTGCCTCGATCCGCGCGTCAATCCCACACTGCTCTCGAGACTGCTGAAATTTGCCATCAAGTCTTGAACCACACATCTGCCAGGAAGACATGTTACGTTGGATAGTGAGCGAAAAGAGGTGTGGTGGGCTGTGCCGTCCGAACCAGTCCCTTGGGAATAGTGATAGCGAACCCTGAGATACGGTTGGGCGCCGGCGAAAGCACGATCTGCATTGGCGAGAAGCTGCGATAGATGGACTTTGTTGCCTGTCGAACGCAACTGGATCAGACTGGATCACGTTACTTGGATACTCCTTCGGGGATCAGAGGGATCCTTGGCTAGTGCGAGAATGGCAAGGCCCAATCAGATCTTGGAGAACCCTGCTCACCTGAAAGTGGTCCTCGGCATGCCTGCTCGCGGCTAAACAAGCGACAGCAATTGGGAGACAGGGGTCTCCGGGCGGTCCACGGATCACCAGATCCCTGTAAACTGACGAGAGGGCCACCTGCTAACATCAGTCCGTCCAAATTCCAGACTTCTGTCATAGTCCTCGGACACTGTGAATCGACGAGGTCTGCTGCAAAATTTCATGCACAGCTTGCGTGTATATCGACGATTGTGAGGCCTCAATAGTGACGAGATTCAACGAGAGCGTGCCACGTCAGTGAGAAACAGACAACCCGGAGAGCTAAGCCACGGCCGACCCACTGCCGCGCCGTAGGCCTTGCCGGTTCGCCCAAGATACGGTGTCGCTGTGGCAGTGCTGGGGTCCCTCATCGGGGCGGCACTCGCCACAACGATGCTAACCTACTGCATACTAGCAGGAGACGTTGCATTGCAGGCGACACACGCGAGATGCTAGGCACCTCGGCACTAGGCTTGCACGCATGTGGAAAATGACGGTAGTGCAGGGCAAAATCGGACGCCGTTGTGGAAGCCATCGCCCTTGACAGCTCACTAACCCTTGCCACTATTATGCGCAACTCAGCTTACGCTTACTGCGTTCGCCTAAATCGAGAAGGAAAAGATTTGGTTCTGATTCTGGACAGGTACGACAAGAATAGGACGTGGAACTTTGATGTCGATGTTGGTTAGATCCATAGGGAGGGTATGTCTATCGACCCAGGCCATTTCGGTGACCGATGTATGATGTATTGCGGTCGTCCTGAAGCCCAGCCAGGTGAGCTACCTACTAATGACTTAACCTACAAGGTAAGTGCATACTGTAGGTTATTCTGGGAAACTTGATCTATGATATGTTGAGTGGGAGTTTCGACAACGATAATGGCGGGTCGTTGTTGGCTTGATAGGCCCGTTGAAAGAGCATGGGTACGTCAGTCTCAACGAAACGGATGCGCAAACTGGCTTGCTTCGACGATAGGTGCAAGGGAGCAAGAGCGAAGGAATCGGTGGGCTTGGGGACGAATATGAATCGTCGTCCTGGAATTGCCCGCGGATAAGGAGAGACATGCCATGCAGAGATCAAACCGTAGCCCCTCCGCCCCTCCTTCCACCATGCTAAACAATAGTGACTGTCGCGAAGACGGCTTGACAGACAGATTCTCGAGCTCATGATTGGTCGGAAATTGAAGCAACCGATCCAATCACAAAAATCGAAACTAAATAGCCGGAGTGTAATATCCCAAGTAAGGACTCTCGCAATCAGTTCCCCTGTCGAGCGTATCTACAGACGATGGTACGAGCATTCGTGTATGACTCTCCTTAGGAAGTACAGAAGCGCATGTGTCTCTTCCTTCTGGAGATTCTGCTGGGAAGTCAGAGGCATGATCGCGGTTTGTTGTACAGAGCCTTATAGTAAGTTTGTATTATTAAAAATCCACACGATGCTGGCGCGAGCAAATTGTTCCATGAGCGCCAGCGCTTGCGAAATACCTCCTCTCTCAGGGCAAGTCTGCAGCTTGCAGGGGTTGCCGGGAAAGAGTGGCCCGAATCTTGAGATGGACTACTCAGAGAAGTCCAAAGTGAGACCTGCAGTAAGACATGCAGTAATGTAAGACCTGCAGAGAACGACAGCCCCGCGCAATTCTGATTTGTGCAAATTCGGTGCGCGAAAGTGACTGACCGATGCCTATGTCGTTGGACGACGTGATCTTACATTCTGTAATACCGAACACGTGAGACGGACGAATGCCCGCTCCTGGCAAATCTGTCTCGGGGGTTTCTGCTGATCTTGCTACCGAGGATCCTTCGACAACGATTGGCCGCATTGTCCAAACGGAGCGGTTTCGCAGGCCGACGCCGCGTAACAGAGTCTTTCTGATCTGTACTTCTGTACTACTACCCCTTTGCACGATCTCGTCTTCCACCCTAGAAGTAAGGATCAAGTGCCCTTTGTTGCGATTGAAAGTATATACTTTTGACACGTAACATAGTGCACTTAGTAGTAATGGTAAGATGGGCCAGGCCGCATCCCGTGTTTACCGGTCTGCTACGGTACTTAGCACAGGACTCCACTGATCTAGATGCGTATCATTGATGTACGTGCTAGGTTATGTTGAGCTGTCCAAGGCTGTGGCGGGGGGTTGACAGTGGCAGGAACAGAACAACCCATGGCAGGCTCCCTCCCGAAGGCGAAGACTGCAAACTGGGTAGCAATTGCACTGACGTTGATGCCAACGCATTCTGAGTATGTCGAGAGACCCAATATTGAGTAAACACTTCCAAGTCTCTTTGACACTATGTACACATGGTAGATAACGATGGAACTACACAGAAAAATAGGTAGTGAGTGCATGTGAGATTGATGATGTGCCAGCCGTCTAGGAGCCGTCGAGTGCAAGCGCGCAGTGTACGTAATTGCCCCGTTGGTACCCGCCCCCGCCTACTCCTACTCAGCGACTGCCCTCGTCTGCTCGTATCGAACTCTGAAAACTCTTGTCAACTCCTCTCAGAATCTGGTCCTCATATGATGGATGATGCGATTTTTCGATTGCAACCACCAGTTGCGCTATAAAAAATCTTTCCGTTATTTGGCTGTGATATTAGCAGGGTACTTCGGAAACTATAGTCTGCCAGTCCGCACCGAAGTCTCCTCTCTTTGTCTCTCAGGCCCGCCCCAAGCGGGAATAGTGTCGGCAGAGATGGCGGGGCTTCTCAGCGAATCCAGTCTACCAGAACGCTGCTCAGCCCTCTCATAGGATGTCTGGATATGCACGATCGAACCCAAGGCACTTTGACTCGCAGGCTCGCAAATCATTTCAAACTGATACCCCATGCGCAACAGCCTACCGTTGGGTCGTTGCTGGGCTCGTTTAGGAACATGCTTCCCAAGGTTCCTCGCTCCTCTCCTTATGGCTGCAAGCTCCTGAAAGTCAATGGGTCGCTAGTCGTCCACCATTGATCAGCACTCACCATATTCGCATATACGGCCTCACGTTTGTGGACAGCAAAGCTCCTAGCTCCTAGCTACCCCTTCGTGGACCGACCTCTAGTGACTCAGCGACTTTGACTGGGTTATGGGCTCTTGTAGTATAGAGTCTCCGCAGTGTCTGTGCAGGCCGCCGCCAACCAGACCGCGTTTTCGGCCAGTCCAGCTTTCTACACAGACGCCTGACCCGGCGATGTGATCCAGACGGCCGCTTCTTGGCCGTTGGCAGGGATCTAAACGCCACACCTGTCCAAAATTCATCCATGCTCTGCTGCGATCTCCATGTCACCCTTGGGGTGGAACAATACAGTGTATCTAAGTAGATACCTTGTCCACCCCTCAGGATGCAGGGCTAAAGAGTGGCCTTCCCTTCGGTTCCTAGGTATCTACCTATGTATATGCCATCACTCTTTCTCTCATTTTCTTACCGTCTTGAGGTTGTGTTACTTTCCAAGCTCCTTCACCTTGTCCTCATCTTGCTCTATTCAAATACGCCTCTCTTTTGTCGAGTCGATCCTGCCCGGACTGGCTTCATGAGTCGATTATTTGTATAGAGCGTCAACCCTTCAGAGCCGGCTCTCGAATGTTACACACCTGAGCCGCTCTACCAGTGTGCTGAAATTGGCCGTCATCCACCTCATCACATAGACGCCGACAACTCCCCACCACCACCAAGGGTATAATACGCACTAGTCAGATTTGGATCTCCAGCACACCTTTGGCACTCCTGTCCACCCACCACCACGACCTTGCTAGTTATTCCGGATACTGTTCCCCAGATCAACCCACCCAACCAACTCCCCTGCCGCCATTTCTGCTTCGGGTAGTTCTGGACTTCTCGTCACATTTTCCTTCTTCTTGTTCAGTTTGTATACTTGTCTGTGACATTTCTTTTCATATACCCAAACCAACGTTTTGTTTCGTCTTTCTTTCCCTACGAACGGGCACCCTGGAACATAGATATTGGTCAGGTATCCCCCAAGATCGAGTCGAAGCAGGATCCCCAGACTACCCCTTGACTGCTGTCGAGACCCGGGCTGTAATACAGGGAGGACTGGATAGGGTCATCATCATCCAGCCGGTACATAAGATTGCAAAGTGTGTCGTGGTATACTCCCGGGTAGTCCTTGGCATTGGTCACAAAGTCACGACTTCCACTGGGTACTCGGAAGGGCCCAGCAGCAGGCTACTACGCACAACTACACTGGAAGATGGTGCATTGAGTTGTTGATACTATGATATTTGGCCTGAACCTCGCTACTACAAGTCAAGGGTCATCATGGCAACAGCTAGGGCGCGCTCGAGCTCAAGGGGTAGAGGCAGTGACGATATGCGATCGAAAAGGATGGGAGGTGTCATGGAAACGAGCCGAGAGGATTTTTCCCCAGCCCTAACACGAAATGCTCGCAAGGAAGCAAGCAACGTTGCTTTGGCGTACACACCGAGCGTCCAGCCAAAGACACCGAGCCGGATACCTCAAACATCTTCTAGCCGGAAACCTGCGACGTCCACGAGAAGGCCACCACTGACGCACGAATCCCAAGCTTGGAGCAGCAGATCTAACAGCAGCAGCATACCTTCCACAACATACGTTTCCAACGGGCCAGCATCTTCTGAAGATCACAACAATGAGTCTCAGCAGCCGCGGAGAACACTCCGTCGAAAGCAATCAAGCGTATCGCGGGGCAGACCTAGTCGACCCGACAACCCCAGAAGTGACTCAGGAAGGACCAGTTCATCGTCTTCCATTCCGAGGTTACCTGATTCATCGGCCTCCCATGCGCTTCATCTGGATCGCGGTGTCGCGGCGAGTCCTGCTGGTATGGATGTCGTACAAGCAACTGAGCTACCCAAAGCCGTCGCACAGGACACAGCAGTCTATCCTGAGTTAGACAGGTATCGGGGCATAAAGATTCCCGTGGATGGGCCTGCGGGTGACATTCTATTCAGACTCGCAACGCATGATCTGCCACCGCCTACGCCCCTTTTCTCGGGTACCAGTAGCCACAGCCAATTGAGTTCGTTTAGCGGCAGTCCGTCGACACGATTCTCCGAGTCACCCGGCGCAGGTCCATACAGTCGGGACACGACACCGACATCAATGTCCTCAGCTTCACCAGGGCTCGTGGCACCATATCGCAATGTCACTCCAAGACTGAGACATGCAAGTCCAGCCGAGACAAGACCCCCGGTCTCCCACAGAAGAGCCGGTAGTGTATCAGTTGATAAAACTGCAACTAGTACCGAAGCTCCGGGACTTGCACCAGTTCGGGAAACTTCCTTGACCTCGTCCTCGTCTAACTCGACAGTACGCGGCGCCGATGACAAAGAGGACAACTTGAGGAGGCTGCTTCCTCCCGCTCCTCCTAACCCGCCGCCCAGAAAAGCTTCGCAAAAGCTTAGGAAAGCACTGGAACCCGTGGTATCGCCATCCAGACCGAGTCAGGACAGAAAGCGGCCCGTTATGAGGTCCCCCTCACCAGCGAAGAGTCCCTTCGCTCCACGTGAAGGCCAGAAAAAGCTGGTCGCGTCACCGCCGCCACGGGGTCCACCACCAGCCAGACCAAGTCGAGAGGGAACCCCTGATCTCGCTGCGCAATTTGGTGGACCACTTCCCGTAATTCAAAGCAACCTTTCCGCAACGAACGTCAACGAAAGACGGCAAAGCGCTCAACTGCCCCCAAGTTCTTTGCCTCGGTCTGCTACTCCTTCTGACCGTCTAGGTGGTGCCAAGGCCTCAGTCAGTCGCGAGCCAACGCCAGCACCGCGCTCCGCATCCTCTACTGGATTTCTTCCTACTACGACGGATAACACGAAGGCTTCCAGAACACCTAGTCCTGGCGTTTCAGCATTCAGAAGCCGATTCGGGTTGTTCGGGAGGCGAACAAAGACCGATACGAGCGTCCCCCAAATAGATAAGAAAGACAAGCTTTCCCGAAAAGGCCCTGCAGCTGGTACAGGCCATGAAGGCTACGGCAGAATCGGCACTATGAGAAGACGTAGCAGCAATATGGGGAACCCTCCCCGAGGATTCGGTGGCGGTGTGTCATCTTCGGAAAGCCTGGCTAGCGCCCAGTCCACGGATCCCTTCCTGCTTGAGCGCATGAACCCAGTGGTTATTGCTGGAGGCGAGATCATCGAGAACCGAAACACGAGTTCGGATTTGAGCCGCACGGAGAGCAACCAAAGCCAGCTGTTGCAACGACCAAGCCTCGATTCTCGCAATCCTTCTTCCGCATCCCTGTCGTCCAGAGATGAACCAAGGAACACTCTCTGGCCGTCTGCGTTCCCCCGTCGCTCAGTTCAATCCCGCCGTCCATCGGATAGTAGTGATTCGGAAGCTTTGGCAATGAAATCAACCCTTGCTTATCGACGCTCGGTACAGCGGCTGCGCTCCTCGCCTGACCAAGAGCCTCTGCGATTGCCGAAGCCCATAGTGACCCGGAGTGCTGCACCTCCTTCACTTGGCAGCATCGACACGACAATTTTCACGGATGATTCGCTCGCGGAGCCGCAACCAGAGCCAGTTCGTGGACGTGTGGGAGCCCCAACAGGACCCAAGAAGTTGACGAAGCGCGTCAAGTCCCCGCGCAAATGGAATTTGTTCAGCAGATCCCAGGATAAGACCAGCACGAGTGAGAAGAAGCAGAAGAAAGACGAGGCTGCCAAAGTTTCTGCAACAGTCAAACCTGTTCAAAGCAAACCAGTGCCATTCTATGCCATAATGGACTCATCGGAACAGGAGGATACTAGCCCACAAGACATGACTGCAATCCTCAGAGAAGCAGAGGTACTGCCCCCTCCGCCATCAATGGTACAAAGAAACGAACGGAGGCCATCTACCAGTAGCCAGGTAGCCGAAAGTCTGCCCAGACGTAGAGCCAATTCTCGCGGGCCGCCGGTGCAAGAGAAGACCAGGGCTGTCGTGGAGCCAGAGCAAGTAAAGCCTCTTGCCAAGCCAGTTGTCTCTGCACGAAGACCATCGGAAACAACCACAGCCCGACCAAGTCGGTTGCCGCAAGTTGGTCGCATACCGAAGGTAGTCAACACCCGACCGGAGCAGACGTCCCCGAAGAGTTTCTCCCGTCCGTTTCACAGGGTCAGTTTGCAGCATCCTCCATTTGGGGCTGATGTTGTAGACCAGGACTCGGTTGCCAAAGGACCCAGCCCACCAAGACCAGCAACACCTGAGCTCCTGCCTGATGGATCGACCACAGCCACGGCTGAGAGCGGATCTCCTAACCATCAACCGCCCGCTCAGGCGTCGGAGTTCCTGGAATTCCCGCCTCGCAAGGATTCAGACTTCGCCACGGACACAACCTCTAGCGGCTCCGGCATCCTTGCTTATGCCTACCAGAATACGGTAGCCCCAGAGCCAAGGGAGTCCCTTGCCGAGGATGAGATTTGGGATGAGTACAACGACCTATTGGGGGATGTCCCACCATCTGCCATATCTTCTCGAGGTATCCCATTTCATCTGGAGACCTACGAATCGAAACTGGCGAAGAGGATGACCAAGCCTCTGGAATCACCTACCATCAATGTGCAAGGACCCAGTCAACAAGAGAAGCCCGCCCGAGACTCCGTCGATACTGTCAAGGCGGCGACAAATTCGAGCCATTACAGCGCCGACATGACAGCGAGACTGAATGCAGCGTTCCGATTCCCATCAGATCCTCCAGCTACACCATTTTCAGTCTCTGAATTTGTATCGGGTTATGGTGATAGAAAAAACAGTGTGGAGTCGAGCCAGCCTGCAGCAAATACACCAGAGCGCACCAGTATCTCGTCAGAGAAAGCCGACTTGGCGCGAGCGGTTCGAATGTCAGATAGCAGTTGCTCAAGCGAAGAAACCCCCCTTTTCTCAGGTCAACCTCCGTGTTGGATCCATGACTGTTAGCAAATGGCTCAGTTTCGGCCATGTCCTTTTCAGTCCTGCCCGCGAGGAGCTTATCCCTGAGGTAGGATCACTCAAGCGCCACTCCATCCTGGTGCTTGATGGGCTAGGCAATGATGATTGGTCTTTCTATGCAGCTGAGACGTACCCCGCAGCCACGTTTTTCAACCTCTCTCCCAGAGCACCTATCTCTCCTGAGAATCGGTCACCCACGTCGTTCCCTTGTCTCCGCCAAACCATCACCAGATCCAGTATCTCTCCTACAAGGACAAACTCCCCTTTGGCCCCGACAGTTTCACCACGGTAGTGTTCCGCTTTCCGTCGGCAGCTCCCGAGTCTCACTACCGGAATATCATCTCCGAGGCGCGGCGAGTTCTGAAGCCCGGCGGCTACATCGAATTGTCCATTCTTGATGTCGATATGGTGAACATGGGAAATCGCACCAGACGCGCGGTCAGACGCTTGAAGGAGAGGGTTAACATGCAACATCCGGACTACAACCTGAGCAGCTCAGCTGATCTTATCTTGCGTCTGCTGGCCAAGAAGGGCTTCGGCGAAGCCAAGACCTGCCGTGTCGGCGTGCCAGTCGCCAGCGCCGTCTCCTCCAATATCGCGCCGCCTGCCGAAGGCGGCGGCAAGCGTACGAAGAAGAAGGATGAGCGTAGCCTGGCGGAGATGATGAACGACGAGACGGAGATGGGCGACGAGAACATCACCAAGATGGTGGCCAAGGTCGGGCGATGGTGGTACAACCGGCTCTACGAGTCGGCGGCGCCGTCGAAAAACAGCATCTGGAACGACAAGGCCTTGCTCGCGGAATGCGAGGATTGGGGAACGAGCTTGAAGCTGATGGTCTGCCACGCGAGGATCCCCGAGACGCGAACCCGCGTCTCCAGCATATAATTGTCTTGGCCATTCCACCTATCTACAAAATCTACACCTGGGTTTTACTTGGATGATTCGGATCGATCGTCATTCATTTTTCTTGTTAACACCCCCGAAAGAGAAGCTGCGAAAGGATTTCGCTCTTTGGTTTTATGCATCACCTCTTGTACAAAACAGCCCCCCTATCCTCCCCACCAGGGGCGGCTAACTTATCCCCTTTGGATTTCTTTTCTATGGCATAGCATTGCGCAGGAACCTTACACAAGTGGGCATTTTACAACCAAGATTTTACCAGGGCGCGAGCCCGCATTGGATCATACATCATCATCACACCATACCACCCCTTTTTAGATGGGCAGGTACCGAAAAGATTACAACAGCAATAACAAGCTTCCCAAGAAGCGAAGAGGGGGGACTCAGAGTCCCATCTGGAACAGACCAGGATCCTCGCATGGATCTAGAGAACAAAAGCATCACGGGCTTTACTTGCGATCTTTTGGCTTTCCATCGATCGAGTCCAGCCCTCCTTCACCGGGCGAACAGACATCAACCCACAAACAAACATTTCGATTCAGCACATGCATACTGTTTTTCTACTTTTCTTTTGGCGGTTTCACTGGTTGGCAACGCTCTATTATTAATGGGTATATACACATACGGGAAGATATACCGGCGGGAACGGGCCTTCCGGACCTCGACTTGGTTTTCGCCTTTCTTCTTCGGAAGGAAAAGAGAGGGCAATACTTACTTGTCGATGTCTTTCCTAGGGATCGGTACTTTTGGGAGGCTCGGGGATTTTAATTTTATTGAGGAGAGGCGTGTGGAGGGCTCTGGAAGCGATGGATTAGTTGGGGAGAGAAAGAGAAAAAGAGAAAAAGAGAGAAAGAGAGAAAGAGAGCGTGCTGGATACTAGAGGAGAGGGGAAGGAGAAAAGTGTCTTTCTTCAACCAACCAACCAAACATTCGCTGGACGGACACTTTTATGATGGAATCAATGACTTGCTATGAGGCACGATTGACTTTTTGACGGTCTTTGGAAGAGGGGGTGGTCCTGCTCGGGCGGGACTCTCCCTACTTACTATACTACTACCATTCTGCGAGCGCATTTGCGTTATTAGAGATACCCCCAGTCTTTCCCGCATGATAATGGAAATACTCACATCGCAAGGAATCTGTTTGCTCATACGTTGTTCCGTGACTTGTTTAGTGGAGTCCGTCTCGTACTTCGCTAATGAGGTGGAGAGAGAAAGCATCCAACCAGGGCTGCTGCGTATGAACATAAAATTCGCCCTACACTGAATGCAAACATGCGATTGTTGGGGTTATTTGTTTTGGAATTTATTCTCATTGTGTAGATACGATTTGGAGTTGGCCCGTATCCTAAGCCTCCCTTTCCCCAATCCGTTGCCGAGAACGCCGCCGAGTATGCTATGCTAATTGTATGCTGTGTGTCCAGAACGCCTGAATGTACGTGATGATATGTATGTACATCACCGAACCAAGTCCTATATGCAGAAGGGTATGCCAACCCCCAAAGCCCTCCCAGTAAGGCTCTCTCATCAACTATGATGATTATAGCCGAGAATGATATATGTGCAAGTACTACAACACTCTGCCTGATCCGACTAGTCTTTGGGTTTCCCTCGTAACTTTTCGCCGTTCTCATTGTCTCCGTATCAAGGCATACTGCCGGAAGCTCCAGGCCCCCGAGAGTTGACAATAATAATCGAACGCGTATCCTCTATATTGGTGGGTATCATAGTATTTCCGCTCGCTCGTATCTGTCTGTCCCTTCAAGACTATTTTTTGATGCATTGAAATATCAAGTTATGGCCGTGCTTTTACCACATGTCGCGATGACTTGACGTCTCAATGCGCCTCGATCATCTCGTTTCAGTTCAGTTCAAGTCCGTCGTCGGAACATGATCTCGGCCTTCTGATTCGGGCTCTTGCTCATCATGAACATCATGGGCTCGGGCCGGCCTTCGCCGTCCTTGAGCTTGATGTCGTAGTTGAGGACAAAATTGGCCAGGATGAGCTTGATCTCGTTGCCGGCGAGGAAGCGGCCCGGACAGGCGTGCTTGCCGAGCCCGAAGTCGAGGTTCGACTGCGTGATGCTGGTGTACTGCCACCGGTTGGCCGCGTCGGCCGACCGCTGCCGCAGCTTCCAGAAGCGGAGCCCGTCGAAGACCTCGGGCTCGGGGAAGTAGCGCTCGTCGCGGCTGATGCCGCAGAGCGGCGCCAGCAGGTTCGTGCCCGCCGGCAGGTGGGTGCCGTCCGAGAGGTCGATGGGCTTGACCACCTTGCGGATGAAGGTCGTGACGTTGCCGGCCAGGCGCTGCGACTCTTTCATGAAGCTGTCGAGCTTCTGCAGCTTCGCCAGGCTGTCCTTCTTGTCCCAGCCGCCGTCCTGCACGAGGACCTGGTGCGCCTCCTCGCGCAGGATCTCCTGGTACTCGGGGTGCGCGGCGAGGTCGTAGAAGCAATCCGTCACGGCGTTGCTGGTCGTGTGGATGGACGCGGCGCTGAGGGCGAGCTGCACTTGCACCTGAGCGCGGTAGTCTCGCTTCTGGTCTTCCGGGAGCGAGTCGATCAGCCACTGGGTGAAGTCATCCGGTTGACTGCATCCCGGGTCCAGCTCCTCGTTCTGTAGCCTTTCCTCGATGATAGGCTTCAGCATCGCCTCTCCCCTGGCGAGATCCCGCGAACTTTGGCCTAATTCCGAGACAAGATACCTGGCAACGGGCCGCATCCACGTGGGGAAGAATTGTAGTTTCACCACGGCGATGAACACGTGGATGGCGTAAGTAACGCTCGTCTCCATCCACTCCTCCGTGCGACTGAGCTCCGAACCAACGAAGATGCTGCCGCTGAGCCTTGCAATCACCCTCAGCATAAAAGGCTGTAATTTCATCGGCGTCCAGTCTGCGAACCTTGTAAGTATTACATGCAGAGTTGATGTTGTTTTTAAGGTATGTAAGTAAGTACCTTTGCATTCCGGGAATTCCTGTCCAACGATGAAGTCGAGTTCCGATTTTTGGCGAGGAATGAACCGGGTAAGCTTCTGGCTTAATTTTGTCTTCATCAAGAACAGGAATGTGTTCGTATGATCGCCTGGGCCGAAGTTGGTGTAGTCGAGGAGCATGGCCTGGAATAGTTAGTAACGTGATGGCGATATTTTGGCTGCTCGTTTGTACCTCTTTAATGGCCTCCTGAGCGCTCAGGTGATCCTCAGGAAGTCCCTTCAGTTCGCTGATCAGAGAAACTGGGATCAGGGTCCTCAATCCTTCCGTAGCCTTGATGTTGTAGATGCGATCCCGAAACTGTCGCTTGTTAACATGATGAGAGCCTAGTGAAGCGAATTCCGATTCGCACCTTGCCATAGCTGTCCCGGACCAAAGTGTCTGCACTGAACATCCATTTCATTCGCGAAGCCTTGTAGAACGGTGCCGATACAGCTCGTTGCGTCTTCGGGCGCAAGAGATATGCAACTACTAGCGCCACCAGAAGAGCGAAGTAGTAGCTAAGATGACTGCCCTCCGACTCCGGTGACTGAAGCAGGGCTTCCGGGCCAGTGCCGTTATTGGACATACGCATCTCCTCCATGATTTGCGGCGATGGTCGTAGTGACTGCATTTTGAACGAGAAGTAGGAAGTCGAGCTTAGGAAATAGATATAAATCCAGGAGGTCCAGGATTCAGTCGCCATGAGGCCCGTGCCGGTAATATATAGCAGACAGCAGCAGCAGTAAGTTGTTGACACCGCTAAGCTGTCACTAGGTCACCCAGCTGCTAGCCTGGGGATGTCGATCCGAGAATGAGGAAGCGCACCGCGATACGCGCCGCTCTAATTTCGAATCTAGTTGCCGTATGCCATCTGACGTTTGTCGAACTTTACCCAACGCGGTGGTTCTTGGGTCGCTCCAGCTGAATAAGTTGATTGGGCGATTAGGACAAGCTTGTGGCTGATCTGTGGATGCGACTCTGTCGGGCACTCCACACGGCAAGAAGGCCTTCCGGATCTAGAGGCTTTTCGGGAAATGATTGGTTGTAATAGTCGTAGGTAGTGGTATATGCAGTCGAGTCGGCAAGGCAATAGAGGGAGAGGGAAGAAGAATCGAAAATAACCTAAAAAGACAGTAGTCGGAAACATCCCTCATATGAATGGGCGATGCCCCGTCGATCTTGTTTGAAGACATCGCTGCTTGGGCGTGTCCAAAGCAACACTGCTCGGATTGCACCCGGATTCCAAGGCCGACGTGTGAGCCTGGCAGCTGGATGGATCTTGGAGGAGCCGGAACCCCGTACCCATAGCTTTTGCCCATAGCTTCGGTTTCTGCTGTTGCCGTTGCGGTGTAGGTCTGAAACACGGGCCAGCCAGGGATGCTAAGACCCGGGATGCCTGTTCTCCGAAATCCTAGCTCCTACAGATACATGGCTTCATGGCCCTGGAGCGCATCACACTTCCTCCAATCGCCTAAAACAATTGGCAGGGTCTGCCGCCTGTCACTAACAAGAAAGATCCAGCGACGGCAATGCGAGTTTCCATGCGCTAGTGGACGGCTGGAGGCAGAAAACCCAAGAAGATCGCTGAGCTGGACACCAACACGGCCCGGAGCTGTGGACAGGCCGGCGCTTCACCATTCGACCTTAATAATACCTAAGTTCAGCTGCCATTTGTTGCGTTCTACAGTACTATGGCAATCAGCGAATGCGATGGTGCATCGGCTGGTCAGCTTTCGTGACCTGTATGACCCGTCCACTTTCTTTGCCGGGTCCATAGGTCTGTTGTTGTTTCGTTCGGCAGAGGCTCCTGCGCCAGAAGCTCGTCTTGAATCTCTTGGCATGTCTCTGGACAGGGTTCAGCAGAGATCGTCGCCCAGAATAGTTGCATCGTGAGTTACCGCAACTCACCCATGCTTGGAGCGTCAAGGGCCTGTTCAGTGTCACCCCGATGCTTTTTGCCGTTGTTTTTCCAAGTTGGGTATTCAAGCCCGTAACCCCGTGAGCACGTTCTTGTTGCATGCCACGTCCCACGGCTAGACCGGAATAAGCATTGCAAGCTTTCGAGGCCAAGCTTTGGAAGCTGGAAGCCAAGCTTACGAAGACCCGTGACAGTTCCTCTATTTTGGGCCGAGCAACTTTTGCCGCGCTTGTCTCAGGCTCTCCTCAATTGAAGATGCTTCGACTTGCCTCTTTTCCTCCTTCCCTCTGTCTCGGTAGCATAGCCCAGCACAGCACTCAGCTACACCAAGAAAGGAAACCCTTTCATGGTGGAGTCGAACTGATCTCGGGAGGGAAAACAGTCGGTTTCGTCATGTTCCTCTGTTGTTTCCAGTCACCGTGCTGGGACTTGGGAAGCTCGGCCCCTGCGCAGACGCGAAACCATTGGTCGCAAATCGAGATTCTATGTTGCCATTAAAGTGCCGAATATTATCCAGCCCCATCCAACGGATTTTTCGGCCAGAACAAGCCTCGGGAACCGAATTGGAAAGAAGTCTGGGTTTTACATAGGCCGCGTGGTTCAGGATGAAGTGGCGGGTGTTTCAATTGACGCTACGGAACCGAGATATCGGTAATTCGATCTGAACGTGAGACCGTGACAATATCGAGGAGCATGAGCACTTGACGATCGATGTCGATGTGTCTTCCTTGCTTTGCTTGATATCTTCCCAAGGTCCAGCTCCCTAATGGGGTGTGTGGCTGGTAGGCCCTAATAAATGGATTGCTCTGCTAAGCAGAAGCTTCCGAACTCAGCTCGTCATTGCTTAAGGGTATCGTAGGAGAAAAGGCTGGACCTAATCAACGCTCAAACTAACCATAGATCAACTATACACTGGAATAAACGCTGGACTAGCTATTGGAAATCTGAAGCGTTGAAAGGTCCTTCAATGTTGATTTCGATTTAGACGTGTATTGGACGGTCGAAGAGGCGTTATTCCGTACATCAACGTTGGCAGAATCCTGAAATGCTGTTCGATGGTTTAGTTAAACCAGCCTAGCCCGCTACGGTAGATCTATGAGAAAGAGAATATCTTCAGATCAATGGCGATAGTATTCTCCGATTTTCGAAGTCATCAACGACTCTCAATGGTATGATCTTAAGGTTTGCGCGAAGATGCCGTCAAAGGTTTGGAATGCGACGTCCAGCCCGGCCGAGTCCATTGGCAGTCTTCCCAGAGATGGTAACCAAATATAATAGTGGCCTTGCTTTCCTGTTAGGAGCCTCCACATGGCAGGAATTCGTTGAGGCTAGGTGTTAGCAACTAGACATAACATGATCGGTGATGCGAAATGTCATCGCAGTTCAAGCCATGCCGAAGCATGATGGTGTACATATATTGAGGTGTAAGCACGTCAGATGATTGACAGCTGCGATAGAGGCCCTGTCGTTTCGTCGCATGCCGGAGCGCAACTTCTAGGGTAGCAAATTTTGCGCATGTACTTGCTCCATATAGGATCCAAACAACGGGACTATTCTTGTTGTTGTATTATTTAACGTCGGGAGAGAAATCTGCAGGGCAGATGCCTCTAGCCTCCCAGGGGGCATATGGACATGTCGAGCTAGATATCAACTCGACAACTTCGTGCCACCGGGGACTCACTGGAAGGACAACAACGGGCCTATGGGCAGCAGGCAATTTTTCAGAAACGGCAGTATAGGGGGAAGCCCTTTAGACACTGCAGCGCTGTTCGACGTGGGTATTCGACGTGGCCTCCAACGCCTCCTGCTATCCAAAAGCCCGATGTTGTTTCCGAGCCTGCATGAACTTTTGTCGTTGGCTCTGTGCTTACAGCGCCGCTGGGTACTTCCGATAGATTTGGGTGAAGTCCTTGGCCAAGTGGTGCTTTCCTTGAAGCTTTTATCCCAGCATGGTCCACAGCCAGGACGTGTTGTAATGTGACGGATCACTTGGGAGGCCTGAGAGGACCGCCCAATATCACTAGACATTTATGCAGCATGAAAATCGCTTGTCCGAGGCTTTCTGTATTTTTGCCGACGACATGTGGACACGCGTGGTCTGTTCACCGCTTGAAGCTTGTGTGAGGAGATAGAGACAGCTGATGAGGGAATTCGGTGCGCAGGATGCTGTACGACCACAAACCTGCCGACCCGATCAATGGCCGGCAGTGCGTAGTGCGAGTTGGCTCTTGTTATCAACCATTCGGCGGTGTGTCGAATGCATGATAGCACTGGACTGATTAGTATGCCTGACAACTGATCAGCAAGGGGGTAGTTGACTGCGAACGTCAGTTCGATAAACCCCTGAGTTAATTCTTTCGGGTGACTGCCGCGGAATCAGGCCGGGTCCGGGGAGCTGGGAGCATCAAACCGAACAGGGATATTTTCTCTCAGCTGGCTGAACCACTGGGCGAGTCGAGATATCCGTATGATTATACATAAGAAGACGGGCAGCGGCAATCCCGCTGGTTCAGCAAAAATAGGAACATTTTCCTGCTATCAGCGCGTGGAGCTGAGTTATCTTTGCAACAAGGACATAGCCAAGGCACTTACTTTGATTATCTCCTGTCATGCTGCAAGGACAGCGTGTCGGCGCGTCCAAGACACACCAAGAGCGAAACATCCCATAAGACATGTCTTGTGGAATCAAGAAAGCTAGACAAATCCACATTAGAGTTATCAGATCCGCGAAGACAGGGTCCGACCCCAGTCAATCATCAGCAAGTGGCTGCGTTTGTGGTTTGGTGTGACCAAAGTTAATGTGATGGGCAGCAAAAGGTGTGGGGGCGGCCGGTCTCGGAGATTGATTCCCATCTTATCAATCTAATCAGATGCGCAGTATCGAGACCCTCATGGTCAATGCCCACCTACCGTACAGTACACACTTACTGTACGAGAGTCAAGAAAAGGGGCAATCTGCTTCGTACGAGGGAGGTTGTCATGATTTCTGGTTTCAGCTTGATCAAGAGTTTGTCAATAAACCATCAATTAGAAACCCAGCCACCAGAAGATCAGGTGTGTTACGAAGAATAGAAAAATAAAAGATCGGTGGCCGGCTGGGCGGAAAGCATCCCTAGTCAGATCTTGGGCTATCTCGTGATTACGGGGTGCATCGTTAGCAGTTGCCAAGCTTGGCGGTCGGGGGCATCCTATCTTTTGGGGCCTTGCGGATTTCCGATTGAGAGAATATCACAGGGTATTTCTTCCGTGGGTGAAGGGATCGTGCTTCTAGAAGCCCAACAGAATGAGAGAATGGTGCCATGTCGTGTAATCTTGTGAATGCAATAATTGGATTCCTCTTCAGAGCGATTGGGTTGATTCCGATATCGTCCGATGTTTGGCGCGAAGAACACTGTCAACTTTCGAGAATGTTGCCCTAATCAGGCAACCCATGGTTAGCAGCGCCGACGGCGGCCTTCGGGGACATTGGCGGATTTGGGTAGCCGGTGGCAAGAGCCCGTGCAGGGCAATTCATACATACCTACATAGGGCAGTTATTAACCCCAGAGGTTGTCTCCGCTTGTTTGTCCAGCAAATGGATTACTTTGGCAATCTCGGCATCCGACTGTGCTCACTTTTGCACACTATTGAGGGACCATTCAACACACAGTATGCCGACCCAAGAGCCGAGGACCCTAACCGAAGAATACCAGGCGCGATTGACTGTTTGCTGTGACGCTATGGACGACTTTGTGCAACCTAACCATCCGCAGGAAAGAAATTAATCGGTTCGGTTCGGCTCGGGGAGTGCTGGACAGTATGTAATGTAAGTCGCAGCAGCGTAATACCGACTCTGGTAGATGATATGCGCTTGGTTGGGGCATGTGGAATGTTTGACCAGGTGCAAACACTGAGGCTCCGAGGCCGCCTGTTTGTTGTCCATTCGCGAAAAGTTGCGGGTGTCATGGGATTGGGCATGTTTCGTCGTGAATCAGCCTCCGGGAAGCGAGGGTCATGCTTGCCAGTGCACTGTACAATATCCCTCTACAGTACACGCTATAGGCTCTTGTTGCACATAGTAGATCTGATAACCTGATAACGTTGGTAATGTTCAGGTTGTACCCAGTAAGAAAAAGTAAAGGAGTAATAGCGGGGGTTAGAAATTTCCAGGCCTGTTCAGCCAGCCCCGGTCCAGTACCCGGTCTGTCATCATTGTTCAGCAAAAGCCCACCATTATTATCTGATCGGTCCCGCCATTTCGTGTGCTCAAAGGTCACTCACTCCTCCCGTCTTGCATCACAAATCAACAACACAAATCGACTCGTCCACCTGTTCCGGTATTGAGTATCCCCTCGTCATTCAAGTCAAACCGACCTCAACTTGCACCGTCGACTGCCTAGGCAATCATCAGTCGAGGCCCTCCCATTACAAAGAAACCAACTACTGAAACAACCAACACAACCCCATTGTTCGCATTGAGCTAACTACCAACTGCAGCCGAGAGCGGTCGGTTTGGTTGGTGCTTGCCCGTGAGGGTAAATCTTCAATTTTATAATCTGAATTCCTACCCACCTGCATTCAATTCTCACCCTCGAATACATCCTGGTGGGAAAGCAAAACAAGGGAGCGAAGGATAAGATTAAAAGGCTTTGGCAACTCGGCGACCTTTTGCACTTACCTCATCCAAGCTAAGCCATTGCTTTTCGTGGCATCCGACTCCTTGAATTTGTTCGGTCAATTATCCAAATTCTATCAACACCGAACCTCACAGCCACATAGAATCAAGAAGAGATGGCAGCCCCTATGGACCGGTTGCTGGTTAGCAACGCGCAAGACAGCATTCCATGCGAGCCTCGTGTGCCGTCCATTGCCCCCTCACTCACATACTCAGAGGATTCTGCATCCGAGGATCAAGAGGAGCCTGTACCACAGCCAGAACCCCCACGTCGGCGGCGGGCTTCCACAAGGCTCATTGCCCAGAGCGCAGCGGACATCCAGCGAATCACCGGCGAGACGACTACTGAGCTGATCAGCCGTTGCTGCGGTGGCGGCTGCTGCATGAAATTGAACAAGAAGAAGGACGACGGTCTCGAGTACGAAGACATCACACTCCCAGACAACGATGCCTTTCGGTCCCTAAGCCTGAAGATCGGCGATATACCCAAAGTATTGTCCAACGTTGCCGAGTTACCAGAACAGACGGCGTTTTTGCAACGGATGCGACGGACTTCTACCACCCCTTCACCTACCGATTCAGCCATCTCGCTAGGAAGTGAGGTTAGCAGTGTTGCGCGCCAAGTTACCCAGAAGCTTAGTCTCGACGACCTTGACACTTCAATTCAACCTCCGTCTTTTGTTCAACCCCACCCACCCTACCACGTCTTTCCCGCCAAGATTCACAGCACCCGAGAGCTGACAAGGCCTGGTGCTGAGAAGCGGACCTATCACTTCGACCTCGATATAACCGACTATCCTGATGAGGGCGGTCTGGAGTTCAAGGTTGGAGGTGCAATTGGCGTCTCTGCTCCCAATGATACCGAGATGGTAGAGGAGGTCCTCGACATTTTGTCAATCCCCCGCTTCCTGAGAGACCACCCGGTCCTGCTAAAGACTACCAAGGGACGATGGCCTACCGTTTGGGGTGACGATCAGGCTCGTGAGCTGGTCACTACTCGCCGAGACCTACTCACTTGGTGCTCCGATATCCAGTCGTACGCACCTACCAAGTCTTTGCTGCGAGTATTGGCCGAGTATGCAGATGACCCCAACGAGAAGAAGGTGCTGATGTTCCTCTGTTCTGGTGAAGGTCAGGGTGCCTTCTGCGACCTCCGCACTGGGCCTCATATTTCCGTGTCCCAAATTCTTCATGCATTCCCGTCGGCCAAGCCCCCGCTGGACTCATTGGTGTCCGTGCTTCAACCTTTGATGCCACGTTTTTACTCGCTGTCTAACGATCCCCACGAGAACTTCGAGATCCGTGACGGCAAGCAGCACCGCCTTATCGAGATTGCAGTAACAGTCCACGAAACGACCGACTGGAAAAAGGGCTGCCGCACTGGCGTGGGCTCAGGGTTTTTCGAGCGCCAGTCGCGGAAATTCACCGCACTGCAGCAAAGTGGTGAAGCTGCGCCGCAGCTCTATATCCCCATGTTCAAGGGGCTCATGGCGAATCCCCTAGCCAAGCAATTCATATCGGATGGTCCCATGCTCCTCATAGGAGCCGGCGTCGGCATCGCCCCTTTCCGTGGCTTTGTGCAACGGCGACTGAAGAATGCCAGCTGTGCAAACAAAGTATGGGTCCTTCAAGGTATCCGCGACTCTCTGGTGGATGAAATTTACAGTGGTGAATGGGGCGTCCACGAGAGTGATGTCAAGCGCATTGTAGAGAGCCGTAGTGGCGAGGGACGATACGTCCAGGAGGAGGTCCTTAACCAGGCCGACCTTGTCTGGTATGTTATCAACTCAGTCGACGGGCGCTGTTTCGTTTGCGGAAGCTCCAAAGGTATGGGCGAGGGGGTCGAAGAGGCTCTGGTCCAGGTGACCATGCAGAAAGGGAACCTGGAGAAGGAGGAAGCCCAGCGCTTCTGGGACCTCAAGAAGGAGGCCGGCCAGTACATTGCCGAAACGTGGTAGTCGGAACGGCGCTGCTGATCTCATCTTATCAAGGCCATGGCAGAAGGATGGATACGCAATGGCGCACCTCAGGAGACTGGTGATCTTGGTGATTTAAATAGTAGACATGCACAGCGTTTGCGCAAGCTGGGACGACATTCTGGGAATTTCGAGGCGCTTGGTCCGGGGGCATATTACGGCATTGCATCGAGTGGGTTAAAAAGACGACACGACCTTGCTCTCAGGCTGGCGAATTGATTACACCATCTGTATATAATAGACATGCTATAGTGTATATATAGCAATTCATGGCATTTAAAAAGAAATAATTTGATGGAAGAAAGCGCCTTTGGGGAACGATGAATGAATGTGATGTACGGAGGAGTAATGTATATACCTACTGTATGTAGTATTTGGAATCGGAGGTTGGTCGGGGCTCTATTGAAACTCGGCACTTCCACCCTGACTCGGCCTCGGCCTCGGCTCCGACCTTCTGTGTGTCAGCCTGGCGGATTTGATCCAACTTAGGCCACCACCATAATTACTACAAGGCATGCCTCTCGGGCTCGGAATGGGGATAAGATAGGCTGACAGTCTTTATTGTAGGGGGCTTTTATCTCGGCCGAGCACAGCCAGTTGACTTGCAGATTACACGATCCACCCCAACCACCCAAATCGTCCATACTGCACGTAAGACGGCTCTTAGATCTGAATAAAAATATGCATAGATAATGCTGCGGGTGCGGTGAAAACGCGAGGGCGCTTCAGTCTATACGGCCAACCTTGAATACGATGCGTTGTGTTGAGGGGCAGACGTAACTGCACGCAGTGTATTAGGCTTATGTATGATGGAAGGCCGACATCAAAACATCATCACCTGCAGCAACAGCCGCCCCCGCCTTACACAGTACAGGTAGGATAGGATATACTTGGCATATCTTGAATACATAGCACTCAGCTGTTCCTTTCACGGCAAGCAAGACGGTCCTTTCAGATTTCGCATTTGCGAGACTCCCTCTTTGAAACTTCTTTTTAAATCAACCAAACGACCTTGGCAGTCATTTTATGCGGCAATGCCACAGAGCAAGTGCGCTGTTGCATGTTGCACCGCAGGTGATGTTGCTTTGGGATGGCACACTAGGTCCAACGAAGGTTAACTCCCGCTTGGCGGCTACGATTGGTACCCCGGATCAGCAGTCAGTCAGTCAGTCAGTCGGAGCTGTCTGGCCTGTCTGTCCCGTCCGCGCTGGAGCTGCCAGGGATCCAGGGATCTCTCCAAGAAGTTTCCACATGCTGCATTGTCGAAAGCAATTCTTGTTCGCCCACGCGGCATTCTCCTATTTCCACCACCAAACTACCTTACAATACAAACGATACCAAGTTTATAATTGCTTAACCCTTTTTATTTTGAACGACACCCGACTGGCCCAGGCATTCGAGCTCGACTTCCTTCTAAGTACCCTGCTCCTGGGTTGAAGATGCTGCATAGGACGCCAAATCGGACGACAACTCCGCATTCCGTCACCACGCTCTCGCTAGCTGCCCTGCCCGCAAGGTGCTGATCCCGGATCGCTTTGCGATAGCTCAACGCCCTTGGTCGGTGACTTGATCTCATCGGCCACGCGCTTCCAAGCTACGAAGTAGCCATGACGCGCCGAATAGTGAGTAGCGATGTCCTTTTCTTTCCCCTCTTTAACTGCGACCATTGAAGTTCAAGGCAAAAAAAAAAGTCCCATTACACGACGCTGACCACGAGACCTCATCGCATTAGGTTCGTACCATCAGCCAGCTCTCGGCCGCTGCGCTCTTCACCTTCCTCGTCGTCTTCTTCATCGACCGCAACTTCCGCGTCCTCCCCAATGCGATCCACGAATACATGCCCCAGCACCACCCGGGGCTGGTGGTCACCGACGTCACCATCACCACCTGCTCGTCGGTCAACCTGTTCTCCTCGTGCAAGCTCGACAAGGACCTGTGGCACCGCATCGAGAAGGACCTCTATCTGGGCAAAGGGTGGGTCACGAGCGCCTACGTCCACATCCGGCGCAAGAAGGAGGAGGAGCTGGTGCCCGGCGACCAGGTCGTCATGGACGTGACGGTCGGCCGCCTCGACCCCTCGGGCAGCGCCAAGGGCCAGGCCGACGTGAAGTGGGAGAAGCGGCCGGCCGGCCTGTGGATCCAGAGGTCGTCCAAGGCGCACGCGAGCGACTCTAAGAAAGCCGTCACGGCCGTGGACGTCCTCTTTGGCGACGATGCCGTCGATGCGCGAGAGGGATGGGATATTACGGGCTTGCCCTTGCTGTTAGATTCGGATGCGTCGATTCCGGCGGCGCACATCACCGTGCGAAGGGGCAAACATATCGAGCCGGCGCGACCGCAGCCGCGAGTTAAAGACAGCGGCAGGTTCAAGATCATGCAACTGGCGGACCTGCACCTCAGTACTGGTACTGGCGCATGTCGCGATCCCGTGCCCGACGAGTACAACGGAGGGAAGTGCATGGCAGATCCGAGGACCATGGATTTTGTCATCAAGTTGCTGGACGAGGAGAAGCCCGACCTGGTTGTCTTGAGTGGGGACCAAGTCAATGGAGACACAGCCCCGGATGCGACATCGGTATGACTGCAATACAATCCTCCGTATGAGCTGCTGCTAACTCTCAATAGGCGATTTTCAAGTATGCCCAACCCCTAATCAAACGCAAGATCCCTTACGTCTCTATTTTCGGCAATCACGACGATGAAGGAGCTCTGAATCGAAGAGGCCAGATGGCACTAGTAGAGTCCCTACCATACTCCCTATCCCGGGCAGGACCGGATGATATTGATGGCATAGGGAACTATTATGTCGAAGTCCTTGCTCGGGGAGGCTCGAAGCACTCGGCATTGACCCTGTGGCTTTTGGACTCGCACTCATATTCGCCAGACGAGCGGCAGTGGCAAGGCTATGATTGGATCAAGAAGAACCAGATCGATTGGTTTAAACAGACATCTTCAAGCTTGAAGAAGAAGCATAAGGAGTACAGCGGAATCCATATGAACGCCGCCTTTATCCACATTCCCCTACCGGAGTACCGGGATGTGGAAGCTTACCGGCTTGGCGAGTGGAGGGAAGGCGTGACGGCACCCGTGTACAACTCAGGGTTCCGCGACGCCCTGGTTGAGCAAGGTGTCGTCATGGTGAGCTGCGGGCAGTAAGTATATCCCTTTTCCCGTAACAGGAATCATAATGAAATGGGCGAAAGTCTGTATTATGGGTAGCTGACACAATAATCCAGTGACCACGCAAACGACTATTGTACCCTGTCGGCGGATGAGAACCTCAACCCCAAGTTGTGGATGTGCTACGGCGGCGGTACTGGGTTTGGGGGATACGGTGGCTACGACAACTACATCCGCCGTGTGCGCTTCTTCGACTTTGACATGAACGAAGGGAGCATCGTGACGTATAAACGATTGGAGTATAACGAGACCGAGAAACAAGTCGACCGGCAGGTGATCTTCCAAGGGGGGAACCTGATGGCGCCTAGCACGGAATGGGCAGACACACCTCCAGCATCAAGTTAATATATTTGAGCTCGACTACAGACACGCCATTGGGATATTCGCCGCTCACATGATACTAATACCCAACTTTTATTGGATAACTTCTAGGCTTCAACTGGAGATGCTTTCAAGGAGGACTTTACTATGGGAGGGGGCCAAGGGATTGCTTAAGTGCATCAGCAGAAGTAAAGGGCCTCCTCATACCATGCAGATTAAGGAGTGTCTGCGTGTTTACGATAGCTTCAAAGCTATACACACACAACCGGGGGAAATATCAGAAGAGCCGTCTATTCGGGCTGCACGAATTAAGTGTCAGAGGTAGCATTGCATTGCTCCAGGAGTATCAGCACACGGCACGCGTTCACTGCGTATTAAAATTAACAGCAATTGTGTACATGATGAGAATTAAGCAAGCAAAAAAGGGGGTCTCTGCAACCACCTCTTGGTTGATTGATTATCCAATACCCTCGAATTTCTGAGATTACAGGCTTAAGAACTTAAGTCATAAGTGAACACAGCCAATACTCAAGTTTACCACGTCACGTCCAAATCCGCAGATGCAGCCATTGGTAGTATTGCAAAGCATAACAATGTCGTCCTGCCTCCTCGGCTCCGTTCTACCTAAGACACAACTTTTACTCTCATAAATTGCAGGTTCAGACTGGCTACCTATACTACACGCCTAGGTAATAACACCTACAGTACTAGGTTAGGCGGCTTTCTGTCGCCTTCTTACGTATTGCTCGGCACGCGATGGGAAATGCATACAAAAGGTTGGAGACGGGGGGCATCGTCATCAAGCCGTCACACGAGCTGACTGCCTGTCATGCATTGCTTTTTGGGAACGAACGCAGCGTACCTCATGCAACTAACCTTTTAGAGCCAATCGAACAAACAAGGGCCAGCTTTAAGTTGACGTCCAGTCTCACTTGCCCAAGTCACCTTACACTACCGTGTCTACCTACCTGGCTAGATACTTCAACAGATTTGAAGACGCTCGATGTGTTACGAGTCCGGAGGATACGACACGAGAAGAGAATCTCACATCACGGTAAATACTTGATTTTGTCTTCAGATTCGGATTGATCTAATTGCGGCATCAGATCGAGGGAGTCGTGATTTGTCTATTTCTAGAGGCAACCACCACTCCTCAAGGCCTGTCTGCGCTTAAATTGATCTCTATACGATATATCTTCTTCTAAAACACAGACATCATCATGTCATATCATAAGTTTGAATCGCTATGAACTCCAATATTTTTATAATCCCATGCAATCATCACTTTCCGTCACACAGTCAGATGTGCCCGAAAAACGTTTAAGCACCGAAGACCTTGACGCGCTCCTCGACGGGGATCTGGTCCTTGGGGCCGGCCTCGCCGGTCTTGCCGCCGAAGACGAGCTGGGCGTTGAGCTTCCAGTCCGAGGGGATCTTCCACTCGGCCGCGACCTTCTCGTTGATGAGGGGGTTGTAGTGCTGCAGGTTGGCGCCGACGGCGCCCTCGGCCTCGAGCGCGGTCCAGATGACAAACTGGAGCATCGCGTCCGACTGCGTCGCCCAGCCGGGGAACTTGTCGGCGTACATGGGGTAGTCGGCCTGCTGCTTCTGGACCGTCTTCTCATCCTCGAAGAAGAGGACCTGTTGTTGGGAAGGAATACGTGTTAATAAAGAACAGCCAATTGTTTACAGGAGGGGTGAGCGATGGTGGCATGTAGCGTGGTAGACAGGGGTAACCCAAGATGGAGGGGTAGCATGTAGTGGGGTTTTGCTTGGACCCCCCCTTCCAAACTCCCAAGGCGGGGGAGAGGGGGGTGGGAAAGGCAAGACAGGAGAAGAGAGGAGGGAGATAGAAAAACGTACAGTACCGGCAGCGCCCTTGAACATGTTCATCTTGTCGGCGGTGGCCTGGAAGGCATCGGCGGGGACGATGGCCTTGAGGATCTCGGTGGCGATGTCCCAGAGCTTCTCGTGGTCGGCGCCGAAGAGGACGACGACGCGGTTGGACTGGGCGTTGAAGGAGGACGGGGTGTGCAGGACGGCCTCCTTGACGATCTCGGCGACGCACTCCTTACTGACGGGCAGGTCCTTGGACAGGGGGTAGTAGGTGCGGCGGTTCTTGATCAGGTCCAGGACCGAGTTGGCGCTGATGGGGGTGGCAGACATGTTGGCGGTTTGCGAGGTGTAGAGGACTTGCTGTTGGTATTGCGGTTGGGCTTTTACGGCGAAGGGATGGTGTCCGAGGATGAGACCGGGAAGTACGAGAGAAGATGATGGGGGAAATAGGCGAGCTGCAGTGGATCGGACAAGGGAAGAAGTGACAGCGAGGAGTTGGGGGCGCATCGCGAAGGTATTTATTTTACACGGATAGACTGGACGGCGGAGACGATTCTAGACTACTGGAACGACACGAGCAACAAGCCAGGTAGTGGATAAAGCGAGCTGGTGGTAATGCAGCTGGGGGTGGACAACGACACTGATAGCTTGAACTGGAGGTATGTTTAGGAAGTATGCACGGGGGCTGACACTATGGCACTACTACAGCAACGATTACGGGCCGCGTAAGTATGGCAATGCGAGCGATAGAAGAGGATGGAACGGGAATATAATTGAGGGTTCCTGAATCGCTGGGGGTCTATAGGCTCCACTCGGAGGATTTCAGGCGTCCCGCAATTCGGCTTGCTTACTTTTGGATTATGCAAGCAAGCTGGACGGATTAGCAGCATGACGGTTCTATAGTCTAAAGCTACTGGTGTGTAAGCCATGAGGCCATATCGGTTTATCGGAGCAACCGGATTTACACGTACACAGCAACCTATGTCATGTCCTTTCGGACCACGCTGTCTTCAAGTGTGGTTCTGTTTATGAGGCCATAGCCTATATTACGCTTACCATAATTCCACATGTCCAGAAGGCATGCCCTACTACTATTCGGTTAACTTACCGCTGCAGCACCCGCGTGCAGATTAGGAGATGGACGGTTTGGGTCATGCAGCTTGATTAATAAGTGCTTCCATAATCCCGTTAATGCGATTTGTAAATGCGACAACTGGCCGGCACCCCCACATCCTCTCTCGGAATGAGGGGTCAGTTGTCGGGTCCGAGCTTGCTTGCTTGCTTAAGCTTGCCTGTTGATTTGAGCTGATCTACGATAAACGTCCAGTTCGTTCGTTATGCTGCGTTGTCCGTCTCAACGGGACCAATGCAGCCATAAGTTCGTCTGGCTGAAACGTCCTTGGATACGAGCGATGCGACTTATCCAGTAGCAAAGACCTACGCCCTTGACATTGGATATTGCGGATATCAATAATATACATGCGTTGGCCATTTCTCTCTCAAAAGCTGACACCCCGCGATTGCCCATCCAGAAAATCCAGGGTCTTGCCAGTGCTACGCACGCATGCTTATGTAGGCACAGTCGTGCCGGATTTAGGACCGATCCAACCCCTTCTTCAAAGCTGTCTGACTGTTCGTTCCCACACCCAATCCTGCGGTGAAGTAAGTAGTAGGGGGCTAACATATGTAGCTTGCAGCAGTCATCAATCCAGCTAAAGAAGAGGTGAAGAATGCTGAAGGAACAACACTAGAAGCATTTTGGAATCACTCTGGGCGTTTACGTGCTTCCGGTGTTGCTTTTAGTAAGCCAATGAACCAAGGACGCTGAGCCGAAATCATTTTTGACACATTACGGAATCGAATGGACGGTGGCCTTGAGGGCCCAGTATAGTGCCAGCAAACACCATCTGCGCCGTGGCTTATCCAGAGCTACCATTGCTCAATTCGAGCTGACCCTTAAGAGGCTGCCGGGGAGCCTATTGAGGGCTGTTCTACTGATATAGGTGTACAGTAGTGAGAGCTACAGCTGGACGGCCGCGCTCACGCGTGTCCGTGGGAGGGGGCTTCTCAGAGGTGATCTTGACAATGCAACCCATATACTACATAAATCTCAAGGCCACAAGGGTGATGGCTAGCCTGGCCCGGACTGGTGATCACCTAAGTAGCTATGTTGGCAAGATATTACCCCTGTAGGGCGACGACCTGTTGACTTTCCAAGACTCATACGCATGATGTATAGGCTTTGGTCAAACCGAAGCTCGACGTACTACCCGTAAACACCTGAAGTTGGACTAAAGATTGGCAATTATGCTGCGAGTACATCTAATCGGCAACTATCAAATACGCCAAGCTGCATGACCCCTCTTCTCTCGCTGTATAAACATAGTCCAATTAAGTCGGCTCGCCTGGTAGCGAAATACCGCCATTTCCTATCATATCAGTCCGACCCCGAAAGCCTGTGTGTAGGGTACTGAGGATTGCCCTCCATCTCATCTTGTTTACTGAGTAGTTCCTCAGCCGCCATCCACAACGCTCTACCACGCCAGGTCTGGGGCATGTAGTCTGAGCCCTCGCGGAATTCCAACAGGTCTAGATCCATTATAGGCTCATCAGCCGAAGGAGAGCTCATCGCACCGTCCTCCGCAGGCCTCGTGCCCTGCGCCATACTTCTTCGAAGCCTCTCGTTGAAAGTCTCCTGGCCCTCTGTATGTGTGGTTCCATCCGATTCGCTTCTTAACATGGCTAGCGGAGTGGTCTGTCTCGTGAGCTTCCTGCTACCCAGAGCAGCATCTTCTTGAGTCATGACCTCTTCTTTATCTCTATGATCAGGAGAAGTGACGCCGCCTCTGAGCGCTCGTGCTTTGGCTGCAAACTTCTCGAAGACAGCTATCCTCCTCTCAGCAGCCTCAGCGCGATCACGCCACATCGCACAATCCCGCTTGGCCTCTCGCAGTTTCTCACTCAGTGTACCGACGTCCATGTTGTCTCTTGTTTCGAGCTGGCGTCTAAGTTGTAGGACCTCTTCATTCTTCGACTCCAGCTGTCTCTGCAGGTTGCGTATCTGCGCGTGCAACAGGCCGTTTCCGCTTTTCGGTCGTGGACTCCCCCGGAATTCGGCAGCGGACTACCTTGTGTGATCGCGGCGTCATCTCCAAGTGGCCGAGCACTTAGATGACTACGAGAAGATGCCGCAGAAGGTCGTCGTATGAAGTTCAAGTGCTGGGCCACGGGAGGCTCTTCACGGGGGGGCACCATCGTTCCGAGCGAGGGCGGACGACTCAGTTCTCGGTCTCGAGAAGGAGCTTTGGAAGGCGAAATCTTCGACTCATTCCTTGCAGCAGAAAATACGAAGCCGGTAGGCCTGAGAGAAACTTTAGGGAACGTGGAGGGCGTATCTGGGGTACCCGAGTCCATTGTTGACTGCTTTCTGCGCCCGACGGAGGTACGGTAAACCCTGCCAGAAGCCATGCCAGAACCGCGATTATCATCGTTGTATTTCTTGCTAGGAGTTTGTGGCATGGCATTAGATAGAACAGCGGCGGATTTCGTCGACTTCGTCGGTGACTGCGTCTTGGTGAGTCCAGATGCAAAACTAGCAGAAGTCCTGAGATCACTGCGAGATCTACCAGCCAGTGGGCCGTCTGGTGATTTATCAGAAGCGTTGTCAAACAAAGCTGCCATTGCTTTCACGGCACCTCCAACCGGCCGCGAACTCGATCTCTGGGAGAGTGGACGATTGATCAAATTCGGTGCAGCCTTGATTGGCGAACCAGTATTGCCTTTGGCTGGCGATATTTTTGGTGCTCTCGAACTCGGTTGGGAAGACTTCTCGAACATCAGTTTCTTGTCAGGTGAAAGAATGGCTGGCTTCTTCTGATCTTCCAGCTTCCTGGAGAGAAGTTTTTGTTTCCATCCTGGCGTGGGAGGCTTCTTCCCAACGGTCTCGCTGGATTCGACGCTTCGATGGGGTGATCCTTGGCCAGAGCCGCGAAACAGTCTTTTCTCCCTCAATGCCGCTAAGGGTGATGTAGGACTGTTCCTGACGAGATCCTTCCAACGGGATATAGGGCTCGACTTCGTGGTGGGGGTATCAGTAAGCCGCTCGGCTTTTTGATCAACTTGGCCAGCTGAAGGAGACTTTCTACCCAGGATATGTCGCAAAGACCATGGACTAGACTTATCTGAAGACATGGTCTTGCCCGGGGTTGGCCAGTCACATTCTTCGACGTATGCCCGGGAACTGGCATGTGCTCAGGAGGACTCTTTGCACTCTCTACCACTGACGGATGGAAGCTGGGAAATGTCTCTGCTGGCGAAAACGGTGAAAACTCTTCACTCTCTGACGCTATAGGCTGAAGTGTATAAAGTTCATATGCCGTACGCGTGAGATTTTCGTTGTTCTTGGTCTCTGCCTTTTCCTCATAATGGTGTTGTTCTGATTCGAGCATCTGGCCCTCTGTTGAACTTGATGGGAGATCCGGAAGTTCCTTCTGCACAGATGGAAGACGTTCGTACTTCAGAGGCGTTTTTCCAGCGGAGGGAGCCCGGGATTGAGCTCTCGAGGCGCGGCTCGAGGTGGGTGCCTGCCGGGAATTTGTACTGACCGCTCTCTGGTTTTCAAAAGTTTCATATAGCGTAGCTGGGAAATCGAATTGTTTTTCTCCGTCGAGCTCATTAGGATTCTCATGGAAATATTGACTTTTGGCAGTAGGCTCCGTGCCATTGAGAATCTTTGAATGTTGTAAATTGGAGCCCGGCATGACTGAACCTGAGGCCCATACGCCTGATGCTGAGTCCCTGAGGAAGTCACGAGACAGCATCCTCGATGGTTCATGGCTGCTAGCCAATTCAGCCTTTCCAAAGCCATTTTCGGTTCTGCTTCTGCTTTTATATGATTTAGGGGTGGAAGAGGCAACAGGATCAAAATCCGCGAGGTCGTCGAAATGTTTGTTTGCTATAGGACTTTCCTCGGCGGTGGGCGAGAGTGCATTAAGAGACTGCCACCGCGGCAACCTATGTGATGCAGCAGAACTCGATGTTTGTATGCGCTGTCGTCCGACAGACAATGGATCCATCGAAGCAACTGAATTCATGCGACCTTTCGAGGGCCGACCCCTATTGGGGTCAGTGTCAGTGAGTGAGGGTAACTGGGCAACTTACTCGATGATGGCGTAGGGCTGGCAGCAATGGACGCATTGGACCTTGATCTCGTTTGGTTAGAAGACTTATGAGCACTCCAATCAGGTGGTCTCCGCATAGAAAATGTTTCGGACGCAGAGGAGTTGAGTAAGTTTCTTCTCGCCCTTGAACCAGAGTACAGGGGATCTGTGTTGGGATGTAGCGCACTCATGCTTCTTATGTGACGCACTACTTCTCTCCAATGGACAATGATCATCTCGGTTATATCATTTGCGACATGTATGCGGTCGATAGTCGGCATGGATGGCATTTGATCCTTTGGGGCTTTGGCACGCTTCTGCTTTCGCGATCTGAGAGGCGAGACGGGCAAAAGCACCAAGCCGGCTGTGGGATCTGCAACTTTCATGCTGTAGGAGTTGATCAAATCCCCGATGAGCAAGGGACCAAATATGATGGCCAGCGCGTTATAACCCATCAGATCAAACGTTGGCAGTGGTTTACCTTTGGCGTCTTCTCTTGGGGCAAGTTCGGCAACGCGACCTACGAGGCCAAGAATACCGAACACGGCACATATCAGTTCCCGTCTGTACCTCGATTTGACCGTTCCAATTGCCAGAGCAATAAGTCTTGCTCGTAACTTGCTCTCTTTTGTTTTCATCGATTCAGGATCTGCTTGTAATTGGCTGTGTATGGCGACCAAGGCATCGAAAAGGCTCAGGGATCCCAAGATACCGCCTGGAAGACCGGACAATAAACGTTTGAATGTAGACGCAACATCATGTACGCTACAGTTGAGGTGTGTAGGCAAATTCGGGCACCTGGTAGTCGTGGCAATCTCTTCGTTTCTTTCGTCTGCACAATAGTAGTCGTAAAGGGCATTGATAATTCGCACCGACCCCGGAATTCGAAAAATGCCTTGGCTACCCGCTGCAGGATGCTTATCAGTATACCTCGGGGAGTAAAGGGGGTCTCGAACATCACAAACCGTGCTGGATGAGATAATGTGCCGTCGCGCGGAAGCAGGTCGGGAGGATCAATGACCCAGGCGCGTAATCAGCAGGCAAATAGAGCGTGCTTTTGCCACAAAGTCGAACCAAGCCGCGCAGGTCTTCATGTCTTAATGCAGCTTTCCTCTGATCGTAGACGAAGTTCAAAGCAATATCACTGATATTTCGGCGGTGCTGGAGACGCTCGGCTGGCTTCGCTGTGTCTGGAATTGCCTGGCCGTTCGAAGTTTGTCGCAAAACTCGAGAGATCCAATTGTTCTTCCTTTCTGGGAGAGACTTGGACGGAGGTTCTTGGTGCTCCTAGCTGAGATTCAGTTGATGTTGGCGACATTTAGGCCTATTGACTTACAGGAACTGGGGGGAAGTCTCCAGGCACGATCGATCGTATGCCATGCTAGTCACAGTTCAGTACAAGTTGCAAAGTGTATATGTAGAATTGGCGACATACCTTCCTGGCTAGCTTGTTGTACTCATCTACATAAAAGGTTCGATCTTCAGCCTCTTCGTCTTCAGAGTTGATATCGAAGTCACCACTTGAAGAGGTCCAGGTTGTACTGGTTCGATAAGCCGCTTGATCCCTATTGAGTAATGTACCGAGATTGCCGGCCGCCTGCGATTCTCCCAACGTATTCTGCGGTCGAGAGAAAGTATCCCGAGAAATCCGTGGGCGTGAAGTTACGGCTTGCTTTGGAAATGAAGACAGCTGTGCCGGGGGCGGTTCTTCGCTGGTCGAGACGGCCTTGCCCTTTCCATTATCCCTCAACGAAGATGGATCCGTATCATGTCTGTGAGACTGCATTTGAGCGTTCTTGAGTTGAGCAGCATGGAGTAGAGGGGGGTTGGTTAGGTCGGCATTGGTGTGCTGGAGGCCAAGAAATAAATAGGTACAAGCAGCATGCAAACAGAGCGCATTTGATTAATCTTGTCTCATGCCAGAGTGGAAGATTCATTAAAGAAACTGTGGTTTTGCTCCTTCCGCTGTAGACCGCATCTTGTCGTTCGTCCCAATTTGCCATTTGTGCCTGCCATGACAAGTAGATGCATCAGTCTGGGGACAATAAAAGCTCATCTGCCACATCTTGCCAGTATTTCTGTAGGTACACACCTATGCACCTAATTAGGCAAGAAACTTGAAAGTTGAAAACATCAAATACCTAGAAGCCCATTGCCTCCCTTAGATCTTGGTGCAGTGTAAAGATATGAAAATGGCAACGTATTACACCACAAAAAGGCATATGAATTTAGTTATTATTGACTGTAAAATTCAAGGGCGATCTTCACATTCTATGCTGCTGGAAGAGACCAAGAGTCAGTCGCCCCTGTCTGAAAGGCGACAATAACATCGCAAAAGAAACAAGAAACATACTGATTTTCTATAAGCCAGCAGATGAATTCCCAACTGAGATCCTGGTATTTCCCTTTCTCATCGGAACACGCCTTACGCCATTGCAATGCCTCCTAGCCCACCCATTTCCCTCTCGATAAAACATGACAATCGTGGTATAGCCCGGATATCGGGTCCTATGTTTGTGGGAAATAATCTCCCTCCTCGCCGTGGAACAAGACGTACTTCAGGATATCAGAAAGGGATAAGATGCCTTTCAGATGCCAATTGTCGTCGATGACCACCAGCCTATGCACCCGAGACTGGCGCACCGTTTGGAAGATGGAGTCGAGTCGATCGTCCTCTTGACATGTGTAGATGCCAGGGAAGTCCTCAGGTCGTTGCGAAAGGGCCTCGCCTACTGTCGATTTGAGCTCCTCGTATGCGCCCCCCTTAATACAAGGGATAACATCGACGGCCTCAAAGACGTTCAACACCACATTGTTCTTGTCAATAACAGGCACAGCAGAGATGTTCCGAACCACCATCGAGTTGATTACGTCAAGTACCGAGTCCGTCATTTTGCACGTTGCGAGGTCCGTGTAGGTTCCCAGGTTGATTTCCCGAATCGTCCTCTTCATCATCGAGGTGTGTTGTTCGGTATTGACCGCAATGAACTTGAGGATGCGGTATTGCGTTATCACGCTCACCACCGTTTCGCGTCCAGTTTCATCATCAACGTCGACCAATGGTATGCGTCTTGCTCGACTCCTCAACATGCGACTGCAAGCCTCGTACAGTGGGCGCGACGGGTGAACCGAGACGGTCTCGAGCGTCTGGACGTTTATCGCTTTCTCGATATCTAAACAATGATCTACATGTTAGCTATTCATGACATCTCTTGCGCCTCGCTGTTTGTGCTCGAATCGTACCTCGGAGGCTACTCAGCCGGAACTTCTCGACATTATCGATCTGTTCCGGGAACTGGTTGTAGTATTGGATCACGTTGATGAAGTCCGTGCTGGTGAGCAGCCCAGCAAAACGCCCGTTATGTGAATCCCAAAGGGGCGCGGATACGATGTCTGGCAATGTCTAGTTAGCAATCAAGTTGCTCCCACACCGACCTTGTCTTTTCCATCTGGCGGGACGGCATACTGTTCTGAATCAGGATGTTCAAACTCTTCCGGATCAGCAGATCATTGTCTAAAACGATCAAGCGGAATGAAAGAGGGAGGACATCATAGCTAGTTCGTATCCGAAGGAAGTCGCGCACGCCTTGCTAGACCACGACAGTCAACGTTAGCATCTGCTGACTTCCAGGGTGTTACAAGACAAAGTAACCTCAAGCCATGGCATCGGCTAGTCAGGGTCTTCAAGGCATCTCTAGCCATGCCGAGAACCGCAACGCAATAGCTAGCAAGGGATACATGTAGAGAGAGAAAGAGATAGATGCGAATGCGAGCTTACCAGGCCCTGCAGCTGTTCCTCATCGATGGGACTCATTGGCGTCGGTTCGAACGTGACTGTCTTTTGGGATTTTGGCCTGAGATAACTGCTGGGCTGGACGACACGGAAGGGAAGCTGGAACTCGTGACCAGCTGAAGGGCGCCGTAAACTTTGACTCGGCATGGCGGGGTCATGCTCTTGCCCATCGGCAGCCGCCTTTGTAGCCGTGACCTCATCCATGGCTGGCTGATACCCGACTCTAGCTCTTTGGGTAGTGCCCGGGAATGGTCGAAAGGGGAGGGTTGTGGCTTGGTAAAACGGGTGAAATGGTGTCGAAAGGGCAGTATGCTTATGATTTGCCTGTCGCTCTTGTTTTAACGTCGGCTAGATTACGATTTGGAAAGTTATTGAGACGGGCGATATGTCGCGAAGTGAGGTCGTTTCTTCCCAACGCCGATCTTGGTGGGCTTGCTTGCGCTTGATTTGATAAGACCTGAACCATTGGAGCGCTGGCGGTTTAGGAGGGGCTTATTTGCTGGGGCCCCTACCAATTTCTATGGACAATTACTTGCTCTCCCCTGCTCCCCCCATGCCGCCGCATACTTCCATCTCATAAATGTTATCCTCGTCTCCGCCCGCATCCGATATTTTTAGACCGCGCATCCATCGCAATGCTTTTTATACGACATGTATATCCATTATGTATACATGTGTCCGCTGTCCCGGTTACTGACGAGACATATTAGCCAGCCAGCTGAGAGCCTCTGAGCCTCCAGGCGACAGTGCGCGAACTATACACCGCCCAGCTCATGGTTTATATTATCCCCTCTCATGACCGCTTCATCACAACAAGATGCTTGTGGAAGTGTATATCGGCAGTGAAAATCCTATCGCGGCTACATGGTGACTTATGTACCGTGGTCGAAGTGAAAGCTTTTCACAAGCTTGGGATCCCTCCTTGAGTGACGGGTTTGGGTTGTGCCGATGTCGATCACTACCAAGTATCGCATATACTGCATTGGCTCGTATCGGCTGGTTGCTGCAAAAACAATGCCGGCGAGAGTAGTGGTCTAGATTGATACTTGACCGTGTTGATCTATCATAGAGAGTTATCATAATGAGTACCAGAACTTCATCATAAAGAAGGCGTATCTACAAGCGGCCGTTGTACCGCTCAGTGGAACACGAGCTGATGGGCATCAATCGCCACGGCGCATGCATCATGGTTTATATATTGTTTGTCTTGCGTCGCCGTCGCACTGCGTGTGTAACGAGTCCTTGGTAGTCAGGGGTTCTATTAGATTACCCGTGCCGCACGCACCTTATTATCATTCTCTGCCTTTTGGTGAGAGAATGGTTGTGGAGACTTCTCGATACTAAGAAGTCCTGTCATCTGATAGGGAAAGTGGTGTGAAGGCGCGTTAGCAGTTGTCAATGAAGGAGGGCACGTAGGTAAGGTAGGCAAAGAGAAAGGGTGCCACCAAATCCCATTGGGAATTAGGTAGACGCTGACGAACTCGGCCACGAGAACATGACCGGGGCGTTCCTTAAATAAGGGAGTAGATAGTCCAGGCGTAGGACCAAGACGATGAGCTTATCCCAAGTATACACAGCCATATACTACTTGGCTCTATCTTCCAGACAGAGCTTGCTTCACATACTAAGAAGATGAGGCTCGGGTTTAGACTGATGTTTGCTGTACCGGATAGCGAATGCTCGTAATTAACCCTGCATGTGCACATGCAGACGTATGTCTCAAGCCGAGCTCGAAATCGGTAGTGTCATTCATGTTGGATATCTGCCTACATTGACTAAGTCTGCGTGCAGATGTTGATAGGCACGCTGTGAACCCTGTCTTCACTATTACCTAAGTTTGATCCAAGATCATTACTACAGTACATAATCTACCTTTGCCAGTCTGGTCGAGCTTTAAGGCTTAAGAACCTATGCTGTATGCAGGAAGGGACCGTTGCACGTTGGGTAGGGTATATCTCGACAGACATATCTCTACTACGTACAAGCGTGGCATGGAACCTTCGCTGCGGATCGCATCTTTTTTGGCTGGGCGAGTTGCGTCACTCGCCCCCAGAACGAAGAGTGCGGTCTGCAATCCGATCTTCGTCGCTTGCTGCAGATGGGTATCGGTTCATGTACGGGTACGGAGTAGAAAAAAAGTCTTTGTTATCCATTTATTCCGCCTGGATCTACAGTACCGTAACCACAGCTACATATGCGCACATAAATCTGCTTATTTGCGCCCAACCTGTTGTCCCATTGATGCTTGGATGATGCTAGCCAATGCCAATCTTAGGAAGATAAGCCATACAACCTTGTAGTTGAAAACACACGATTATCCTCGAGCTTGACCCCCAAAATTACAGCACGTATCCAGAGGGTCCCCAGCTATGCTACATCTTACTTAAAGCAGTAATGACCCACTGAGCCAGCTGTTCCGAGTGCCCACCTACCCACTAACTTCCCTATGCGGCCAGTGTTAGTGGTTGAGTTAGCAACGGGACAAACAGCTGGGCAGCTTCCACCTCGATCTGGAATTGGTCGTGGTCCCCGACTGGTCACTGGCGCCCCCCCATCCCATCCCATCCCAGCACTGACAACGCTGGGAAGGCACGCGCGCTTGTTTGTTTTATCAATACCTTAACCGCCAAAGCAACGACGCCAAATCCTGCGTCCCTTGGTCCCTCATTTATCTCGTCCTCATCAACCACACACACACACACAATTTTGGCCGGAGCTTTGGGAGAGGGCAAAACATCCGTCCACCGCCTATCCAAGCCACCTTCGCACTCTCGCCGAGCGACCACAGGCCCTCAACGTCCCTGCCTGCCGTCCTCAGTGACCGCTTGGGCCTTTAGGCGGGCCCCCCAACAGCGGCCAAAACACAGTCATATCCTTCTGCTTCAACCTCCGAACTTCACAACCGGCACTGCTCATCACGATAGCAACAAAATGGGGGCTGCGTGCAGCACTTGCTGCGGAGGTCGCAGAGGCGATCAGCTTTATGTGAGCTCTTTACCCCATCCCGCCATTCCTTTGCTTCCGTGGGGAGAGGGACCAGGCCTCAGAGCCGTCACCGCATCGTCCATACGGCAGCTCAGCTAACAATGTTCTACTTCCAGGAGCCGCTACTTCAGGAAGCCGAACGTGAGGCAGTTGCAGATCTGCTGCAATATCTCGAGAATGTATGTGCATCGCACACTGATACGATGGTTTCATGTTCATACTAAAGCCTCATCTAGCGCGGCGAGACCGACTTCTTCTCAGGCGAACCTCTCCGAGCCTTGAGCACCCTCGTCTTCTCCGACAACATAGACCTACAGCGCAGCGCCAGCTTAACGTTCGCCGAAATCACGGAGCGAGGTAAACCACGCTGCTATACCCCGAAGTATATCTACTGGAGCTAATCATGTGCTTCAGATGTCCGAGAGGTCGACCGGGATACCCTTGAGCCCATCCTCTTCCTCCTGCAGAGCCCCGATATCGAGGTCCAAAGAGCAGCGAGTGCGGCGCTGGGAAACCTAGCCGTCAATAGTATGTCACAAGTTGGAAGTACCGATGATATGGCGTTATCTGACCACCCTTTACAGCCGAGAATAAGGTCCTGATTGTTCAGCTCGGTGGACTGACTCCTCTCATCCGCCAAATGCTATCTCCAAATGTGGAAGTCCAATGCAATGCTGTTGGTTGCATCACCAACCTCGCTACGCACGAGGACAACAAGGCAAAGATTGCGCGATCGGGTGCGCTGGGCCCTCTCACACGCCTGGCCAAGTCCCGAGACATGAGAGTGCAACGGAATGCGACGGGCGCCCTCTTGAACATGACACATTCTGGTCAGATATCCTCTGCATTCACCGCAATCCCCTGTCTCCCCAGAAGTCCTCGTAGCTAACCTTCAGCAGATGAAAATCGGCAGCAGCTCGTAAGCGCCGGTGCCATACCCGTGCTCGTGCAGCTCCTCTCGTCTCCCGATGTTGATGTCCAGTATTACTGCACAACCGCTCTCAGTAACATCGCGGTTGACTCCAACAACCGCCGCAAACTGGCGCAGTCCGAGACGAAACTTGTTCAGTCTCTTGTGAATTTGATGGACTCGTCATCCCCCAAGGTTCAGTGCCAGGCTGCTTTGGCACTGCGGAATCTGGCGTCGGACGAAAAATACCAACTTGATATTGTCCGGGCCCAAGGGTTAAACCCTCTTCTCCGTCTTTTGCAATCATCTTATCTACCGCTTATCCTATCGGCGGTTGCTTGTATACGAAACATATCGATCCACCCGATGAACGAGTCGCCTATCATAGAGGCGGGCTTCTTGAAACCTTTGGTGGATCTTTTGGGATCGACAGACAACGAGGAGATACAGTGCCATGCTATATCAACGCTTCGCAACCTCGCGGCAAGCTCTGACCGCAACAAGGCCCTCGTTCTGGAAGCCGGAGCGGTTCAAAAATGCAAGCAGCTGGTTTTGGATGTTCCCGTTACTGTGCAATCGGAGATGACGGCGGCGATTGCTGTGCTGGCTCTGTCTGATGACCTCAAGACTCATCTCTTGAATCTGGGGGTATTCGATGTGCTCATTCCATTGACGCATTCGCCAAGTATCGAGGTGCAGGGCAACAGTGCTGCTGCTCTAGGAAATCTGTCATCCAAAGGTACGTCCTCTGCTACTTGTTGATCATTGCAAAGCTAACCCGACTAGTTGGCGACTATTCCATCTTTATCCAGGACTGGGCAGAACCCAACGGCGGTATTCATGGTTACCTGAGTCGATTCCTGGCCAGCGGAGACGCCACGTTCCAACACATTGCCATCTGGACGCTCCTCCAATTACTCGAGTCCGAGGATAAGACCTTGATTGGCCAAATTGGAAAATCCGACGAGATCGTCGACATGATCAAGCAGATTGCCGAGCGACAGATCGAATCGGAGGCCGACGCTATTGACGACGATGACGAAGGCGAGGTTGTCAACCTGGCCCAGCGATGCCTGGAATTATTGGGCCAGAGTATGTCGAAGGCGCATATTGAGGGCTGAAAGCCGACTTGAACGGGCTAGTCATTGATTGGCCCCTTTTACCACCGATTTCCAAGCCTCTTGGGCGCCCTTCTGGGCTTCAGCATCCGCGTGGGCATTGGGTTTTGGCCAGGCGTTTGAGGCGTACATTATATACAGCGGCATTCATCAGGGTCTTCTTGTTGTTGATTCTACCTTGTTTCTATATTCGGGTGCATATCCCCACTGGCCGTCGTTCAGGAAGGGGACGGCGTATTTTTGTGCAATCGGTATGCTATTCGGTACTCGCACCGGGCAGCTCCCAGCTCGGTGAGGTTTCTTTTGTACTACCATTCCGGTGGCATAGTCCTATAAAAAAAACTTGTTTCTTTCAGCAGTGTATGTCAATTCACCCTCGAGATTGGGACCCTGCAGGGTTTTTTTGGAAGCTTCGAGAGCGAGAGCCTTTACGTGTAATTATCTAGTTTGCGCCTGAAGAGATATCCATTTTGCACAGCTCAAATCCGCATGTTGCTATTCTGAAGTGAGAGCCAATACTATAAGATTACTTTCGAACATATAAGTACAGTAGCATGTTACAGAGAACGGGTCTAGGTTCAGGATGACTCTTCTGTTATGCCGTTTTGGATGGGCTCAAACCACTTCCAAGGATTCCAACCGGCCATCTGACCCTTAGCAATAGCTTTGCCTTTGATGAGAGCCAAAGGCACAGGTCCAAAATCACGGGAGTCTCTCGACCACGGCATGTTGTCCCCCACAATATAGCAATGGCCTTTTGGTACCTACCATGGGTGATGTCAGTATGTGTAAGGTATATAACACCGTAAACCACAAGGTAGACCAGCACTACTACTGACCTGGAGCATCCGATCACTGGTGGCGCCGGGGCTGTTCATCAGCACGTAGTCGCCCGGCATGCCGACGACCCGCTTTACGCCGTCCTCGCCGGGCGCGACGGGGATTTGGTAGCTGACGCAGTCGCCGACCCGCACGTCGCGGCCGCGGCGGTGGTGCTTGTTGAAGATGATGACGTCGCCGTCGACCATGAAGGTCGGCAGCATCGAGGGGCCGTATCCCCAGCCGAAGCTGTACAGGTGGTTGAAGAAGTAGTGCGCCAGGGCCAGCGTCTGGCCCGAATGCACGACGATGCGCCAGGGGTGGCCGAGGAAGTAGCTTGCCCAGCGTCCCATGGGGTTCTGTTCTGCTCTGTTCGGTGTGTTTGTTGTTTTTGGGAGGAGGGGGAGGGGGGAGGGGGGATGGATTGATTTGGTATTAGGAACTTATGGTTATTGTTCTTTCTTGGACTTTGGGGAGAATATGAGAAAATTGCATGTATGGAGTTTCGAGAAGTGGTTTGAACATTTGTTGATGCTATCCAAATGATTTCAATTCATCAGGTACGGCCGGTACATTGCGACAAGTATCGTAGCTCCCGGTAGCTAAGCTCCATAATGGCCTCTGATTGGCTGTACAAATGAAATGTCAAAACCAGTGACCCAACCTCGTCGTTCAATTGAAGAGTGCCATTCCCACAGCTTCAACTGCCAGCAAACTACTATTTCAAGCCCACGAAAAGCCTGCCCAATATGCAGCACACCCGGTGCGTCTTTTCGCCCGCGAGGGCTCTGCGAAACGTCTTCCTCTCCCATCTCGACCTCTCAGTCCGACGGAGTATGGCGGTGGCAGCCCCGTCTGCAATCAGCAGGCCGGCGACGGCAGTATTCCTGTACCCGCGTCGTCTCTTCAGCACCAATGGCGGCGTCCGCATGAAGAGATTCGTGAGCGCGCCCAACAGCAACAAGCACAATACTGGCTGGCCCCGGACGCCAATAAAATCCCGCTTCCCGACCGACAACGCCATCCCCTACAAGTGGGTCAAGATCGCCGACGAGGCGGGCTTGCTGTCCGAGCCGCAGCGGACGATGGACGTGCTCAGGGATCTGGACCCCAAGAAGTACACGCTGGCGATGGTGGCACCGCCGCCGGAGCCGAAGGAGGAGGAGGGGGGGAAGGCGAGGAGGCCGACGAAGTCCTGTCGTTCCAGGACATGCCCCTCGCGGAGCCCGAGGCGGCCATCTGCAAGGTCATCGACAAGTTCGCGTACGCCAAGTATGAGGAGGAGAAGGAGAAGGAGGCGAAGCGCAAGAAGAAGGACACCAAGGAGCTCGAGATCAACTGGGCCATCGCGCCGCATGATTTCGGCTTCAAGCTCGGGCAGCTCGAGAAGTTCCTGTCCAAGGGCAAGACGGTCGAGGTCATGCTCTCCAAGAAGCGGGGCGGGCGCGTCGCGACCAAGGAGGAGGCGCAGGAGCTTTTGGAGAAGCTCGAGACGGCGGCGACGGGCGCCGAGGCGACCGTCACCAAGAGGGAGGGCCAGTTCCCCGGCTTGAGGACGATTCATTTCAAGCCGCGTAAGGATGGGTAGGTACTTTGATCGTCCCTCCATCAATTACGGGTCTATACATCCTTCACGGCAAGCATGACGGGAAAACTGCATCGAAAAGGAGGCAGCATTTCGGGTGTTCGATTTGGCGCCAAGACCAGATCTAGATGTGTTCAAAATTCGGTGGGCTCTACAAGGGGCCAGGATGTAGAAATACTGCATCACATATAGAAGAGGCTTGCTGAGAATACATTTCATATTATCTTCACTTGAGTTTGTGTTAAGCAATTTGGGACATTACCTACTTACATATATGCTGCACCAGGCTACTTAACAATGGGGAAAAGCAAAAGACGGCCGGTCACCTTCGAATCTCGCGAGATCGGCTGTCCATTAGCAAGAAGTTAGCTCTCTATATCTTCTACAGCGGCAATGCTGCTGTGAAGCTTGGATTCTCGTCTTCGTTCATGAGTGATTGACATTCCTGGCATGGTTCCCATGTATGATCTCATACCTCATGTTTGTCAACTGCGGTGAGACGTCAATCGACATGTCACTGCAATTCACCAACACCTAATAGCTATTTCCTGGCAATGATCCTACGGTAAGGATTATACACTCAGATAAGCTGTCCAATATTTGTAGCAGAGTTACCTGCTTATCTTTTACTGGTGAGGCATATAAAGGCTTTTGGCTACTTGAGGGAGTTCAATCTGAGTTGTCTTGCGATGAGGGCGGTCCCACGTCTACAGTACCATAAACCCCAGATTTAGGTATCTTAGCGGATCCTGCTCAGGTGGCAGTGAGCTCATAGGGGACCTTGCAGAAGCTTAGTGGCCAATTACAGCAGCAGGCCCAGGTCCGAATCCCTGTGAAGAAAAAAAGTTCCAATAGGTCGATCAATGACACCAACCTCTGATATCTTTTCACTGGACGTACTTAAACACACCCTTTGTAGCCACCCTGTCATTGTGGTCCCTCACCAAAAACTTATTTTGACTTCTGAATAAGATTTTTTTATCTAGTCGCATAGTCCAAGGAGATTTTCGTTCATCTAACTTAAAAAGTTACAGAGATCAATTGATAGCGTGCAGCAATGGCGGCCAATATATCAGAAGAGACCTTGAAGGTCAGCTACGAGCAATTGAGCGATCTCGAGAAGGAGTTTGAGGAGAATGAGGTCGAAATCAGTACGCCATCCCGCCCCGATCAATCTTTTTCTTTCTTTCGCCCTTTGAGCCCTCATATTGACTTTGTGTATAGTCCGCCACCAAGTCGCTCTGAACAAGCCACTGTATGAGAAGCGGGAGAAGATCCTGTCCGAGCTGCCCGGCTTCTGGCCCCTCGTGCTCGAGCAGGCCCCGCCGGACGTGGACCAGTACATCCAGCCCAGCGACTCGGCCGTGCTGCTGTCGTCGCTCAAGAACCTGACCGTCTCGCACTTCGAGATCGACAACGGCGGCAAGGGCGACCCGCGCAGTATCGCCATCCGGCTCGAGTTCAACGAGAACGAGTACTTCGAGGACGCCGTCCTGGAGAAGAAGTTATGGCACCGCCGCGCCAAGAGCGGCTGGACGGGCCTCGTGAGCGAGCCCGTGCCCATCCGGTGGAAGAAGCCCGGCAAGGACCTCACCCAGGGCCTGCTGGACCTCGTCGTCAAGGTCTGGGAGGAGGACAAGAAGCGCGGCCCTGGTGCCGCGCCCATCACCAAGGCCAAGGACTACACGCCCGCGCAGAAGGAGCTCAAGAAGAAGATCGAGACGGTCAGCATGGGCGGCGTCAGCTTCTTCGGCTGGTTCGGATTCCGCGGCTTCCCCATCTCCGAGGAGGAGAGCCGGGCCGCGACGGCGAAAGACCGGGAGAACCGCCGCCTCCGCGCCGAGGGCAAGGCCGTGCCCGATGACGAGGACGACGAGGAAGACGAGGATGAGGACGAGGATGATGACCCCTACGGTCTGGAGATCTTCCCGGATGGCGACGAGCTCGCCATTGCCATCAGCGAGGACCTCTGGCCCAGCGCCATCAAGTACTTCAGTGAGTGCGATTCTAATATGTGCTCGAAATCAAGGGCTACCGGCTAACACAGATTGCGCAGCATCGGCCCAAGAGACGGGCGACATGAGTGACATTGACTTCGAGGATGGCATGGATGAGGACGACGAGGACGAAGAGGAAGAGGAGGAGGAAGCCAAAGGCGGCAAGGAGCCTCCCGCTAAGAAGCGAAAGGCTTAAACCAAAGCCGGGAGGCAACACAACTGCCAATATAGCAGTTCTCCGAACAAAGAAAACTTCACGAAATTGTTATGTCATGATACCCTTCTATCTACTCAGCTAGACCCGCGCCACAGAGCTGGCGGGCTTAGTTGTACTTAATTGACAGTGGCTCAAGCCCTATCTTACATTCTACCTTACCTACCCTACAAGCGATGCACATACCACTTGAATCAACTCAAGCCGCCCAGACGTTGAGCCAAGTGTTGGGTTCATTCGGGAAGTCGGCAGATCGGCAGGGTTCCGTTTGTTAGGTAGCGATGGCAGTTTTCTTGTCTTTGCTCGTCCTCGTTCTCGTCCTCGTCCTCGTCCTTGGGCGTTGATCCTTCGTTGAAATACACGTACAATAGAACAAGCTCTGACACGCTAACGACATGGGGTCAGCTCTCGAACCGGCAACGCCAGCTTCCTGCTAACAGCGCCTCATTCGTGGATCGTGACAGGGGCCGCTGGACGGACCGTTGAAGAACGACGTGCTTGGTTGGACCTTTTGTTTCTTTTTGCCAAGGACAGAGAGGGGAACGATGATGATATACTCCGTACATATGTGTGAATACCAAAAGATGCGCAAGTGATTGACCCCATCCCAAACATCCAATGGCTCGAAATAGCAATGATTTGTTATGGGACTTGGTTCATGAGCTTATCTCATTACTGAAAACACTGGAACTGGTTTTTCTTCCCTCCCACAGATCGTCCATCGGTTCCTGAAGTTCCCTGGGGCTAGTTTGTTTGACAGGTGCTCTAGCGGCAGGGGTTCCGTCTCGATGGGGAGCGGATATCCGCATTGATTGAGACGAAACTCCGCCAAGATCCTACTCGAACCGTTTCAGTCCTGGCCAGCTTACACTCGCACACACACACACCTCTTTCCCAACTGCCTCTCACGTTCGCGGCCTCGGTGCTCGTAACGCCACGCCAAATGATCTTATGTACGCAGGCTTGCGCAATGCGTTTGGCCAGCGTAGCACTCGTGGTGGGAAGTCGTGCAAGGCTTTCCCGGGTCAGGACCCAGGCCACACCCAGTTCTGGCTTGTAACGGGCAGCCAGCAGACCAGGCTATGACCGTGTTTGGTCGATCTCATGGTTGCTTACCTGCATCTGATGTGTCGTGGTGTTGCTCCATGTCCCCGGGAAAGGCACCAGCTTGCTCTCCACGTCTGGTGTTCCAGACCCTGTGTATCGGTATCCAACTCTCCAAGTATTCTCTGTCCTTCGTTTATCCATTGTTTCTTCTTCATCTTTCCTCTTCTCCTCTCTCTCACCTTCACTTGGCGGGCGCTTCTAGATCGAAGCTTTTTTCATTTCGTTTCCTATCTTCTATTCTTGGACCGTCAAGCAACACTACATCGTTGCCCTTCCATTCACTTTTGTTAATTTGACTTGCGTGACACTCCAGGCTGAGTCCTCATTTGAATCGTTTTCGTTCCTGTCGTCTTCGGATCCCACGTGTCCCGGCGACCATAGTTTGTTTTTGTCGATACAACAGGATTGTTTGGGGGTTGTGTGGGAATTGCAAGTCAAGAAAGAGCTTATTTGCCGAGAGCCAACAGCGACAAGACCGCCGCAAGACATGCTGGACGTCTAAATCAACGATACATTTCCTTTCTCTCTTTTTCAGTAACGGCCGGCCCTACACCGGTTGACCCGGACGACTTCTTGCGTCATTCACATCTTCATTCGTTATTGTATATTCCAATCTCAGTATGAGATTATCCCTTCCTGTGGCGGGCACCCTGGGCCTGCTAGCGGGTGTATCACATGCTATTCAAGTAGACTTCAACAGTGATGGTACGTTAAAACAATACTGGCTTGGCCTTGTGTTTATAGGTCGGACGAACTGGGGCTAACTAATCGCGAAAAGGCTCGATCAAGTCGGCAGCCAGTACGATAGCGTTTGGTTTATTAAAGTACTACACTGGAAACAACACCGGCGATGTGCCCGGCAACCTGCCGGACCCCTACTTCTGGTGGGAGGCGGGGGCCATGTTCGGCACCATGGTGGACTACTGGTTCTACACGGGGGACACGACGTACAACGAGGTGACGACACAGGCACTGCTGCACCAGGCCGGCGACGACCGGGACTTCATGCCGACCAACCAGACGAGGACCGAGGGAAACGACGACCAGGGTTTCTGGGCTATGGCCGCCATGTCCGCGGCAGAGAACAAGTACCCCGACCCGCCACCCGACCAACCGCAGTGGCTCGGGCTGGCGCAGGCTGTGTTCAACGAGTACGTCGGACGGTGGGATGAGAAAACGTGTGGTGGTGGGCTGCGGTGGCAGATCTTCACCTTCAACAACGGTTTCAACTACAAGGTAAGCCAGCCCAAGGGTTACGGGATTTTCTGGTCCGGTTATGTACGGAACGGGACACTGACATTTTCCTCGCGAAGAACTCCATCTCCAACGGCTGCTTCTTCAACATCGCCGCAAGACTGGCCCGCTTCACCGGCAACCAGACCTACGCCGACTGGGCGGACAAGATCTACGACTGGATGGAGCAGACGGACCTGATCTCGCCCGAGTTCCAGGTGTTCGACGGCGCCAGCACCGACGACGGCTGCAAGCAGATCGACAAGGCCGAGTGGACGTACAACCTCGGCATCTTCGCGCACGGCGCGGCCGTCATGTACAACCACACGGGCGGCGGCGACAACGCCAACAACAAGTGGAAGCCGCGCGTCCAGGGCTTCCTCGACCACACCGAGAAGTTCCACTTCCTCGACGGCATTATTGTGGAGCGCCCCTGCGAGGAGAACAACCTGTGCGACTTCGACCAGCGCTCCTTCAAGGGCTACCTCGCGCGCTACCTCGCGGGCACCATCCAGATGGCCCCCTTCACCTTCGACCAGGTGGCGCCCTTACTCAAGTCTTCCGCGGCGGCGGCGGCGCAGCAGTGCTCCGGGACGCCCCCCGCGGCCGAGTTCAAGGGCGTCGCCGGCACGGCGTGCGGGTTCCAGTGGGCCAAAAAGGCGGCCTTTGACGGCTCTGTGGGCGTGGGCGAGCAGATGAGCGCGCTGCAGGTGATGCAGTACACGCTGGTCAAGAAGACGACCCGGGCCGCCGTCACGGCCGACACGGGCGGCACCTCCAAGGGCGACCCCAACGCGGGCACGCCCGTCAAGGACAAGGTGTTCACGCTCAAGCCCATCACGACGCAGGACCAGGTCGCCGCGGGTTTCATCACGTCGGCGATGGCGCTCAGCGTGCTGGGGGCTTGCATCTTCGTGGTGAAATAAAAGTCGGGCGGGCGTTCCAGGCGCGGGCCAATGTCCCCCAAAAGATTTCGGGGAGTATATTCTTTCAACAAAGTATATAACTATATATATATATATCATTTACTTGGAGAAGCGGCGGCTGGGTTGATTATCCTGGACACCCCGTGGTAGAGGGCTGGCGTTCCGGGAAAGGGGAGAGGGCGGCTTTTGGGTAATTATTTTACTATGCCCTGCATTTTTGCATTATGGCGTTCTACGTGGAAAAAGCAAAGTGGCTTCGAAAGCTGCACCCACGACCTTTAATGGTAGGAAGTTGAGCAGTACATATTTATTGCTCCCAGAAATAATGAGAAATTGTTACAGACACTCAACAGTTCCTGTGTGATCAAGTACGTGCTATTATCAGGACAATACTTGTACAGATTGAGTTATTGATAACGCTAGCTCGGCCATTCTGTTCATCTGGACAGAACTCAGTTCCTTATGTTCGTTCGTCTCGTCTTCAAGCGCGGTATACGTCAAGTCAAGTCATGTCGTCTGGTGTTCGGACCATATGCATTCAGGGGTAAGCATCAAAACGACGAGAAACAAACTGTATGTCCACCATCGTCATAGTGCCAGTATCCCTCTGGAGCCCAACAGCATATGACAAATAAATGGTGACAATGTGCCCTTTCCTATGATCCATGCATCTTTGCAGGAAAGGAAACCAAAAGCTGGCAATGAAGCAAGTACAAGAAATCATGACTCGCCACGTCAGGACGAGATATCGTTCGGCACATTGATTCATACGCTTTCGACGAAACGACCTCTCAGCAAGTCCGACGCCTCTTGCCTCCATGCGCAAACACAAACCCAGAAAAACTAGGTGGTGTCCGTGTCTTCTTTTGACAACCACCATCGTTATCTTTCTCATATCCGGGGCTCTTGCCCTCTTTCTTCTTGTCCTCGGCCTCCTCCTCATCATCCCAGTCGCCGGGGAAGTCGTCTTCGTCGCTGCTTAAGCTCCTTTCGTCAGTTGCCAGAGGCTCAGCTTCCGGCAAAACACCCCGCTTCAGATTCGTGGCCATGACCGGGACATCGGGCCCCGTCAACGCGGACGACACAGTTCCTGTGCAAGAAGTCGTGTCGCGGTTCGAAGTGCAGGTCGTTATTGATCTCCACTTCGCCCTCGTATTCCGACTCCGACGGTGTCATCACGACGGGGCCAGTAGTATCCGAGTCGTAAACATCATCGTTCTTCAGCTGCCTCTTCGTCCCCTGGCAATACTTTTCCTGGGCAGCAGCATATTGCGGTTGCGGTCGAGGGCATATCTTCTCCTCCTTTACATCGACTGCATCGAAACCATAGTAGTCCGGTAGCGGCGGAGTCCGTCCGTTGTGTCTGGCGGACTCGGGGTCCTCGACGGATAGATAATCCTCTTCTTCCCCCTGGCTCTCGGCGTGGAGATCCTCTTCATCATCATCCAGCGCGGCGATCTCCTGTCGCAGTGCGAGGTCGAAATCGTACGCCGCAGCCAGCTTCTCGGCCTTCTCTTTCTCATTCGCGAAGAAGTGCAGCGATCCCGTGCTTTCTTCATCATCCTCAACTGTCTCCCAATAAGAAGACCCATCATCACTCAACAACCCTTCGTCTCCTCTTCCGGCGGTGGGTACGCTTCCCCCCTTCTTCCCCTTGTCCTTTTCGGCGGCTGCTGTTAATGCCAGTGCCGATAGATAGAGCGTGCGCAGGACCCTGAGCTGCTTGCACTCGTCGCAGACGAGGGTGCCGCGATGCCGGGACGTGATGACGTACTCGAGCCCGCCGACGCAGGAGGCCAGGCGACGGGTGCCGTGGCGGACGGCCCGGCAGTACGTGTTGCGGCCCTTCTTCCTGACGATGGAGTCGCAGTCGTGCTCGAGGCAGATACTGAGGTATACGTACTGTTTACACATGACGGCGAAGTGCGGGCCCAGCTGCGGTGATTGATGGAGCAAATAGGTTGATGGGCAGAGGTTAGATCTGAGTGTTCGGGGTGGTAAACTCGACGAATTTGTTTCCTGTAGGAAGAGAGTAAGTCTGTTATGAGAGAGGTGGTACTGGCAACAACAGATCTGTTGACGGGTGAGCTGCGTTGAATATATACTGTTTGCGCGTGAACGCAAGGCTCCTGAAGACTGTTAGCTGTCCCTGAATATTATGACACTGATATTATCCGTCAGTATGGTTTCGTTCCTCTCTGCCTTATCATCACCGCGTCGATGAGCAAGCGGGAAAACCCCAAGATGGCCAGGCAACCGAGATCTGTTTTGCCTTGGAATTATGGTACAGCTCCCTCTTATAATCGTAACCAACAAACCAGACTCAGTTATCTTCAAAACTGGTGTTCAAGACATGCGTCAACATCAAAGAACGGCTGAAAAAAAAGCTGGAAATGACCAGAAGTTGCAACATCAAGCTGTACAGCTTTCGAGCGTTTGACGGCAACAGTACGCCACCATTTGACGTAGAATGTATCCACCATATGAAGAATCGCCATGTTCGTGACAGAAAGACATCGTTGTTGATGTTATTGTTTGTATATGCAGAAAGAAGGCCACCCCATTCAGTTTCACAATGAGATTGTCTTTGGTGTTGAAAGAGAGGAAGAATCAAATCGAACCGTACGCAGGCTTTGTTTAGTTTTCCCGGCGTGTCTCCTTTTGTAAGGTTGAACCACAATTCGAACAATACGTGATTGTTTCTGTTGGTTCTTCTTCCCCATTCTAGAATTCCCTTCGTTGGGGAGGGGAAAGGGGATGGGGGCTCTCGCTGGACGTTCCGACCACCGTTTTCTGTGACTACCTCGACACGAACCGGAATCAAAGGAGATGCAGAATATGGTGGGAGAAATCGAGAGAAACTGGCAGCCGGCAGAGAATCAAGGAACTCAACCTTTGTGCAGAACCCGAGGGTGCCAGTCCTGCAGCCAAGCCTCTTGAAAGAATAACGACATCCACATGCAAATCATATTATTTCGAGGCAATTTCGTTGTACGGTGTTCGGACTCTATGAGCCGCTGAGAAATAAAAGTCTTTTCTTGGTTCTCGTCGAACTCGTGCTATCGTACCTCCAACCAAAAAACAGGCAATAGCGCCGTAGCGCTCTTGTAGTATCGCGAGAATGTATCTACGCTCCGCTGAGTGAAGGCTCCTTCGTTCCTTACAGACGGCCTTCCGTGAAAATGGAAATAAAAATAAACTATGCATGGTGATTTACGCCCACTAGTCTAAGTTGAGCATGAGGAGACGAATCTCTCAATATGCCTCAAGTACGAATCAAATGGCAATCAGCGGCTCTTCAGCAACCCCTGGCCTGTTAGGGTTGCCTGCTTCTTGCTGTTCGGGCCCTGCTTCATTGCCCCGGCCTTCTTCACTGGCTGGAGCATTGTCCCCGTCTTGGCCGGCCTGTGTCTCCGTTGATGCTTGGTTCTCTTCGGCGGCTCGAGCTGCCTCGGCAGCAGCTGCTTCTGCCGCCTCTTGACGCTGCCGTTCTGCCCTGGCTTCGGCTTCTACGTTGGCGATATGTCGCTCAGCAACTCCTGGTGCGATACTAGCGAGGAAAAGTATACCAGCCCGCTCTAGCCTCCGTACCTGGTTCAAGAACCAGTTGGCGTTTGCTTCCCGTCTTTCTTGTACCAGTCGTTCTGCCGTATCAGCCGGGTCTGGTTCTTGCCCACCGTTAGCGTTCTCGGCTCGGCCATTTCTACGTCTTGCGACTGGGTTGGCGACTGGGTTGCGGCCATGATTATCTGCAAGAGGCATCAAATTCTCAAGATGTCTGCGCATGGGGACCCAGGCTTGCTCGGCAAGAGGATTGAGTAGCCCTGCATTGAATAGGAAAAGTGTTACAGCGATTGTGATGACAGTGAACCACCGGGACCAACTAGATGTTGGTGAGGTGAACCACCAGATGAAAAGAATAAGTCTAAGTATCATCCATATATGTGGCCAGATTTGTCCAAGAGCAATGGCTCGGATTTGAACGTTGGCGTGCGGGTGGCCGACACCATGACCCGGGGGCAGCTGGATTTGGGGAGGATTCGGTAAGCCATGCGGGGGCGGTGCCTGCACTGGAGCATGTCCTTGTGGATGGTGCGGTTGGTGGTGATGTTGCTGCTGTTGTTGGTTCCGAAGCTGGAAGGCTGCATTCTCAGCTGGTGTCGGCGCCCAAATACCTCCCATCGGGGCTCGTTGAGGCGCTTGAGCGAATTGTTGAGGCCCCAGGATGGGAAACTGAACTGGTTGCAATGGCAACTGCTGCGCGAAAGCACGATTGACGAAAGGAATCTGCGGCTGCTGTGGTGTCACATACGTCCCGTGGTTTCCATTAAATAAAAGTGCCCCGGGCCCTTCAGGCGAGGATAGGATGAAAACCTCCGGTGAGTTGGAGGTCCCTTGGGGTTGGGCAGGATTATTTAGCACGCTGAAATTACTACGGCCAGCAGCTCTGGCCGGGTCCGGAGTGCCAGCAGCACTTGCAGATCGTGAAGGAATCAAGGGTGTTGTAACTCCAGGGGCGATCGGCTGAGTATGTGACGAGAGACTGGCCAAGGACGAGGTACTAGCGTTTCTTCGCATGGCATCAGCAATGACCCTGGTCGCCGCCTGGCCAGCATCTGCAGCCCGTTGAGTTTCAGGGCCTGGAACACTGCCGAGTTGAGGCCCATATGGGACCGATCGCGGTTGAGGCGCCCCGGACGGTGGTCTCCAGAGGTTTTGCACGTCAGCCATCGAGAACGGAGAGCCGGTTCTTGGGTTCCTCTGGAGATTCGGATTTGTGATAGACTCGTTCACCGTGATGCGCCACTGCTGCCCATTAGGCCCTACGCCTTCACGTACCACAGTCCGGGTGCCGTCTGGCTGGAGAGGTGAAGCGGTTCGCCCTGGCGTGTGTACTCCACTCGAGCTGCGAGGATTTGCGGCAGCATTATTGACATCCTGAGCACCGTTGAGACCGGCAGCAGCGCGCTCCCTCTGGTTCTGGTTGATGAGCTCCTGGATCCGTTGATTCTCCATATGCGCATTAAGCATATGGGTGTTGTACGTAGTCGCCCATTGCCTCTGCTGCATAGTAGCCATCTGTTGTGGGGTGGGCGGTTGTTGAGGATTGTATGCAAAGGGCATATTTGCTGGCTGAGCAGCCATCATGCCAAAGGGAAGATTTGGCCACGGCGCTGCTGGGCGAACCTGGGGCTGAGCGCCAGGGAAAAACTGATGCGTGTGGTGAACGTGTGCATGTTGCGGCTGTGCCTGAGTGTGAATATGATGTTGTGGTGCTGCTCCAGACTGGTTTGTTGGTTGCGACAGAGTAGGTTGAGCACCAGCGACGGGCGGTGTCGGGTTGTTTGTTGGACGGCCATCAGACAGATCGCGTAGTACCAGATGGATCGCTTGAGGATCTCCAGAACGAAGCTAGAAAGGCGGGTGGCATGTCAGCATTCTGGCTCTTTCTAAACCCGTTGGCCTGTGTACCACAGACAGCCCATTGGACCGAACCTACCGTCTCTTCGCCAAATATCTCGAGCAGAGTCTCGTTGTCTCTTGCTAATAGGCGACCTCTGTGGATGAGGCGCTGGGCCGCATCGGGCGGCTTCGCATCTAGAGCATCCCGTACTCTCTGCTTCAGCTGCTGGATGGTGGTGGATGCCGGCAGCTTGGAGAAAGAAAGTCGCCCGCTAGGAACACCAACAGAAGGTGAGACTACTTGTATAGTGCATGTCGGTGCACCGTCTTCGGAAGCCATGGTGGGTATGATTTCGCCTGGGCAGGAATTCGGTCCTGGCGATTTCTTTGGAGAAAGGATTTATCGAATGCGCTAACCAGAGCTGCTGTGGCAGCCACAACCAGCCTCAAGATCCTATGAATCGAAGGAAAGCATGCCAGGCTGAGGAAGGTGGGAGTTGGATATCGATGAAGACGTCCAAGAAAAGTAGGGTGGTGGTATCTATTGATTAGATTAGATGTGTGTAGCTGTCAGATCTCCTGCCATGGAAATGACAGGCCTGCACGCAAGAAAGGAGTGACGAGAAGTGAGGTTGTGGTGATGTTGCAAGAGCAGTGAATTTATCAGCCAGATGGACTGTCTGTTGGACGTAAGCTGTCATCACCAAATGATCCACGTACGGGGATGGGTCAAACCACAATGCGACTAGGCACTGACCAGCAAACACTTTTTTGGGCTCAGGGCAGGCCGCGGGACGCTGAAAGTTCCACGTTGGCCTTATTATTTTAGCGGGCGTCCAACTACTGTAGCACCCCTGTCAGGCTGAGTTCTAGGCTGAACTCCCACGTGCACCCAGCTGCCAGCACCCACCTTCAGGCTTCAGCGACCTAACTGCCTATGCGACAGTTCTGATGTAATTCTACACTTCTAATTAGCATATGTGTCATGCGGAAGGCATAACCGCGTAAGTTGTGAGTATCTACGAAAACCGACAGTTTGGTACAAAGCCCTGCTTCTATAAAGAATCTGCCTTTTTTGACCGCCCAAATATCTATCGTGTGCTTCTAGAAAAGGCATAGCTTTCTGAGGACCGTCTGGTCTGATGCGTCATGGTCTTGGCTTACCCACAGCTCGGATAGATGCAGTACCCTACTGTAGGTAGATCGCCCGGGGGAAAGCAGACCTTGACTTGACATCATCCCACCCCTGTGCAGCTTTTGAGATAGTTGCCAGTCGCAACCACCACTTGCCTGCTTCCACCAGTTTTTGCGACACCATCGACCCTCATCGGCTGTCTGGATATGAAGCTATCATAGCGATTTTTTTCGGTCCATTGGCGCGCAACAACGGCAAGCCTTTTAGCATCCAAAATGCTACCTCGACCTGGCCCTTGTCCCGGCTCCATGCTTCGACATTTATATTCGGCCGGGCCCAGACGATATACGAGGAATTTCTCAACAGGGCCGCAACCCTCTTTCCGCCACACGTCTCCGAAATACCAGCAAAAGGAAAGCTTCAACTCAAGGCTGGGGTCGGCCCTGAAGAACACCAAGGTGCAATGGTACCCCATACCTGTCGGTCTAGGCATTGGATTCCTTGGACTCGTCCAATTCTATAAATCCCAGGCTCGGGAGAAGGAAAGGCTAGACCAGGAGGCTGAAGAGTTTGGAAAGCGCCCGAAGAAAAGACCTAAAATACGACCGGAAGGACCATGGCAGGTTCAAGTTATGTCCACGCTCCCACTGAAGGCCATATCCAGGCTCTGGGGGCAGTTCAATGAGCTCGTGATTCCATACTATCTGCGTGTCCCTGGCTTCAAGCTGTACGCTTTTGTTTTCGGGGTCAACCTGGACGAGGTTTCGGAACCCGATCTCCATGTGTACCCCAATCTGGCTGCCTTTTTCTACCGAACGTTAAAGCCCGGCGCGCGTCCTCTTGACCCTACTCCGAATGCGCTACTGTCCCCCTCCGACGGCCGCGTCTTGCAGTATGGCCGCATCGAAGGCGGAGATATTGAGCAGGTCAAGGGTGTGACCTACAGTGTTGATGCTTTACTGGGAAAGAACAGTCCTGCTCCAAGTATTGCAAGCGGGGATCAGTCGACGGATCCTAATGATTCGCAGGTCGAAATTGAGCGCGACGAGGAGCTCGTGAAGCAGGATGAGGAGTTTGCCCGTGTCAATGGCATCTCCTACACATTACCAAATCTCCTTTCTGGCCAAAGCAAGAAGGGCAACCCCGGTGTCCAGGACCAATCTACGAAGTCCAGCGAGAGCGCTGTGTCTAAGGTTGGCGCAGAGCTTGCGTTGGGGGAGAAGCCATGGTACGACGTCTTGTCGGCTGACAAGAAGACTGCACTTTATTACACTGTCATCTACCTTGCCCCTGGCGACTACCACCGCTTTCACTCCCCGGCCGACTGGGTTGTAGAACGCCGCCGTCATTTCGCTGGCGAGCTCTATTCGGTCTCGCCCTACCTGCAACGAACTCTGCCTGGGCTTTTCACATTGAACGAGAGAGTTGTGCTGCTGGGTAGATGGCGTTACGGCTTCTTCAGTTACGTGCCAGTCGGAGCGACCAACGTAGGATCCATCAAGATCAACTTTGATCGTGAGCTGAGGACCAACTCACTCACAACAGATACTGCGGCGGATCGTGCTGCAGACGAGGCGAGCGCACGAGGTGAGCCGTACAGCGGTTTTGCTGAAGCGACGTATGCAGCAGCTAGTCCTGTTCTCGGCGGCTATGCTCTGAGGTGCGGCGATGAAATGGGAGGCTTTCAACTCGGGAGCACCGTCGTATTGATATTTGAAGCACCGCACCACGAGGGCAACGAGTCAGCGCACGGATTCCACTGGGCCGTCGAAAAGGGACAGAAAGTGAAGATGGGCCAGGCACTGGGCTACGTCAATGAGCAATCGTAGTCATAGCAAGCGATTTCTGAGCATGTACTGTATGTATGTATGTATTATACAACAAACTACCCTACATATTATTATGTGCACATGTCATATACTATACTCCTTGTCGTTTTGGGGAGTTGCCTGTGCAGTGATAAGGTTTCGCGGGGTGCGACGGGGATTTTTGCCAAGCCCCCTGTCTTTCTCAGCTCAATGCCGCTTCAGGATTGCATATGATTGAGTACCTCTATTTTCCATACATGCAGCCGGTACGCCTACGATGGTTATCTTGATTCTGGCCTGCCCAGATGAAGCGATTCAAAGAAATGTATCAAGTGGAGCCCCTTTACCTCTTTCTCCCTAATGAACAAACAGAATTTTATTCTTTTAACGTAATTATAGGGTGGACTCTGGGGAAGCAGGTCCGGCCCCATCCGCTATCGCTCGCACCGGCAAGCCAGCCGCAGGATTATTAACTCAGCACTCCCGAATCTGGGCCTCGAAACCTACAAGGGATTGACTTTACTTATACGCTCTGCTTTGATGTGATTCTGTTGTATAATTACACTCGTTATTTATATACCATAAGCTTTAGATTTCTTTTTTTGATCCCATCCGGAAAGATGGGCGGATTTACTGCCGTGGTCAAAGGCAACGAGACCTACCCAGAGTCCCGGGTCCTTATCATCATCACGGGAGGCACAATATGCATGCAACCCTCAGAAGGCGGCCTAGTGCCTGTCGATGGCTTCTTGGAGAGTGCCATGGCCCCGCGCCCTTCTTTCAACGACAAATCTGAGAGAGGTAAGTCAATGCAACGACTGCGCTCGCTTTACACATCCTTTTGATCATTTGCCAAATGCTTGATACCTACCCGGCTATCATCGCCATGGTTCAATCCTTATCAACCCCTTTTCCTCCTGCGTCGGAACTTGGCAGAGTCTCCTTTTTCCCAACTAACATGCCCCAACAGTCAAACTCACTGCCATCAAGGACGGCGAGAAGATCCTGCTAGACAGTCTGCGGACGCCGCCTAGCTCCTACTCCAAACACATCCGTTATGGCGCGCTCGAGTTCAACCCGCTGCTGGACTCGTCCAGTATCAGCTCGGACGGCTGGACGCAGATCGCGACCACCATCAAGGCCAACTACCACCTGTTCGACGGCTTCGTCGTGCTGCACGGCACCGACTCGCTGTCATACTCGGCCTCGGCGCTGTCCTTCATGATGCAGGACCTGGGCAAGCCCGTGGTGCTGACGGGCTCGCAGGCGTCCATCTTCGCGCTGCAGTCGGACGCCGTCGACAACCTGCTGGGCTCCCTCATCATCGCCGGCACCTTCGTCATCCCCGAGGTCTGCCTCTTCTTCCACCACACGCTCTTCCGCGGCAACCGCACGACCAAGGCCTCGGCCTCGTCCTTCGACGCCTTCGCGAGTCCCAACTGCGAGCCCCTGGCCCGCGTCACCGGCCTCGGCATCGACGTCAACTGGTCCCTCGTGCGCCGGCCCACCACCATCGCCCCCTTCGGCGTGACCCCCTACCTCGACACGGCCCACGTCGCCTGCGTCCGCATCTTCCCCGGCATCAAGCCCGAGATGATCGACTCGATCCTGCGCGTGCCCGACCTGCGCGGCCTCATCCTCGAGACCTTCGGCATGGGCAACGCCCCCGCCGGCGTCGACGGCTCGCTGACTCGCACCATCGGCTCCGCCGTCGAGCGCGGCATCACCGTCGTCAACGTCTCGCAGTGCACCAACGGCTTCGTCTCGCCCCTGTACGCGCCCGGCTACCAGCTGGGCCAGGCCGGCGTCGTCTTCGGGCACGACCTGACGACCGAGGCCGCCCTGACCAAGCTGTCGTACCTGTTGGCCCTCGAGAAGGGCGGCAAGCTGGCGCCCGCCGAAATCGCGCGCCAGATGTCGCGCTCGCTGCGGGGGGAGCTGACCGAGTTCAAGTCGTCGTCGCTCACGCACCCACCGATCCTGGACCTCGAAGCAGAGAGCGACGCGGCGGCGGCGCTGCTGGGCCGCCTGAGCGGGCCCGAGGCGGCCTTCGCGCTGCTGGGCTACGCGATCGAGCGCGGCGACCTCGCAGGCGTGCGCGAGCTGCTTGAGGGCGACGAGATCGGGCACCAGCTGCTGAAGCGCGCCGACTACGCGGGCAACACGGCGCTGCACCTCGCCGCCGTCGGGCCCGACGTCGAGATCCTCAAGCTGCTGCTGCTGCGCGGCGCCGGCGTGCACGCCCGCAACCGCGCTAACAACACGCCGCTCTTCCTCGCCGTCAAGATGGGCCGCACCGAGTTCGCCGACCTGCTCCGGGAGGCGGGCGGGCTGCTGTGGGAGCAGGAGGAGGCGGGTATCGGGAAGGCTGCGCGGGCTTGAAGAGGAATAAGGACATGGCGTTTCCTTAAGAACAAAGATATGAAGATAATGACTTATTGTTTTTGTTGCCGTTGATATTCTATTATTTAACACCTAGGGAGTGGTAGGGTCTTTTTAATCTCTTGAGGGTATGGGACTTGCTTCCTATCTGTTTATAAGCATCCCATTGCCAGTCATCCCATTGCTGGCTAGGGTAGATGCCTCTGGGGTGTTGTAAACACAAATCATAATTAAATCAGCAAGCAAGTTGTGCACGCCATCATCACAGACTTCGGGTATTTCAAACAGAAAATACACGAACATGGAAACCTGTATTCCGGGCGTTACCTGACTACCACGGTCCTGTCCCATATGATCCCAACCCCCAAACGCACACCGAAATGAGGTCACGCGAACGGATTATGAGATCACTTGCAAAATCACATATGGTATTACTGGTCTTGTTAAGTGGTTTGGTATAAGGGCTGTTATCATCCCCTAGGTGTTTGCCTAAAACAGAAATGTCCCAATCCTTGCGTCCATCACGACCTCGTGGTGTTCTAGGTGATTCAGGAGTCCGCACCATCAACCTGGAATTCCAACGTAGTCCCTGCGCAGTCCGTCCGTCCTACCTCCGCGATGGTTGCCTCTCCATCGGCTGCGGCAGTTCCGAAGGCGTCCTTGACTATGTCGATCCATGCCAACACATCTTCGTTCCCGATCCTGTCCTTGAACGTCAGTATACAATAGGAATGGGGACATCTAGGGGGGAAGGGAGAGATTCGCCAGCTTACAAGGCAAAGCTCGTTTCGTTGTCTGGCCGATCCAAGAACACCACGCAAGACTTGTACTGGAACAGGATCTCCCGCTCACCACCGACGTCATCGGCCCAGCCCGTGGTATCCCAATAACCTGTCTCGTTGCGCAATTGATTCTGCAGCTCGCTGCAGTCTTGGTACCAGGCCATCGACAGTCACCCGTCGTCGTGTACGACTGGGTCTTGGCAGAGGCTGCTGGAGTTCTCCGGATGGTGGAACGTAGCGCAATCCGACCCAAGGGCGCTGCTGTTGCTGGCGAGGATCAGTTGGGCTGCCGAGCGGAGGCCAGGCATGGTGGGTAGCTGGCAGGCGGTGAAGGAGCTGCTGCCGCGACCGCTTCCGTGGCTGAGGTGGAAGTCCGAGTGAGACCAAGCGTGAGCGTCTTTCAACGGTAATACCACTGAGAGGGTGATGACCGTGGCGGCAAAGCCCAGGAATAATAAACAAGCGACGGTCCGGCACAAATAATCCATGTAGTTGGCCATTTTGTGATAGGAGAGTCGGGAAATTGAGATATAATCTAGTTATTGTGATGGACGAGACAAAGTGGCTTGAGAGAGAGAGAGAGAGAGAGAGAGAGAGAGAGAGAGAGAGGGTGGGGGATGTTTGGCAGGGGATTCGATTGAAGTCATAGGTGCTTTTCGCGCTTCCGCCTTCCTTCGATATCCATGGCGTAGCTTCTGCCTGCCCTTTTCCACCAGATGTAAGTTACGACCAGTTATTTGCGCAATATTGGTAACCGAGGCCTAGTAACCGTCGAATCAACGGTTATTCGATATGGGTAACAGTTGATTCAACTGGGCCGTTACAGTCAGTCACGGTTATTCAACGTCTGTTGGAAACAGATTCATCAATAGGAGAGATAAGAAGAAACGGCCTCATGGAAAGGGAGTTCTATGTTCTGTCGTTATCCAGACTGCAATATATTGATGTACTGGTGACGAAGCCATGCTCTTGTCAGGTGGTACGATTATTATCAAACCCGTGACTTAGGATACATACACGTGAGCATGCCCAGGTACTGAGTAATCACGGCCATATGTGTACTCGCCAGGGACGCCTATTCGAAGTTACTATATAACATGATTCATACACTCCAAGGCATGAAGCACCTACACTTGCCATGCGCCAAGTCTGGTAACGATCCGCAGCTTCGCTTCTCTGGGTGCTTTTACATGTCCGTCCGTGTTTGGAGAAGGCACCACACCTCGGCGTCGCACGTACCAGCTTTTGACCCAGGCCCGCGTCCGGCCGCGCCGTTTTGAGGTGGTGTCGGCGGTGCACACTCCGGCACCCCGTCCCGCCGCGGGACCGGTCGCGGTACGTATCGGCGGCGCGTTTATCTCGGTGGGGACTTGGGGAATCATGGAAGACATGGCGTTTCTCTCTTGGTGAAGGAAGGACTAGTTGGTTACAGTACATATGTACGTGTCAGTGGATGTGGTATTTAAGGTCAGATTGGCCATAGTCTCCTTCGGATATAGCAGGCGATCACATGTAGCTAGTACTGTAGGTTAATTAGAGACAGAAACGATCTCGAAAAGGGGCTATCGATCACCGTCCGCTATTCCGCAGATAGCCAGTGATCCTATCGATACATACCAGTAGCCCCATCATCACCGATTGTCCCATTTCTATTCTATGTAGTTATGCCGAAATAGCATGTTCCAGATTGGGTGAAGGCTGATATCTGGGGATTACTTTATTAGTACTGTACACAAAGAAAAAGGAAGGGGGAGTGACTGGTACGGGCGGGTAGACGTAGCAGGAGCGGTCCGAAAACCACCTAATGCAGCAGACACCTGTCTTTCCTCTCTTGACCAGAATCAAACCAGTGGCATGGAAAGAGAATTGGAACCTGAGGTTCGGAAATTTTTCTTTCGGTCCACATCATCAGTGAGTGGTGTGTATCGTAGGTGGCTAATAAGAGCGCCAATCAACAGCAGCACCTACCGTGACGGCAGCTTAGGGGGTAAACGCAACATGGGGGTCCCTGCAAGTATGGCAATATTGGCTGTTCCGGCCAGTACAGAAAGTAAATAGCATCTCAGCAGGAGGAGTGCGGAACCTGGTTCCTCCGGCTTATGGGCTTTTGGGCTTCGGAGACCCGTCTTCATGTATGCCATGTGTCATGACCCCTATCCGCTGGAGGTGGAAATCCATCTCTCGTCCAAGGGTGTTCAGAGACGTGGCACTCCAAGATGCAGGTACAGTCGCTCGAGCCATGGTCGAGTTCCAATAGATCCGTTATCGTCTCTATACACACGCCCCAATGGTTGACCATAACCTATGTGGCAATGGGCCGACTAGGGGGCAGGTGTGGCCTTTGTACTGACTGAATAGAGGATCGGCATCACCCTGCAGCAGAGACTCAGCATGGTTCTTCGTCGTTAGTGCCTGGGGACTTCTCGCGATTTGTTGGATTGCTCCGTCCTCAGGGGCCCCAAGGAGGGGTCTCCTTCAGCTTCTGCAATTTCATTGCATAGAAAGGGCTGTCTCCAGCCTGAACAGTATCTTCTCGGAAATCCCCTAGGGCGAACAAGTAACGAACTCCTTTCTTTTGCCCGAGAAAGGACCTCGATCCCCGGCCTCCCCTATATGGCCTGAATGCATCTTGGGTGTTAATTCCATGTCACATCCAAGTCCGCCCATCGATAATTGTACCATCGGCTGGGTTCTTCTGGCTCGAAGGGGTACGAGGGGCATTGGGTGCAAGGGTCCGATAGAGCCTTCGACACCGTACTATTAGATTGCCCCATCATCAAGTCCTCAAATACCGAGTCAGTTCTAGCTTCAACACTCGGCAGACCCACGAGTGTGCTGGTCGAGAGAGGACCCAGCTACGAGGAGGCCCCATAGCAAGCCACTGATGACTGTTCGACGGTTTCCCTATCCCAGACGACGACGCTTCGAGAAAGTAGGCCGAGCATGGGCGTTTGCGGATAGGAGGAAGCAGAATTTTTGCTACTGTGTGTGTGTGTGTAGGCTCGAAGTGGAAAGAGAGCAAGCAACCCTGCCAACCGTGGACGAAAACGAGGTCCATCAGCTCACTCGCATATTCATTCCCTCGTGTTCCCGCGAGGCCGCCAAGTTCGATGAGCACCCTCGCTCGCCTATTCGGGAACCTCACTCGGGTCGTCGGCGAGCATCGGGTATCTGGAGCCCTCACTGCCTCTCCTCCCCTCCCATAACCGGCTTTGGGGGGCCAATAATGTCCAGGGTAAAGCGGCAATGCCAATACGTCTCACAGCATTTGAACTTCGTGTCCTCGGCGGCACCGCAGTTCCCGCCTCGTGTCGTGCAACTTTCTCTTTTCCCCCTGGTGGTGAATCGTCACTGCCTCGTTCTCAGGTACCCGTCGCGATGCCGCAGCCGCAGCAGCATATACCGGTCGTGCCCTATCGGGGTGGCTATGCTATGCGGCGGCGCACGCGACCACACGCGCCGCCCGCGATACGCTATAGCGAAAACCACTGCCGGGCCAACCGTTTCCCCGTATTTCCTGCATTATCTTCGGTAGGGTTTTCCCCTCTTTTGGTTCGCGGGGGGCCCCCCGGGAGGTGGCTCAGTCGGAATCCGTTCATCGGCGAATAGTAAGCAATGCGGACGCATAGGCCGCTTTCACCGCCCTACCTGGCCCTATGGAGGTGCCGCAAAAAAAATAAAATAAAAATAACTATGTATAGATCGAATCTGGAAGCTGAAGGCCGGCTCTGGCTTCTAACTGGCCGTTGCGTGTGGCCTTGCAATGTGCCCCGACAGGGGCCCATGGTGACGGAGTCAAGCGAATACGAGGTTTTCCGTCCTTGCCAACCCGGACTGATCGTCACCACAAGAGCTAGTTTGACTGGCCATACTCCACGCCCGCTTAGCGGTAAGTATGTATGGCCAAAGAAGAATTAGGTTTTCCGCCCTACAACAAATCGACTTTTTCTTTCTTTGATTCTCACGTGTTTGGGCCGCCGGTGGCTTGCTGCTGTGCTTTCTTCTTTCTCCTGTTTCCCGCATTGTGTCCGCCCCCATGTGGGCAGTTTTCTCCTCCATCTTTCTTTTCTTGGCAGTGGGATTACACAGCGTCTGCACAGCCGTACTCAGTAACGAATACTATCCAACCGTTTGGGGTTACACTCACGTTACCAGAGTGCAACATATTGGACCTGCGTCGAGCCCCGTCCCCGGCCAGCTCTTGATTTGGTAAGGTAGTCCAGACCGCTGACCGCACTCAGCTAGGTGGGCAGGTTGAGATACACACATGGCCTACACGTGGCCGTCCCCGTGCAATGGAGTACAGCAGCAGCAGTAGCACTGTACGTGGTGTCCTGTGTTATGCTGTACACCGAGAGAAGCAAAGAGAGGGGAGAGATCCAAACCTGAGATACACAAGGGAACGCCTGATCCATAGTCTGGAAGCTTCGAGACTTATTCTATGCTTCAAAGCAACCAAGCAAGTCCAGCTACGGCGGCAGCGGTCGTTGCTGCAGAATAGTTGCCACAAACTGTTTTGGGAGCTTGAGTACGATGATGCTGGAAGTTATTATTGTTGAGCATCAGAGATATATTCAATATATGCACTTAGTCTTAGAATATTTCTTCTTATTAAGCCCCCTTGGGTGAAAACCATTGCATTCACTCCCCGGGAGATGGGATCGGTCCCATTTGTTAGTTCGATGTGAAGTACAACGGACTGTCAAGCTAGACTGAGGTTGGCAGCTGGTAGATGTGCATCTGCACATCTTATTCACCTAAGGAAGGTGCTAGGTAACTCTCCTCATCCGAATGAAGAGAAGGAGAAGCCACCTACCAAGATACTAACCCTACATAGTCACCCTGCACGAGAACCCCGGAGGAACGTCAGATTCTTGTTCCTTAGTCCGAAGCCAATCGGACTGTCCGCCTTGCCCTTTATTGGCTCTCCTCGTCTCATCTATCACGCACCACCCCCAACAGTACATATGCTCTGCCGTGAGAGCCGGGGGACGGTGCTGGGAGAAAGAGTCAGGTCTAGCAGGGGGGGCGGGTCGGCGGTTACTAATGGCATACACAAGACAAGAAGTGGATGGGCAATGGGCCGATGAGCCCCCTCTCGAATGATGAGACGATAGATGCGTCCGTTCCGTCTCCATAGTCTCTTACCCTTCCACTATTATCGCCATGTGTCCGGGACTGGAAGGGCTGGGTAGAAGCAGGGGGGCCCCTTCCGAACCATTCAGGCATTGTCCGTCGTCGGCGACTCGGCGACTTGCCAGGGAAGGGGAGAAAGGTGGGTATAGGCACTGCCCTATTACACACGTGCCGCACCATATGGTAGCGACTAGCTGAGGATAGGACTCCGAGGGTACCCCGATGAGTATATCGATGTTAGGTATGCGTCTATCCCCTATAGGTTCTCCAGCAGCCAGACAGCCAGGGGCACGATCCGGCATGGGGTTGTTGTTGTATGTATGTATATGCATACTGGATCCCACTATTCATGGCAGGTCGGCCGCACGCAGACCTACTCTACCTCTACATACTCACCCATCCACCTACCTTTCCTAGTAGTCCCTGACCCCTCCCGGCCCCCGGCCGGGGCTAATGCCCAGGAAGGAAATTTGAAACGAGAGTATTCAGAGGATATCCAGTTCCTCCAGCGTGCTAGCAAGGTGATAAATCTCCAACGCTACTGTTTCAGTGAGCATGAAGCATGAGCGGATTTGAAGAAGATGGAGATCTCAGTCCTCCGAGACGCAAGCGAGAGGGCTCCCGAACAGTCCGGGATGATAGCGTCAGTAGCATGACAAAGTGGGGTAGTAGAAAAAGAAGACGGAGAAGAAGCAAAAGAGCTACGGAGGCCGAGGGGTGTTGTGAGAATGGAGCCCCCAATACCACTCCGTACTGCTGCTTTCTATGCAACTCAACTCAACAAAAAAGTCTCTAGTCTCAGAGCCGAGAGGTTACATGGTGAGGCCGGTGATACCGGCAGAGGAGGAGCCATGTCCATGCCGAGGCTGTCTCTGTCTCTTTCTTCTCGGACCGTTTCCTCCTAATACTCCTACTGCTGCTGCTATTACTCGTGGAGTCTTCAAGGGGGTGGTTATAATGCATAGGAGGCTGAGTAGGTGGTGGGGGATCAACAACAAGTGGTGATATCCATACATCAAGTCCGTGCCTGGCAGCAATAACTTATCTAAGCAGATGAAGGAAACCCCATCTCGATGGGTAGATGTATGTATCATGTCATATGTATGGGCCACAGCAATAAATATGCTGGGGGAAAAGAGGGGAGGTGCCTCCTTTGGGAAATTAACCCAATCGCCGGGAAGCCAAGTAATAAATAGCTGTGCCCCAAAATAGCATCATTAATCTGTCATTGCCAATCCATGGTAATCAAGAAGGAGAGTGAGTGCCGAAGGAAAACTGGAGTGAACGTTGCTGGATCAGAGCCAGAGAGAGGTCATAGTGTTTGTTTCCTTGCCGCCCCCCTGTCTGTCCCTTTTTTTCTGTCTCTTTGCACAGCAGAACCTCATACAAAATCATGTACACCATACCGAGCATCGACAGTATTTCCGACGATACCCAGTCTCTTAGCTCGGACGAGTATAGCACCAGGTGCCAAAGTGGGTAAGGCGAGTGTACTGTAGGTATGTTGTATGTAAGTATGTAGCATCATCGCTCGGCCACCGCAGCCGGGTGCGAAGTCTGTCAATCGTCCGTCGTTTGCTGGTCATGGTGGTCGTGGGTGGTCCTGGCTTTGGCTGGCCCCAGTGTCTCTCTGGCCGTCTCTCCCAGCAGCCCAGAGCCCCATCCTCCTGGGTGTTGCTTGCAGCTGGCACCGTTGCATTGGCAGTGGAGTGCGCCGTGAGCAGCAGTAGCAGCAGCGCAACCTCCCCTCCCCCCCAGTCAGCATCTTATTGCAAATTAGTTAGGAGATTATATTCAATAATACGGAGACCCGGAGCAAAGACAGTGCACACCCATACTCCTCCGTACACGATAAGATTATGATCGTTTTCTTAACCTCCGAGAGGCCGTCTAAGAATAGAATTCCGACGTGATTATTTGCAGCGCAACATTCGCGCGCACGCACGTACATTTTGTTCTTATCTTATCCCCTCTTCGGGATGAAGCGCCTTTTCGGCGGGCTATGTAACCCCCAGCCCCATCTCGTATACGAAGAACTGAGACCCCCCGGCTCAACCCGCTAAGACTTGCTGGTCGCATCATGTACCCGAAAATCCGACAGCGCTGTTGAATAGCGCTCACCTTTCTTTCTCCGTCATACAGCTTGGCGGTTGGTCTTAGGTTACTTGCAAAATGCGGCTGCTGACAGCGCTAGGCATGTACGGCAGTAGATAAAGTACATGTGGACAATAGATGCAAGTTGCGTCATCTCAACAGGCGTTCAAATCATCAATCACATTACCGTAAGTCCATAAGCCCCAAGCATACACTATCATGACATGCATGGTGTGAAGTTGAACAGCGATCATCATTCCATTAAAATTAGTATTAGAGATCCTCTGGGGTAGATGGCAGGACTCCCGACTGGCCATGCCAGCCTTGGCAGCCAACCCTTCCCCCATCGTGTCCTGTTCTGCCTTCATCACAAAGCATCGATACATGCTTCCAAGTCGACCGTAGGCTCTATCTCCACTGATTCCGCCATCCATGATGGAATCCTCGCTCGCATGGAACTTCACCAGCGACTCCTAGAACGCCATAATTCCCAATCCCGGGTCTTGCCAAACCAGCTATTCCATCCTTCCGCTTCCGTGGCAAGAGTCAATCTTGCACCCAAATCCCATTATTTGGAACATCCAATGTTCTGTTCTCTCGTCCAGCCAAAAATCAAAAAATCAAATTCCCGCCCGCAAGTAAAACCAAAAAAAAAACGCCGCCCAATGCATCGATAACCGCCAAAAGGGTTATCGTTTTGTTTTCCCCAATCCGAAATGTTAAAACAGTCGCTATGCAATTTGGTGGTCAGGTGGGTATCGCTGAAATCATGAACTGATTCGGTGTCGCTAAAGGAGTGGATGCGTTTCTATGTTGCTGTATATAGAAATCGTCGTGAAATCGTAAAAGGAGTGTGGCTGTCTATAATGCGGATTCTTGTGAAAGGAGTGTCTATACTTTGGGTATCTCGCGATGTCGTAAGGAACGGCGTAGTTCGAGGTAAGCTAATAATAATGCTTTTAACTGGTGCGAAAAAGGAATGTGGTTGTCGTTGTGTCGATGCAGACATGTCGGTATCGTATGATCCTATCAAAGGAGTGTGTTGTACAATTGCGTCTGTTTTGAATTCGAAGTGGTATTAAATGGTGTAAGGTAAAATTCCATCTGGTCCAGATCACATCTGGCCATAGGGAGCTCGATCTTGTCCTCTACCGCAGAAGGGCGCCGGCGCAGAGGAAGTCGAAGAGCTGTGACGGTGGTGTTGGCGGTAAGGTTCGAACGTTTCTGGTGACAAAAAGCGCGGCGACGGAGCGGACAGTGACAATGGCGTGGTGGATCCCTCGGCGTAGCCATGCATGAGTTCGGGCTGCAGAAATGGCGATGGCGCATAGTTGATCGGCCGCGGGGACGCCATGGGATCCTGAAAAGTAGGCGTCTCCACCGAGGTATAGCTGGAGGCTGCGAAGTTGGAGTTGGAGTTGGTCCTGGAGGCCGGTCAATCACGCTGTCCTCAGCCTTTCACACGGGATGCCGTTGTGGTAATCCAGGACTTCTTAGATCCACACGGTCTGATTTGGAGGCACGAACCCGACGCCAAAGTTGTTGGATCCCGCAATCCCGAGGGGCGGATATCCAGTAAAGCCACCATCATACCCGTACTCTTCCGTGTCGCTGTACACAATGGATCCTTCGCCAAATGTCGACGATGCCGGGCTGTATCCGCCATACGATGGAGACGGGATGTTCAGATACTGCTGGCCGACGAATGGCGAGGAAAGCGTCAGAGGGCTCACAGCGTTGGCGGGCTCCTGCTGTTCGGGTGCCAAGGAGGAGAGGTCCTCCGTGCTCCAGCTGAAAGGAGGGTTGTCGTCGTAAGGGAAGATACGAGGATTGCGAAGGCGGCGAGCCTCCCTGCGATAGATCGTCACTCACATAGAAATTCGGCGGGTCGAACTGCGGGAAAGACGGGGTGCGCGCCGGCTGAACCCAGCCCATGCGATGGCGAAACTCCTTGACCGTATCAATGGGGAACTCCATGAGCGACAGTGGCGTTTGCGAGTTGCCTTCGAGGCTGCCGGAAACGTTGAATGACATGAGGCGTCTGGCAATTTCCTCGACTGGGCCAACCGACAGACTTCCAAAATAGGCTGCACCGATCTCGGGGAAGAGTCGCTCCATCAACATAGCTGCCGTGTAGTAGTGTGCGATGACGACCAGTGCGCTGGGCGAAGTTCCGTTCTGCTTCAGGCACATTAAAGGAAGCCAGAAGAGCCAGTGTCGGAGTGGCTGCAACCGGTCAAACTGCTGGGAAACAGATTGAATGGGGCTGACTTTCCTAGCACCCTTCAAGAAGGACGTGAGTTGCTGAACGAGTTTGGTGTCCTCCTTGTTCTGCTTGAGGTGGGCTTCAACCTTGGCCAGCTGATTGATGGTTCGCTGGAAGGCATCCAGGTCTTCCTTGCGAGGCTGATTCGGCTTGTGATCCGGAGTCGGCGAAGGGGGTGCCGTGGGAAACGTGCTGCTTTCGGCAATGAATTCACCAAACTGAGACTCGTGCTTCCAAGGGTCCATGGCGTCGATCACCTGTGGCGCGTACATTAGAATCAGGCAAGCAGGCTATGTGCAGCATGAGTTGTACTTACCGAAGAGGTTCCTTGCATTAACTGGGTCCAGCTCCGCCTATTGTTTTGTTAGCTAACCAGCCCCTGGACGGGAAGCCGCATTGTATTGCTTACCAATCTGTGGCCTGCCACGACAGAACCAGCGAGGCTGCCAAAACAGCGTCCGATGACTCCCGAGAAAAGGTGCCAATACCCTCGTGTAGTCCCTTGAGGGCGATGCCACGGTGTTCATAGGCCATGTTGCCGACGATTGGGCAATCCGTCAAAAAAGCAATGTGCATGGCCGAGAAAGCAAGCAGGGCGTGCATGACATAGCTGTTGGTCGCACCGATCTTCAGGATACTTTTCTTACGAGTTAGTCTCTGTACCATGCCAAACTGGAGGGTGATGCTCACGTCGGGATGTGGCGAGTCCACAAAGTGAAACCGTTGGCGTCGATGGTGCCCAGCTCGTGGCAGATGGCCGCAACGTGGTAAATCAACCTCAGGTCCTCCATTGAGTAGTACTGGGGCGCAGGCGTTGGGTAGATGTTCAGGCTGGGGAACGGGAAGACGCCGGTTTGCTGCCATAGTTCGATAGCGGCCTCAATCTCTGGGGTCCACATGAGATCAGGCTTGTCGGGAGTAGCGGACCTGTCGTCGGGCACAGGAACATCATTGTACGGGCAGCGGACCTTGTGCTTAGTACAGTTTCGGCTAGAGTAGCTATCAGTATTATGCAACCGACCAGAGCTTGCTGTTGTGTTCAGTAGACTTTACCATTGCGGGAAGTTCTCATCACATCGAATGTGACGGCGCTTGCAGTTCTCGCATCCCTTGCGGGACTTGGTGTGACTGCGGCGTGGGGGACCACCACCAGGGCCAGCCATTGCGAAAGCTGTAAATTATAAGTTGAACGATAGAACTAACCCAGCTGCGTCAGTTATACCCAAAGAAAGAAACCATCAAGCTCGTCGGTTCCTTACATGAATCGAGGCACTGTATAAAGTGCCAAGAGTAGCGAGCGTTTGTTGGTGGAGGGGATCTAGATTTAGATCTTCTCAGACACAGATGGGTTGGGCGAGGTAGTGTACTTCTCCTCTGCTTGGTCGAAGACTGCGCAGCTGCTAGCAATAGCTCACAGACTACTACAATTCATGCGTCCTTTTGGCGAGGAGGAGGGTGTAGACACAGAGTAGGCGTGGAGAGGTTGAGGGGTGATATAGAAATGTCTGATGTCTGTTGAGTATTCCCTTCCAGGTGTTTAAGAGACTGTAAATGTTCTTGAGCTCGAGGCACGAGTCAACGAAGGGCAACTTGAGAGTTCCGGATCGACGGGTGGTTGTCAAGTATATATCTAGTGGGAAAGCGACTGTCGGGCAGAAGCTTCTTCTTGTTGGTGTTCTTGCTGGTGAGTTGAGTTGAGCTGAGGCTGAGATAGATATATGACGATGCGGAAGAGAGTCAGTTATACGTTTTTCGAGGGCGAGTATGACGGGACCAAGTCTCTCCAAACACTAAAAAAAGGAACAAGCGAATGACAGGAGTCAACGAGGACTTCCTAAGTGGTGAGCGAATGTGTGGTTGAAAAAGGTGGTTTTGCAGCTGGAGGCTACGATGATTTTCTTATGAGATGCTATAAAGATGGGGAAAGCGCAGATGGAGAGGGGAGCGCCAGTAGTTAAATAACAGGTGTGTCGATGTTGGGTGGGTGGGTGTGCACTAACAAAACAGCCACTAACCTGGGCTTGTGTCCATCTCCATGCCTAAAGAGGAATTGCATGGGACGCTGGAGCCGGAGGGGGGGGGGGGCGTGTGCAGGTGTGTCTTTTGGAGGTACCCGTACGCTGGACGCCGCCAAGTACTTGCTATACCTGATAGCTCAATATCTCCCTAGCTCCAATCCAACTTGTTTCCTGACTGGGGTCCCGACTTTTAGAGGCCGACATTCGTAGTGGGTAAAAAGGGCCCGGCAGGGATCCTCTTGTGAGCTAGTATCAGGGCTGGCAGCAGCGGAGGTTGGATACATGCCATTCCTCTACTAGGTACAAGTGGTCCATCTTCGATCATTCATGTTTTTCTTCTCTCTGGATCTGGAGGGGTTTTACTGTAAATGGCTGGTCCTTCAGACGGCACTGGGCTCTACGGGCCATAGGTAGACCCTCAGAGTGTGCCAGTATATTGATCTGAACCCAGCATCTGCGGAGAGAGAGAGCGAGCATTGGAGCGCATAGTGGTGCAAGTCCATGAGTGATGGGTGGCCGTGCGAGCGACGGGCTGGCAACTTGATTTGATGGACTTGACTGGTGAACGACTGACTGACTGCATGGGATAACAGTAGGGGTCCATAGGCACAGTGAATGATGCTGGTCTGGTCCCTGGGTTATTGTCTACCAGGGCGGGCTCTTTCTTGTGTAAGAGGTATGTCTCTCATGAGATCAAAATACTACCCAACTTAGTCGTCCGAAATGTTTCGGTAAGGCCCCTGCTATGCTTCGGGCGCGATGCTGCTGAACGCAATAGGCCCTAGATGCAGCTTGGGCAAAGAGCAGGTTGGTGCATACATCATCCAATCTTTTCTGGCTGACGACGGAAAATTCAATTATCGGATCAGGGGATGTGGTGTGTGTGTGTGTGTGTGCTTGAAGAATGGGACGGAGGGGACAGGGCCTTGGGGCTTGTGAGATGGGTTTGGATGGGGTCATGGACGGGGTGGAATCGTTCGGTCCTGTGCTTGTTCGTTGTCACCGTTGCTCCCCTGCGTTCCTTAGACCGTACAGGCCCTGGGAGCAACCCAGCTTAAGCCCTGTTGGGTTTCGGCTAGGGAGTATGAGGCGCAGTCCATCTGATCATGCTCATTGGATGCCAATGGAGCAGAGTCAGTCACCCTACTGGCTTGCGTTCCGTGAGGAGTAGGACGAGCCGTGGAGGACTGTGATTGAATGGCCTCAGGCTCTCGTTGCTGCAGAACTTGAATGGTTTTTTTTCTTTCTCGAGACTGGCCGGCGCGGTCGCGTGCGCTATGTGTCAATTTCCAGCGCGAACAGCACAACGAATTTTTGAGTTCCCCATTTCCAATTCCGTTTTTTGGACGGAACGCTAGCAGCTAGTCTGCCCGAGGCTATGCTATTTTTACTGCCATGCCAGATCGTCATCTTTTGGTTGTGTTAAAATTATTTAAATCCGGGCTCCAGTCCGGACTCGTCGGGATGACTTACCACAACGGTACATTTCGTACTGTCCCCCTTTTGGCCTTTTGGGCCCGTACGAGAATGCGATTGTGGCAGTGAAAGCCCATCTTACGAGCGCCATTCTTAACGACGTCAATATCAAATCATCCTCGGGGCTAGCAGCTGTCGCCAATTGGATGTCCTGGAATGCATCTGGACAACAACCGGCGAAACTGTTCAGGCTGGCAATGCAATGCGTATTCGCCTGCCCTGTACGTTGTATTCTCTCGATGGCTCGCAGGCTTGCTTACAGTAAGTAAGTACATACATGCATGTAGGTAGGTGAACAAGAATGCACTCGCCCCCTCCCAGTAGTCATGGTCCCTAAGCCGACTAGAGTCTTCAGACCGTTTATTGGCCGTCCATCACAAAATGGTGTGGTGACATGCATTAGGTAGACTGAAAGGACATTTTCTTCCATGGTTTTCCTCAGTTGCGCACGAGGTGTCTCTATCGAGTCGGTCTGTCTCGGTTGGTCGCACGGCATCGTCAGGCAATGACACTGTTGACGGGCGGCCTTGGAGGCAATAGCAGTGACTTGTTAATGCATCTCTGAAGGACAGGTTCCAGTAGTAGATGATAAAGTTTTCTGGTTCATGGACGCGTTCTACCGTCGAACTCATGTCGAATATGTACCTGAGTAAGTATGTATTGATGTACGTATGCAGGCATGGCATGGCATGACGCATAACCGGGCCTATTCTCCTGATGAATGAACCCCCAAGTGACAAACTGTTTGTTTACTCTGCTGTCTGGGAACTGGCTTACTTTTCTTCCTGCTAGCACCGGAAGGAGGAGCATCCCAGGTTCTATCCTGCATCCCGGATCATGGAAATCTAGGAACAACAACGGTTGTCAGAATGCAGTTGTGTTCATGCCGTTTTACAGTCCTCACGAAGCGTCGCATTTTGGAGCCATGTACTAATGAGAACCCAATTGTCACAAGGCGGTCGTCTTCTCAATTCTGTGGTCTGGAAAAGTTGTGGTAGGGATCCTGAAGGGTCCTCCGCAGAAAAGATTAACTCTAAAGAAATAGATCGGTTAGATCAATGCCGAGACAATGTGTGGCCAATGTCCCCAACCACAAGAAATCGAGAGTTTCAGGTCGGCAGCCAGGTCGAAGGCTTTGTTCGAGTGGTTGAGTTATAGTTGTAGGCCGCCTCTTGCAAGAATATGTTGTATGACTCTCTTTCCAATAACCATCTTGACTCGGCCGTGTTTTGCCCCATAAGGGCTCTTACCATGTCACTTGGAGCCGGATGGCGCTGAAGATGTCTAACGACTGGACGCCTCAGATCTGGTAATGGTGTACCCAAAAATAATTACACCGACCGCCCTTCAGCATTCGGAAAAGCGCATTCTCAGCAAAGCACAGGTTTCTCGCGTGAGTATTGCTGCGTTGTGTCTACAAACGACGTGGCAGTATGCCTTGCATACAGGTAGAGAGAGAGAGAGAAAAAACGAAAGAGGCTGCAAACTCAATTGGGAGAGCAGTCAGGTAGTGTACATGAGGTAGTTTGGCTGGGATTGGTGGGTGCAGGAACAATTTTGGCTTCGTTTCCGCCTGAACCATCCATGACACCAGGAAAGACTTCACGTACTGTACGCTGTACGGTAGTATTGACTGTGGTACCCCGTGGTTGGGCAAAAGTACCTACACTGCAACAACCTTACCTACTTTCTAGATACATAACATTCAGCACCAGTTGAAGGCCAGCATTGAAGAGGTAATGTCTAGTACAGGGCCAGAAGCCTCATAACCCCCAATCTGATCTTACAAGCAGTTGAAGTCAAGTACATGTAGTTATGTTATGTCATAAGGTTAGTATCCTTCGCACTTGAAATCATCCCGGGCCCGTCAGCCTTCTTTCATGCTACGTCCTCCTCGGGCACCACTGAATATGACATGTAGTAGAGGACAGTGAGGAGGAGTACTCCGTAGACGCTAGGCATATAGCGATGCTCAAGGATGCTAGCATCGCTCCCCATTTCTCAGCTGTTCCAAGGTTTAGCCGGCGAGGCCGGGCTCCAAACGCCAGGAAGGAAGCGGTTAAGCGTTGCTGTTATCGTTGCTTTTCATTCGCCGCGACTCAACTGACTATCCGTTTCCCAATCTGGGGCCATACGCAAAAGGGTGAGGTCGAATAGATTAGTAGTTTCGAACGGCAAGCTGGTTAAGGAGAGCTGCGCATAAATTAGTAATAATATAAAGTTTTCCGGCTGATTAACTATAGCCAGGTAGAGCCGGTTTTGACTTCCAGCAGCTGCTGATGAGGCTTGCCTGTCCGTCAGAGGCTTGGATATGGCTTGGAAATCCTTCTCCGGCTTCTTCTCCGCTCACGTGGAGGGGTGTCGCCGTTGAGGCCGGCCAGCCTCCGTGGTCAGCCCCTTCGCCTTAGTGCCAGATATCGCAGGATGTGCGGCACGAAGTAACAGTCTAATGGGTGAACCCTATTCCATCATTCAACTGAGCCGCCTGACGACTACTACTCGAGCTACATAAGCTAAATACACCAGGTATGTTTACTGTAGTTTCACCTTGGTAGTGACATCAGTATTCCTAGCGAGTGCTACGTGGATCCTAGCCTATCTAGTTGCGGTTGTTCTGCTTTGCGGATGTCGGACGTTTTTTTAACACGGTCGTCTGAACAAGCAGCCTCGAGCAGTATGCGTGCTTGAAACCGCGGTTTCTCGTGTCCCATTCTGGCATTGTGATGTTGCCGGCAACAATGCCATGTTGCGGGTCTTCGGAAACACACCTTTGTTGGATAAAAAAGCCATGGCGATCCTCGTCCGACCCCTGGAAAGATTGACAGGTACAGAAGCTATGATATCCCAGACAAGCCAATGGGTGTCAATCAATATGTTTGGTGTCAGTGTTCGCTGCATCATTAGGCTACGTGCACAGAGCTCTTTCTGTGGTGGAACTTGGCCCGACGACATCCATGAGCAGCATGGATTGTGGTGATGTGAGGTCCACAGCCCGCGGAGCACCTTCTTACAAGGGTAAGGGTACATGGGGTATTCTGTAGAGTACATTTCGAGCTGGCTGTCTACCGAGACAAGATACTGCCTCATTGCCTCATTGCCTCGGCATACAAGCTGAGACTTGTCTGAGGTTTATACTATTACATAATGTAGAGAAAGATGCTTCTAACGGCCCACACCGCAGCGTACTTGGCTCTTTGCTAGTGTCGGAATCCCTCCCGACACGCTTCGGATGATACGGTGGTAGACGCCGCTTGACTCTGTGTAGAAGGGCGAGTAGTTTCAATGAGCTTGTGCTGCTGGCTGCCGACGGCCTCCGCAGAATTGCATACCACGTTGCTTGGGCTATGCGTTTATCCCGAACCGTCTCTTCTTGAGCCAAAGAAAAGAAAAAGCTTCAAGAGACGATCACATGGTCGCTCCGCTTTCAGGTTTTCTCCAGATCGACGAGTCGAATGCTGATTTAATTTTGGATGCGTAGAGCCAGAACCAGTGGCAAGGAGGGAGCAGCAGCAGACGGGTTTGGCAGTGGCATGACATGACTTCACGATACTTTCCAATGTTCCAGAGCCACCTGTCTATCACGCTCACTGAAGAGCAAGCAAGTTTCTTCGGGTCCAGCAGACAAGAGTCGGATGATACCTGCATATTGGTGGTAATACTATGGTTCTTCTCCATGATATAATAGCATATCTTGTTGAGTTCAATAATGCCATCGTTAGGTGGTATGGTCATGTGCTAGGGGACCTGCAAAAGGCAAGCCGGCCTTTTTCTTCACGCGGATCTGGCGGGGGCGAGTAAAATCATCAACTTAAATCGCCTGGAGAGATGCCATCCACCTCGTTTCTATTTTGGAGGTTTTACGTTAACTTGCTGCAACATGGTCCCGTTGTATTGGCGAGTTGTTGCAATCTTCTATGCCAGCACCTAGTGTCCACTCCTCCTCCGTGCTACCGAAACCAGACTCTGCACCGCTCCGTCGTTGTGTTGTAGGGCCCCTCGGCCAAATTCGTTGCTGGCTGGCTGGCTGGCTGGCTGGCTTGGCTGATCACTGGCCCATCGCTTGCTTCCATTTTCTTCCCGCGTGCGCTTTCGCACTGCGGCCTATGACCTGAGCGCATCAACCTTTCGGGTGTCTATGCTTGTATCCACCGGCCGATACAACGTTTCATGAGCTTTTCTACCATGGATTCCAACGAATTCACCAGCGGTCGATCCGTTTAGTCCCTACTATGTACCCACGGAGCTAAGTTACTCATGCTGTCTCTCAGCTCAGCTCAGCTCAGCTTTCATCCATCGTTTCCCTCCATGTACAAACTGGGCAATGCTCGAGAACGTCTGATTGCGATGGCATGCTTGACTCCGCAGCACGCTAGGGTCACACAAAAAAAACCTTTGGGCATGGGGGGGGGGAAATATCCAGGGTCTTTCTACAGCTGGACGATTGATTTTTTGCACTGTCCAACAAGTGAAGGCCCAAACGACGAAAAGTAGAGAAGTCTTTGGCCCCCGACAGAATATCGGACGCGGTCGCGGCTCCGAGCTGGCACTGCTGGCACTCATTGCTTTTCATTGATTAATGTGGGCTTGAACTCTACCAGAAGCTGGAGATTGATTTGCCAGCTAGCCCCTGGCTGGGTGGTGGACGCTTCTGGTGGAGGGTTTCAGTCAATCAGAACTCGGATTCACCTCAAGTTGGACAGACTTGCGAATGTGTCGTGCATTTCTCGATATGTACTGAAGAAGGGGTCCCTAGATGGTGCTGCGTTCCGCGACAATGTGGGACAGATGAGGAGCGGTGAGCACCATTACCTGCAGACAATGTACATGTGTGGCTGCTGCTGTACCCCCGTATGGCTTAAGACAGTGCCTCAGCAGAACGAAGCAGCATGACGGGGGCTTGTTAGTAATATCGGTGCATGCTGTCTGACTCTCTCTCTCTACGGAGTATACAGTCATTATATTGCCATGCGCGGGTTGTAGCACGCACCATCCAAACGCAGCATAGCCTAGCACACACAACATGTGACAACCAAATCGAAGAGAACAGAGGGTGGCACTTATAGGTTAGGATGCAGTTTTGCTTCCTATTTAGGAAACGGTGGGAGCTAAGCCAGTGGGGGGAGTGTTGTGCCGATAAGCGGGACTGGCACCACCAAATGTCGAAGACAGTATTTGGTAATGAATGGACAAAGGGAAAAAATACTAGGGAGAATACTACTGCTATCTACTGTACGTAAAAGAATGACGAGCGAGAAAACCCGACAAAGGGCCTGCCCTACTACTTGGGCTTCTAATACATACTTTGTGCAATGTTGGCAGGTTGGGATCAGGCCCGAAAGGTGCGCAGGTGGAAAAGAAGCAGGCGCTCCATAGAAGGCATCGAAGAGGGTTCTAAACGGCTTAGAAGCATGAAAACTGGCCCCCCTTCACTTTTTATGACGACAGAGATGGGAGATGCAGGGAGCCGATCTACCGGACCAGTTTTCTAGGGCGCCTTTTATGCAGCATGCGAACGACCCCTGCCCTGCCTTAGGTACCTAAGGTTGCTAAATATAGATCGTCTGCTCCATCAACCAGCCAGTAACCCCCGAAAGACGCCAGAAACGGTCAAGGGTTCCCCGGTGCCAAGGAGCGACGACAAAGACAAGTCAGATTGAACGTTGCTACGCCGCTACGTATGTATTTGCAACAAACATGCATGCATCTGCGCGCACATGCAATCGCACTTTTCGCTGTAGTTTGCTTTTTTGCGCGCTGCATTCGAGGTAAGCGGTCAGTCAATCCATGTCTCTCAGCAGAAACCCCCTCGAGATTGTCACTCAACAGCCGATCAAGGAGATCAGGCCGGTGTACTGGCTAAATGGACTCGCATATATTACAAACAATTTCCACCTGGGCACTACGTCAAGATGGAGGCTGGAGAATGCAAATGCGCACCTGAGGTACCTACAGTACCTACAAACCTTGAGGGCACGGTCCCTTCGCTTCAAGTTACCAGCCCTCTTGGAATAGTGTTTCAGCTGCATATTTATCTGTTTAAGCGATGCTGGAGCGGAGGCATACCCTGCGAAACTCAACCCGATTCTCCAAACCCAAGACAAGCTAACCTTTAGGAAACACCCGACGCGGCGGCCACCATGTCATGTCATCCGTCTGAAAATCCGAAGAAATGAATTGTTGGACGGCGCGGCTCACATACTCTTGTGGGCTAGCCCGGCCGGCCAAGCGCCTGACTCCAATGCTTGTTAGATGGCGATAGGCGGTGCGTGTAAGCTGAGTGTGGTATCACAACCGACCGACGGCAGACGGGCCTCTTCTAGCTGGTTGCACGGCAAATTCGGATCTCGTTGGCCGATCTGCTCGGTTTGCTGCTGACCACAAATCTCCGATGATTGCATCAATACGATTCTTCTCCCAAGGCCTGGTGCTACGAAACGTGTCGAGATGGCTTACCGCTCCCAACATCCTGCCCCCAATTACGTCGGCGGTTCGCAAATCCCGCCAGAATGAGGAGCAGCCCCTGTCGAAGGCTCGTGTAACTGCATGAACCAGCTCTTTACCACATCCGCTGCTGAAGGAGCGCCTGGCACCACCCCCTTATCGCGGCATATTGGGGAGGCGGTGCATGTCGAAAATGCAGTTGTCGGTGCAAGCCAGGCACTGTGGCTCACGTTCTCTCGCCGGCCAACTGGCCAATAGCCTTCCAGAGAGCATCCTGGCAACACAGCCGATATGCAATCCCAGGAGTGGTGGATGACGTACGTCTTCACTAGAGCGAACACGGCCTGAACCCTTGCCAAGACTCACAATTATTTGAATCTCCAACGAGCAGGCATTATGGCATATTTTTGCCGCGCCGTTTGATTGGTGTCTACTCCGTACATCAATGCAACTCACTGGAGCAGCCGGGACTGTGTTCGCCAGGGTACTGGCAAAGTATCCGGCCATAAAGTGGAAAGACAAGTAAACGCCCCCTAAACTCACTGCTTACATATTCCTCTTCGGCAGTTGATAGATCCATCTATACACCTTGACACTTTTGCGGCTCGTGTTATGACGCTGATCCTTTCCCGTCCCGTCATCAGCAGGCCCACGAACAGCCCAGATTGAGGGTTCGTGTCTGGCAGGTGCCGCTACATATAGAGATATCATCAAAGCAAAGGGCCAATAGCACGACACTTTTGGGCCCTATGTGCCCAACCCCCCGGTCTAAACTATGCTATTTGCGGCACAGCACAGGGTTGATAGAGAACCAGGTAGCTGTAGACAGGGACGTGGGAGGCCCACTTACTCATCACATATCCCGTGGGCTGTCAAAAGGCGTTGGTATCTGCGTTGGGTAAGGCTGTTCTGGGCAACAGGACGCGGGATCCGCCCCGACGGAACTGCCGAGTCACCCGCGGCAGCGAAAGAGATTTCCGGTTGAGTTCCGAAATAGACTCAGCTACTTATTAGAGGAAACTCCATAGCAGCCCGTCTGGAACATGACCCAGGACATATCTTTTCACACACCGTAGGGTAAGGTAGGCTATTGGGGACGAGGCGGCTAATCCTGGCGATAGAAGCCGGGTATACACCGCGAACAAGGCCCACCCTATTCGAAACTCTAATGACTTGGGACTAATCGACACTAGCACGTACGTGACCATATTTGCAGATTGAAGGGGCCAGAGGTATTTGATTGCAAAAGAGCTCAACAGGCGTCTGTTGAGATGAGGGTCTCCAGTTGAATAATGAGTTTTCGAGAACGAATCCCACCGCCCGACTGTGGAATCGTGAATGAACTCGAGATGGCGCGAGAAGAGTGGCTACTCTATTCCATTCATGCGATCCAGGTTGTCGGGCTCACGCCAGACGGGATCCATTAGGTAAGTCCGCCGTTCTCTGACTGGAAGCTCGCGATCTTCTCCTTAACGCCCCGGCCAGCCCGTACGTACCTTGTGGGTATCTTGGTGTAATGAGCAGTGTAGGAACGACGAAAAGTGATTAAAAAATGTCTCATGAGCGCGACCGTTTCCCGACCTTCTCGGGGTTCTAATAGAATACGGTGACACAGTGGATGGTGATGATTCGGTTCTGCGGGCTATACCCAAAAGCTTTGCCATCAGATTCCTGAGCGGCAGAATCCCCGACATACATACTCCGTAGAGGGACTCGACATAGTGGGGGGTTTATAATCGCAAGGGCAGAGCCTGATAGGTCCGCTTTTCTCTCGAATTCCGCAGGACGACACGTTACACTCGTTTTCGCTCGGCTTTCCATCATCATCACTGTTTTGGGTTTTACTCAGCGCCCAAGAAGCGCATTCACATGACTCCAACCTACTACGAGCTTGCATCTGACGTGCAGCATAGGCGGCGTGGTTTTTCTGACAGGTGAGGTTTTTGGGGGGCATAATTCCCCAGCTCTCACCCACTTGAAACAAGGTAACCTAGTCCCTGATAGCAGGATAAGGCACAAACAAAGCAGGCTTCAGGAATCCTGCAACAAGGGAAGTCAGTCGGGGATCGACGGAGCAAGAAGCCAAGACAAAATAAAAGAATGCCAAGACAGACGAGTAAGTCAGAGGCGGGGGATCATCGCTGTCTGGAGTAGATTTGCATAGTTTATAGCAATCTTGTCGGGTTTCGAAACAGGATTCTGACAGAAACGCAGCAAACATTACTATGCACGCATTATTTACTTATGCAAGGTAGGCCCGGAACAGAGACCGGAGTGCGGTGCGAATGCGAGAGAGAGCATGAGATCGACGATTGAGGACCTAATCGAGTAAGACCAAATCGGTGATGCACTCCGAGGAAAAAGCTGATTGGACAGAACAATAAACATGGACGACGCCCGCGCCTCCTTACCGCATCCCTTACCAGCACAGTAATGACTGACGGAACACAGTAGAGCGATCTAGCTGTCAGCTGACCCGGATAACAAAACCCGGGATTCCATCTCAGGCAGGGGCATCATCGAGCTGTTTCTGGATCGTGCGTGTTAGTGAGAGCGAGCGAGCGAATGGGGGAGCCAGGAGGCTTGTCAGCTGCAATCAGCCTGCCTTACGACATAGAACACATCATCATCCCTTGAAACAGAGTCCCGAGATGGTAACTAATAACCCTTAATAAGTCAACAATAAGTCAGACATGACCAGCCCAGCAATTGCAGATGAGTATGTAACCTGTATAGATCAACATATCGGCCCGAAAACCCTTTGAGGAGGAAGGCAAAGTCCACCACCACACGTAACATCTGGCACTGACAGACTGACTGGCTGACTGGGCTGCCCGCTCTTCTGACTGTGGCTTGGCTCACTGACCCCTGTGTCAGTCAGATCCGACGGAGGTCAAGGAAGGACTGAATACGCGTCTAGATCGGTACCGGCGTCCAAATATCATCGGGGCATTCGGGATTGGCCATTGACGGCGGGCGGTGAGCGACACCCGGCTTTCTCCTATATCTTGTGCAGCATGAAAATATCGGTGATTAGGTACATACAGCCAAGCCGGCCAATAGCTGCCTGCCTGTCTGTTCCGTCGGTCGTAATACCAATCATGCACATTCCTCGTGGCATGGCGATATCATCAGGGCTTCGGTAATCTCTGTATATTGACACCCCCGGATGGCGACCAAGTACAGTCAGTCTACATAGCCTCATGCCGATTCTGCTGTCCCTCGATAACTCGATATCGGCATACCTGCAGGGGCATTTCCATGTCTATTCAATAGTGACGGTGACTTGAATCCTCGCGCATACGCAACGGAGGATGTATAGTGTCAATGCTTAGTCATCTGCATAGAGTGTTAAGAATGGTTTGAATCAGTTGCTGCGACTCCAGGGTATTGAGGAGGAGTACATGGAGAATCGTGCCTGGTGGATAACGGTTTCATTGATATCGACTCCATCTGCTAGTGAAATTTTCTTGCCTGCAGGGGCGAAAGAGGCCTCCAATGAGTTGTTTGTTCGATGAGTATACACTGTCTGGTATTCGAGCTTCACACGGCAGTAAGGGCAGCGAGGTAGTACGGTTCCTATTCCAGGGGCCGGAATAACGAGCATTGTCCGGCATGGGATACAGATATGCCCGGAGTTTAGGGTCTACTGTTGAACCATGCTATCCAGTGTGAACGAACCAGTCGCTTCATCACTTCGCGGTGCCGGAGAGCTAGCTGGCTGGCTGAGAAGGAGAGGGTCACCAGCAGAGGTGAGCTCTCCAGTCGGTCATTTCTGTCCTCTGGCACTGATGGATAGTGAGCCTTGCAAGCACACAATCTTCACAGGTCCTAATAGCTTTCGTACGCCCAAATCACTGCTGTCTGGATAGGTTTACAGCCTAGACTCTTTCCGGAAGACGGGATGGCAACAGAAGCTCGGGTCAATTCTACCTGAAGCCCCCATACGGGCGGAACCCCCATGAAATCTAACGGTTGTTCGTTCCTAAGCATGTTCATTGGCTTCAGATCGTTTAACTTCATCAGGACTATTGGCTTGGCTGGGTATACCCACTGCGCCATGCCGACTTCCATGTATTGGGGAATGCACGAAAAAGGGGCTGAGCCCCCTGGTTCTCGTGTTCCTATCCCGCGGCTATACAGTACGTCTTTCACTCCGTTTTGGCAGAACCTCATACGCCTGCTCTCTCTGGGGCGACTACTCACGGTCGTACGACAGCCGCTTCTTACCAGGGGCTCTTTCTCTTTCCTTCTCGGCCAATAGGAGGCCCAAATCGCCTGGTCGCTACAATAACTACCTGCACCCTGGTAGAGGAGAGTGTTCTTCTTGTCGGTTCTGGCATAGCGCGTGGCACAAGCGGCCGGCCCATTCTATAAATGGAGAGAGAGAGAGAGAGATCTCGTGTTACCAGCAGATTTAATCTATGACTCGGTAACTTTCCTCGCCTTGCCTTGCGCCCCTTCTTCTGGTCACCCGTTTCCGTGGCACGGCCAAGGTCGTAGTCGTTCGGAGGGAGATGATGCAACAGCGGCCGAGAGGGGAAGGAGGAACGGTGCGGTATTATGGAGCGAGGTTGCAACGTGCCTTTGCCGCTTCGGGACAACAGATGTTTCCGGGTTAACCGGCCGACTGCGAGGTAACGAGAGCATACACAACATACCGTGCAGATGGTGCAAGACGAGGAGAAGATCCGTATACTACTGCCCGAGACTGTGTTCTGTGGTATCCGGTCACCCAAGCAGGTGCGCGGCGGCGACTTCCGTTGATCAACCAGCTCAGTGAACCAATTGGCTCAGACGAGACAAGAAGGAGGTCAAAATGGCCGCTCCAATTCGTATGGGCTGTCCGCCCGTTTCTATTTGATTACTTGGAAAATCTTGGGTTTACGGGCAGTCAGTCCTGGGTGCCGCCTATTTCCGCCACCCCTTGCTAGTCGGGCAAGGCCAACGCCATCTGTGATCTGTAGTCACCTGGAGAGTGATCTCATGAGTTCGATTGCTCAAACTTGGCAGCTGATTGATGGATCGTATTTGATGTTATAGCTGTTTGGTATTTGGAAAGGGGATATCATTGCGTTGCCTACGACCAGCCGATCCAGGGGTAAGCAACTATGCCGGGACAAGACAGGATGCTGTTTACGGTACAGAGCGTTTCGGGGAGAGGATTACCGGAGGATTGGGTGAAATATCTCGTGCTTTCCCCTTTCTCTTCGCGTAGGTAGGTCTTCACATACATGGCACGCAATGCGTTATTCCCTTCTTCACTCCGGCTCCCAAGCCCGGTCAGTGTGCTCTTGCTGTATAGAAGGGCACGGTCGAGTTTCCGAGAAGAGAAAGTAACGGAAGATAGCCAGTCTCTTGTAATGCTTTAATATTATCCTAAAAGCAAGAGTATCATCTTCAACCCTGCCTGCCCGCCGCACTCCCTCAAGTCTCATTGCCCCTGTGGCTACTGAGCGACACGTTGTCCTCTAACAAGTCATCAGGCTCTAGATCAGGCACATGCGCAATGGAACCCCCTACTATTCCCACGCGCATCTCGCGCGCGGCGCGATCCATCGTGTCCTGCACGTCGGCCTCTTTGAGCAGCGCCAGGAACCACCACCGCACGCCGTAGTGGATGGTCCAGCGCTTCACCGTCCCGACGTGCGGTGGGTTGGGGTTCGTGTCGCTGCCCGTGTCCGAGGCGAGCGTGGAATCGCGCATCCAGATGCTCAGGCTGTCTGCCACTGCCTCGAAGGCTGACGAGACGCCGTCTAGGCTGCCATTTTGTGCTGCTGTTGTACAAGATCTCGGCAACGCCGACGGATGAGTCCTGCGCTATGGCTGGATATATCATCTTGCTGCTGAAGGCGTGCTCAAATCAATCAATCAAGGGGTTTGTATGACTTCGGCACAGGCTGAGACCAGGAGTCGAGCAATTGCTCTATGACTTGTCCGTTTTCATACCCGAGCGAGTATAGCTTTGCGCAAAAAGACGGCTCGCATTCGAAGGCCGTCGGGTGCGAGTCCTGCCACGCCTCCTTGTCCTGATTGTAGGCTTCAGAAGCCCGCAGGCCCTGAAACAAGACAAATGTGGCGGTGGTGGTCGATGTATTGGCCACATTGAAGGACCTGGAGATGGTCTTCATGGATCCAGTTACCAGATATGTGGCCGTGTTTGTCAGGCCACATATGTCATAACTTGCGTCGTTTTGGATGCCGTCATGGTTGGCTATGCTGAGATCTCTTACGCTAAAAGCCGTATAAGTGTAATTGTCACTCGGATAGAGATAATTGGCGCCAGAGCACATATTATCGACGGAAGACACGTTCTCGTTCCCATTTTCGATATACTCGATAGGTTGCCTTTCAATGTGCTTGGAGATGTCAGCGCACTTACTGCAGATGCCCAAGGAAGTGAAATTGTCAAAAGTTCAGTTGCCGGTCGGGCAGCTGACAGACGCGTTGAGCTTCTGCTTCTCTGTTATGCTTTGGAAGCCGCTGTATACGGCGGCCGTCATGCCAAAGTCGGGTTGAGACCTAGGCCAGTCGGGTACACTGCAAGGCCGCGTCTCCGCGCCAACATCAGGGTAAAACACACCACCACCACCTCCCCCACCATCAAAGTTCAACCGCCCAGAGTCCAGTCTCAGGCATCGGCCAGTCGTGGCCTGAATATAAGAGTGGTCGAAGTCGAGAACGCCATACTGCGTGATGATGGTTTGTAGAAACGGCTCGTAGGCGAGGAGGACGAGAATGATGAGGGCGCCCAAGGCGCTCCAGTGGCTGCAAATTCATGTTACTTACTGGTCATGGGGATATTGTAGTGAACAGAAGGCGGGGGGAAAGAAAGAGAGAGGAAAGTGTTTCACATACCGCATCCAAATAGCCCCAAGTAACCTGAAACTACCCCATGGCCCCTTGCTAGCCTGATCAAAGCGCTCGAAGACGAGCAAGTTGTCCTGGCCCCGACGATACCAATTCCACTTGGCCTGGGCGACGCAAGAGCTGACAGCAAAGGCCAGCGACGTCTTGGAGACGGCGGCCAGGATGGAAACGAGGGTGTTGGGCCCCAGGAAAAAGCCGCCCCAGCTTTCGAGGCTGTTGCCGCTGAGATGGTAAAGGGTGACTGCCGTGGCCACGAACGATAGGATGCTCAGCAGCAGGAGGAAGAGCTCCCATTTCCAGTCAGCCCAGAGGCCGGTGGCCCGCCGCTGCTGTCGAGGGTGATGGTCGATGTCTTCTTCTTTCTGGGTCCATGTCGGGTATTGAGAATACGCGGAGGCTGCGTCAAAGCAGGATGCGGGCGCGGAGGGCTCGCTGACGGTCACGGATAGCACCGTGTCGCCGCCACTCGACGAATGGTGAAGGTGGTGGAGGTGGTGGTAGCTTGGTTCTGCTTGCATTTTGGGATCCGTTGGGGAGGAAAATGAAAGGAGAAGGAGGTCTCGAGGGTCACTCAGTCCGGCAACCGACAAAAGCCACTTGGCTACGTTCTTACACAGCGTCGCACATCGGATCACAGCCCCAGGCAGGGCGTTTTCCCTTTTCTAAATGAAGAATGCACACCTCGGGTGCCCGCAGCCTTGTTCATGATTCTCGTTGTATTTGTCCTCTGATATTAGAGGATGTCGCATAAGTGCATCGCAGCTTGGGAAATATGCTATCTAGGTATCTATCTACTATGGGCGAAGCAGTAATCGCTACTTTTCCACTGCCACGCTCGGTTAGGCATTATCATCGTTTTGCCTGCCCAAATATTTTCGTCCATGTTCGTCATCACTATTTCTTTCCTCATAAGCACCAGCTCCATCAGCTTGGTCTTAACCGACACCTCCCTCCCCCCTTTTATTTCACATGGAATTGCTTGGTATTCCTTCTCCAGTGAGCACCACGATACTCAATACGTCCCATTAAGTGAGCAGTGTAGTGGTGAGCCAACAAAACTGCTGGCTTGAAATGTTATGGCCCACCGCTCCTCTGCAGATAAGTTTCGAGGTCCAAGGAACTCCGATAACGCCCCGGAAGAGCATCTTATGAATAAGTCATTCTCCATCTGAAAAGGGAGCTTTAGCCACCGTCAGAATATGCACGGACGGGCAAAAATCGATTCTGGCGCAAGGCGCGTAAAAGAGCCAACGCGCAATAACAGTCGGTTCGATGTCACAGGCTATGACATGCTGTGGCTGTCAAGGGCAAGCCCACAGACTCAGTAAAATTCCATCGTGACTGAGTGCTACCCTATATGGCAAAGTTGGTCCGGAGAGTCTGCTGATCCTCAGGCTGCATCTGGTTTACGAACGTCTCGAATTGAGGGATTAGTTGACGGTAGAGGCCAATTACCTGATGCTGAGTTAGTATATCTGCAATGGCGATCAAAGTTGGAGATGCTGTACACGTACCTTCTGGAAATCGTCGCTCAGCCCGTTCTTCGTGTCACTTCGTAGCTTGATTTCTCTGTAGCGGGCGATGGATGTGAAGAAGTGGAGCAGAGACTTCTCCATTGCCATCGGATTCTGTTCTACAATGACGCAGAAGCCCCTGAAAGCTGTAGCTTTCTCGTCCGAAGGATCAACCTCGTCCATTGAGGTCAAGAACTCCTCTGCAAAGGATCCAAGCTGGGGTGCCAGTTGCGCGCTGTTACCAAGGCCAAGACGTCCCAAGGCAATCGCGGCGTTCTCGATGACGCTCTTAGGGATACCGGGATTTGTCATGGTCTCAAGGCAGCGTTGAAACAACTCAGGCACGTAAGGCGCCATACCTTCTCTGTGTTGGATAGCAATCTCGCCAGCGGACCAACACGCGTTGTTAACAACGCTGAAGCCACTGTCGATCTCTTCATCCAGAATACTGTCAAGGTCCAGCTGCTTCAGCAATATCGGAAAGATGTTGCCAAGAGAGCTCTGAAGCTCTCCGAACACGTACTTGGCGCAGTCTCCCAGCAGAGCGTAAGCAGACTGTCTAACCTCATCCTGGGGATCTTCCAAGCAGAAGGTCAACAGCTCGAAGAATGGCAACTGTGATTCCTTGACCAGCTGAGCGGACTTCTGCTTGTCAAGGGCTTGGATAATCGCGCTGAGAAGATCAAGACTAGTAACCAAGAAGTCCTTGTCGGGAGCATCCAGAGCTGGGTTATTTGCCAGTTGCATGGAAGCCTCAAGATTCTGGTGGATGATGTTGACGCATCTGCCGAAAATCGGCTGGGCATATGGAGTAAACGAGTCATTCAATGCCATGGCCACATACGACAGGCATTCAAGCAGCGGGAAGAGTTCTCTCGAATCGTCTGCAACTTTCTGCCAACGGTCAATCAGGGCCGGCATAAGTTGGTTGACCAGGTCCGGTTGAGCCAATGCGGGTCCTATCGCCTCAGCCAATGTCTGGACACAGTCGTAGAGGATGTAGATGTTTCTGTCCTTATATTTACCAAAACAGGCCACAAATTGCTGAATGATCGGCAAGCTGTAGGGCTCGAGGCTCTTGCCGGCCTTTTCTTCGAGGTTGGCAAAGGCCGATGCGCCGGCTTCCTGAACCTTTTTGTTCTTGTCCAGCATCTTCATAAGAATACCTTCCATCATGGGCTCGAAGAAAGCCTGCTTCTGACTGGGGTCTGATAGTTGAGCAGCCCAGGCTGAATACCGCCCAAGTGTCCAGCAAGTGATTTGCCGAACAACAGGCTCGGGATCATTAAGCAGCGTGATTAGATACGGTACCAATTCAGGCAGATGCGGTGTGACCACATCAATGCATCCATCAGCTACAGCACCGAGGGCGAGTACAGCAGCTTCTCGGTGGGGCCAATCCTCGTGCTTGAGGTGCTTTGTCAGGTAGGGAAGAATTGATTCAAAAACCGGAGCACGGAAGTCCCGTGCAAAGACATCCAGAGCAGCGGCTGAGCACTTTCGTAGTGTCCATCGTTCATCGGGGTTCACGTCATCGCCGTCGTCGATATCCTCTAGTTCGCCCTCCTCGAGGTCGTCGTCCATGCTCGCAAGCTTCTCGTACGCATTTCCGTTCTGAGCAGCATCCACCGACTCGCCATTTGCCAATCTCGCGGCGTTCTTCTTTGCGAATTGCGGCTTGATATCTTCTGCACGATCTTCTTCATCCTCGTCATCTGATGCACCACCAAGCATTGCGATGTCTTCCGGGCTGTACACCATACACTGCAGCAAGACCGGAATGATCTTGGCGATGTAAGGCGTTAGCGACTGCCACAGATGCTCGTGCTCCCCAACGGCCAACCAGAATTCGGCAGCATCGCAAGCCAGGTCTTCGTCGGTGCTTTGCTGTTGAGTGATGATATAGTCGACCAAACCAGAGAGATGAGGCTGCAGCTTGTCCGGCCGAGTCTCAACCAGCTGAACAAAAGCTCGGCACACTTGCCGGCGGACGTCAGTGTTGTTATCACTGGCGAGGGTGAACAGATGTTGCAGTAGATCGTCGATAGAGTTGAGCATAGCTTGCGACTTCCTCGGGGTAAAGACATTGATGGCAGTCAGCGCCTGGACGCGAACCTTAGGGAGGGAGCTCTTGGTTGCTTGAATCAGTTTCGGCAGAATGAAATTCAGCGGGCGCTGGCCGTTGAGTTCTCGCTCCAGCATCTTGGTATTATCTTCACAGATCTTGGCCATGGTTAACATTGCGCCCTCTTGCGCCTCAGTCGAATACTGGCTGGTCTCGTTTCCAATCATCTCGAGCAACTTAGGTAATAGTTCTGGCCAGCTCAGGAGACCACCGCGGCGTATCAATTCGGTTGCTATATTTCCAGCATAGTTGCGCATTTGCGAGTTTGGATCCTCCAGGATCATGGTGATGCCTCGTTTAATGGGGGTCAAGCTGGAATCAGGGATTTGCTTGAAGCCCAGCTTAACGTTGTTCTTCAGCATGATAGCTGCGGAAGAGCGGATCAAGTGCAGATCCTCGACGGTACATTGAAGGCCAGCCGGGGGTGTTGTACTCGAAAACAGGTAGATAAGATAATTATTGATGTCGGGGGAGGCCTTGGCTTGCGACAGCAACTGATTGGGGGGTCCAAATTAGTATGAGAATATATATACAGCCACAAGCCTTTGCCTCTTGATATGCGATTGCGTCCATGGCTGGCGAGGAGGGGACTCACCAATTCAGCCTGCTTCTGCGCGGCCTTATCGAAACCGCTCAGGGAGTCCTTGAGACATGCTGCAAGCTGGCTCAAGGACTCGGGAGAGGGTTGCCAGTCCGAAGCCATATTGTGTGCGGTGATGGCGGGGGCGGGACGAAGCGGGTAGTTGAAGACGATGCGCTCAGCCCGGGATCAGTACGAAAAGGCAGTTTTGCTTGTAATAAGTAGACCGCAGCCCACCGGGGCGTAGTTGCGACTATTCAGTCGATCGTGGAACAACAACTTTCGAGAGGGAACCTTGAAGACGAGTTGAGAGAGTGTGTGTGAGAAGGAGAGGGGCAGAGATGTCAAGCACTGCTAGCCGCAACCTAAAAAGACATGAGTGAGGGTTCCGTTCCAGGATGAGATGAGATCAATTCGCGTTTCTCCACTAGCAGCAGGTTGGCAGAATTGAGGGACCAAACATTAGGTAGGGTGTTGGTTGTGTGCAAGGCAATGTACCTTATTGTATGTATATGGTCCAGACCGGTTTATGGAAGCCGATGACAGCTCGGCCTTAAAGGCGTTGAAGAATCGTAATTAAGTCGAAAATAAGGGGAATCTGCTGGGTGAAGGGAGTACAGGTTTCCTTCACATTTGGTGAGGTGATGGGGGGGGTGTTGCTGGGTGTACTTTCTTAGCCCAGCTTCAACCGAAGCAACTGGCAACGGCCCTCTTCTTTTTTTTCTGGTTGGACGTTACAGGCGGCCCTCTCACAGTGGGGTGATGGGTTTTTACACGGGAAGTGCCAAAAGTGGACAACAGGAGGCCACACAGAAACCTGAGAGAGAGAGAGAGAAAGCTCATGCAGAGAGGAGAGCAGTACTGTAGAGAGAGGAGGGGAGAGAGAGTAGGTGAAGGAGGAAGGCCCACAGCTGGTGGGATGTGGTGCATGTGGGATCTGATAACCTAGTGGATAAGGGATGGTAGGTTGTTAGATAATCCAGTCAGGCCCTCCATTTCAACTCACAATCGGTTCTCAGCAACCAGTTGACCATTGTCAGTGTGTATGTCCCATGCAAATGTATTGGCTATATTGATCTGAATTGGATCAAGGAAAAAGCTTCTCGCTAGATTTGCCTTGTTTTTCTGATTCTTTGCCCCCTTTCCCACCTTGGAGCTGTCTTATGAATCAATCACACGGCCGGTACAGAGAGGCAAAAGGTTTCTTGTTCCAGGACATCCATCCTCTTTTCATCACACCTGATGGGCTGATGGCAAGCATGTAATGGCACATGACAATCTCATAGCACACGCATACTACTTACGTACACGCACATACACACACACACCTTCCTCCCTCCTTGGTGATGGATGGACTTCACAAGTGGGTAGGTTTGAAATGCTTGGTTCCATGGTAGTGTAAGGTAAGGTACCTTCATACATTATCGTCGGTTCATAATTCCACCGCTAAACCCATCAGGGGGTCGCCATTCCTTTTGTGCACCCCAAGCTTGACAGTTGTTGTGTTGTACTGCTTTTCTGCCGTGTGCACTTGCCCGCGGCTTTGAGGCCCAACCCGATTGATAGAAAGCTCACTCCTATCATCACATCCATCACTTTTCTTTTTCTTTTTCTTGCTCAACCTGCTGTACCGAGATATAAAAATAGGTACAGTTTTTTTTCTCTCCATTTCTTTTGGCTGTTGACATTTATGAAACTTTCATACGTCGGATGGCCTTTCTTTTCTTGGTCGTTCAAATCTTGTGAAGATTACGAAAAGATCAAGTGCTGTCTGTGAAGGAAGGTATTGAGTCAGGTTTTGCATACATGGAAACTCGTGGCAGCCCAATCACTTGGGATCATTACCCTGCAGGGGTTATCGGGTCGCGTCAAGGTATGGTACAGTTAAGTGCAGTGAATCAAACCAGGGGTTTCTGGTGACTAGTAGCAAGTAGTAAGTAGGAGGGTGTCATTCATCCTCGGAATCTGGATCACTCATCGCATCTGCGCGTCCATGTCCCAACCAGCAAACAACAATTGCGCCTCACATCCACGATAAGGAAGTGGTATGATGTAGAATAGACTAACCCATTGGCTTCTGTCTGGGTAATTTAGGCTAAGTAGCTTGCGACAGTGCCGGTGCTGGGGTCTGCTGTTTTGATGGTGATAGTATGTTGCTAGTATAACATCGCACAACAACCCCGGAGCACTGGCTGCAGGCTAATACGTCTGGAAGCCTCGTCTCGGAGGCACTCTTCATGTGTATACACTATGGGACCCGTAGCGACATCGCATGCGCCAACAGTAGAGTTGCTTAAGCCACCCTTTGATGTGTGCTGTGCGACTCGGCCATCTGAATAGGAGAATAGTTTCCCCAATTGTTTCCTCGAAACCAGGCTGCATGACGTTCAACTGATGCAGCTTGCCTTCTGCTGAGCCACCCTCCTACACGTGAGCAAGGTCCCTCATGCGAATACCCGGATCTGCTCGGCAGCCCGGGTTGCGACGTTGATATGCCTTTGGGGGGCGCCCTTATATCGGAGCAATTACCAGCCTCAACCAGAGACCAGCTAGCTGAGTGGGAGCAAATCCCTCGCTTAGGTTGTTGATGTTGGAACCAAACTGACCAGCCTGTGGCAACTTCGTGCTGGAACATGACCCCTTGAAAATGTCACAGAAGTGGATGCTGCTACTTCCATTGACTGTTTAGGCGTTGCTTGTGCCGTTTGGAGCATCGCCAACGCCTGATGTGAGATGGCGGAGCTTGGTGTTGGCAACCTCGAGGACTTTCTTAAAAGCCTCCATCTCCTCCTCGAACGTGCCGCCGAGCCCGGTACTGAAGAGACTGACAGAGTTAGACACATATACATGCATCTGGGTCTTTTTGACCAATATCTTCGCCAGACGAGTAGTGAAGTCGATGGTGGGTTCCTCATAATAGATGGGAGTGGACAGGGGTACATCCGGGTTGAATCTCTGGTGAGGTTGTTAGTTTCATATCACGAGATGCTGATCCTGGGTTGACTGACATCCGGCAGAGCATATACAAAGGATCCCATAGGTGCTGGTGCAGCGGGTTCGTCGACAGCTACCGTGGTGAGGTACATGATGATGACCTTGGGCTTGGTGATCAGTCGCATATGGATTCTCGTGTCCATCGACCGAGGAAGGGGGAAAGATAGTTGCTCATCCATGGCTGCACTCTCAGGTTTGTGAACTCTCGAGTCAGAATATGGTTTTCTGTTATGAGCAGGGCCGGTAAGGGAAGTCAAGAGGTATGTAGTAGGCAGATAGGCAACAAACATAAGTAACATGTAAGTTGAAGTTGAGTATCGATATCAGCATGAGTGGACCGTGCACCCATAGAGGAGAGCGCTATTCCAATTGACCCCTCCATTTTCCCACTGATGCGATCTACCCCACTACCCGTAAGTTATTGGCTAATACGGATACCTTGGTAGAGTACAGTTGACCAGTATCACATCTGTTGTAGTCACCGGGATACCAGCAACCTGTCGATTACATCAATGCCGCTTTGTTGCGAAATATGATGGCCGACGGTCAGACCATCAAAGAGGAGGGAGACGAGACCCAATGGAACGGGGTCGAAGACACCGCCGAGGACCCCGAAGAGCTCCGAGTCATCTTCCAGGCCTTGGACTCATTCTCGTAAGTAACGAACACACTGCTTCGAGTCGTTTATCCGTTACCACCTTGGGACAAGGTTAGTCACCATGTTATATGTGGCTTTATATCTTGGGAGTTGCTTGCCCAATCTTTTGCCGCTGGTTTCTGTTTACGGCATCAAACTTTTTATTTTGTATCAGAGCAACCGACGTATTTGTCAAGACTGTCCACGCTCACTCTTTTGTCTATATATTCCACTTGTCCCCGATTTGTCTCATACTGTATCTTACTCACGAGAAAGACCTACAGCAGCCCTATCTCAGTAACTGACAAATCAATAGCCAGTATGCCAAGACAGCCCACCTTAACTGCACCCACTTGCGGCGAAGGGCTTTTTATGCCATGCCGCAAGCTCAATGGCAGATGTTAGCGAGGCCACCCTTCTCTTATCTGGAGACATTGGATCGCACAGATACCGCCATCGACAGCAATGCAGGCCTGGCCCGTGCCATCGTCCAGTATGGCCTGGCCTCTCTGGGGTGTTACAACCCGACCGCAGGTGACGCAGAGGAGAATCAGATGATGATCCCCAAGGAGTGGGTGGGCGTAGCAAAGTCCAGTAAGTGACGACTAGGGTGACGCCTCTCTGGCCTACTTCATGGCCTGATTGGGGCTGCATCATCCCATGAAGCGGCATGTCGTTTCCCAGGATCCAATATTGGTTAGTCAAGCTGATTTCGTCGTACGCTGACCAAGCTGGGTTATTAGATGACACGGACAAGGCCAGGAGCTCCATCCGTCAGTTTTACCGTGACTGGTCCGCCGAGGGGGCTGCGGAACGAAACGTCTGCAACGACCGTGTATTCCGCGCCCTAGATGCTGAGAAGGTGCGACAACCAGACCGCACAGAGCCCTGGAAAGTTCTTGTCCCTGGTGCTGGCCTGGGGCGCTTAGTCTTCGACCTGTGCCACCAGGGCTACCTTAGCGAAGGCAACGAAATATCGTACCACTCACTCCTCGCTTCATCCTATATACTAAACCACGTGGAACACGCTGGTCAGCACACCATCTACCCATGGATACACACATTTTCCAACCACCGCAATCGCGAGCAGCAGTTCCAGAGCTACAAGATCCCAGACATCCAACCCCAGGAGAGTCTGAGTCGGGCCCAGGGTATTGGCGCGATGCAGATGTGCGCTGCTGACTTTCTGTGTTTGTATGGCGATGATGAACACAAGGACGCTTACGACGCCGTGGCCGCCGTATTTTTCCTGGACACGGCACCGAACTTAATCCGGTATCTCGAGGTGATTCGGCATTGCCTGAAGCCCGGAGGCGTTCTGATAAATGTCGGACCCCTTTTATGGCACTGGGAGAACAACGTCGCTTCCAATAGTGGCTACGACGGAGAGGACGATGACAGCAGTGGTCGAGGGATTGCCGAGCCGGGGAGCTTCGAGTTTACCGCTGACGAGGTCGTGGCTTTGGTGAAGGAGATGGGGTTCACTATTGAGAAATACGAGGACGACATCCGAGCTCCCTACGTGCAGGATGAGCACAGCATGCTCCAGACAGTGTACTCCGCGATCCATTTCGTTGCACGGAAGTTATAACTCAGCCCCCCTTGGAATAATCAGGTAGATTTCTCAGGGGCAATGTACAAACAGCAGCCCACGCATCCCTCTTACTTAATTGGGCGATAAAGCCATTGTAATGGCCAAAGACTACCAAATAGATGAGAATGATGACCTAGCATATACATGGAGCTGGATTCAATTTAGCATTGCTCTATGACGGGGATCAGTTCATTCAACAGATGACTGCCAGTACCCCAACACATTTCATTTAGAGCATGTGTTGAGTGTGCGTGTACGTTATACTTGGGAAGTAAATGATGCCTCCGGTTTCCATTTACTTTCATTTCATATATGGCCGTGCTTATGCTACCTGGAAAGCTGCTTACTTTTGTGACCTAGCACCCGGAGATATATAGAACGAATCCAATCCACGCTACAACTTAGCCGAAGGCTCGTCACCCGCCGCATCCATCAACTGGCCCTTGGCCCACAGCGCGCCCCCATCGATCTCGATGGCCGCCCCGTTGACGTGCGCGCCGGCGCGCGAGCTGAGGTAGACGACGACGCCCGCGATGTCCTCGGGCCGCCCGAGCCGCTTCATCGGGTTGCCCTGCGCGTGCTTCTCGACGCCGCCCGACATCTCGAGCAGGCCGTTGGCCATCTTGGTCGGGAAGAACCCGGGCAGATGCTGTTGACCGTGATGTGCCGCGGCCCCAGCTCGACGGCCAGGTTGCGGCCGAGGTGGATGACCGCGGCCTTGGACGCCGAGTACCCGAACGTGGCCTGCTGGCCCAGCGAGCCGATGCCCAGCCCGGCCACCGACGCCGTGATCAGCACGCGGCTCGGGTCGTCGACGGTCGCGCGCTTCTGCAGCAGCGGCGCGAACAGCCGGATCGTGTTGAAGACGGCCTTGACGTTGAGGTCCATGACCTTGGCGAACGCGGCGTCCGGGTGCGTGTCGAACTTCTCGCCCCACGTCGCGCCGGCGTTGGCGAACAGCACGTCGACGTGTGCCGTGTGCTGCCGCACCTGCGACAGCAGCGACTCGATGCCCGCGATGGTCGCGCTGTCGGCGGGGACGCTGATGGCGCGCGCGCCCGGGGTTAGGTTGGGCAGCTTGTTCAACTGCGCGACGGCCTCGTCGCAGGCTTTGGCTTTGCGGGACGTGATGAAGACTTTGGAGGCGCCGGCTTGGAGGAAGCTGTTATTGTTTGTCTCGTCAGCACCTCACTATACACATACATTCACACACAAAGAGTATCTATTCTCGCGGGGAAGCCTCAATTGAGCGCTAGGAAGAGGGAGGTAGGTGTATTGTATGAATGGAACATACGCCGATGCTGCGTTCAGCCCGAGACCTCTGGATCCTCCCGTTACTACCGCCACCTTATCCTTGAGGGAAAAGAGCGAAGGGAAATCGTGGAGAGCGGTTTCGTCGGCCATATTGGGCGGCTTGAATATCTATATCGGTCGGATCGGAGATGCCGGAATTGATGGTGGAAGCCGCGTCGCAGTATTTTTTGGCAGTGGAAGGCCTCAATTCGAAAGTTTCTAAGTTTCCAGAAATGATCCCTGCTGTCTGAAAAGGCTTACGGTGTTATATAGGAACGCGCCCTCGTTCGGGTATGTTGCTGTTTCGATACAGTAATGCCGTCACCGAGCTTCTTGGACGGAGCTAGTTGCGGGGAGCTGCCGAGGTTGAACAGGGGTCGTTAGAGCTACCCCGGATTTCGATCGGCCAGGGGTAAAGGAAACGTAAGGGAGGCTTGAAGCACTAGCAGTAATACATCGCATCACAATTACTCGCCCAGCTAGGTGCCTAGGAAGGTATACAGGTATATATACTACATAATTATAAACGTAGTTTACGGTCTGGGCCGGCCTCTGATCGATGGCCAGGGGCGACGGTCCAAGTCAAGCCTACCACAGGGTGGTATCAAGCACCCCATTGTATAGACTACGGCCAAGATTTCACAGGATCTTGTCTTTGCTCGCTAGGAGTTCGTATTGGTTGCTTTGTGTTTATTCAATCATTCGGGTTTTCGCTGTTGACGAAAACCGGCTCCTTTCATCATCTCCTCATCAAATGGTCATCTACCTTAAGTACATGCCTTATCTATCAACGCTCAACGCTCAGCGCCCTCCCAAGAAAGAGCACCGTATTCTAATAATCCAATTGGTGACACAACGAAGCCCCAACCTCTAGGGCTAGTTGGAGGCGACCCTGGACAGTTTGCGTTCGCCGGACGATACTTGACGGACATCTTCAAAAAAGCCGCCTGCGCTGGCATTGCGTTTCTTCTTCAGATGCAGCGACACCTTTTTCAGTTGGTTGCGCGCCTTGGCACCGCTTGAATCATTGCCCGGTTCTAATGATGGCGGCCCGGACCCTTCTTCTAACGTCTCGTTTTCGGCATTGGTGCTCTATTCCAAGTGCCGGCTAGGACTCCGCGAGAGGGTCCGCTTCGGAGTATCTCGAAGAAAGCTTTTGCTCGTTGCATCATCGTAGCCTAGAACATGCATGAGATAGTATAGCCTGCAAAGATCATTAGTGCCATTGTAAGGGTATGGGGGGAAGCACGACTTACTTCTCCTCTTTTGCCTCCTTCTCCCGCAAGTCTTCGAAGCGCTGCTGGCAGTTTGCCCAAGTCATCGCGCGATGCTTGGGCGATATCTTCTTGATCGTGTAGTTGAAGCGGCCGGTCACAGGTCGATGATCCGAGACCCGAACCTCGTGCCGCCGATAATCAAGTTGTTGGATCCTGCCGCAGCCTCGATGAAGGAGGCGGTCACACCAAGCTGGAGAGCGTTTCTTCTCGCTGGTGTCGTAGTTGTCGGTGCCTACGTCGTACTTGTAGGTGGGGGCGAACTGGATAGGCATTTCATCAAAGGCGCGGAGTCTGAAGCCCGGGTTGCGACGCCGCGCCACAAGCAGTTGATCTCGGTCTAAGAGCTTGGTCAGGTTGTTGCTCTTAACAGCAGCCACAACCGTGTCTCGAGACATGGTGTCAATACGGTAGTTGAGATCGCCGTTTAGCAGGACGAGCTCGTGGTCGAGGACCATGGTTCCATCTCCACCTCCCATGTAGCTGTCGATACGTACACTTGGGTCGCGCTCGGCGGGAAGAGTTGCGCTATCCACAATGGCCGATATATCCGCGTGTCGAGCATTTGCTTGAGATTGTCCAGCTGCGAGATGGCAGTTGATAAAGCACAGGGATGTGTCTTCGACCATGAAGCGCACAATGATAGCACCTTTGTTTCCGTGTAGTCCTCCCATGCCACGCTTGATGTCAGCGCTCTGGAGATTGGTAATACGATCTCGTATGGTCGATCGCACAAAGATACAAGTAAATAGTCCGACTAGGGTCGAGGTGTGTAGTAGATGATAAAGACAATCCGGGGGCATATAGTCGTCTAAACTCCTAATAAGGAAGTCCCGCCAATCCCTGTATTGATGGCTCATGCGTTCTTGATCCGTGACGGCGTCCTTCTTCTTGGACTTAAACAGCCGCTTTGCGGTGGCCGTCTTGTCCTCGAGGTCGACCAACTCTTGAAATCCAAAGACAAGTATATCTGGAGCATCGCTCGACTCTAGCAGGTTCTTGATGAACGTGGAATCTTTCTCTGAATACCGAAGACTGGTGGGTGTCGAAGCCCCAGCATTCCACGTCATACATAACGTTCTGATGTCTTGGAACTCGCAATACTGTCTGTCGAGCGCTTTCATCTCGGTCTCCAGGAAGTCGTCTTGAAGTAAGCCGTCCCAAACCCTGATCATATTGTCTGCGCCTAAGGATAGAACTTGTAGGCGGTCAAGTCGGTAGAAGCTGGCTTGATCTGCGTGAAGCTTAATTATCGGATTGCCATGACCTAGCCATTCCTTCTTGACCACCCACGGTGTTGTTTCAATGTCATATGCGCAGATCTTGCCTGTGTTGTAGCCCGCCCACAAATGGCTGCCTACCCCAGCAAGGGCATTGATTTTCCACGTGCTGATGCTTAGGACTCCGAGGCACGAGAAGTCCTGCTGTGACCAGATGCTGACTTTTCCATCGCTATGGCCAAAATAGGCCTTGCCGGGCTGGGTTTTGATGGTAGCCCCTGAGCTTACTTCACCAGCACCTTCAGCGACCATCGGCCGCACTAGCACCTGAACCTGGCTCCGGCCATCGAGTGTAGGCGCGAAGACGCGAATCTCTCTGCCAGTAGCATGCCATAGCTCGTCGTCTACGATCATGGAAAACGTGTGTCCTTTCGGCAGTCTATAGGTTTGGTGGGGTGGATTGTGAAGATTCGGCGAGCCGTCACCGTCAGGACCCCAAACGTGCAGTGTGCCGGTTTCATCCAGGGTCCACATCTGATTGAAATACCGGTAGATCCTGATAATCTCGCATCGACCATGTGCGGTTGACTTGGTGCCAACGATTGCCGAAGTTGCTACATCAGCCTCCATGAGCTCGCCGATGTTGTTTCCAATCCATACCCTGGAACCCTCGTTGTCCACATGAAGTCCACATTTGAAGGCTACCGCCGTGGCCTTCACTCCTTCTCCGTGAGCAAAGCTCATCAGCAATTCGCCATCCAAGAGACTCCATACTCGTGTGAGTTGTCCACTAGTACAGACATATTGTCCACATACGTCGAACATCCGAGAGTCGTATTTAGTGTAGACCTCGTGGACGCCCTTCTTAGCAAATGGTGGCCGTCGGTTAACATTTGACGAGTCGGGATACGCCGTAGTGATCTGGGTTGAAGGACCTGTAGGTCCAATATTGTGCGTTTCGGCGGCGGGACGACTTTTGTTAGCAACGGTGTTCATCCTCCGAGGCATCTCGCGGAATTCGGCAGGCGTTCTGTCAGATGTCCGATCCACCGTCATCGACCTCCCATGGCTACGCGTTGGCGGCGGTGCATACTGGGTCCCTGGGTTTGATGACACGCGCTTTCCTTGCGAAGAGGGCGTGGCAACCTCGGGAGTCGTTGTCGTCGGTGGGATACCGATGCGAGGCGGGCGCGGGGACGGTTTCATAGAGCTCGTCGCTGGTATGCGAGGATGCTGTGGGTCCACGATTGTTTGGGGTCGTGTTGGAAGAGCGGGTGGAGGAGGCTCTTTCCCTGGCCCGTTGAATTCTTGGACGGCTCGCTTGGTAACGAGTGAGGGATGGACAGGCGGAGGGTCGAACTGCACCGGCAGCGTGTTGGTCCTGGCAAGTGCGCCTGGCTTAAGACCTGATGGTCGAGCTGGTGGCCTTGTCGGAAGCTCTGGTGGTTGGTCACGCTCTGGGCTGCTTGGCGGGCTGTTAAACGGCGACTTTTCCGCAGCTATATTCGGCAATCCCGCTGATCTCTGTCCGTTCTCCAGGTACAGTGACAACCGGTTACTGGGTTTCTCGGCACGGTTGATCGGTGGAGGAATGGGGGGCGTCGGTTTCGGCTCGCGCTCTTTCCTAAGTTCGACAGAGCGCCGCGGTGGAGGAGGCGATGGGGGTTGGGAGGAAGGAGCCATCCGCGGGGAGAGGCGAGGTTCAATAGCAGGAGTATGAGGTCGGCTAGGGATTTTGAAAGATCGGGGACTAGGAACAGTCGGCGTTGCAGGAGACTTAATAGGGTCCAAGGAAAGCTGGTTATTCCCTTCAACGGCCCCCCCGGGGCTGAACATCCTTCCTTTAGGCGGTGACTGTGGAGGATCTATCAAGACAGAGGGCGGCGGCTTGACCGGCCTGGGGCTCAAGGGAGGGGGAGGCCCCAGGCGTCCAGATTCTGCTTCACCACCTGCCTTCGGTAGTTGTAGGCCTGCAGGCTTCGCTGGTGGTTTATTTTCATCTTGCGCAACGGGCGTGCTCCGGGCTGGCCTGGTGTCGGGCACTGGAGGGGGCTTCGGGGAGGGCGATGGATTTCGAGGTGGAGGAGTCGCGGCGGTGGCGGTAGCTGGAGCGGGAGCGGGAGCTGAAGCTGCAGCGTCCTGGGACTTGTTCATGTTCTCCCACTGCGCCCGTAGCGAGGAAACGGGCTTCAAGGACGAGCCATCAGGCCCGTCGCCGGTCTGTGACTCCATGGCAGCCAGAGTGGGATATAGTGCGTTAGGCCTGTATCGATCCGCGGGGCATCTCGTGCCCACGGTTGTTGGACATCAACCCCCTGCTATGGAGGACCTTCAGTTCATCTGGGCAAGGAAGAACGAGCGGCCACACAAATACAATAAACGAGTGTCGGGTATAAGTGAACACGTCTCGAGAATAAGATGTAATGCAATGCTGCTAATGTTTAGTGGGATTTCACGAGGGGTGTCAGCTCTTTTAGGAGGCTGAGCCAGGAAATAGTAGGCTGTCGTAATAAGACCCAACAAGGCGCGAAGGTAGCGGGGCAGCGGCGTTAGTGGTCTCCTTAAGCAGGCACTTGTATTTCGTATCCGCTCGGTGAGGTGGCCAGGCACGGTTTTGGGTGTTAGGTATTAGTGCTGGCCTTGTTCAGGTATTATTAGCTTAGTCGATTCGCTTCTTTGTTGCCCTGAACAATGTAGTCGTCGCTCGTCGGATGGGTCTTTTGCCATGTGTATTACGCGGCCACCGAGCCCCCAGGAGAGAGGATGGCAAAGTCAATTGAGGGTCACCAGGTAGGGTCTGCTCCGGTACAAATAGGCAAATCATTGGTACTCACATCGGATCTGATTGTTCATGTTTTAATATGTGCACGCAGCCAGCACGCAGCCAGTGTCGAGCCCTGGTCTGTGTTGAATGTTGATCATCATGCCTTAGGCGTGCTTGGCATGCCAAACAAGCTGGGCGCGAGTTGCTTTTCTTCTGGAACTAGGTGCAACGTCAGAACCCCCCGTTGAAAGGCTGTTTTACTTCATGCATTATTATGGCGCATTCCGGCCCTCCCCTCGCATTCTCGCATCTTGGCCAAACCCCCATGATTAATAGCCCGTCATGCTGCACACATGTACATACATACTTCATCGTATTCCCTAACAAAGCAGGCATTAAGAATCCGATCCGCATCAAATTGAAAGTCGTAGAGGTTGTTCTAGCCAAATCAATAAACTCTCAGAATAACTACTTAATGTACATACAAAAGGCAACACCAACAATATCATGGACAGACGGGAAGATCTACGCATGTGTGTAACCCCTTAATGGCTGGAAAACAGGTCTGGTCTACGTGCTACCTACTCCGTACATTGATACAACACACCTACTATTCAGCTGCACTCAAGCATGGCATCTGTTTACACAGCAGCATACTTGCGGAGATTCTTAAATGAAATTCACTTGTCCACCCTTGCGTACAAACAGATGTCCAATCCAGTTGCTAGATGAAGAGCTGATGAGCTGTTATCATTATGCCAATTTCAGCTGGCAGACTGGATTATTATATCACTACGGAGTACATGTACCGAGATATAGGGCTGTGACGCAGCCCACACGAACCACACTACCATTGGAATATCTCTCAATCAGCATGGGATACAGCACGTGGCAAGCGGTATCTTGGCAGTGCCTTGGGTAACTTGACGTGAAGGCTGACTTTCGGGGCAGTCTGTGGTTGGGAATTCAAGGCTCCGTGTCGGCCGCCGGCAGTCATGGGGACTCAAAAAGGGCGGGCCGCTACCTAGCGTTCAGACAGTGGAAGTGCAACGCCGTGCAGCGGCGGCTTTCGGGTGCAGGGGTCCAGTTGACATCGTACGACAATTTGATGTAAGTGCATTCGGATTCTGTACCTTAGGTTGAACTTATTAGTACCTTTTGCCGATTCGACAACAGACCCTAGATTTTTAATCACTTATTATTTCTCATTGACTGCGAGCCCAATTAGCAGTCCTCTGTCGCACCCAATTAAAATAGCATCACCATTCTCACCCTATCCCCGCCTACTTCATCATCATGAATAACGTAAGTCAGCCCTTTGAACAATACCAATACCGTCGGGCAGGTTGGAGCTAACCCACTTACAGGTCCGGTCTTTCTGGTTCGTTGCTCCGTCGCACTTTGAATGCGCCCCTCGTTTCCTTGTTCCAATGTCTTAACTATCTATTCTACAGGCTCGGTTGGGGCTCGCTCTGTGTTGGTAAGAAGTCATGTGAGATTATTGCATTGCGTTACCTTGGCTAATTGATCCGCACAGCCGGAGGAGGTGCTTACTACTTTGCGAAGAGAGACATCAACGCCAACAGAGCTGCCAAGGTTGAGGAGCAGCGCCGGAAGAAGCAGATGATCGAGTCTATGGAGTACTCCCAGAACGTCCCCAAGCACCCGATCTCCTCGTCCACAATGGGCGCCGGCGCGTCGACCTCCCCCCGAACCGATCCGGCCGGCTCTCCCAGCCAAGAAGCCAGCGACGATCCTGCTCCGACGAGGCACGCCCCTACTACAGAAGGCCAGCGGGTTCTGGAGAAGAGCAAATACGAGAGTAGCGTACCCTTCAAGAGTCCAAAGGGCGACAGGTTTTCGTAACGAAGTGTAGGGCGTGAGAGCCGGCGACTTTGAGGGATCTCCTCCCAGTCATTTCTACTCCAGGCTTCCGAAGCCGCCTATTAATGCTCGCCATGTCTAGTGGCAATTGTACTCTACCAATACATGGACTCTTTTCAGTATTACGATTATGACTCTGGGCTTTGGAATCAATAAAACATTCATCTTCAAATTCTCGCAATTGAGTGGGTTGATTCCCCGTATTAAAGGTGGTTTGGGATATCCATTATACGCCATCGTAGCATGGGATTCTTACACTGCGCAAAATATGAGAGTGCTGCATAGGTAATCATGAGAATAACTGCTCTTGTCTGCTCAGAGCACAAAACAACGTCATCAATTTCTTTCGCCATTTTGTCACAGCTCGATACGGGCAGCAAATTATAGTGGGTCACGGTCTGGATTCTTCCGACAATTATTTCAGGGATCTGGCCCGGCAGCTGCCTTCAGCCTGTCGCAACAAGGCTGACTATCTCATCAGATTACTGCTTCATCAATATTGACCTTCATTCTATGTCTGATCACACCAATACGTTAACAAAAACGTGACCGATTGCCAGGCCTGGGATCTCCTCACACTCGCCAAAATGGCGTCGCCCCAACTTGCGATTGCCAAGGTCTCCTTCTCGGCTATCCTCCTTCGCCAGGATCCAATCTCCTGCCCTCGCAGCGAAATTGACGGATTCTTCAGCCTCCTCGACGCGACATTGTCGCGGTGCTCTCCAGTCAATGTCCAGGTTTGAGCAACACAATCTTCACATAATTAGCGTTAGGTGCGACTGCTAAACAGTCGTCACAAATTATAGCAAAGCAAGCAGTGGATGCTGGAGTATGTGGTGCCATCTCCTGCTAGGATCGCCGCCTAGGCAAATATCTTACGGCCTTGTCCAAGTCCTTTTGCTGCAGATGTCGCGGCAAGCAGAGCGGCTCGTGAGACTTCGTCTAGGCGCAAACGACTGCATGTGTTATACGTGTTGAATGATATCATCCATCACGTAACCATACGGCAGCGCCAAGATGATTTCGCTTCCAACCTCGAGCCATTCCTCCCCGGCTTGGTGGAAGCTGCGGCCAGCTATCCAAACAGCCCCAAGCAAATGAAAAAGGTCATGGACATGATCTCTTTATGGAGTGAGAGAGACTATTTCATGCCATCCTTCATCAGCCAATTAGAGACCGTGGCTAAGGAGGCGCCCACTTCACGAGCTTCGACGACGGACACCGGTGGCAGCTCATCTGCCACTACTACGAAGCTAGCTAAGGAGGCACCTTTCATATTACCATCAATGCATGGTGATCCGGGAGCGCCTTGGTACGATCTTCCTGCCGCAAACTGGCTGCCCGTCATTGAACCCAACTCGTCGAGACCGATGAACCCTTCCATGATCAAGCCGCTACAACTAGTACCAGGCCCTGCCGACAAAGCTCTGGCTAAGGCAGTGCAAGACCTTCTTGATAGCGTGGACAAAATCTATGGCAAGGATACCCAATCGGGCGAAGATCACCCGGAGGACATTGATCAGTTAGGGCAAAGGATCGTCGTAGACGAGATTACGAGAGATGTCCTGGACGGCGAGACGTACTACGGCTGGTCGCGCAACTTCTGCGATAAAATGAAGAAACGGCGGAAGCAACCAGCAAACGGCTCGAGTGAAGGCAATCGCGGTCGAAGCTACTCTCGTTCACGGTCCAGGAGCTCGAGTCGGAGTTCCTCAAGGCCAGCGTTCAAGAGGCGGCGCACGTCAGACAGTCCTCGCAGTCGAGACGGGAGCCCCGGTCGCCGCCGAAGCTACAGCCGAGAACGACGCGCTCGTCGTCCGTATAGCGGTTCACGGTCGCCTTCGCCACGCCGCTTTTCGCGATCCCCTTCGCCGCAACGACCTAGCGGCCTGCCCTCTCGGCCTCCTTTCTTTGATGTCCCCAACAACGGTACCCAGGCAGCGCAGATGCCGCATCCACTGCCGCCGCAGCCGAACCCGGCCTTTCCCGGTTTCCTGGCCACTTTCCCCGTGCCCCCTCCTCCACCGCCGAACTGGACCGGTCCGTGGCCTCCGCCCCCACCTCCGCCACCGACCATGGGTGGCGGTGGTCCTCCTCAGACCTGGATGCCGCCGGGTCCTCCGGCTTGGGGAAACTCGGCAGTCCCCTCACCTCCGCCACCCCCGATGGGCCACAACCCTTACCCGAATCAAGGCCAAGGTGGCGGCTTTCAGTATGGCCGCGGCGAAGGAGGTTATAGAGGCGGAAGAGGTGGCTGGAGAGGCGGTCGAGGCAACTGGTGAGGGTTTAGGGCTATACCAGTATCAGGTGCAGGAATGTAGGAATATGATTAATAGGCGGATCGGGTTAATATAACCATCTAGTGTATGCATACGATTTGATTTACCTTATGGAAATTTTGGGGACGGCGGTCCGCCGCTAGAAGATACCACAATTGAACAACGAATGGTTCATAACTCGCGTGTCCTGCAATCCTAATGCATGACGATGTCTACATATCTTGCCCACCTCACAGCATACTTCAAAGTATTCTGTTCTTTTCACAGCTTTGGTTGCAATTTCTGCTTGGGGAAATGCAATTTCTCAATAATTTTACCAGCTGTGCGAAGCTGCTAGGCAGCAAACTGATGTGAGCATGTACGTAAATGATTATATTATATCTCACACATCCCCTATAGACGTGATCGATAGCCTATGTAGACGTCCGACACTGTGACAATGCCGTACAATCCGTGCCTTGACACCACTCCGCGAACGCCTTCTAATCCATATCTAGGTCTTGGTCTTGGTAGTACGGCCCATGTCCGAAACCCAGCCTCAATCTGTCGTCCTCCGTCATAACCGGATCATCCATTTCGTCCTCATCTCCATCTCCATCTCCAACCTCGTCCTCGTCCTCGTCTCCGCTGGCACCACTAAGGTCGGTATCGAGTATGTGTGCCCACGGATCGTCTTCTTCGGGGTGCGGCGTCCCGCCTGCACCGCCGACGCTGGGGGCGGGCGACATAGTCTCCGCATCCTCGTCCGCGACGGGATTGCCGAACTGATCTCTCGTCCGGCGCCTCTTCTCGCCCCTCTCGCTGAAGCCGAGGGCGGTGTAGGGGTCGCGGTACTGGCTCAGGGGGCGGTGCCGGTACCGCATACCCTCGAGCCCGCTGATGTCCTCCATGCCGTACAGCAGCGAATGGATGGTGACGCCCGGGCGGACGCCGAGGGGCAGGACGTCTGGGTACTCGCTGAGCTTCTTAAGCAGGTGCGACGTGTACAGGAAGCCCTTCTTCTTGGGGTTGTCGTCCTCGTAGCCGTAGCGGCCGGCCTGGATTGCGATCATGCGGGCCTTCATGTAGGCCTTGACCTTGTACCAGAACGCCATGGGCCAGAACCCGCCCTCGGTGATGTCGCACTGGTCCAGCACGGGCGCCTTCTCGATCAGCTCGAGGAGGGCCGGGTCCGTGACGTCGCAGATCTGCCAGAACTTGCCGTTCGTGCAGAAGCTCTCGCCATCCCACTTATGGCTGACGGCGATATCCTCTTCGGTTAGGCGAGTCGACTGTCCCTGTTGAATCTTGCTCATCTTGGGTAACTGGTGGAGCTTGAAGGCTAGAGTCTGGTACGGGCGGTACTTGGAATCCTCTCGGGGATCGACACCATATTTGACGACAGCGTCGCGCCAAGGGCCGCCTTTGAATTGATAGCCGACTGTGGCGATAGCGATCTTGAGATGAGTATCAACGGCCAAGGGACCGACTCGGTTAGCCAACGCACGACGAGTCCAGATCGGTCGCTCGTCCATCGCCTTTCTGACCTTGTCTATCAATTCCAGAGGCACCTGCTCAAGGTCCTTATCCATGTTTCTGAGGGGCCCATTGGGTACCGGGTAGGCGTTGTGGGCAATATAGTGCCCATAAGTTTTTCTCTTCCTATTGATGTTGAAAACTATAGGCTTGCCTGTCTCATCTTGTCCCTCTGCCCGTACGAAAGGGTTCTGGTCATAGAAGTAGTTGAAGGGAACAACTTTATCCGTAAAGTGAGGCGGTGGGATAATCTCTTGGCCTGGTTCCAGCTGCAGATCAGGGTTGAGCTTGAATTCCTTCAACTTCGGAACTAGCATGATGTAATTAGTTAATGTCATATCGAAGGGTGGAGGGTAATTTACGCTGTAAAGGTATAAGATGTTCGGCTAAGTTCGACATGAATGGGAAGTCCTCAGTTGCGAACTGGAAGTCGGCTAAGCCGCGGTACCGATGAGTTGTCTTGATTGAGCCCACGGCTTCGACATGATACTTGTCCGCGTTGTCTTGCAGTTTACGGAGTAGTACTTTTGGACTGTCCTGGCGGGATACTGAATGCACTTGCTGTGTTGGACCTTTACCACTGTGGGCGTCTTGTGAATCATCCCCGACGAAGGGCTGATCAGTCCCACGCTTCCTCCTGCGGCCTGTCCGTCTTGGGACAGTGATCTTCAGTAAAACGTTGTTGGTTGCCACACCATGGGATACGATGGGCTTGGATGTGATCGATTCTGGACGAAGCCATAGTGGCAAGATTGCACGATCAGGGTCAGGTCTGGTGACAAGCTGAAATTCTCCGAGTTAGGGAATTCACACAGTGAGAGGACAAGGCGACAAGGGTAGCTGGAGTGAGATCCTCGGCGGATATACTTACCTTATGGAACTTTGGATTTGGCCCGAATGAGTTGATACCTCTGTCCAAGTTCTGTATTATACATGGATGCTCGATTGCGACCACCTTTCTTTGGGACACCTCGTAGACCGGGGCGATGTTATCGGCTTCCGTACGAGCTTGATGCGGAAACAAGTCTTCTAGGCCCAACATGTCTGCGGTTGTGACAAGGCAGAGTGCGTTGTTAAGGAGGTCCCTGGAGAGCAGGCTCGCCTTCAATGTATTGAACCTTGACCATCTGAGAAAGCATTCAAACCTTTAGCTCCACTTCTAAGCAGAAATGGGCTTGTCGATGTTCATCTGTCTGGTACAGGTGCAAAATCCGATAGCGAACTCGAGACGCTGGCAGGTATTCCAAACCTAAGTAGTCGAGCTATAGAGTATTCAAATAGGCAGGCGACAGTTGATCCAGCAGATTGAGATGTACTTTTTCAAGGCTCCCAGCAGTACGATTTCAGTGGGCAAAGCGAAAGATCTTTCTCAATTGAATACAGCTGTACCGATAGCCTTATTGGGATTGCTAGAGGATAAAAAAACCCAAGATTGTCCAGTAAATGTATCAGCGAACGATGGGAAGTCGGTAAAGATGTAGTCGTATTATTCAAATTCCGTTGCGCAGTTGATACTGGAGGCGGGTGACAGATGGGTGGCACACAGGTGGAGGCAGCTGCCAGCAGCTGCACAGCCTCGCCAACATGCTCTTGACGTCTTTTACTCCAGTCCAGATCTGCAGCATGAAGATAAGCTCAGCAAACCTTACATGATCTGGTTGTTATCTAGTGTGTAGTATCCAATCAGTAGGTACGCTATCCTGGCTTGTCCGAATGTCTCCCGTTCAGTAAATGAATGCACTTGCGACGCGCCGACTTCACCAAGCCAACGCAACGTGGGTTTGCACCACCTGAGCTCGGACAAGCACGTACTAACCCCCCTGACCGCCATGTGGTCGGAATCCTGCAAAGCCCGACGAATATGTACCCCAAGGACTAAGATATGTAAGTGACAAGCTGTCATAGTGGCCCCTTCTTTCTAATTCCGCCCTCTACCCAAGCCCATGACGATGGCGCAAAGGATTTATGTAGTAGTAACAAGTGAGGCTCCCAGGGACAAACCAATTACGGAGCAGATCATGGGGGCTAACCAATTAGCTCTCACAAGTAGCCCTACCATCAGCCAAATTGGGCATTTCCTCGCGCAGAGACTCGGGCTTCTCAGCGCTAATGACCGCAAGCGATTACGCCCAAAGACATACCTACTGGCAGACTGTGCACATCAAAGTGAGTAACACAGAGGTCGGTGTAGACGATCGTGGCCTATAGGGATATATTATGCCTGAAGTGCCTTGACCTTAGGCAGACTAGCCGGCCCTCCTGAAGAGAGTCGTAGGTTCGAAGCTGTTCTTGGAATTAAAAAGCTTGGCAGTTTGCACTGATACACGATTTCATAATATTGAAGGATTCGCCTGCCCATATCGCTGTCGAAGCAATATGTATTTGGTTGTTAGAAATCCGGTATTGACAACTCCTGACCCTGAGAGTAGGTATACTGTCGTCCACTCAGAGAAGCTCAGCTGTGCATACATAAGGTAATGTTATCAAATGTGCATACCTTCCTGGCATATCTGCCTTGCTTATGCAAAGTACTATGCGTAGCCATCAAGCCATATGCAAGCAAGCACCAGTGGGAAGTGGTAGTGGGGTGTTAAGCACTCGAAGAGACGGCACATGAGCTGGTGCTTGGGCCACTCGCGACGACTCTCCTGCAAATTGACGAGTTTCTGCATCGTTAGTGGACTTTTGATTTCTCGAGGCACACACATAGCCAGAGCCAAGGGACAGACTACAGTGCTTGGGACAGGGCCATGCCCCGCAAAACATCACGAGTGCCCCAGCAGCCCAGTGTGCCTGCTCCTCCTATTACATCGAACCGGACCTCTCTCTCCAATTGATGCACTCCTTGGATCATGTAACATACCCGCCTTGTCTGCAATGTGTAGCTCTCAATCTGTATGACCTGGACCAATGAGCAAGTAAGCATAATGATTGCTTCCGCTAGGTTGTTGCTGTTTGTGACGGGCGATGGAATCCTGAGGACAATCTGAATATCTTTCGATTCTTCTTCTTTTTGGTGCTACATCAATCAATACCTGATATTGATTGTACCTGCCTCGCTGGATGCATGTGCAGTGTCCTATGACCAAATTGATGCTAGGCAATAACCGAACCGATCAGTGCGGTGCGGTCCCTTCAACCAATGCCCAAGTACATTGATATTCACTTGCGCTCCTCTTCCCGTGCCTGTATTACCAGGTAACCTTAAGTCAAAGCGACCAGCGCAGACCGGGGTCTAGAGATAATGGCTGGTTGCCCAACCTACATTCCTAGCAAGCACCATCCTGTCCAGCCTCGTTTCCCACTGCTTGTAGTTGGAGGAGACGGGCGGACGACGGAGAGTGAGTGAGAGAGAGAAGCCCGCGAGCCCGCACAAGCACGGTGTACCCCTTCCACTTTCCCCTTCCCATCAACATCATCCCGCTTGCCAATCCATCACCCATCCCCTGGATCGCCAACTTGAATGCATTGCCCTTCTCCACACCACTTTCCAAACGTAAACCTCTCATCTCCGCAGGCGACACGTCTTGGTCTCGAAACTTTTTGGTCTATTGGCGTGTCGGTCTCATTGTGATGGTTTATTAGGCCTGATCAATCAATTGATCTTTTTCGCAAACAACCACCATCACCCGTCGACACAAGCCGGCTTGCCTTTTTCCCCATCTAATAATTGGAGCTGAGGTACTGTACCGGCACCACCTGGCGACTGATCCTCGACACTGCCGCATTGAACCCCTTGTGCCCATCCCACCTTTACTACCACCACTACACAACCACTACCTGCTGCTGCGCTGCCTCGACTTCCCATCGTCAACACGTCGGCCAGCTCGCCGCAGATAATTTGTACCAAGACACGAAAAGAGAAGGCGATTTGACGACCAATCGAGACGGGTTTCTGCGATACCAGTAATCGAACTGCTGGGTCCGGGCTATTGTTATTGTGCACGACGCACCTCAGCCCCCGCTTCCATTTTACCTTTACCTATCTTGGCGCCTGTCGGCTTTCGCTGTCGAAGCAGCTTCCTCTCAACCACCAAGAGACGACTAGTTGTTTCCTGGGGCTACGAGCGAGTCCTGACAAAAGGGCCGGAGGCCATATATGGAGGCCAAGATGAAGCGATTCAGCCAAAGAGTGGTGAGTACCCGTCTACACGCTTGTTTACCAGCTTGATTGCATCATCGAATCTTGCACACAAAAAAACCCAGCCACGTCCAAAACCGCGTATGCTAACCTCTTACCGCCTTCACATAGTTGTCTCGAGGAAAAAGCGACAGCAAGTCATCCAAGAAGAATAAGGACTCCAAGGATGGCACTGCTTCGCCCTCGGGCAGTTCTAGGGAAACACAGTCGCCAGTACTGACGCCCACTTCTTCAACCTCGACATTGAATGATATTCGCAACAAACCCCTTCCACCCAACAACACCGCTGCCGAGCACGGCAGCCCAGGGCCCCAATCAGCCGGCCAAGGGAATGGTGGTGATAGATTTAACAGCGGACCTTCTCCTAATGGTGCCGGGACCCCTAGTAGACAAGGCGGGCTGCCACCCACCGTGGTAATTAGCCCAAGCGCAAATGTAAGTCGCGTGTTGATCGTGTTCGAGATCGAATTAGAACTGACATCCATTCGCGATACCAGCATGTCCCCCCCGCCGGGTGCCGCAGAGACGATGCCTCATGATCTGGTCCCTCCAAAGGCCGGACAGAAGTCTCTCATGTTCGATCGCCTTCATCAGACACCGAAGGATGTCCCCGAGGGCTTGCGCACACCGAAGAGACAGCATTCGTCCCGGTTCGATATCTCGCCGCAGCGTGAACTGGAGAAGCTCCCTGGCTTCCATGAAGTGCCGCCGAATCGCCGTCAAGAATTGTTCATGCAGAAGATCGACCAGTGCAATGTCATCTTCGACTTTAACGATGCCAGCGGTGATATGAAGTCCAAGGAAATCAAACGTCTCGCACTACACGAGCTGCTGGACTATGTGGCCAACAACCGCCAGGTCATCACGGAACCTATGTATCCCCGGGTCGTCGAAATGTTTGCTAAGAACCTGTTCCGCCCTATTCCTCCGCCCATGAACCCTCAAGGAGAGGCATTCGATCCGGAGGAAGACGAGCCCGTCCTGGAGGTGGCTTGGCCGCATATCCAGGTTGTATACGAGTTCTTCTTGCGATTTATCGAGAGTCAAGACTTCAACACCAACATTGCCAAAGCCTACATTGACCACAGCTTCGTCCTCCAGCTGCTGGAGCTCTTCGATTCAGAAGACCCGCGCGAGCGCGACTTCCTCAAGACTACACTGCATCGCATATACGGCAAATTCCTGAACCTTCGATCCTTCATTCGACGATCCATCAACAACGTCTTCTTCCAGTTCATCTACGAAACCGAGCGTTTCAACGGGATTGCGGAGCTGCTTGAAATCTTGGGTTCCATCATCAACGGATTTGCCCTCCCCCTGAAGGAGGAGCACAAGCTGTTCCTTACCAGGGTGCTTCTTCCGCTACACAAGGTCAAGAGCCTCAGCATGTACCATCCCCAGCTGGCATACTGCATCGTCCAGTTCCTTGAAAAGGATGCTTCCCTGACGGAAGAAGTTGTCCTTGGCCTGTTGCGATACTGGCCCAAGGTTAACAGCACAAAGGAGGTCATGTTCCTAAATGAAGTAGAAGACATCTTCGAGGTTATGGACCCTGCCGAGTTTGCCAAAGTTCAAGAGCCGTTGTTTCACCAATTGGCCAAGTCAGTCGCCAGCCCTCATTTCCAGGTGGCAGAGCGCGCGCTCTACTTCTGGAACAATGAGTACTTCTGCAATCTTGTCAGCGACAATGTCGAGATCATTTTGCCCATCATGTTCGCTCCGCTATACGAGAACTCGAAAGGTCATTGGAACAGGTAAGAAACCCGTCCGCCTCATTTCTGGCCAGACAACTAATGTGATGGACACAGGACGATTCACGGCATGGTGTATAACGCCATGAAGTTATTTATGGAAATCAACCCTCAGCTCTTCGACGACTGTTCTCATGAATACACCGAGAACCAGAACAATGCTGCAGCAAGGGAGGCAATGCGGGATCGGAAGTGGGCTGCGCTTAAGGATCAAGCCAGTAAGAGGAAGCCCTCCAATGGCGTATCGGAGGTTGACCCGCAAAGTGAGGATAACCAGAAACGACTTGACTCATTGAAGCTCGACGGAGATAAAAGAGATCGACGACCAGCTGGCCATGAGCGGCAGACCTCGGTAGGCTCATCCAGAAGCGGAAGATGATTTGGTGTTTTTGGTCACTTTCTTCTTCACATGCCTTCTACTTTCTTCATGATAGACCTTTCTAAGCGATTATGACACTGGCTGCGGCCTTGGTTCGGCTGGACCTGGAGACACTACACATACAATCATGACAACTTGCATTTCTGAAGCACATTTCCTAGCCGACAGTCGCGTGCTGTGCCATCTTCATGAGTCCAACTGTTAACCACCCTCCTCTCTACACAGGACTCTGCCCCGATGGTCACTAGTACAGGCGACAACCCAGAAGACGCTTCTCCCGACGAAGCCCAAGCTACTGCAATAGCAGCGTAAGCCATTCATAGCGATTGATCGCATCTTTGCTTTTTGCTCTTTGTGCTTTCCGGCTCGACAGGTGTTTCATTTCCCGTACATGATGTCCCTCCAACCCCCACCTTCTCCCCCTTCAACCCTCAAAACATGTGGCATTTTCCCCAATTCAAGCCCTGTGCGGCTTTGGCCGATTTGTCACGCGGACACAGATTACAAAATATTGGGCCTCATGCCTGGTTAGGCGTGAAGTCCATCTTAGACACTTAATGACCAAAAAGCTTCTGGGGAGTCATCCCGCGTTTACTCTGAGTAGCATCACGATGTGCACACTACGTCGAGAGCTGGGAACTTCATTATACACGCCGTCCATACACATATTTGATCGGTGGATTCACGATTGAACACAGCAAAGTAGGGGGGAGGGGGGAGGAAACTGTTTGTTGTGCCGCCGTGTCTGTCGGGCGGTAGGGAGGATAAGGAAATATATGGGGAGGTGGTAGGCGTGAAGGTACTTGGAGGATACTGTGTATGTCTGTCTGTCTTCTCGAAAGAGTCTTCGGGATCATGATGATGATTGATAACTGAGAATTCTGGAGAACGGCGTTTCGACTTGTTTTCCACCGGGTTGGTTGGTAGAGAGGTGTTGACCGGAATCCACTTTCATCCTCTATGATCAAAACTGGCGAACATGATAGCTGTCTTGGCTGCGTATTGCTGTCTCTTGCTTGACTGCGTATTGATGTCTTTTGCTTGACTGTCTCTGATGTCGGTGATCTGTTTTCCTTTGACTCGTGTGGGTGAGTGAGTTCAGAGATGTCTTTCTGATCCGGACTACGTATGAACCTAGCTGCCAACAAACATCTCTGTCACTTAAGTTCGTATTCTACGCTCAGCCAACAGACGTCGACCTTCATGTTGGAGTCGCTGCCCAGAGGTCTGATGTCCCCTTTCCTCTCTTGATCCATATTACGGGTAGTATAGAAGCTTCTCTGAGTCGCAATTGTCACTTACCATCCGACTCTCGGGATCGTTCTTGACAAGATGCTCTAGGGGATGACAAGGGCTTCTTCTACAAAAGGTTTTTCTTACTCTGGTTCCTTTCCACTTTTTATCTTTAATCTATTCAGGGGCGGGCAGAAAGGCCAACCAGCCAGACCATCGGCAAACTATGTCCCTTGCAACAGTCAACCTTCTGGGGAGAGGCATTTATGAGTCCCACTGTGCAACGGAGTTGTCGAAGTTGGTCGGATCCGAGCAATTCTGTGCAAACTTCGAAGTGAAATCTTAAATTTTTTCTGACAGTATAGATACCTCCCCAGCCCGCCCCCCTTTCTCAATTCCTTTCCTTCTTTCCCTTCCTTTCCTTCCTATCCTTCCTTCCTTCATTCTTTCCTTCCTCCGCACACGTCGCCGCAGTCGGGAAGTTGGGATCCCCAGCAGCAACACCAGATCCCCCGTGCCCATAGACTTCCTGCCCCGAACCATCCTCGGACGTTGGGATGGAAGCCAGGACTGCGATCCTCGGACGAGTACTGGGGTATGTGGGTGACGGTAACGCTGCTGGGGCTATCTTCTTTTCCCGGCACCCCCAGCCAAGGTCTGTTCATCCCCTCCCCCATTCTCTTGCGCTAAACTGTCACAGGTATCATAGCTGGGGTAATTATACTAGCTTTCCGTCCTCTCTTTCCCCAAGTCATGGCCGCAAGATCGTGGTCCCTGGCAACCCATACTATGCGACTTCGATCTCACTTACCCTTACTACGGACTTACACGCGTATGCATTTGCACAGCCGATCCTGCTGGCAGTCCTCTGTCATCGCTTGATCGGTTGTGCAAATGCAAATGCGTGTAAGTCCGTGTAGTAAGGGTAAAGGTTTTTGAAGGGACATAGTATGGTCTGGGGTCTAGCATAGCGGCAAGAGCGCCTGTGTGTCCTCTTAGGTCTGCAGTGGTTGTTGTGATCCCCGTCTGGCACCAGCAAGCAACACTCTTCGCAGCATCGCTGCTTCACGGAACCTCGATGCCATGGACCTGGATGACCTGGATCTGGATTGGCCGACTCTGAGGACATTCTTGGACCCTGCCCTACTACCTGTTCCCAATCCCAATCCCAATCCCATTCCCTTCCCTCTTGCCCATACCCTCTCCCCTCCACCACCTCTCAGCACACTTCTTCGAGGTAAGTGGACTTTCTAGGTAAGTACCACGCCCTTCCATCGCCTTCATCTCTTTTGGGTAAGTAACATTCCATCCTCTCCATCTCCTCCACTTCCTCCATCTCCCTCCATGGATTTGTCTCTACCTCCGGGGAATCCGGTACACACCACAACTTTCTCGTTCGCCTTCCGCAGAGCCTTACTTTCGGTTAGCCACCCGAAGGCCGAAGGACACGAGACTAACGTTAGGTACTAGTCCAAGCTCCCATGACTATATAAATTGGTGCAGCCGTCCGCAACGACGCGAAACTAATATATCCTGACTCGTCCAGGCTTTCCCTCGGGACCGTTCGGATTCCTCGTGCCTCCCGAGCCGCTGACGCGGGATTGCAGATGCATCTTGGTCTATAACCATCACCTCCAGCAGCCGGTTATCCCATACCACAGGTCATCCGTTGCTATCCACTTGGAGTACTCAAGGATCCGACCAGGGCCAGGTCGTGCATCTAGGAAGTCCAAAACTTTCTGGCTTGCTTTCACGCAATCTTGGGGGTTTGTTTCTTGGGGAACCCGTTCGGACTTCCAACCGCCCCAGGAAGCTGATCACGGGGGATTGGTGATAGCTTCTCATAGTACAGGTAAGTCTTCAATTGCACCAGCACTTTCGCTCCCTTCAGTGATATGGTTCAGATCTACAGCATATGATTTACAAGTTTACCGCCAGTGTTGTGTTGGGGTTGGCCATCAGCCAATGGAAAGCGTAGCTTGACAAAGCCCAATTCCAGACAACTTCCAACGAGACCAACCTTGAGCAACGCCTGATAGGACCTGTGTATATGCTTGGGGTTAACCAATTGGAAGACCTCTTACTCTCATAGATTTAGCGCATATGCGACTGGGAGTCAGTGAGTTTAGTCGCTGCTCTTGTTCAAGGCTTTAGGTGCCATCCCAGGAACGAAAGGGCCGTCTCGTTCCTCACGGTCCCGTGTTCTTTCCATGATCCATGGTAATATATATCTGTATATGTCCCTCTCTTTTCATGATTCGCCATGCTGCATATCTTAGTGAGTGAGTCTCCTAACTTGGAGGTTCACATGAGGACGGCTATCAACCCTGTGTGGTTACACAAATGGCTCTTTGCGGCCGTTCTTAATCGCCACCTCAGCAAGCTCCTCCTTGGGGGCGGCTGAGTGAATACAGGATTGGCATGGCCACCAGCCGATTATGGGCCTTGCCATGATTTTCATCTCAATATCTTCAATCTGTCAAGACTCGTAATTCTCTGATTTCTCATATTCATCCTCAGTTGCCCGATATCGCTATATGGCCGCTATACCCTTCCAGCAGAATGAAAGCCTCACGAGTCGTCAACATACTGATAAGTCTCGCCTCAGGAGGCTGCAGCCTGGTGAAGGCCCTTTCGGACACCCCCGGACCGGAAGATTTTATTCGGCATCCCTTTGTCACTGTTGCTGTGGTTGGAGACTGTCTATTTCGATGGCGGCGAGCTCGCACAGTCTATCAATGGAGTAATGGACGAGAAACACCCTTCTTATGCGTGTAAGTACTGAAACACTTAGTGTTACTTGAAGATTATACAAACGCCCGCCCATCTTGATCGGATCCATCTGCCTCCAGCTGCTGCTAATTCTCAGCACAAGTAAACACAACGCTCTCCCTCCCCCTCTCCTCTTCGTGGACCAAAGCGAGCGCAACTCTACCATCGATTCCCAAGTCGGCGCCCTGTCAGAACCAGCCTATTACCTGGTTCGATGCTTCGATCTCTTCTTTCTACGAGTGGGGCGGCTCTGCTATCAATACAACAGCGGCCAACAACTTGATCTGGAAGTTCACGACGGACGGTAGCGGAGGCGGCGCATGGAGCGAAGTCATACCCACTAATATCGTGGCGTTCAACAATGCAGCTCGGCCCCACCTTTCCGCTTTCACTATGCAACGTGGCGTAGGCTACGCCTTGGCGGAGTCACCGGAAGAGACACCGAAACCTCGGCAGTCTCCCGCATCGCTATCTCAGGGCGGGTGAGTTTCGATACCGGTAGTCTCAAGTGGGAAAACACGTCGAGCCTGAGGTACGGAAGGTACGGCACCAGCGTGAGTGCGCGAAATGGAATCTGTACCGTTCGGCCCAGATGGATTACTGGTGGTCCTCGGGGTGCCGAGACGCCGGTCGCGTCGTCGTCGGTACCATTGAAATGGTCAGCTGGGATACAGTCAGTTTCGTGGACCCAAGTACGGGCAAGTGGTACTCACAAGCCACGACCGGCCCGCGACCGACGAAGAAGCAGAAATTTTGCAGTGTGGGCTTGCAGGGCCCTAACGGCACCTACGAGATGTAAGAACAGCATCGAAACCTATATCCTGAGCCGAACCTTGGCAATCGATGACGGAGTGAAAGCCAGGCGCGGGGGCTAACCGAGTTGCAGTTTCATATACGGCGGTATGTCAGACCCGGTCAAGACCTTGGACGAAATACATGTCCTCAGTTTGCTGGGCTTTGTCTTCAAGTCGCCTAATTCAAGCACCCCTCAAAATGACCATGCCTGTGCACTCGTGGGATCGCTAAACAAGACGGACAATAAGAAAAGGAAGCGCCAAATGCTCAGTGTCGGTGGCTCCCACGGCGACCTCGGCTGGCCAAAATCTGAACTCGATCCTGACCCCGGAAACAGGGTTTGGGGGTTTTTGACCTGACGGATATGGTTTGGAAGAGTCAGTATGATGCCGATGCTAACCCTTACGACACACCCAAGACGGCCAAAGATTGGTACGCACAGGGCGGTCTTGATACTGTGAGCTGGACAAGCGAGGAGGTCAAGACTATGTTTAGGTCTGGCGCAAATATGGCCGCCAACCCCGGCAACGGCCTATCGGATATACCGGGCAGCGGCGGTGGATCCTCTCCGAATAATCCCAGCGAGGCACCTAACAACACCACAAGCCAAGCCGGCGCCATTGCAGGCGGCACGGTCGGAGGCGTGGCTGCTATCGCATTGACCACGGCACTCGCAGTCCTCCTTCGCCGCCGCCGAGCTCGTCGAGCACAAACTCCCCTGCCGCAACCCGAAGCATGGTCTAAGTCCGAGCTGCCCGCTGGAAGTGCGTTGCAACAGCCACGTAGCGAGCCCATGAACCCACGACGGCACCAAGGAATGCATCCGGCGGAGCTATATAGTAACCACGGTCACTCGGAGCTTGGACCCGCGTCTCAGCAAGAGTTGCCTGGATGATGACAAGTGCAGGCAACTCATGGAGGATGCCTTGCTGAAGAGCACAAAACATCGTCCGAATGTCTGCGTGCAACACGGAATCAAGTCAGCCAAACGTCTTTTTTCCCCCCCTGCTACACCGTATCGCGAGAAGTAGTCAAGGGACCAACAATGTGAGCCAGTAATGTGGTACCTTTGAATGGATATAAACTCGGTCTTCCTCAGACCCCAGAACCCTGAATTCAACGTTGTTGACAGAAAGTGGTGGGGGGGGTATGTCTCACAGGTAAGATATATATACGCTTGTATAGGGATATACGTATCCAGAGCAGCAACGTCGCGGAAATTGCTAGTACCAGGAGAAGACAGTTAGGCTTGACAGGCCATATACTACCGGGTGTTTAACGAGGCAACATATGTCCTGTGAATCGTATTATATTGTTACGAATGATAGAGTGGCAGGTTGTGTGATTATCATAGCTTTTCCTATCCTTTCTTAATATATTACCACTACGCATACTCATAGTTTCGCCATCTCTTTGACTCACCCCCTGGCTTTGCTTTCCCCGACGAGCATGTTCTTCAGTTCTTGGGAGTATCCTGGACATCCTACAGCAGTAGTTCATTGTAAGCCTTGCAAGTCGAATGGGACGGAAGAGGGCTTGAGAAGAAGTGACATTTACCTTCCAGGCTTCCTCGAAGCCGGCGCTCCGGACCCAGCGCGGACCGGGCGCCTCGACGGAGTCTACGATCAGGTGGTTGATCTGATCCCAGAGCTTAGTACCCTTGACCCGGAGCCAATCCCTGTCCTCATAGGGCTCGCTGAGCTTGCGGCCGACGCCGACGGCGCGCCACAGCTTGATGACGTGCCCATCGTCCGAAAGACTGTGCAAACGAGGCAGAAATTCTGGTGTAAGGTAGAGCCCGGTCAGTCAGTCAGAGATCGCTGGTCAACAACCAGTTCCTTACTTATATCCGCCTGGTATTTTTAACTAATAAGGAAGGGAGGAGAACAAAGAGAACAACTTACGACCAGCAGACGACGCCTCGTCTTTGGGCACATAGTTGGCGATTTTCTCTACCGAAAGCTTCGGGCTGCCTCGGGCGACATATTGGACAATGTCCATCCGGATCTTCCACTCGAGCATGCGGACCTTGTGCTCCGTGGCGAGCCAGTCCTGCTTGTTCCAGGTGACGAAGATTGGCGCTGAATTGACGTGATGCCTGACAGGGGCACAGTCAGCAAGCAATCCCGACAAAATGTTCACAAGGGCGAATCCTCTTTAAAACCGAATAGAACTCTGTTTTTGCTTACATCAAGAAGAAGTCGTACTTCGGGTCCTTGCCCGGCCGCACCGCCGCCGCCGACGCCGCGTAGATGGCCGCGTCAAACATCTCGGCCGTCCGCTCCGCGAGCTCGTCGGGCGCGACCCGGACGCGGCCGGTGCACGCGACGGCCTCGTCCCAAGCGCGGGCGAGCACGCCGTCGCGGACCTTGTTGCCATCGCTCATGCGCGGGGAGTTTCTCAGTTTCTCGTTCCCCGCTGCCGTGTCGAGGAGGTCCGCGATGCGCGGCATCGGCGTCCTCATAGTAGATTTTTGGGCCTGCTCCTCGGCGCCGAGGAGGAATCGGCCCATGTCGTCGCGGTGCACGCAGGCTTGGGCCAGGGCCATGGCGACCATGGCGGGCTGGTCCCATTCGATGCCGTACATTAGCTGAATGAGGGGGTGCAGGAACCCTTTCCGCATAGTTAGCTAACTATCGACATATAATAGCCAGGCCAGGAGGATTCATTTTCTCTTACCCTGCATACATCCTAATCAACATGTCCTGGCTCCGCTTGTCCCCCCTTGAACATGTACTCGGTAAGGGTCTTCTGCCACCCGCCCAGCCTCTCGATCTCGTGCTCGAAGAAGACGAGCCAGTCGGCATAGTACTGCTCCTTGCCCAGACGTTGCTTGGCCTTGTCCCAGTCCCGCAGCTCCTCAAAAAGGTTCTTGCGTGGCTCTAGGGCCGGACGCTGGTAGCCCTCATTCTCGACGAAGGCCTTGCGGAGATCCTCGACCGAGGCCCCCGTGCCGTACAAGGCCAGGATATGATGGCTGATACTATTAAGGGTATTAGTACGGATAGTAAGACATTATGCTATGAAGGTATCTATGTTTACTGGTCATGAAACCCATCTTTGTTGAAGAAGACATGGTGGTTGTTCATATCCTTCTGGAGTAGAACAGCGGCCGTTTCGGCGGCCTGATCATTTTGTCGGATACCCCAGAGCCCGGTGTTATCGGGGGTGATATGGATTTTGTAAGCAGTAGCCATGTTGTTAAATGCTCTCCTTTGTGCTGGTGTTTTATAACAGGTTGTGAAGCTGCGTAGCAGTCGTGATGATATTATGATGGGCCTGTTCATTGGATTCTCATCAAGTGTCTCGATCGAAGCATTCAATTCAATTGTACGAGACTGACTACATATATATAAACGAACTGTCATGCATTCACTTGAATGTGACACCATTTCGGTTTACGACGGCGTTGCGACTCTTAACTCCCGATGCCGAACCTATGGGATTGGGGAGATGACAAATGCGAAGTGAGATGGTTCTGTAGCAGGCAGTCGCTGTTTCCCAGTAACGTTCAACGGGTTTGCGGGGTGTTCAGCAGAGCAGTGTAAGGCCTATGTCATCCTTGGCGCCGATGATCACTATCCGCGGGTTAGTGGGCGACGATCTCCAAGATCTCTCCAACTTTGGCCCACGATGACTGGCTGAAAATCAATCTGGATTACCAATTAGGGCTTCTTTATTACCTGATCTTCGACGCCTCATCGCGGCTCTCGGACGCGCGAGCCAGGGTGCCAAGAACGCGAGAATCTGCCCTGCTTATGTGTATCAATGGAAGAGAAGAAAAAAGAGAGTATTTGAAAGGACGAAATTAGGTCGCCAACAACCTCGCAAGCAAGCACGCTGTCTTTTACAGATGACTTGGCATTTTCCAATGTTTGTCCGCTAGGCGATTGACAGCAAGGACACTTGCGTACTCTCCCCCGTTTTGATGAGGGATGATCCCTTACTGCAGCTTCGTAATGATGGGTCTAGCGCGAGCTGAATAAAGTATATTAAAAGAATACCTCTACTCCTCGGGATCGGGAGATCAGACGAGGTATCGAGCCTGCATTATGTTGACAACAAGAGCAAGGCCGACCCCGGTCCCAAGCAATCAAGGTGAATCCATCGCCGGGGGGGCATGAGAAGGGGACCCGGTTTACTTGTCCGCATTCTTTCAAGCCCCAAGACTTGCCATGCAGCCTAGGCCGTGGTGGCTTGTCTAGATCCCAATAGAAGCCGCTCGCACCCACACCCATCGGTCAAGCTTGAGGAATACACACTGTAACAAGGTAGGTCCAGAGGTTCCAGCCGTTCCCAACGATAAAACATGGGGGAGACGGATGTATTTTCCGATTGCTGGCTCGAGTAATTACCTAAACAACGGGTGGTCAAGTACTCTGTAATGTTGAGCCGACTTCACGGAAAGACGGCTGGCACTCTAAACCCTACGTCTCCACCAGGGTGAACACGCATAGCATTCATCGCCCGGGATCGCCAACCATGCACCACGCAGTGGCGTACCTGAGATAAACAAGGAGCCATGCGAGCCATCTGAACCATCCCGCTGGCAGAACCCGCTGGTCCAGGAACCAACAGTTTCTTCGCGTGTATTGGACGTTGTTGGCCAACGAATGAATGATTCAGGCTCATCTATGGAGCGACCAATCGAGGCGCCGGAGAGGAGCCTGCTTCAAGGGTCCAGCAAGGTCCGGTAGGGCCCCAGCAGGCCCAGCTCGTATCAGATGCTGGGTCCCTCTGCCACAAATAGGCGACGCCGCGTACTTGTTAGGATCCACCAGCTAAACGCCACTGCCTCCAATGCACCCCCAATGCACCGTCCCCCTGACATCTGGGCGTAACTGCAATGGGCGATATTCTGTTTCGGCCAGGAGCGACACAGGCAGGCACTCAGCACTCGTTAGGTTAGCATTCGATTCATGGCAGGGCCTTTTTTCTTCCCGCTTCTCTTTTCTGGATTTTCCTTTGACCTGTCATAGACGGACACTTTTCGAATATCGTGTATAGGGCAGTCTTTGTTATTGCAGTCGCTCGCTTGTTCTTTGTTCTCTATACCGGATCTTCTTTCTCCAGTCGCTACTACCTTCTTTTCGTGCCTTCGTTTGACCCACAGTCCGTTGGCGCCGGCATAGCCACTTGCGTTGTGAGGAAAGTCAGAAAGCAAGAGACAAGAGAGGCAAAAGAGAGAAGGAAAAACCTCTCTTGCCTGTTGCCAGCGTTACCAGCGTAACTTACTACTACCTACCTAATCCACTAGACTCGTCGTCATTGAGAAGACTCCCAAATCAGATCCGAACTGTGGCCACTCGCAGACGCGCAAAGGGCCGCTTTCATATAATCCCGGGTCGGGAACGTTGCTGCTCTTCGGAAGCTGGCAAGAGCCACCTCGTTCTGCTCTTCCATTTTGTGTTGACTATACACACTTTCCTTTTCCTCTCGACATATACATACCATGGCGGGCTCATCGGTACCTGGGGTACTACCCCGTAACGGCGCCGAAGACGTGCTTCAGTACCTCCAGGATCCTTTTAATACAGAGGTTCGTCATCTATACCTAGTGACCAAGATTCCCTATACAATTCCCACTGACCCTAGCTACAGTTAAATACCAACGCGTTCTGGTCTTCCTTTGGCTATTCAATAGCCGCAGCTGTTGTTCTTGCATTACTATTTTGTCTTCTACGGCCATACAACAAGGCCGTCTATGCCCCTAGACTGAAGCACTCGAAAGGCGAGAAAGCACCACCGCCACTCCAGCCCGGTGTCTTCGGGTGGGTGAGCCCGGTGCTCAAGACGAGGGACCAAGTGCTCGTGGAGAAGATTGGCCAAGATGCCACCATCTTTCTCCGCTTCATCAAGATGTCTCGCAACATCATGCTCGTTCTGTCCGTTATCGGCTGTGGTGTCTATATTCCTCTCAACATCATCGAGAACGGGAAGGTCCAGGATTCCGGCAGCAATGCCTTCACCAAGTTCTCACCCTACCATCTAGATGGTAAGCCAGTCTGGGTACACGTCGTCGTCTCGTATGTTTTCGACATTGTCATCTGCTTCTTCTTGTGGTCGACTTATAGGGCTGTGACTCGTATCCGCCGCGAGTATTTCGAAAGCCCCGAATACCAGAGCAGTCTCCACGCTCGAACACTCATGGTATGCATCCCTCTGGGCTAGGGTCTTCCCACCATCTCTCACATGCGGTGACCCATCTTGACGCAATTCATAGCCGATGCTAATATAAAACAGGTGGTTGATATCCCTAAACCGTACCGCACTGATGAGGGCGTTGCGAGACTGGTGGATGAAGCCGACACATCAGGGGACCCGACCGGTATCATTGCGCGCAGTATCAAGGGACTCCCGGAACTTATTGAAAAGCACGAAGAGGCGGTTCGGGACTTGGAAGCGGTACTTGCCAAGTACCTGAAGAACCCAGACAAGTTGCCGGCTAAGCGACCCAAGTGCAAGGCGCAGAAGGGCGACGAAGCCTATGCCCCTGGTTCCAAGGTTGATGCCATCGACTACCTCACATCCCGGATCAACAAGCTTTCAACCAAGATATACGAAGCTAGAAAGGCGGTTGGAAACCGCGAAGTACTTCCGTACGGCTTTGCCAGCTTCCCGAACATTGACCAGGCTCATGAGCTGGCATACGCCGCCAGGAAGAAGCACCCTCAAGGATCGACCCTCCGACTTGCTCCTTCGCCAAGCGACTTGATATGGAAGAACCTTCCGCTTGACAAGAAAACTCGAGCCTGGAGAAACTTTATGAACAATGTCTGGGTGGGGGTTTTGACGGCTATATGGACCGTCCCCAACGCCCTCATAGCCGTCTTCCTGGCCGATTTGTCCAAGCTCGGTGCGGTGTGGCCCACCTTCCAGAACCAGCTCGCTGCCAATCCTCGGTTTTGGGGTGCCATGCAAGGTATCCTGGCCCCGGTTGTCACTACATTGTTCTATTTGGTCCTGCCCGTCATCTTCCGCCGCCTCTCGATCTACGCCGGAAACTACTCTAAGACAGAACGAGAACGACATGTCGCTCACAAGCTCTACATCTTTTTCATTTTCAACAACCTCATCGTCTTCTCCCTTTTTCTCCGCTGGATGGAAGTACGGCTTGGCCGTCCTTAGGCAACAGCAGAAAGAGAATACGGATGCCTGGACCGCCATAAAGGAGACCAATCCTGGCAATAACCTCATGGCTGCGTTTTGCGACGTATCACTCTTCTGGCTAAACTATTTGTTGCAGCGTAACCTTGGCGCAGCACTGGACATCTCCCAGCTCACTAAACTGGCCATGGGATGGCTGTCGCGTAAGCTTACGAACCCGACTCCGCGGGAATTGATCGAGCTCACTGCGCCGCCTCCTTTCGACTACGCTTCGTACTACAACAACTTCCTCTTCTATATCACCATTGCGCTGATATTCGCACCTTTCCAACCGCTGGTTCTCCCTGTGACCGCATTTTACTTCAGCATGGACGCATATATGAAGAAGTATCTCCTCATGTTAGTTTGGCCCTGCCTGCCCCTTTCCACTACTATCGCAAACAGTTAGCTAACTTTGTGCCTGCAGGTATGTTTTTGTTACAAAACACGAGTCTGGAGGCGAATTCTGGCGTTTGGTTTTCAACCGAGTCCTCAGTGCGACTCTTCTTGCCAATATTATCGCCGCGATTTTCGTTGTTTCTAGAAAGGATAACTGGATCCAGTTCATCCTTATGGCACCGCTGCTGGTACTCCTGACCGGATTCAAGATCTACTGCATGAAGACATTCGACGACGATCATACCTACTACAGCAAGGGCGAGAAGATGAGGATGAGCGACGATAAAGTCCACGAGAGACACAAGGGCGAGAAAGTGGGCGTGCGTTTCGGCCACCCGGCCCTCTACCGGAAGCTCATGGTCCCCATGGTCCATTCCCGAGCCCAGCACATCCTCAAGGACATCTACCGCGGCCGCCTGGATTCGGGTTTCGACGACGACACCGGTTACGGAGACTCGTATAGGATGCAGAACATGGCCAAGCCCGTGCCTGGCCAGATCAGCGGATCCGCCGCGCCGTTCGAGCTCGTCAGCGACTCCCAGATGGACTTTGAGCACTTCCGCAACCGCGCCGACTTCCGCGACGAAGCGGGCGACAACAGCAGCATTTACAGCAGGTCAGTGGCGGACCCTTCGCGCCCGGGCACTCCCGGGGTACTCCCTTTAACGGATCGCGTTCGGGCTCTCCTGCACCATCATACTTCAAACCACATTCTGGCTACGACACGGACAAAACGGCGGCATCAACACCCGACGGTGAATTGGGTGGTATGACCTACCCCACGGGCTACTTCGCCGCCCCCACGGGCCCGACGCCCGGCCGCAGCCCGCTTGCGCGGTCCGCGTCGGAGGAGGAGCTGATGACGGGCACAGGCCACCCGACGCCTTCAGATGCGCCGCAACTGGGACGTACCACATCTAACAGTCCCCTATTATAGACAGATAGACGGGTCGGGATGAGGCATCAGTCAGTGAGTTTGGTTATTAGCGATAAAAACAGTGAAGGGAAAATTCCATCCCCCCTTGGCCGGTGTTTGTTTGACTGGTGGGGTAGATGGATTCATAAAGCATTGGACTCGGAGTTTGTTGTAATCATATCCCTACTAGACGTTGGGGTATTAAATAGCGAGGTATCACCTTTGGATATAGAGATTACGGGCATGAATGATTTACATATGCCAACTAAACTTCTGTCCACGTTCCATTTTTCCTGCCTACTTTGACGTAATAACAACGACCAAGTCTTAACGGCAACACTGCCAGTTTGCCGCCCCCGGATGCTTTTTATATTGGTTTTATATTAACGATGCTTCCTAACACTAAAGATGAGCCCATTCGCGGCTTCAAAGGCATTGCCTCGAGCGGTCACAGAAGCGTCCCACAGCACGACAGGCACAGGTGTCGAGTCCATACTCATCTGCGGCGCAGGAATAGTCGAGATACCAGGAATAAAATGGGGATGTGCCCCACGGTATATTATGTCGTGCCGGGTGCCGTGCCGTATAGTAGTCCATCTATTCCCAGCCGGCTCGGTCTTATTAAGACACATCCAGTACCTCCAGGGTGGGACGGACAACTCGTGTCGTCCGGGCACCGCGTGCCGTACCGCATGCAGAAGTGCTCGGCTAGCTGAAAAGAAGGAAAAGAAAAGGCCAAGTCTCCCACTTTACCCAATGGCTTTCTCCGCTGCCAACCATCTCGAACCTCGGGCTTCCACAATATGGATATCATGGGTTCAGGTATGGTGGCACTGCGACGACCCAACATTGGTCGCTGAGATTCTAGTCAGTCCGATGAGATCTTGGCAGGGGAGTGGGAGGAGATCGCGGCTAATATACCGACTTCAGCTCGTTCACTGTGCACAAGACGGTTTAAATATAAAAATGCAGGAGGATGTATTAAAAACAATTACTCGATTCTCTATTGCTGCGGGTATCGTTGTTGCCACGAAAATAATAACACATGGGACGTACAATGTCCCCCAAAATCAAACGCTAGACCGACTAGACGCTCAGATCCGACTCAACAAGCTAAGCTCATAAGGGGCAGCAAGTGGCAGTTTCATCATGAGTGTCGTAACGAAAGAGTAGCTCCTTTTCCTTTTCCCTTCCCGAAACAACCGACACTCGCTTGCTCATCATCATCATAACAATGTGCTATACACATACACATGATATCGTCCATTTCCCGTGCACCTTCCCCAAGAGGTTGGATGTTGCCGTTCCAACTACATGGCATCTAGATTCTTCCATATGTCACTGTGGTCCTCGCCTAGATGACCACCGAATGAGGTGAGCATGTGCGACATCGTCGGCGGCGAGCTGGGCATAACACCATCGGTGCTGAGGAACGTGCTAAAGTCGAATCGACCACTGCCCAGTAATTGGCCATTGTCTTCGTGTGACAGGTGGCTCAGATCAAGATTGAACTCGCCATCACCCCCAGACGGGCCCATGAAGTCATTAGCCTCGGACAGCAGCTGGTTGATCGACTTGGTGAAGGGCGAGCTGAAGGGTCCCAGCTCTTCCAGCATGAGATGTGCCGGCACGGTTCCCGGGATCTGCGGCTTGGGGGAGCGGAGTTCTGTGGACCGCGGGGTTCTCGTGGGTGTACGCTGCAGCTGCAGAATGGAGTTTGCCGCCTGGCTGGGCGACTGCATCGTCCTGTGCAGCGACCTCGACGAGCGGATAGACTTCGTCACACTTCTAGTGATTGGTCGATGGCTAGGCGTAGCAGCCGTGGGCGTCTTGAACGGACCCTGGCTGGCCGGCTTGGGCGGTGGCGTGGACGGACGAGCGGGAGTGCCGAAGAGGCCGACCATTTCATCGCTGTGGTCGTCTGTAACGTGTGCATTATTCTCCTTTTCGGCCTCCCCTTCCCGATTCTTGGTCATTCCAGCCTCGGAAGGGGTTTGGATGATGTTAATAGAGACTTCACCCAGAACCTTTTGGTGCCCATCTTTCCTAGGTGATGGGAAGAGGAGACGGCGGGTAGCGCCCATTTCACCATCGTCGACAGCTATGGGGCTACCGGGTGTACCACGGCCCTTAGAATGGTTTGATGCTTGTGAATGACTGATACCCAGGGGCCTTTGATTTTGACGTCTGTTGCGTCACCCCGCTTGGCACACCTTTCTCAGCTATCAGGACAACGGTGTCATCAGCATCCTCAACTGGCCCCAACGGATCTGTTGGAAGGCCAGCGTCAGAGGTCAGGTTCATCTGACCATCGCTCTTGGTACGCGATTTCTTGGACCGACTCCCTTGGCCCCCAGTGGGTCTCTTCTTCCGTACTTGGGACAAGCGATCCTGGTCCTTGTCCCACTTCTCTGCTGGCCTTGGTACTTTCCACTTGGAGAACCATATGCCACATGGGTTGCATAGAAGCACCTCTCTCCAGTGAGCCTTGTTCTCACTAGGAGCCAAGGCCTTCTTGACCATCTCGTAACGGATAGGCCGGCCATCCTCGCCTCTCTCCAGGATGTTGATCGCCGTGACACAGCCAGCTTTCTCCGAGTATTCGTGGTATTCGGGCACCCCTTGATGCTCCTGCTTCCAAATTTTACGCCATGTTGGTGTCTGGACAGCCCCACAATTTGTACAAAAAGGTGGCGTTTGGCCCTTAGCAATCGCATCTTCCAGCTTTTGCTTGATGGCCTGTTTCTTCACGTAGTTCTTATTTGAGCGGGAATCCATGGGTCCAACCATGTCGGTTTGTGGGTGCGGTGGTTCAGACGGAGTGACTGTCTGTGTCGATGATAGCGGAAGTACCGGGTCACTTGCTGGTACGGATGGCATAGGGAGTTCGGGCTCGGCCGACTCCTCCACGCTTGATCTGGGAAATGAGGGTGGTTCCATCGAGCAATCGGCACGCTCGATCTTACAGACCGTCTCGCGCTCTTGAGATCCTTCCATGGCCCTGGGGGTGAGATCCTCCAGCGGCCTAGGAGTGAGATCCAAGCTCATTGTCTCCATAATGTTGTGCTCATCGTTCAAGTCGCCCATCAAGACTCGCTCAAGATCACTCATCTCCTCTTGCGGTGTTGCAATTGTAGGCGAAACAGCATCCTCTGGAGCCAGGGTTGCCTGAGTTGTAGGATGCTGGGTAGGTATAGGTAACTCCGTAGCCACAGGAAGCTCCGTAGCCACAGGAAGCTCCGTAGCCACAGGAAGCTCCGTAGTCTCGATGCTCTCGGGAAGCGGCAAGCTTGATTGCTCCCGTGCCTCTAGCCTCGTAGGGTTTTGAGACTGTCCTATGCTCCCTTCTTGCGACATATTGCCTTGCTCAACCTCACCAGGTACGGGAGTGTGTTCAAAGGACTGGATACGATTTGGTTCCGACATAGGCATAGGCGGCTGCTGCGCACGAAGAGCTTTTTGAGCCTCGGCAGCCTTGCGGTTTGATTGATGAGGGGGATTGTATATCGACGTTTTGGGTAGGAGCTCGGGCGGGCCCGGCGTCTCACTGAACATGACAAGGTTGTCGGACTTGGGAGGCTGCTTCTTCTTGGTTCGGCTTCGCTTCGGCTTCGGTTTCGCTACAATGGGGGCTGGTGGTGCTTCAGTAGCCGGTTTAGTGGTTTGCTCCTCATCCAGACGAGGATCCTCGAACCCACCACTCATGAAACCGGAGTCGAGCTGCGGTACTGGCATCGGAGGTAAAATCGGACTCGACGGCGCAGGACTGGATTGGGCGCTGTATAGACGGGCCCGAGGTACGGGAGGAGACGATCCAATGTCGGCGGGGCTGGGTCCATCGCTATAAGTTTGAGCTGGCGAAGGCGCAAGAGAATCGACTGGGGAACGAGCATCTTGCGACTGGGACATGGATCTATTCAGCTCGGCGAACGATCCTGAGAACGAGCCGGGCTGTTCTTGTGCGTTCATGGACTGTTGTCTCAGGTTGCTCTGAGTTACTGATCTCGATAAAGGAAAGTTCTTGGACCGGTGCTCCGGTACTGGCGTTGGCGCCCTCGGAACTTCTTGCAAGTGTGATCCGTTCGCAGCATCTCCGCCTGCCGCAATAGGGCGGAAATTACGGATCGAGCCTGATGTGCTTGCGGCAACCCGGAGAGAATCGGGAGCTGACCCAAAGGTTGCGCTGTTGCTTCGTTCAACCTGTGTGATCTTGGCTCGCTTTCTAGGACCGGGCCCGTCATCTGCATCGGTGCCGTCTTCATAGCCCGAGGTACTACCTTCGACAGCAGCAGGCTTCTTACGGGGACGACCTCGCGGCCTGCCAGTGGGGGCTTTGGAAGATGCTCTCGAAGAGGGGCGGGATGGATTCTTGCTAACGAGAGTCACCGGCTTCGGCGGACCTGTCGTATCAGGGGGCATTTGGTTCTGAGTCGACGGAGCTGACGGAGGCAGCCCATCCATAATCATAGGATTGGCACGCTGATAGTTTGGTTCAACTGAGCCCGGCCGGCTTCCAGGTCGGCTTCCAGGTTGACTGGCTGCGCTGTGGAAGCTCTGGCCTTGTCCTATGTAGTCATTCCTCGCCTCGTACGACGAGTTGAAAGGTCGAGCTGGAGCCAGGGCGGGCGAAGACGCCATTTGATTATTCGTCGGTTGGTTGAAGTTGTTGTTATGTTGCATGTACGAATTCCACTCGCTATTCTCGGACATGGCCGACGCCGATCGATGGAGGTGTGGCATCTGGTGAGGCATCTGGTTTTGGTTTTGGGCGGGCGCTGGAGTGGGAGCTGGGGCTGGTGGCGGAGCTCTAGTGACGGCAGTGAGCCTGAGCTTGACCTCGAGGGTCTCGCTGATTCCGTTGCCGAAGATTGCCAACATGTTCTTCGTGACACGGCCAGTCACGAGCTGAGCATTGCCTTCCGGGTTATTTTGCATAGCCCGGCTAAGTAGGCCTTGACCGACTAAGGGAGTATCCGGCTCCGAAAAGTCGAAGGCGTAAATGGTGTAGTCCTTTTCATTATCGTCGGCCAGCTCCGGGCTGTAGTGGTAGACGGCCTTGAGGCATGTCTGCAGATCGACCAGGCCAATCCTGGTCCTATCGTCGATGGGTATGGTCTGGATGTGCAGGATGGGAGCCCAACGAGCCAGACAGTTTACTGCGTTGTCCTTATCGAAAGTGTAGTTGACTTTCACTGTAAGATAGTCAGCAATAGCCCCATACTCGATGAGAAAAGGATATTCTCGTACAGCCCATTGCCTTCACTTGCATTCCAGAGTCACTGGATTCGCTGGGCATAGGAGCCCAGCCGGCGTTGTTGACGTTGGCCATCTTATATATATGGAGGGAGACTGGGATGAAGTCGCCCTGGACAGGTTCAAGACGGCTCGTATGATGCCGAAGTCAGAAATTCACCAAAGAATTTCCGAAACGGCGTGTGCGAGGTTGTCAGTATGTTCAATGGGTATTTGGATCCCTCGTGGACATGATCGTGAGTCGTGACGCGTGTTGGTTAAGTGTGTCTTTTCCTTCCTTAGGGGTGGACGTGGGACGTGGCACGCGACATGGGCCAAAAGAGGAACGAAAGGATGGAATTGTGTGGGAAGACCAAGAAATAAAAGAGACAGGACCCGACAAGAGAAGCCTTCTAATTGCGGTGCATCTGCCCTCGGGGACAAATGTCGCAGAACGAGCAACTCTGGCCTCGAAGAAAGGGTGGAAAAGGGCGTACGTGGATTTAATGAATTCGAGAAGCAAAAGAAAGAAGGTGAGGAAGTTCCATCAGAGAAGCTGGTGTGGTTGCTGGGTCGGAGGTACAAAGTGGGCAACGCGAATCTTTAGTGAAGTGCAGGTACCGCGTCGGGGGACTAGACGAGAGACGCACACGAGACGCGTTATTGGGCGATGGAACTGAAGAGCCCGCGTTTTTGGTGACGTCCGGCTTAATTGAAAAAAGACCTGGGGGGCGGTCGATTCAATGACATGCCATTGGCCAAACGGGCTGCTTTAGTGGGTACCGGAGTCGTGCGAGAGCGTCAAGCTGGGGGAGCTGCAAGAACTTGGAAACGCGCTTGCTGCAAAGCAGGGTGGCAGGGTGGCAGCGGTGGGCAGGCAAGCAAGGCCCGAAAAGGCGCTAAACCGTAGCTCAGTGGGGCCGAGTATTTTAGGTAATCATGCAATGGGTGGACGAGGTGGACGAGCACGGCCGGACTTTAGCGCGGATTATGCCTGGGAACTCGGGCGCTCCAGCAAATGCCGATGGCCGTAGCAGCAGTAGCAGACCAATTCTCAAAAGCCAACACACACCATCGAAAAGATGCAATGGTCCGGGTCAGGTTTCAGCTGCCATTTCCGTCTTGATGAGGGGTATCATATAGGCTTAAATACTTTTTCGGAGCCCAGGCATACGCCCCACATAGCCAACGACATGCAGCTGCCATGACTCAAAGCTATCTGCTGCACACATTGAACCCCTTACCCCTGTCTCATCATGTAAGTCTATTCGTTCGCCCGCCTACCTATTCATCTACTGCGACCGTCACACCACCCATCAGACAATTCGCCTTCGAGAATATCAATCCACATTTCGTACATACTACATAGATCCAAGGGTTGCAAGATAGATAGATGCATGACGGTTTCGATGATGAGGTTTGCCCTGATATTTTTTATCTTTTATTTGTAGAATGAGGGAAGAACCAGTATATCACACATTCTCCATATACACGAAGCTATCGTGACATCCATATGGTATTCGACATGTGTACCTAGTCTACAAACATGTAAGCCACTCCCCCGTGGCTTTCTCCGATAGTTTACACGTTGGATTAACCCTTATCGTACAAAAGGATAATGCTTTCTCTACAACTTCATCTATACTTCGCTAGCCACCCATGTGAGAACCCCGTCCTCGTTCTTAGTGGTTTTCCGATCGAGGATCTCCTCGACAATGGTACTGATGCCTTGTCGGCCTCTCTTCCTCTGGACAAACTCCTCCACAATCTGCTTTCGGGTCGCCCTGCCGTCCTTCACGAAAAACTCGACCTCCCTCTCCGACGGGAGAGCCGACGTAGGCGTGGGGGTACTCGCTGTAGCTGTCGCGCTCCACCAGCAGCTGCAGCGTCGGAGGTGCGCCCGGGCCGCCAGTCTGGAAGAAAGGCTCCGAGATGGCACCGTCCGCAGGGCACGTCCTCCAGCGTAGCAGGCTCCCAAGCAGGTGTCCTCCGCGGCTTCTTGAGCTGTGCGGTGACGCCCTCGACGAAGTCGTAGTGTTGCATGAAGCGGGCGGCGATCTGGTGCTCTCGCTCGAAAGTCTCGGCGATGCTCCAGTCACGGCCGACCTGCATCTGCCTGAGGGCCACATGTACCGAAGTCGGTGAGCGCTGATGGAGGGTAGCCAATGTCTTCTCTGCCCACTCCTTGGTGGGGCCCTGTTCCCGCTGCAGGGCTTCCATAATCCCTGGTACAGTCGGCCTGCTGAAGCACCGATCGATAGCCTTGCGGATTTCGCCACCCAGCATGATAGGCTCGCGGTCCAGGGGAGGCAGACCAGTGGCGTACTCCTCAATGGTCATCTCGATAATCTTCAGCCTCATTTCCTTACTGTCGTAGTCCTTGAACCGAAGCTCGGCCAGACGCGATTCGAGGATCGGCAAGCTCGTCGAGTGAAGGTAATGAGTTGCGATTCCGGAGTAGAAGACGTTTGCGCCCGTCAACCTCTCGCTCGTCAAGGCAAGATATGTGCCCACAGAGCCAGACATCCTGGGGAGGAAGAAGGAGGCTCCAACATCGGGGAAGAAACCGATGGTCGTCTCGGGCATAGCAAAAACTGTGTTCTCGGTAGCGACCCGGAAAGGAGCATGGATACTGAGGCCAACACCGCCACCCATAGTGATACCATCCATGAAGGAAATGTAGGGTTTCCGGTAGGTAGCGATGTAGTGGTCGAGCTTGTACTCCAAGCCGAAGTATTCCGCGGACTTCTTCTGGCCTTCAGGCCCTTCCTGGCATAGGTCTGCGAGTGCAGCGACATCGCCGCCTGCACAGAAAGCCCGTCCAGCGCCCTTCATGACTACGACGTTGGCCATGTCTGATCGCTCCCACTCTACCAGTCGAGGAATGATCTTGCGAATCATCGATCCATTGAGAGCGTTGAACTTGTCCGGCCGCTTAAGCTCGACGGTCCGCAGACCGTACAGGTTGTTGAACAAGACATCTTCGGGTTCGTCGCCGGGCAGCTCTTTGATGACCTCGTTCACTTTCGTAGACATCTGAAAACCGGGAAGGTATTAGTGGCTGATCCTGCCGCACCAAAGCCTGGTCTATTGCGCCCGCGTACGTACCTGGGCTCGCGATGCAATGCGAGGGTCGAGGATCTTAGCTTTCAAAGGCATTCTGCATCGGAAGGGTGAGGAAGCCGTCGTAGCTGTTGACCCAGCCCGGCTTATGAGGACCCGGAAAGACATTTATGGAGGAATGGAGAGAACTCAGTGCGCATGGGAATGTGGTATAGTATTGCGCTATCGAGCGATGGTTCGGTGGGAGGGGTGGTCGGCAACCGAGGTAAAAGTCCTGTTCAACTCCGCGAATCGAATCCCATGTCCCGAATTGCCTATCGTTTTGCCTGCATACTCCCTTCGGCCTAAAATCTTCCTTGGAGCTCCAGGATTTGACGGACGGAGGTCGGTCGCGAGTGGGCGTCTTGGAGCCCCACACAAAAACCGATTGAAGCGCTGCTCTCGGTGAGCCACCAATCAAACACTGGAAGCTTCAGCGGCCTAGTCCACTGAGCCCAGTCCCTCACCGAGACTTTTCGAGAATTCGGTACTGTTACTGGCAGCAAGTTTAACATTTCAGCCTTGCGAGTTCCCGATAAAGTCCCACGTCCAGCAACTCCCAAACCACCATTTTATTCAAACACCAGCACCACCACTCAAGATGGCGGACGCTAAGATTCAGTGAGCAATAACAAAAAGTACCAATGCAGTTTGCAAAAAAGCTAATACCATTTCCTCTAGGGACCTCCTCACCAAGCCTCGCAATGAGTTAACGTACGCACACCCACCGCCAACCCAACCCCAACAGCTCCCTCCCACGCTCACACGATGGCTTTGCACGATCGCGCCCATTACTAACCAGCCACGGCATGACGATAGTGAATACGAGATCCAGCAGCTCGAAGAGCACGAGTTCAGCGCGGGCCCCCTCTCGATCCTCCAGACGGCGGTGCGCAGCCACACACAGGTCCTGATCTCGATCCGCAACAACCGCAAGCTGCTGGCGCGCGTCAAGGCTTTTGACCGCCACTGCAACATGGTCCTCGAGAACGTCAAGGAGATGTGGACCGAGACGCCGCGCCTCGCCAACGGCAAGAAGGGGCGCCCCGTCAACAAGGACCGGTTTATTAGCAAGATGTACGTGTCACTCTAAAGGGAAATGGAAGGAAGAAAGAAAAGGACGAGGAGGCCGCGGCGGCTCTTTCTGGGTTGCTATACAGGGGACTACTGTGTCGAAATACGGTTCGAGGGTATTGTAAGACAAATGGCTAACACTATAACTACAGGTTCTTGAGAGGCGACTCTGTTATCTTGGTTCTCCTCAGTTAAGGGGGCTGGCTGAACTATGGACCGAGGGAGAATCGCTCAAGAGGAAGGAGCGCTTATGAATGGGATGAAACAAACTCATTGGCACACTCTGCGCGCCAGGCGTTGGTATGTTGGATTTCCAGCGGGAATAAAAATCACAGTTTGCAAAGAGCTCCCGCCAGCAACCAGGAGTATAAAGTGCATGGAAAATCGTACTTGTCACGGCAGGCAGTGCAGGCAGAAGAAGACTATAAAGCAGAAAGCTGCAGTACAGGAGCCGCCGATACGGCGGTTGATTAAACCCAGAAGACTATGGGGGATGAAGACATTGCTGCTGCTAAGATACCAATAACATCATTTGTGCTCATAATAACCTACACTCTGTCGTTCTCCGAATTTTTAATATGCTTGACACTTTCTTCAGATGACGTCCCACCCGTCTTCCGTAGGCTTCAGTCCAGCCAGACCAAGGAAGAAGCACGCCAGGCCCCAAGCACCAGGATCCGGAACCTCCTCGAATCCACTACCTCCGACGTAGACAGTCCGGCCCAAACTAGCTTTCATACCCTTCGTGCCCAAGGCGGCATCCCTCGAAGCCTCAGCCGCCTTCGTCAGGTCGCCCGTCTTGCCTAGGACCTCTGCAAAGGGGTACAGGGCATCGACGAGTGTGCGATCGCCAGGTTTCGCGGGCGTGTACTTGGACAACACCTCGCAGCTCTGGTTGAGAGCGCCAGTCCAGATCTTAACGTCAGATGCATCTCCAGGGGCGAACGTCTTGAGCGCGTGCACGAGCGCGTTCAGGAAGATGGAGTAGATGGCGCCCGAGGTGCCGTCCATGTCCACCTCTACCACCGAGACGATGTTGGCAAGATCCAGGATGACGTCTCCAGTCAGCTCTGTCTTTTGGAGATGGCTGAGGATTCCTTCGCGAGTTCAAATGTCAACAACTAATATCATTTATGTGTGAGTGGTTGATTTGTAGCTTACCTTCAGCGCCTCTCTTGAGTCCTATCCCGCAATCTCCATCACCCACGACCGTGTCATATCTCGTAACGTCAGGCTCAGCGGCAATCACAGCGTTGAGACCAGAAGTCAAGGTGTCTTTCATGAGCTTCGCATCGAGCTTCAGCCCACTCGGTTTGCTTTCTCCTCCGAGAGAAGTATCATCCTCTCTCGTCGCCTCGTTCTTGGCTTCCCACGTCTCCTTTCGAATGGGGGTTGCCCATCCCGTCGCCTCGCAGGGGTAATCCAGCAGCTGGATCATGCTCGGGCCGCCGATATTCGTGTTCACCACGTTCAGAAGCGAGATGCTGAAGCCTAGGCCGTTCAGGCTGGTCATGTACGTGCCGCTGAGGATGCGGACAGGCCGGATGCCGTACTGCTCGCGGAGCTGCCCGACGACCTCGGCCGTGATGCCGCCGAGTTCCAGCACACTGACACCGCCGAGGTTGTTGACCAGCAGTACGATCTCGTTCGAGTTGACGTTGAGGAAGGCGCGGTCGGCGTCGCCCGGCTCCAGCAGCTGCGACAGCATCGTCTTCACCAGCTCCGGGAGCTGCACCTTGGCCCGGCCCGAACCGGGCTCGTTGTGGATGCCCATGCCGACCTCGACCTCGTCGAAGCCCAGGCTCTCCTTGGACTTAGGGTCCACGGGCGCGCGCCCGGGCACGTGGACGTGCTCGAGACTGGCGCCGACACTGACGAGGTTCGCCGCGGTCAGGCGGGCGACGCTGGCGACCTCCTTGAGGCTGCGTCCCTGGGCCGCGAGCGCGCCCGCGATCTTCTGCACGAGTACGGTGCCCGCGATGCCGCGGCGGCCGACCTTGCCGCCCTTGGCGCGGCCCACGCCGACATCGTCCCCGACGACAACCATGTCGACGTCGATCCCCGCAGCCTTGGCCTTCTCGACGGCCATGCCAAAATTCAGAACGTCGCCGGTGTAGTTCATGACGACGACCAGGGCGCCGCGGCCCGTGTCGACACGGCCCATGATGGCCTTGCGCACCTGCTCGGCGCTGGGGCTCGCGAAGATGGTGCCCGCGACGGCGGCGGACAGCAGGCCGTTGCCGACCATGGCCCCGAACGAGGGCTCGTGGCCCGAGCCGCCGCCGCTGATCAGGGATACCTGGTGCTCATCCTTGTTGCTACTGCTGGTGCCGGTGGGCCGACGGTACAGGATCTTGTTCTCGGCGTCCAGCGCCACGGACGGGTTGGTGTAAGTGACCGCCTGCAGCGCCGCGTTCACCAGCGCCGTGGGATCATTGACGAAGTGCTTGGCCGACATTGTATTGTGGTGATGTTGCGGACCGGTGTTGTGCCTATTGCGGGGGAGGTATGCGGGGGAAGTTGGGGTAAGAGGTAGCTAGCAGCAACAACAGACAAAGTGCATGGAGATGGGAACGAGGAGAAAAAGGCAAGATGGGTGTGTGCCTGGATTGGTCTCCGAAGATAAATGGTCTAGTCGTACACTAGAGTAAAACGCGGCCTTGGAAGCCGAAGCCAAGACATCCTATTGCTCAACAGTTTGTTCGAATGACGTTGCTTCTGCCCCGTCATGGGGGTGGTCATCCCGGGGGTGGGGTGGACGGATTCTTGGGTCGCCCGACCATCGCTCCATCGGCAGACTTATTGTGGGCTACAGTTGCCTCCCCGCCGTATCGACTATTGTTCTCGTGCCTTCGTAAAATGGGTCTTCTCGGAGTGGCGATTGCCTCGCTGGTATTATCGTGACTTCAGCGCCCATATTAACTGCATAATGCCCCCGTACCGTGGAAGAAAAGAAACCGGAAGCTGTCCGAGCATGCCGAGCAATCACGACGGTTCAGAATAGCTGATCTCATCATCATCACATCATACCAATAAACCCCAGTACTTGTCACTGTGTTCACCGAGTCTTGATTGAGTAATTCTACCAGTAGAGTAGTGCTAGGTTTACCCCGTTTTGCGGTCACAAGAAGCCAATAACTGGTGGGCCAGATCGTCAATCTCCACGGCGGACAACCGCTTTGCGGGATCGAGCTGGACCATGCCACCGACCAGTTCCAAGGCTTTGGCATTGACTTCCGAATCATAGCCCTCCTCTATCAAACGTTTCTCAAAAATCGACAGATATGCGTTGTCTCCTTTCTGCACGCCATTCAACGTATCCGCCCGCTCCATTACCGTTCCAAAGGGACATAACATCTCCACCAGAACTACACCCAGAGCAAATATGTCTAGATGAACCCCGCTATTACGCAGGTTGTCCCATTTCGGCGGTCGGTACAGTGCAGTGCCAACGTCTCTGGAGGCACCCAGTGACTCGTGATCTGAAGAGTCGCGATGTGCTTCTTTTGAAAGTGGCGGCATCTCTCCGTGTGCAAGTTGGGTCACTAGACCGAAGTCTCCTATCCGCGGATTCAACCATCTGCCACTTTTCTGGTCTTGTCTCGGGCATGAGCAACACGCAATATCGCAATAGCCTCCTATACATTCGGTTTCCAACGCCGAGAGAAAGATGTTGCCCGGCTTGATATCACGATGCACCATGCCCTTGCTGTGAATATATCGAATGCCGGCGAGCACTGAGAGAAGAATGCGTAGTGAAGGTGCTAGGTGGAAGCAGTGTCTTGGACCTCCATTCCGGCTGAACGATCGCGAAATGTACTGCGCCAATGTCATGGGGTACAGCGACATCTGGATACAAAGGGTAGGAACGTTGGCATCTGGTGCTTGGCGTGGATTGCCGTCGTTCATAGACCGGGACCTGTCGTCTGTGAAGATGTCACTGTCGTTCGTGGCCGATCTAGTCTCGGAAAGGTCGTCGGTAGAATGTACAGACCATTCGGGTCCTGGGTTGTGTTGTACCTGACCATCGCCCAGTGATGGGGTATCTTCGCCGAAAACTATACCACAGTCGGCAGATTGGTCATCATCATATGCGCCACGAGCCTCGCCGTCTAGCGAGTCCAGATCGCTCTCCAATTGTGCCGGGCGGTAGTCTAGTAAAAGGGGTCCATCTCGCCTGTCATGGCCTGACAGTATCTGTCCTTGTGAGTCTGCAAAGTGGGCCAATTAGCTTCTTTCAATAACATGTTGAGCAATGATGGACGTTAATTACTGTCTGGATTCGAGGCCACGGAATATTGCTCAGGCTCGTCAAACCATGCTTGATGGTAGCGAACGACGTTCGGATGATCAAGTCTCGCCAACGCTTGGGCTTCTTTCAGGATATGGTTCAACTTCTCATAGTTCCCATCGCAAAACTTCTTCCAAAGCCTATCAGACAACGCGATCTTCTTCACCGCATATGTGGACTGATCTAGCGGACTGTAGCACCGATAGACCTTGCCGAAGCCTCCCTTTCCGAGGAGAGAGATTTCCTGGAACGAGGAGCTATAGTGGCTTCTGCGGGAAGTTTGATGTGACAGCTGGAGATCGTTAGATGGGTTTGGTAGGATGGAGAGCCCCTCAACCGGCTGAACAGTCAAGTCTCGGAATTGACTGATAAGGCCAGTTGGCACGGCATGGGCTCCAGTCAGGCTGTCTAGACCTGCCATGTACTGGGCGCGGGTATTCCGAGAGCTCTCGGAGGCGGCCGGAGAGGACAGAAGCGAATTTGACGATAACCTCCTAGTTGCCTCATTATATAGTCGCTTTGCTAGTGGCTGTATCTCTGGCGAGTGCCGTGTGTAATTGTGACTGCCAGTGGTGGCAGTAGAATTGTATAATTCAGCAGCCAGAGTTCGGAAATGGTCTTCGAGCAAACTGGCAATGATCAGGTCACGATGCTCGCCCCTGGTAATACCAGCAGCAATATCATGGCCATCTGAGAAATGACTCTCAGTCGCTCCAGAGGAGACACTCAAAACTTCCTCTTCATCAGTGGAGTTCGAAGAGATCGAAGTGTCCTTAACACGCCGGCTTTTCGAGTCCAGGTCAGAATCCATCTCCAATACTTATGGGAAAACTATCCCAGTACCGACGGAAGACAGTGTTCCCGTGAAGGAAGAAAATTCCAAACTACTGGTTGCCAAAGTAGAACTGCAAAGTAGTTCAACCCGATCATCGGCGATTTATGTTGCCGCTGAGCGGGCATAGGCGCATGATAAAAATGGCGGGATTCAGAACTGATATATATGAAGCAACGACAAAGAGCACATCTGTCGCCGGTTAGCTTTGGACTCTCGACTTGGATAGACAGGTGCGAAATTACTGGGTCGACAGGGTCACCTCTGTTGCCTTGTTGTCCAGTGCTATCCACGGATAGTAACTAAGGTACAGGCATCCAGGTGTTAAGCTTGTCCAAAATTATCTCCCAAGTCACAAACTTCCATCTCTTTCTATGGCCAGTCGTATAATGCTCATTTGGTCTACACCGCCAATAGACAGGTCTTTGTTGTGATGATGACCTGGCAGTTTTGAGTGTGATCCTTCCCTGGTTTGTGGGATTTCAATAGACCATGTTCTCAAGTGAAGAAAGACATATCTGATAATACTTCTTTAATGAGTCTAAGAGGCGGTTTACATGGCATCAGCTCGACAAATGGCAATCGCTTGATCACTTGTAGTGCCCTAAAATAGCCATTGGATGGTCTGTGCGGGGCTGACTGCTGGCTGGTGAATTGGGTAACAACAGCTTGCCAGATTCATCGTCTTACATGTAGTCTTTGCATCTGGATACATGTAACTGATCGTATGTAACATTTAACACATTAGTTAATTACACTTATTTCGCTCTCAATGGCCACTCTTCAAGAATCGTGGTTGGTATTGCCAGAATATTGATACTATCACTTCTAGGTTGATCATGTAGAAACCTGACGTAATGAGCAAATTGATGGAGGAAAGGCCCTTCACGGAAGGGCATCTCATCAAGTCTAGACGGCATTGTTACCACTAGCTGTATGCTTTTCAGCCTGAAACTTTTCAACAGTCTCCGGGTCCCCGAGTCTAATAGTCTACCTAAGGTTCACCTTAGGTCTGATATCGCCGTGTCGGTTGCTTCCGTCCGTCCCATCGCACAGCTTTTAGGTAGCGGAAGGTAGGGAGGGGCAGGGGGCTAGGCCGGCAACGTATTTTAGGTACAAACAACCCCACCCCCACCTTAAATTCATTGATCGGAAGATTGAGTCACTGGCTCACGTCAATTGGATATTTCCCATTGTTGGAATAAAATCATCGTGGCTCACTCACTACACTACTTATCGGCGATGACTTGCTCGAATTCTTCCTAGACCAGGCCAGAATAACCAGTAATTACTGCGCTTCCGATCCAACGCACCTGAGTCCGGTATGTCAACCGAACAAAACGGGGCGCCAGCTGAGGCTGCCCCCAAGCCTGGAGAGGCCCCCAAAGAGACTCCCAAGGAGACTCCCAAAGAAGCTGCGACCAACCAAAACGAGAAAGCAAGCAAAGACACCAAAGCGGGCGCAGAGGAAAAGACAGGCAAGGCCGAGTCAAAGTCAACAGATGCGGCAGGCGACAAGAAGTTGACCGGCGCAGAGCTGAAGGCTAAGGCCAAGGCCGAGAAGGCAGCTAGACGAGCTCAGCAGAAGACTTCCAAAGAGGTTGCCAAAGGGGAGGCTGCTGTCTCTTCGTCGCCCGGTCAACTGGGGCCGTCGGCAGGCGAAGTCAAGGCCAAGGGGAAGGGGAAAGATGGCGCATTAGCTGCAGCCGCAGGCGCTGGCAGACCTACTCTGCTCAAGGCACCGCCCTCAGCTGTCGTTACGGAGCAGAAAATCCAGATACCAGAGTGCTTTAGCCACCTTTCCATGGCGCGACGGATTCCAATGACACAGGCCGATAAGGACGTTCATCCATCAGTTTTGATGCTGGGCCAGCAAATGGCAACATTTACGATCGACGAGAGCATTACAAGACTAAAAGCTACTCTGCTGGCTTTTAGAAAGGTACCTAATCTGCCAGAAATTATTGCAATATGTTCGCTTGCTGACATCCTCAGGTGATTGAATCATACATAACACCCCCTGGAAATGTCCTGGCGCGCCATTTCACTCCCCATGTGCTCAATATCCAGATCGAGTACCTGACCGCATGCCGACCCATGTGTTTCTCCATGGGTAATGCAATCCGGTGGCTCAAATTACAAGTCAGTAAGATCGACATGGATGCGAGTGAGGAGCAAGCGAAGAAGGAGCTTTGTCAGGCTATAGATGTCTTCATTGCTGAGCGGATCACGGTTGCCGACGAGTACATCACAGAGCAGGGAGCGAAACACATCAAGGATGGCGATGTTGTCCTCACCTACGGCCGTAATACGCTGGTAGAGAAGGCCATTCTATATGCGCACTCAACCGGCACAAAGTTCTCTGTACTGATTATGGATGACCCCTATGAGCGGCTCGGGCAACAGCTGGCCAAGACCCTGACCGACGAAGGCATCAAGGTCACGTACTCGGGAGACTTTGGTGGGCTGCGCAACCACATGAGACAGGCAACAAAGGTGTTCTTTGCCGCCGAGGCCATGTTCAGCAACGGGGCTATGTACGCAAGGGCCGGAACTTGCGATGTTGCGATGCTGGCTCATGAGCTTGGCAAGAAGGTCATCGCTCTCTGTGAAACGATCAACATCACAGAACGAGTGGCCACAGACTCGTTGACTTACAACGAAATCGACCCCGAGAGATCGTCAGCTGCAGCATTCCGACTGATGTTTGACGCGACGCCAGATAAGTACATCAGCCTGCTAGTCACGGAGCTTGGAAGTGTGCAGGCGAGATCCGCACCAGATCTACTGCGGAAACTAGAAGAATTCAACTAGGAGGCGGCTCTTCTATTTCTACTTCAGGCGCAATCAAGGCATTCGGGAAAAGGACGGCGTGTATCGGGGGCGTTCGAGTTTCATTTACGACCCACGTGTAGACGAGTCGAGGTTTTGCCGACTCGGAAACGACCAATGGAGACTTACGAGAGTGGTTAACGTATTTCGCCGGACTAGACGCACAATTTGCATTCTTAGAGAGGCCTGCATCACACCTATGCTTATGACCTAGACAGACACAGTGGCTAGCGGAGAATCCAGCTGATGACTAGGCGCATGCCATTCTATATAAACAAGTTGTCGTAACCAGCTTCAGTACAGATGTGATCACCCAATTGGGTTGAAACGGAGCTCTCGACACTTTGCACATATAGAACCACCATTATCTCCATTTTAACATCTTCATTTGACTATTTCAGTATATTGATGCCCAGCTGCTTCTACGTAAGTATCGACTCCTGGCAGTCTTCGGATGAAATGCATTTAAGTAGCTCGTATCGGAATTTCAATAGGTTTCAAAAGAGGGTTACCAGACTCCTAAAGTAGCAAGGTATTCCGGTATATAACCTCAGCTGATTCCCAGAATCTCTTCGACGTGCAAAACGACATCTCGAAACCGGGCGCCCAGCAACGGGTCGAATATTCAATCTTTGCCAATGCGAAAACATCCACGTTCATGGGAAAAGATCGTGGATGTCGATATACGCCCGAAGACGTAATTTGGCATGAAGGGGAAGGGAAACATCACCTCAGAAATGAATGGAATATACCCAACTGGTCATTGCCGTCGTGCTCGGTGAAGAGAGCCATATCCTCACACACGTTAGTACCGAAGACCTGCTTGCCGTGGATGGTAATTCCACAATCCCATTGATTGCCACACTCTCTCAAATATATACACAGCGCGCGTATTGTCATCACGGCTCATCGTCGAGCATCGCAAAAACTCCGTCTTCTTTGTGACTCTTTCCTTAGTCTCATGTCTGCCGCTCGACCTCCCGCTGAGCCCGGCGCGCCCGCTTCTCGAGGATGATCTGTTTCCGTTCGTCCAGGATGGCCTTCTGCCGCTCGTTGACGCCCTGCAGCCAGTAGCCGAAGCTGGCGCCCACACCGGCGAAGACGGGGTAGGTCCAGAGCGTGCCCCGGTTGAAGAAGGGTCGCATCTCGAGGCCGAGCGACCAGAACCGGACGGCGACACCTGGGAGAGAGCGAGGCGAGGTTAGCAACCAGCAGGTCATATGCAACACCTGTTGAGGATTGGACACGGAGCTGCAGGTTGTAGCAGGGGAGCATCGTACCGAAGCCGGACCAGAAAAGGACTCCCATTGTGAAGGAGTGGAGATGATATGCAAGGCCTCAATGGGCTGGGGATAGGTTCGTTTCAACTCTAGCTGCTGGTTTCCAAGGCCCTCGAATGGCCTAGCAGCGTCGTGCGATTGTTGTTGCTCGTCTAGACTCAATTGGACGTTGCTGGCGGTCGAGCTCGAATTGAAGCTTTACGGGCGTGATGAGGCTCATCTGCGTTCTATCAATTGGAGGTTGAAGCTGTTGCTTGCTGGCATTTTAGCCGGAGTTCTTCCAGCTACCTAGCTCAGCAGCAACTGAACTGGGGGGTACCTACTGGTAAGTACTGTCCCGCGAATCACTGGCAAGAACCCCACTATCCCCAAGATTAGATAGCAGGTCGCGCCTGGAACTTCTGTAGCGTGTTTTAATCCCTGGGGGTTCATTTCATTGCCAAGCGCCTGTGGAATGGGAATTTCCATCTCCAAGACTGCTGTCAATCAGTTCATCGTCTCATCTCACATCACCCCACGAACACTTTACTTTCTGACTACTATTTTTGAATGTTTCTTCTTGTTGCCTGCTAGGTAGTTGGTTCCCTTGCAACATCTACATGGTGCCAACCAACCACTAAATGTTGACGGCTTTTGGCCTACTTTCGCCATCAATATGGCAGCATCAACAGAGCAGACGCCTGCTGCGGCTACTTTGACTGCACCAGTAGCCGCGCGCAAGTTCAAGGCATCGGATCTACCCTTGACTTCTGCTACGCGATCAGCCATCGAGGGTCTTGCCCATAGCTTCAAGAAGAAGGGTGGCTATGATGCCATTCGCAAACAAGTCTGGGAGCAATTTGAGGCTAGTGTAGGTCTCCCATCATGTCGCTCTGCATTCCGATTACGGTGGCATGGTCTAATTCGTGCAATAAACTGCAGGACTACGAGAAACAAGTCACCAAATCCATTCTCGAGGTGGCCGAGAAAGAAGTCGAACGCAATCCTTCCCAGCTACTTTCGCTCGACCGTCGCAAGGCTGCTGCCCTGATCGATGGTGCCCTTGACCGCTCGGGCGTCTACCAGAAGGCCGAAGACGTGATTGACCAATTAATTGATGCCAAAGCCATCGAGGAACGCATCCGCGATCTGCGCAAGACGGAAATCGGCGATGAAGCTGCGCTCGCGGAACAGCAGCGCGGCGCCAAGACCGACCCGGACTACGCCGAGGAGGCCTCTCAGAAGCTGGCCGAACGTGAGAAACTGAGGCGCGAGCTCAAGGAAAAGGAGGAACAGATCCTGGAAGAGAAGCGCAAGATCGAGCGCGAGGAACGGAAAAAGCGCGAGCGTGAGCAAGAGAAGCTTGAAGCCAAGCGCGTCGAAGAGAGAGAAGCCCGGCGGCGGGAGAGAGAAGAGAAGGAGGCGGAACGCGAGAAGCAACGCCAGAAGGAGCGCGATGAGCGACGAGCTGCACGAGAGAAGGAACGCGAGGAACGTGAAAAAGAGCGTGAGAAGGACCGTGAGGCTAGGAGACTAGAGCGAACTCGAGAGAATGCCGACCGCGACAAAGACCGCGATAAATCCAAGGAGCGCGACCGGGAAAGAGAAAGAACCAAGGACAGGCCAAGGGAGAAATCTAAGGATAGATCTCGCCATCGAGATCGAGACCGAGACCGAGACCGTGATCGCCGAGACCGAAGTCGCAGCCCGCGGCGGCGAAACAGTAGAGAGCGACGCAGAAGGGACTCGTCGCGCACGCCCAGAGACACCAAGGAGCGACGCAGGCCTGAGGAATCCAAGAAGCAACTATCAAAGGAAGAGCTCGAAAGGATTGAGCGAGACGCTCTGGCTGATCTCCTACGTGAGAGTAATGGGAACACCGAGAAAGCTCCCGAGGTTGAAATCGATGAAGCTCTCGCGCCCCCGCCACGCAGGGTCAAGCCGGCGTCCGCTATTCAACCACTTCGTCGGGACTCCCCCAAGACAGCGCTGGAAGGAAAGAAGGTACCGGAGTTGACCACATCTGACTCTAAAGACTCGGTGCATCCCATTAAAGAGACCTCCCAGATTCCAATGGAGCCGAAGGAGGCCAAAGAGGTCAAGACAGAAATCAAGATTGACATTAAGGGGTTCAAGGAACCACTGCCCGCAAAGGATACCAGGAGTCACTCGGATTCTAAAGAGGTTAAGACATCGAAGGATGTGAAGGTGTCTAAGTCAACTGATGACCGCCGCGGCAGTATTGCCACCTCCACCCGTGATAAGGATCATACACGCATTCGTGTTGAGGAGGATGACCGAAGACGCGACCGCCCTAGAGAACGGAGTCGGTCACGCACCAGGCCTGAGAGACGAGATAGGGAAAGAAGTAGATCAAGGGGCCACGCCGACAAGGACCGCAGAGATCGCAGAGAACCCAGTCGTACACGAGAACGCTTTCCCTTCGAGAATAACTACCGTCCGGGTGAGATTAGGAATCGCAGTCGGAACCGGAGCCGTTCTCGCTCTCGCCGCCGCACTGAGCGCGAAAGAGATCCAAGCCGCTCTAAACCCCGCCGGGAAAGAAGTCGTTCCGGGATCGAGCCAAGGTCAAGGGCGCGTAGCCGGTCCCGCGCTCGCGAAGATCGCGACAAGCCGCGGGAGCCCAGCCGTTCCAAGACGCGTACCGAGAGGCGCGAGAGATCTCGGTCGCCGCGTCCTCGCACTGAAAGGAAAGACAGAAGCCGCTCGAGAGTGCGCACGGATCGCCGCGAACGCAGCCGAGACAACAAAGATCGCGAAAGATCCCGGACCCGAACTATAGGTGAGCCACGTCGAGACCGTGAACGTGAAGCCCGTCGCAGCCAATCACGATCTCGTCATGGGGCCTCGAACAAAACATATGAAGTGCAACTTACTGACGCTGAGGCATGGAAAGAAAATGAGATCAAGAGACGCGAACAAGAGGCAAAGGCGTATTTGGCAGCCCAGCGTGAAGCCCGAGAAAAAGGATTACCCGTCCCGGCCTGGATGAGAGACGCAGCACCGGTGACCGCTCACCCGACATCAAACGCAGCCGTGCCCCGGAAGAAATTGATCGCTACCGCCCTGCTGATCGCGAGCGTGACCGAGGCGACAGGGATCGCCCAGTGGACCGCGACCGGCGGGAAAAGGACAGTTACCGCGAACGGGACCGCAGTAGGGAGTCTCGCAGAGACGACCGGCGGGATAGAGACCGGGATAGAGACCGAGACCGAGATGCTCGGCCAGAAAGGCGCCGGAGCAGATCTCGGAGCCGCCGCCGCGACCGCGACAGAAGCAGAGACCAACGTGATCGAGATAGGGGAGATCGCGACGACAAAGACACACGCAGTAGTCGCCGGGACCGGAGCACGGAGTCCCGCAGGAGACCCGGCGGGCGAGGAGTCGCGACCCGGTGCGTGACCGCAGACGCAGTCGAAGCCCGCGTTAGGAGACGCGTCCTTCACCAAAGTATGTCGGTGTCGGTAATTTCTTTCGACCCGTTTTGCGCAGACAGGGACCACAAGTTACGGTTCACGGCGTTGAGCCCCGGCGTCTTCGAATCTAGCGGCGGGCACTCATTGTATCAGTACCCTATATGGGCATGCACTGCCGCTGCGGCTGCTAATGACCTGGCATGGTTGTATCCGCAGCAAATATGCCCAACTAATCGAGCACCCTAATACTCTTCTACGTATGCTTCATACAACAGTATTTCATGCCAGCGGGGTGAGAGGAGATGAGGTCAAATCTTCCAATTGCCCCAGAATGTAGGGAAAGGGTCCCGATCATACCCCAGTACTGCTTTTGCAGCTTCAAAATGCATCTTTTGCGTCAAGCGAAGAACCAATAAAAGATACCCCATTATGAATGAGAGTGGTCGACAGGAAGCCGGAGACAAGCGGACGGACGGTCGGTTCTGGGAGGGCGTTATTTCACTGTGGCTGAACTTTTGCTAGCCAAGTACGCAAGTCCGTTCTGGTTTTAAGGCGCAGAGCCCACCAGTGTATTAATGTTGTTTGTAGAGTTATTTGCTGGCTTCTCCCAGCTGTACTGTAATGTAAAATGATTCATTTGCATTTGCCTTGCCTGTCTGCGTCGGTGTAGAATCCTGACTAGGGACAAGCAATATAGATTGACGTATTATCCAACTGTTCACTATACCGCCACTCTTAGTTTCAATACCAGCTAATCGTGGCGGCATTACAATCAATATCTTATACAATCCTGAGTATGTAGCAATCATGCCAGGAAGCAAGATAACGCTGAACCTGAGAGCTAGAATGATAATTGTATTGTCGTTCGTTATGCATGATGGTTTGTTATGTGACATAGAAAGATCCCCATGGCCTGCATTGCGAGACGCAAACCAAGCGAGCCCGGGCATTACGGGCGTTTCGAACAACGTCCGCCTTCCCAACACGGATTCTGCTTCTCTTCGCTCCTAAAGTCTTGAGAGACCTCTTCGCTCTATTACGCCGGAGAGGTACAGCCCATATGAGGTGGTATCATGAGTAATGAGGTACAAGTTCCGCCCAGTAGACCCCCATTACCTGCCGTCTTGCTCTGTCTCTCCCAACCGAGAGGATGAGGACGACTGTAAATCCAAGTTTCATTGTATGCCCAATCCTTGACTCCGGTCCCATGTTTTGGCGCGAAAAAGGCAAATGCTTTACTTTCAATAACTTCAAAATTCGAAATCCGGACTCCTGGCTATCAAAGTCGTCCCGATGGTTAGCGACTTCGACGTCCACCCATATAGCTTTCGCTGCGGCTCCGATCCCGCCCGGCTCCTTGGCGGAGTGCGTCGCTATAACTGGGAATTGGTGGTTGGTTTGGCCTCAATGTAGCTGCCGAAGCGCCACGACTCCGCGTATTTCTTATAAGGGGTCGTCGGTCACTTTCTGAACTGCTCCTAGGGCTCTCATCCTCCGAATGCTCAGGGCTTGTGTACTCCGGAGGAGGATGTGCTTCCTGTCGAAGACCTAATCCGACTACGTCCACGACGTGATCTCCCGTGGTGCCTTGCGCGCTACTTGGCTCTCCCTGCTCATCTGTCGGCACAAGTTGAGCCAACGAAATATCAGTTGGGCTCCGTTGTGGACCTGGGCTTGTAGGAGGTAGTATTCTATAGTTTCCGCTTCTCGTCCTTGCATGGCCCGGGTCTAACACTGGGCGGCTGCCATACTGCGAATATGTAGGGCCACCAGCAGGTGAACCACTATAGCCGTCCTTACGACCAGACTCCAGGAGAATGCTACCTTGCTCACTGCCGTAGGGTGGTGGCGGAGCTAAGCTGCCTGTCATGGGAGCCAAACCCCATTTCTTGACATTTGCTTCGATAAAAACGAACCCTGCCTGACCAAAGTTCACGTGGACAATGCAAGGGCCGTTGGCACCGACAGCCGGGAAGAAGTTGGGCCCCTTGAGGCCATGTACAACATCCTCGAGCTTCTTGCCATTTCGGGTGAAGAATATAGTGCCGGTACGAGGTCGATACCCGATGCCAATAACATCGCCTTGCACAAACGGTGGACCATACGGTGTCCCGTTGAATGGCTGGTTGTATCGGCGATGTCCCGTGGACGTGTATGCAGCCGAGTACTTATGGAATCCTAAACAAATCAGCGTGACGCCCACTTCAATCACTCATGTTCACTCATACCTGGAAGCCTAAACAAGGGGTATGGCTTCGTCGCCATGCCAATGCTCAGTAAAGTGTTGTCGGGCTTGTCGTAGATCTTGGCCTCCCAGTAGTAGACCTCATTTTGTTTGGGAACGGGTAGGTTGCTCATGACGGTACACTCGGAATCGAAGAACTCGATTTCCGTCCTGGCTTCGACAAAACAGTTGGCAATCTCTAGTTCCGGCTCAAACTCCCACGCTGAAACTCCCTTTTCTTGAATAGCAAGATATTGTGACAATGAAATATCCGTTTGGATCGACTCGGGTGGGTTGCCTTGGATGAATGCTGCATCGGTACGTGTCAGTACTCAGGTGCCATGCGACATGGTAGAACGAGTATCCCCTTACCTTTTGCTCTTAGATATTCCGTCCTTTGCATGTCATCCATCGTCTCCAAGGCCTCGGCCTCCTCCCTCGCGAAAGCTTGCTCATCATCATATTCGCCAGGACGGCCGAAGCGATCTAGAAGGATGCGGCCCCGAAGGGGTATATAAAACAAAGTAAACGATGAGGAATACGAGTGCGATCAGTATGGCCGAGCCAAAGGAGGAAAGGAGTCCTATAATGACGCCGTTCATCATGTCAGGTGGCAACATTGACGATACGGCTAGAATGTAGTGTTGGTCTGTGTCGCCGATTGGGGTTTTGTTATCGACGGGTGTATGAGTAACCCAGAGGGTATGGCGAGGGTCGATGCGGTCACCGTCCGGGGTCACTCATTCGGCTGGCGTTTGGATCGAGGACGAAGAACCTCGATGCTTGGAAGCTGTGTATTCGAAAGTTGTTGGGTATGCTCAGAAGCGAAACGTGGGGGGTGTCGGAAATGAAAGACGAGGCTCGCCTCGATAGTAGCTAATCGAAAAGAAAGGAAAGGAAAAGATGATAGACACGTGTGATGTGGTTTGCGAATTGAATTTGGGTAGTCGGAAAGGCCGGTGAGAGATTGAGAAAAGGCGAGACAGAAACGACGTTGGTTGCTTGGTCCTGTGCTCGCTAGAAAGGCGGGTTTAGGATGCTACCTAGGATGGATGGGGTTGGGATCCTGGGCCGGGTTGCTGGAGTGAACGGGGCTTGAATGAGCAGCAGGTAATATTCGAGGTATTGATCGATCGATCATCACCCTCCAAAATGTCTCTTTCTTTCTTTTCCCGATGGGTTTTGCTTTGCTTTGCTTCCCTCCCAGCGCACGAGGTCCTCTTTCTCTTCTTCTTTTGGTCGCTCGGTGATGTTTGTGTGTGTGTGTCGTGCAGCAGCAACCGCGGAATGTAGGTGGTAGTAACCTTAGAGTAGAGCAACGACAGTGCTCGGTTTTGACACAGAGCCTAGGTTCACCTTGAAACGCACAGGAAGCTGGGATAGCTGGGCTTCCGGGCGCTATGGGCGTATTGTCAAGTAAGTATTCGAAAAGAAAGCGTTCAATTGTTGATGTCCAAAAAAAGAAAAAAGGGAACAAGAACGAATCAACGACCACAGTGGTCGCCGAAACAAATCGATTTATCTAGGTAGGGTTTGAAATATGTACTGCTTGACTTGGTTCCAATACTCCTGGGGATAGAGAAAAGAGGAGAGGAAACAAGGAGTCGGGTGTTAGGCAGGTAGGCCCTTGATGAGAAAGATGACGAATGATGGCTTGACGAGACTGGAGCCAAACTGGAATGGACATGGGAACTTGAAGTTGGGGGTCAGGACAGCAGAAACCCAGGTACTTCTATGTGTCAAGGTTCAGATGACTGGAGGAGTTGGAGCAGTGCATGGCAACTCGGCATGGGATCTGCTGTGCAAGTTTAGTATTACAGGCACAGACACAGGCTCAGCATCGTTTCCTTGCTAGATGCCTACCTACCTCACACCCTTTTTCTTCTGGCTCTCTCTTTGACTTCAACGCCCTGAAGAGCCTCTTCTTGCTGCTGCCTTCAGCTGGGGAGCTGCTGGATCGCAGGCTGGATTTAACAGTAAACCAGTCTCGAAGCAGTGAGATTGATCCACCTCGTGCATTTAGGCCTTGTCTCGTTTCCCCGAAATCGTTACGGCGGGACGTCATGTACTCCTTGTTAGCCTTCTCTACGCAGTTTAGCCTACGATCGCTAACGGGTGGCGGGGACTTTAAAGTATGTGCTGACATGCTGTACAGTGTGTGCCATCGTCCAAGCAGTCCACTTGCCTCCTCTTACTCCTCTCCTCCTCACTCAGCCTTGATATCGCACGACCTGGCGCCAGATCCCTGAGAGCGCCCCTTGATCGACCAATTACCACTGACACAGTCAAGCTAGTAGACGCCCTACCGTCCTTTTTCGCGATGCGCATTGTGATGCTATCTCGAAGCGGAATCCATACATACTGGAGGTTGACTATGAAAACTGTTTCTGCCATCTGCCATATCTATGCCTTATGCTTCGGGCAGTGGCTCTCTGGCATTGGGCGCATAAGCACGTAGATATGTGGTGCCTTATACCGGATGGCGGGCAGACGGGCGTCTTCGCGGATGATCCAACAACCGTCAAAACAGTTCCATTTTTGCGCAAAGATGACCATCACTTGTCACCAAATAAGTTTTGCGTTGGCTGAGCCTCTTTCTCGGAATATGAACATGGTGTCGATCGTGGCCCATGTCGTGGACTCGTGGCCGCTCAGATCCCGCTACACTGCTTACTGCAGTCAAGTACGGAAGGTCCGTCATGCGCGCGTACGCAAAAAGACCAATCTTTCTTTTGTTCTTTTTCGTAACTGTCGCATAGCATACGGAGTACTGGCATAATCTTCGCAGCTCCCTTTCACGCAATTGTTCCAACCATTGCATAGCACAGGGCCAAGGGGGTTTGCTGACTTGTTTCATGAGCCGCAAATCATTTGTTTCATGCCTTTTTATTTCCCGTCGTCGTATTCTTGTTCTTCTGGGTTGCAGGCATCTTTACTTCGTACTGCTAGCTTATGTATTAAACCTAGGGGCTTGGCCATGACGAAGCAACTAAGGATATAAGCCGAAGGTAATCTGTTCTACACCGAACTTCCCGTCGCACTCGCAGTACATATTCGTAATGAAGGAAATTGTCAGCTTGATATCTGCTGTTCAAGTTCCTTTTGGCATCTCAATAAACCTGGATTCCTTTTGCCATCGTAAACGGACCGGTACCTATTTGGTTCGCCGAGCCAGCAATCCCCACTTCCTAGGTAAACATTTGGTCTTGAATCAGTAGACCAGCTATCATGGCGCATCAATAGTGAATACGTTCAGGCACGCATAAGCATAAATGCAAGTCATCTCGCGTGAAAACAAGCAATACTCCACCACCACGACAACGATACCCTGAGCATCATCCGCCATCACCATGGTCCGTAACCACCACCCCCCTTCGCTCCTCCTATCCCGGCGGCTATGATTCTGCTCTACAAGGTGATTGCTAGGAAGGAGTAATGCTAACCCGAAGAAAAAAAACCAGAACAAAGACGGCCACTTCACCCAAGTCCACATGACCCGGGCGCGGGACGCCGACCTGTTCGACGACTTCACGCACGACCAGCTGCCGGCCGACGACATCTACGTGCCGCCGCAGCACCAGCCCATCAACCCCGAGGACGAGGACGACGTGGTGCCCGACCAGCACGCGGCCTTCGGCATCGCCAAGGCCACGCAGAAGCAGCGCGAGCCCGCCTGGCGCGACCTCGGCCTGCACGAGCTCATGAAGAAGGGCCCCAGTGCCGCGCGCGTCGGCCGCGGCGGCGCGACCGTCGGGTCGGGCGGTTTCGGTTCCGGGGCGGCTAGCGCGGGGGGGTGGTGGCGGCCGCGGCCTGCCTCGATGAATAAGTTGGACGCTGCGATACACTATACTACGTCGGGCGTTGTTGGTAGGAGAGGGCCGTGGGTTTGCTTTACATGGTGGCCATGCTAGGAACCAGCAGACCAGCACAGGTGTCCACATAATGATGATCTGGAGGAGGCACGATATGATACCCAAAGGTTTTGTACGAGAAAATGACATTCATACGCAGTGTCCCTGGTGTGGCACCACACCTGTAGACAAATCAAATATTGCATTTCTAGCAACAAGATAATCTCGTTGAACACATGTGTATAGCCTTATGACGACGTGATATACACAATGGCCTTGCCTTTCCGTTCTAAATCGGATGTTCCACGCCAAAACTCCAAAGCATTTATTTGCCAATCCGTAACTCCGAGCAATGAACCGCATCATCTTGAAGACCACCGTATCTCTATTCTTTCCTAGCGAAGAAAAGCCCCTCTAGCCCTTGCCCAGGAAGCTCTCCCGCTCCAAGACCTCAGGCGCGAACTTGACCAAGAACACCGTCCGACCGGGCCACATCTCCTTCCCCTCGCCGCCCTCCTCGCCGCCATCCGCCGCCGCCGGCGCCGCCTGCTGCTTGCCGACGCTGTGGGCCGTGACGCGGGCCGGGAAGGCGGAGCCGTCGCAGACGCCCTCGATGATGCCCGCGACGAAGGCGGCGCAGTTGAGCTGCGACATGTCGCGCGGCACGCTAATGTAGCGGTTCACGAGCGGCTCGTTGTCGATGATCATGTACTCGTCGGGCCGCGCCGGGTCGCTGCTCTTCTCGAGCCCGTCGGCCGCCCGCCCGAACAGGTGCGTCCAGAGCTGCTGCTTGATCAGGTGCAGGAGCGAGATGATGTTCAGGGGCCGCATCTGCGTCCGCGCCGGCTCGCGGTGCAGGAGGAGGTCGAGGAGCTTGAGGCCGATGGGGTGGCCTTGTGTGTTGAGCCTGAGTTGCGGGGGAAAGCAGTTCGTTAGTTTCCAGTGATCGAAATGACGAAGGGAGGGGGGTTATGGGTTCTGTCTTTCGTCCTTCGCCGCGAGGCTGGGGTGGTTTTGTGGATATCTCACATACTCACCTCTTTTCTAGGTCTTGTATACTCTCTATGCGCTTCGAAGCATAGCCCACCATCTCGGAGAAGAGGTAGGCGAAGCTGGCCTGGCTCAGCTCCGAGGTCTTGGATCGGTTCAGTGGCCGGTGGTAGATGGTCTTGCCGTTGGACGGATAGCGCAGGCCAGGCTGCTCTTTGCCCTTCGAGGGCGTCATGTTGGACATGGCGACTGAATTCTGCTGGACGACAGACGATAATCGGAGAACGTCCAGTTAGAGGTTGGCCGTAGAAGAGCTGGGCGTTTTCGTTTGCGGGAGGCTTTCAAGTTGCCATTAGGACCGTTGCATTGAGGTCGCAAGTGTGCTATTGAAGGTGGGCCCAACTTTTTGGTTGCACACCTGCACGCAAAGCTAAGCTGCAAAGTACCTGTACCTGTACCTGGAGATCTTCGCATGGGGGATCGTCAATCCAGTCAACTCATTTCGTATCACTCTCGACGCAACCTCAGTCTATACCGTACCATTCTGGTGCTATGGATAATTTGTAAATTAAAGGTATAAATATTAAGTGTGCACATTAGTTTCGTCTTCTTCATCCGGTGTCGGTTCACGGTAACAATCCACCTGTCTATTCAAAGTTGTGTCTCCTCCTCTGTTTATGCCTAGAGTGGTATGTAGTTTGAAATCAGATGGGATCGATGCCTTTACTTTATTTGGCATCCTTCGCAGCATCCTCAACAACAACAGTCGGGGGCTCATCGACCTTCAACTCCTTCAGCTTCTCTGCGACTGCGACCGCATCGACGCCGTCCTGGGCCGACTCGTCCACAGGTGGTGCAGGGCAACCGACACCTTGAGGGATGCCCCCGGCGATGTAATCCTCAAATTCGCCTATTTGCTTGCCACCAAGCTCCCACTTCTCCTTCCGCTCTGCACGCCTCTCGTCGCACAATTTGTTCAGGGCCGGCCAGTAGGTACTGTGCTCGTACTCGAAATCGGCCTCACCGCCAAACTCCTTCCACAGCTGGTCCTTCGGGACATATTGCGACATATCCTCGTTGTACTTGATCTTCTCCCGGGTGATGGGGTCAATGAAGGGGGTGATGAGTTTGAAGAAACCCCAAACCATGAACGGAACTGTCATCGGGGTTAGTCAAGACTTCACGGGAGTTGTAATTGATCTTTGTTGGGGTACTTACCGTTGATAATCAAAGCCCGGCCGAGCCTCTCAGGGTAGTGGGTCTGTAGGATACTCAGAACCTCACGTCCTTGGCTAATACCCGGTGCTGTGTTGGAACGGTTCTTGCTCGCCTTCATGTTGATCAGAAGGGCAATCTTCTCTTGGCCTGGGGGCATCAGCTCAAGAGAGCGCTCCAGCATGTACACCAAATGCTGGGTCTGTCGCGGCGACACATCGGTGTTCTGGCGGCCAGGGCTCAGGTACTGGCAGGTACGGCCTTGCTTATCCCATCCCAGGATGAGCTGCTTGCCAGTCTCATTTTCCGGCGAGATGTGATCAGCGGTGAGCTCTTCGACACCAAATTCTCTTCGCCAGGTCAACGTCTCCAACAGACGCTTCTCAGCGTCTTTCTCGTTCCATTTTACGGCACGTAGGTAGCGTAGTAGGCAATCTCGGGTCAGCCAGTACTTCTCATCATCGGTGAGAGGCCCGGCCTTGCCCTTGGTGGAAGGCACCTCCGTCCAGGTCTTGACTTGTTCCAAAAGACTGTCATATTTCTTTTGTTGGTCCTCGTTCAGCAATATCCTATCGACAGGCTGGTTCTCCCTCGTAGCATGTTGAAAGGGAACCTTAACAGGTCCTACAGAAGCCTTCTCCGCCATCGCCGATGGGGTTGTTTATGGAGCTCTTGTTACCGGTAGTTTGGTAATGATTGAAACGTTTGCAAGGGACGATGATGCGAAGTTTAACCACTGCTGAGATGGATGAAAACAGAAGCAATAACTGACCGCTGAAAGGATTTGAGGTTAAAGGGAGCTGTTTGGGTGGAAAGGGAAAGGATGAACAGACGGCTTTGGAAACAGTCTACTGTTGGGCCGAGAACAGTTCAACGAGATGGACCCTTGTACAACGAATGACCACCGGTGTAATACCTAGATTTGCGTATTATGTCACACGAGGCACGAGGCTAGGCCATAAAATCAATAAGATAGGGGCCCTAGCAGTCTAGGGGTCCTAGGGGCCCAGAGATTCGGAGTTGGCGGGTGAAGGATGTACTGTACGGAGCTCTCTTCAGGCAGGTCAGCCCACCAGTAGTGCCGACTGCCCATCTTGCCATGTGGCTCGTGGCAAGGTGGGCGGTGGCCGATAAAAGCCTGGGCAGACCCCCACCACTTAACGCGGGCTGCCGAGGGGCCCCAGGACAGAAACGCGTTCCGGGCGCGTCTCCCCGAAGTACCATCGCTCAATACTCAATTGCCATGCACTACCATATCGGTCTTTGGAGATAACACAGGCTGGAAACCGCACAACCACAATCCAAATCGCATAGACATTTTTGAAGATCCGCAAGACTGAAGAATATCAAAGAATAAACCTGGTCAGCCACAAGCAATATGGCCGACGCAGACGTTCAGGAACTGAACGAGCGCTTCGCCGTCGGCGACCAGCAGCTTGAGCCAGACATGCTAGCGGAGCTGCAGTCCATCATGCGCATGCACTCCCTGTCCGTCCAGGACCTGTTCTTCAAGTGGGAGTCGTACTGCATCAAAATGGACATGGACGAAATGAGACTGTCTGTCGTGAACCTCCGGTCCTTGAAGCGGGAAATTCAGGATGCACTGGAGAGGGAGAACCGCGACCGCCAAGCCCATGTGGTCAAAACCGAGAGGAAAACTGGCGCCACACCGCGGACGACCATCAAGAACAATGCTGGAGACTATCTCGGCGGCATGTAAGCGGAATATCGAGTATTCAAGGAAGGGATCGTTGGTGCTGACTATTCGACCAGGCTGGATGGACTTGCCACCCCGTCCGCGACCAAACTTAACAGGAGTTCTGGCCCAAAGAGGAAAACCGAGACACCATCAGCTACCAAAGTGAAAAACGAGTTCCCAAACAGCTCCCCGAATGTTAAGATACCGGCAGGTGTGGACAGGCACCTGGACTCTATGAACTCTATCACGTAAGTACTATTTTTGCCGGTGATCATTCTTCAGGGGACCCCTTATTGATGACATACAGAGCGGTGTCTTTTAATGACCGCCAGAACGCTGGAGAGGTGATTGAAATCCTGAATGACAACTTGCCGGCCCCTGAGACTCCAATTGCGCCGTATCCGAGTCTCGGATCAAGCTTACGGCGGCATCGGACCAGAAAAAGTTGGCTTACAAGCCCCTGGCTATGAAACTATCCGAGGCTTCCGAGATCTTGGACGACCGGATAGACGAGTTTATCGGCCTAGTTAAGGACTACCACAAGCTCGAGGATACGGCTTTCGGAAGCGCGGCGACTCAGAGCACCTCGGAAATCTACGCTGTCGGTAGGATAGCGTCAGACTCCCCCGAAGGGAAACTCAATGCGGCCTCGCTTGTCTTGGAAACCTCCCGCAAAATGGGCGGCGGGCGCCGGATACCCCTGAACCTGAAGAAACTGGCCTCCTACCAGTTCTTCCCCGGGCAAATCGTGGCCCTGAAGGGCATTAACACCTCGGGTACCGACTTTACGGTCAACGAGATTATCGACATCCCTCTCCTCCCCAACGCTGCCTCGATACCCACAGCCATCGAGGGGCACCGGGAGCGCCTCCGCGGCGGACCTGACGTCATGGAATCCGACGACGAGCCGGCTCCGCTGAGCATCATCATGGCCTCGGGGCCCTACACGGCCGAGGACAACCTCGACTTCGAGCCGCTGCACGCGCTCTGCTCGCAGGCGGCCGACACGTACGCCGACGCGCTGATCCTCTGCGGGCCCTTCATCGACGTCGACCACCCGCTCATCGCGGCCGGCGACTTCGACCTGCCCGACGACGCGCCCGTGGACCCGGACCAGGCCACCATGTCCACCGTCTTCAAGTACCTGATCGCGCCCGCCCTGAACCGACTCGTGGCCGCCAACCCGTCCGTCACCGTCCTGCTCGTGCCCTCGGTCCGCGACGTCATCAACAAGCACGTCGCCTGGCCCCAAGACCCCTTCCCGCGCAAGGAGCTCGGCCTGCCCAAGACGTGCCGCGTCATCGGCAACCCCATGACGCTGTCCCTTAACGAGGTCGTCCTCGGCGTCTCGTCCCAGGACGCCCTCTTCGAGCTCCGCCACGAGGAGCTCTACAGCAACGCTGGCCGTATTGGCGGTGGTGGTGGGGCGGATCTGCTGAGCCGGCTCCCGCGCCACCTCATTGAGCAGCGGCACTACTGCCCCGTCTTCCCGCCCGTCGACCGCAGCAAGCTGCCCAAGGTCGGGACCGAGGACGGCCGCCCTGTCGGCGCCGTGCTCGACACGAGTTATTTGCGTCTGGGCGATATCGTCAACGTCCGGCCTGATATGATGATGGTCCCCAGCTCTCTGCCGCCTTTTGCCAGGGTAAGCTCTTCTTTCCTTTTACCCCCTACAGTTTCTTGTGTATAGGACTGTGTCAGCTAATGTGTGTATGTCTCTAGGTCGTTGAAAGTGTCCTCGTCGTCAACCCGGGTTACCTGTCGAAACGCAGGGGCGCCGGTACCTATGCGAGGGTGAGTCTTTACCCGCCTAAGGCGGACGAAGTGGAGGTGGGTGCGGCCGGTATGGTCAGTCATAAGGTCTTCAGTCGGGCGAGGGTGGAGATTACGAGGATATAATGTAAATGCTATACGGATGGTTGTGGGAGCAAGGAAGGAAGTCTTCCTACAGAGTAAATGTCACAGTAAAACGTTTATCCCATGAAGTTGCTTCCTGTAAGGGTTGTACATGTGTGAATTGATACAGCAGCCTCATCTAACCAAGTCTGATGAGAATGATACAAGTTCTCAGGTTCAGCTAATGCCATGCCCATGCCGTATGAACCAAATTATCGCGAGTCCACACGTCTTCTCTTGTCACTCTCATAGCGATCGTCTTCCGGCGGCGATCCCCTTTTCTCCGACTGCTGCTACCACCGCCGTAGTCGTCCCTATCCCTATCCCTTCTACCATCCCTGTCTCTCCGCGGCGACCTGGATCGAGATCGCCGACGTTCACGCCGCCGGTCATCATCGCGATCGCGATCATCCCCCCTTGGCCGGTAACTGTCTTTTCGATCTTTATCCCTATTATTATTGTCTCCCCGCGGCCCTGCCGGCGCACCAGCGGGAGCAGCACTCTTGCGGTCGCCCAGGGGTATAGCATTCGCGCCCCCGGGCCCATTATCGTCACCACGACCGCCGCCGCCCATCCGGTCCCGCTCCCGGTCCGACTTGAAGCGGTCGTCCGTGATGCCGAAGTCGCGGTTCTCGCGCCCGGGGCGGTGGTCGCGGAACTCGCCCCAGCGGCCCGTGTCCTCGGCGCGCAGGTCGCGGTACTTGGAGGCGCCCTTCTTGCCGATCTTGGCCAGGTCGCGAACCTGCAGGCTCTTGGGCAGGAGCGAGCGGTCCGTGTCGTCCTGGAAGCGCGCGCCCATGACGTCGCGGCCCGCGAGCTCGGCCGCGTCGGCGTCGTCCTGGAAGAAGGCGCCGCGGTGGAAGTACTTGCCCATGTAGCCCATCTTGCCCTTGGCGTCCTTCTCGGCCTGCTGCTTCGCCAGGTGGGCCTCGTCCTCGGCGCGCCGCTCCTCATCCGTCAGGTTGCGCCGCCGCTCGATCTCGGCGAGCTCCTTTTCACGTTCCTCGACGGCCTCGCGCTCGCGCTTGATGCGCTTGAGCTCCCGCACCTTCCACGCCGCGTACTCGGCCTCGGGGTCGACGTCGTCGTCCGTGTCGACGTCGTCCTCCTCGTCCATGCTGTCGTCCCACGCGTTCTTGCCCGCCGCCTTGGCCGCGAGGTCCTTGCGGATCTGCTCCTCGATTATGGCGTCCGCCTCGGCCTTCTTGCGCCGCTGCTCCTCCTCGTATTGCTTCTGCTCGTCGTCCTCCTCTTTGCTCTTGGCGGCGGCCTCGGGGCCGTTGCGCTGCGATCGCGGGACGTATTTGGGTCGCATCAGGAGGGCGCGGCGGGGCACCTCATCCTCGCTGCTCTCCTCCTCTTCGGAGGATTCCTCTTTATCCTCGTCGTCATCCCCTTCTTCTTCGCTCTCTTCTTCTGTCACGAACCCTTCCTCGGCGGCGGCGCGTGCTGCCTTCTCAGCCGCTCCCCGCTGGTCTTCGGCGGCCTGTGCCTGTTTCCTCCTCGCTTCGAGGTCGACTTTGCTGAGAGAGCCGCTACTAATGACTTTGCCGGCTCTCTGTTGTTTGGGCGGCGGCGCCGGTGCTGCTGTGGCGGCGGTAGCGGACTCTTCTTCGTTGTCTGAGCCTTCGGACTCGGATGACGACGAGTTTCCTGTGGGTTTTCCGGCACGATGGCGCACGATTGCCGGGCGCTTGGTGAGCTTTGTCGGTGGCATTTCGAGAGACGCGAATATAGATGGAAGTTCCCTGCGCGTGTCGGAAATATGAGAAGGTTGTGTTGTTCGGAACCTCAATTATCAAGAGCAGAGACGGGACAGAATAACCATGCCTTATCGATTTACAGGGATCAATCGATTGATTAGAGGCGCCTGCAGCTCAATGTGGGGAAGCCGGCAGCTACTGAAAGCAGGTACCATATTCTGAAGGAGCTGCTTGGATGTGCGGATAAAAGATTAATAGCACAAACATGCACGAATCATCAGGTAGTTCTCGTGATGGATTAAATTTTAATAAGGATGCGAGGGCATACAATATATATACGTATGCGTCTGTTTCCAAAGCCTCAAAGCAAAGTCGCAAATCTGGACTATTCCGCTACCTGACAGCCTGTCTCCTGAACGCCGCTGCTATGCCTTTCTGAAATCAAATGGCCAACCAAGCATGCTATGAGTTGGGTCGCTGAAGCAACGACATTACAAACGTATCTCCTGTCGTCGACTGGGCAGCCTCTTCTTTATGGCTTGGCTCGACCTCGTCCGACAATTCATGATACACTTCAGCAGCCTCGGTAACAATATTCCCTTCCTCAGCATACGAGGCTTGCTGGTTGGTGAGAACGACACTCGAGTCCACGCAATCGTAGAACAGCATGAATACGCCACCTTGGCCCAGGACTTGCTTTTGAGTGACTTCCCAGACACTGTCATCGCTAAGACGCCACCACTTGTCTCCATCGCCATCAGTTTCTTCGCCAAGCATTGTTTTCTCGTCGTCCGACGATTCCGGTCCCTGGCTTGGCGCATCATCAAGCTTAGCGGGTTGCTGCGAATCTTTACGGTAGCAAACGTAGTGGCCGTTATTGTGGTGACCTTGGTGGGTGATGACAGCCCTCAGCTCGTACTTAGGGCCGGCTATCTTAGATGTTTGCTGATCGCCCGCTACCATCGACTTCGTTGGATCCAAGATCCACTGCTCTTCTTCGGATAGAGCCTTAGCGGACATCTCCTTATCATCCGGGATTGCAATATTGGCAGACTCGTCTTCGCTGCCAGCACTTCCTAGACACCACGGACCCAGGTCAAGCGTACTCGGGAACTGAAGACCAGCGAAGTTCTTAAACATGGTGCCAGTGCGCTCGTCGAACACAGATCGATTGACATGAATGGCCAGGCTTCGAGGCGGTCGAGCAATGGCCGCCTGCTTCGTCTTCGTCGTATGAACTCTATTTTGGTCTTGAATTTTGCACTCGTCCCTCAGGGTTTTCTCGTCAAAGTTGTCATCTTCGAGGGCCAAGTTCGCAGCCTCGAGTCGTGACTTCGGTTCCGCTAGTGCTTTATCAGATAGGCCACTTGCTTGACCTCTCTTTATTAATATATCCAGTAACCGTTGTATTTTGAGGAGACTGCATTTCGCGCATTGGACGCCATCGATTGATTCAAGATGCGTGTACGCGTCTAGACTCTCATATAGGTCGTGTCCGTGAGTGCTTGCTCCGAGGTTAAGAGTGAGGCAGTTGAAGGGGATGAGGGATAGACCTTCGGAATAACCGCACTGGGTGCAAGCGACTCGTTGAGCGACCAAGCCTTCCAATGGATTTTTTGACGCGTTCCCCTCTGATCCTGTCTTGGCCAAGGTCGAGGAAGTCTGGTAGCCGCTGTCATCGCTGTGTTGGCTACTTTCTCCGTCGTCTCTCGTTCCCGTCGGCTCAAGTCCCGCAGGCTTGCAAGAAGCCTTGGTCGTTTTGGAAACTTCCTTGTCGATTTCGTCAAGTAATTTTGAGTAATACTCTTGCGCATCTTGTTGTTGCCACGTGTCGAGCGACTTCAATATTTTAGGAGTCCATAACGTATTGCCGTTGTTCTCGGGATCCCGTAACCGGGTCAGCAGGCTCAGCAGTGTGCTAGCCGACCCTTCGGCTTTGGTGGCCGCATCCTCATTTTCGCTTTCCGGGATAGCCGCTTTCAGATAATCCGGGAAGAACTCCAAGGACGCAAGGCCCTGTACAATGCTATTCTGGAAGCATGAGTTGTCACTGTTTCCCAAGCCTGCTGGCGGATATGTATGGCCCTTCCTGAGAGAGCTATTGGTCAGAGTCATAAGCCCTTTTCTGCCCGCATTCGCCACCGAGTGCATGATTCCTCCCGGCTCGTTCATTCCTAACAGCTTCTGGAGAGTTTCACTCTTGGCCCCATGGCTTGTGGGCCGAGGAGCCTGCGCGGCTCGAGCGTATGACAACATTGGCGGATTTAGCCAGTCGTCGACAGCGTATAGAAGCGAAGCAGGAGTGACAGTGACGATGGCGTCCCAGAGAACCATGCCGGGATGACGTCTCGTGGAGAAGGGCGAGGAAGGATGAAGCGATTGGTAGAATAGGGCGAAGGCGATGATGGCAACTGTCACGATTACAGTGGGCTGCTGTAGACGCTCTAGAATGATGTTTGGTATGGATAGTCGAGTTCGGACGTCATCAAGGCGAGTTGCTGTCTTGGACGGATGCAAGGAGCTCATCTTGAAGTTCGTGGGTGGAAATCGACCCCCAAATATAGTGTATCCTGGGTCTGGTTTCGGAGATGCGTGTCATACGGTCGACGGGTCCGTCAAGAGACTATTAGCCATAGCTTTCGCAGCAGCGCGGGAACATCCCAAGTTGGCTCTGGATTGCCTGGTAGTCGGCGAACATAAGTCAAAATTCGCGCCAGATCAAAGATGGGGAGAGAGGGTTAGTTGGAGTGGAGAGCTTTTGTTTGTTGTTGCTAAAAGTACGGTACATGTAGTAAGTTAGTAAATGCATCGGTTGAAATGCAGGCAGTTCCGGCCTCCGTATCATTTCATCAGCATCCTGCGCGCATTGTCACTTATTGTCTCTAATTTTCAAGGGCACACAATCCTTGTCCAGTCTGTCATGGGTCAAGCCAGTTCAGGGCACTAGAGCAGCTTTGAATGAAGACAATCCGAGATCACCAAAATTCCGAGGTCTGAAATGATGACGCTTCTATTCGACGACCAAAGATCTGATCTTTATTCAAGCTAGGTTACATGATTCAAACAATACATTAAGACACAGAATAGGCGAATAATAGGAACTCGAGAGCCCTGGTTTTACAGATGAAGCTAGATTAATGGCCAATGGTGAATGGTTGACAAGGCCCCCCACAGCTGCATTGTGAGTATTCTAGGTGCCAGTTACACCAGTCTAGCAGGGATTCTTATCGCTACTGTTATCAGTTAATGAGGGGCCAAAAAAGTTCCAACTTCTTTAGGCGGGCAATTCTCCCAAGGCGGTGCAGGGCTGAAATCACTGCAGAATCCCTCCGCGACAACACCAACATTACCAAGTGACGCCACTGAATCAAGAAAAATGGCCAAACCTGGAGTGACAAAGAAGAATAAGGGTTCGTAAATTCCCCTTCTTTGCAATCAAAGATCTGCAAATCTGACTAACAATCTCAGCGCCGTCGAAGCGTTCGCGCGAGGCAAGGAGAGCCACTTCCCCCGGCATCGACACCGATAAATCTCTGAAAAACGTCAAGGCACCCGCCAGCTCGGTTGACCACCGCCCCTCGGTGCTCGCGATACACCACGGCGCAGGCGTGTCCAAAAAGGCCCAGAAGGCCAAGCCGCTGAGCTCCAGGGCCGCAAAGCGCCGGGAGGAGGCTCAGGACCGAGCCATGGCCATTCTGGAGCGCACAGAGAAGAAGGTCGCCACCAGCAAAGGGCGAGCCCGCACGATCCAAACCCGGCGCAAGACCTGGGACGAGATCAACAAGGAGGTTCCCAAAGACAACCCCTTCGCTGGTCTAGAAGACGAGGCCGACGAAGACGACGACGAAGCAGATGCGAAAGTGCCGGAATTGGACGATGCGATGGGCGATGTCGCAGCGGCCGAGGCCAAGACTGTTGCTCTTCCTGCCGACGAGACGAATGACATGGTTGACGATGACGGCATATTATAAAAACGCATGGCTCGTATTTTTCATGTGGCATGTACGGCGTTTAGGAGCAGGGTCAGGTTTGCTCAAATAAGCACAGGTTGTGCATTTCCCAACATAGTAAAAATGTGGTTTTGCCCACGATTGATTCCCAATTACAGACAGCTCAGCTTCACGTCCTAATAAAGGACGCAACGATTTCTGCAGTCCTCCTGGGAGCATTATATACATGCACGTATATGTTGACCACCTACAAAGGAGTATTCAACATATGTACGAATTGAATTGTGTAGGCTGTGATATGGAATTGAAAGTTAGCATGCAGATGGATCACATCCGATGGTAAAGATGCGATCCACTGTAGTTAGGCTCAGCGTACAGGGGTCCCCAGGTTATGGTTTACCGTGGGACTGGATCTACGCGCTGGAACACCACTTGCCAAAAATCTGAGTGCTGAATTGGTTTGGAATACGGAATATGTGACTCCATGCTGAATACACTTTGGAAACTAATATTGAACCATTATAAAAATGCATTACTAATTTTTGCTCTAAAGTTTTCATATTGAATCCGGCTGGTTATGGAGATACTTCTAAATGTTCAAGCCGCAGCTCAGCTGCCACCTAAGTATTATCCGGTCTAGCCTGGTACGGTAGCTCCCAGCTTTATCTATTCTGCCGGTCCTTTCGACGCCACCGTCATCCAGCACGGGCAATCGGGCTTGCACTTCGTTGACTTCGACCATCCCCCCACAACATTCGAGACGACTTTGACGCCCGCATCCCATCAGAAGAGTCACCTGAATACCAAAGCCCCGATCCTCAAAATCAAAAAGTCGTCAAGATGGGGAAAGCAGAGTTTGGCTCGGCCAAGCACCTGAGCAATCAGATGCGGCGCAAGGGCCTGCAGCGCCTGCGGTGGTACTGCCAGGTCTGCGAGAAGCAGTGCTTCGACGACAACGGCTTCAAGATGCACACGCAGAGCGAGTCGCACGTGCGGCAGATGCTGGTGGTGGGCGAGGACTCGAAGAAGTTCATCAACGACTACAGCCGGCAGTTCCAGCGCGACTTCCTGCAGCTGCTGCGGACGAGCCACGGCGAGAAGGCCGTCCAGATCAACCAGTTCTACCAGACCTACATCGCCAACAAGGAGCACGTCCACATGAACGCGACCAAATGGCCCAGCCTGACCGAGTTCGCCAAGCACCTCGGCCGCGAGGGCATCTGCCGCGTCGAGGAGAAGGAGGACGGCAAGGGTATCTTCGTCGCCTGGATCGACGACTCGCCCGAGGCCATGCGCCGCCGCGAGGCCGTCAAGAAGAAGGAGATGCAGGACAAGGGCGACGAGGAGCGCGAGCAGCGCATGATCAAGGAGCAGATCAAGCGCGCGAACAAGGAGGCCGCGGCGAGAGGGGGTGCCGATGCCGAGGCGGCCGCGGCCGATGAGCCCGCCGAGGGCCGGGTCCTGAAACGAGATGAAGGCGAAAAAATCAAGCTATCCTTCGGCGCAAAGCCTGCTGCTGCACCTGCGGAGTCCGCAAAGGAACCCAGTCCGGGGAAGGCTTCAGGCTCCTCAGATGAGGTTTCTAAACCTGCGGAAGCAGAATCGGCAGAGCCAAGCTCCGAAACGAAATCTACACCAGAAATTTCCGCACCAGCCACAACAGCAGCGGCCGCCCCGGTCTCGTTGAAGATGACTGCGAAGCCCCAGCCAAAGAACGTGTTTGCGGCTGCCAAGAAGAATGCCCTATCTGGGGGGTCGAAAAAGGCCTCACCTTTTCTGCAGCCCAAAAAGATGAGCGAAGCCGAGCGTATCATGAAGGAAGAGATGGAGAAGAACAAAAAGCGCTCTAGCTCGGGCTCGGGCTTTGGTGGTTTTGCCTTCAACAAAAAGCAAAGGACTGGCTAAATGATGATGCTCTTTCAGATCCGCACGGGATTCATGTTTGGCGTTTTTTACTGCATTGCGAGGCGTTATCAGGAGTAAGATCACTATTGATGATACCAGGGAAAGATAGATATTTATAGATCAACTTGATGTGGCATTTTCTCTCATGTACCCCGACATGCGACTACTCTATGCATTATTCCCTGGGTATCCTCTATGTTCCTCTACTCCGTCTAATTCCATCTAGATTTAGGTTCTAGGCTCTAGGCTCTTAAACAACCTTCTTCACCGTTAACTCCCCTTTGCACCGTCCGCGAGTTGCAGAAAATCGCCAGACTCCAACTTCTTCTTCCACATGTTACTTTGGTATCTCGCCAAAATCAGTGTCATTCGTAGTGTGGTATCATCGCTGGAGGCATGTTCCTGGACCTCGGCCGGAACCGGCGTGAACGTCCAGCGTCCAAAAGCCCAGTTCAGAATGTATCGGGCGGACGGGTGCGGCGGCGTGGGAGCCGACTCGTCTTCCTGTGAGCCCCGTACCGTGGAGGATGCGGTGAGCACCGATTTGATCCGGTACACTTCTTCCTTAGGTGCCGCCTTGAGCAGCGCCATCAACTTGGCCGAGTCCACCGCCGAGTCCTTGCTGGGCCCCTTGAGCGTGACGGACAGGACCTCGACCTCGGTCTGGTGGTCGTGGGTGTGGTCGGCGTGGCTCTCGCCCTCGGCGTGCGCGTGCGGCTTGACATTGGTGAAGTTCTTGTCGTCCAGCGTCTGGGCGAGGGCGCGGTCGACGCCGAAAATAATGTCAATGGGCACGCGGCCCTTGTCGCTCTTGACCCAGGCGATGTCGACCTCCAGGCCGCCGTGGACGGCGCCGCCGATCTCGTCGGCCAGGTCGCGCACGCGGTCGAAGCGGCGCTCGTCGCAGAGCTCCCACTTGTTGTAGACCATCAGGTCCGTGTAGCGGGCCTGCACCTTCGCCGTGTAGCTCGTGTCCTCGTAGCCCTGCCAGTTCTCGACGTCGATGACGTGGATGACGCCGTCGAGGGCGTAGGCGCCGCCCGTCACGCGCGCGAGCCGGTTCACCTCCATGGCCAGGGTCGCGGGGAAGGCCGAGCCGGACGTCTCGATGATGACGCGGTCGGGCGGCGAGTCGCTGTTGCCGCAGAGCTCCTCCAGGGCCTTGGCCAGGTCGCCCACCAGGTTGCAGCAGATGCAGCCGTTGAGCATCTCCTGCACGCCCGAGATGGCCGACGACGAGGCCAGCTGGCTGTCGATGGCGACGTCACCGAACTCGTTCTTCAGCAGGGCCAGGCGGTACGACGGGTTCGCGGCGCGCAGCTGCGGTACCAGGTTCAGGATCAGCGTGGTCTTGCCCGAGCCCAGGAAGCCGGTGACGATGGTGATGGGGATTGGCGCCATGGTTGCGATGTGGGAGGGTGGATCACAGTCTGTACGATTCAATTCGCCGGGAAAGACGACAGCAAAGCACGGAAGAAGAAAAAGAAGTATCAGTCAGATGATGTCTATCGTAGATGAGGCAGTTAAAAAAGTTAATCAAAATATCTCTAGTTCGGATTCGTGGCAGAAAAGATGTCGCATGTTGGATCGAAATCATGCCACTCCGGTCCCGCCTTGCGCTGGCAACTAAACATTGATGGAGGAGCAACTGGACAGTTGAAAATAGTTTATCTTATCGTCTTACATGCATGCCGCATTACTGTATGCACTAGTGTGGGGTAGTAACCTCCTTAGATGGAATACTCCAGAGTCGAGGCCGCGAGTCAACGGTTCCACCGCCAAGTCCCTTATTTCACCGGCCACCGGCATCCCGCAGATCTCGAGCAACTCGGCTTTACGGCAAGGGATATGACGTAACGCCCTCTATACCAGACGCTTGCTGCCGGCCTTGTGGCTTTTTAGGTTCCCTGTGCATCTATCTTGCCTTGGATTTTCAGCTGCGAGTTCCAGTTATATGCCAGTGGAACGGGCAACATCCTCCACGCCAGGTGCCAGGGGTCGCTGTTGCCCGGCTTGGCCTGCCTTGAATATTGAATTGACCTCATACGCTGGACATGCATACGTATCGTGGTACATCGTGGTACAACAAGCTGAAAACAAGCAAGCAAAAAGCCAAGGTCTAGATTTACTTTATACATATATATATGGTGAACTGTTCCCCGACGTTTCCCCTTTCTCTCCTGTGTCTTACAACGTGTTTTATAATCTTCAACAGGCATCTCCCCGTGTGTTGCACCCAGTAGTCCAGCTTCCTTACCATACTACCCTCCTATCCACCAACCGAAACAGCACATTCAGCCGACTAAACTACCTCGTCTCGGATATCCATCATGTCCTCTCGAACGGCCGATGGCCAAGTCAAAGGCTCATCAGACTACAAGGAAATCCTTGACAAAAAAGCATTTGAGGCTCGGCACCCGAATGCAGGGCAGGACGGGCAGCCCACGCTTCTTGAGAAAGGTAAGAACAGAACGAGCTTAGGAAAAATATTTGCTGAACTGAATGGAAGTGACCGAATACGTCCCAGTCGTGGCCAAGGTCTTGGGGACAGAGAAAAAGGAGGCTGAAGAGAAGTCTCCGGAGCCCGAGCAAACCCCGGGTCCTCCCGAACGACCACACCACGATGTCAACATAGAAGAGTTTGTGCGGGAGCAGCACAGGAGTAAGAAAGGCCCTGATGGGCAGATCATTGATAAATGAAAAGGGGCAGCTGGTTTAGTAGATCTCGAGAGGGCTTGGCTGCCGTAGGCAAATGGAGAGGGTGGCAGGCTGACTGTGTGGGCTTTGGTGTCGATGGGATTTGCATTGGCGTAATGGCGTTTCGGGGGCAACAAGGGGATACCACGACTTATAAATTATACGGCACTCCGAATTCCAAATTTGATACATACCTGAGTATTGCGATGCTCCCCTAGACTTGAGCCGGGCATGACTGGGTGGCAATTGGTTAGCATGTCGGTTTTGCCAACCTATGACCCAGGATTCAAGCTATTGATTGATACCAGTACTAAAACAGTTCTCCCACGACACCAGAGGAACAATAACTGCGATATGATTGGGTGAAATAAACCATGTATAGATTCATATATATCTTCGGTATCTAAATAGTGCTCATTTTGCTGTCTGTCTTTGCGTTGATCCATATTGCATCTGTGTACATAGGTAAACTGCCATGGTTTTCGCGTCTTAAAATGAGATAGCAATGACGTAAGGCGAATTTCTCGAACTCTGCTATACGGCCCCCTAAATTCAAATTATCGCTTTCAACAGATCACCATTTTACCTGTCTTCTTACTTGAACGTGACTGCCGTGGAGTGTTATGGTCTTTTGCCAAACCATTCGATTCATCTTCTATCTGCTGACAGTGATCTATGACCGGCTAGCCAAACAGCAAAGGCATTGCTCCTTGTGCACCAGTATGCGCCCCATGGCTAGGTAACCAAAGTCAACATCACTGCCTTGAAGGCGATATACAACCCTTTCTAGGGATCGCCTCTTCTACCTCATGATTCACCTCAAACACTGACAACTCCTTGGCAACATGCTGCCCCTGAAAGGTAGGCTTACGCGAAAATCGACAGGGTATCTATCATTCATCATCTCAATCGTTATAACTACAGGTAAAGTCTACATACTCCCGTGTTCCCTGGGTATAATTCATAAAGCACGAAAAGAAATCCAAATGACCAGTCTCACGCCTGGAAGCATGAGAACCAGCCCCCGGCAAATGTTCTCAATGTCGACAGCCGGAAACCAACGTGGTATCGTCCATCGCCGGAGATGCCTCGTATGTGCTTGGGGTGAAGAGGGTATTGTGGCCTCTTACACTCTCCACCGATGGTACAATATCTTAGGTGATACCATGCGGGAAACCCAGATCATTTTCGTCTTCCGGAGCTACTTCTTGCGTTGATTGGAACGCTCCGAAGGAGAAGTCGGCATCTGTGAAATATTCACCGCCGGCATCGTTTGAGATACTGCTTTGGAGACTTGGAGAGCCAGGGTTGACGGCAATCTGTGCAAGAGGTACACTCGGTTGTTGCGTCAGATGAGTGCCGAAGTCATCATTGGGGTTTGCCAGGTATTCAGAACCAGATGACCCGCTGTTCTGGAAAAATACCGGCGAGTTAGGCATCCCCGTACTCTGTGTTTCCGATAGTCTCGTTCGATATGTTGAAGTATCGATGTGGCTGTTGCTACCGAATGCTTCATACGCTGGGACGGACATACTACCTTGTGCCGGGTCCACGTTTGACGAAGATGGTCCTGGAGCAGCACCCAACATGGTGTCGTATCTTTCGCCAGCACCAAACACAAATCGTTTGGCTTCATTTTCGATCCACTTGTCGATGTTTGCATCATGGCAGCCTGCATGGGTCATGAGCTGAGCCCTGATTTCGCCAACCTCGTTCACTAGGGTTGCGTATTCCATGCGCAGGTGAGAGTTCTGACTTTCTAGCCCAATCTTTGTTTCTTCCAAATCCTTCGTCCAATCCTTCTTCTTTTCTCGACATTTGCTTGCGGCAACGCGATTTCTTTCTAGCGTCTTGTTCTTCTTTGCCCCCTCCTCCTCCAAGGTGAGTTCTGGTTTTGGCTTTGGTTTCCGGGGTCGTCTTTTTCTGGGCGGTAGGATTGGGCCTGATGGCCGAGGCGGTGGAAACACTGCATCTATCCTCGGTTGTATTGACACGTTCCTGGACCCTTGTCTGTTCTCTGATGTGATGGCTTGAGAGGGTCTGGTGTCGGGAGTTGTCGATGAACCACTGGACAGTCCTGGGGATTCGAGTGTGGGCCCATATGTCGGTGGTAGCTGGAGTTGTCTGCCGTGACCCTGATTTGCGGGAGTCCAGGTATGCATATTCACGCCCGACTGCATGTGCGCATGGGTTGGCCCGGGTGATGAGGAATCAGCCGATGACTGAACGAGACTGGCATGCGGACGTATCGGGACCTTAAACCCCTCCACCGGCGAGAAAGTCGTCGACGGGAAGTACTGGTTGTAGTCATGGGTACTGGCTCCTGGATCATCCAGGTGGTACTCTCCGTCACTGCCATCATTGATGTTGTAGCTGAAGAGATGCGGAGAATCCTCCATCTCTGCGATGGCGCGATGCCTGATAGTCGATGGATACCCCAAGAATGCGAGGTTGTGATCTCAAGCGCTCTTGCAGTTGTCAACAAAGAATATGCCACGCCGGCGTTGGGTGACAGCCTAGTTACTCGGGCGACAGATATTGACGAGCCACTTGACTTGAAAACACAGCTCGTGTTGCGGAACACAACAGAAGACTTTCTTTGATTTCCTACTTCGGACGATTTTACATCCTTGAAAGAGAAGGTGCGTTGGCAGCTCGGTGGGGGAAAGGTGAGGTGTGTAAGACGGTACCGAGAAGCGCACACCTTAGGTAGTGGCCTAACCCTAGCTTGTCCTGCCGATTAAGCAATATGCATCGGGCAGGGAGGTGCGGCGTGAATTTGCTGCAACGGTGCGGCTCCAGACAGTGCAACTTCGCTAAATATCCCGAATCCTTGCGACTCCCAGCTTTTCGCCCTTCAGTCGTTACACTGAGGGCGACCTTGATTCGAACTTTTGTCGAGAGGACTGAGAATCTCGCAGTCCCAGAACGGTACGCGCTTCTGCGGTCTAATCGATACTGATCTCAAGTCGGATTTAGCACTTTCAGTGTAGTCCTAGAGACAACCACGTACAGAAGAACGGAACGGCGTAGAGCGGAAACCAACAGCAACCTGGCGACGGGGGAACGACTAGAAGCAGACTCAAGATGCAGAGTGTGAGAAGCTGCGGGCCGAAACCGTGAATGTTTGCAGAACGAGAGCTGGCACATTTACATTCACAGCCAACTAATCTGATGTGTTGGCAAGGAATAGTTATGGGGATCGAGCGATAAGATGCCTACACATATGAGGACCGGGCATCAGCCACATCGGGGGGCGGTACACATGGGCATGATATATCGGGAATATAGGCCTCCCGTATATGAAGACAGCAAGCCGCTTAAAAGATAACTGGTGAAGTTCGACCGCTAGGGGATTGCAACGTTTATTGGTCCCGATCCGGCCTCCGGCTCTACTTGGACTTCAGCCACTTCCTTGTCTGGGGTTACGCGCAGCAAATCCCGGGAGATGCATTAGGAATGTTTCTACTTGGAAGCCCTAGCAACTTACTCCGGAGAAGATTGCGGACCGCCTGCATTAGCTCTAAGGTACGCCGAAACCGAAATCCATATCGGAGGCGCAGACAACCTGGGAGCCCCCTGGGGCATGCAGATAGATGGTGGTGTCTATGCATGGGTTTGACTTTGGCAATGCCTATCCAGGAGCTTAATTGGGCCCTCACTACGACAGTAACGGGCGTTGACGAAGGAAAAACTGACAGGGGTTCTTCAAGACATGAAAGCAGCCTTTTGCAAGCACCATCAGATTAAGTGGCTATCTTCCTCCTCACTGGCTCAGGAACGACCGCAGTCAGGCCCGGGAGGAGTCTCGGTCTGCCGACTCTTGCAGCAAGGTAAAGTGTGTTGTCTATGTTTATTATCGACCATGCCGAGAAATTGCCATCGCAGTCAACATGATCAAGTAAGTTGACTGGTTGTAACATGATATCGTTGTGTGGAAATCACCATGGCCCAGCCAGTCGTCTGACAGGTTGGGGTGTGTTAGTTTCTTCTGTTTTGGGACTTGGGCCAGCATGTTGATTGGCTGCCCTATAACGTGTCTCTACTTTTTCCCTGGAGATCCGGTGGCAGCACCGCCCTTTCGTTCTGGCTGCTAGCGTTGACTCGGTCTTGAGCGAGATCGACAGTCACGGCGTACCTGATCGGCCATCAATCCTTCTCGATATGTCGTCGAGTTTTCGCCTCCCACTCGTTACATCAGCGAATGAGGGACAGAGTTGCCTTATCCCCCTCATGCACCAACTGTGGCTTTAAAACATGGCTGTGCAGCGACAAGCCACACCTACCTGAAATCCAGGGGTCTCATTCTGCCATTTACGGGGGATCGATATCTCATAGTAGATCAGCGTCAGCTGACACACACAAAGTAGATCAGTGTGTTATCCGATCCCGATGGCATAGGGCCCAGATTTTGAGATTCGCATTCGAACATTCGATGCTCGGACTCCCCTTATGCATGGCGGTGATAGTCTGCCTTGCAAAGCCTCAATGCTTGTGGTGGCGACAACGGTACGGTGTAGCCGCTGTGCCGCTCTCCAACAACCCTTCTTTCCTGTATATCATTGCCGCGAGCTCCGGGATGCTTCCGTGCAGCCGCCGATAGGGGTCTCATGCTTCCTGAGCTCTCGGTCTGGTCCCCAGGCACGGCAAATAACACAGCAGCGCTTTGATGATGCTCTTGGCCACTTGGTGCTGGGCTGGCTTTTTGCCCAGAAACCGCCACAGCTTGTAAGTAGGTATGTAGCATCACCGTACGACCTTTGCTACTTCTTAACCTACCCTTCGACTTCTGAGACTGATTGGTCTCGGCCAAAATCAGGGGCTTCGTAACTGTACTTTTTGTACCTAGTCTTCACACACCATCTCACTCCCGCTGTTGCTATTTGTTATCTTCGTGTCAGAATCGATGCGGACGTCATGGGTTGCCTATCCCGACTGTGATTCGACAATGCCCGCGTATAGGATAATCTTCCACGTATAGGATAATCTTAGCCGGATGATTACGATTCACCATGGAAGTCCGTGAGTTGACGAGATTCGTCGGAATGGCAAATCAGAAATGCAACAAGCCAATTTCGATGGGTTTAATAGATGTCGCGTCCCGCGCTATGAAGCCACCGGCTATTCTCGAAGCTGGGAGAAGTCGAGTGTTTAATGTTATAGAGGCTGCAGCACCTCTAGTTTCTTCTCTGGTAGGTAAGTAGCTATGCTATATCATACGTTGTATCTCAAACATACCAAGAATCCGAGCAACGGATATGAAAGAAGTCCAATCTTGCATATCAAGAACCTGCAAGAACTTCCTCGAAATTCAGGGGCTTGACTGGGAGTACATATTTCGGGATGGTACTTGCCGGTCTTCTGAGCGGTAAATGGCTGTCAGGTGACCCCGCGGACGCGTTTTGCGCGCTAATACCTACGATTCCAATGGGAGGAATTAGGGCGGGCGCCTGAAGACGCACCTCCCCCGTTCTCATTCTCCATCTGATAAACCCCACAATCTACGAACGAAACGAAACAGCCAGCAAAGAGGAACGAGAATTTGTCTACTGGAAACTCAAGTCAAAGTTTTATTGGAGTGAAGATCTATCAAGACTCAGAATTTTGATTCACATCGTCTTCAACATGGAGTCTATCTCAACCCCCCGCATCTCCAGCCAGCTCATCGACTCGTACGTCGGCCAAAACGTCATGGTCGTCGGCAAGGTGCAGCAGCTGCGAGGCGACACGGCCGTCATTGATGCCGAGGGGCAAATCACGGCAAACCTCAACCGCGTAAGTTTTACTGAAGTCATGAATGCTGCCCTGCCCCCTGTACTCATCCTAGCGAGAACACACGCCCCTGCCCACTTGTATAAGGTGCAATTGAGCAAGAGAGTGATCACAATATCTTACGTTGGGCTATACCAAGAACCAGGTATACTAGGAATATCCGGCTGACCGCAGTCTTCTCTTTTAGGATGCGCATCTCGTGAATGGCAACGCTGCGCAGATCATCGGCAAGGTGCTTCCTGACCTGTCCATCAAGGTCATGAGCTCAGTCGACCTGGGAAACAATGTTGGTGAGTAGTACCTGATATATACCCCCGCGATATACTAGTAGTCTAATATATGCTGCACCTCGACAGACTTCAAGGTGGCCCAGGCTGTAGTGGACGCTACGCACCAATACAGAGACCTCTTCGTCTTCGACGCCTCCAAGGGCGGCATGATGATGGGTTGACGAGATACGGCGCGTCCTGTATCTCCGCGTCCTGTCCCTGCTGAGGGCATGGCCATGCGCTCCCCCACCAGGTCCGGACCACCAGCCGCGGGCAGTCCACGACGCGCAGTGTCTTCATCATTGACAAACACCCCATCATCTTCACCACACTACAGACCAGAAACTACCTCAACTACAGCCAGGCCACTCAACTCGGGTGGTCGGGCGTATACTACCAGCAATGCATTTCCAGTAGCATCGACATCATCATCAGCTCGGAGGGGAGGAAACGTGGCCAATAGAGGCACACAGGGTCGGCAGGCCTTGTGCGGGGACGAGTCGTTGAATGCCGTGATAGATGGCATGGGCATGCTATCGGTCACTATGCAGATGGACCACGCTGGGCGTTGGAGGGCCTCGAGGAAGAGCCGTGGCTTTCATGCTAGGTAGATGAGATAGGCAGTAATGATGTAACATGAACAAAATGATTTGATTTACTTTAATGCCCCGCTCTGCGAAGTTGCAATATAGCGTAGAGACTACGATGCATTCGTTCATACCAGTCAGTGGCTTTTCCTGCATGATGTGGCACTAGAGAGTCGGCAACTGGGGTACCGTCTCAAGTGCAAACCACTTCAATGTCTGCAATGGGGGAGGGGAAAACAGTAAACTAGCGCGTAACGGGTAGTAAGTAGTTGAGAGTAGAAGAACTAAAAACATGCATTGGATGCAAAAGAGAAATTTCCGACGCCTGCAGGATTCGAACCTGCGCTCCCGAAGGAAATGCCTAACCTATGTATCTCTATGGACCACATAGCAGGGCATCGCGTTAACCACTCCGCCAAAGCGCCTTGAAGAACCATCCAACTATCAGCATACTAGTATACTCCCCGGTGGAGCGACAATGGTGGGTAATGAAACCACTGTAAGAGTATTGCATAGCACCACCACTCAAAGTATCAACTAATAAGAAAACAACTCTGTAGAGCAATAAGTGTAATATTTACTGATCGGATTTCACGGTTCTACTCTATCTAGCGAGACTTTCTTTCTTACATGGGAGAGGTAAATGCATGCCCTTGACATATCACGGTGATTATGCGCCTGACGCGCGCACTATAGGTCAGACAGGCACTTACTAAAGCATCTTGATTGAACGATCCTAGATGAAATAATAGAATAATTCAAAGAGCGTGTTGATAAAATCTCAAGGCTCGATGTAGTCTGCTCTCTTGAGAGGTAATCGGATAGTTAATTAAAGGGCCCATCTCTCGACAATTTAAACAAATCTAGTGGCTACGACGTATCGTTTATACTACATAGATACCCAGAATGGTAACACAAACAATCTGAACTACCCTCTACTTCTTCTTCTTCTTCTTCACGCTGCTTCATCCAGATCCGACCGAGGTTAATAGCCGAACCGCCTCAATCGATCAAGCCTCGAACCCATTGATCCACCCCTGCGACGCGAACTTCAGCTTCGGCAAATCGTCCTCCATGGGCTGCACGCCCTCGCTCTGCATGCGCGCCGCGACGGCCTCGGCATCGGCCCAGACACGCAAGACGTTACCGCCAGCGATCTTGGCGGCGTCTGCGTCGGAGACGCCGCGGTGCAGCAGCACGGCAATGAGATCCGGGTAGGCAGAGACGTCGGGCAGGCCCTCGGGCGTCGACATGATACCGTCGAAGTCGCTGCCCAGGCCGACGTGGTCGTACCCGATCAACTCGCCGATGTAGGTGATGTGGTTGGCGACCTGGGCCAGGGTCGAGTTGGGCGGGTAGTGCGTCGGGATGCCGTTGGGGTTGCCCTCGTCGATGCAAGAGATGAAGTCGGGGGCGAAGTTGACTTCGGGAGGATGTCAGCATTTATAGTAGTAGTTCTCCCTGCCCGTCTCTATAATTGCACAATGGAATATACGAGATTATGCAAACTTACCCATCACGATTGAGTTGGTCTTCTTCACGAGCTCAAGTACTTCATCGGGCACGTTGCGCGGGTGCGGGCATAGCGCATACGCGGACGAGTGGCTGAACATGACGGGCGCGGCACTGCCCTCCCACTTCTCGGGCCGTCCGCCGAGGACGTCGAGCATGGTGTCCTCGCTCACGTGGCTCAGGTCGACCAGCATGCCGATGCGGTTCATCTCCTTGACCAGGTCGCGGCCGAGGGCCGAGACGCCGCCATGGAAGGGCGGCGCCTTGCCGAAATCTGGGTACTCGCGGACGGCGGCGTCGGCGAAGACGTTGTGGCAGTTGTGCGTCAGGGTGGCGTAGCGGACGCCGAGGGCGTGGAAGCGGCGCAGCGTGGCGACGCTGTTGCCGATCTGGTGCAGGCCCTCGACCCCGAGCGGGCTGATGAGCTTGCCCTGCTTGAAGGCCTCGGCCGCCGAGCGCGACGAGATGTCGGGCAGGCCCGAGAAGTCCCGCGGGTACGCCGCCGTGAGCCGCGTCATCATGTCGATCTGCTGCAGCGTGAACTGCACGATGGGCAGGTAGTTGGCCTCGGAGAAGTCGGTGCCGTTGGCCGGGCACGGCGCGTAGACGGACCAGAAGGCGCCGCCGTTCAGGCCGGCGCGCAGGCGCGGCAAGTCCACGTGCATGGGCAGGCCCGTGGTGCTGAAGGGCTTGGTGAAGTTGGGGCTGTAGATGTGGTTGTCATACATGTAGCGGACCAGTAGGGGGAAGTCATCATGACCGTCTGCGAAAGCTCGGGTTAGTCATCTAGATTCGCTTTCTATCATGATGGTATATATGTTCGATATTCATATTTTCGATCACCGGCCTTCAACTGTGCAAGATGGGGAAAAGGAGAGGCAGCAGCACCTATCAATGGCGTCGAGGTCAGGATCTTGCGGACGCGTTCCTCGACGTTCTTGGGCCGGAGGTGGCCGTAAGCCTTGCAGGCCGGATGGTAGGAGCGAGACACGGGATGCAGCAGAGTCCCGAAGCATATCAGGGCTATGAAGAAAGCTGCCAGGACCCGAGAGTGAGGACGAGGCCGGGTGGGCTTCTCGTCCTCCGGCTCGACATCCTTGCCTGGGAGTTTCTCATACATGAGACGCACTACGCAAGCTCTATCGAGAGCCCCTTGCAAATTGTTTAAGTAGGTACTGATGAAAGAAGGAAAATGGTTGTTGTTGTTGCAGGACAGATGATTTGATACATTTGTAAGCCAAGCTCCGAGGTTGCTTATCACGTAGGTCAACCACGGATAGCTGAGGTAGCTTGTGACGAGCCAGGTCCACCTGGCCCGCCCCGCTAGATCCCGAATGACTAGGCGCTGTAGGTTGCCAGGTCAGTGGTAAGCTTGGATACAGCTTGACTCTACTCCGTACAACTGCTCAGCTGACATGTACTATCTCAGCCGAACGACGAACCTGGGGAATTCTGGGTCGCTCTTAACGGCTACTCGGAATCCATAAACAGCCTTTGGTGTTTGGCGGCTGAATCAAATATGGAGAGGGCCGCGACGTGAACTTGTCATGGTCTAGGAGGACTACTCCGCAGCTTGACTGCTCCGTGGAGGCACCACAGTGATCACCAATTTCCGCCATTCAATCCGCTGCCGGTTATCCAGCTACTCCGTCGGTCGCTTCACGAACATAAACCGTTTACATACTTCATAAGATTACACATGAGCTATTTTTGGGGCCTTATTACTCTACTAGTACTCTGGATCTGAGAGATCTCCAGGCATGCCATGCACTATGCACCTCAGCCAAGTAACAAGCCATCGGATCAGGCACATGAGAGTCAATTACACATATCAATGGACTTCTTCATTGCATCTTCATAATCTGGCTGACATTAAACCATACTCCTATATACATAGGCAGGTACCAGCTCAGCAAAATCCCATATAGATAACCAGGCTACAAGTGCCGTCGTATGCCCCATTTACTGTACTAACTCAGAAAGGGGAGAGTACCTGCCAAGCCCCTGAGTCGGCACCCAAAAAGAATACCGGGGGCCGCCTGTTTCCTACCGAACATTCAACAACCCCAAACCCCTGCCCGCGTCCTGTGTGCTACGACTTACTTTTTCCAATGCCAAACTGCATGAACAGTCTGAAATTTCAATGACATATGATAAAAGTGTTGCTTGGAGTCCTGAAGGATTCGCATCTGAATTCGAGCAATAAACAAACAATTCATATACCGATTCGTGATGCCTGTTTGCAAATACCAGATGAACTGGGGTTGCATTGCATCGGCTCGTTCGTCCATTGCAACCCAGATTCATTGGTGACTGGATCACGGGCCGCCGGTATGCCTACGTCATCTCCACAGCATCTCGTCGTCTACATACTTAATTAGCTGGCTGTCAAGTTATTTAACAAGTTTCAGTGTTTAAATGGCAACGAGTCATCTCTTGGGGGGCTTGAGACGCGCCTACGCGGGATGATGGTTGCTGCTCAGTGCTCAGTGCTCATATGCAGGAGCCGCAGGAAAGTAAAACACAGGGATCTGCCAAGTAAATGAGATGAAACGCCGCCCTCTTCTGGGGAAAACTTTTTGAGTTCAGGGCGCTCGGCGCCTAAGCCAATGGAATCGGGCAAGAGGATGGAAAACCCCCCCTATGGACCACCCAGCAATCCTTCTCTATTAAACCTAAGTGCTAAATAAGGAGACTGGACGATCGATCATGTCTTGTCAGTCGGTCTGTCAGGAGTCGGGACTCAAGGAAGAAGACTGGGCCACAGTCGCAAGGGTTCCCGTTCCGCCTTATCCATCTTCGCCGTGAGTGGCCATGTTGCACTTATGTAGAACGAAAGAGCAGAAGCATCATCAATGAAATGGCTTATCAGCATCCCGCAAGTAAAATTGACTTCTGCTAATCGTTCTTTTCATCTGAATTACATGCATGCGTACGGAGTAGTTCCAGAAGATATGTACATCAAGAAAGAAAAAAAACCTGCCTTACTACAGCGAACAAGGATGCGACTTTGGAGCGTCATCCAATAGAATAGGGCAGCTCAGCCAATCACGCACCCTCCCGTTGGCGAGGTACTGTAGCACAGGCCCTTATGCTCAGCCTGCGTTGACCCTGCGCAACATTTGGCGGCGGCCCCGAGCTACTGCAGCACAGAAGGGGTAGAACAGGGCGTTGGTCGAATTGGGGGAGGGAACCTTGGGAAAATTGGTTGCAGAATGGAGTCCCTGACCGGAGGCAGCGCATAACACAGCCTCGTATTCTCAAGATGGTTTAATTTTGGCTGGCCTTCAAGTGGCTTCTCTCCATAGAAACGGCCTAGGTTTACGGGTATTATATCAAAATACCCCCCCCTGCTATCTACGTTGTCACGCCCTTCAATTTTTTTTTTGGCTTTGTACAGCTTCGTTTCTAGAAGTGTCGGTTGTTGTTGTGTCGGCTAATTTTCGTACCACTCTCTCTCATTCTTGGGCACCACCAGACCTCCAACCTGACGTCGCGTGCCGTGCTGCATTCATTGTGTACCACAGTGACTAGTTCGGCCAAAGTCCTTTTCTTGATTCTTTGTGATTTCCACCTAGCGATCCGTGGCACATTACCATTCCGACTTCATTTGGGTGATGCATCGACACCGCCGAAACATAATATCCCTTTGATCTACCTCGTCGTTGGCCCTTGATTCTTTCGATTGTCGCGACGCGCACAACCCAACGCAACCATGCCGAGTTTCACAGATTCCTTCTGGACGCCAGACTATGCTGCAGGTAAGAGCCGATGCATAACCCGAACCCAACCCTCTCTGACCTTGTTACTTACCACCCTTTCCCAACAGGACTGGGCGTCTTGTTCAGCAAGCTGCAGCAGGGCGTGCAGGAGGATCGCCAAGTCCTGACCATTGCCCGCATGCGAGCCGAAGCCGAAGAAGCCTACGGCCAGCGACTAGGCGACATTGCGCCCGCCGCCGACAAGATTGCCGGCGGTTTCTCCAAAGACGATGGCGCCAGCGTACGGAAAGCCTACGATGGCGTGCGGACCGAGATGGAGGATGCCGCCAAGAACCACAAGAAGATCGCCCAGAGCATCCGGGACCTGGTCGTGAACCCCTTCTCGAGGTGGTGCGACGCGCACGAGCAGCGACTCCAGGACTCCCAAGACGAGCTGCAGTCGCGCTTGAAGGCCCACGACCGCCAGGCCGAAGTGGTGAAGAAGCTGCGCAGCAACTATTTTAACAAATGCCGGTTGGTGGAAGACCTTGAAGAAGAGAACAAGATGGCCTTCCAGGACGCCGAGAACAGCCCCAAGCAGAACATTCCCGAGATCAAGGTCCAAAAGGATGAGGAGAAGGAAGACGAAGACGAGATTTTCGAGATCGGCGACGAGACGTACCAGAAAGAGCAGGTCAAGAAGATCATTGAGCACATGCTCAACACGATCAAAATGGGCGAGACGAAGGTGCCCATCTTGGGGACCTACCAAAACACCTCCGCCGGTTCCGATATCGTCGAGTATCTGCAACGACATATGGATTGCACAAGTGTTAGCTACGCCGAGCGCATCGGTCAGGACCTGATTTCTAATGGATTCTTGCGACTGGTGGGCAACGTCGGTAGCACATTCGCCAACAGCTCTAGGCTCTTCTACCAGTGGCGACCCCAGGCCTTCCAGATTTCTGGTGTTCCGGAGAAGAAGACCCCCGTGTCGCGAACCTTCTCGCTGCCCACATCACAAGATGGCACCGACTCCCCCGTGGTTGGTGCGGTGAGCGAATATCTCCAGGGATGGAACGTTCTCGGTAACCAACACCCTAACGAAAACACCGGCCGAGAAGTTGCGCCGCGAGGCCAAGGAAACCGATGACAAGTACAAGGCCAGTGTGCAGAAGCTGGATGAGATGCGCTGTGATCTCGAGGAGTCCATCTTCGTGCACCTCAAATTCCTCGAGCGATGCGAGTTGGACAGGCTCAAGGCTATCAAGACGGTCGTTCTGGACTTTTCGGGAACGATCGGCAACGTTATTCCCAGTCTCCAGTCAACGGTAGACCGCATGGTACTGTACCAGGAAACAGTGCAGCCGATGGGGGATCTGCGATACCTGCTTGAGAACTACCGCACGGGTAGCTTTGCTCCCAAGGTTGTTACGTACGAGAACTACTACAACAGGGTTGACGAGCAAACCTTCGGTGTCGACCTCGAGGCACGCGCACGGGCGGACAAGAAGCGCGTACCCATCATTGTGACAACCCTCTTGACCTACCTGGATCACCACTACCCGGATCTCGAAGGCGACGAGGCAAGGAGGGGCGTATGGCTGATTGACGTGCCACTGGCTCAGACTCACAAGCTACGGAACAAGATCAACAATGGCAAGCCCTTCACCCCAGAAGACATTGCCGAGTTTGATGTCCCCACGGTTGCCAACGTCTTGAAACTCTATCTGCTCGAGCTGCCTGGTAAGTCATTGTATTGGCGCAAACATTTTCGAACTGTATACTAATTGTTGCCCAGATTCCCTGGTCTCATCTCACGTGTACGAGATTGTGCGAACAATCTACACAACGCCTACGGTAGCAGACACTGCGGACGATGCTCGTGTTGGCGTCCTGCAGCAGACTCTATCGCAACTTCGTCTTACCAACATTGCTACCTTGGATGCTTGCATGAACCATTTCACCCGCCTCATTGATCTGACTTCGGCCGACGACCAATATGTCCAGACACTGGCCGCATCGCTTGCGACATGCATCATCCGGCCTCGCACCCAGTCGTCTTTAACTCTGGAGGAGAAGCACTCTCAGCGACTGGTGCGTGACTTGTTCGCGCACAAGACGGCCATCTTTTCGGCACTGAAGCGCATGTCGTCTCTGTCCCACTCGGGATCGGTCACGGCCAACAACAACCGCCCGCGTGCTATCAGCACGGACGAGAGCAACCGTCGTGCCCACATGGAAGAACGGCAACGCGCTCTGCTAGAGAAGGTCGGCACTACCGGTGACCGTGGCCGCAGCCGGGCCACAAGTCCTGCACCAAGCCCGCGCCACCGACGTGACCGCAGTACTGGAGGCCCCGAAACCCGCTTCCCTATTCAAACCAGCCCGACATCCACCAGTGAGCGACACGGCCGGTCGAGCATGGCCAGCCTGAACGGCACCATCAAGAGAGACAGTCTGGAAGTCCCAGACAGTGCGGGCTCGGCACCTTCCACTGAGCCGAATGGAGACGCGCCATCAGAGGAGGGCAGCCAGGGCAGTCCCGTTGATACCAAGCGCAGCAGCCTGAGCAGCCTCGGCCGCAACAGCGTCCGGTTCGAGCGGGGCCGGAGAGTAACGCCGGTGGAGCCAACCGTCGGCGAAGAGAAACTAGAGAAGCAGCAGGGGGTCACGCTGGTCGACGCGCCTATGGACGATTAGGGATACGACCAAGCCGATTCGCCAGTCGTCGAGGAAGCCCAATATGCCTTCCAATACCCCTAGAAAGGAGGTCCCCGCCGGTGGTGGTGTCATTAAGCGAAAACGAGTCACGTTCCGGGAAGCTGGCCTTTTTTTTAATCATTTTTTTCTCTTAAGAAAAAAAAAAGGCCATGCGCAAACGCACGCACGCACGCCACACACATTATGTCATCACACAATGGATGTGTTATACGTATAATAGCTATTGCTAGTAACGATTAGGAGGAAGGGGGAGGGGGGTTAGTGGTCAAACATGGGGCAACGAGCAATGAAATAAACTGCTCTTTTGTACTGAATAAGACGCTTTTACGAATGAATCAAATGGATACACTTAATTTCCAGTTCTCTCTCACAACTACTTGAATGACAACACTGGCGGCTCGATAGAGATAGTAGATTGTTGCCAGTCAGCCATTCGGTCGCTAACAGCTCTGCCACATCTATCTTTGACTCTGCGGGAGGGGAGAGAATGCCCTTCTCGTCATCGGCTGGTACGTTTTGCCTGTTTGCGCACACCCAGAGGCGGCCATTGCTTTCTCGGGGCTGAAGACGACGCACTAATTACTATCATATCACCACCATGTAATGAGAGCAGCCACGGTGCACGCCCATCCGGAAGAATGATAACACGAAAATTAGTTAGAAAGTGCTACCTGCTCCGCTGCTTGCTGCCTACGTATCCCATATTGATCATGTCACTGTTAGCTAAGCCACTGCAAGACTGGGACTTGGAACGAACAGTTATCCCCCAAGCCCACGATGATGAACTGTACGTAATTTCTGATCCCAAAACCTCAACAACACGAAGATAGATACTCGCAACGGATGCAGACAAAAGCACCAACCCCTTATTAGACTACTGCCTGATGTTGTGAAGATCGCACCCGTCTCTATACGCGGAACTGGGAGATAGATACAAGGAGACTTTCCAACGACCACCACCTCCCGAACGCAGCAGATTCGCCATGGAGTCGAGAGGAGAACCCCACGACTGGATATGTGGAGGGATATAAGCATTTAGGCAAACACCGGTGGGCAATCATTGCTATTCAGTCAGGTCCCTTTTGTGTTATATAATCATCAACTCCAACGCCACACAGCACAGTTCATAGAGATACTTATGTCATCAATCAAAGGGCGAAAAGCTTCTCAACGTAGCATAGCAAGTAGACGCTCATATTAGTGAATCGGGTTGGTAGCAGGTAGACGACGACGACTATATCTTGCCTTGTCTACCCCATATACCACCACCCACCCATCCAGTCTATCGGTATCCCCTTTTTGGGGCATATCATATTCGTACAGTAACAAGCTGAAGAAAAAGGGCTAGAAAAAACAAAGCCGCCTAGACGCCCAACGCCGCCCATTCTTTTGGCCCCTGACGAAAACAGCCCCCTTTCCTCTCGCAAAGGTTGCACGTCTCCTAATAAAATGACAATGAAATAACAACACTCATCTGATACAGCGCGAGGTCCGTCTGCGGTCTCGCACTGACTCGCCCTTCATATAATCCCAGACCACATTTGTTGCGAACCCGTACTTCGCCGGAACCGAGCCAATTACACAAGATCACAGACACTATGGATCAAACCCATCACAAAGGTGTCGTCACCTTAAGCTCTAGTAGGGTTTCCAGCTAAGATAGTCTGGCAGACGTTGGCGGAGGGAGCCATACCACCTAACCATCAGAATCCGTGTCATCATCTGCCAGACCCAGCAAAGTCTTATCCACATCGTCAAGCTCTTCATCGTCGTCATCATCCTTGCCGCCGTCGCCCTCCTCGGCACCACTAGCAAGGCCGAGGAGCTCCTTATCCATATCGTCAAGGTCGTCGGCGTCTTCCATGGTGACGTCGCCGTTAGGCGTGCCATTCGTACGAGACTTTCCTTTCTCGCCAAACTCGGCTCTTTCGCTCCCTTCGGCATACTCCCCATTCATGTCTGGCGTGCCGCCAATAGCCGTGCGGTGCATTCTGAAGGGGCGAACCGCACCGCGGTTGAAGTATTCAGGCGCTTCCCATCGCGAAAGGCGCCGGCCTGCGCGTCGGAAAGCCGAAACGTGGGACACAAACTCCTCACCGAAGTCGTCCGGCTCTGATGTGAGCTGACAAAGACCACCAAAGCCCCGGCCGCGGTACGGTAGGGACTTGTCCATGGCATATCTGAATTCTTCCTCGTCGCTATCCACAAACGGATCCGCCATGGTATCGAGGCGTTTGATTGCGCGAATGATGCCGCCTTCTTGTCGGCGAGCCTTCCGAGCTCTATGGTGGGCCTTCCTAAGGCCTCGATCCAGGATGTACTCGACGCGTTGGTTCCGATTGTGCTCCACAGCAAGCTGATGGGCAGTAGGCGGCCGCGGCTTACGTGGCACTACACCGTCGAGCGCTCCAGATCCGGGCGCGGCGGGAGAGGAAGCTTCGTAAATCTGGTACTTAAGAGATCCTGTTCCTCGCCTGCCGCCACCGGCGCCGGCCAGATGACGAGCGAGTGCCCTGGGGGGCGGAGTCGATCTCGTACTATCGAGGTCGGACTCGTGCTTTGAGGGCCTGATCCGTGGCAGTATTGCGGCAGAAGTCCCTTCGTCGCCGAGAAGTTTGCCTCTGGCTACAGCACGTTTGCTTGGCTGGTGGTCTTGGGCATACTGAGCATCGGCGGCAATGATTTTAGCTCGATGGGCTTGCTTCTCGCGACCAAAGTCGATCTCTGTCTGAGGGTCAATGTTCTCCTGGTCTTCCTCTTCGGGTGTCATGGGGGCCAACTTGGGCACCCCTTGATTTGACAGATCCGAGTCGTACACCACGCCAGCACCAAATGGATTCTCGTCACATCCTTCTTCCGTGAAGTCTGATTCTAGGTAGAACCACATGAGCCACAGAAAAGCGTTGGCACGAGAGTGACTAGTGAAGTTGGTCTTCATAATCAAGTCGTGGAACTCGCCATCGCTCGGGAAGTGCAGTTCGGCGATGTGTGGTGCCGAACTGCAGATGAGGAATATCAAGTTGACCGGGTTTGTTCGCGGGACATCGAGATCCTTGAAGTCATTGAGATGGTGAGGCTCGGGTCTGTCTTCGGCAGCGCCCTTGAGGATGGACTTCAGGCGAGGAGCATCCTGCAGTTGTTTGTATGCAGTGGCGTCCTGATAGGCCTGGAGAGAGGGGATGGCATGGTAGGTGCGAAGCTGGGCTCGCATTTCAGGGAAGACTAGCAGTAGACAGAGGTTAGTGTTAAGATTGCAGGTAATAGAGGGCAAGGGGGGCCACGAGGGCGACGTACAGTTCAAGGTGGTATTCATACGACCAACGTTGACTAACAGACAGACCATAGCCATACTCTTCGCGGCCTCCCGATCACTAAGCAGTTTGTCGCGAAGGACCTTGCTCGTCTTGCTGCTCCTAGCCATTGTGTCGATGTACAAGTCGGCAAAGGTCTGCTTCTCCGTCTGGGTCAGGTCGTAGCTGTTGGTGAAGACCTTGCGCTCGTTGTCGAAGACGGCGCGGAGGAAGTCGTATTGGATGTCTTTGCGCCATAGTGGCTCGCCATCCTCCTTCTTGAGATGTCGAATCTTGCCGATGGTCTGCAAGCCGGCATCGCGAGCATCGCGAGCAGCGCCGGCGGCATTGGACTGGGACTTGCGCGACCTGGCCGTCTTGGAGGGACGAGTCGTGGTGTCGACCATGCTCGAATCTGCTACGTTGGTGTTGTCGTTGTCGTTGTCGTTGTCGCTGTCGTACCGGGGTTTGGAGGAACGGTAGCGACCAGGACTGCTCGCCCGAGACGAGGCGGGGCTTTGGTCGCCATTATCGCTGGCGTCCATGGCGAGTGAATATTGGGTTCAGAATTGTTTGCGTGTCGGTTTGGGTAGTTTGCATTCACTGGAATGTTGCGTTGCCAGCGAATGGAGCTAAACTCAGCTCAGTCGACGGAATGGGACGATGAGATCCAATGCGTGCCGATGGGAGCACCTATCGTGGGATGTGTTGTTGGTCATTGATTTAGTGACGTGACATTGCTGGAAGTGAAGGGGAAATACAAATTTTGAGGGAAAAACAAGAATCAAGGAAAGAAAAGGATCGAGATGGATGGGTGCGAAAATTGCGCCCTCTGCCCAATCCGTTGGTGGGAAGTTTGATGCTTATGTATTCAATAATATTAGTCTCAGGCTGGCTCTGCTCGCCCTCAGCGCATCACGACCGACCAGAACGCGCCAGCCAGCAATTGCATTCTCCCGCCGATTAGAACCTTGGGTAGGTACGCTACCTACAGCGAGTACCCAGCTCCAAGGGAACTTTACTGGATGGAGCTTGAGCCACAGTTTACCTTTGTCCAGCCACATGTGGCTTACACTCTAACCTACGATCTTCCTACGCTTGCATGTATTATTACTCTTGCCTCCTTCAACTGCTCCAATATAGCGACAGCAGAGCACATACCACGTAATACATAATAACTCCTGCATTTATTCATTCCTAAGCAAGACGTCATCATTATCATGGTATGACACCGAATAAGGTTGTTATGCGCTGCCACTGCTTTCCCCCCTTTTTTTGGGCAGTTATCACGAGATGGGTCGCAGAAGTTTGCTGGTGTGATGTCCCACCGGTTCTACTCCATCTCCGCCCCAAAAACTTAAATACAATAAAAACTCTCAAAGTTGACGCGTGATTTCCCTCCCCCCTCCTCCGTGGTCAAACCTTGAGAGCCGCCTTGATGATCGCCACGGCCTCGCTCCCGACCCCGTAGCTGAGCCGATACCCGGAGCCCCCGACACCATAGCAGTGCACCACCTTGAGAGTTCGTCTCCCTCCGGCGGCGGCGGCGGCGGCGGCGTCTTCATCCTCGTCGTCTCGCATCTCCTCGAGCTCAACCCTGGTTCCCCCCTCGCGATAGGGGCGGTAGCCGACCGGGTGGCGGAACACCCGCAGGGCCTCAGGTCCCGCGCCCTCAGGCACCAGCTTGGGGCACATCCGCACCGCCCTCTGCATGATCCCTTGGTCAACCTGCATGTCGGGAGCGGAGGACAGCTGTAGCTTCTTGGTATTGTTCTGCGTTTCTTCGGGCGAGAGCCTTTCGTGTGTGCCACCCAAACCCGTGCCTTTGCCTGGAAACCCGATGTTTGTTAGGATTGCCCAATTTTCTTGCTTTTCCCCCCTGGCATGTGTACTGGTAGTAGTCGTAGAAAGAGGAGAGAGAGACAGAGAGAGAGAGAGAGTTCATCGAGTGAGTCTGTCCTTACCTAGGGGCCGTTCAATAATATACGCCGTCTCGGCGACCTGTGGGTTCATACCCAGTCGTTTGTTGTAAGGCATGAAGTACATGCCATCGCTCTGGTTCTCGACCAGAACGAGTTGGCCGCGGACGGGGAACACGCCCGCGTCTTCCACGCCGCCCAGGTCCCGAGCGCCCAGCCCGGCGCAATTGACCACGAAGTCGGCGGGCTCGGGGCTGCTGCTGCTACCGTCCTCGTCGTCCAGTGGCGGAAGGGCGAAGAAGAAGGCATCGCGGATATGGGTCAATTATGCGCGGTGGAAGCGCGCACCTCTGGCTTCGCACTGGTCCCGCAGGTATGTCAAGTAGGTCGTCGGATCCAGGGCGGCGGTGCGGTATTTAATGCCCCAGTCGGCGAACTCGGGCACCTCGGACCTGTCAAGGTGACGGTACTACATTACAGGTACATAAGAGCCCATGAAAAAAAAAAACCAGACAGAGAAAACATGGCCGCAAGGGGGGAGGGGAAGGAAGCTAACACACATCATGTACGACGTGCTCCCACCAGTCGTGGGCCTTGTCTCTAGGCTTATCTTCCTCACAGTAGAAGGAGGATTTGTCTCGGTGTAGGTTAGCAACAAGGTTCCTCTTAGGCGGCAGCCCTGACCGTAGGTGGTATGCTGTTGTTACCTTAAAGCCATACTCCAGTCTCTGTTGTCGCATCAGCCAGCGCGTACAGTTCGGTCCACGTCTCCAACTCCCATTGTTGTTCTCGAGTATTGATTTTTGATATCCTTGATTGCGTTGTGTTTAGTTTGGTCTACTCTTTGACACACGGGCGACACTAATGACGAAAAGGCTTACGGGACGTAGATGGCCCCGGCCCAGGGGCTAGTATATGTCGGATCCTCGTCGGTTGGCATATGTTAGCCACGACGTGGATCTTGCCGAAGCCGACTCGGAGCAGTTGGAGAGCCGTGGTCAAGCCAATGACACCGGCCCTATACGGACTTAAGTGAGTAGTTGACCTGGAACAACGCCATCTGACGAAAAACAAGGAAAACCCAGAAACGGCCCAGAGAGAAAATTACATACCCTATGATAACAATTTTGGGGTCATTCATAGCGAATTGTCGAACTGTTGTAGTGTACGAGACAGAGAATTGTCATGGAATGATCGCTAAAACTGCGTGGGTGCCTCCGCGTCCTCCAAAGTCATATATGCTTACATGTAGAAGTATATGACCGAAATCGGCAACGACGGATGTGCGGCTAGTATTTATGATAAAAATAAAACAGATGCCTGCTAGTAGAATAGCAATCATTGGTGCGCATGTTCTGTTCACGATTCCGGGCCGGGTATACTGTGGATTGGAGTTCAATATGTGCTTGAACTCGGTAGTTTAGGAACTAATTATATCTCAAATAACTAGGTGGTATAGAATTCAACGAAATCCGATGGCATGCTCTAGTGTACAGGGTGGGGGTATCAAATCTTCTTCAGATCAGTCGTACACGTATTCTTCGCCGCCGCCGCCGCCGCCTCGTCCTCCTCCTCCTTGTCCAGCTTCTCGAGCCGTTGCCGCCTCCACCCGGGGCTCCAGTACCAATTAGCCGCACCGAGCAGCACGTACACGACCGAGAAGGCCGCGAGCGCGAGGAACAGGCAGCCGGGCCCCCACGCCTCGAGCAGCGGCTCGACGAACGAGACGCCCGCCGCGTTGAGGAACCGGCTCAGCAGGTTGCTGATGGCGGTGCTGCTGGCGCCCTGCCCGGGGCACAGGCCCGAAATGAGGGTCTGGTTGGCCGCGACGAGGGCGTTGCTTCTGGCGGCGACAAGGAATTGTAGGGTCAGCGGCACCGCGATCCACCCGGGCCGCGATGTCAGGTGCCAGGGGAGGCGCTCGGGATCCATGGCGAAGCCGTACAGCTCCAGCGATGCCACGAAGACGGCCGTGAGCCAGGGCACGTGGCGGAGGCGCGCGCGCTCGAGCGGGAAGTCGGCCGGCAGGTCCTGGGACGACGGCAGCTCGTAGTCCCGCGGCAGGTCGTGCGCCGCGTTTTAGGCAGCCTGGATTGTTTTGTAGTCTTTTGTCATTAACGAGCCGACCAGAACAGACCTGGTGATAGTTCCAAGTCTTATTGCCTTGAAGACGTGTGTTGTTAGTGTTTTGCTTGCCCGGCTGTTAGATTAGGTGTCAGGGCTTCCGGTTTCACGCACCATTTGGAAGAAAGCAGATTCCAATGAGCGTCTCGTCTAGATGGAATGTCTTCGCGAACATGGGGGTCATAGTGGTAGTAATCATTCCCCATGTCGCGAAAGCCAGGCTGCCGAAGAGCAGGTTGGTCAAGATATCCTTTTCGAGCATTAGTTTCAGGGGCGCCAGCATGGTTCTGCTGGTGATTCTGTTGGGACTCTAAGAAAAGCCGGCTCAGTCGTGCACTCGGGCTCCTTGAACTTGCGTATCCAGGGCTGGTAGACGCCGCTGAGCCGGCAGGACCCGTTGCCGGCGATGGTTCGTAGGGTCTCGGGTAGAAAAAAAGACTACGGCAACCAGGAGGATCGCAGTACCTATGAGCAAGAATACGAAGATGGACCGGAATCCAAACCCCTGTGCTAAAGCGCCACCCATTACGGGGCCAACCGCGATGCTGAAGTTGCGGGCTGACGTTCTTCTGTTAGTATCGCCCTTTCCTAGCATGGGGGTGTGGATGGAGATCGGTATTGCTTACTGGCCAAATAGAAGCTGGTGAAGGCCCCGCGCTCAGAAGGCGGTGATAAGTCTTGAATTACCCACTGCCTGACGTCTGTTTTTAGCAAAGAGATCATTGGAGTGTCTTTTTGCCCCTTTCAACTATAGCTCACTTACCTAGGATCAGCGTGGAGGCGCTGCCGCCAGACTGAACGCCGCGGAAGAGCAGCAGCACAGTGAAATTAGGAGAGTAGCTGAGGGCGATATTGGCGACCAAGAATAAGATCATAGCAATCAGATAGATCGGCCTGCGACCTATTGCGTCCGCAAAGGCACCCCAGAGAACGGAGGTCAGCCCTGGACCAGCAGAAAGGAGGTGACGGTTAGTTCCACCATAGCCACTTCTGGCGGCGGCTGAAGACGTGATATGGTTCCTCGGGCTCTGGCTTCCCTGTGTATCCTCCCTTTTCAACAGTCGGCGCCTCCTTCTCCGAACAAGACAGGTCTCTCTTGCCGTGTCTTGACGGGCTCGCCGGCGGCGTCGACAACCAGCTTGTCTCAGCCGGCTTGTGCTTCCTCTCGTGGAAATCCCTCCACGACCGAATATCAGTCGACCAGGACGAAGCCGGCCTAGCCTGGGTCGACCACCGTTCAGTCACGGGCTCTACATGTGACGACGTGGGTGAATCTAGACCATCATTAAACGGGGAAGAAACGGCCAAGACCCACTGGCGCACGCCGGCCGCGCTCCACAAGCCGTCTCTGAACTGTTGCCATCCCGACCCCGGCGGAGCTGGCGTTCATCTGACGTCACCCCAGGATCGGCGCCAGACATTGTCGGTTTGTGGGCGGTAAAGAAAAAGAGGAGACAAAAGAAAAGAACGTATGGCAGACGTAGGGATACTAAACACATCACCTGCGTGCGTGATAGGTGCCGGACTGGGAAGGACCAACACAGTTGTTCCAAGACGGGCAAGTTAGATGCGACAGCCAAGGTATGCGGTCCGCAGCGGTGATGTAGTAGTCTTCCAAGCCCTTGGCCACAAAGTCCTGGTGAAAGGACCAAAGTAGCTCAGGAAGGCAATGACATGCCATGCTGCGTTGGACTAATATACGTACGTCCACTGTCTGTTCAAATGAGCCCGTCCGAAGCCCCGGGGCCTGGGAAACTCGGGGTGGGGGCCCCCACGCTGATTGCCACAATCACCGGTTCGCAGACATAGGGGTGGCCACTTGACACGACTGTCAGATTTGTTGATTTGGAGAACGTGAAGCGAGGGTGTTGTCTGAGCAAGCGACCGATGATAAGTCGGCGGCGGCAGGCCCAGGGCAACTATATGTTCTCTTGGCTGTGTCCCGGAGTTTCAAGAACACTCTTGGCCCCTCAGATTTGCAACCAGGACTATGCCCAGCCGAAGATAACTCAAAATACCCATTGAAATCATCTCTAACGTCTCATGTTGGGAGGAGAGAAAGGAGGGAGACTCGAGGCCACTTCTTTAAGACGAGTCGTGGATCCGGAATGCATGACTGGGCCATCATCACCAAAAGTCCTCCACCGATTTGATTGCATCCCACCGTCCACGATACTTTCGCAACAGCAATTCGGACATAAACTGGGAATCGATGAGTGACCTCTCTGATGAGTCGACACCTCTACTGTCGGCATACGTGCCTGGGAGGCCGTGACCACCACCACCACTCAGTACCTCCCGAGCAATACTACGACCGTGTACATTACCACCACCAAGACAGTCTCGAACGGGAGTATCCCACTTCCAACCGCGCCCTGTACCACTGCTACCACCACCACCATCGCCACTCCCAGCAGCGGAATAGAAAGGGATACAGAAGACAATGTTGCGGACCTAACACCACTTAAACCACCGTTGGCTCACTCGGCGAACCCAGCCGTGGTTGGAGGAATAACGGGAACAGCTGGTAGGCCTCATCATCCATGGTATTATACTACTGTTGGTCCAGCCAGGCTAACAGTGTTGTTCACCTCTAGCGGGTTTGGTAATCATGGGCATCACTATATTCGTCACATTGCGGCGGAGGAAGCGGAGGACCATTATAGACGATGAGAGCCTTCGCGCTCGTATGTACGAAATACCGGCGTATGAGCAGACGTATCCAATCGGCCCCAGATGAGGGTCGATGCATATAAGCCTTAATCATGTACAAACAAGCGAGACTGCAGTTTTCTGTTGTTACGGTTTAGACAGCGAGAACTGTTTACATATTACTACAATCTAGACACATTTAGACTTCAGTTCTGACTTGTCCTGCTTTTCTCAGCAACAGCTTGACATAATGCTATCTGAGATGCCTCTCCAAACGTGACACTCAACATCGGAGGTCTAGTCGACAAGACAACACATAGACAAAACAGCCTGACTCCCGTTCGAGATAGCACGTGCGGACTTGATTCGCCAGCTCTATCCAGAAGACTGGTATCGCATCCAAGAGCTGCCTCGGTCCTCAACCATCAATCATCTCTTTTCATCGCTAGCATCCGTGCAGCAACCTAGAGCCGGTATCGGTCTAGGTCGTGTCTCTTTTCGAGAACTCGTCCCTTGCGGGGAGACCTCCTGACTTGCGACGTGTCAGAGCCCTCCGGAGTAAAAAAAAAAAAGGTAAAAGCTCAGTCTCTGCCCGTACAGTATCCTCTCGGCCGGGTACTTGGCCAGACAAAGAGTTCGGATGGAGGATATTGGAATTGAATAAGCGAGCTGCCTGTCAAGGTTTTTTTTGGTTCAGAAGTCAGAAACCGGCGAAATTGGAATGCTACTAGAGATCTTAGAAGGCGGATCCCTGATACTGAATCCCCTCCTTTGAAACCCTCGGGAATGAGCTGAATCTAACACCTGTCCTGGTTGGTAAAATGCTTCCTTATGAGATCACCATTTCAGAGCTGGCTGGCACTGCACGAGTTGGGAATGAAGAGTATCGAAGTTGGAAACATGTACACGACCAGCAAGAATACGCCAGTCGCAAACAGGGTCTGACTGGGTACGTCAAGAATTATAGTAGCCTGCCTGGAGAGGAATGGATTTAAAAGGCGGCCGGCCTCAACTGGAGACGATTCAAGAAAGTGTTCAGAGATTTCCAAAACCATCCGTTTTGTAGCAGCAAGCCGGGAACGACTCGCAGCCTAAGTAATACATCGTAGACTGCCAGACGCATGACAGCCGTTGGCAATGTTGGCAACGAGCCCATTTGTCAGGACAGTTGGCAACGAATCCATTTGTCAGGACATCTAGTCGAGTGACGAGGAACTTGAACATTCTTACCTTGATTACCTACCTACCTTGTCCGCAACATCCGTTTGTTGCCATCAGCAGCCCATCTGCATACATCACCAACTTCATGCATCACACGTCACACATATAGGCCACGAGACAGTGGAATTATGAATCAACGTTCTTTTTTTTTATTTGGGAGTTCTCAGTTTATTCATGATGAGCCTTTCCTTTGGACCACCACGACGTAAAAACCGAAAGGGTTGAAGAACGTCTCAGACGGCATCTGCAAAGCCACACTGCCATCCATTTGCCAGTATTGTTGCCTGGGCAGGTTGGACTCTAGCCTGTTCCATATGCTGCTGTATCGAAAGAGCAGGATCCCTAAACTTTGACCTGCCTCATCGTCCCGGGATTCTTCACCAATTGACAAAGAATCCAGGAAAGAGGTCCGAGTCCACATGCCCTGCTCACCGAGACGCCGTTTTGTTGTTGTTCATGAATCCATTATTCTCGACCTTGGTCGAAATTACCATTTCTATCATCATGAGCCCTCTAAAGGTCCCCTCGCCGTGGCGTTGCTCGTATTTTCGAGCCTGCCTAGCAGAGAACCGAGAAATCCACTTTTGTCTATGATATGCCATCGCACAAAATCAACTGCCAAGCAGCAGAGCATAAATCCCTTTCTATGTGAGAATGCCAAGGACGATTTCCATTCTCGTAAAGTCCTCCTCTACGAAGGTGAAAGCAGGTCGCAAATGCGTCGATTGGACCGGGTGTCCAGGATCATCTGCCCTCAGATGTCCCCAGACCGACCCAGTCTCGGTGGTGAAGGCACGTGTTTGACCTTCCAAAGTCTTTCTGATGCAGCTGCTCGCAAGTCGCCCGCTGAGGGGACTTCTATGGGTATCATAAATTGCGTATGCAGCCGTAAAAAGACAAATGCCGTATCATGTGCCAGAGTCCGATGTCATTAGACTCTACCCTGCCAGTCCTCAACGGAGGCTGAATATCAAGTCCGCCGGGAGAAGGATTTATGCCTCGCAAAATTTGGTGAAGAAAATGCCAATGGTGAAGCGTCAACGCAAAACAAATGTAAAACATGAGAAAGTGTATTTGTCGCGGGAAAATTAGGGCGCCCAATCCTGTTGCGACAGAAAACCCCCACTGCAGGATGTTGGGATCTGGAAAGGACGTCAGGTAGGTGGATATTTACCACCAGGAAGCCTGACCGGGGCCGCTGGGGTTGCCGTAGCTGCCGCCGCCATAGCCACCACCTCCGTAGCCACCGCCGCCACCGCCGTAGCCACCACCGGGGGGACCACCGAAGCCGCCGCCACCACTGAAGTTGCCTCCCTGAGGTGGGCCGTTGAAGCCGCCGCCAAAGCCGCCGCCACCGCCACCGCTATTGAATTTGCGGAAATCGCTGTTGGCACCACGGCCACGGCCACCGCCGCCTCCACGTCCACGGCCACGACCGCCGCCTCCGAAGGAGCTCTCACGAGCGATGGTCTCGAGGAAGGCAGGGCACTCCTGGTTGGCCTCCTTCAGAAGGTCAATAAGCTCCCGCACGACACCTCGGTTGCCACGGTTGAAGAAAGCAGTGGAGTGACCAGTGTTACCCGCACGACCAGTACGACCGATTCGGTGAACGTAGTCGTCAATGTCGGTAGGAAGATCGTAGTTGACAACGTGGGTGACATTAGGGATATCGAGACCACGAGCGGCAACAGCAGTGGCAACAAGAATGGGGCATCGCGCATTGCGGAACATCTCCAGGGCCCGCTCACGCTCGCGTTGGGTACGGTCACCGTGGATGGATGTAGCGGGGAAGTTTTGGTTGATGAGGAAATCAGACAGCGAGTCGGCCATACGCTTCGTCTCGACGAAGATCAGGGTCAAACCAGCACCGTGGGTGTGGAGAATGTCGAGGAGAACAGAGCGCTTGTCGATATCTTCGACGTACTCAACCTTCTGGGTAATGTTCTCGGAGGTGGAACCAACACGACCAACAGACAGGAAGATGTAGTCCTTCAAGAAGTCGCGAGCGAGCATCTGGATGTCACGGGGGAAGGTGGCCGAAAACATGAGGGTCTGACGGCCATCGACACCGGGCATATCCTCACCCTCAACGATTCGTCGAATCTGAGGCTCGAAACCCATGTCCAACATGCGATCAGCCTCATCGAGGACCAGGTACTTGATGTTAACAAGCGAGATGCGGCCTCGCTCAATGAGATCGACAAGACGACCAGGGGTAGCGACCAAAAGATCGCATCCGCGCTCGATCTGGCGGAGTTGCGAGCCGATATCTGCACCTCCGTATACGACACAGGGGCGTACCCAAGATCGGTAGGCGAACTTGCGAGATTCCTCGTAGATTTGCGAGACCAACTCACGAGTGGGCGCAAGGATCAAAGATGTGGGGTATGCCTTGCGCTGGCGTCCAAAGCCGCCACCAGCAGCGGGAGCAGTCGAGGGACCGGTCTGGAAGGCCTGCGACAGGATGGGGAAAAGGAAACCACCAGTCTTTCCGGAACCAGTCTGGGCGCAAGCCATCAAGTCTCTACCTCCCATCACAATAGGAATAGAGTACTTCTGGACAGGGGTGGGGACGTTGTAGCGGGCAAGCTTGATGTTTTGGATCAAGTGGTCATCCAGAGGGGGGTTTGTGAACTGGGTGACAGCCTCGGGGACATCGTGGCCAGAAGCCTCGACGGGGATGTCATCATACTTCTCGAAGTTGATACCGGTGTGCTGCTTAGAAGGGTCCTCGGGAGTACCGAAGAGCTCACGCTCAACACGAGGGTTGGCGGGGCCAGCAATGTGCTTTCCGTCGCGCCACTGACCATCACCAGAGCCACGAGCGTAGCCGCCGCCGCCGCCGCCACCGCCGCCACCGCCGCCAGAAGCATTGGGGTTGCCATAGCTGTTACGGTCGAAGCCGCCACCTCCGCGGTTGTTGTAGTTGCCTCGCTGTTGGGGAGGTGCTTGCTGAGGGGGAGGGAAGTCATTGGGACCCGGACCGCCGGGGAGAGGGTTGGCGCCAGCCCAACCAGGAGCAGGGCGGGCATCGAAGCTCTGGTTACTGTCGAGACGAGGAATGTTAGCAAAGGCTCAGTTGGAATAATCTTGAGGGTATCTAGGATTGCCATGTAGTGAGAATATCGATGGATTGTGACTTACCCTGCCCAAGCACTGTTGTTCAGGCCGCCGTTCATAGCGGGACCACCACCACCACCGCCCATCTTACCGCGCATATGAGGTGGGATGTAAGAGCGAGGACCATTCTGTTGCTCGCTGAGGCTCAGGCCGCCCATGTTGATTTGATCAGCCATATTGAATGACGAAGGTACGAATGAAATCGTAGAGATTGATGTCGTTGATTGACAAGTGTTTCTCGTGTCCAGCCGATTACGTTATCTCTGATGGAAAGAACGAGAGGGTGGGATGAAAAACAATGTTGAACTTCTCGACCGGTCGGTGATGAGAAGACAAAAAAGATCGTGAATGGGGATGTGATTGAGGAAAAGCCTGGAGGTCGCTCTTCTCAGTCGGAAAAAATGATTATGTAGGATGTGTGAAAAGCCTGTCTACTTGGGAAGGCTGCCGATAATCACACGTCTATTGATGCAAAGTCTTCAAGCTCCTTCGAAAAGAAAACGAAATCTTTTTCAAAGGAAAGAGAAAACAACGATGACCAAACGCAGGCTGCAAGTTTGTATGTGAGAATCTTCTTCTTCTTCTCTCTCTCGTCCTGGTGGGAAGAGGGAAAAAGGAAAGAAAAAAAAGGTTGATAGAGGGTGGTTGTGGGATGGGAAGAATGGGTCAGGCAGGGGAGGTTTTGGGAGGGTTTAGTTGAATGGAGACTGGCTGGGTGGGTGGCCTGGAAAAAATTTAGTCTGAAGATCCAATGGCGGAAGATGTATGTAGCAGCGTTTGTAAGTACACCACCTAACCTAAGTCTGCATGTATGTACACTTGCCAACGAGAAAAGTCAAGCCCAGAGGATCTCTTTGAAAATTGTTTTATTCCTAGTGCTTTGCTATCTCCGTTGCTGCTTGCCATCCGCTACTATCTGACATATCTGACATACATGACATGACTCCCAGCATGGTTTGTCGTAACCCAGGTGCGAGTAACCTCTCTCAGGGTCTGTACTTGAATAAGGTACCTATTCTACCAAGTACAGGGAGGCGACTGTATTGCGTTGTTGGTCACCCCTCTACATACGAGTCTACCCTCCACCTGGCATCCGTTGAAGTGCACCCTTATGATATCAGGATACTACTGCATACCTGTCGTTCTCCCTTCCTACCTTCATCCCTGGCACTGTTACGCATCTCAACTTCAGGGTTCACACTGTTTCCACATCAGATACTTATTTATTTTGATCCTATTGCGATCTTGAAGAGTGAATCGCCCCCTTTGAAAATCTGACCCGCTTATAGCTGATGTTTGTACAGTTGTTCTTGCCTACAGGCAGGTTGCTCGTTTCTAGTGGAGCACCGCATGTGTACATGCAGTTCAACCATCCAAGGCCATCCTCCCGAAAGTCTGGAGTGCCTAGTTGGGTGGCAGAATGGGCAGAATTTTCTTCTCGAGTCGTTTCTAGTCGGGTGGCAACAATAAGGAACCGATGGCCGTATTGCGTATGTAGATACCTACCAGAGGCTGGCAGTCCGTTTAGGATAGGCAGGCAGGCAGGCTCAACTTTATCAACTTTAAGCACTCTTCCCCAGAGTTTCAGGACGAATTCCACTCTCCAGACGCGCTTCCGCAGAGACCTGAGTAATGCCTGGACTCGGATACCTTAGCTACAACTGACATTTGATATCCAACTGCCCGCCTGTCAATGTAAGTGAATGTCGGCCTCGATTCTCCGGCTATTTACAGTGCGATTAGGTGCGATCCATGCCCTCGTAGGTTGTGTACCTAGGCTTGACTTTTGGCCCTAAAATTGCAGCACTCAGGTGTCAGCCATCAATACTGGAGGTTGACACCCCGGTCTGTTTGCTGGGGGAACCGAATGCTAGTCTCAGCTCAGAGACCCTTGACTCCGTCATCTGTTGACGCACAGCGGGCCCTCTATCGCCACTTCGCCAGCTCACCTCAACCCTTTGAGGGGACTCGGCCACATCCTTTCGGACTCTTCCCCGGGCGGGCACACTTTCGATGGGAAGTGGGAAGTGAACTCTGAATTGCTCTAGAACCACTGCTCGAGTTCCAGGTATGTATGGCATCTGATAAAAACGATGCCCTGTATTTGAGACTACCTCTATCTACTGTACTTACCTACCTTCGTAAATCTGAACTTGCACCTGCTTGTCAGCCAAGGACTACGCGGCTCAGTAGGATCTCCCAACCTTACGCTTACTTCCAGCTGCGCTTCTTCACTACATGGAAGAAGGTGACGTTCTGCAATACCATTATTCACCGCCCTGTGAACCACAAACGAAAGTAAGTAGCCATCCGCATTACTACTATATCGCTTCAGAGACTGCTAGTGAAGCCAACAGGGGGCCATGAGGGTACACCGCTCGCTCTGGCCGGTTTGGACCCCCATGCGGCCATGCCACCAACGGATAAGAGCTGGGCCACCACCACCTTGCCGAGTCAGTTAAGTGTTGGTCTCTTAAGGAAACTGGGCCCCTCTAGATCAAACCCAAATATATGTATCTGAATAGTTAAGCAATGGGATTGATGAGGAACGTCTACTGAAAAAGACCAACTGCAGGCAACTTCACCCAGGTGCCAGGTATGCTTGAGCATGATTGTAGAACGCATGCTTAATGTGGCAATTTTCTCTAGCAAAACAATGACGGATTCTCCGTGCAGCACGTTGATGTATGTCACGCTACTACGCTGCTACTGCGGTATGGAATTCCCATATTCGGATGAGCTCAAGATAGAATACCGGGAAAATTGCACAAAGCATTATATGGTCTGGATTGTTCGGTAAACATCGTGGATTATCAGTCATGAGTGCTTTCGTATACGGGTATGAACCCGCCCTAGTACTTCTAGATAGTGTACACAGTCATATGGCCTTGGCCTCCCCTTGCGCTTTATCATTGCCCGGCATAACACCAAAAGGTCTCCTCTCAGGCACTCTTGACAATCTTGTCATCGTTGAACTCGATGTCCACTATGCCATTCTTCGTAATTGCCTTGACCGTCATTCCCTTGAAGTCGATCGGCATGCGTCTCTTCAGCTCGTCTGTGCACTTCTCTAGCAGCTTGATACCTTCTCCCAGGCTGATATCAGGATGGTGGTGCTTGTCGAGGATGGAGAGGCAGTAGTATTGAGCGTAGCCGTGGGCAGCATAGGGAACGGGGGCTAACGAAGCAAGGTAATCGAGCCAGAACAGCTTGGGCTTGTGGGTGATGGGGTCAACGCCTCCCAACAGAAGGTTGACGTTGTAGGGTTTTCGTGAGCGCAGACTCGATGCCAGCTCGCCTCGGACATAGTGTGCCAGCGCTGTTGGTGACAGCTCAGACTCGTTCCGCATCGAGTACAGCTGGGCATTCGCTTGAATGTATTCCGTGAATTGGACTGGAGATTATCCGGTCAGCAAGATGTAATAACAACCATCCAGAAACTCACGTTCCCAAACCATCGCCAGTGTGGGTACATGTCTGTCTGCATCCGCCGGGAACCATTCACGTACTTGTGTCTCCCGCTTCTCCTGAGAATGCTATCAACGTGGACTTGTTCAGCTGTCTCGTCTTGTCGTCGGCGGCCTTGATGATAGTAGGTCCTCGCATCGTAGCTTTAGAAGCTGCAATCAAGGTGAAGTCCTTGCCCGTAATTCCTAGGAGTACCTCCCTGTGAGATAGATGGCTGGTTAGCTTGCTGTTGCATTGCTGGAACTCAAGACAAGTTCGGGATGGAGAAAAGACCTACATGTTGGGCGGGTGTGCAGGGCTGTTACTGATTAGAAGGAGCCTGTAGTACGAGAAGCCTTGTGTTGGTGATGCTTTGCGGTTGGAAGCTCTCGGGTCTAGGACGTCAACTGGATAGGTAGGTCTTCTAGCTGTCGCAAGGCCGATGATGGATGCAATCACACACAGACGCGCAGTCAAGCTACAGCCTGGTTCCAGTTAGCCAAAGGAAGGCCGGCCCACACTTACCTTGCACCTGTGGTTGCTGCTGCTGGGGTAAACCTGAGCCTTCAATTCAGCCGCAATTGGGTTCCAGACAGGCACGGAGGGTCGGGACTTGAGCCACATAGGCGGGGCACCTGATAAGAAGATAACACGGATCTAGCCATACTAGTATACGCCCCACTTTAACTTTTTTTTGCGATATGGTCTACTGGGTTTGAAGGGCGAACTTTTTGGGAGGCAGCATCTCGGTCCTGCTGCGTACTGCTAGAGAATCAGGGACAACAGCCGCGACAATTCGCCAATATGTCCTCCTTCTTCACGATACCAGGCGCCCAGAAGAAGCGGAAGCGAGCTCCCACTACAGAAAATCCTAAAAAGAGACCCCATGGCTCCTCTGCCAAAGGCCACGGAAAGGTGACGAAACCTGCTGCACCCTCCAAGCGACCAGATCGGGACGACGAGTCGATATCCGGAAGTTCTGACAGCGAAGATGGAGGTTTCGACGAAACTCAAGACGTAGAAGAAGGTTCCGACTCGGAAAACGAAGGGGAGACTGCTGCCGAGAAGAGACTGAGGCTCGCATCTCGCTATCTTGAAAACGTCAAGGAGCAAGTCGAAGTGGGTTTCAACGCCGAAGACGTGGACCGAGAAATTCTCCTCGAACGTAGGCTGCGAGAAGATGTCGCCGAAGCCAAAGGCAAAGTCTACCGTACCATCGCCGGCGAACTGGCCCCCGAGAAGGCTTCCCACACCTTGTTCCGAGGCAACACTCTGGCTACGACCTCGGTTGCAACATGCGCCCCTTTCGCATACACAGTACACAAAGACCGAACTCTTGTCAAGTGGAGGCTACAAGACTTACCCGCCAATCAATATCCACAGACGACCAAGAAGAAGCCGAAGAAGCAGGCGCCCCCACGCAGGCAGCCTGACAAGGTGCTCTCACGACAAGGCGACAGGGCCAAAGCCGCAAAAAACAAAAACTATCAAGGACACACTGGCGAGATATTGTGTGTTGCTGCATCGGAAGACGGCCAGTATGTTGTAACGGGAGGTAGCGATCGTCGTTTGATCATACACGATGCAAAGACGCTCAAGCCGCTTAGAGTATTCACACACCACAGAGACGCCGTGACTGGGCTGGCATTCCGACGTGGAACAAATCAGCTTTATACCGCTTCCAAGGACAGAACAGTAAAAGTTTGGAGCTTAGACGATGGGCCCCCTTTTGCTTATGTTGTAAGTAATTCCCGTTTGGTCAGGCATTGCCCTTGAACCGGAATACTGATGCTTGAGTTCTTAGGAAACGTTATATGGACACGCAGATGAAGTCGTGGACATAGCGGCTTTAGCCCAAGAAAGGTGTGTTACCGTCGGCGCCCGCGACCGTACAGCGCGTTTGTGGAAGGTAGTAGAGGAGTCTCAGCTGGTTTTCCGCGGCGGCGGCAGCGAGAAAAAGACTAAAGGCGATCACATAAATCCCAAGTCGTTGGCCCTTGAGAATACCATGGATCGGGTTGCTATGTTGGACGACGAGCTGTTTGTCACAGGCTCTCAAAACGGCTCGATATCACTGTGGAGCATCAGCAAGAAGAAACCCTTATTCATACTGCCCAATGCCCACGGCTTCGAACCGCCTCTCAAACCTGAAGAGGCATCTGCGGAAAAGATACCCGATCTCAAACAAGTATCTCCCGAACAGCCCAGGTGGATCACCGCTCTTCGTACACTTCCCTATTCCGACGTCATTCTTTCCGGCAGCTGGGATGGTTGCGTTCGACTGTGGCGTTTAAGCGAGGACAAGAGGCACATCGAGCCCGTAGGAGTACTTGGACAGCCTTCTGGAGCCGAATATGAAGAAGGAGAAGTGAAGGTCAATGGCACTCATTCGGATGAGGGCGAGCCCTGGTTTGTAAAGGGTGTGGTGAACGACATCTCTCTGTCGAACGGGGCCACCGCGGCGAAGACGGGTTATGCGTGGTGGCGGCCGTGGGCAAAGAGCACCGCTTAGGTCGGTGGAAGACAGTGCAGGGCGGCAAGAATGGGGCCGTCGTGTTCGAGATTCCGAGGCGGGAAAAGGCTGTGCCTAACGGGGAACGACAGCTCCAACAAAGACGTCGACATGGAGGGTTAGATATGCTTCATACACGATAATAGTGGGAGCATAGCGAGTGTGTATGTGTAAAGTGGATGATACCTTATAGCTCACTCATATCAATGTTTATTGCATAGCCAGTGGACCGAGACTGGCTGGGCTCTTCGCTCAAAAGATTTAATCCGTTTTGTCTCTTGCTGCCCAGAACATGCATGCTCCTTCTCGTACCAAGTGCTGATGAGCAACACTTCGCCGCTTCACAACCCCAGATGTTCTTATTGATGTCCGGGCTAATGATTCGTTAACCGCAAAACCTAGGCATTGCTATGTATTTATCTCCCGCAAATGGCTATCCTGGCAGCGGCAGACATATTACCAACTTGGGAACCAGGAAAGAGGTTCCAAGTCACGTAAGGAGGATACAGGGTTTTCTTACTCTACCAGTACTACATATAGATATCCGGCCCTTAAGACAAGGGAGCGTATAATAAGCCGTAATGTCACAGACATGTGTATTACAGAAATTGTTGGGCATGCTGTCTGCTGTATTGATTCCTTCAGAACGAACTTTTTGAAGACTTGTTGTGTCAGCGGTCTTCGTCTATAAACCCCCTAATGCAACGCTCTTTCTACTACTCTCGGCATCGTATTCGATGCATACAATCTTCTTCTTCCTTCTCCTTTTCTCTCCCCAAGTGAAGCGACACGCAACTCCACATACATTGCAGAATCGAAACTTATCATCCCACGCTACCAGACTGCCTACTGAATGGCACAGTGACTTTGATCATATCTATACCAATACAACAGCACGCAACTTTCTAGAATATGAATTACAAAGATGCCGGCTTAACTTTTGGTGGAAGTAAAAGTAATCATTTACATCTGCATTCTCTCCGCAATCACTTTGTACTCCTTCCTCTGCTTGGGCTTCTGCGTGAGCGCTATCTTCGCCTTGCCCAACGCCCTCGCCAGGTGCGGGAAGATGTGGTTCTCCGAGACCCACGCGAGGACGAAGTAGATCAGGCCGAGGGCGATGAGCGTCGTCTTAAAGGAATAGCTCATCTGGGTCAGCTGCATCAGCCTTCGCAGCCAGTGCGCCGGCTCCAGGACCATGTACGTTATAAGCACGAGTGCGGCGGCTATTGTGGCTACAAAAGGCCCTGTGTAGCAAACGGTCAGGTTAGCAGCTGTGGCAAGGAAGCCCGGTAGGGGTGGGAGGGGAAATGAAGAGGCTTACAGTTTTTATGCATGGGCTGTCGGAAAGGGAATCCGGCGCTCATGACCACGCCGATGAAGGTGTACTCGAAGCAAGACACCAGGAAAAGAGCAGTGTTCTCCGAATCTTGATGTTGGACTTCTCGTGGTGGACACGAGGCGGGATGAACCAGGGTTGCTCTCTCACGAGCAAGAAGGCTGCCGCTTGGATGGAAATACAGATGAGAATTTGTCCCAGCAAAGGCGTCAATACTTTTCGAGACACCAAGTCTGCATTTGGTCTTTTCCGGTAAGGACGGGATATGGACCGGCCCAACCCATGAAGATCGCAATCGGTAAGATAAGTAAGACGTCGATGAATAAGAACTGGAAATCTCCAAGGTTCGACGCTGATGCATAAAGAAAGCTGACAGATGTGAACTGGATGGACGAGTAGAGGCTCATAAACTTGAAGCAGCTAAAACTGGTGACAAGAGCAGCCCTGCCCTCTCGTATCACATCAGGTACACATCGAATGTCAAAGACGCGAGATGTGAAAGGCGCCGCAACCGATGCCTCGGCTTCCGAGAGCGAGATGCCCACATCGGCAGCTTTCAAGGCACCACAATCGTTGGCGCCATCGCCACAGAAGCCGCAGCAATAGCCAATACTTTGTAGTTTCTCGACCAACTCGTGCTTCTCGTCGGGCGACATCCGGGCATAGATTTTGCCTCGAAGGAGCATCTAGAAGGAAGTTAGCAAGGCAATCATAGAGAGGATGAGTTTCACTCACTCTTTGAAGCACGTCCGCTGGTGCAAAGTCGACTATCCATCGGAACGCATCGCCGCTGATTGCCAATGAATAGTTCCTCAGATTCGTGATGTCGTACGGCAACGACACATCCTGCTCGGAGGAAACAGGCAGCGGCAACAGTGTACGATTGTCCAACTTGAGGTTACCATCATCGATGCTCTCCCATTGGATGTCGGCATTCGGGTCTTGGAAGTTTCCCTCCACACAGTGAGGAACGAAGCAGTGTGCAGCTCTGTCTACCAATCCACAGTTCCGCGAGACACTGATGGCTGTTAGAATGTTGTCTCCAGTGACCATGATCGAGCCAATGTTTGACTGCGTCAGCTCCTTGAGCACCGCTGCTGTGGTGGGTTTCAGCTTGTTCTCAAAGATGATGAACCCGACGAATTCCAGATCGCTCTCGACCTGCTCTCGCTTCATCTTCTGGGTTTTAACCCAAGACAATTTCTTCAGATGCTTCGTAGCACAAGCAATGACTCTGTAGCCTTTATGGGTGTAGTGCGAGAGGAGCTCCTCATAGTCCGTTGGAAAGGTATCTGCCCGACATATGTCTTTCATACACTCTGGGGCGCCCTTGACGTAGATGTCTACACTTTGTTGCCCAAATGCGCGAACCAGGACACTTGCTCTTCGTAGATGAGAGACAAACTCGAACGATTTCAAGACGCCGAGCTCGATAGGGGCATTTTGCCCTTGAACAGTACCATAGTCGTCTGTATCGTTGAGCGTGACTGGAGGTGGGCGTGCAACTGATGGAGACAAGCCCCCCTAATCCTCGTCTTCATGATCACCTCCACCATGATGACCTTCCTCAAAGGTCCACTTTGTGAACTCGAACATCTTGAGGTCTAAGGGGTCGCCAACGAGTTCGCCATCGACAGATCGGAGCGAATGACAAGTGGCCATGGTGAAGAGAGCTGCATGGTTTGTATCATATCTGTTCTCGTCGTTGACTCCAAAGTTCGCCGAGGCACGAGCGATTCCGCCTTCGATACCACATCTCCGAACGAGTTGGTCGATCTTGATACGAGCCTCACTCCAAGCACGTCTAAACCTTCTTCTGTAAGGGTGCCTGTCTTGTCGAAACACATGACATCGAGTTTTCCACCGACATTGACTCTCTGCGGGCTTATGCAGAAGATCTGTTTCTTTCGCAGACGGCTGAGGGCAAAGTTCGTGCCAATGGTGAGCGTTGCAGGAAGTGCTGGAGGAACCACAATAGTAATCAGGTCCAGCGCCCGTACGACAATGAGATGCCAAGCAACACCGAGGCGAAGAAAGTTGACAAATGATACGATGAATCCAAGGATCGCAATACACCCCATGACAGCTATGTACCGAAAAGAATCGCGGTAGAACTTGAAGCCAGATGGCTTCGGAAAGAGCATAGAACGAACCAATGAGCCCTTCGTAGTATTGAACCCGGTGCGCACGACCATCGCAAGCGCTACCGCTTGGTCGTCCCTCTCATCCTGAGGCCGGCGTACTCGAACAATTTTAGTTCCACAGAACAAGAAGTGACGGGCAACCTCGGACGAGATCGTCGAGGCTCCAAGCTTCATGTCATGTAGTGTCTCATCAGTAGCCGGTATCTTGGAGACAGGTATGGATTCTCCAGTGAGCATGCTCTCGTTAACAATGCAATCTCCGCTTAATAGCAAACTGTCACTGGGAAACTGTGACAAGCTAGGATCGCTGATTTCGTAAACATCGCCAGGCACCAAATCGGAAGAGGGAACGGTCGTCCCTTTTCTCCATTAGCTTACGACTATACGATGATCTCATGGTACAACTTACAGAATCCGCTTCTTATAACTCGAACATCACATTCGAAACGGGAAATGTCCCTCAACCTTTTCATTGTCTGTTCCGCGTTAGCTTTAGGTTCGAGGAGAGGGCCAGTCCCAGAGATACTAACGGAGCGGGTCTCAATGAGGGTGGTCACAATGCTACCAGCCGACATGAGGAAGATACAAATTGCGTAATAGTAATACTCGTCCAAAGACCACAGGATCAGGCTGGCGATTTGGAAAATGTAGAATGGGTGGAACACCTGGAACACAGTTAGTATACGTGGACAACGTAGAAGTAGAATATGTCCCGAGCAATACTCGGATGTCATATCCTCCCAGCTGGGCAGGAGTATATTCTTACCTCGTCCACCAGTAACTGGAAGATAGATTTCTGCTCGATATCAATGATATTAGCGCCGAATACATTCTCCCGTTCCTCTTTCTCGTCCGTGTCTAGCCCTGCGCGGACAGCCCGCACCCGCTTCCAGTTGGGATCTTCCCAACCGGCGGATACAACAAACTTATCCTTCAGGGGGTGGAAGAAGAATCGCACGTATCGATAGATCAAGACGCGGAGCTCAGGAAGAACGGGATCGGCGTCATCTTCGAGATACTGCGCAAACATTTTATCAGGGGCTCCAAAGACTGTCGACATGGACCGATCGTAAAGTCTTGCAGAGACTGGTAGGACTGACATCTCGCCCCACTGGTTTTCCAAGATAACCCATTCGCACTCCCTCAGCGGACATGACTTCCCTATCAGCTTCACCTGCCATCTCGGAAGCCAGCGCAGTAGCAAGTAAGCCAAGCCGAATGTTGCAAAGCAGAGGAGAATATACACGGCGAAACCCACACGGCTGGTGCGGAAACCAGCAATAACGATCGTCAGATCCTCATTCACCATATAGAGCTTCTGGCTGGCTCGTCCGTAATCGCGACCGCCTCCGCTCGCATCTGTACGTCCACTCTCCGTTCGAAGCAGCCTGGAGTGCACCGAGTTTCTGGAATAGGTAGAAGATCGTCTGCGCATTGCATAATGCTCGTGGTCAAGCGCGGTTTCCAGCAGTCCTTCGGAGCTCTCCTCTTCTTCTTCAGGCCCAAGACCGAAAGGTATATCATCGATATCGATAACGACCGAACCATCATCGTATACATGGGATGCTCTGTCGTCATCGTCAATCTCTACGGCGCCGTCTTCGTCCTCGTCGTAGTAGGCGAAACTCGTTGTCGAATCGGCACGACCTCGTCTATGCGCAAAGGCTGAAATGCTAGAAGGCAAGCTCTCAGCAATGGGCCCGGAGAACAGCTGGGAAGACGCGAATTAGCCACCATGAACATTTATAGTAATCCAGGACGCGTTCTATTCTACATGTAGAAGAGTCGAATTTGGGAATTGGATCTAATGCATCTGAAAGTCGTACCTCATCTTGCGCCATTTCGACATCCTCGAAGACACTTGAGCTGCTTTGGTTGGAGGGCAGCCGGTAAAAGGGCGCGCGCCCACCGGACCACTGCCCACCATTGGGTTCTCTGTCGCGTTCGTCGCTCATTTTCGTAAATGTCAGTTGCCCTCGAAGAAATCACAATGCATTTTGCGGGTGTTCCGCTGGTTGTGGGCGGATTAACCGATGATACTCAGTGACCAAGTGTGCCGACCATGTCAAACCCGAGGCGGCTGCGAAAAATGGCCTAACCTTCTCAACTCACAGACGCACTTGGCGATGACGATGCTGGTGGTACCTGCGTTATGGCTCAATCCAGCAGCAAATGGCCCGGCAATCAATGTACGGTTCGGCTCATACAGAATACCCCAGTCCAGGCCGTCGAAAATAAAATGTCAATAAGCTCCAGCCCCCACAGGGACGGGAGATAAGCACTTTGATATCCACGATAAGCAGAAACGGGTCATCTGTATCAACTTCACGTGGTGCATGGGTCCTCGCCCGTGTAAGTGAGGCATTGTGTGAATCAACTGACTCAACTGCTTTATCCTCCAGTCTCTGGCGAGGACATAATGGCATGTGCGTGGTCGCATAAAGATCCGATGTTGCAGTATGACACATGTGATATAAATAGAGACTTCTGGGGCCGGTTTTCCAGGACGGTAAGGTGGGATATCGAGATGCTACCTATGTTATACCTAAATCGTGGATTCTCCAAGTTCCATGAGGGAGTCAAGCGATCCCAAAGATCCAGATGTGGGAGGACCACGGGGAGTTTTGCACTGCCAACTGCGTCAGTAACAGAAGGTCACCGCTGTTCCGCACGCAAAACGAAGCATGTAGGTGGAGCTGTTATATCATATATGTGCATCTGAATCCCCCCATGTGTGGACATTCGCACATATCACTTGCGAACGGCCTAACGGGATGTCAACGCTTGGGCTGATTGGTCCCGAGAATTGCTGAGACATCCACGGATACTGCTTCTATCCGAGGTTGGTACATCCAAGAGATAATGCACTCTCGCTTTCACCGGTCAAACACTGGACATAAGCGATTCGGAGCAGGCTCCTACAGGACCGGGATGCCTACCTGGGTATAGTGTCGACGGCTACGCGTGCAATTTTTGGCTAACATATCATACTTAGGCAAGCGGCCACACTATCGGTGCCTCTAATGCTCAGTCGAGTTCATGAGTCAACGACTTTGTTTATTTTATATATCATCATGAGTGAGGAAAGTGCGAATTACTGAGATGCTCCAAGAAGACAGCGACATTTGATCCCAATATCAGAATATGCATTCCTTTCGATAATCACATCATGATAGCATATAGGTACTTAACATTACAAAACCATTATTCCACAACCGCAGTTAACGGCAGTCTAGACCGTCGCCTGACGACATGAGAGTACTCACATATTTCACATTGGCGGGTATTGATTGAATGTATGCGCGCGTGCGTATCATGTATGGGAGCAGCCTGCCGTCTGTAGCCGATCAACGTCTATTATTTTAAGGTTGACCTGATGACATAGTTAGGCTTTTAAGGCTTTGTACGTCGCACTCGAAAATAAAACATAGCACTGTCATGCTATCAACAGTAGGTGGTACGCTAGATGCCTTTTGAGCAGCGGGGTTGGTTCTTCAGATATGTGAAGTGAAGTATTCCCTAGAACTGTGGGTGGATAAGAATATTTCTTCTCCTTACTTACATCGTCGTACTTGCCCAAGTCTGGATGGTCAGAAAGAGAAATTTTGCGTTCGGCTACCCACTTCTTCACTGAGTAAGAGGGAATAAATAATAGCTGTAGGTACAAGATACGGATATTGAGAGACTGCAGCGCGGTGCAGTGCAGGAGGGATGACTTGGATTGAGTAGAAGGCACTTTGATTGATTGATTGAATGTTCCATTGTACATGTAGGTCCTGTCCTGTCCGTCCTGTCCGTCCTGTCCTCGCTGCTCGCTCGACTCCTACCACTAAAATCTGGAGTGGGCCATGCCTTCTTGTCTCCCCCACCTTCGCCCCAGTAGAATCTTTCATCAACCATTTGTCCCTCCTCAACCCATTCACCAACTTGGCCACTCATCGGGTCCCCAAAGTCCAACAACATCTCCCAGCAACAAGGGCTTGGTTAGGTCTAGCTCATCGCCCTACTTGTCTACATGCTGTGAACATTCTCAGTCCAGCCCAAGGCCATTCACCTTCACACTAAACTCCACCTGCTCTTGGGACTTTGTTCCGCCCTCCAACTTTTTTTTCCCTTCCCTTTCCCAACTCCCAGATTCGACTCCCTCATATTTGATCCCCATTATCGCCTTTGACCTGACAACTTGAATTTTCTGGGGTGTGTCTAAGACCTCGCATTGAACTCGTGCCTGTCTTGCCTTGTTGTTGATCTGCGACCCCCCCGGTCCGGTCTAAAAAATCAACGTCTACTTAGTTAGCGACTGCTGCATGGTCCTGCAGTTACCGCTACCCAACCCAAATCTTCCCCAACCAAAAATCCCATTTTCGGTCCACGACACTGCAAAATCACAATCACAATGGCCGAGCCCATCAAGAATCGCCGGGATGTGACTGCGCCGTGAGTGCCTCCTCGCCGCCTCTACTCCGCGAAAATAGCAATCGCATTTAAGTTGAAAACTGACCTTAATGGAATCTCAGGACCCCGCAGAACACCCCCGCCAACAATGCACCCATCTCTTCCCACGCTCAACAGCCCGGCGTGGCCAGCATCAAGGAGGGTAAGTCATCTTTTGTTGCTCCATGCAACAAACTTGCCTAGTACAGTAGGATGAGGTCGTTAACAACATGTGTGTTTTGCAGATGACCTCGCTGAGCGTGCAGCTGCCGCATCAATCTTCGCTCAGAACCCCGCTCTCGTCCAGATGATCCAGGGCCGCCTAGGTTCTCTGGTTGGCCGTTCGTCCGGCTATATCGAGTCGCTTCCTGCTCCTGTTCGCCGCCGAGTCGCTGGCTTGAAGGGCATCCAGAAGGAGCACTCCAAATTGGAGGCCGAGTTCCAAGAAGAGGTTCTCCAACTGGAGAAGAAGTACTTCGCCAAGTTCACTCCTCTCTACCAGAAGCGTGCCGATATTGTGAACGGTGGTACTGAGCCTTCTGAGGACGAGATCAGGGCTGGTGAGAAGGACGATGATGAGGAAGCCGAGGCCGATGCTGCCGATAAGCCCAAGGAGGAGGAGAAGCCCGCTGAGACCGCCGAGGCTGCCGAGGCTGCCGAGAACGTCTCTGGTATCCCCGAATTCTGGCTGTCTGCCATGAAGAACCAGATCTCGCTTGCTGAGATGATCACGGACCGTGACGAGGGTGCTCTCAAGCACCTGGTCGACATCCGCATGAAAGTACCTCGACAAGCCCGGTTTCCGCCTTATCTTCGAATTCGCCGAGAACAAGTTCTTCACGAACAAGACCATTACCAAGACCTACTTCTACCAGAATGAGAGTGGTTATGGTGGCGACTTCATTTACGATCACGCCGAGGGTGACAAGATCAACTGGAAGGAGGGTGAGGATCTGACTGTCCGGGTGGAGAGCAAGAAGCAGCGCAACAAGAGTAAGCCGCATCATCTCGGATCGTTCCCTATTTGTCGGTGATACTGAACCTAACAAATCCTCCAGACACCAAGCAAACCCGCATTGTCAAGAAGACGGTTCCTACCGAGTCTTTCTTCAACTTCTTCTCGCCTCCCAAGGCTCCCACCGAAGACGACGACTCCGCCGCCTCGGACATTGAGGAGCGCCTGGAGCTCGACTACCAGCTCGGCGAGGATATCAAGGAGAAGTTGATCCCTCGTGCCATCGACTGGTTCACCGGAGAGGCCTTGGCCTTTGAGGAACTGGACGATTTCGAGGAGAACGACTACGATGAGGAAGATGATGAGGATGATGACGATCTTAGTGATGACCGTGACGAGGATGAGGAGGAGTCTGAGGAAGATGTACGCTGTCCCACAATCCCAGCCCCTTTCGACTTTGGCCACAATGCTAACAAATAACAGGACGATGGCGCGAAGCCCAACAAGGAAGCCGCCGAGTGCAAGCAGAGCTAAACAGGTTGCCTTCAACCGACTCATTATTCCGGCGTTTCGTTGCCGATAAGACAGGCCAGATGGTACATTGTTTGTTGACCAAATTTGCTGTTGACATCTGCAACGAATTTCGGTCCTTGGGCCTTTTGGCCACCACCCTCAATAATGCACATGATGCAATAATCGATTTCATGACGCTGCAGTACCAACCCTCCCAAAAATAGACTGGCATTCCCTCATGTTATAGGGCTGTTTCGGAAATCTCATTATGCGTCCACTGGTAGTTTACAGGTTTTTCTTTGCCACTCTACGAGATTTGGCCAGATAGGCGAATGAGGCTGGCGAATCAAAGTGAAAGTAGGGTGACAGTATAACGCTAATAGAGGAATAACTTCTGATATAGGGTCTCGGTTATGAACATGGAAAGGCATCAGCTTAAGGTCCATCAGGGAAAAGCAGCTGGGGAAGATATGCCAATGAAGCCTTCGGTCACCTGTCTCATGAGAGAGCTGTACATGTATCTAGCGCAGGACCTTCTAATTGTTACTCACGTATCGAAAACAAGAGCCGCCATGATTTCGATTTGCCTGTCGGGGTGAGTAGTCGATGCCTTTATGCCATACGAGTCGACACCGTATTGATTTTGGGTAAGAAGTAAGCGTGGGCCATGCCGTGGTAAGACAATAACCGCCTATTTGAAATAAGTGCTTACGCAGGTCTCTACATTATAACCGAGACTCTAACTCTACATACTATATCGTTCGTTTTCGCTTTCGCACTTATCCTTACCCAGAAAGAGCTCTACTCATCCAGGTCAGTGTCGGGCGAAGAAGGCGACGTTGTCAGGATGAGATGGCTGTTTGGCGGCTTTAGGTTCATTGACTAGGTGAAAATATGAGTGATGATGCAATCCGAAAACCGGAGGCCAACATGGCAAAGCCCCAGGATTGCAGCGTCTCTGGATACTAGCGAACCACTAGAAAGTGCCGCCGCACCAATAAAGAGGGATGGCTCATGTAATATTCAGCGTCAAGTTGCGTGTCCAGGTCTGTTGGCTACCACCTGCAATTCCAGCAATTACTCCTGCAGTTAACCTGTTACCTAAGGTAACCACCCCTAACCAGCATCCTCTGACCAAAAACTTTTCCACTGCCAAGGTCCCGCTTAACTCATCACTCTCCAAAGGCCGGCCGGTGTTAGTCGAACGACACTCCCTTTTTTGCTTGATTCTGGATGAGTCAAATACTACCTCCCTACAGCTTACTTTCTTTATAAACCGGATTTCCCTCGCGATAGAAACCCCGAATTCACTTCCAGCTAATCTAAACCTGAATTCTGTTCCTTCTGTAAACTAAGACGCATAGCCTATTTTCTCGAGAACAATGTCGCAACCGCAGAATATCGCGATCCCCACGCGGGAGGATCGTCATAGTGTTTCGACTTCACCAAACGCAACTTTCCACACCCCGTCGCTTGGCGCTGGCAGCCTCGGCGCCATGCATGGTCATAAGAGCGCTCCTAAGCCGCTTAAGCCTTTCAACACACAGGACATCAAGATCCTCTTGTTGGAGAATGTGAACCAGAGCGGCCGTGATATCCTGACCGGCCAGGGCTACCAGGTTGAGGCCCTGAAGACCTCCCTGCCTGAGGACCAGCTCATCGAGAAGATCAAGTAAGTCAATTCACCCCCCGTCGCTGCCTCCATGGCTACCCCTTGGCTTTTCCTCGCTCTTTGATCCCGGGCTTGAAATGTTCAGCTCTGGGACAAGGCCTTCTACATGGGATGGCCCTCTTATCTCGCCTCGAGCCTGCGTACGAGTGCGTTAGAGTCGTTGCCCTTAATCTATGAATTGCACTTCCACTGGTTATCTGAAATGCTTTCAGGATCCGAAGGGGAGGCAAATAATCATGCTAGGTGCTGCGAGACAAAAGCCCCAGCTTTCACTAAGAGCTAGAAGATGATTTTATCTCATGATTATGTTGGTTCGGGGCAGTAATGCTAATCAGATATCTTCAGGGACGTTCACGTTATTGGTATTCGATCCAAGACAAAGCTGACAGCAAAGGTGCTTGAGCACGCCAAGAACCTCCTTGTTGTCGGCTGCTTTTGCATCGGCACTAACCAGGTGAACCTGGAATACGCAGCAGCTCAAGGTATTGCCGTTTTCAACTCCCCTTTTGCCAACTCCCGCAGTGTGGCCGAGCTAGTCATTGCGGAGATCATCACTCTGGCCCGGCAACTGGGTGACCGGTCATTGGAGATGCACCGTGGCACTTGGAACAAAGTCAGCAACAAGTGCTGGGAAATCCGTGGCAAGACCCTGGGTATCGTCGGTTATGGTCATATCGGCTCTCAGCTGTCGGTGTTGGCCGAGGCCATGGGCATGACTGTCATCTACTTCGACGTTCTGAGCTTGATGGGCCTAGGCACCGCCCGTCAAGTACCTACTCTGGACGACCTCTTGGCCGAGGCCGACTTTGTCACACTCCACGTGCCGGAACTGCCCGAGACAAAGAACATGATGTCGACGAAGCAGTTCGCCAACATGAAGGACGGTGCTTACATGATCAACGCCAGCCGCGGAACCGTTGTTGACATTCCCGCGCTCGTCAATGCCATGCGAAGCGGAAAGATTGCTGGTGCTGCGCTTGACGTCTACCCCAACGAGCCTGCTGCCAACGGTGACTACTTCAACAGCGAGCTCAACTCCTGGGGCGAGGATCTCCGCAGCTTGAACAACATCATCCTTACGCCTCATATTGGTGGCAGCACGGAAGAAGCCCAGAGGGCCATCGGTGTTGAAGGTAAGCAAAATCCACGACTATAAGGATAATTCGGTATGGACTAATGTGATGCAATGTAGTTGGTGATGCTTTGGTCCGGTACATCAACCAGGGTGTTACTATCGGCAGCGTCAACATGCCTGAAGTTACTCTCGTTCTCTGACGCTTGACGAGCCCAACCACGCTCGGGTATGTTTGCTGCAACTTGTTTCAACCATGATTTCACTAACCTCAAGTAGATCATCTACATTCACAAGAACATTCCCGGTGTTCTTCGCAAAGGTAAGACGCATGCCAAGTTGTTCAAGTAACAAAATGCTAATCTATGCCAACCAGTCAACGAGGTTCTTGGAAACCACAACGTCCCGAAGCAGACCAGTGATAGCAGAGGCGATGTGAGTAAACCAATACTGATAAGCAGAGTATTCTCTCTTTATGCTAATCCTCGATAGATTGCGTACCTGCTGGCGGACGTCAGCGACGTGAACACAGACGATATCAAGGATATTACAGAATCCCTGGAAGCCTTGGCATCACGCATCACGGTCCGCGTTCTCTATTAGACAACGAGGCATGGCAGTGACTGTCCTTAAAGCACACACATCTTCCGATCTACTTGGTCGGACCCCTCACTTCGGGATCAAGAACAAAATTCATATATGCCTAATGATTGGAAGAACAGATTTCATTTTGTTTTTCAATGAACAAAATTCATTTCGGGGCTCTACATAAAACGATGGACGTTGAGGTCCGTTTATACTCGCTACGGGGTGATACAGTAGAAGCCGAAGTTCAGATGAACTTGAGGCCCGCTGACCTGGGGCTTTGTAACATTCAACACATTCAGAAGGATACGGTGGTATCTACCAAGATGGCCATGGCTGGTGACCCGACTGGCGGACAGTGGGCAGGTTCAACAGAGAAAACGGAGCGAGTTTCACTGGGGAAAGTAAACAAATGCGTCGATAGATTGCAGCATCAAGATGCATATTCAAGCCAAGCTGGAGCCGTCGTGCTGCGTAAAGCTGCCAGCACCACCCCTGTATGGATCTTCGGAACTGCATTGCAGCACTAATAGGCCACCCCTACGAGGTTTCTCTAGAAGATTACCCTAATGATACTAGTCCGAGTGAATGCTTCACTGCTGGGGGTTGAGCATGTCTCCCAAAGCTGCCGAAAAGGCAATCTGCTGCTGTAACCTGGAGGGAGCTTAACTGGTAGATAGAGACCATGCGTATGGTTCTTATGCTTGCCTGTCCAGGATTCTATAGGGACCGGCCCCGAAAACCGTTGGTGACTAGCGACCCTGAAGATGGACGGCGAGCACGGTGCTGTTGGAATAAAGAGCCACTTTGAAACATGGGCCAAAGCGGGCAGTACGGGTACTCCAGCATGAATCGTGTCTTGTTGAAGACGCTCCACCCACACGCGCACACAAAGACATAATCTTGACAACGGTGGGAATAAACGCCTCCAACTATGTCGAGAATCAGCTCAGGCACCCGTCATTAATGCTAATATCTAGCTTATTGCTCCTACTGAGTGACGCATTGCGATGGAAAGTCCTATGGGTTTTGCAAGTTCATATGCAATACATGAAGTAGATATTGGAAAAAGAAGCTGCCACAGAGCAGTTCTCGATCTTGATCTTGGCACGCTGTTTGACATGCTTGTTCGCAATGACTGACCCCTTCCCACGTTAATGGTAGATTTGTCGGTGTGGCGTGCGTACCTGCTTTTAGGAGGTGGTGTGGCAGGCATTGGATCAATCAATGGGATGCATGCACTTTGTACCCTCTCCGGTACACAGGCTAATCCATCCCATCTTGCCCTGAAGACGGCTAAATACGACCCTGACAGCATCCTGGAGAGTTCGTCTGCTTTAGACCTGGGTGTGGCGACGGCGGCAGTAACACAACATCGGATAATGTGCCATCTCAAAACAGCAACATGACTATCCAAGCCACGGCGCTTCTTTCATGTGTTTAGGCGCTGCTGCTGAGAGCTCTACGGCTACATAGGTCATACATACATACCGCCTGTACGGAGTATTGAACCCTGGGTTTTTATGGCAAGCAACAAGCAACCAAAAAAAGATGGGTTCAAGTTTCTACCCCCGCCCGAGACTTAATTAGTGCTGGTTAGAAAAGGCCACCGTCTCTTTGTTGTGCCCCCCTCCCCAGCCACCAACCTGTCTCTCCCGCCTCGGAAACATGCCTGGCTTCCTTCGACCGCCGTGAAGACGACCAGGCGGTCTAGATATCGTCCTCGGCAAATAAACAAGGTCGCTCCTCCAGCAAGGTATACTACACACGGCATGCCCTTTTTCTCCAGATAACCGTCGTCTATGGCAATTCGACGATGTGGGTTGTTGTGGCCCAGGAAGGACGTCGCCAGTGATGCCGTGGGAGCCATAGCAGGAGTATTATTCACCTGCTAGCACCTCAGCTTCATGCGGGCACACGGTGTATCTGCGTACACATAGGTATAGGTATTGGCGGTGTTTGGTGTGTAGAGACTCCCTGTCCCGGTCAGTCCAACCGGCCGGCCGTCGTTCGTAGGTTACAGTGAGAGAGGTTGAAGCCATCATGATGTCCAGAGCCAGCATGTAATCGATCACTTTTCTTCAAATACATAAGCCATGCTGGAGTTTCCGATTTGATTCAGCGGCCAGCCCATAGGCGAAGCTAACAAATAACATGATAACGTACCAGCCTCATACTTAACAACAACACATATGCAGCATACCACCATACATACGGCCCAACGACAGCCCACATAATTGTAGACCTCCTATTCCAACCAGCCAGTTAGGTATTTCCAAGCTTTCGAGACGGGCTCAGCGACATATGCAGGTACTTAGACTTTTGCCGGTTCGTTGCCACACATCAATGATCGTTTTGGAGCTGGGGATGTATGCGGTGTTGCAGGCCGAGAGCTCTTATTACAGCACAGCACAGCTTAACCTTAGGTGCCTATTATTGTATCGTACATCCCTCCATGTCATGTACACACATGTAGGCTGGCTCGGAAAATGACAGCTAACAACTGCGCCAAAGCGGCACTAGAACCCAATGCAGTGGTACTGGGGGGTCGGTGGGCTTTTAGGGGAGGTCGAGTCAAGATGTTTGAAGCATACAGCACTGAAAAACTCCAACAGTAGCAGCTCTTGTCAGTGTACTGTATAGACAAGTACTCATAGTGTACAGAATCCGACCTAGCTTGAGCAAAGGCAATCCATCCACGGGCGGACCCTTTTTCTCTCCCAAGCAGCAAGCCCCTGTCAGGGATTAAGGATCCCTATCCCATCCCAAGTGATTGCTTGCTCCAGCTGCTCCTTATCCCCAATTTGTGGCATAGCGCTTCCTACCTGCAGTATCTACAATAACTCGCTGTGAACGCCCGCATCGACGCAAGTCTATCTCTCCAACTTTTTTTTCTCAAGAGGGTGAAAAGGAGACAGCAACGCGTATTTGTTGTCGAGGCCTCAACATCACCCACTATTCCCAAAGTCGAGAGCATCCCACAAGGACTCTCTCTACTCTCTCTCTCTCTCTCTCTCTCTCTCTCTCCCCCCCACCCCCACTGCCCTGCTCTCTCTTTGACAGCAGCCGTAGACGCAGCTTCGTTTCACCACAGTACATAGTTTGCGTGTTCTTTCTGGGTGTCTCCAACCCGAATCCCTAATCTCTACCCACGCGAATGTCTTCTACTCTGGCTGTTGCTGCTTAACGACTGGCAACGTCCCCTCGGCCTGCTTTCCTCTCTGAACTGACGCGACACGATTTCACGACGACCTTTCAATATTCCACCCACCGGCTTGCCGACCTTTTTCCGTACCTAATCCAGTCAAATAACCGACACAATTCGCCGGCCTAATGTCGTCTAATTTCGATGTCGGCACACGAGCCTGGCAACCCGATGCCACCGAGGGCTGGGTGGCATCCGAGGTGGCCAGCAAGCAAATTGATGGTGGCAAGGTGACATTGGTGTTCAAGCTTGAAAATGGCGAGGTGCGTACGAGTTCGCAGACACGACCACAGAACGGTCTTCCACGAGGAGACGAGAGAAGAGACTGACCCGCATGTGGCCCGGCAGGAGAAAAAAGTCGAGCTCTCGGTTGAGGGCTTAGAGAGCGGCAATGACCCGTTATTACCGCCATTAATGAATCCTACGATGCTTGAAGCCAGTGATGACCTGACGAACTTGTCCCATCTCAACGAACCTGCTGGTATGCTACCCCTCCGAGGCCGGGCATTCTCCAATATTCCGGCAGAGCGCCAGCTGGGGAACGCTGGCGTGGTGGTTCTCTCGCTGACTTTGGTTTCTCTCCAGTTCTGCAAGCAATTCGGCTCCGATATATACAGAAGGAGATTTATACATACAGTGGTATCGTCCTTATAGCAGCGAACCCCTTCGCAAGGGTAGATTCTCTCTATGTTCCGGGCATGGTGCAGGTCTACGCTGGCAAGCAGAGAGCGACCCAGGCGCCGCATCTGTTTGCCATTGCTGAGGAGGCTTTTGCGTGAATATACCCGCTCAATGCTCTTCTAAGCCCGTCCGGTCGACTGACAAAGTTACAGGGACATGTTACGAGACAAGAAGAACCAGACCATTGTCGTCTCCGGAAAATCCGGAGCCGGAAAGACGGTCAGCGCAAAGTACATTATGCGGTATTTCGCTACCAGGGAATCCCCAGACAACCCAGGGGTAAGGAAGAAGGGTGCCGATTCCATGAGTGAGACGGAGGAAGCAAATTCTGGCGACCAACCCTATTATGGAAGCCTTCGGTAACGCCAAAACGACACGAAACGACAACTCGTCCCGGTTCGGAAAGTACATTGAGATTATGTTCGATGAGAACACAAACATCATCGGAGCCAAGATCCGCGTATACCTGCTCGAGCGCTCAAGATTGGTCTTCCAGCCCCTGAAGGAAAGGAACTACCACATCTTCTACCAACTTCTTGCCGGTGCGAGCGATGCTGAGCGAAAGGAGTTCAGTTTGCTGCCTGTTGATCAGTACGACTACATGAACCAGGGCAATGCCCCTGTAATCGACGGTGTAGATGACAAGGCCGAGTTTGAGGACACCAAAAGGTCTCTAACTACCATTGGAGTCGACGCTGCGCAACAGCAGGGCATCTTCAAGCTCTTGGCCGGTCTGTTGCATCTCGGTAACGTGAAGATCACTGCTTCCCGCAATGACAGTGTCCTGGCACCGAATGAGCCTTCGCTGGAAAAAGCCTGTGGGCTTCTCGGAATTGATGCCACCAACTTCGCCAAATGGATTGTGAAGAAACAGCTCATTACTCGAGGAGAAAAGATCACGTCCAACCTCACCCAACAGCAAGCTATTGTGGTCCGAGACTCCGTCGCCAAGTACATCTACTCGAGTATGTTCGACTGGCTGGTTGAGATCATCAACTACAGTCTGGCTACGGAAGAAGTGATGAATAGAGTGGTCTCCTTCATTGGCGTGCTTGATATCTACGGTTTCGAACATTTCGCAAAGAACTCGTTCGAGCAGTTCTGTATCAACTATGCCAACGAAAAACTCCAGCAGGAGTTCAATGCTCACGTGTTCAAGCTTGAGCAGGAGGAGTACGTCAGGAACAGATCGACTGGACTTTCATCGACTTTGCGGACAACCAGCCTTGTATCGATCTGATCGAGAACAAGATGGGTATCCTGTCGCTCTTGGACGAAGAGTCCCGTCTTCCTATGGGTTCAGACGAACAGTTCGTGACCAAGCTGCACAACAACTTCGCCGGTAGCGGCGAGAAGCACAAGTTCTATAAGAAGCCTCGATTCGGAAAATCATCCTTCACTGTGTGCCACTACGCTGTGGATGTCACATATGAATCCGAAGGCTTTATCGAGAAGAACAGAGATACTGTGCCGGATGAACACATGGAAGTTCTGCGGGCCAGTACCAACAAGTTCTTGGGACTTGTCCTCCAAGCTGCTGCTTCGGTTCGCGAGAAGGACTTGGCAGCGTCGACGTCGGTTGCCAAGCCGGCTGCCGGTAGAAAGATCGGAGTTGCTGTTAACCGCAAGCCAACTCTTGGTGGTATTTTCCGGTCGTCGCTCATCGAGCTTATGAACACCATCAGCAATACCGATGTGCACTACATTCGTTGTATCAAGCCGAACGAGGGCAAGGAGGCCTGGAAATTTGAAGGCCCCATGGTCCTCAGTCAGTTGAGGGCTTGTGGTGTCCTCGAGACCGTCCGCATTAGTTGTGCTGGTTACCCAACTCGTTGGACCTACGAAGAGTTTGCCCTGCGTTACTACATGTTGGTCCCATCTACGCAATGGACTGCCGAGATCCGTGAGATGGCGAACTACATCTTGACCAAGGCCTTTGGTGAGAGCACCAAGGGACAGGACAAGTACCAATTGGGTCTGACCAAGATCTTCTTCCGTGCTGGTATGCTTGCGTTCATGGAGAACCTGCGAACTGAGCGCTTGAACTCTTGTGCCATCATGATTCAGAAGAACTTGAAGGCCAAGTACTACCGAACCAAATACCTCGAGGCGCGTAGCGCCATAATTCGTTTTCAGGCCTTCACCAGAGCCTACATCACACGCCGGAAAGCCCAAGAGCTCCGAACAGTCAAAGCTGCCACGTCAATCCAGCGAGTTTGGCGCGGGCAAAAGCAAAGGAAGAAGTACCTTCGCATCCGCAACAACGTCGTCCTCGCTCAAGCAGCGGCCAAGGGCTACCTTCGACGGAAAGAAATCATGGAAACCCGCGTAGGCAACGCGGTTCTCCTGATCCAGCGAGTCTGGCGACGAAGAATGCAGATGCGCGAGTGGAGGGACTACCGCCGAAAGGTGACCCTGATCCAGAGCAGGTGGCGCGGAAGGATGGCCAGAAAGGAGTACAAGCAGGTCCGCGAGGAGGCTCGCGACTTGAAGCAGATCTCCTACAAGCTGGAAAACAAGGTCGTCGAGCTGACGCAGTCTCTCGGAACCATGAAGAAGGAGAACAAGACGCTCATCAGCCAGGTCGAGAACTACGAGAACCAGATCAAGTCCTGGAAGAACCGTCATACCGCCCTGGAGACCCAAACCAAGGAGCTGCAAGCCGAAGCCAATCAGGCCGGTATTGCCGTCGCCAAGCTGCAAGCCATGGAGGAAGACATGAAGAAGCTGCAGGTAAACTACGACGAGTCCAACTCGAACGTCAAGAGAATGCAAGAGGAAGAGCGCGAGCTGAGGGAGTCTCTGAGGAACACCAACACGGAACTGGACCGGATACGCGAGGAGACGCAGGCTCACGAGAACGAGAAGCAAACGCTCCGACAGCAGCTCAACGATCTCCAAGACCAGCTCGAGCTGGCCAGGCGCGCTGGACCCATCAACGCAGAGCTCGTCAACGGCCACGCCCCTCCTCCCCCGCTAACGGCCTCATCAACTTGGTTTCGTCCAACTCCAAGAAGGCGACGAAGCGACGAAGCGTGGGCGAGGAGCCCCGGGGTATGGATCGGTTCAGTGCCGCCTTCAACCCGCGCCCCGTCTCCATGGCGGTCACTGGCGCTGGCCAGCGACAGTACCAGCCTACTGGTTTCGTCCCTGGTGTCGACAGCATCGAGATGGAACTGGAGAGCCTTCTCGCCGACGAGGATGGTCTGAACGAGGAGGTCACCATTGGCCTGATCCGCAACCTCAAGATCCCCTCTCCCAACAACAACCCTCCGCCTTCGGACAAGGAGGTTCTCTTCCCATCCTATCTCATTAACCTCGTTACTTCGGAGATGTGGAACAACGGCTTTGTCAAGGAGTCTGAGCGCTTCCTGGCCAATGTCATGCAGTCGATTCAGCAGGAAGTGATGCAGCACGACGGTGACGAGGCCATCAACCCTGGTGCCTTCTGGCTGTCCAACGTACACGAGATGCTGTCTTTCGTCTTCCTTGCCGAGGACTGGTACGAGGCTCAGAAGACGGACAACTATGAGTACGACCGCTTGCTCGAGATCGTCAAGCACGACCTGGAAAGCTTGGAGTTCAACATCTACCACACCTGGATGAAGGTGCTGAAGAAGAAGCTCAGCAAGATGATCATTCCTGCCATTATCGAGTCCCAGTCCCTGCCCGGCTTTGTCACGAATGAAAGTAATAGATTCCTCGGCAAGCTGCTGCAGACGAACTCGCAGCCGGCCTACAGCATGGACAACCTGCTCAGCCTGCTGAACAACGTCTACCGAGCCATGAAGGCCTACTACCTCGAGGATACCATCATCCTCCAGACCGTGACCGAGCTTCTGCGCCTGGTTGGTGTCACTGCCTTCAACGATCTCCTGATGCGCCGCAACTTCCTGTCGTGGAAGCGTGGTCTCCAGATCAACTACAACATCACCCGTATTGAGGAGTGGTGCAAGAGCCACGACATGCCCGAGGTACTCTTCAGCTCGAGCACTTGATGGTAAGTCTTACATATCACCAACAACTTATCAGCTTAGCAGCATACTAACAACATGTTACAGCAAGCGACCAAGCTTCTGCAGCTTAAAAAGGCTACGCTGAACGATATCGAGATTATCCAAGACATCTGCTGGATGTGAGTAAAACCATTTGGATTATTCCATCAACCCTGTTACTAATCCCATATGCAGGCTGTCACCCAACCAGATCCAGAAGCTCTTGAACCAGTACTTGGTTGCCGACTACGAGCAGCCTATCAACGGCGAGATCATGAAGGCGGTCGCCTCTCGTGTCACGGAGAAGAGCGATGTTCTCTTGCTGCAGGCTGTTGACATGGATGACTCTGGCCCATACGAGATCGCCGAGCCGCGTGTCATCACGGCACTAGAGACCTACACCCCCTCTTGTAAGTACCCTCGCCGAGAAGCACTGGTATGAATAAAGAGTTGACTAACATGAAAACACTAGGGCTCCAAACCCCGAGACTGAAGCGCCTGGCAGAGATTGTGTCTGCACAGGCCATTGCCCAGCAGGAGAAGCTGGATGAGGAGTACGATGGCGACGGTGCGCTGACTGAGGACGTCGAGGGTGAGGCCGTTGAAGCATAGGGGCCCGGCACTCGAATTCCACGTTTCTCAGTCCCGCCAGCTATCTCATTGCTGCTCCCACAGTGACTTTCTAGTCGTTCGTGGGTCCCTAAACTGTTGCATGCGTATATAAGTATTCATACAACTGGCTGCAATAGGTATGGGTTTTTGGGCAGGCATCCCAGTCCGTCTCTCGCAAGAGGCTGATGATGATGTGTTTACGCAAGCGATGAGACGTCATTGAATGGATATCACGGGAATTGAATTAGACCAGAGACTTGCTCGGATTACAACGGATGGCGTTATGTTGTCGCTTGATTACGCTCTCATGGATGGACAACATAGGTGCGGATTGGAAGAGAAAAGCAAAGACGAGATAGGGTCTATCAAAGTAAAGAAAGAGAAAGAAAGAGACGGAAGGAGGGACGGAGAAGAAGGAGAAGAAAGATATACATGTGTATTCATGAGGACATGTAACATGAGGGAGCGGCGGACGTAGACAGACGACTGTACATGAGATTATTGAGTATTGGAGATGATGAAAGCGAACATCTCCGGATATGATGGCATGAAATTGTGCTTTGTTTGGGACTGCATTTGTGATGTACGGAGTAAAGGGGCGAAAATGCTGCAGCGACTATGGCTTTTGGCTCTGGATCTGGATCTGGAGAGGATTGCGAGGTGCCACGTGACCCCACTTATTCGAGGAAAGTGTACGGAGTTTTTGACATCTTCAAAACTCTTCACTTACAGAGGAGCCTAGAACAAAACTTTAACGCCGATTTACAGTCAACCCACCATCTCTATACTCTTCGACCTTCTGGATTGATAGTTACTGTTACACTTACCACCAACTTGTGCTTGTGACCTTTTCCCCGACAAGCTCAACTTACGTTGCCCAGGGTATCTTGCGCAGGCTCTTCTCTCAAATCAAGTCACCCAATCCAAGTGGGGCACATCGTTTGATCGAGGAAAATAGGAAAGGAGAATAGATATCAGGAAACAAACCAGACAAAAAGCAATGGCTCGAACTCAGCCCAACATCATCGTCACGGGTACGCCCGGTGTCGGCAAGACGACGCATTGCGAAATGCTGGCCGAGCGCACGGGACTGCGCCACGTCTCGATCAACCAGATCGTCAAGGACAAGGAGTGCCACGAGGGCTGGGACGACGAGTTTGGGTGCTGGATCGTGGATGAGGATAAGGTAAGGATAGGGAGGTGGTTTCCTATGATCGACTGCTCTTCTATCTCTATCCAGCTGTTTTTGGCCTTGATGAGTCGCGGGAAGGGGGGAGATAGATGGTGTTTCTTGTCCTCCCTCCTTTCCTTCTCATTTATCAGCCGGGCTTGAGATGACGGGAAGAACACGCAGACAGGTTCGGTTCTGGTATATCAATAACTTGAGCTAACCAACTTTTTGACAGCTACTGGATGCCATGGAGGATGAGGCAAAGGTCGGTGGCAGCATCATAGATTGGCATGCGTGCGATCTGTTCCCCGAGAGCTGGATCGATCTCGTCGTGGTGTTGCGGGTGGATTCGACTACCCTCTATGACCGGCTAGCAGCGCGGTAAGTCGCTTTTTCTCACTTTCATTCCCCCCCCTTTCCTTCTTTCTCCTCCAACAAATGATAGGGAGAGAGAGTGGGAGGGGGCAAGGGAGGAGGACTAGTGTGTGTGCAGATTCCCTAACCTTTTCCTTTTAACTTAGGAAATACCCCGAGGCCAAGCTGCAGGAGAACCTGGACTCGGAGATCATGGAGGTCCTGCTCCAGGAGGCGCGCGACTCGTATGCCGAGCAGATGGTCGTGGAGCTCCAGAGCAACACGTCCGACGACATGGACAGCAACGTGGACAGAATCGAGCAGTGGATCATGCAGTGGAGAAAGGACAACGCCGAGGGTGCGAGTGCTTAAGATGGCGAGGAGTCGTATTATTTGCTCTCCTTCTAGGGCTTGCTCTCATTTTTAGATCTTATTGCATGAGGTTTACGGCGTTACGAAATGATCTGTGGGCATATTTGACAGATGGGGGGTTTACTTGATTTTTCCAAAAGAATTTGATCATGGATCTTCCGTGTCCTTAACTTTTATTTTAATGCGATATTCATATTCTCATTACAATCATTGCTTTTTACTGCTTGTCCTCCTTCATGCCCTCCTCGACCCAGGTTCGCACCTTGTCGAGCGCCCTGAACCGATGCGAAATCTTGTTCTTGGCAGCTGGGTCCATCTCCGCGTACCTATATAGTATGTGACGTTAGTAATAAGTAAAGGAGGAAGAAGAGAGAGGAGGAGGAGAATAGTGGTAGAAACCCCCAGAAGTCCCCCAAAAATACTTACGTCTCGCCCTCATACTCGAAAATGGGATCCCAGCCGAAGTGGCCGGGTCCCCGCGCCGGCACGATCTTGCCCGGCGTCCGGCCCTGGAACAGGAGGGGCTCGTGGTCCGGGCCCTTGGAGAAGGCGAAGGTGCAGACGGCCTCGGCCGATTTGTCCCTCGTACGCCGCGAGCAGGTTGTTGAGCCCTTCGTGGCCGATGCTCTTCATGAACCATTTTCTGTTTTTGTGTCAGCTTGCCTTCCTCTATTTATAACCAACATCTCTGTTCCACGTGCATGTGGAGTAAGTGTGTGTGAGAGGGAGAATGGGAGAGTGGTAAAGAGTAATAAAAAAAACTAACATGTAAACGCCCGGCAGACCCCCCAGCGCATTGAAGCAGAGACAGGTGTCTCGACCAGGACGGGGCCCCCGACCTGGCGCGCGGCGACGCGGCACTTCTCCAGCGTGACGTCCTCGATCTCGCCCTGCAGCTCGGGCAGCTCGACGGCCTGCGAGCGGACGACGATGCCGGCCGGCTCCAGGATGGCCTTGACCTCGCGCAGCTTGTTGGCGTTGCCGGTGATGAAGTTGACTTCGGGGGAGGAAGAAGCAGCGGCCATGATGAGTGAGATGATGGTGGGTTACGAGAAAAAAAAAGGTCGCTTTTTTGAGAATCAAATTTAGATCTAAGAACGTGTATGTAACGGTAGGTGTATTTGGCTTCAGCTATTCTCACTTCCCGATACTCATCAATGCAATATCGAAGATCGATCGGATCGGCTTGCCTATTTGAAAGTTCCGGGCGGCTCCGCAGATCTAGACTCAAATTCTGTTGTGGCTACACTTGACTTGCGCGTCCTTCCTTGCTTGATCCTGGCTGTGGCGCAAGTCTATAGAGGCCTGGGCCAAGGCAAGCTACTGCCCCTGCCCTTGCCTGCACGCCTATGAAGCTGGTGTAACAAACACACGCATGACTCTGGTGAGAAAAATCAATTCGGTTCGGTTCGATTCTCAAACTCGAACGAATGCCAATCACGCTATGCTGCAAATAAGAACCACCCATATATCCATCCCATTCGCATGCCACCTTCCCAAACATGCTGGCCCAGACCAAGGCGAGAGGCATCTATATGTAATAAACTGCGCCTTCTATGTTATGCGGATTTCGTCAAGTCGTCATGTACCATGATTCCAATGGCATGTCTTCTCAGGCCACGTCGAGATCTAATCATCAACAGACCGTGTGCGTGGTGGTGGCCGACGGGAATCAGCCTGGAAAAGATTTGAATCAGCATCATCATGCCTGGTTGAGAGGAAAGATCTTAAGTCGCGGGATGGAGAGAAATTAAAAGAAAAAAGAGCTTACTTCAAGAGTTCGAACTCGTGGTACTTCTTCAAATACTTGTTTCCACGTCGATAAAGCGACAATGATTTGTCCGGCGAGGTTTTGTGGCTCAACGCACGCCCGACCAGTTTCGTGATGCTTTGGGGGTCGCGGAACATGGGGTCGAAGACGAGAAGCTCTACTGATTCGTTGGATCGCTTTTCAAGTCCGACTATAGTCAAAGAGTGGCCTTGTAGATAGCAAAGTTAGCAACGCTTTGTTTGATGAGGCGGCGGAAAGGCCAATATGCCGACTTACCGCGATGCTGAAAGTAGATGGGCGGAAGCGATGTCATTCGAACTTTTCGTGCCGGGTCGAAATCTTTCGACTCGATATAGCCCGATTCAAAATAGGCTTGCACATGCTCGAGCAGTTTTCTTTCTGCGACGATTGGCTGTTGATCTTTGAACCCCTGAGCCTCGACACTGCATGGATATCCAATATTAGTTCGTCTGCATCGTAGCCGCCCCAGCTCTTTTGGTTGAACTTACGCCATATCCAGGCTGAGGAACATAGCTTGCGCCTGGCGGGTTGGTGTTAGCGACTGGTCTGAGTGGACACAGCGAGCAACAAGTACATACCTCTGGTGTTCCGATATACTTGCGCGTGCCCTTTACACCACCCGTCTCGATGCGCCCTTGCGCATTGATGCCGAGATCCCACGCACGCTCTATCCAGTCTTGGATTTTGAAGATACTAGGCAACCTGCCTCGGAAGTGTTCCGCTCCTTGGGGTTTGGTGCCGATGATGTAGGACGATAGCATCTGAATGTTGCGGTAGCCGCAGAACCCACCTAGATCGCCATCAGCTTCTCATTCTTTGATAAAGCATATTACGTGAATACATGGGATTTGGGCAGCTTACCTTCCTTCTTCAGCTTAGAGACATGCTGGACGCAAGGGTGGCAGAGGTATGCGTATTTCGTTAATGGGTTGCTCTCACACAGTTGCTCAAGGACGCCAATCACCCCTACAAAACCGGTCAGCTACCACGAATGAGCCAAGCCTGGCCTGCATGCAGCAGTGTAGGACGAACCTGTCTCAACCACCTCGCCTTCTTTCTTCAGCAGAGTCACCAGCCAGTCCGGCATTTTATCTTCATGAGCGTATCTCCCGAGCTCAGCTTTCTATAAGCAGCTTTGTCAGCTCTGGCGTCATGTCACGCTGTAGGCTTGGCTTAGCCAGCACGACCACCACTTACACCTAACCGTTTCCGCGGTCTCTTCCGCCGCCTCGAACTCCGGACTTCGTCGCTTGTGCCCGGTGGCGGCGGGCATCTGCATGATGTGTTTCCACTGCTGGATGGAGTTGCTCTGCTTGCTACTGCCGTCTCCATGATGATGATGACGTCGCGCAGACGGAACGGCGGCGGCCTCTTGGTCTGGATAAGGAGACTGGTGCCCATCCCGGTTCACGTGCCGGAACGGAGACCCGCTGGCGCTCCGGCTGCTGCTGCTCCCGGCGGCCTCCTCGAGGTTGTGCAGCTCGATGTGGTCATCGTACTCGGCCAGTGTGATGACCTCACCACAGCCCTCGATGGGGCATTCGGCAAACTGCTCTTCCTCCACGCTGTGCTCTATGGAAGGTGACGCATCATCACCATCGCCATCATTATCATGGTGCTTGATGGCTTCTGGATGATGGTCTTGATCCACGGCAAACGGAGACTTGCCTTCCGAGTGTTGTGTCTCCATGTGCTATATTGTATATACCGCGTCAGTATAGGGCCTAGAGGTAACCGATCCATGTGTGTAGCGCAAGAGCTTAGTGATTTCTGTGATGTGTTGTGGCTGACTGACCAGGTATATATCATACTCGACGGCAGTGTGAAACCCACACAGGAACGGGCACTTCAACGAGTCTGCCATGGCGGACGTCTCCTGTCAGGGGATACGAAAGAAAATAAAACACCAGCCCCGGGCGAGTGGGAACGAGGCGCAGGAGGATCGACGCGTCGTCGACTCGTCGCTGCCAGGGCAGACTCTAGCAGAACTCAAAAGTTGGGCAGGTGCGCGGCCCTCCCCTCCGTCCAAGTACAGAGCGTGGAAATCGGCGTGGGGGAGGTTACTATTCAATAAACACAGTAACAGTAATGATGGGGCCAGGCAATGATTCCGCCTCCCTTCCTTCCCCTTTCAATCCGCTTCCAGGATACACACGGGTTACTGTGTAATGTAAATGTAGTTATGCGTGGTTAGGCTAGGGGTGACCGGCGTTAGGTTTAGGTAGCGTTTGGGAAGTACGCAATAGGAAGAGCAAAATCCGAGAATCCGAAAAGCCGGAATCAGGGAAACACCTGCAGGGTCCTCCAAAGTTTCGGGAAGTTTTTAGAGTAGGCAACGGTTCAATAGGTAGCGCGGAGGTGTGGTGCTACTGTTACTGCAGGCAATCATCATCAGCCATCATGGGCAACCCATTTGACATGTTTGTGAGAGACAAAGACGATGAGTACGGGGGGTGAGGCTGACAGATAATAGTCCCATAGTCTGCACCCTGAACGGAGTGTCTGGAATGATGGGGGGCCATTGAATTGCCGTCTTCAGCTTGCATTATTAGTGGCTACTGCCATTAAAAGTCGGGTCTGGACCCCTAAACTAGGGGCAGGGTATTGGGCAAGGGTGGAGTTGGCAATTGCTTGAATCGATCCCCCGGTGATCATGTATTGCACAAAGGAGCCTATAACAAAGACCTATCGGCTTTATTATACCATTGCTACCATGGCGCATTCATCTATGCCTCCTCTAACCTAGAGCGCTACCAACACTTTGTCGCTCTAACCATTGTCAGCCAACTAATCAGTTACGACAGTGCCAGCTATACCGGTGTCATTGCTACTGACCCCCGTCAGCACCAAATTACGCGAAAGCTCGTTCTGGGGTTACTCTACTAGTGTATCCCACATGCGATTGGCAAAATCAAGTCATAATCTTTATTTTCGACCTTGGGAGCTCGTCTAATTCATTGTAATAGTCTCTGTGGAATAACCATAACCCATTTTACGTTCCTTCTTCACTGCTTATACGGCTGTCTTGGCCAGTTTCTCCGTAGCCTCCGCAACCGGGCCCGTGGTCGACGCACCGGCCGGTGCAGGTGCCACCTTGGGCTTTGCGCCCTTGTCCGACTTTCCCTTGGCCTTGGTCGAAGTCGAATCCTTCGGCAGCTCCTTGGTGAAGGGCAGGAACTCGGGGTTGGTAGGAATGTACTTGCGCAGCACCTCGGGTACAACGAGACCCTCGGGTGTTTGGTAGTTCTCAAGAATACAGCAGAGAGCACGCTCCGTGGCCGTCAGGGTTGAGTTGAGGCAGTGCACGTACTTCTTCTTCGTCTCGGTCTGGGTCTTGGTACCGAAGCGCATCTCCAGGGCCCTGGACTGGTAATCGGTGCAGTTGGAGCACGAAACCAGCTCCTTGTACTCGCCCTGGAAGGGGAACCAGGCCTCGAGATCGTACTTCTTGGCGGCAGCATTGTTCAAAGCTCCTGAAACAATGGCAACAACCTGGTAAGGAAGTCCAAGGGATTTGTAGAACTCTTCCGAGGTTGTGAACATCTGATCGAACATCTCCCACGACTTCTCCGGGTCGGTAATGACGAACTGCTCGACCTTCTCAAACTGGTGGACACGGAAGATGCCCAGGCATCTCTTCCGTGGGAGCCAGCCTCTCGTCGGTAGCAGGTAGAGAAACCAGCGTACTTGATGGGCAGCTCCTTGGCCTGCAGCCACTCATCGGCGTGGAAGGCAGAGATGGGCTGCTCTGAAGTTGCAATCAGGTACTTGTCGTTCTGAGCCTCTCCGTCCACGACCTTGTACAGCTCCTCGTCAAACTGCTCCAGCTGGGCGGTCTTGGCCATGTAGTCCTTAAGCATGAACTGGGGCGTCTGCAGAGGGGTGTAGCCCTTCTTCATGAGGAACTCGAGGCCGTAGTTGATGAGGGCCTGGTTCAGGAAGACTCCCCACTGCTTGAGGAAGTATCCACGGTGTCCCACCACCTTGACACCACGGTCGGGATCGTAGCCATCCAGGCGCGTCAGCACCTCGTGGTGCGAAAGCACATCCTTTTCTCGACGGTGACGCCCTCGGGGGCCCACGTTCGCAGGATCGGGTTGTTGTCCTCGTTGTCGTGGATGGGTACGGACTCGTGGACGTAGTTGCCGATCGATTTAACCTTCTTCCTCAGCGCGACGTCCTTCTCGGCGGCCGACTCGAGGAGGGCCTTCTTCTCCTTCTCCAGCTCGGCCTTCTGGGCGAGCAGCTCGGCCGCATCCTCCTTGGCCTTCTTCTTGGCGCCGATGGCCTTCTGAGTCTCGTTGATCTTGGTGTTGACTTGCGAGGCCGCGTAGTTGGTCTTGCGATGGTCCTCCCACATGGAGATGACTTCGTCGACGACCTCGACCGGGGCGTAACGGCGGCGCTGCGACTCCCGGATCTTCTCGGGGTCGCCGCCGCGCTCCTTGATGAAATCGGTGACGTCGAGCATGTTGACGGACGATGGAGAGAGAAAGGAGAGACTTGAGGAGCGAAAGATAGATCAGCGCAGCCAATTGAAGACCGCGACAACAGGATTCCAAGGTGACTCAGGAGGTGGTACGTTCTGACTTGAAGTCGGTATTCTTGTACATATATCAACAAGGAAGGTGGGGTTGGATTTTTTGATGAGGGGCAGCATATCAGCTTCAGATGGTGGGGCACCATTGTGCTGGCTTTTTCTTGACTTGGGCACGATGGCGATGGCGGGGTCTATCTCTCCTTCTAGTTCCCTTCTTTGGGGAAGGGGATGAATATACAATCCCCTTACTCGCTAGTATGCCAATTATAGCCACTACATTCACGCACACCGGGTACCGTGGAATGTTTACAAATTGCAGTTGAAATATATGATTACCAGTAAAATAAACCCAACATTCGGAGGTCAGTATGTAGCTAGGTAGACGAAATATGAAGGCCAGCCGTCATATTTTATCAGGGGAAGCATTACAATCCCGCGTGACATAGACTCAAATCTGATGCAAGAAAAGTCAATTCAGTTAAGTAGGTAATTGGTAATATGTTAGTGCAAACCCCCTATTCGTTATCGTGTCCACTATTACTGCCAGGCAGCTCGATGCAAGGATATATCGAAGTACTGATCACTTGATCACTACGTTTCAAATCACATCATCACCCGTCATAGGTATATAGCAAAGCGAGCTATCCGTTCCCACGGCCATGTCTCCTCAGACACTACAAAAAGCTCATCCTCAAAGCAAGTCTTCAGTAAATAGACATTATTATGCAATAAGAAAGTAAAGACGGCCATATCGAAATCCAGTGTGGTGTGGATTCTTCTTATAAAAGATTCCTCTACATGTTGTCGGAAACCCTATATACAGGCCAGCAGCCAGACCAGAACCTCAAAAGTAAACATCCATTCAGCCGGCGGGATTCAAACCTAGAAGTCTTTCAAAAATAGACACATGAAGTCCTCCGCAAAAGACACTACTCCAAACGACTATTTACCGAATCAACACCTACATCCTGAATGGGAAAGCATGCATCCGTACATCATCACCCAACTCCGGAGAAAACCAACTCATGTCTATGGCCACAGACCCTCTCATGACGCCAAGATCCAAAACCGGTGAAGGAATTCATATGCCGGCCGGTCTCTCTAGCAGCTAGGTAGTACCGATCGTCTTGCCATGAATCATCGTAACAGCTGAGACCAGCTCTGCCGCAACCAGACTCTTACATGACCTGACATTTGCCACCATCCGGAGGCTCGTTGGGATTTTGACCCTTCTCGATCTGGGCTATGAGAATTTCGAAAGCCTTGGCGACACACTCGTTGTAGCGAGCGCTGGCCTCAGTGAAGGCGCATTGGTATTTATCCGCGAGTTTCTGACCATCCTCGTTGCTGACCTGGCGCTGCTCGGGGCGGAGATCGCTCTTGTTGCCGACAATGACAATGGGCACCCAGTCTGTACCCAGATGGTTGAGGATCTTGTCGCGGATGACGGTCACCATTTCGAAGGACGCCTTGGAGGAGACGGAGTAGACTAGCATGTAGCCATGGATGCCGATAAAATGCTTCGAGTTCAGAATGCTGTACTCATCCTATTGTTGTGAACGCCAAACGTTAGCTGACCCAATTCCTTCTGCAGGGGCATTGTGAATGGGATAGAAGGCCAGGCCCGGTCGGTCATACCTGTCCAGCTGTATCGACAATCTCGGTCGCGTAATCCTGCCCCTTAAGCCGGATCAGCTTCGAGAAGGTGTTCTCAATGGTTGGGTAGTAGGACTCGACGAAGTGGCCATCGACGAATTGGACTGCGAGCGAGGATTTGCCTAGAGGTTGGGTAATCGACAGGGTCAGTAATGCGACAATGGCTGCGGAACGCGATCGGCGAGGCTATGCAGATATATGTGTAGCTATATAGCACATGCTAAAAGGTAGTAGTCGTGCCAGAGACTTACCGACAGAACGGCTACCCACTATGGCAACCTTTCTTTGCTTAGACGGCGCCGGCATCACACGCGACTGAAGGGGTAAATCTTAGAGTCGGTAGGTGAAAGGAGGTTGAAGGCTCGCCGAGGAGCTTGGTGAAGGTCGAACAAAGTTGTGTGATCTGGCAGACCACCACGACTTGGAGGGGACGTATTACGATTATTATGATTATGACGTAGGAATGTTGCCCAATCCGTTGGAAGATGGAGGTTCGGTGGATTCTATTAGACGAGGGACAAGGCCAAAATATGGAGGGCTGAGAATTTTAGCCGAGAGGGAGGAAATGCAGTGGTAGGTATCCAAAGAGGCGACACGCGTCGGGCAGAGGTATGTAATAAAAAATATCAAGACCCTCTCTGTTTGTGTGACTGATCACAATCGTGTGTTTGCGAGGGCGATGGAACAGGGGACGGAGGCTCAATGCTTTGGTTTGTTTTATCTTGCTTTCCCTGGTGAGACGTCTGGTGATTGCCCCTCCTCGAAAACTGAACACACCACAGCGTTCTCGAAGATTAATACTGCAGGTGGAGAGCTCGCTCAGGGCCTTCTTCCTTCGGTTTTTATTTAGTACCTTCAATGGACCTATCTTACCCTCAGCTGCCCCGCCAGGGAAAAAAAGAGAGAGAGAGCGAGAGTTCTCTTTGTCCCTGTTCACTGCGGGGCATATCAAATCTGGGCACCTGGGCCAAAGAGTGCTGGGTGCTGGGGGTGCTGTAGGTAGCGTAGCAGCACTAACCGCACAGCCGCCGGCCAGATCGTCCCCCTTCCCCGTGATAGCCGTCCGAGGTCCCGTCTCTGAGCTCCAGTCAGTTCCCAAAGCAACGGTTCCGTTAGGTAGACTCTAGACGCTCTAGCTGCTGTGTGAAATAAGCAGGTGATAACAGGATGAACAAGAGGAGCGTTCTCTCGCATTAGAGTGACGTCGACTGGTCACAGATGTAATTCCGGGGTCCATCTTTGCACAACCATATCTCGCTTAAGCTGTCCTACACGATCAACCGTCTTTGCACCACCTTCTATTTGAGGACAGCGAGTATTTCTCTTTTCATCGCCTGCTGCTACATACAGCGTGGGCAGCGCAGGCAATGCAATGCGCTTGCCAATTGAGCAGAACAAAGAAGGGAGGCATGTGATTGGGGAGCCGGCAACGATAAATCGTTCGACTTCACTTGCATGTGTCAGGTTTCCCTCTCCCAAGCATGCAAAGCCCACAATACGCACATATAACTGCTTATCACCGACGGTTAAACTTGACTAATGAGACCGAGCGGCGCATTTATGCTCGTCATTCATATTGGCAATCGGGAGATACCAACCGTAAGATACTCCTAGGAGTCCTGTCGCCCGCTACTAAGAGGTGATAGGTAAGTGGGAATCGTTAGTTCTGGGTCTGGGGTCCGGCCTGTTGTCCGCGTGGCACACTGGCATGACCAACCTCTTACAGCCAATCAGCGGACCCCGGTATTCTATATTCGGTCTATGCCAAGGAGTAAGCCGTCTAATAAGCCCGCTGTCAGATATGTGCATTGGGAGCTCGGAGGCCTGACCAGTTTCAGCACATCCCAAGAATGGAATTGATCTTTTCCCCCCTCTACGATGCGGGCCATTACTATGTAATTACCTAACCGACAGGATGTAGTTAGGCACAGAATGGATTGATATACAGCAATACAGATTGAAAACTATGTAAGTAAAACATGAACCCCATGGGCAACTAGAGGCCCAGACCAGGCCAGTGAACAGGTTAGTGCCCGGCACTAATCATGGGGCCACTGCTTCTCGGTGTGACTCCTCGCCGGAGTCATCATCACATACTACGAGCGCGGTATCAGCCGAGACTTTGGCGACTTCAGCCGACCGCGCTTGAGCCTCCTCGCGCATGGCTGCGCAGGCGTCGAAGCTGCCCTGGCAAAACTCGGCCCGCCTCTGGCTGACGTATGGCGACGGCATCCTCCGTGGTGTTGCTGAGCCGTGACCGTGACAGTCGCCGCTGCCGCCGCCACCACTTTGCCAATCGCATATCTCCAGCACGAGATGCCGGGGCATCCACTGGGGTCTCTGCAACGCGGCGGCAAAGCACCCGTCCAGTAGCTCGAGCTCGTCCTCCCGCTGCTCCCTTGGCGGCGGTGGTAGTGTCGTCCTCGCTGGTGTGCCGTTGCTACTGCTGCTGCTACTACTCCTGGCTTGACGGTTCACACAATGAATCGACACTACGAAAGCGGCGTCTTCCTCTCGGATGCCCACGCCGTCCTTGATCCCGTAGGTGCCCCAGATTACCGTATCGTAGACGAGGTGACTGAGTTGCGTCCCGAACATCTGTCGCGCCTGTTCAAGGCATTGAGCCTTCAGGAAGGCCCAGCGGAGCTCAACGACCTCTTGGTATCGTGCAGCCACCTCCCGATACCTTGTGTAAATCTCTTTCTGCTGTATACTTAATAAGCGGTTCAGCCTCTTGATCTGGTTCACTAGAGTGTTCCGCAATATCAGCGATTTAAAGTCCTTGTGCGATGTGATGGTGACCGGCTTAGGCGGCGGTGCTTTTCTGTCCCTTTTGTCGATTCTCAAGCCCATATTGATAGTGAATGATACCCTTCAGAAGATATACAAGGAATGCGTAAAATATTATTCAGACGCTTTGGTGTAAGCAAGTAATGTGTGTAGGTGTGCATTAGCCCGGGTATGTTCAGGCCCTTATGTATCCCTGATACGCATCGCGATGTCAATGGCTTCCGACCATGGTCATTTCTCGCCGTCACGAGCAGTACGCAAATAAGCCCGTGTAAGATTTAGCGAGGCATACCCCTTTGTCTACAGGACCTCTGAGGTGCTGGAAAGTCAAAGAGTGAACAATAGGTAAACAATGGCATTACAACGCGCACCCCAAGCTGTGGAAGCAAGCAGAGCGACACTCTTCTCAACAATGGACGATCAAGTAGGCGCATTGCAGCTCCAGTCATTCATAGAGAAGCGATTGCTTAATAACTTTGTCTGAATTCAATGCTAAAACAATCAGCGCGAAGAACTTGAGAAACCCTGAAAAATCCCCGGCAGCAGCATCAGCCCTTACATGTATAGCCAACTCCCATGCCAAAACGTCTCTATGATTAAATAAACCGACAAGCTCAGATGATAAAACCCGCATAAGTCATGAACCGTTTTTCGACAAGTATGAACCCTGAATAACTAACCCCTTATCGCATCCAAACATAGTCCCAACCCCCGAAAAGACCAGTAACCTCAGGTGGACATGATTATAGAAGGACGAAAGGAGCGGCGGCAACAGCCAGACCTGTCAAGGCCATTGAAACCTTCAGAGACGGGGCACCGGCTGTGACTGGGACCTGCGGGCTGCTCGTCGTGTCCCGTTGGAGGCAGCAGAGTTACCACTGCCAATGCCAGAGCCAGAGCCAGGTGCTGAGCCGGAGCCGGAACCACTGCCGGAGCCGCTGCCAGACCCAGCACCGGAACCAGCGCCGGAGCCAGAACCTGAACCTGAACCACTGCCGGAGCCAGAGCCAGAGCCAGAGCCAGAGCCAGAGCCAGAGCCAGGAGCAGAGCCAGTGGGGGAGCCAGGGGCAGAGCCAGTGGGGGAGCCAGGGGCAGGGCCGCTACCGCCAGCGACAGCAGTGACAGCAGGAACAGCACCTCCGTTGTTATCACCCATGCCAGGGGCGCCGACGGGGCTGGCCGTGATGGAAGCCGTCACACCGTTACCCTGGACGGTGACGGTGGGCAGGGCGCCGGGGGCCAGGGTCGGCTGCAGGCCGGGGCAGGTGATGACCACGTCGGCGCTCGGCTTGCAGGCGTCGCACTTGACGGTGGTGACGACGAATCCCGGGGGGGATGGCGGCGGGGGTGTAGGCGGCCTGGTTGCCGGTGCAGGTCTCGTAGATGGTGTAGGTGGCTATCCACTGGCTGGTGGGGCAGGCGGCGCGTATCACCGTCTCGTAGACGGTCTTGAAGACGGTCTGGCCGCCGGTGACGGTGGCCATGCCGGCGGGCACGGACGCGGACGGCGTGACGCAGGTCAGGAAGACCGCGGTCGAGGTTCCGTTGACGAGAGACATCTTGTTGGTTGTTTGGTTGATCTTGTGTTATAACAGCAAAAAAGTGTACAGTAAAGTAGTAGTGATTTGTACTGGTTCCTACGAGGAGGGAGGTCGTTGATAAAGAGCGTGGTAGACCGAGAGGCCTGTTAACGAGTGACTGTTTAGATTATTAGGGGGAGGCTGTTGCAAAGGACTGTTGATGCTGCTGAAGACAGAAGAGAGACCATAATGAAAGAGGTCGGTATGGCATCTTTATGCCGAAGACGGAAGCCAACCACGAACACAGCATGTAGATGTCTCAAAGCATCCTCCTCCTATGTCAACAGCAGCGCAATCATATGGCTCGCTGCGGTGATTACTGTGGTGATGAGATTCATCTGGTAGAGAATGGGCCTGGGATTACTGGGCATTCCTCTTGGTGTACACACAAAATACACAAAGCACTCGCAGCGGGCGAGAATGCTTCGGTCTGGATTGTTGTCAGCGAAGGCGTTACCGAAGCGAGATTGACGCCAGCCGGGCGGAATTCTCTTGCAGAGACAAGAAGTGAGACAGCGCATACCCGTTCCGTCGCTGCGGCGCTCGTCAACAACGTGGGAACGCAAGCAAGCAAAATACGTTCATGCCAGTCAAGAAGCCTAGCTCATTAATCATTCCATAGGTATGAATGCCGATATTGTGCACTGGACATGGTGCCTAGCGACTGCGATACACGCGACATGCCGACGCCATTTTGCGCGACTGATGAAGTATGTACATGTACCTAATGTAGCACACAATCAGCATCATTGCAAATGGTTCTGGCTTCGATGAATCTGCGCGTACCTGCCGTAGCAACCGCTAGGCATGTTCGTTCGGCTACATGGTTTTACTACGCCGATCCGAGGCTCATCTCGACCTCTTCATGGATCGCTACAACCTTGTCAAAGAATTGGTATTATTGTATGGAAATGTTTCCCGGTATTTCGACATTCCACGCGCATTGACTAGACGTCGCGCGAGAAACTTCCTATCAGGAGTTTTGGTCTGCAAAGCGCTTCTCATGAAAATGAGAAAGGCAACACATCACTGTAGAAAGATCGAGGTGATGGTCGTGGCGGCTTTGGGTTACTTTTTGATCTAAGGAAGGAAAGAAGAGAAAGGGAAAAGATTTGGGCGTGGGCGAAGGGCTTTTATTCTATCCAGGAGTGGGCCTACGGGCGCGGTCGGTCTCGAGCAATCAGCTGCTGGACTTTCAATGCTGGCCCGCTAATAAGCCGCTTTCTGCCAGGCCTGGAGGCTGGACATATCCATGGATGCTTACCCAAGAGCTTCATACTGGTGGGCGCAGTACTTCCGTACTCTGGCAGCGAATTGGAAACTCATTTCGGATACCTATAGGCTCAAGCTGGACATTCGCATGGACATGGTCTGTTATCTCAAGCCTTTTGACGGTGCCGGTCTCTGATCTGGCGGCTACGAGACATGCAATAGCAACGTACTTACTGTAGAACTTGCAGGATCCTCAGTGCTTTAAACTGCAGTGCCTGCCTAAGTAAAACTTGGGACGTCCTCGGCAACTTGCCTACGTCAAGAGCTTGCATCCTGACGTTTCTGTTTTCAAATCCGCAGGCAGCTATGATATCCCGCAGAAGCTTTACGACTGCTGTGCATGTCTTATGAAAACTATCATCAAACTTGCATCTTGCATGATGGGAACTTCCGGGGGCTTTGACCAATTGATCCACTTTTAGCCGTTGAAGGGGACCGCCCACCACAGCCTCGATCTCCTTCGGCCATTCTGCCAAAAGTTCACTATCATCCTTCTACCCCCTTGGAATCATTAACGTACGTGCATCGTTATTGTCTCTCTCTCCTCTACCAGCATGCCGTCCGACGACTACTCATCCTTCGGCGGAGGGGGCGCCCTGAAGCTCAAGGGCGGCAAGGTGACCAAGCACAAGAAAAAGAATAAGGACCGGGGCGCCGGCAGCGATCTCGAGAAGTCGCTCTCCACGGGCGAGACCAAGGCGAAGCCGGAAGAGAGGAAGAAGGACAAGAACAGCAGGGAACATGGAAGCGACGAGGAGGAAGAGAAGAAGCGCGACGGCGACGATGACAGGCCAGTCGAATACAAGACAGAGGCCGAGAGGCGGCACGAGGAGTTCCAGAGAAAGAAGGTACGTTATCGTCCGCGACAACAAACGAAGAAGAAGAAGAAGAAGAAGAGAGAGGCATTGCTGACATTTCGGTTTCGAATTTACAGTTACTCAAGCTATCCGAATCCTCGAGCTCGCGCCCGGAGCTCCTCAAGACTCACAAGGAGAGAGTCGAGGAGCTGAACACATACCTGTCCAAACTCAGCGAGCACCACGACATGCCCAAGATAGGACCCGGCTAGGTTGTGCGCGTCAGCACAGCTTCTTCTTGGCGCATTTATCGCTGTTGTATATATCCCAATCGTTTAGCGTGGTTTTGTTCGACGAACGGAGTCTCTTGGTATCGGTTTGGTCTATGTATTTGTTTTTATGGTGGGAAATATACCCCTTTCTTGACGTTTTGGGAGGCTGGCAGTAGAAATTAGAGTCGCTAGAAGACAGATTGGCGTAGTCCCTCCACTTTGCACGAAGCCCCTTTAGCGAAATTACAAAATCAACATCCTCATCTTGGCCACGTTCTTGCCGCTAGCCTTCTGCTTTGTTGTGACCTGGACTTCTGAGACAAACTCCGCTGCATGCTTGCCGGGTATTTTATATATTATCAAGGGCTCATAGAGGTACATTAAGGTATATTTATTCACTCTATGTTTACCAAATGCCAACGTCGCAAATGACTGGAGGGCTTCGTGGTCGTATATCTCCATAATATGCCCCTTTGTCTTCTTTTGCCCAGATCCATCAAATCGATCGGGCCCATGAACGCTTTTTATATCCCAACTGATATATAACTCCCAGTTGATACTTAAAGGAATGTGTATGCCATCAAATGCTCCATATGCAATGCAAATGCTGACGCTAGTGTAAATGCTCTCTGGAAGTGTGTATCGCCCTCTATAATTAACGCCGTATTAAAGTGATATTTTTGTTCGCATCTTTGTGGCCGTAAAATCTTCAGTGCGTATGCGTGTGCGTTGTTGGCTCCCTGTGTGTTCTCACTCCTACTATACCAGGAAAACGCCGCCGACAGCGACCACCCCTGCCATGACTTTGTAGATGGGTGCCCCGTGATACGGCGCGGGGTTCCCGGTCTGCAATGCTCCGCCGCTGCCGTCGTTGGTGGGGGTGGCTGCTGCTGCCTCGCCCGTGACCACTTCCACGGTAGTGATGGTGGTCTCCGCGCCACCAGGCATCGTGGACACATATGTGGAAGTGCGGGACGACGTGGGCGTCTTCTCGGGCGTCTGCGTGACCATGGTGGTATCTATCAAATCAAGTTAGTAAAGTTATACGGATACGAAGTAGCGAACTTGTGTCATGAAGGAGTGACATGATAAGGGGCGGGAAAGAAAAGGGCACGCCACAAAAGGACATGAAAAGAAAACCAAAGACAGTACAAGAACGTCCAAGTGCGGTGTGACGTACCCTGAGCAGTAGAAGTTTCTTGCGTGGTTTCTTGAGTGGGAGGCTTTCTGGAGTTGGAGTAGGAGATAGACGTTTTGGGGGTAGAAAGAGACAGGAGGTGCTTCTTGGGTAGTGGTGATTGTGATAGGAGGCGCCGCCGTCGGAGAAATGACAGAAGTGACGACCTTAGTCACCGGCGGAGGTTCCGAAGTAGGCTCAGCGGACGTACCAGGCTTGTCAGCTTTGCTCGTCTTCCGTCGTCTTAGCAATTTCCGTCGTCCCAGCAGTCTCCGTGGTTCCGGCAGTCGTCGTCTCAAACTGGTTAGTGGTGGGCGGGTTGGCTGTCGTGGTTGTCCCGGGGGTGTCCGCGGGCTTGGTAGGCGAAGATTCCGCGGTTGGCGGCTGTGCGGTCGTCGTCGGCTTGTTGTCTGATGGAGACGGCGACGGTGGCTGTGCCGTTGTCGTCTGCTCCGTGGGCTTTGCCGTCGTTCCCGGGGCCTTGGTCGTCGTTGGGGGGGCTGCCGTTGTTGTTTCAGGGGCAGCACTGGTCTGTCGGGCTTTGACGCCGGAGAAGAATCCGGGGTTTGGGTGACCGTGTCCGTCTGAGTCGTCCCTACAGACTCTACGGATGTGACAGTGGCGTCCCCGCTTGCCGTGGCGTTGTCGTTCTGACGCCTCGCCAGCTCAACGATGGAACTTGCAATGGTCGCATCGTGGGACTGGAGAGCTTCAACGGTTTCCTCGTCCGACGAGAAGACGCCATGTTGGAAGGAGCCGGGGAAGCACTTGTGCGAAAGCCTGTGCAACGTATCCGGCGACGCCGAGCCCAAACCTTTCGAAATGCCGGAGTTATGTCCATCAACGATCGCTTGTCCTTGTCCTTCTGTCGGGTTGTTACGGGCTCCCGGGATAGCAGCAGTCACCAACCCCAGTGTCACGGAGAGGACGAGAAGCAGCCCGAGGCAGCATTTGCGAGTAGAAGACATCCTTTGTGTCTTGCAAGAGGCCGGGTTTGTGACTGAATTCGCTCTCGGTTCGGGAGTCAGACATGCCTTCTCGTCCCGATACACTGGCAGATCCATTGGAGCCATTGTAAGTAATATTCGAAAGAGAGGAAGTGGTGTGAGATATATGTCCCCAGTCCGAGATAAGCCGCGGGGGCTAATGCAGAGCTATAGCTGCCGAAAGCGAGGGAAGAACGGAATAAAAAACGAGTGGCTCAGTCGGCTATCCCTATGGCATCAAGGAGTGCTGAACTGCGCGAGGGACTGTGGTCGTAGTGCAGGATGAGGGGGCAGCGCGACTAGTATTAGTACGGAACGGGTGTATAAGCCGGTTCACCAGTTGATTAGGAGCTAATATAAGAGTGTACCGATTTGCCGGAAGTGGCGAGAAAGACAAGAAGCCAGAAGCACTTGCGGGTGAAGAGGACGTTCGGGTCTTTTCAATAATCAACACGACAGTTGTTAGTGGATGCCATCCCCCCAAAGGTAAAATACGACTAGATCGACAGATGGAGAGATAGAGAAGTTCAGCCGTCATCCTGAAAACCCGAAACACAGCATGGCTACGACTACTGATCGTCACAGAAGGACCCCTGCTTCTTAGCAAAGTGGGATTCTGGCAGCCTAGCGATGGGCCGTTGTATCCAGTCCAGTCCAGTCCAATGTGAAAAACTCGTGGCAGCGTGGAGTGTTGGGGTGTACGACCACGGCACGAAAAAAAGAGGTTGGGCCCGGGCATCAGTTCCGTGGAGACTGGCCTCTGCCCAGGACAAGGGTGATATGCAGGATGCTATCCACATCTCACCGTGGCACCGTTAACAACTGCTTCGCCGCTTTCATCCGATACGACCTGCCTAGATTCTGGCGATTCCACAGCTACCCGGGGCTATGTACCACCCCTGACACAGCTTCTTGTTCACCAAGGGTATCAGGTATGTCGACACGTCTTGATGAACCTACATGTTTGTAGTCTTCGCGAACATCTCAGTACAGTAGAGGCGTCTTGTGGCTAGATAACCGTTACATACGAGCAATGTTCGAGACACCCACCCTAAGTTCCTATTGGACGATCGCATAGTGAGTTTGCCAAGTTCTGGCAAAGGTATGATGGCATGTATGCTACTTGACATTGGCGTTGCTCAGCCTCGGTGTCTAATGTGTATGCGGCTCGTACGGCTTGTAAGAGCCGCGGGCTACGCACTACGATTTTTCTAGCTTTGGCCAGATGCTGATCCGCGAGATAGGAGTTCGTGAAATCATCATCGGCTTTCTCGCGCTTGGGACCGAGGTGGAGAGGGGGGGGGGCAACAACACTCCACATCGTGTCTGAGGAAACCAATTGGGGGTGTTGGGGGTGTTGTCTTTTCACAATGATGACGTCGGAATACGAGAATTTCAACTTGCCGTGTACGGCCGGGCTTCACCTCGTCCGAGATAGAACTCCGTCTCGCGAGATTGCAGGGTCTTCTTCTATGGGCGCAATAGCTCGACCACTGTCCTGGGAGAGCCAGATGCAAGCCTTCGTATCTGCTTGCGTACGTCTACGACATGATGACCTCTCTCTGCTGCTCATCTCAGATGACAACGCATGATGGAGTGACTAGACAACCAGAGGAGGTATCTTTTGGCGCCACTCCACCAAGCCATGCACGCGCTGCAAGTGGCTGTTATTCAGCGCGGCGTATCGACACTTGCCACCCCAACTTTTGGTTCAACCCTGCCTGTGCGATTTGATCACACATGCGCCATGCAGCCAAGACTCATTGCTGTCCACTCAGCTGCTGGCAAGCAATCGCGTACAAGTCCATGAAACAGGATATCCAGAAGCCACAAAGTTCAAACGCAAGGTTGCACTTCACAACAATAACCTATCAGACAAGCTTTTCGTACAAAAAGATGCATCCCCCTACTCCTCTACTCTACCTATGGCGAGTATCCTTTGCACCCCGCATTCATCAATTGACCAGCGGTTGACCTGAGACCTTTGCTTCGGTAAGAGGTTGTCGTTCACGATATCGGATGTTTGATGATCGACTGGATGTTTAGACACCTGAAACCAGGAAGAACAGAGTGAACAACCAACTCTGGTATTCGTCTTCAACCCAATCTGTCTCGAATTCACTGTCAACTGTTCATGGCAGATACCTACATAAGTTGCAGGTCAATCCTCGGGTGAAGCTGAGGCTGTCAAGTAGGCTCGGTAGGGCCTCCTGCCAAGTCACCACACAACCTAACCTATTTGAAAGGTAAGGCTGTCTGGCGGCTGGTAAGCTGGCAGTCACAGCGATCAACTCCCGCGCTGAATCATGCGTCTTCTATTTTTAGTGCCTCGAAAACCACACATACATAAGGTTGTGATTGGCCAGGAACGGCTTGGGAGCGCTCTTGCAAGAAAGCTAACTCCGTCGCACTACATAAAAATATCACCAGGAGCTCCCACATCTGCTCATCGTATTTAAAGCATCTTCGGGCTCAATATTTCAGCTATTATAGGTTCTACCTGGATCAACCTCAGGAGCTGCGATTTCCATTGGATATAGTGTCGCCGAGCTTGAATTGGACATATTTGGAGTAGACCTTGGCGGTTGCTTCCAGTTGTTGATGGCTAGATATCAGTCTCTTCAAGGTAGCTGCGACATTTGCATGGTGAATTTGAAGACGAAATGTACCTTAATTCAGTCAATATGATTCTTCCCACTTTCTCCTCTTCCGGTTCTTCTCTAAGTCCACCAAGGGATGCGAACAGGAAATATGTAGAAGTACCTCCTTCCTGTGGTAAGGCGCATTGAGGCTCAGAGATCTGCCCAGGGGCTCCAGCCACAGAAACCGCCTAGCTCATTCCCATTGGATCCTTAGCTACCTTACCAAGTAAGGTTCCTGTACTGACGACAGCTCTGGAAAGTGGCATTTGCATTTGCATGTGAATTCAATTCAAGCTTTCCCAACTTACGAATAACGAACCATACGTGAACTCTCCTAGCCGGGCCTCTCTTAGAAGGAAGACAACAGAAACCAACACCTCCACTTCATCATCGTTGTTCCAGAGGCGCTTTCAGTAATGTACCTGGGCATTCGTGTAATCGATACTCAACAAATCCCAATTTATTCGATTGCGCTGCTGTCGTCTACCCTCTAGCTTCCCCGGGGGTCGATCCCGCCATGCCAGAGCAGCTTGATCCTTCGACAGCCGCCCAGGAACCCCGAGACGATTCGAACGAAGAGCAAGAAATCCTCAGGCTCCAGTCTAGGTCGCCTCACCCATATGCTCGCCAAAACTTCGAGTTGCTCGAGCCCTCTGGCAGCTTCGCCTACCCTCCCCGCGCCAGCCCAGAGGGCAGCCACCCACAATGGGCAACCACCTTTCCGTCCATCGCGCGCGACACGTCGCCTAGTAGCGACAGCGGCACCGAAGCCGACGATGAGCACTTTCTCAAGGGCCTGCCAGCCCCACGGGTACGTCTACATAAAGGCTTACGGGGGCGCAACGAGTTAGCATCAGGCACCTCCACCCCTCTTCCCTCGCCGGGTCCGTTCGACGACGATGGCCGGAGGCACTTGTTCACAACACATACGCTGAAGAAGGAAGTGCCGATAGGGAACACCGTACGGACTTCCTCAGAAATGTCGAGGCGCAACAAGGAGATTGTGCGGCGACTCACCGAAGTCCTGCTACTGGGCTCCCTTGGAGTTGCTCTATATACAAATAAACAGTCACGGCCAGCTCTGTACCAATGGCGGCTAGGTAAAATCCCTTGACAAAGACATGAACGGTGGCTTCTGGCAACTTGCTGACCTCCCTGTAGAGCTAATCGCAAGTCTCGGTATCATGGGCACCCTCGTGCTGCTCTACCCCTTGCGGCTCATAAGTTGGGGTTATAGACATAGATCGACTTTAGGTTCGCCGCCAGCTTGGAAAACCATATCAATACCGACGACGTTCGACCCTGCTCCGCTTCTATACCCGCCTGCCATCACCCTACTCGTATCCTCTTTAATTTCTATGGATAATCAGGCTATCCTACTACCCAACATAATGCTCTCCCCTCTGTTCCCTCCCCTCGCCCCTTTTCTTCGCCTCATCTCAGGACCATACCTGCAACACCTGGCAGTGGCTAGTGACGTGCATCCCACTCTTCTTATCCAGCAATACAACACCGTTAAAGGGGGCAGCAGGTTCTATTGGGGAGCTACCCAATGCCAAACTTGCAAATTTGCTACCTGAGGTTGCGGTTCTTCTCTGTCCATTGCATCAACACTTGTGCAAAACTCTGCATTCTCTGACAACCACGAGTCTCCTGACCGCTGAGCTTCAGCTCCTGTCGGTGGCTCTTATCAACGTACTTTTGTTGTCTTCGTCTCCTCAGGCAGTCATTCTCAAGGGAATGTTATGGATCGGTGGGCTTGATTTGCTCATTCTGGGGACAAACGTCATCACTTGGGGGATTTCGCTGGCGCGTGTGCCTAAGTGGCGTTTCAAGCGAGTTGTGAACACATCGAAGCGATCATCGTCTTTTCTTGCGACTTTAATGCCGTGGAGAAGAGTGCGTCATGACCTATTCCATGCACCCATGGACAGCTCGTCATGTAGTTCTTGTGAGGCATTCGACGAGGCTGAAGACAGTGAAAGCCTCCAAACAAACACAACGAGGCCCCGCCAACGACGCCAAAGTGCTGGGCTGAACGGTCCAAGTACCGTCGGGCTTGATGCGCCTGCTTTTGATCCAACGTCGCGGCAGGAAGTACGCTTTGGTTCCTTGGATGCTAGATGGGGTGTAAGTCATCCCCGACGACATACACTCTCCAGCGTCGAGCATTTGCCCAGGAAGTCTTACACCCACCACCCCATCGGGCAGAAAGAAAAGATCCGCTTCTACATCCGTTCGAGCATTCTTCTCTATGACATATGAACAAGCCACATGGCGAAAGTGGCTATACGCATTATATGTGTACATCCTGATTATAGGTTCCGTCTTTGTGCCCCACAGATGGATAGGAGTCAAGGACTTTGTACAGGCGAACGCACTGCATAGCTATGAGCCGGTAGGATGGGCCTTGGGTTACTTATTTGGCGACTTGCCCAAATTCCGGCTGGAAGTCGTTAGCCGGAATCTGGAGTGGTGGATTTGTCTGCCTAGTCGTCCTGACATCGATGAACTCAGCTCTCTCGACAGCGGATGGGTTCAGCACTTACGACATACAGTTATCGGTGATGCTAATACGCGGCTGTTGCTCAGCGCTTACTGTCTGGCAGTGATTACTATTGGGCTCATTGTCGTGTTGCGACTGTCGCCCGTTTACGAAGTGGACACACGTCGGAAGGTTTTTCACTTCATGATGGTAGCCATGTTTGCGCCATCTATCTACGTGGACCCAACCTTTGTGGGGTTGGCCTTGTCTATTGTGCTCGCCATCTTCCTTTTACTCGACTTGCTGCGGGCCAGTCAACTTCCGCCGCTCTCCAAGCCCCTGGCAACCTTCCTTGCTCCCTATGTGGATGGTCGCGACCTTCGAGGTCCAGTGGTCATCTCCCACATCTTTCTCTTGATTGGTTGTGCCATACCACTTTGGTTATCACTCGGCTCGCTGCCTCGTAGCGGCACGGGCTATCTGGAGGGCTGGGAGGTGCCCACCCGTGAAGTCAGCATGGTAGCAGGTGTTATATGTGTTGGGCTCGGCGACGCGGCCGCCTCTCTAATTGGCCGACGCCACGGTCATCGTAAGTGGCTTTGGGGCGGCGGAAAGAGCCTGGAGGGAAGCGTAGCATTTGCGCTTGCCGTTTTTCTGGGCCTGTTAGCTGCTCATGCCTGGCTTCGCATCGGTGGCTGGCCTTCTTCGACTGAGCTCGACAGTTTAGGAACGACGGCCTCCAAGGCTGGCTTCTGCGCCTCCATGGCTAGCCTTACGGAGGCGGTACTCACGGGTGGCAACGACAATGTGGTTGTTCCCGTCGTGTTGTGGACGTGTGCCAAGAGTATGGCCATCTGAAATCAGCCCATGATGTGTAATAGTTGAGAGAAAATGGGGGTGGTGGCTGTTTTCTCTATTCCATGAGGGAAAGCGTGCTTAGTTCACCATCATTACGACTGAGACGAAGCGGGATAGAGCGACAAGCTCTTGGTTGATTCTCTTCTTGGGCGGAATGTATAACATCGGCAGAGGATGTTAAGCGTCATCAGCGGCCAAAAGAGTACCACTGTGCATATAGACGCGGGACATGTGTTTCGTGAAACGATGGAACGATTATTCAATGAAATGAACATACATACAGCCAGGAGCCTCAAATGATGGCTCAATAATCAAGGGGGCGTTGGTTGCTAGCTGCCAGGCTGGCTCCCTTATGTCACGAAAAACCAATAAATTAGACAAACTTTTAACTAGAGATCTTTGATGAGAACCTCTCTCGTTCGTATCTCAATTGTGCTTATATTCTACATCTCCATGAGTATCGCTCCTCCTGTGCTCTATGCTACTGCCTTCTGTGACGGTTGCAGATCGGTACGCAGTCGTGACACAATTATTTGAACACTGAGCCCTGGGACAGACGCCTTCTAAGGCCCACGTTTACAGTTTACACGCATACGTACCTATAAATAGCGACCGAGATCGCCCAATCTCAGTGGTCCTCACTTTACAAAGGACGCTCAGCCGGATTCGTAGCCGGGGCTCACCGAGGCTGGAGCTGGGCCAGATACAGTCGGCGGGACTCAAGCCGACGGAGTGTTTCGAAGGCCCCCCTCGACTGCTCTACCGTAGTAGTCGACTTGCTGTTTTGCACGTGTGAAGTATATACGGTTTCCGCGGGGAGCTTTGATGGAGACCTGATCGATACCTACTCAATTAGGTAAGTATGTACTTTATGCAGCTGAAGTATGTTCTCCCAGTTTCCGAAGAATATAACCTGTATATGTGCTTATCATATATGATTATATACACCTATGAGACAGGACACGGGGAATAGGAATATACAATGCAGATACAATACACGCAAACCTGACTGGCTACATGTACAACTAGGCGGTATACGGGGCTTCTACTTGCAAAGGCGTCTGATATATGAGCTGGCAGGCTGACAGCCAATGTCTGTCTCCCTAACGTTTGAAGTCAGGATGGGATGAGATACAAAAGCCAGCAAGATCTTGGTTAGAGATGAACTCCGGCAGACTAGATCTACCTACAGTACACAGGCATGATTTGAACTTTTCCCTTGCATAAGTTGCCGGATAGTGGGGAAGAAGCTACCGGGTCGTGTACGGCGGCGTACTATCAGTTAGTGACCTGATGCACGCCATCATTCAACTTCCCTCCTTAGGTTACATGTAATCAATACCGGCTGTCGCATTTGGACTTGGCGGTATACGATTACGGCGAGAAGCGTCGAGAAGATTTCGGGCTTATACCCGAGACTGCAATTCAGCCTCAACGACGGATTTCGGGTACGCGGGGTTTCCCAAGTATTAGGTGCCCAGTACTATGTACGTACACACCTTTTATTACTTACATGATTAGTGGCATTTCCGCAGGCAGTCGCCCTGGGGGGTCAAAGGCTATGCCTACTGCAGTACTTCATATGGATGACATTACGCAAGCGCTAGCCAAGCCAAGCCGCCCTCGCTGTTTTTTATTCTTTCGATATTTCCAGTGAGTTGCACCCGAACTGGCTGGCTTACATTACACGACATTCAGGCAACAGTGGTTTTTTATTCTCCTGCATCGGAAACAAAATATGCCGAAATGTCAAAAGCGAATATTCTGGGGCCACGTTACTACTAGACGTAATAATGGTGGATGGCTTTACTTGTAGGTGGTGGGAATGAGGTACCTCCTAGGCTAGGTAGGTATTATCCAAAGGAGCCAGGCTGGTTAGGCTACCTGGGGGTCAACTTTGCCTACAAGCGACCATCCGGACCAGTTCATCCAGCAAAGCCAAGCCATTTCGGCCGAGCCTTAAGAGGTACTTACAGTAAGTAAGGTTACGGTTATCATTTTGGTTGAACGGCGTTGAATGAAACAAAAGTCGCCGAAGGGCAGGCACAGTTGGACGGGCTGCAATGATGACATTTGGCTTATGAGGTTGATGCTATAGCTGTAGGGTTCTCTCTCTCCCTTCTCACTTTCGCATTTCTCTCCCCGCCCACCGGCTCATCCTCCATCTATCTATTATCTATCTGCCCAAGACTCTTCAGCGCGGCACGGGGGTAAATGACTAAACAAAACCAAGCACGACCACCGACTGACACCCCTTCCTCCGAGGTTTGCTGAGTTGTTCATTTTTACGGTCTACCTACCTCCTATGCCTCACACCCGAACAAATTCACCCCATTCCAATTTTTGGTCCAGGATTTAATCCATTATATCTTACGATCTCACAAGCGACTTCGACTTTTACACGTCGCGCCCTTCTCCCTGTTTGACCGAATCCAACCTTGACATCCGGTCAGAACCTTCTGGCACCTGTTTCAGAAGGAGCGCTTGATCGCAATCCGCCAACCCACATTTGCACAAACACAAACACTCACTACCGACCTACTCCGTACCAGCTAACCTAACCTATTGCTTTGACTTGTGAGGCCGCTCTCACCGCACTCGACACCAACACACACACACACCAGGCAAATCCTCTTTCCAAACGGTATCGCGTGTGTATTCCTTGACATCTGCTGTGCTCGCCTTTACTGTGTATCCTACCGCCCGTTCCGAAGGCGCCGCCGGTGCGACAGTATCCCACCCATATCTCATTAGCTCAGCTGTCACCTTTCTATCGGGTCAAGTGGGGTTGAATCTGCGTGAGCCTCGCCTCAACCCGCACGCACGCGGTCGATGACAAGAAGCGGGGAACGACATGATTTCGATGCCGTCCGGGAAAACCCCCCGGGTACTGTAAGTCGCAAACCGTACCCGACCCGTGATTGAGTGAATAGGTCGTTAATGGGACTCTGGCTGTTACAGAGCATGTGTGCTGTGCCAAGTAAGACATCTTCTTCTCTTTGCAAAACGTGATGCGCCCTTTCCCCTGAAGCATTACCCGCTGACGCGCTGCCTTCTTCGTCTGCATAGCACAGAAAGATCAAGTGCGACCGCCACTCACCATGCTCCAACTGTACTAAGGTCTGTATATCTACTGCGCGCTCCGCCCGTGTCCTCTTGATTTCCAAGCTTGACCCTAATGCTCACAGCAATAAAGGCGGGTGTGACGTGTACACCAAGTACGCCAGCTCCCGCTCGAAAAAGGAGGCGGCCCAACCACGACCTGCAACAGCGATTGGCAAGATGCGAGGAGTTGCTGCAGGAATATGCCACGGCCAAGCCTGCCGGCGCCACCAGCGGCCCAGCCCCGGACGAGACAAGCATGAGGCCTGTAGGAAAGCTCATTCACGGGGATCGTGGCCCGCGATTTATGAATAGCTTCATGTGGGCCGAAGTATACGATGAGGTGAGTCATTGGGATACTTGCACCCCCAGCCCTGACTCCTCTCTCCCTCTTCCCTCTAATCTAAGTCTCTTTGGTCACTGGGGTGCTGTCGGCTTTGGTGTTTGTTCACTAAGTCGGTTCTAGCTACAAGCAATGCGTGAGATTATGGACAATGATGTTGGGGATGACGAAAGCTGTTCAACCCCGGCGGATGCGCAAACTCCCGATCATAACAACGGCTTGCTGTTCTCTGACGGCACAGATGCAAACCTGGAGGACCTGCATCCTGACCCCGCCCACGTGTTTGGCTTGTGGCAGACCTTCCTGGACCGGGTCAATCCGCTTACCAAAGTCATCCATGTGCCTTCAGTTCAGCCCTATTTAGTGGAAGCTGCCACGAAGCGGGATACCTTACCCAAGAAGGTCGAGGCACTGATGTTTTCTATCTACGTGCTGGGAGCGACCGCATTGTCCCCGCATGAGAGTCTTGCGCTTTTGGGCTACAGCAGAGAGGAAGCCATGGCTCGTTTCTCCCGAGGCTGTCGCCTTGCATTTATGCGGATCCAGATCTTCAAGCAGTACGATCTAATAACTTTGCAAGCCCTTGTCTTATACCAGGTAAACCAGTGGTTATATTATGCCTGTTCATAGATACAAATTTGCTGACCGTATCCTCCAGCACTCTCTAAGTGGACACTATGATCGAAATGCGGCATGGATCCTGAATGGCACCATCGTCAGAATCGCTCAGATAATGGGTCTCCACAGAGACGGTGAGGCGCTTGGGTTGTCCGCGTTCGACACCGAAATGCGCCGGCGCATCTGGTGGCAGATCGTGCTGCTAGATGCTTCCTACGCCCTAATGTCAGGCCTGGGCCAGTCGATGGTACCGCGCTCTTGGGACACAAAGAAGCCTGCCAATCTGCCAGATTCAGATCTGTTTCCAACCATGACCAAGGTGGAGAGTCGGCCTGGTCCTACAGACATGGTATACTGCCTGAGCTGCTATGAAGTGGCGCAGCTGCTCGTAGATTTCCCCAGCTTCGACGAGGTCATGTTCCAAAACGAAACGGGAGTGGAGTCCGTACCACCAGCGGTATTCGAACAAGCCAGGAGTCGGGTCGACCAATTGGATGCTAAGCTGGGGGAGATAATGGCCCAATACTGCGATGTTTCCATGGGCCCAGTGCACGTTCTGGCCAAGGAGACGAGGTACGAAATCGTTGGGAAGCTACGAGAAATGATATGCCCTCCTCAACAGCAGCCGGAATGGGGGACCGAGGTCTTCTCCGCCAAGGACAACCTATTCAAAATTTCGGTTAGTTCTGCCGAACACACGATACACTTATACAACATAGTCGAAATGGTGGATGTAGGGGCCAACTTCCAATGGTTCATCAAGGCCCATTTCCAAGTCGAAGTATTCCAGTACATGATCGGTCAGCTGATGAACCGGACAAGTGGCCCGCTTGTCGAGAGGGCATGGGTTGTGGTTGAGAAGTGTTATCATTTCCATGTGGAGTTGATGGACCTGTCGATTAAATCATCTGCCGACGTTGCCATCTTCGTCGTCAGGGCATGGAGGAGAAGAGCGGAGAAGATACATGAGTCGACGGGAATTCCACCGGTGACTCCCTATTACATCTCGGCGTTAGAAAACCTCGTGGGCTCGCATGACGCCAAGAGAGAAGAGCCGAGCGAACACGACGTGGAGCCGGATAGCGTCCATGTGCCATCGAACGGGATAGACATGCGATGGGATCAGCTACTAGGATACGTCGAACCCCAGAGCACGGCGACGTGGGACATGTTTGGGGGTAGCGCCGCTGAAATGTCCGACTACAGGACGGCGGCACCGGGGTTTGGGGTTAATGTAATGAACATCAACGGCTGGTTCTAGGCGGAGCTATAGAGCGGAGTTGTAACTCCTTGCGGTTCAACGGATTAGATTAGATTTGGTTGTATAGTAGACAAAACACATATACAGTTGGGATATGGTGCTGGACAAGCTGGCATCTACCACATGTTTCACGACTCCAACGGCTCGCTAATCTTCAAAGAAGAACAAGAATACTAATTCCAATCACATGTGACTGGCCACTGTAACGCGAAATCGTGACGATGTAATAATCGGGTATAACAAGGTCGCGACGGGATTCGTATAGATGCCGTTATAAGATTGGCTACTTACAAATCTTAGGTAGAGCTATTCTGATAATGACTGCGGTCGTGATATTATCCCGAGCCCCTGGAACCGCTTATCTCCGCCATATAGCTCGGTCTCGAAACCTTGTTCGGTCCCGTAGATGCTATGTAAGATGAGGACGATTTACTGTACTCATCGGCTCGGATAACGGTATACGTCAGTGGCATAATCGAGTAGACAGAGCAAGGCGCCAGTACCCTTGTGTGCATCCCCCCACCTGGGAATTGTTTTATCGCGTGCCAAAAACAGTGTTCTCCCCTTCTATTGATCTTGGGGAAATGAGTAACACAGCAATATGGTCGCACATTGCTAAAATCCGAGCCTTGGGGGAAAGTTGGTCGCACTCGGCTAGATTCCGACCGAGCTTACCTCTCTTGACAACGAACTAACGCGCTACATCCATACCTGAGTCACTGGCGGTTCCTTCCTATCCCTACAAGGCCCACAAGCGTCGCCTATCCGACCGACTAGACAGGAAGAAGCCTTTGACTATGTATGCCCTCTGTGCTCTAGGGGGGTCCAACTACAATGCTATGACAAGACGCCGCCAGCTCGGTTCGGTCAGCCGGCGTGACTATTACTGTTACAGTACGACAATGAATGACCGAAAAGTTCCGTCTCTCTATCATGTCCTTTGGTTATGCGGTCGCGAGAAGTGGGAAGTGGTAACGGACGACCGACGAAAGACATGCAGGCAGGCATCATCAACGTCCCATATTGCAGGATGGCTTTTTTTGTCATTGATGTTTTCCAGGTTTCAAAGAATGTAGCTTGTCAGTCCGAGACGGGAAATGATGTCTACATCAATGTATCCAGCCAATGCAGAAATAGTACATTTATTAGATAGTAGACAGGAGAGGACTACCTACGGTTGGTTAGGTGGTCTGGCCGGAACACTGATGAGCAATGAGCGGTGCTCGGCCTTTACTGATGTCCGGTCCGCCCAAGAATGCCACCAACAACCCCCAGTGATTAGTTAAGGTATTTTCATGATAGTATGAAGCTGAGACATTCAATACTGGTCGGGACAGAGATTTGTGACTAGCCCTTGTCTCTCCGATAAAAGACGGGAAGAGCCCCCCTCCTGCTTTTGACGTACTGAACCTGCGCATCATTGCATCCCTTGGCGAAACCTAGGATTTCCAATACTCAGGCTTCTGCATCATTGATTGATTCTCTACTTCTCTTCTGCCAATAGCAGCACAGCTTGGTCATCCCTTACTGGGTTAGGTTAGGTGCTAGGCCATCTGTCTTGGTAAGGGTCCAAAACAACAAAACACCGGACATAGCGAAACATGCTCTTCCGAAAGAGCAAAGCACCGGCTGCTACCGCTGCTGGTGCCGATGATGCATCAAAGAACGATAACGATCACCGTGTAGGAGCCGTTGACAGCGGCTCGACAACGACGGCAACAGCAGATGAGCACCAGCAAAAAGATGGCGGCCAGGTCGCTAAGGCCGTCTCGCGGGCCTCGACCAGAGCCGAGAGCGACTACCCTACCGGAGTCCGTCTGGCGCTTATCCTCCTTTCCATCTTCGTGTCCATGTTCCTCGTCGCTCTCGATCGACTGATCATCTCGACTGTAAGTGATATCTTTGTTGTTTTGTTCTGCTTTAGGTAGTTCCTTGCGCCTATCGAATCCTTTGGTTCGGGAACTACAACACTATAAGTATACTTATAGCAAACCCACAAGCAAACTTACCGTTGCTGCTTTGTCTCAAACTCTACCGACCTCACGTCAGACATCAACCCTACCTAATATACTTGAAACTGACACACATGCTCCCGAACAGGCTATCCCCCAGATTACTGATGATTTTCACTCGCTTCCGGATGTCGGCTGGTACGGCAGCGCTTATCTCCTGACGACATGTTCGTTCCAGTTGATGTTCGGCAAGCTATACACCTTCTTCTCGGTGAAAACCGTCTTCCTTGCCACCGTCATGCTGTTCGAAGTCGGTTCCGCCGTCTGCGGAGCGGCGCCCAGCTCCGTCGTCTTCATTGTCGGCCGGGCCATCGCCGGTGTTGGTGCTGCCGGTATCTTCTCGGGAGTGGTAAGCGCATCCCTCTTTTCTTTCTGTAAAGGCATTACTGATCGCTAACAAACGGTTCTCTTCCTCTCCAGATTATCATCATCGTATATGCAGTTCCCTTGCACAAGCGACCATTGTATCAGGGTCTCTTTGGCGCCGTCTTTGGCCTGGCCTCGGTCGTCGGGCCTCTCGTCGGTGGTGCTTTCACGTCTAAGGTCTCGTGGCGCTGGTGTTTCTACATCAACTTGCCCTTCGGCGGCGTGGCCCTGGCTGTCGTGGCGTTCCTCCTGAAGATCCCCGACCGCGACACGACCAATGCCCCCCTGAAGGAGAAGCTTTCGCAGCTCGATGCTATTGGAACCAGTGTCCTGATTCCAGGAGTGGTTTGTCTGTTGCTTGCCCTCCAGTGGGGAGGCCTAGTGTACGAAGTAAGTGAACTATATACTTGCGTATCCGCGTTATACAGTAACAATCATACTAATGTTCCCATAGTGGAGTAATGGCCGCATCATCGCTTTGCTCGTTCTTGGTGGCTTGCTGCTTATTGGCTTTGTCCTTACTCAAATCTTCATGCCCAAGACAGCAACCGTGGCGCCGAGGATTTTCAAGCAGCGTAGCATTGTCGCTGGGTTCTGGGCCACCATCTGCATCGGCTCGCAGATGATGATTTTTGGTGAGAATTCTAGGCCCCCGCCTCCCTTTTTGAGATCGTCGAACACTGACCAATCCATACAGTCTACTTCCCTGCCGATCTGGTTCCAGGCTATCAAGGGTGCCTCCGCGGTAGACTCTGGCATCCGTCTCCTGCCTCTGACGCTTTCCATGGTCGTCGCCTCCATGGCCAACGGCCTCTTTGTGAATAAGATTGGATACTATACCCCCTCCATGATAGCTGGCACTTGTCTGCTCGCTATCGGCGCCGGCCTTCTCACGACACTCGAGATCGACACACCCTCGCCCAAGTGGATCGGGTACCAGATCGTGTACGGCTTTGGCATGGGCCTGACCTTCCAAGCGCCCAACCTGGCGGCCCAGACCGTATTGCCCACGAAGGACGTCCCCACCGGCACCTCGTTGATGTTCTTCAGCCAGCTGCTGGGCGGCGCCATCTTCATCTCGGTCGGCCAGAACGTGCTCAACAACCAGCTCCTCACGCGGCTCTCGGGCCTGCCCGGGTTCTCGCCCAAGATGATCTCGGACAACGGCGCGACGACGCTGAGCCAGTCGCTGCCGCCGGAGCTGCTGGGCCCCGTGCTCTCGGCCTACAACGAGTCGCTGCGCGTGGTGTTCCGGGTCGGTTTGATTTTGACGTGCCTCACGGTGTTTGGCACGGCCGCCATGGAGTTCCGGAGCGTCAAGAAGAATTTGCCAAAGAAGGGGGCAGGCGTCGACGCGGACGCGGAGAAGGGCGATGCTACTGGGCAGTCCGCTGCAGTAACTGAGAAGAAAACGGATTCCTCGGAAGTCGGGGAGAAGGCACAGGAGGCTGGGCGTGATGCGGACCAAGCGAAAGCCACAGTGGCGGAGACTGCGGCGGCAGGGGAGCCTGTGCCTACAGGAAAATCATCTTAAGAGATGGTTCCTGTGTTAACATCGTTATATACGCCCATGTCATTTGCTGAAGTTGTTTCGGGTATGCTGCGAGAAGTTACACATGATATCGCAAAGGTCGGCGTCGGGTTCATTGCTTGCATTGCATATAAGGTTAGGAGGAAAAGTCATTTGATGAAAGTACATGATATAGTTGCATAGCCTAGATTCCCCTCAATTAACTCATACATAATATAATACCAGTCAATCTTGAATCACTGCATTTGTAGAATGATGGCGTTCCATTCGAGGTCGATCAGTAATGGGTATCGACGGCATTTGCTTGTGATAACCGCGGCAGGCCGGCTGACCCTTTCCTTTGTCTACTACGGCTTTCAAGCTGCTGCTATTTTGGTCATCAAGAAATAGTGACACAAAGGCATCCTTGGAAGCTTCCGACCTCCCGTATGGACAACGCTTTGTTCCACGGGTTTCTTGGGGGAGTTCATTTGAGACAACGTGCGTCACCCGTATAAGGGTATTCTGTTTCCCCCAGCTCACTGCGCAGCGCTAATGCTGTTTAAATCGACTGCGAAGGGAGTGAGGGCCCTCCTTACGACCATTACTTATCATTATTAAAGAAACGAAACACAACCGGACAAAACAACTATGAAAATCGTCGCAAGCACAGGAGGCTTGTTTGCTCAATAAAAAAGGTGTTTCTGCGGGTAGTAGAGAGGTCACACACACGCTGTAACTGCTTCGGCGCCCATGAATAAAACAAAAAGACAGTGCAGGGAGATAAAGGGGGCAATATATACCTGCGAAAGAAAGAAAGAAAACGGAACACACGAAACCCAATAGCAACAACCACAAGCCAACGCGGCGGGTAATTGGAGGCTGAATTTTGGGGATTACTGGCGAAACATCTTATCACCACGGAGAAGAGTCACGGAAAGGCGGCATCCTTTTGCGAACCAGGAAAGCAACAGGAGCAACCGAAGCAAAAGCAGCCCGAGATGCCGGTAATCGCGGGCATCGTCACGGGCTCACTCGCGCTCGCCGCTGTGATGGCTACGGTGGCTGGGCACAGGTGGAAGAGGAGGAATAGACTGGCGAGGGAGAAGACGAAGATGGATAAGGGGAAACAGAGGGGAGGAGGAAGGACTGCTGCTGCTACTACTACTACTCCTGGCGAAGAAAGTATAACAACAGTAGGGGAGCCAGGCAACGATAGCAATGACGACGGCGACAGAGATGATGAAGATGATGTTGTTGTTGTTAATATCAAGGCCGAGGGCGGGGCGGGGGACGAGGGTTATGTGACCTTCCCCCCTTTCGTGCCCAGTAACCAAAAGGGGGTCGGGGGTTCGGTGCGGCGGTTTTGGCCGCTGGTTCGCAACGTTGCGCGCATGAGAAGTAAAACTACGTAAGTAGATACATTTGATATATTCGCACCGGGCGACTGTTATCGCCGGTACCGGGTCTTACATAAAGAACAAGGGCACTTTTATATTTAGCTGTACCTCGAACCCGCCGTGTTTAAATCGCACCCGCCCCTCCCCGTCCCCCCTTCTTCACTCTGATGGCCACCATGCGCACCGAGAAGCACTGCGTGTAGAGAATTCTGCCTCTCGTAAACCTATATTGAAGTGGACAAACCAGGAGAAAGGAGTCTAGGTAGAAACTTCCTCCGTATAAAACATGCTCGGTAACAACTTGCTCAATCAGATGACTGACCGTATCATATTGGTGCCAAAGGGTAGATATTTAAACGAGGCCACCCAACCTCTCAACTCAACTTACATTCCCTTCTTCTAACGTACTTTCGTCTCAACAAGACTGAATCTCACGAGAGAAACAGCCACAGACAGCCGCCCCGTCGTTCTTCGCTGCCTCCGCCATCAGAATCTCCGCAAAGGCCAACGCGTCACTACAACAACAAACCAACAACTGCAACTCCGATTCAGAATGCAGTTACTCCGATTCAGAATACAGTTCTGGGTCTTTCTGCTTGGTGATCAGTCACTCCCTTTTTCAACTTGTGTATCCGACATGACATGCATCTCATTGCTGACCAACGCATCCGCCCGACAGCCTTTCTGGCGCCCTTGGCTCTGACCATTATTGGCAAACCAGCATGGGACCCATGTTCGTGCCTTAAGGAGGACCCGCGCTGCCCATGCGCAACTGAAGGATGAGGTATTGGTTTATCGTTCGACGAATAGGCCGCAACAGTACGCGCCATAAAGGTCCTATCGAGAGAGATGTTTTGATCCAATTCACACGCAGAACGGGCAATTTATGCGAAGAAAATAGGTTGCATCTCTATTAAATCATTCCATGTTCTTTACTTATCTGGACAGCCTTGACTTGACCCTGATGGCCGATGGTGTCGAGATCGACGAAGCCACATTCCAGCAGTCAAATCAGAGTGATATTAGGAATCGCAATTGTGGAGGATTAGGCGCCTAGGTGATCGCGGTGCCTCGCCATGTAGTATCGAACGCCAGGTACCTTGCAGAAAGAAGAGATCTACATGCGTAGGTATGTGTCTAGTTCACTCACACCAACCACATGAATGCATTGTTCTCCAACCTTACCTCATCTTACAAAGGAAAAGGGTCTTTCCCTTACAGTAGACAAAGAACTAAAGCCTGAATTGTTCGGGAAGCCAAGTAAAAACAAAAACAAAAACCCCTCGAGGCCTTTCTGGCATGGCCTGGAACATCCTCATTGTGGACAGCAATTGGAATAAAAGCCCAGCAGCCTCTCTACCACAACGGCCGCTACTTCGGGGCTTGGCGTTGTTTTTTCCACACAGTAACAAACAACAACTTCACATTCGTTTCATTTCACTAGTCCTGTTCTTGCACAACTCTATTTCTCTTTCATTTCTGGGGCTTGAATCCCTGGACGAGTGTGACCCCCCCCGAGCATATCAAGAGTTGATCTCTGCCGCATTTTTGTTTTCGGGCTCGTCCGTGCGGAGAAAGGTCTCACTTCTATGTCACTTTGGATCTTCGACTCTCGCCATATCATTGATTGATTGGTATTTTCCCAACATTTGCAGGTCAAAAAGTAAAGCAAACAAACCCCAAAAAATAGTCAGGAGAAGAGGAAGGGACGGAAACCGTCACAACACAAGAAGAAGCACACACCATGGCGACTACAGCAGCAGAAGATCCCTTCAAGGGTGACGGAACCAACTGGACCCCCCTCTACGTGATCCTCTTCCTCATCCCCGTCCTCTTCGTCGCCATCGCGGTGTACTCGACGTGGCGGGACCGGCGGGCCGCGGCCGCCAAGGCGAAGGCCGACCTCGAGACCGGGCGGGCCGCCAAGATGGACAGGTATTTTCACTCCAAGTATGCGGCGGAGGCCGGCGATGCAGCAGCAGCTAATCCCAGTAACCCTACAGTCGTAACAATAATAACAACGGCTTCGGCGGCAGCGGCAGGCGCCACTTCGCGTCATAGCCCTTGGGCACTCTCTTCACCCCGAGACGGTAGCAACAACCACAACAACGATGATAATAGCTTGGCGCCCGTGACACCGTGGCTCGAACCGCCGCGGTCGTCGCGGCACTCCATGAATCCGTACCACCCTCCCGAGTACCAGCACCTACGTCAGCAGCAGCAGCAAGAGAGCGAACAGAGTGCTGCCGCTGCGCCTTCCGTACCCCGTCCTTCGGCGAGTACGTCGAGGACAATATGCTAGGGCACTCGCACGAAGAAAAAGGAGCAGAGCGCCTGGGACGACGGCAGTGAGCTTCGGTACGTCCTAATCGATCGGGTTGCAAGGAAGGGGGTGGGACGACACCAAGAAAAAGCGAGAAAAAGGCCAATGGAATAACGTCGTCCGCCCCCGGCCCGTGCGGATCCCAGAGATGCCGGCGGCAACTTTACCCTCCCGATCATTCCAGTGCTTGGCGTTGGCCTTTGCTTGGCATAGGTCAGGTACTTGCTAAGAATAGTAATCCGAGGAACAAATTACATGCGTTCATTCTTCTTTATCTGATTTGACCGTCCCTTGCTCGCGCGCGTCAGGATAACCTTATCTGAACTTTGGCTCGAAATACTTACCACTTTGATGGAGGATCTCAGGTTGCCGTACTCCGCAAAACTCGAGTCAAGTAGCCGGTATCTGTAGATCCCGAATCTACGGCACACTCACGCTCACGGGCACCGGCGAGCTAGCCGCTCCCATGATTATGCCACACGCCGCCTTTACGGACCATGCCGATCTTTTAAGGGACATACATAAACATACCTACGTAATGGCGGTCCTAATTGTTTCGTCTTTTTCCGTGTCGGAATAGGCTGTTCCCAGTCTATGTATTCCTCTGGGTTTTTTCTTCTCCCACTCCCCTTGTCGAATATTGGATCGCATATCTATCTCTGGGACTCCCCGGCCTCTGCGCCGACCGCACGATTCATGAACAGGTAGGAAAGCCGCCAGCCCGCCTGCCCGCCCTATTCTCGAGAAAGCCGGATCAGGCAGGTGGAGCTTCCACGATGGTAACCAACATGGTTAGCCCTGATTGGCCCTGGCGACTAGCCTAGCGACTCCGAATATATGGATGGATGGAGGGGGGGCATGGTCAGTACGGAGTATTGTCCTGTCCAATATTGCTATGCATTCTACACCCATTATTCTTTGGACACAGCCCGCACATGGTCTACGGCACAGTCGAATACGAAGTCTTCAATGCGAAATTCTCTGCATCTGCACACGCATCCAAGCCCTCATCGTATCATTTTCCCCCGTCGTTATACACATTGGGCCACCAAAAGCGAGCTTAGTGCTTGAGTGAACCAGAGACGGTCACCAATGCATGCATGCCATTAGATGGGGGTGAGGCAAGTGCTCGCGAAAAGCAAATGGTTTCAGAGCACACGCCCGCCGCCGTTGCTCAGAAGCAAGTTCGACGATCAATGACGGTTCCCAAATAGTTTAGTGGGGGTGTTTTTCTCGTTTCAGACGATCGTATTCTTGTTGGTCGCACAGTTTGGCTTGGAACTTCTGCCCGTACGGAGTACTGTAAGTTGTAAACCAGGTCGTGAATGTAAAGAAAACAGTTCGGATATAAATAGCACATGATGTTTCAGGTCGGGGCTATATCGGACGCTATATCGGACGAATCACTGATGATTCGTGGACGACGTATGCAGGTTGGAATGACTTATGTGAGTTACTAATAACGGCAATTAAGAGCCGCTCAAGAGAAATGGGCGCGTATCATACACATCACACTGCGATCAGTGGGTTTGCGGGCGAATGATGAAAATGCGTGTGGTGGTGCATCTGTCGACTTGTCTTTCAAAGTCGACCGTCTCGTATTCAAATCATGCTATTGCGCCAAAATGCCTGGCGAACCAATTCGTTGGCTCGTACATGTAATTCCCTATACTCGTTCGCTGTGATTGAAGGACCAATGCTGGCCCGCGTGAATACTCTAAACCATCCCTTGAACTCCACGATGAAGCCAACTCCCAAAACGCCATCCGTAACCCTTATTTCTTTCCATGAATCGGCAAGGCTGATATCTTGCTTTGCCACTATGTCGGCGGTGAAATATATATACACGAAACGTGCCCCGACTGGTGCAGTAATACGTAGTGTCGTGTGTCGACCAAAGGAGGCATTCTGCACACAAGGCGATGATGACCCCCGCAAGAGGGGGTTTTGTCTGATTGATTGATTGAAGTCCGTGAAGTGGTAGAAACGCCTAGCCGCTCTTGGGCTTCCAGATGTCGGCCCCTAGAGGCTTGCTGATGCCGACGCCGACGCCCACGGCAATGCCAATGATGAGCAGGCCGATGAGGAGCTTGGCGATTATCCGATTCCGCCGGCTGAGGTGGGCCATGCAGTTGCAGGACCGGTTCTGTCTCTTGGCCGCCTTGGCCTTGCGCTTCCAGTGGTCCTGGCCGGGCCACACCGAGCAGTTAGGGTTCGGGGGCGTGGCCGATATCGACTTGCGGTTGAGGTTGTCGGACGAGCGGAGCGCCTCGATGTCGGCGTCGAAGGGGTTCAGGTGGTGCGCCGTGCTGGGCGTCGACACGCTCGAGTTCCGCCCGAGCTCCATGCTCGTTTCCACCACCTCCTTCTCGTTGGCGCCCAGCGTGGTCGTCCCGGACGCGTTGCTCGAGTGCGGGAGGTCCGTGGTGTTCACCACCACGGGGGCCTTCTCTGAGGCGTCGTGGGTGATTTGCGACGCCATTGTTTAACAATTTTCGTTTTCGGGCTGTGTTGTGTTGTGTGTCTGTGTTGTATCTGAAGAAGAGCCCCAGATAAGGAAAGAGGTCGTCGAATTTCTTCTTCTACCCCTTCCAGAAGTTTTAAGGATAGAATGGGATTGTCGTTCGTTCAAAGCATTTGTGCACAAAAGGATGCTTTGATGCTCGTGGCGTTTGACTTGAGGACCTAGGATGAAACGGGAGCAATTGAGCGAACAATGTCCAGGCAGGTTTCAAGCAGGGTGAAACAAACAAAGCAAGTAATAAGAAGGAACGACAAGCAACGTGGTTCAATCAATTGATTGTTTGTTTGTTGGGAGGCAGCTTCGTACTCGTGTTGCGTAAGTGGTGTAGAGCAAAGGCAACGAAGCTGGAAGCTAGGGGGGTACAACGGCCTGTTATGGGACGAGAATGGCAAGAAGAGAAGGAGTGGACGCGGGTCGAACGACTGACAAGACAAAGTAAGACAAGAACGATGGTAAGAAGCCAAGGAAGAGCAAGAGCTAGATGCTATGTATTACAGCCGTAGTAGTCAAGAGATACGGAAGGGGTCATGCAATAACGAACGTATGTATGTACGCAAGGGGAGATAGACACCAAAGAGCCGGCTAGAATAGTAGATGGCCTGTCACTCTCACTTTCCTGTCCTTCTAGCTCGTCTCGCACCGTTGCTCCCTCTGCTCCCTCCCAGTAAAACAACCCTGTACCTGAACCCTGCCAAGCTGATCTAGCGTCTACAAGAATGGATGGAAGATCCCGCGTGCTAGTTCATTGGAACCCAGCAATTTCGAGGTGGGGGCAATGCTGGGCCAAGCTGGGATGACAGGGTCAATCAAGATCAAAATCAACCGATGACAGGCGAGATTGGCCTGTGAACGCGCATGCAAAAGGGGTATCAGAAAGTCTTTAGCGGATGCGAAGCAGAACCAGGAGGGCTAGCAGATGCAACTAGGCACTAGGGAACTGCAGCAGGCACGTTGTGCTCGGGGTAGCTGCGCTAAGCTTAAATGACCTAGAAGTAGTGCCAAGCACCAAGGTTTCTGGTTGCTGCAGACCTTGACCACTACAGGGCTTTTGCCCGTTCTCTAGGTTGGTAGCGGGTTACAGACATAGCATTGGTAGCAGCATGGACGGTGCTGCTCATGATGCAAACCACAGTGAGCCACCGCTATGTTGCAATGTTCCTGTTTTCCGGGCTTTCATGCGAACGGGCTGAGACAGTTCCGTCATTGCGTGTGCTCCGTTGATTCATGGTCGATAGGGAGACCAGGGTTGATCCCAATGCTCAATGCTCAGCATCAAGCACTCGGACTCGGATATGGACATGATGATGACACAATTAGCAGCTCACCCCGCATCCGCAACACAATGCCAAAAACTCTAGTACAGGTGTGAGGAGCCACGATAAGTTGCAGTTCGATAGTGAGAGCCCGGAATGCTCCTAAAGACGCAGTTGGCCTTGCTATCGCTGCAAGGGCTAGGAGAGCTAGGTCACGCCTGGCACTACGCGATCATGCACTATCACCTGGATGTGGTCCAATTCCAGGCCACTTGTGGGGTCTATTGGCACGCACCGCGACTCGGTTACTGCGAACCTCGAAGGGGGGACAGTATCATTGACCAGAACGACACAATTCGCACCAGGAAGAGAGCCGTCTAGCCGGCATATTACTGTACGCCTGCTGATTTTCTTTTCTGCAAGAGCGAGTGAGCTAGTCGAGGAAAATCATCCCATGCGAGCATGCGAGGGCCATGTAACGCCATCTCCTTCTCGGCAGTTTATTTTAGCAGGCATTTGTTCAGCTTACGAAAGAGCTCGCTTGAACTCTATCCGTAGAGGAAAGATGCACCGGCCGAGAAAGCGCGGAAAAGCAAGTACTACTAATAAAAGCATCTAGGCCGCGCGCCATATGAGGTTATATCGCCGCGTACATGCATGCAGCTAACGACCTCTTTATCGCTCGTCGCAGGGTTCTCCATACTCGTACTAAACGTACGTTATGTACATGCCTATTCCAGCCCAGTGTCGGGACTGCCTTGCCTTGCTATCAGCAGCAGCAGCAGCAGCAGCAGCAGTGTGTCTCTCAATCGACAACCCCAGAAAGGACAGTGAAGGCTGACGCCTGCCTGAATTATTAGGTAATGTTCATCTTCATCTTCCATGATCAACCCCTCATCGACTGCTACTTCGTTCGCGGCAGTCTGGCAGTGGCATCAATATCCGTTAAAGAGCCTTTTCGTTCCACCTCTGACGTTTCATTGTTCGTACAAAGGCCGGAGCAGATGCTGATGGAAATTAGCTAATAAGCGCGTTCCCATTGATCGACCCTCACTGCCCCAATATATCCGCAAATCTATATACTTTATGTAATGCAGCATGGCATTTTGCTTAATGGCGCTTTTATGCTACAAGGGCTAGGTTCAATAGGGGAAAGCCCCATTCAATGTGGCTGCTTGGCATTTAATGTGGCTTGCCAAATCCCCGAACGATTGAACGTACTTTTAGGTTGACGGGCCTCAACTCAACCTTGAAGCCCTCTGCCCTCTATATTTAGTACAATATGAACCTAAGGCAAACTTACCGACGCTGTCATGGCTGCTTTTGCAGTGTTCATAATTGTTCGTATTTCGTTCATCCTGAAGGATAGGGAGCATAGCCTGAGCTGATGCCGTCATCTACATCTACCTGCATCTGGGATTTGGCCGGCCTGTGGCAACTGGTGAAGCTATGTGACTCAATTACGAATGGAGGGAGGAGCACAGGCTGCAGAGACACTTGTCACTCAACAAATTCCCAATAGAGCAGATTGCTGATCGATCCTTACGAATCTGGCTGTGGAGCAAGACCATCAGAGTATAAAGCCTGGCTATGCCACGAGGCGATCGTCGCTGATTTTCAGGGTGCGGGTAAGATTGCACAAAATATGCCACTGCATCCGCATGTGACACCCTCAGCCCAGCACGTGTTTCGGCTCTCCTCTGGGCTCGCACCGAGTACGCCTATGCCGGCCACCCCGGATTTCTTGAGTTACGGCACGGTTCGGGTCGGGACCCGTCGACTCAACAGGGTGCATATCTTATTATGGCTGGGACGAATGGCTTGATGGACGGATCACATGCGAACCTGTGATTCTACAGTCGCGACAGCCCTGATATCAACCGTTGTGACACTCAACCTAGTCTTTTATTCTCGCCAGCCCAGGTGTCGGCCAGGCGCAATCGGCAACCCCGCGACTCTTCGTGCTTTCTTTGGGAAAATAAGTATGCTCTTAGTGGTTCGGCGCCTTCATCGGCTGGTCAACACCACCACACAAGATGCGACAACTTGGTGTAAGGCTCCGCCAACCTGGTTTCAGGCTCCGCCCCCGTTGAGGCGCATCGCCGGGCAGAATGTGCAAATATTAGGCTACTCACTGGCATATATAAGTCATAATACTAGCTTGGCTCCCTTGACGTACATGGCCGACAGACATCTATAACAAACTGCGGCGCCACCTCTGGAAGACGATGTTCCGCTGCATCATTATGCGTGGGGAGACAGCCCAAAGTTGGCTGACCGTCAAGGACCTTGTGGAACGACAAATACCTCCGTGCCAGCAGTGCGATGCTGCGTTTCTGCCGACACGTGCATGAGCGATGGACTATGCCATTACACACACTCAGAGGACGGAGGAAGTGGATACTATGCGGCGGGCTGTACGAGCGCGGACCTCCCGTCGTCCTTGTGCAGGTACTCTGTCGTGAGTCCAGGCTTTCATGATCGCCTGTGCGGCTCAAACACATGACGAGGTGAACCACGCTAACTAGGGATGGGAACTCAAAGCCAACGACTTTTGGGACGTAACCTACCTCGAGCCGAGATCGTGCCATCTTACACCGTCCCGAAGGATGGCGAAGTTATTGCTACTCGAGTCATAACCGGTACAGCTACATCGGAAAGAGATACAACATCAACGGATACGCCGTTAGCCTCATCACTCATGAGCAGCTACATGTTCCCGAGCCCAAGTTCTTTGACTACGGTATCCCCAGGCTCTGGCATATCCACCGGCGCAACAGCCGGGCTTGGCGTAGGAGCAGGCATCGGTGCGATGGCGGTCATCTCATATGCTGTCTAGGTCATGTTCCGTCGACAACGCAGAGGGAGTTCATCATCGCCTCCGCCTCTCGGTGCAGCTACCGGTGCGAAACCACAAGGTAAGCAACCACTGTCTCGACCAGAATCTGCGTTGGCTGGTGAGGCTCGGGAGCCCACTGAACCCCGACAAGTCCCGCAAGAACTGGAAGCTGTTGTCATTGGTCCAAGGAACTGCCTGCTTGGATAATGAAGTAGTCGCAGCAACTGAACTTGTATGGTATGATTGTAGGATAGGAAGAAAGAGCTTGTGTGAAGAAAAAAGGGTGGATAATGTCGCCGGCGGACATAGACGTGTCATGGGTACGCTTTGGATTAGAATATAGACCTTTGCTATTTGTGGTACAATATCTGGCTACGAGACAGATTCATACAGGTATGTTAGACGAGTTCATTTAATCTTGGACATTAAAACTCTGCTGTAAATATATGATGTCTCAGTTGAGTCTATTTGGGAGACATCATGGTTTCTGCTTTTCTCCAGAAAGGGGTTGGTCGAGTTGTGTTGGGCCTCCAATCATCAAAGCGCATGCCGCCATGGCACTTTTCAATAAGCATGCCAACGACGATGGTTCTTTTGAAGACGGTTCCAACTGCTTGGTGTAAGCTTGGAGAGCGTCACGCCGTAAGCGATTGCTTTATGTGGTCAGCGGGACATTTCCCGTGGTTTCTGGTAGCACTCACTTTGCCTTGTCTGAGGTTAGTGACACCATTCGCAGCTTCAGATGGCATTACCGCCTTTGCAATCATACTAGTTGCCCACAAGGGCACACCCACTCGATGTGTTCAATTCAACGAGAGATGTTGCCTCTTCAGCTTGTGACGAACTACATCATGGACTCCAAGCAAACTTTTCTACTATGTCTTCTGGTCGCCGCCACTTCTGCCTTGGCTACAGCTCCACCGGGGCGACCCGGACGGCTTGACGACGTCTCTGCCTCAAATGACCTAACTTCCAAGTTCATGCGCCGTGCGAGTCGCCTTCTCGAGAAGAGAGATTACTACACCTGTTATCAAATCTCGGTGAGCCTGCTCTTCCTCGTGGCATAAGAGAGTGGGGGCGAGCGAGTCTAACATGATTCTTCTCAGCCCTCCCCAGTCGTCCCCGATGATTGCCAGAAGGTGGTCGAGCGTGTTATAGGCCACGAGGGCGGTTTCAATCTGCTTCCCGGAACCTGTCTGGTCTGGATGGAGGGGACCTGCAAGGCTCGCTTCTGCGCCGCCGACCAAGTCACAGCTCAAGGCCTCGACCAGACGTTCCAGTGGGTCGGGCAGCAGCTCGACCACTTGTTTCGGGATTGCATCGTTGATGGGCAGGACGGCTTGAAGGGCGACTGTGAGGACCTCAATGGTGGCTGTGGGTTCTATCGGGTGCACTTGGAGCACCGAGGGCAGGAGGCGCTGAATATCACTGGTTCTGGTATTTGAAGGTCTATTAGAGAGACTGTTGATGTATTTATTGCCAGGGTTTTGTAAGGCTTCGATGATCTGGTCTATTATAACGACCAAAAGGACAAGCTGCTAGTAAAGGGGTAGTTATACTGGATCACTATGGGCGAGAGTCACGGTGATCAATTTGAATTATTCTAGAAATGGATGCTTGATAAGAATGGAAATCATCCCGCATCATATGGCAGTCAGATAATGCAAGCGGTGACTGATGTTGCCAATGATGTTGAGTCCACCTGCATACTTACCCATCCAACCAACATTTCAACAGCAACCACACCTTCCTTTGGGATAACCAGCAAGTGCCCACCCCTCTCGGCTCGCGGTTCCTTCTGTTAGTAACTTTCCAGACTTGATCCATTTCAACGCACTTAATTCCCAACACCGAGCATAGCCCCCACGGCGGTCTCTTCAACGACTCTCGAAACGACAAAACCATCTGCGACTCCGAAATCATGATGCGCTTTTGGATCATCTTTGTGGCCTTGCTACAGGCTTGCCTTACCATGGGAAGTCCTATTGGCGGAGGAGGACCTGATGTTACCACCTCCATTATACCCAACCCATCTGCCTCCGCAGTGGCGAACAACACCGTCCCCAGTAAAGGGGGCATTGTGGCAGCTGGTCTCGACGACGCGGCCCTGAAGAAACTGTATGCTTCCCTCCCCGAGAGCCAGCACTCGTCTGTCAAGGTTCTTCCTATCGACGACGATAACGGCTACGTGGAGTGTTACCCCGTAAGTGCTCTCTCTCTCTCTCTCTCTCTCTCTCTCTCTTCGACTTAACCCACTCGGGTCTCCTTCCTATCACCTCTCTGTTCCCGCCCGCCCATCTATCAACTAAACCCCTTTCCCGCTTCTAGCTCTGGGGCCCCCCATCCAGCGACGCCCGCACGCTCGCCGCCTACGTCGCCAACCGCTCGACCGTGATCGGCAGCTACGAGGTTGACTCGGGCTACTGCTGGGACGCCCAGACGGGCGACTGCCGCGCCTTCCTGTGCGCCGAGGGCGATGACGGGTGGCTCGTCGCGCCGGGGATCCTCGGGAACATCATGTTGGAGGTCCTGGACGCGTGCGCGCCCGTCGGCGCGGCCGTCACGCAGAGCGGCGCCTATCACTGGAACGCTACCGGGTTTGTGGGTGGGAACGTATACGTTACGCTGTTCTGAATCGAAGGAGGCAGCCCGCCACCCCGAAGCAAGGAGAGGGTTTAGGAGAGGAATTCATGAGCCAATTCACCCCTTACGTGGATCTTTCATGGGCAGATACATGGATACCTCGGCCGTCCGGGGCGGAGAGTCATCTCAAAATCAAGACGAACCCAAAGTGTTTTGATTCCTGGAGGTACACTCCATATAGAACATAATCCGTTAGCCTGGTTCTGTCGTAAGAATACATGAAGGAGCCTACTTCACGCCTCAGCTGTTTCTTGATGATAAGTCTCTGTGCCACAACTACGCGCCCAGATAGGGGCTCCTATCCTTACAAGGACTTTGACAGCATGTGATGCTAAACCCTTCTTTCTCACTTGCCGCCATATTTAAATCCAGGCATATGCCACCCCTTAGGCAGATTATCCGCAGATGAGCGATCGGGCGGTAAAGAAATGGCTCTGTACCCCAGATAACCGCTAGGCGTGTACTTGAGAACCGCCATCAGCATAAAGATGGCCAGGAGCAGCCCCAAGATCCTTCTGACCACAGGGCCAGGGAGCCTCTCGACGAGTCTCGGAGACGCCCGCAGCCTTGCCGACCATGACGAGTAGCCCGCCTTCAAATCCGACCAGCTCGATTTGTAGAACACGAAGCCAGTTAAGGCAGTGCCGTAGCCAAGTATTTGCACTGGCGAAACAGCCGTGCCCCAGATAAAGACGGAAGCGACCACGAGCAGGATATTCTTCAGGATTCCTGTTAGATGGAGTACCAGCCCGGAGGTTTTCCCGATCTGTAGTAGTTCTTAAGATGATTAGTTATTGTGCTGGTACAAGATAGATGGAACCGTAGCCCGACTCGTACGAGTCGCGTCAGTTCAGGGGTGATGGTGGAACTTGACTTACCAGCATGACACTCGAAACATTTAACAAAAAGGCGACGAGACCGTTGAGAACCAGCACCCAAGGGCCGGCGCCGACGAAGTTGCTCCAGGCGAACGTGGGCCACTCCGTCGCCCAGGCGACGAAGAAGTTCGTCACGGCACAGACAGGCGCGTAGTAGTACAGGCTGACCAGCGGATCCATGGTGCTCCGGCCCGCGTCGTCGCCGCCGCCGCCGGACATGAGGTCCTGGATCATGACGACGCGGATCGACTCGAAGACCAGCCCGCCGAGCTGGAAGGAGAAGCCGATCCAGGAGAAGTGGATCTCGCCCGCGCTCGCCACCAGGACGCCCAGGATGATGACCAGGATCTTGAGGATCATCGGCGTGGTCGGGTGTTCCTGTCCCCACAGCCAGGCTATTACCAGGGTTGAGAAGGGCGAGGCTGCCTTCGTAGCTACATATTAGCTACCACTCATTGATAAAGGGGAGAGTTTTGCTTACTTTGAGCATTTGGATGAATGCTACGTTGAGATAGAGATAAACAAGGTTACTACAGACCATGCTGACGCTGTAGAGCAGGCCGATGGGGACTACGGCTTTCAGGTAGAACGGCCTTGTCATCTTGACGCTGTGGCGGTTGTCCAGGAGGGTCGTTGTCCTGGCGAGGAACTGGGTTGCCAGGGTCGCAAATGTCATATGCCACCATGTCAGGATAACCGCTTTGAGTTGTATCAGTATATTGCATCCAAACCAGTCCCTCGTGGGAGCTTACGATATCCTATGGTGGTGGTGTTAGTATAATCGCTGCTTGACTAATGTCACACCTAGTTCGTGGCATATACTTACGAAACCCGGCATCGTCGATTAGCCATTTGTTGAACAATATGGTCAAGTTGGAGAAGAATATCCAGCTACTGTTTGCCGTTCACCCAATCAGTAAGTAACCTGATATCTGAGAGCCACAACTATAAAGGGGACCCTTACGCAACGTAGAATGCAGGATGCAGTGATAAGCCGGCTCGTATGTCCGGCAGAGAAGTCGGAAGTATTGGTTTCGCCATGTTTGGTATTAATCAGTCCATTAGACTGCAGGTGAAAATAAAAGACGCCCTGGTCAAAGAGGGAGAGAACAAGGAATGTATGGTCCGCGATCGGTATCCAGTAAGCGACGAGAAAACCCGATGTATGTTAAGTAGTCAATGTCACAACACTGGGAAGTATTTGAAGAATCCACCGGCGGTGACTGAAAGAAAGAGGTAACTCTGTAGTCCAAAGATGCCTCGTAGATGATTTATCACATAACAACTCGGCGTGAGTGGGAGTTAAGGATATGCAAGGAAGTTGGCCGCTTCTTGCCTTCTTGCGCAGTGCTTCGTAGTAGACGGCAACATGGGCTATTATTCAATGCAACGAACGACCTCCGAGCTGGGGTTGGCGATACAGAAGCTGCAATACGCACGCGACGAGTGTGCTTTTCAAGAAAAAGCCGAGGACTTAGATGGAATGAGGACATTTTCAACGAACGTGCTCTCCGTATGAGAGATGGCGTGATATGGTGCAGCTTGCCTGATCAATATACGGCTGGCTGTGGCTGCAGACAAACACATACAAGGGGGGGCCTACCCATCCCTTGCTACACAGCTGAGCAGGGCCAATGAGACCATCTCCCAACATGGAAGTAGCTCACAGCAAACGTGTGGCTTTAATTGCATTCATCTACATAATTATCAATCGTTCAGCTCTATGCAGTGCAACGTGTCGCATACCTGTGTGTTTCCTCACTGTCTACGACATCTCATGGTATGTTTTGCATGTTACAAACTGCATGTAGAAAGCGTGCAGGTCTTATTATCCCCCACCGGCTTACAGGGAGATTGATGTTGGGGGAGTTGGGAGTGTACCCATAGAACGGTGCAATCTTGCCCGCTTTAATTCGGCAGCCTAGAGGAGGTGAGCAGTTCTGGAATGATGCACATACAGTAAGTACCTGCTCCATAATAACACTAAAGTTCCAATGATAGGAATAATGGAAGGCATATGGGTAGATAGAAGAGGAGCTGGCTGCACTCATACATGTAGGTGTTCAATGTTGTCGTTACAAAGCAAGGATCGGCACGCAGCTGCGGGCAGCTGATGCTGTACCCAAAGATCCTTGCTCCTTTATTCGGCCTTGGAGATGCTAAAGATCCCCCCGGCTCGTTTGTTGTAGCGGTTGAGCTGGCATTCCCCACTGACACCATACCCAAACGACCTGGATAACCTCAAGCCGTCCGAAGGCTATCCCTTAAAGTCTACGTACGGGGCCTCTGCATGCGGATCCTCGATTGTTCTGTGTGCACCAGTACACGCAGAGCTTCCGCCGTTCTTTTGGAATAATTCCCAGGGAAAGCTGTATATTGAGGGGTATTTTCTATTGACCGCCCACCATGTCGAACTACAAAAGAGCTTCGCAGCCTGGCAGGTCCAGTATCTTGAGTACGCTGCAGGCTACGACAATGCTCGATACCAAGCCCGTTCTACCAGCTGGTGAGTACCTCTGCGATTGCAGTGTGCCATGCATCACGGTTGCTTACTCGTCGCAGAAATCCTGGTGTCCATACTCGATTTCCTCCCCGTTTCGGACCAGATCAGCTTTGCCAAGACCTCCCGCCGCATGAAGGAAATGGTATACGATGACACCAGATGGGTATCTCGACTGAGGAGCATGGGATGCTGGGACGAAGCCGAAGCCCGAAGACGGTTCGAAGAGGCCATCAAGCGGAAGCGCGAAGCCGCAGAACGTGCCAATGCCGCCGCAGCCGGTGTCACCCCTTTTAGCCGCCAAGCGGACTACACTATTCGACGCCGGACAGGAGGAGGAGCGACGAAAAAACTGGCCGAGGAAGCAGCCAAGGCTCCTGAAATACGGGTGGACGGATTCGAGACTCTGAGTTTGCACGCTCGACCAAGAACTCGCAAGAAGACCCCTCGACCATCCTAGACATCTATAAAAACGTGCGGAGCATTCGTGGGTATGCGAGGCAGGAGTATGGAAAGATCTACGGCGCACTCGCCCCCTTCTACTATGACCTTGCTCAAGCAAAAAGTCATACCGAACCGGCGGTTTTTAAGGCCTTCCGCGACCCCGAAAAGCAGGCCCAGATGCTACGCAACCTTCAACGATTCTTCCAAAATGACTGGGCCCAAGGTTGGAACGAAAGGGGCGAGACCTTGACGAACATGTGCAACATCTTTGAGAATGCCGTGTTGAGGGAATTTGAACAGGGCTACGAGTCCTGGGACGTTGATGGGAGAATGCAGAGATACGCACACGTCCTTCATGATTTGAATGGTGGCAATGCTGCCATGGACGTGTTTGTTTCCAAGCACCCCATTCTCAACAACCGCGATGCACTCGGGAATCCCATGGATTGTATCAACCAAGCGCCAGAAGGCGGCATAACGCTCGAACCGTCGCGGGCGTTCTTCAAGGCTTTGGCCATAAAGATTAATGAACAATCAGCCGTGATCAGCCAGATTTTCCCAGATGCAGAGACTGTGTTTTGGTCCTTGTTGGATAAGATCAGGGAAGACATTATTGGCGAATATGTCACACCTATACTAGACGAATCACATGACAGGAATCTGGAGGCCTACCTCAAGGCAGCGTCGGGTCTTTTCGAGCAATGCATGGCGTTCGTGGGATCTCTCGATCCACCATCGAAGTCCAAAGAAAGTCTCGAGACTCATGCGAAGGACTTTGGGCTCAAGACATTCGACCCGCATCTAGACTTGTACTTTCGAGAGGAGTTGGACTTCTTCAAAGAGTATGCCGAGCGGGAAGTGCTCAACTGGGAACAGAAGCTTTCAGAACAAGATGCTAGCGTAGAGTCTTTCTACATGGGCAGCTTCAACCGAAGGGCGGATAAGAACGACTTCTTAAGCTCGTTTAAGAAAGTCGTCATGATGCCGGTGACAGTCTTGCCCACTATTCCTATTTCGTCGCCGTTCGGGTCCAGCAAATCGACGGCGGCAGCTGCTAATGGAGGCACTGTGCGTCCAGATAGCATAATGGGCATGCCCGTGGCTTCTTCAGTCCACCACCCCAGGTGTTGGTGGTAGTCTCGAGCCCAAAACTGGCCCGCTCCCGTCCGAGGCACCCACTGATGAGCTGAAGGCCAAGGGCGGCTCTCATGGCGAACCGGCTTGAAGGTATCAAGTCTCTCTTCAGCATCGAAGTTGCCCTTGATCTTGTACATAATGCTAAAGAGGGCCTGGGCCGGGTGGCCGTCTTCATCAGACTTGGCGGACAAGCTGGCGAAGAAGCACGGGAGCAATGCGAAGCAATCTTCATCACCCTACTCAAGGTTCTGGGTCAGAACCACGTCAAGAACGGGTTTGTGAAGGCAGTCGAGCATCTGTCCAAGTACAAAGCCCGTGAAGTGAGCGACCATGATCAAGCCGGTGTGGCCCCGCTCGTAACCTTCATCGAGCTGGTCAACGTAGGAGACCTCATCTCACAAATGATTGATGTGTTCTACGAACAGCAACTGGCTGCCCCCAAGATCTCTGATCGGAACGACTTCCTCGATCCCGCCGGGTTAGCCAAGAAGAAATGGGAACAAATGCTGGATGAAAGCGTAGCGGCAGGCTTGAACAAGGGCATTGACGTCCTGATGGACGAAGTTGAATACATATGCGCAACAACGCAACTACCAACAGACTACAACCCGCCACCGGCCTCTCTAGAGAAGGGCTCTCAACAAGACGGCGATATGGGACCAACCCAAACTGCGATACGGGTCAGGGATCTTGTCGCTTCTCACACAAATATGCTTGTGGGGAGCACAGAGAAGACGATGCTTGATGTCTTCAACGGAGAGGTTGGGCTGCGCTTGTTCACGGCAATATGCAAGCATCTCAAGCGCCAACGTGTCAGCACCGAGGGAGCGATCAAACTCATCGCCGACATGACCCTCTACTTCGAATACATTCGAGGCCTGAAGAACCAAGATTTGCTGGCGTACTTCAAGGCCCTTCGGGAACTCAGTCAAATTTACTTGATAGACGCCAAACATGCGAAAGAAATGGCCACCGTCATCGCGGACGGAGATCGGTTTGGAGGCATCTTCCGCGCCGAAGAAGTTTATGAATATGCGGAGCGGCGGGCAGACTGGTACCAGGTTAAGCGCAATGTCGAACGCGCCATGTACGGGATGGACTGCTCTCTCATGTAGCAGCAGCCCTGTTCATTACCTGAGATCCGTCCCTAGCGAAACGGGTTTCTCCAAAAATGATAGCCCCTCGCATGCGCGACTAGTGGACGGAAATGATACCTTGTGTTGTCCATCTAATCAATCAGTGCCCCTTGGTTTGAGTCATCTGAATCTCTGTCTCTAGATGTGATCGCCGTGATCGTAGATGCTTTGGTTCAGGTAATGATACGTCGGATAATCTCGGGCTAAGCGGCGTATCTTTATCGTGTTCCTTAGATTCTCCGTCCTGGGTCAAGTGGAATTACTAAAATAGCGACAATACGAAGAAAAAGAAGGATCATGACGCCTCAGATTTCAGGGGTAATCCATGTAGCGTCAGTCATAGATCACGCGCGCCGGCAGACCTGCCCCTTTCGGGTTACCGGGTTACACAGCAAGCGGTTCCTGGAGTTGTCCCCGATCCCGAGATAATGGATCAATTGGAGTGGAGTATCCGGGTGCTGCCGAGGGGAGGTCCTAAAGTGTCCGAGTGTGCCACGGACGGGGGTCTCACACAGACCTACCCGCATATTTGGGTCAGTCACCATAAGTAGCTCAACGACAGCATGGTATGCAGCAGCACGTGAGCCACAGCCGTTCTAGAAATAGCTCAGATATGGTTCCTCTTCATGAATTTAGTTGGGTTTCTACTATCATGGAGTTTAGAGGTGTCAAGTACCAATACTTATATTTGCTTCTTCAGGAACAGTACCCGTCGGATTTCTATCGAAACGGCAACATAAACCCGAGACCCGTCAGTACCTAGAGAATGTAACCTACGCGACCAGTGACTCATTGCCTGCCTGAGCATCACAGGACCCCCATCGAAGGCAGCAATAGAGTTAGTATGGCTTGCTGTATGTATTACGAAGTCCTTGACGAAGCGCTCTGCTGGCTAAGAGGTCTTGCTGCATTTCGTTGTCTTGTCTAATCTTGCTGCTTTGCTAAACAAGGTATAATACGCACACCCACGTTGACACTGACGCTAGTATGTTGTGGCCTGGATTACATAGGCATACTCGATGCCTTGAGGGCGCGCCCAGCTCATAAGGTAGTGAGAATAGACACGCGCACCGTTCAGGAAGTACCAAGATGCATGAAGTTCCACCGCAGATGGTCATTATGATTAACATCCACGCGTGCGCGCGTACAGGGCCTGCCTTGCTCACTTTGGCTGTGTAGAGCTGAGGACAGCTCGTAAGGTGCGTGTTTATCTACCAGAGACTACATTCTCCAGGCTATATCTTGGAGTAGCCTGGGGTGGGCTACCTGGGGTAACAGACTGGATCTACTTCGGCGTCATCATCATGTCGTGGCAGCACAATGCCGGCCTACACCGGCGTTCTCGAGACGGTGCCGCCGCTGTCGTCTCGACGGACCATTGGAGGCTGGCTAAAAGCGGCAGCCTACTGAATAGCACAAGTGGGTTGAATATTCTGAGATGACTTTTGGTGATCTATTTCTGGTGTTGAAGCCTAGAGTTAGTTCATGGTAGGGCGTCGCTTAACGAGCCTACCTACCCAGCATATCGGGTTGCGTTACGATCGAAGGAGATCATTGCTCATCCGATAGCC